>NC_052091.1:7192462-8392462 GCF_015852505.1 Tachyglossus aculeatus | reverse complement strand
TAGACACAATCTCTGGCCCTCCCGTGGCTCACAATTCAGAAATATGATGGGGAAGGGTTAGGCAATGGACACAGTAGGAAAGGTGAAATAATAGAGACCCACAACAACTTAACAATGAATCCTCATACATTCAGATCCTGTGCCTGGATATTTTGTTAAGTAAAATGTCCAGGATGATTTCTCACAATGCAAATTTTCAGTGCCTTACTCATGAGATTAATTCCAAAACAGGAGCATTTAAATTGTACAAGTCACAGTGCAATATTATAAGACGCCAGGGCTTAATTCTTGGTGCACATATTGAGGATTTCGGAGGGAAATAAAACAAGTATTGACTCTTCCCCTGCTGCTGGCATATCTTGATAGAGGCTTATGCCAAAGGCAAATGAATTAAATTGATGTGCCAACAGAAAAGATATTTTTATCAGATAGACGTGACACATTTGATGGAATGGGATGGTAAAAATACGTATTAGGCCAAGAAATTACTGCAGAACTGTTTGACTTGATATCAGATCTTGTTCTTGACAAGTGTGCTACATTTGAAACACCCTACAATGTGGTCTTTTCATTTACTCGGGCTGTATTTTCTCCCCATTGCTTTTCTGTTCTAGTGAGGATTGACTGTATATGCAACCATCACATTTGATGACTCATAACTTGCTTGGAAAATTTGGGGAAAGGACTACTGAAGGGAAAACTTCAACACAAGTATTTCCTAAAGGCCTGTTGGGTACATGACCTTGAACTTTCATTTAGAACCACGTTGTATTCTTCCACTTAAATTCCTTTAAGAAAACAAGCAAACCAAAAACAGACAGACAAAAAAAGAGAGGTGCCTTGTTGCAGTGAACTCCTGACCAACACTAACATTTCTGGAGCTTTGTTTAAGAGTGAATGGTTCGACTACGGCCCCAGAGTTGTCATTTAAATTATACCTCAATGGTGGTTAAACAATTTTTGCTTCTTAGACCAATCAATTGTATTTAATAAGCACTGAGTGTATGCAGAACACTGGGTAAGTACAATTGAGTAAGACAAATTCATTCATTCATTCAATCGTATTTATTGAGCGCTTACTGTGTGCAGAGCAGTGTACCAAGCGCTTTAGAAGTACAAGTTGGCAACATATAGGGACGGTCCCTACCCAACAATGGGCTCACAGTCTAGAAGATAGCCTACCATAGCCCCTCCCTCTAGACTGTGAGCTTGCTGTGGGCAGGAAACGTGACTGTTATATTGACGTACTGTGCTCTCCAAGCGCTTAGTACAGTGTTGTGCACACAGTAAGCACTCAACAAATACGACTGACTGACTGCTTTCAAGGGGGAGAGGCACCAAACTCCTTTTTTCTCCCCCCAATCAATGGTATTTACTTTATTTTTAATGGTATCTGTTGAGCGCTTACTATGTTCCAGGCATTATCATCATCAATCGTATTTATTGAGCGCTTACTGTGTGCAGAGCACTGGACTAAGCGCTTGGGAAGTACAAGTTGGCAACATATAGAGACAGTCCCTACCCAACAGTGGGCTCACAGTCTATAAGTGCTGGGGAAGATATAAGCTAATCAATTTGGACAGACTCCATGTCCCACCTGTGGTGGAGTCTTAATCCCATTTTACAGATAAGGTAACTGAGGTCCAGAAAAGTGAAGTGACGTGACCAAGGTCACAAAGCAGACAAGTGGAGGAGCCAGGATTAGAACCCAGATCCTTCTGAATCCCAGGCCCCATACTCTATCCACTACGTTATGCTGCTTCTGTGTGCAACGCATTGTCTTAAAGTACTTAGGAAGAGTACTGCACCAGAGTTGGGAGACATGATCCCTGCCCACAACGAGCTTCCAGTCTTTGACTGTTCCCCACCCTGTATGATCTCCACTTGACAGAGGAGCTCCAGACCCATCCTGGCCGGTGAATTCCCACCTGTACTGGTGACTATGTGGAACATGATTCCCGCGATGCCGGTTTTTGTTTTGAGAGGCTCGGCTCCGAGCCAACAGGTGCCTTCCGGATCGGTCCCGTCACATCTTACCCACAGTGGCGGAAGAACAGAAACTGGCCTGCTAATCTCCAGATGGGTCATATTGGGATTTTGGGCCATGGTGTAAAGTGCCATTAATTGCCTGGAAACCAAAAACAAAAAGAAGAAATCACGATAGATCCGAGTAATGGCAACAGGATATTTCTTTTTAATCAACCATAATCATCATCATCATCAATCGTATTTATTGAGCGCTTACTGTGTGCAGAGCACTGTACTAAGCGCTTGGGAAGTACATATAGAGACAGTCCCTACCCAACAGTGGGCTCACAGTCTAAAAGGGGGAGACAGAGAACAAAACCAAACATGCTAACAAAATAAAATAAATAGAATAGATATGTACGAGTAAAATAAATAAATAAATAGAGTAATAATCACAAAAGATCAGTGAGGTCTTACTGTGGGCAGGGAATGTGTCAGTTATATTGTTCGACTGCCCTCTTCCAAATGCTTAGAACAGTGCTATACACCCAATAAGCGCTCAATCATCTCTAAAGAGGGGAGTAAGGCTGTGAGCCCCATGTAGGACAGGGACTGTGTCCAACCTGATTAGCGTGCATCTACCCCAGCATTTAATACAGTGCCTGGCACATAGTAAGCGCTTAACAAATACCATAAAAAAAAATTAAAACCAAACCTGATGAGCTGAGGACGAAGCCAGTCGAGCCAGCCTCTGCCCCAAACACCCCTCCCCAGCCTGCCAACTTTTTCCAATCTGTCGTGTCCAGGGACCCAACACTAGAGTGGAAAAGATTCTCGGAAGATCATCTGGCCCAAGCTCAGCCTGTTGGCATGTGAGCAACTAAATCAACTTGGACATCTCTACCATCACCAACTCTAGCTTGTGAGCTCGTTGTGGGACTGCGTCTAGCACCTCTGTTGTCATGAACTTTCCCACCTCCTTTCGGATGACTCTCACTGATGGGTTTTTCATTCCTTCATTCGCATTTGTTGAGCACTTACTATGGGCAGAGCACTAAGTGCTTGGGAGAGTAAATCCAACAATAAACACTCATTCCCTGCCCACAATGAGCTTTTGGTCAAGAGTTTTTCTTGTCCCCAGGTCTGACCCTCCCAATTATCATCTCAGCACTCTTTCATCACCTCAGCATTTATGCACTCATAAATTGCACTTCTGTATTTCGATTTACGTACTCGAGTGCATACTTGAGAATTTCTCCCTAATTTTTTTTTAATGGTACTTGTTAAGCGCTTACTATGTGCCAAGCACCGTACTTGACACTGGAGTAGATACAGGATAATCAGGTTGGATACAGTCCGTGTTCCAAATAGGGTTCACGGTCTTCACCCCCACTTCATACATGAGGTAACCGAGGCCCAGAGAAGTGAAATGACTTGCTCCAGATCACAAAGCAGGCAAGTGGCGGAGCTGGGATTAGAACCCAAGTCCTCTGATTGCCAGGCCCGTGTTCTTTCCACGAGGCCACGCTGCTCATTTTATGTATGACGTCCTTCCCATTATAGTGAAATTTCTGTGTAGGGAGGGATTGTGTTTCTTACCTCTACTGTACTCTCCCAGGAGCTCAATCCAGTGATCCGCAAACAGTAGACTTTCAATAAGTACTATTGATGAATTGACTGATTGACAGGTAGTTGTTGTTTTGCCCTTAAAGCTCACTACAACCTACCTTGGAAGTTCAGTCTGCGTTTTTGCAAACTTAAGAGCCAAAATGGAGAAGGCTCTCCAGGTGCTTTTCTAATTAAGAAGGATGTAACATTTTACAGTATTTTGTGCTAGACCACTCCTCCTGAATTTACTAACGCACATCCGTTTCCTGCACGCTGACTCACAAAAGAAAGCTAAAACCTCAATTTATCGGGGAAAAAAGGAAAACTTGCCTGGCTCTCCCAACAGTTAAAGCAAGTGGCCCCACATTCTCCCCTTCAGAAAGATCCGAAATAACTGTTTCCTCAGGTTGTACATCTTCCATGTGGTTTGCTTCTTCCTCCTTTATTGGCTTTAAAAAACAATGTTCAGCATTATTTCCCTGAGGGGCAGCATTGACTGTCCACTTCCCCTGAGTACTTAAGCATCCTCAATTTCCTGTAGCCCTCAAGTACACAGCTTTCATGCCTCACTACTTGGATAATAACTCATGCATATTTACCCCTTTACTTTTTCCTATCTGCAAGGTATTGCTGTGCTTGTCCCTCATGGCAGACTGGAAACTCCTTGAGGTCAGGGATCATTTCTACTAATTCTATTGTTCTTTCCCAGATACTCAATAAATACTATTGTTTGCCTGACACACAAGATACTGGATGAGGCACTTGAGAAGTTACTCCAGTACATTAGATTGCCCTTAATCTAGAATGAGAGTTTGCAGAGACTGATAATCAAACACGGCACTGGTCTGGAAAATGTATTTTCCTCTGGTTTTCCCGATCCGTAAAAACTTTTTTGTTTGTCCCCCCTCAATCTCTGGAATCACGAGCTCCTTTAAGGCAAGGAACATGTGTCTTGCTCACTGAGAAGCAGCGTGGCTCAATGGAAAGACCCCGGGCTTGGGAGTCAGAGGTCATGGGTTCTAATCCCGACTCCGCCACTTGTCAGCTGTGTGCCTTTGGGCAAGTCACTTCTCTGTGCCTCAGTTACCCCATCTGTAAAATGGGGATCAAGACTGTGAGCCCCATGTGGGACAACCTGATTGCCTTGTATCTCCCCCAGTGTTTAGAACACTGCTTGGCACATAGTAAGAGCTTAAATGCCATTATTATTATTATTATTATAGTTACAAAATGAAAAACACTTTGTTCCTGAAGATGTCATTTGCCTTAATGATTTTAAAGAATCACACCAATAAAACTGAAACACATCAACCTAGTTGTTTGCCGCAAGGAGATAACTGGGATGGATTTTGCATGGGAAATTCCAACGCCGAGCTGAGATTTAGAGGTAAAGGGAATGTGTCTACCAAGTCTGTGGTATTGTAATAATAGTGATAGTATTTGGTAAGCGCTTACTATGTGCCAAGCACTGTTCCCAAGCGCCTAGTAAAGTGCTCTGCACACAGCAAGTGCTCAATTAATACCACTGACTGACTGGAGAATTAAGAAACAAAAACCCACTTCAACTTACCGCTTTCTCCACAATAAACACCATATCATTTCCACTCCAGAAACTTTCTAAAGGACTTTGCTGATGTGCATTGACCAACCGCACTTGGACATCCGTCTGCCAACAAACATATTCAATTTGAGTGAATTGGTATTACTGAAACAATATATTCAATTATTTACTCACCTATCTCACCTTGATACTCTTTGTTATTATTATGTTCTCTGTTAAACACTTACCATATGTCAAAAGCTGCTCTAAGCACTGGGGCAGAACCCACTTATTCTGGGGGACAGACAGTGACATATATGGGGGGGATTACTGTGTTCAGCTTATTCTGCTCTCTAAAAGCCCTTCATTTTTCTTCATCCCTCCCTCCCACCTCACCCAGTAAGTTGTCTGGAACAAGCACTGAACCCACCTGACGAAGCCCCATAAATATACTTGTCTTGGCTAACAATACTTAAGATATCCTCTCGTGAAACAAGCACCATCCCTGGATTATTAACTGAAACATTCGACATTATATAATGTAGTTTTTGTTTTTCAGATATTATCGAGCTTCACAGATCAACAAAGCTAAATTATACCTCGTAGGGAAATGGATCTTTCAAAATGTCTTTCTTTCCATCTTCAAATGCCCTGAAATAAAGAAATACATGAAAAATGGAGGAGAGATACTGGGCAGATTAATCTTTGAAATAACATTCTAGAGAAGTTCCATTCATCCCAAAATGCTTTACACTTAGTACTTTATTTCTTTCATAGTCTAATTCATCTGGTCAAAACTTCCTATAAATAAGGAAAAGTAGTTTGTCCTTAAGTCTTGAAACAACTGAAATCTTATCCTCTGGGAGTCTGTAAACTCTTTGAGGGCAGGAATTGTGTCTACTATCACTACTGTGTTCCTTCAAATGCTTAGAATAGTTCTCTGCAAACAGAAGATACTCAATCAATAGCATGATTGAGTAGCCTTCAAATGCAGGGATTTTTTTTTAATTGCTTAAGCAGTCTACTGGACTAGAAATCAGGATAACTATCTTTGCCTCAGACTCACTTATGCTATGTAATCTTCAAAGTAGGAATCAGAATACTTGCTATCTACCTACACCACTAAAATGTTAAAGTATCTTCAATTTTCATTTTTCCAGTGTACTTTCATGTTGATTTTTCTCCTTTTCTCCTCACAACATCCCTATGGGGTAGAGAGAGATAGGTGTGTAAGAATCATCCTCTATTCAAAAGGAAACTTAGACCCAGAGAGGTCACCAAAGGCCACCCAGCAGGTCAGTAGTCAAGTTAGGAGTAGAGCCCTGGTCTCCTTATTTAAATCAATTGTATTTAATGAGCAATTACTGGGTACAGAGTACTGTACTAAGACCGTGGGAGAGTAAAATATAACAGAGTTGGTAGATATGTGCCCTGCCCACAACAGGCTTGCTCGTTTCACTAGACCAATATACCTCCTCTAGGAATACATTTTGGAGCAGGTATTCATGACTTTCCATTTTCAAGGTCCAGCCGCTGCTTGGTTATAGATAACCATAAATGATCTACAAATGATCAATTATTCATTTAGTGTCCTGACTTGAGGATCACTCAAAACAACAACAGCTTCTTGGTTTCAATGATTTCCTCAAATGACACGTTACTATTTTAATTATTAAGGAACCCAGACACGGTGCATATGAAAGGTGCATTTGACAAGTAAACCTAAAAATCCCATAGAACGGCTAAGCGATTAAAAGAGCAAGAGTAATTTGGAGATATAATGGGTAAAATACTAGCCATTTTTCTGGGGGGAAAAAGCTGTGAAAACAGTCACAGGTTGGTTTATACAGCATCCCTCCGCATCTCCAAAGAGCTCCTAGTATTCTATGCATTCTATCTCATTTTCAACATTATTATTTATCGCAGATATGCCATGGCTCCCCATGGCCCCCCACTTTTAGACTGTGAGCCCACTTTTGGGTAGGGACTGTCTCTATATGTTTCCAATTTGTACTTCCCAAGCGCTTAGTACAGTGCTCTGCACATAGTAAGCGCTCAATAAATACGATTGATGATGATGATGGCTCTGTCTTCCTCCCTCTCAGTGGGGCAGTTACAATCATGGGACTCAGTCAATGACAGTATCAATCGTACAATAGTATTTATTGAGCACTTACTAAGTGCAGAGCACTGTACTAAGCACTTGGGAGAGTACAATACAACACAGTTGGCAGACGTGTTCCCTGCCCACAGTGAGCTTACAGTCTAGAGTGGAAGGAGACAATACGAAGGGTAACGGCAGGATAGACTACGCTACAACGCGACCATAAGGGACACAGTTGCTGCAAGAAGCAATGTGGCCTAGAGGAAAAAGCGCAGGACTGGGTGTCAGAAGACCTGGGTTCTAATCCACACCCTGCCATTCCTCTACTGTAAACTCACTGGGGGCTGGGAACGTGTCTACCAACTCTGTCGCACTGTACTCTCCCGAGGGCTTAGTACAGTGCTCTGCATACAATAAGAGCTCCATAAATGATTTATTGCCCATGTGTGACAAGGGACAGGTCATTCAACTTCTTTGTGCCTCATTTTCCTTATCTGTAAAATGGAGATTAAATCCCCATTCTTCCATTCCTTAGACTGTCAGCCCCAGGAGAGATGGGGACTGTGCCTGATCTGACTGTATTGGGCTCAGAATAATACTTGGCAAACAGTAAGTGCATAACAAATATTATCACAATGATCCGAGTAGATATTAAAGCCATTCCGCAATTTCTTACTCCTTACTACAGCTCTTGGGGAAGATCACTTCAAAGAAAATCACACCTCTTCCAGGAAGCCTTCCCTACTAACTGCCTGTCCACCTGTCTACTTGTTTTGTTGTCCGTCTCCCCCTTCTAGACTGTGAGCCTGCTGTTGGGTAGGGACTGTTTCTATACGTTGCCAATTTGTACTTCCCAAGTGCCTAGTACAGTGCTCTGCACACGGTAAGCGCTCAATAAATACGATTGAATGCCACTTCAGCACTGGGGTAGATACAAGGTGATCAGGCTGTCCCACGAGGGGCTCACAGTCTTCACCAGAGAAGCAGTGTGGCTCAGTGGAAAGAGCCCGGGCTTTGGAGTCAGAGGTCGTGGGTTCAAGTCCCAGCTCCGCCAACTGTCAGCTGTGTGACTTTGGGCAAGTCACTTCACTTCTCTGTGCCTCAGTTCCCTCATCTGTAAAATGGGGATTAAGACTGTGAGCCCTCCGTGGGACAACCTCATCACCCTGTAACCAGCGCTTAATAACAATAATACTGATGGCATTTATTAAGTGCTTACTATGTGCAAAGCACTGTTCTGAGCACTTGGGAGGTTACAAGGTGATCAGGATCAGACTGAGCCCCTTCCTTCCTCTCCCCCTCAACCCCCTCTCCATCCCATCTTACCTCCTTCCCATCCCCACAGCACCTGTATATATGTATATATGTTTGTACATATTTATTACTCTATTTATTTTACTTGTACCTATCTATTCTATTTATTTTATTTTGTTAGTATGTTTGGTTTTGTTCTCTGTCTCCCCCTTCTAGACTGTGAGCCCACTGTTGGGTAGGGACTGTCTCTATATGTTGCCAGCTCGGACTTCCCAAGCGCTTAGTACAGTGCTCTGCACACAGTAAGCGCTCAATAAATACGATTGATTGATTGATTTGAACAAGTCACTTCTGTGGGCCTCATTCATTCATTCGTATTTATTCAGCGCTTACTGTGTGCAGAGCACTGTACTAAGCGCTTGGTAAGTACAAGTTGGCAACATTCATTCAATCGTATTTATTGAGCGCTTACTGTGTGCAGAGCACTGTACTAAGCGCTTGGTAAGTACAAGTTGGCAACATTCATTCAATCGCATTTATTGAGCGCTTACTGTGTGCAGAGCACTGTACTAAGCGCTTGGGAGGCACAAGGTGGCAACATATAGAACGGTCCCTACCCGACGGCGGGCTCACAGTCTAGAAGGAACCGAGGCCCAGGGAATAATAATAAGGATAATAATGTTGGTATTTGTTAAGCGCCTCAGTTCCCTCATCTGTAAAATCATCATCATCATCAATCGTATTTATTGAGCGCTTACTGTGTGCAGAGCACTGTACTAAGCGCTTGGGAAGTCCAAGTTGGCAACATCTAGAGACAGTCCCTACCCAACAGTGGGCTCACAGTCTAAAAGGGGGAGACAGAGAACAAAACCAAACATACTAAAATAAAATAAAATAAAATGGGGAGGAAGACTGTGAGCCCTCCGTGGGACCACCTCATCACCTTGCAACCTTTTTAGACTGTGAGCCCACTGTTGGGTAGGGACTGTCTCTGCACGTTGCCAACTCGTACTTCCCAAGCGCTTAGTACAGTGCTCTGCAATCAATCAATCGTATTTATTGAGCGCTTACTGTGTGCAGAGCACTGGACTAAGCGCTTGGGAAGTACAAGTTGGCAACATATAGAGACAGTCCCTACCCAACAGTGGGCTCACAGTCTAAAAGACTCTGCACACAGTAAGCGCTCAATAAATACGATTGATTGATTGACTGTAACCTCCCCGGCGGTTAGAACAGTGCTTGGCACATAGTAAGCGCTTAATAAGTGTTATTATTATTATTATAGATAGGGGCTGTGGGGAGGGGAAGGAGGTAGGGCGGGGTGGACTGTGAGCCCACTGTTGGGTAGGGACTGTCTCTATATGTTGCCAATTTGTACTTCCCCAGCGCTTAGTACAGTGCTCTGCACATAGTAAGCGCTCAATAAATACGATTGATGATGATGATGGGGAGGGGGAGAGGAAAAAGGGGGCTCAGTCTGGGGCCGGGGGCCACACTCACCGCAACAGGCGATGGTACAGCCCCGAGGCCGCTCGGTTGGTGTCCGGCCACATCCCGCCTGGCCGCCCGATCTGCTGAAAAACTGAGGGGTTCAAGGAGGGGCCGAAAAATTGAGGGGTTCAATGAGGGGCTGAAAAATTGAGGGGTTCAATGAGGGGCTGAAAAATTGAGGGGTTCAATGAGGGGCTGAAAAACTGAGGGGTTCAATGAGGGGCTGAAAAACTGAGGGGTTCAATGGGGGGCTGAAAAACTGAGGGGTTCAATGGGGGCTGAAAAACTGAGGGGTTCAAAGAGGGGCTGAAAAATTGAGGGGTTCAATGAGGGGCTGAAAAATTGAGGGGTTCAATGAGGGGCTAAAAACTGAGGGGTTCAATGAGGGGCTGAAAAATTGAGGGGTTCAATGAGGGGCTGAAAAATTGAGGGGTTCAATAAGGGGCTGAAAAATTGAGGGGTTCAATGAGGGGCTGAAAAATTGAGGGGTTCAATGAGGGGCTGAAGAGGAGCAAGGCTCAGCACCCCAAGGCCCAAATCCAAGTTGGCGCCCTTCTTTCTCCTCAAGGCCCCGCCTCGCCGGAACTACTTCCCACTCTTGCTCTCTCCCACACCGCCCTTTTTCTTTAACCCCCCTTCTTCCAGCCTAAACCTTGCTTCCTCCCGCTCTCGTCCCTCCTCTTCTCCCCTGAAATAAGGGAAAAAAATCCCCTTCTGAGGGAAATTTAGGCGTTCGGGGAAGCTCGGACTCCGCCCCTCTGAGGATTCCTCCGCCCGAGGAAATAGTCCCTCGATTTCAAGAGGGATTGAAGGGGTCGAGGGGGGGTCTGGGGTTGTGTTTTCGCTCTGCAGGGGAATAAACGCTTGAAAGGTGTCTCGGGGAGGCGGTGGGCGGGGGGGAAATGGGGGGCTGGGGGTGGTGATCCTGTGAGGGGAGGTGAGAGGAAGAGGGATACATATAGCGGGCGGAGGTGGTGCGCACTTCCTTTTCGTGTGGGAGGCCTTGGAGGGAGAGCAGCGTGGCTGGGCCTCTCTGCTGGCCGCCATGGTGAGTGAGGGTGGGCCTCCTTCTCGGCCTCCTCTTTCTGGCCCTTAATGGCGGGCTGAGGGAGGCCCTGAGGGTCGGCCGAGGTGGGGGAAGAGCCCTCGGGGCCAACGGGGCCGGTCCTGCCCAGGCCAAACGGCCGCCATCTTAGGGGCAACGTGGATGGAGCTTTTATCAATCAATCAATCAATCAATCGTATTTATTGAGCGCTTACTATGTGCAGAGCACTGTACTAAGCGCTTGGGAAGTACAAATTGGCATCAGCTTTTAGACTGTGAGCCCACTTGCGTAGGGACCGTCAACTTGGACTTCCCAAGCGCTTAGCCCAGTGCTCTGCACACAGTAAGCGCTCGATAAATACGATTGATTGATTAATGATGGTATTTATTAAGCGCTTACTATGTGCAGAGCACTGTTCCAAGCGCTGGGGAGGTTACAGGGTGATCGAGTTGTCCCCCGTGGGGCTCACAGTCTTCATCCCCATTTTGCAGATGAGGGAACTGAGGCGCGGAGAAGTTCAGTGACTTGCCCAAGGTCACACTGCAGACATGTGGTGGAGTCGGGATTCGAACTCATGACCTCTGACTCCAAAGCCCGTACTCTTTACACTGAGCCACGCCGCTTCTCTAATGATGGCATTTATTAAACGCCTATTATGTGCAAAGCACTGTTCCAAGCGCTGGGGAGGTTACAAGGTGATCAGGGTGTCCCACGGGGGGCTCACAGTCTTCATCCCCGTTTTCCAGATGAGGTCACTGAGGCCCAGAGAAGTTGTGACTTGCCCAAAGTCACCCAGCTGACAAGTGGCGGAGTCCGGGATTTGAACCCACGATCTCTGACTCCAAAGCCCAAGCTCTTTCCACTGAGCCACGCTGCTTCTCTATGATAGTATGTCGGGATGGAGAGGCCGCGGCCTACTTTTGGGCCTGTTTGGGGGCCGCTGTTTAGGGGGTGGCAGGGGTTGCCCCCCTCCTTCCTTGGAGCAGTCCTCTGCTCCTAAAGCCCGCTCCAGTGAAATTTGTGGGGCGGGGGGGCATTTGTCAGGCTGTAGGCCGAGCGCTGGGGTTGGATACAGTACAGTCATACGTTCCCTGCCCCTCGCGGTGCCCCCCCTTCTAGACTGTGAGCCCACTGTTGGGTAGGGACCGTCTCTATATGTTGCCAACTTGGACTTCCCAAGCGCTTAGTACAGTGCTCTGCACACAGTAAGCGCTCAATAAATCAATCAATCGTATAAATACGATTGATTGATTCCCCCCGCAGACTGTGAGCCCACTGTTGGGTAGGGACCGTCTTTATATGGTGCCAACTTGGACTTCCCAAGCACCTAGTACAGTGCTCTGCACACAGTAAGCGCTCAAGAAATACGATTGCATGACTGAATAATATTTATTGAGCGCTTACTGTGTACCGAGAACCCTACTAATAATAACGATGGTATCTGTTAAGCGCTTACTATGTGCAAAGCACCGTTCTAAGCGCTGGGGGGGTTACAGGGTGATCAGGTTGGCCCACAGTTACTGTGTGCCAAGCACCCTACTACTACTACTACTAATAATGATAATATTTGTTAAGCGCTTACTATGTGCAAAGCACCGTTCTAAGCGCTGGAGGGGATACAAGGTGATCAGGTTGTCCCACGTGAGGCCCACCGTATTAATCCCCATTTTACAGATGAGGGAACTGAGGCACAGGGAAATTAAGTGATTTGCCCAAAGTCACACAGCTGACTAGTGCCGGAGCCGGGATTAGAACCCATGCCCTCTGGCTCCCAAGCCTGTGCTCTTGTCACCGAGCCACGCTGCTTCTCCAAGCGTACTAAGCGCTTGGGAGAGTGCAGTGGAAGTAGACCCTTTCCCTGCCCACAGCAACTCAGCAGTGTAGGACTACCCAGTTTTAAGGGGAGAGAGAAAGGGTGTTTTAATCCTCATTTGTGAGCCCGTTGTTGGGTAGGAACTCTATATGTTGGGTAGGAACTCTATATGTCTCTATATGTCGCCAACTCGTACTTCCCTAGCGCTTAGTACAGTGCTCCGCACACAGTAAACGTTCGATAAATGCGATTGAATTTTGTACATATTTATTACTCTATTTTACTTGTACATATCTATTCTATTTATTTTATTTTGTTAGTATGTTTGGTTTTGTTCTGTCTCCCCCTTTTAGACTGAGCCCACTGTTGGGTAGGGACTGCCTCTATATGTTGCCAACTTGGACTTCCCAAGCGCTTAGTACAGTGCTCCGCACACAGTAAACGTTCGATAAATGCGATTGAATTTTGTACATATTTATTACTCTATTTTACTTGTACATGTCTATTCTATTTATTTCATTTTGTTAGTATGTTTGATTTTGTTCTGTCTCCCCCTTTTAGACTGTGAGCCCACTGTTGGGTAGGGACTGTCTCTATATGTTGCCAACTTGTACTTCCCAAGCGCTTAGTAAAGTGCTCAGCACACAGTAGGCGCTCAATAAATACGATTGATTGATTGAATGAATGAGGAAACCGGGCCCAGAGACGGTGAGGGACATGCCCAAGGTCAGACACGCTAGGCAAGTGGCGGGGCTGGGATTCGAACCCAGGTCTCCTGACAGTCCTGTGCTCTTTCCACTAGGCCACACGGCTTTTCTTTAGGGGGGCCCAGGAGCCTCAGGACAGCGACTGGTTTGGGGTGCCAGAAGGTGAAATTGCCCACCCCCCGGGAGGGAGAAGCATCTTTAAATCGGCTTTTCCCGTCCATTCGCTGCCCGTGCCAAGGTTCGGGTTTGCCCGATTCTCTAAATTAAAAGGTATATACATTTTTGAATGATTGTCGCCTTCATCCCTAACAGAATTGGTATTTATGATCAAAGGTAGCGCTGCCGAATGGCTACAGTTTTAAATGTCGGCTTGATCGTTTGGATGAACTAAATATGGAACCTTTAGGTACTACCGTGGGCCTGAGATCTTAACCCGATGAGCATAAATCGGATGTGTGAAAGGGGAAGAATTAGATTATTTGGAAACGAGCCCGAGCGGATCGGCTGTCTTTCCACAATAGGATTGGGAAAATTGCTATGATGCCGTAATTTGCGTCTTATCCAAGCGTTCAGTGGCAGTTGCCTGCTGCCAGGAAGCTGGCGCTCTTTGGATGACGATTACCTGTGACTGAGCAATGCCTAGTGAAGCTGTTGAAATGGGATCCGCGGCCCTTTGCTGATGTCGCCGAAGAAACTCACCTCGTCTCCATTTATTTCTTTTTCCCTCCAGGCATGTACACGTCCATTAATCTCGGTGTACTCCGAAAAGGGGGAGGTGTCTGGCAAAAATGTCACGATGCCTGCGGTCTTCAGGGCTCCCATCCGGCCAGACATCGTTAACTTTGTTCACACCAACCTGCGAAAAAACAACAGGCAACCTTATGCTGTCAGTGAACTTGCAGGTGATGTTTATGTACTAAGACTGGATTTGAAAAGGAACTTCTAGTCTGGAAGTTGCGTTATGGGAGGGGGCGTGTACATAAAGGGTAAACGGGATATGCCTCATGGTAATGATGAAATTCCACTTCATTGGTCCGTGTTTCTGAGCCACATGATTTGTTTTGGAAGTTCTGACGCCGGGCGTGATTCCAGTGTTCAGGGGTGATTTCTTCTGGGTGTCTTGGGATTGAATGTGCTCCCTTTTCTTTCCGCAGGTCATCAGACCAGTGCTGAGTCTTGGGGTACCGGCCGGGCCGTTGCCCGTATTCCCCGGGTGAGGGGCGGTGGAACTCACCGCTCTGGCCAGGGTGCTTTTGGAAACGTATCCTTTGGCTTCGTCAAATGCCAACCGCATCATCATCATCATCATCAATCGTATTTATTGAGCGCTTACTATGTGCAGAGCACTGTACTAAGCACTTGGGAAGTACAAATTGGCAGAGTATCGGTGATCAGAGCGGCCCTGGGAAATGCTTTTTTCACCTCATTGAGTGGTGAGGCACACTCAGTGGCACTGTGTGATTGGTGGGGGGGGATATAGTCTTCCGAGATAAAGGGAAATAGTAGCTTGCCATGATGCCGTAATTTGCGTCTTACTCTGTTCTCAGTGACAGTTGCCTGCTGTCAAGAAGCTGGTACAGAAGGTTGACGAAAAAATCTCACTGAGCTAAGCTTTAATGGTCTCGCCGTTGTTCAGGTAAAAGTCGGAAGCGTCATTTCTTAACTGGGGAGATAGATGTGCCGAGGCGGTCGCATGTTTGCGCCAACCAAGACTTGGCGCCGCTGGCACCGTAGGGTGAATACTACTCAGAAGCGCTACGCCATCTGCTCGGCTCTGGCAGCTTCTGCCCTGCCAGCCCTGGTCATGTCGAAAGGTGAGTGGTGATGGTCGCTGAATTTTGAAGATCAAAATGCCCGGCGGGGGTGAGCGCTGGCTTGGGAGCGTGCCTTTGGTAGAAGAGAGCAGCCAGCCTTTGATAAGTTGTGTGGATTTATAATTTGGTAGGACCCAGAGATGTTTCCAGTTCATCTCCCGAGGTCGTTACATTTGCATCTTTACCACACTCATTGTTTCTGCTGCTAAAGTGATGAGATTCCACTTCATTGGTCCGTGTTTCTGAAACTCATGATATGGTGGAAGTTCTGACGCGGCAGGACCGTAAGGTGCAAAAATGATCCAGTGAAAAGAACTCGATGTTCAGTTATGGAAACTGATGTCAAAAAACTTGGAGAGGTTAACTTCCCAGATTGCCATGGCCTCAATCAATTGTATTTATTGAGCGCTTACTGTGTGCAGAGCACTGTATTAAGAGCTTGGGAAGTACAAGTTGGCAACATATAGAGACGGTCCCTACCCAACAGTGGGCTCACAGTCTAGAAGGGGGACATATTCCATGTCAGTGGGTGGAAGGCAGCCTGACTTTGTCAAAAAGGCAACATCCACACGCTTATCCGATAGACTGTGGTTAATGGTAATCGATATACGGGTCTTTATTGAGCACTTACTGTGCAGAGCACTATTGTAAGCTCTTGGAAGAGTGTAACAGAGTTGATAGACCCGTTCCCTGTCCCTAAGAAGCTTACAGTCTAGGGGTAACCAGTGTAATGCTTCTGCCCAGGTCACCGTATTGAGGAAATTCCAGAACTTCCTCTGGTGGTCGAAGACAAGGTTGAGGGATACAAGAAGACCAAGGAAGCTGTTCTCCTTCTCAAAAAGCTTAAGGCTTGGAATGACATCAAAAAGGTGAGCTTTGACTGATGTAATGATGGAGGATCGAGTGCTGGGGCAATGTTGACGTGAAATGATTGGTGCAGTCTTTTGCTCCCGGGCTTCTATGTGGACGTGCAGAAAAAGAATTTGAACGAGGAGGGGGTTAGAACCAGTAAGGGAGAATGGCAACCAGAACTGCAGGTTAATGAACCGTGAGGCTGTCTTTGACCTCTTAAGGTGGCTAAGGAATTCTCCCCTGTAGCCTCACCAGAAATTCTCTTTTTTAATATATTTTGGCACTTGCTAAGTGCTTAGTATGCCAGGCACTGGGGTAGATACAAGCTAATCAGGTTATAGGCTGTAAGTTGGTTGTGGGCAGGGATTGTTTCTGTAATTCTGTTATATTGTACTCTCTCAAGCACTTAATACAGTGCTTTGCATACAGTAAGGGCTCAATATATACAATTGATTGATTGACACGGGCCGTGGGGCCTCATGTTAATCCCCATTTTACAGATGTGGTAACAGAAGCACAGAGGAAGCAAATTGACTTGCCTAAGGTCACGCAGCAAAGCGATGGACCAGGATTAGAACCCAGGCCCGGACTCTGTCCACTAGGTCATGCTGCTTTGAGTTTTCATCCAGAGACGGGGGGTGGGGTTCTTCATTTAGGAAGGAAAGGCACCTTGACCGTGACCACACAGTATTGATTTGGGTGCGCTTCCCTTTTCACTTGCAGGTGTACGCCTCCCAGCGTATGCGTGCCGGGAAGGGGAAGATGCGGAACCGGCGCCGTATCCAGCGCAGGGGCCCCTGCATCATCTACAATGAGGACAACGGGATCATCAAGGCCTTCAGGAATATCCCCGGTACTTGTCCGGTTGGAGGGGTTGGGGAGGTCCCCCTAGCAAGGGGGAGGCCTGCTGCCCAGGAGTGATGACCCTCCACTTCATGGTCCGTGTTTCTGAAACTCGTGATTTGGTGGAAGTTCTGACTTGGCCACCTCCATGAGCAGAGATCTGCTCCATCGAAACCCCCCGGGGGACCAAGGGCCGGAGCGGAGCGGGGCTGATGGTTTCTGATTACAGGTGCTTCTTTGTTTTCGAAGGAATCACTCTGCTCAACGTGACCAAGCTGAACCTTTTGAGACTGGCCCCCGGAGGCCACGTGGGAAGGTTCTGCATCTGGACCGAGAGCGCCTTCCGCAAGCTGGACGACCTGTATGGGACGTGGCGTAAGGCGGCCACTCTGAAGAGCAACTACAAGTGAGCGGGGCAGGGGGTTGGAGCCAGTTACAGGGGTCATCGCTGAAATGATGAGATTCCACTTCATTGGTCCGTGTTTCTGAAATACGCGATTTGTTGGAAGTTCTGACTTGGGGTGGGCTATCGTCGTCGTCCTGTGGCTACACAAGGCGCAGTCATTAAGGTGCCTGTTCTTGCCGCAGCTTGCCAATGCACAAGATGACCAACACAGACCTTGGGAGGATACTGAGAAGCCCAGAGATCCAGAAGGCTCTGCGTGCTCCACGGTAAGTACTTCTATCTGGGGCGCTGAAGTCCTTGGCCTGATTGTTTTCCTTCATTCAGAGTGCTGCGGTGTGCGAGCCCGTACACGAACGAATTTGTCGGAGAGTGCTATTTTTCCAGAGAGATCTCCGTTGCCTTGGGTTGCTGTAAATTGTCAGAAAGTGAGAAGCAATGTGGCTTTGTGGAAAGAACCTAGGCCTGGGCATCACAAGGACTAGCGTCCTAATTCTGCCTCTACCGCTTGTCTGCTGGGTGTCCTTGGGCAAATCACTTCACCTGTTACCTTTTCAGCAAAATGAGGATTTAATCAATCAATGAATCGTATTTATTGAGCGCTTACTATGTGCAGAGCACTGTACTAAGTGCTTGGGAAGTACAAATTGGCAACACACAGAAACAGTCCCTACCCAACAGTGGGCTCACAGTCTGAAAGGGGGAGACAGAGAACAGAACCAAACATACCAACAAAATAAAATAAATAGGATAGAAATGTACAAGTAAAATAAATAAATAAATAGAGTAATAAATATGTATTTAAGACTGTAAGCCCCATGTGGGACAGGCTGCAACCCAGTTAGCTTGTATCTATCCCAGCCCTTTAATACAGTGTCTGGTACATTATAAGTGCTTAAAACCCCCATTTTAAGAAAAGCATTTTGGAACCTTTGCATCTGTGCTCACGCAGAATGTCTTTGCAGTAAGAAGATCCGTCGCAGAGTTCTCAAGAAGAACCCACTGAAGAACTTGAGGGTGATGTTGAAGCTGAACCCGTATGCCAAGACTGTACGCCGTCATACCATCCTCCGCCAAACCAGGAATGTGAGTGGACTGGAGGTCACGGGGCTAGATTGTTCTTGATTTATTTCATTTGGTTATAACCCATTCTGTGTTTCCATTCAGCGTAAACTGAGAGAAAACAAAGCTGCCGGGATCACGAAAGCCGACGTATACGCTAAGCTAAAGAGGCCCATTAAAACTGGCATGAAGAAGGGAGAAAAGACAGCCGCGGAAAAGACTGCAGCAGAAAAGACCGCAGAGGAAAAGAAGCCTGTGGCGGAAAAGAAGAAGGCTGCGGTGGCGGAAAAGAAGCATGCCGGGGAGAAGAAGGCTGCAGCAGCAAAGAAGCCTGCTGGGGAAAAGAAGCCTGCAGGGGAGAAGGCGGCAGCGGAAAAGAAACCTGCAGGGGAGAAGAAGGCAGTGGAAAAGAAACCCGCAGGGGAGAAGGCTGCAGCGGAAAAGAAACCCGCAGGGGAGAAGGCCGCAGCGGAAAAGAAACCCTCAGGGGAGAAGGCCGCAGCGGAAAAGAAGCCGGCAGGGGAGAAGGCCGCAGCGGAAAAGAAGCCGGCAGGGGAGAAAAAGGCAGCGGAAAAGAAGCCGGCAGGGGAGAAAAAGGCAGCGGAAAAGAAGCCCCCTGCATAAACACAATTTAATGTATTTCTTAATTGCCACGGACCACAATTCTTGAGGAATAAAGAGGCTTCAGTAATGGCATTAACTTTATCAACTGTTAGTGGTTATTGGGGAGCAAGGCAACAATTGTAATTTCAGCACTATGGGCCGAGCACCGTGCTAATAAATGCTGGGTAAGAAACAAGATAACACTTCCTTTCCCACCTGGGGCTGCAGCCTTATTTAGAAGAGAGAACAGTAATTGAATCCCCGTTTTTACAGAAGGTGAGGCCCAGAGAAATTGGGATTTCCCAATGAACCCAAGTCCTCTGACTTGGCCCATGGTTTCTGCACTAGACCACCCCCATGCTTCTCAAAACTGATTGTCCATTCAAGGTTCAGCAGGTGTAACTGGGCTGTTCTGTGCCTCAACTTCTCATAGGTAGAGTTGCACATCTGATCCATATTAATCCTAAATATGAACTACCAACTACTCTGGAGAGGTTGCAATCCTTACTTTAAAAAAAAAGGGGGGGGGTGTGCTGTAAGGATGGAAAGTGGCAAAAATTTAAAAAATTATCAAGTCACTAACTAAAACTTGATGTGAAAAGTCTGCAGTAGGGGACAGGTTTGTCATGTAGAATATATGACTCAGTTATGTAGACCCTCTGATCTTGACTGGGCTGCATACTAAGTGCTTGGAAACTACAATTTGGCAACAAATGGAGGCAATCCCTACCCAACAAGGGGTTCAGTCTAGTTTCAGGCTTATGGCTCAGTACAAGAGGCAGACTTAAGTCCCCAAGCATGTCAACAACTAAATTGCCATTCAATGGTCTAAAAGTGGGGATTGTACAGTGCGGGGCTCGCCCAGCCTGGCCTTGGGAGGAGCTGAACTTCACGGTTTCTTTACAGTGGAGGCTCTTTTCAAGGCCTTATGCTGAAACCCAGCAGCTGAGGTTGGAAAAGAGGGTTGGGAACTGGGCATAAAAAATGGAAAACAAATTAGTGAGTTGGGGAGAGTCTTTGAAGCAAGGGAGAATTTCTGCTTGCTGTGAGGAGGGAAGCAGCAGTGTATGCTATAGGCTGAGGGGGAGGTTGGAAATTGGAAGACAACTGCTGGCAGCTAGAAATCAACTGGTGGCTGTTGTTGGGTGGTGAGGAAGCAGTGAAACTGGGAAATACGGAGTAACCATGGACAGGACTCAAATGTTATCTAAAAGGCAAGGAGTTAATCGGTGGTATTTACTGAGTGCTGGGCTATTGGTCCATTTCTCAGCTCATCTGCCCCATTCGTTACAGTAGGGGCACAGGCCCCTTTATGCATTATTTTAAATGCCCAGTCACCCGACCATCTAGTTCCACAGCTCAGGAGCAGTGCTTGAGAACAGGGTGAGAGACCCTGGAACAGGTCGGGGGCTCCCACAGTGGAAGCTCTGAAAATGAATGAATGTCAGGGCTATAGATAGTAATAATACAATGGCATTTGTTAACTGCTCACTATGTGCAAGGCACTGTTCTTCAATGGAGAGAGCCTGGGCTTTGGAGTCAGAGGTCATGGGTTCAAATACCAACTTTGCCACTTAGCTGTGTGACTTTGGGTGTCACTTCACTTCTCTGTGCCTCAGTTCCCTCATCTGTAAAATTGGGATTTAAACTGAGCCCCCTGTGGGACAACCTGATCACCTTGTGACCTCCCCAGCGCTTAGAACAGTGCTTTGCACATAGTAAGCGCTTAACAAATACCATCATTATTATTATTGTAACCTCCCCAGCACTTAGAACAGTGCTTTGCACATAGTAAGCTCTTCATAAAAGCCATCATTATTATTATTACAAGTGATCAGATTGTGCCCCAGAGGGCTCAGTCTTAATCCCCATTTTACAGATGAGGTCACTGAGGCCCGGAGAAATGAAGTGACTTGCCCAAAGTCACCCAGCTGACGAGCGGCAGAGCTGGGATTAGAACCCATGACCTCTGATTCTCAAGCCCGGGCTCTTTCCACTAAGCCACGATGCTAGGTCCTGAGCTTCATTCATTCATTCAGTCGTATTTATTGAGCACTTCCTGTGTGCAGAGCACTGGACTAAGCGCTTGGGAAGTCCAAGTCGGCAACAGATAATCGTATTGGGCACTTACTGTGTGCAGAGCACTGTACTAAGTGCTTGGGAAGTACAAGTTGGCAACATACAGAGACAGTCCCTACCCAACAGTGGGCTTACAGTCTAAAAGGGGGAGACGAGAACAAAACCAAACATACTAACAAAATAAAATAGAATAGATATGTACAAGTAAAATAATAGAGTAATAAATATGTACAAACGTATATACAGGTGCTGTGGGGAAGGGAAGGAGGTAAGATGGGGGTAGGGTGGAGAACGGGCTCAGAGTCTCGATGCTGCATTTTCAGTTTTTCCCACTTTTCCGGGTGTCCTGGACGTCCTAAATTTGAACCCGAGCTGGTCATTCATTCAATCGTATTTATTGAGCCCTTACCGTGTGCAGAGCACTGGACTAAGCGCTTGGGAGGTACAAATTGGCAACACATGGGGACGGTCCCTACCCAACAGCGGGCTCACAGTCTAGAAGGGAGAGACAGACAACAAGACAAAACATATTAACCAAATGAAATAAATAGAATAAACACGTACAAATAAAATCAATAAATAAGGTAATGAATAAATGGAGTAACATCTGGGCTTGGTCAGGACAGTGGGAAAGGACAACAGAGTGGGCCGCCCTACCCAACAGTGGGCTCACAGTCTAGAAGGGGGAGACACAACAAAACCAAACATATTAGCAAAATAAATAGAATACACATGTACAAATAAAATCAATAAATAGAGTAATAAGGAAATGAATAGAGTAACATCTGGGTTTGGTCAGGACAGTGGGACGACAGAATGGGCCGCCCTACCCAACAGCGGGCTCACAGTCTAGAAGGGGGAGACAGACAACAAGACAAAACATATTAACAAAATGAAATAAATAGAATAAACACATACAAATAAAGTCAATAAATAATGTAATGAATAAATGAATAGAGTAAGATCTGGGCTTGGTCAGGACGGTGGGAAAGGACGACAGAATGGGCCGCCCTACCCAACAGCGGGCTCACAGTCTAGAAGGGGGAGACAGACAACAGGACAAAACATATTAACAAAATAGAATAAATAGAATAAACACGTACAAATAAAATCAATAAATAATGTAATGAATAAATGGAGTAACATCTGGGCTTGGTCAGGACAGTGGGAAAGGACGACAGAATGGGCCGCCCTACCCAACAGCGGGCTCACAGTCTAGAAGGGGGAGACAGACAACAAGACAAAACATATTAACAAAATGAAATAAATAGAATAAACACGTACAAATAAAGTCAATAAATAATGTAATGAATAAATGAATAGAGTAAGATCTGGGCTTGGTCAGGACGGTGGGAAAGGATGACAGAATGGGCCGCCCTACCCAACAGCGGGCTCACAGTCTAGAGGGGGAGACGGACAACAAGACAAAACATATTAACCAAATGAAATAAATAGAATAAACACGTACAAATAAAATCAATAAATAATGTAATGAATAAATGAATAGAGTAAGATCTGGGCTTGGTCAGGACGGTGGGAAAGGACGACAGAATGGGCCGCCCTACCCAACAGCGGGCTCACAGTCTAGAAGGGGGAGACAGACAACAAGACAAAACATATTAACAAAAAAAAAATAGAATAAACATGTACAATTACAATCAATAAATAATAAAATCAATAAATAATGTAATGAATAAATGAATAGAGTAAGATCTGGGCTTGGTCAGGACAGTGGGGAGACAGACAAGACAAAACATATTAACGAAATAAACAGAATACACGTGTACAAATAAAATCAATAAATAGAGTAATGAATAAATGAACAGAGTAAGATCTGGGCTTGGTCAGGACAGTGGGGAGACAGACAACAAGACAGAACATAGTAACGAAATAAATAGAATAAACACGTACAAATAAAGTCAATAAATAGAGCAATGAATAAATGAATAGAGTAAGATCTGGGCTTGGTCAGGACAGTGGGGAGACAGACAACAAGACAGAACATAGTAACGAAATAAATAGAATAAACACGTACAAATAAAGTCAATAAACAGAGTAATGAATAAATGAATAGAGTAAGATCTGGGCTTGGTCAGGACGGTGGGAAAGGACGACAGAATATGGGCGGTCGTTCGGGCGGTGCGGCCTTGTCGGTTCCCTGAGGCGCGAGGCCGAGCGGAAGTCGGGCCTCCTGCCCCCACGCAAGATGGCGGCCGCCCCCTCCTTCCGGGACCGCGGCGCGGGCTGATGGCGTCATCGCGGGGCGTCGCGGCGGCGGCGGCGGCGGCGGCGGCGGCTCAGGGGTAGGCATCGGCGTCGGGGCTGAGGCGGCGTCGGGGCCGAAGATGCTGAGCCGCCTGCAGGAGCTGCGCAAGGAGGAGGAGACGCTGCTGCGGGTGAAGGCGGCGCTCTACGACCAGCTCAACAGGCTCAAGGTGAGGCCGGACGGCGGACGGCGGGCGGACGGACGGACGGGCCCCCCCACCGCCGCCATCGGGGGTGGGGGGGGAAGGGGGGGGCGGGCCCCACGCCCCTCCGCTCACGCCGTCCTGCGATCACGCCCCCTCCTGGCCACGCCCCTCATCGACCGCTCCCCGCCTCTGGACGCCACGCCCCCCTGTGGTCACGCCGTCCAATGGCAACGCCCCTCGCCTCTGGCCACGCCCCGTTGCGGGCACGCCGTCCTAGTGCAACGCCCTTCGCCTCTGGACACGCCCCCTCTGGTCACACCGCCCTATGGCCGTGCCCCATCTCCGGCCACGCCCCTTGTGGTCACGTCGTCCTATTGCAACGCCCCTCGCCTCTGGCCCCGCCCCCTTGTGGTCACGCCGTCCTATTGCAACGCCCTTCGCCTCTGGTCACACCGCCGTATGACCACGTCCCTCGTCTCTGGTCCCGACCCTTGTGGTCACGCCGTCCTATTGCAACGCCCCTCGCCTCTGGCCCCGCCCCCTTGTGGTCGCGCCGTCCTATTGCAACGCCCCTCGCCTCTGGCCACGCCCCCTCTTGGTCACACCGCCGTATGACCACGTCCCTCGTCTCTGGCCCCGCCCCCTTGTGGTCACGCCGTCCTATTGCAACGCCCCTCGCCTCTGGCCCCGCCCCCTTGTGGTCACGCCGTCATATTGCAACGCCCTTCGCCTCTGGCCACGCCCCCTCTGGTCACGCCGCCCTATGGCCGTGCCCCATCTCTGGCCACGCCCCTTGTGGTCACGCCGTCCAATGGCAGCGCCCCTCGCTTCTGGCCCCGCCCCCTTGTGGTCACGCCCTCAATCAATCGTATTTATTGAGCGCTTACTGTGTGCAGAGCACTGTACTAAGCGCTTGGGAAGTACAAGTTGGCAACATATAGAGACGGTCCCTACCCAACAATCAATCAATCAATCGTATTTATGGAGCGCTTACTGTGTGCAGAGCACTGTACTAAGCGCTTGGGAAGTACACGTTGTCAACATATAGAGACAGTCCCTGTTAAGTGCTTACTCTGTTCCAGACACTGTACTAAGTGCTGAGGCAGATACAAGTTAGGTTGGACACAGTCCCCGTCCCACATGGGGCTCACAGTCTTAATCCCGATTTTACAGATGAGATAACCGAGGCTCAGAGAAATAAAGTGACTTGCCCAGGGTCACACAGCAGACAGTTGGCCGAGCCAGGATTGGAATCCAGGTCCTTCGAACTCCCAGGTCTGGGCTCTATCCGCTAGGCCGTAGCGACCTTATCTATTCTATTTATTTTATTTTGTTAGTATGTTTGGTTTTGTTCTCCGTCTCCCGCTTTTAGACTGTGAGCCCACTGTTGGGTAGGGACCGTCTCTAGATGTTGCCAACTTGGACTTCCCAAGCGCCTAGTACAGTGCTCTGCTCACAGTAGGCGCTCAATAAATACGATTGATGATGATGATACAGCCCGGCTCGCTGTAGTCATCCACGTGTTTGGCGTTACAGGTCGAAGAACTGGCCCTTCAATCGATGATCGACTCCCGGGAGGGGAATGGAATGGTGTCTTCTCCGCCCTTAACCGAGGACCCTCCAAATGTAAGCCCAGAGTCTGTCGTTTGAAAAGCTGTCCCTTTTCTGTGTTCCCCTGGCTCCCCACTATTGCATCTGAAAAGTGAAGATCACTATTAAATCACAAGAATCCCCGGGTATCTTGGAATGTTCTTCAGGGTCTTTTTAATTTAATTGATTCCTCCACGTTCTGGTAGTAATAATAATAATGGTGGTATTTGTTAAGCGCTTACTATGAGAAGCGGCGTGGCTCAGTGGACAGAGCCCGGGCTTTGGAGCCAGAGGTCATGGGTTCAAATCCCGGCTCCGCCGCTTGTCAGCTGGGTGACTCTGGCCAAGTCACTTCACTTCTCTGGAACTCAGTTACCTCACCTGGAAAATGGGGATGAAGACTGTGAGCCCCCCGTGGGACGACCCGATCGCTTTCTAACCTCCCCAGCGCTTAGAACAGTGCTTGGCACATAGTAAGCGCTTAATAAATGCCATCATTATTATTATTATGTGCAAAGCACTGTTCTAAGCGCTGGGTGGGGGGGGGCTACAAGGCAATCAGGTTATCCCACTTGGGGCTCACAGTCTTAATCCCCATTTTCCAGATGAGGTAACTGAGTCCCAGAGAAGTTAAGTGGCTTGCCCACGGTCACGCAGCTGACAAGTGGCGGAGCCAGGATTCGAACCCATGACCTCTGACTCCCAAGCCCTCGCTCTTTCCGCTGAGCCACGCTGCTTCTGTTCAGTAACCCGTGAACAGAACTTGATTCCCACCAATTGGTTAGTCTCGCTTTATATTCATTCAGTCGTATTTATTGAGCGCTTTCCGCTGAGCCACGCTGCTTCTGTTCAGTAACCCGTGAACAGAACTTGATTCCCAGCAATCGGTTGGTCTCGCTTTATATTCATTCAGTCGTATTTATTGAGCGCTTACTGTGTGCAGAGCGCCGTACTAAGCGCTCAATATGACAAGTTGGCATTGTTGAAAGTTGCGTATTAACCTTTCCTCTGCGGTGACTTTGACCGGCCTACTCTTAACATTGAGGGAAACCTTTCACAGATGCACCGCAGCTGTTGCTTTTATGAGACGTAATGCAAAAATACACACAACGTGGAGTAGTGGATAGAGCACAGGCCTGGGAGTGAGAAGGATCTGGGTTCGAATGCGTACTCTGCTTCTTGTCTGCTGTGTGACCATGGGCAAATCACTTCACGTCTCTGGGCCTCGGTTCCCTCATCTGTAAAATGGAGATGAAGACTGTGAGTCCCATGTGGGACAGGAACTGTGTCCGATTGTATGTACACCAGCTCGTAATACAGTGCCTTGCAATCAATCAATCAATCATATTTATTAAGCGCTTACTGTGTGCAGAGCACTGTACTAAGCGCTTGGGAAGTACAAGTTGGCAACATATAGAGACGGTCCCTACCCAACAGTGGGCTCACAGTCGAAAAAGGGGGAGACAGAGAACAAAACCAAAACATACTAACAAAATGAAATAAATAGAATAGATATGTTCTTGCACAAAGTAAGCACTTAACAAATGCCATTCACTACAACACCACAATCACTTTTTCGGCAAAGTGGCAACAGAGGACCAAGCTTCCTTCACCGTCACTAGGTTGAACTTGGCGGAGGTTCAGAATCGGAACTCGGATCCTGATTCTGGCCCCCTTATTGTAAGATCTGGAGCCATAATTTAACCCATCACTTAAGTTTCCCATTTGTTCATTAGCGGATAATAACGATTCAAGCGCTTAGTACAGTGCTCTGCACAGAGTAAGCGCTCAATCAATCAATCAATCAGTTGTATTGAGCGCTTACTGTGTGCAGAGCACTGTACTAAGCGCTTGGGAAGTACAAGTTGGCAACGTATAGAGACAGTCCCTACCCAACAGTGGGCTCACAGTCTAAAAGGGGGAGACAGAGAACAAAACCAAACATACTGACAAAATAAAATAAATAGAATGGATATGTCCAAGTAAAATAAATAAATAAATAAATAATAACTGTGTACAAACATATATACATATATACAGGTCAATAAATACGATTGATTGATTGATTCTTCCGGCGCTTCCTGGGGGACTAAAATATTGAGGTGTTTTCAGCTTTTTTAATTACACCCTCCAGACTGTAAGCTCGTTGTAGTGTGTTTATTGTGCTGTTGTGTTCTGCCAAGAGCTTAGTACAGTGCTCTGCACACAGTAAGTGCTCAAAAAAATAGGATTGAATATACATCCATCCTAGAGCTGCCGTCACGTCACCCTATTCTCTGGTCCCTCTTGCAACCGACGGGAGAGTTCAACTGGCGGTCTCCCAGATTTGAGCTCCAGAGACGCTTTGTGCTCATCTTCATTCATTCGACTGCGTCTGTTGAGTGCTCACTGTGTGCAGAGAGAGCACTGTCATAAGCGCTTGGGAGAGTACAATAAAATGATAAAAAAAAAGACATTCCCTGCGCACAGTGAGCTTACAACGTAAGCACTTGTGCAGCCGCCTCGCCCCCCGTGCCCCACAAGCTTCAAATCAATCAATCAATCAATCAATCTTATTTATTGAGCGCTTACTGTGTGCAGAGCACTGTACTAAGCGCTTGGGAAGTACAAGTTGGTAACATATAGAGACGGTCCCGACCCGACAGTGGGCTAACAGTCTAAAAGGGGGAGACAGAGAACAAAACCAAACATACTAACAAAATAAAATAGAATAGATATGTACAGGTAAAATAGAGTAATAAATATGTATATACATATATACAGGTGCTGTGGGGAAGGGAAGGAGGTAAGATATTTGAGCGCTTACTGCGTGCAGAGCACTGGACCTAAGCGCAGAGCACTGGACCAAGCGCTTGGGAGAGCGCAACGGAACAATGTCTACCGGCCAGATGCCCTGCCCACGGCGAGCTTGCAGTCTAGGTCTCCAGAAGCAGGGGGAAGGCCAGTTTTTAGGCGGTGCCCCCCACACCCCGTAAGGGAAGCTGGTTCTGGATTATATGCCACTCAGAGCCCTGGCTGCCATGGAGCGAAGCCGACCGCTTCCTTTTGCAATAGGGGTGTCACAAGGGAGTTGCACAATTAATGGTATTTGTTAAGCGCTTACGCTGCATCAGGCACTGTTCTGAGCGCTGCGGTACCAGGTCCAGACACAGCCCCGGTCCCACACGGGGTCCACAGTCTTCATCCCCATTTTCCAGATGAGGTAACTGAGGCCCAGAGAAGTGAAGTGACTTGCCCCGGGTCACGCAGCAGACAAGAGGCAGAGCGGGGATTAGAACCCAGGTTCTTCTGATTCCCAGGCCCGGGCTCTACCCACTAGGCCACGCTGCTTTAAGCTTCACTCCAAGGCTGCCCTGGGTTCATTTTATTTCATTTCATCGTATTTATTGAGCGCTAGGTTCCTGCTCTAAATGTGGGACGGAATGCAATGGCCGACTTTCTGTGGAAGTTAAGGTGCCACCCCCCAATTTGGGGAAGTGAAAGCAAGTCTCGGGGCGGGGGGCATCTATCAGATAATCTTGCACACCCAAAAGCATCTGATAACCTCAAGCCCAAGCAGGTCCACTGGTGAAGACTGCTTTTAGACTGTGAGCCCACTGTTGGGTAGGGACTGTCTCTGCATGTTGCCAATTTGTACTTCCCAAGCGCTTAGTACAGTGCTCTGCACATAGTAAGCGCTCAATAAATACGATTGATGATGATGAAGGGAACCCTCTATTATCGGGGGTCCAGGGGGAAGGCAGGTTCCCCCACAGTAGTCAGTCATTTGTATGTATTGAACACTTACTCTGTGCAGGGCACTGTACTAAGCACTTGGGAGAGTACAATACTGCATAACCTGCCCTTGAGTAAATAATAATAACAATGATGGTACTTGTTAAGCGCTTACTATGTCTCTTCGCTTCTGGGCCTCAGTTCCTTCATCTGTAAAATAGGGATTAAGCCTGTGAGCCCCATGTGGTACAGGGAATAATAATAATAATAATGATGGCATTTATTAAGCGCTTACTATGTGCAAGGCACTGTTCTAAGCGCTGGGGAGGTAACAATGTTGTCCCACGGGGGGCTCCCGGTCTTCATCCCCATTTTACAGATGAGGTAACTGAGGCACAGAGAAGTTAAGTGACTTGCCCAAAGTCACATCCCTGACAATTGGCAGGGCTGGGATTCGAACCCATGACCTCTGACTCCAAAGCCCAGGCTCTTTCCACTGAGCCACACTGCTTCCCCGTGGCTTGGAATGTGTCCAAGCTGGTGATCTTGTATCTAGGAGAAGCAGCGTGGCTCAGTGGAAAGAGCCCTGGTTTTGGAGTCAGAGGTCAGGGGTTCAAATCCCGGCTCCACCAATTGTCAGCTGTGTGACTTTGGACAAGTCACTTAACTTATCTGGGCCTCAGTGACCTCATCTGTAAAATGGGGATTAAGACTGTGACCCCTCCGTGGGACAACCTGCTCACCTTGTAACCTCCCCAGCGCTTAGAACAGTGCTTTGCACATAGTAAGCACTTAATAAAGTCCAACTTGTACTTCCCAAGCACTTAGTACAGTGCTCTGCACACAGTAAGCGCTCAATAAATACGATTGATGATGACGATGATAAATACCACTATTATTATTAGTCATATTTATTGAACACTTAGTATTTGCAGAGCACTGGTCTAAGCGCTTGGGAGAGTACACTGTAACAGACACATTCCCTGCTCACAACTAACGGTCTGGAGGAGGCCCGGGGGGTCGGGGGGGAGACTAATATAAATTTAAAAAATTACAGATACATAAGTGCTGTGGGCTGGGAGGTGGTGATGAATAAAAGGAGCCGATCAGGGCGAGGCCGAAGGGAGTGGGAGAAGAGGAAAGCGGAGGCTTAGTGAGGCTTACGTTGCCAACTTGTACTTCCCAAGTGCTTAGTACAGTGCTCTGCACACAGTAAGCGCTCAATAAATACGATTGATTGATTGATTGATAGTGAGGGAAGGCCCTTGGAGGAGATGGGCCTTCATTGAGGCTTTGAAGTGGGAGAGTAATCGTCTGTCAGATGTGAAGAGGGAGGGTGTTCCAGGCCAGAGGCAGGACATGGGCGAGAGGTCGGTGGGAAATAGACAACATCAAGATAAAATGAGAAAATTAGCATTAGAGGAATGAAGTATGTAGGCTAGTGCCTGGCACATAGTAAGCTCTTAACAAATACCATAAAAAAAAAAAGCAGGGTGGGCAGAGAGAAGGGGGAAGAGATTTAGCGCTGGTTTTTCCCATACTTTTTAAAGAAACTGAAGCTCTGCCTTGTCCCCTCCACTTCTGTTTCCGTCAGATCATGGTGCATGTAGATAACGAAGTTTCCATCAATCAAACCGAACTCCAGCTCAGCCTGAAAGACCAGGCCGAGGAGCAGGAGGAGGAGGAAGAGGAGGAAGAATCTGATTCTTGAAGGGGAAATGTGGAGTTCTGACTTATCCCAGATTCAAGAACCCTCCCTCACCTGAGCAAAGCTGTCACAGATACATTGTGGCCAGCCCCCCAAGGAATCAAGAACCGCCAAAGGAGAAGAGCGCCGTGTCGTTACACGTACACCAAGTTCTGATGAGTCAAAATAAGTTTACGTAGGGAATACAGAGACCCGTGTTTTATCATTTAAATGTAGAGTGGGGACGATCTTTTCACTTAGCTGTACAAATTACCTTAAAGCAGTGACCTAAAAGTGAGGCCACCTGTCATTCCAGAAACATCTCCTGGTGTTTTCAAGGGGGGCGGAGGGGAGGGTCAGGGTGAATTGGGAGCCGGCTGATTCATAAAGGTTTCTGCTATAGCCCCTCTGCCGAGAGACTGTGTTTAAGCCACCCCTAAGAGCACAGTCTGGAGAGGTAGTTCGTCCTAAATCACAAACCAAGCCACCGAGGAAATCCGCCTATCGCCATTTGCGATCGATGCCGGCCGAAAGGCGGAGGCAGATTTAGTTTCTGTGTAGACTATTACAGAACCAGCTCCCAAAGGAGAAAAAATACAGTGATGTCAGGTACACGTGATACACATTTTACCCCCTAGTTAAAAAAAAAAAAAAAAGCAGGTTGCTTGATAAACAGCAGTCCTGCTTTGAAGAGAGAAACGGGTTAGCTTTAGAGTGTCAGGACATCAATTAAAGTTGATTTCTCGCTTTCCCCCTCCCACCCACCTTCAATAAAGTGAGAGCTGCAGAAAAACGGTGTCAGTGTTGCCTCTGTGGTCAGAATTTCAGCGTACTTTCCCTTCCTCCTGGGGCAGGGTGTAGAGCTGCTGCCCAATCGGTTCTTGTTTGCGCAAGTCTTTCTATTAAAAATGGAAAATAAAGGGAACAGCTTAATACAGAACTTCCTGTGAAACTACTGCAGGAAAAGCAAAAGGACACATTTCCTAATTGAGGCTATGCAGATGGAGAGCCCCTCTTCTCAAGTGTGCACAGTTCATCGCAGAAATGGCTCCTTCAAAGCAAGCTACTGAAGGTTGAAACTTGCATAGCAGGGAAAATCGTGGCCAGTTTGATGAGTCTTTCTAGTAACTTTATTCACGCCGTGGTTTTTTTTTTTCCTCCAGAGCAGAGTTCGGACTTGCCTTTTCCCACCAGAGAAAAAAATAGGCCCACTTCTCATCAGGCTGATCCAAGTTTGCATTTTCTCAGAGGAGGAAGAGAGCTAGCATGAGAGCTTAAGATAGCCCGGAACCCTTTAATTAAAGTTAAAGGTTGGCCTTGGAACAGCTAAGTGGTCACGCCAATTCATAATTAGAAAAGTGTTCTCTCCTAGACGTAAGGAGAGAAGCTGATTTAGGTGAGGGCAGTTACAAACTCGCAACAATTTTTTTTTTCCCAATTGTATTCTGGTTAAGCCACCAAAATACACGGCCCGCTTGCGGCTGGGGCAGAAAAGGGAGAAGCCCAAGAAGTTACTTCGGGAGGTGCTTTAATCTGATAGAGAAGTCTGCGCTAGTGGTGGGGGATAGTGTTCTTAACTGAGGAAGTTGCAATTGTACAGAAGAAATGGAGAAGTTACGGCTAGGCAGTTTATTGTAAATTTTCTCACACAGGCTACAGTATGGGAAAAAAAAACAAACCAAAAAACACCCTCCATAATCTTTGATTTAACCTAGAGAGCTTATCTGCCTGTTCACAATGGTGGCACAACAGTCAAAGCTTTGAAACGAATCAAAGATTCAGTGATACCAATTCAGCACTTACTACGTTCAGAACGCTGTTCTAAGCACTTGAGAGGGGTAATAATAATAATGGTATTTATTAAGCGCTTACTAATGAGCAGATATGTTCCCTGCCCATAATGAGCTTACAGTTGAGAGGACAGAACTTCATGCTAGGGTGACCTCCCTTGGCAAATGAGGAAAAACCTCCCATCGCTCACTTTGGCGTATATTCCGCCTCACTTCCCATCACTCCAGCCCAGAGGGAGCGTGCAATGAAGGGAAAAAGAAAAGTTACCCAATATTATACTGAAGTCAGTCTCAGAACCCCCATCTTTTGACAAGAGCTAGACTGAGCCCCATGTGGGACAGATGGTCTGCCCTGATTAACTTGTGCGCTTAGAGCAGTGTTTGACACAAAGTAAGCACTTAAATCCATCAATCAGTGGTATTTATTGAGTGCTTACTATATGCAGATCACTGTTCTAAGCACGTGGGAGAGTTCAATACGAGAGAATTAGCAGATACATTCTCTGACCGTAATGAGCTTACATTCTAGAGGATACCATTAAAAAATAGATAAAAGGGCCAATGGAGAGGTAGCTGGATCTTCACAAGTCCAGGGCTCTCCCCACAACCACCTGTGGGGTTTTCATACAGTTTAGGCACTATACACGCTATTGTCTTACAATATATTCTGTAGCTGGATTAAGAGAAAGGTAAGCCTGATGTGCTTTTAACACCTTGATCCGTGTGGCATTCAAAAAACCAAAAACCCACTATTTTTAAAATACCAGTCAAAAAATGGAGACGGGCCACTAAAACACTATTTACTTCGACCTCTCACCCCCATCCACCCCTTTGACAGGAGCATTCGAAATCCAAGCACCTGCAGGTAAAATGAGCTTTGTTGAGAAAGGCGAGAAGCAAGGGCTCTCGTAAAACCCGAGCGATTCTCTTAGGTTTGCCTTAAATATAATGCCCCCTTAATTTTCAAACTTCTTTTCAATACAGGCAATAGGGTCATTTCCAAACTTCAACAGGAAGGGTGTTGGAAGATGTTGGTAGATAAGGGGGTCTGTGGGGTGGGGGGGGGGACGACAGGAAGTGTGAATATAGTTTCAATGATTTTGGATGTGGTTAGAAGTGTGACGTGTGGCACCCCGAGGCACATCAGCCAGAAGTACCAGCGGGTTTTTAAGTCGGAGGGCTCATCTCGCTTCCTTGACGTCCCTCACCTGCCTTATCATCTTACCAAGACTGACTCCTGGAAAACCCCAGTTGCTATTTCCCCATATAAATCCACTTACCAAAAAACACAACCTCCCACCCTCAGTACAATTTAAACAGAAGGAAGGAAAATCCGTCCGTATATTTTTTTTTATCATGATAATATATTTATTAGAAGAAGGGATTCGATCTGTTAAACATCTGAGGGTAAAATGGTTAAAAGGATTTTCATACAGTTTAGGCACTATACACACTATTGTCTTACAATATATTCTGTAGTTGGATTAAGAGAAAGGTAAGCCTGATGTGCTTGTAACATCTTGATCAGTGTGGCATTCAAAAAAAAAAAAAAACAACCCACTATTTTTAAAATACCGGTCAAAAAATGGAGACAGGCCACTAAAACAATTCTGCATATCCAACACAGTATATTTAAAAATAAATATAGAGCTATAACCAGAAGCCTACGGGCCATCCCAGTAGACTGATTCAGCCCTGTCTATTGTGGCAGTCAGGGCCTCTGGCTTGATTTCAACTGGGACATCTGACTTCTACACGAAAAGCCAAAAAAAGAAAAAACCAACAAAAAAACCGTGACATCCACTTTTTGGCTGTCGTTTTCATATAGCAACGGAGAGCATGCTTCACGTGCACTGCCTGGGAAGGATCCAAGTCCTCCCGCCCCACTGGGTGGTCGTGGGGGGAGAGAGAGAGAGAGAGAGAAAGAGAGACAGGGCCAGCGCGAACGAAGCGCCACTTAAATGTCACAGAATCCCAAAAGCCACCACCCCAACAGGCGCAGATGAACAGCAGCGTGAGTTTCAATAGCAAAGACTATCCATGTTCACCAAGGGTTTCACTGGCACTCCACGTTGCACACGGTTTGGTCATCACCACCGACGGCAGCCCCCGGGCATGATGCCAGCCCCACCCCGGGGGACCAAAATCGACACGAACAGAATTTGGCACATGCTTATGTTCTTTGCCCTCCTCCGAAGGGGTGCGGCGCGGGGTGGGGAGGAGGGAAACAACACAACCGATTGGACACAAAGCGCAAGAAACAGTGCTTTGCACATAGTAAGCGCTTTATAAATGCCATCGTTAAAGAGGACCTCGGGGGCATTGCGGGGACTGCCCGGCGGCCAGTCTGTCCCCTCTCGCGCGCTACGCTTAGACTCCGGCGGCGTGGGTGGGCGTGCTGGGCTGGTTCAGGCCTATCGTGGAGCAGAGCCAGCCCGCAAAGTCCACGTCCTCCGCCTCGGCTCTCTTGATGAAAGTGTGAACCTGCGGGGACAGAGGGTGGACGTAAAGGGCTCCGCAAAGGCCAGACTGGGGAGGTGAGGGGGGGGGGGGGGTACTTCCCGAGCCGCAATTCGGGGGCGTTCGCTTACCATGAGTTGCTTCAGGTCGGCTCTCTCAGCCGGGTTTTTGATGAGGCTGGGGAAAAATACAAACGAGGGTAACGTCCCTATCCTGACAGAGCTTCTACTTGACCCCTCTGGGCTTTTAAACCTTTTGACTGACTGATCGTTTGATTTGGGTCCATAGTCAGTGGGGCTTAATGACCAACTAAAGCGTTTGGTGGGGTTAAGTTCCCGGGAGTAGGTATCCTTCTCACCGTGGGAATCTGTTAGACTTCAATCAATCAATCAATCATTTTTATCGAGCATTTACTGTGTGCGGAGCGCTGGACTAAGCGCTTCTGATCACAAGAGGTGCCCTCCACAACTCAGAAAGGGGAAACGGGTACAGTCTTGGAGGTCCAAAGAGGAAGCCTTGTAGCTGGGGCTGGGGGACTCTAGGACCTGAAGGGAGGAGGGCTTCTGAAGTGGGGGGGAAAGGAAAGGTGGAGATGACCACCCACAAGGGAAAACTACGGAGCTCTAGTTCCATAGTCTTCCATGCCGATGGCTATGGGAGAAACAGACAAAAATTCAAAAACAAGAACTTACCATTTATTCACAAAGTCTTGAAACTCAAGACTGAAGACTCCATTGGGCAGTTTGGGTGGCGGCTGAAAGTACATTAACCAGTCAGTGACATATGCCCAGCACTCCAGAGATGACCCCATGATCCTGGGGCCATTTATTATTATTATTAACAATAATAATAATAATAATAATATTTATATATCATTCTATTATCATATTTATTATATATTATAATTATATATTATTATAATAATTACATATCATGTTTTTATAATATATCATCATATATTATTAATAATGATATTATTATTATTGATAATAAGGCTTTTGTTAAGCACTTATTATTTGCCAAGCATTGTACTAAGCGCTGGAGTAGATACAAGCGGTTGAACACAGTCCCTGCCACACTTGGGGCTCACGGTTTTAATCCCCATTCTGCAGATGTAACTGAGGCTCAGGTAAATGGGCAAGGGGAGGAAGAAAGGAAAATGGAGAGGCGGGGAGGAAAGGAAAGTTTCCTGCCAACTGGATTCATTCTGAGCAGTTCAAAGGAACACACAGGTCTGACAGAATGGCAACTCCATTTTAAGGTAGTGTGTTTTGGGCGCGTGTGAGCGTGTGTGTACGTACGTGTACATACACACACGCGCGCGCGCACCCAGAAACCAAAGCAAAAGAAAAATTACAAAAAATCTCAACAATATGATCTCAACCTAAAGTGAGGTCACAAAGCCAAGGCCATAATCATCATCATCATCATCAATCGTATTTATTGAGCGCTTACTATGTGCAGAGCACTGTACTAAGCGCTTGGGAAGTACAAATTGGCAACATATAGGGACGGTCCCTACCCAACAGTGGGCTCATAATCCTGATCCAGCCCCACTGCCCAGCAGCCCAGGTTCCGTTTCATGACTGTGAACGACACGGTGGCCTAGCGGTAAGAGGGCGGGCCTGGGAGGAGTCAGGAGGCCCGGGTTCGAGGCCCAGCTCTGCCACCAGGCTTGCTAGGGTCAGTCAATTCACCTTTCTGGGCTTCCGATTCCTCTGTAAAAGGGGGGATAAAACAGACCGGGAGCCCATTGAGAGACTGAGAGATGGGGACTATGTCCGATCTCATAACCTTGTAACGTCCCCAGTGCTTAGCACATAGTAAGTGCTAAATACATGCCCCAGTTCTTTGGTTACTGCATCTCCACACCCCCAAAAGCCGAGGAACAAGCAGGTTTGGCTAAGGAGACCCGAGCAGCCCCTCTCAAAATGGAGGGAAAACCCACCTCCAGGAGGAGCCCCCATCTTAACCCCAACTTGTAATAATTATGATGGCATTTATTAAGCCCTTACTATGTGCAAAGCACTGTTCTAAGCGCTGGGGGGATACAAGGTGATGAGGTTGTCCCACGTGGGGCTCACACTCTGCATCCCCATTTTACAGATGAGGGAACTGAGGCACAGAGAAGTTAAGTGACTTGCCCAAAGTCACACAGCTAAGTGGCGGAGCCGGGATTCGAACCCATGACCTCTGACTCCAAAGCCCAGGCTCTTTTCCCACTCAGCCACGCTGCTTCCCCTGTACGTTATCAGGCAATAACTGAGGTATATCGGTAACCCCCAGTTAAAGGGGACTTCCTCTCAATGGAAGGGGAGATTGTGTCAGGGAAGGCTCTGCTAGGAACTGAAGCATTCTCAAACTTTAATTCTAGAGCCGTCCGTACACAGGGGGCTGGGGCCCGGGAGAGCCAAACGGGAAAAAATGTTTCCCGTTATCCCTGGATTCAGTGCTCAGAGCCAAGCGCTAGTGGAAGAGGCAGCACGGGACTGGGAATCAGTAGACCAGGGTTCTTATCCTGACTCCGCCACCGGACAATCACAGCAGCGTGGCTCGGTGGAAAGAGCCCGGGCTTTGGAGTCAGAGGTCATGGGTTCAAACCCCGGCTCCGCCAACTGTCAGCTGTGTGACTTTGGGCAAGTCACTTCACTTCTGTGGGCCTCAGTTCCCTCATCTGTAAAATGGGGATTGAGACTGTGAGCCCCCCAAGGGACAACCTGATCACCTTGTAACCTCCCCGGCGCTTAGAACAGTGCTTTGCACATAGCAAGCGCTTAATAAATGCCATTATAAAAAAAAAAATCACACCGCAAATTCACATTGTAGGCGTTTAACTTCTCTGGGCTTCAATTTCCTCATCTGCAAATGGGCATCAAATACATATTCGCCCTCCCGCTTAGACTGCGGGCTCCATATGGGACAGAAGACTGTGTTTGGTCTAATTGTATCTACCCCAGCTTTTAACAAACACCACAATTTTCAAGGCCACTCTACCTGGAAGTTAGGGAAGGACGGGGCTCCATGTGTAAATCCACCCACACGCCTGACACACATAAGTTCTGGAGACACACACTCTCTCCACTGGCAAAGTGTGTGGCAGTGTGGAGAGCGCCCACCCTCCCGGCCCCCATCCACTCCAATCCATGCCCACCAGCCCCCACCAGCTCTGCCCGCACCCCTGGGGTCCCTGGAGGAGGGAAGGTTTTTCCCAGGCCTTACCTCGTTGACGATGTAGTCCAGCAGTTCAAAGATGGCCATGGGGGGTCTGTTGTCCAGGCCGTAAGCTGGAAATCAAGCGACGACACCGGAAAGTGAGCCCCCTGCTTCGTGACCCAAGCGGCCCAGGAGGGCCCAGGTGGCTGCGCATGTGATAGTCGGCAGGGTTCTGGGGCCGCACCAACCACGGGCCAAAATGAAAACTGGAGCCGGGCTGGGGATGGGCCCAAACTGATCGGGCTACACTCCCCGGACAAGAGAAGCTGTATGGCCTAGAGAATGGAGCCCGCAACTGGGAGTCAGAAAGACCTGGGTTCTAATCCCGGCCCCTCCACTTCTCTGCTGTGTGACCCTGGGCCAGTCACTTCACTTCTCTGTGCGCCTCAGTTCTCTCATCTGGAAAATGGAGAGTAAGACTTTGAGGCCCACACGGGACGTGGACTACGTCCACACTGATTCGCTTGAATCTACTCCAGTGCTTAGGGCAGTGTCTGGCATATAGTAAGCACTTAACAAAAACCTTTTTTTTTTTTAAAAACGGACAAGTACATTTTCCCAGATGGGGGTGGGTTTCTGTGTGTGGACCCGACAAGCATATACATGCACAAACAGTGCCCTGGGCAGGGAAACTTCTACAAAACCAAGCTGGAAAGGAAAAATCCCAGTGAGGGGAGGATGAAGAGACAGATGACCCAGTGAAAACTTTTTCTCCTCCTCTCACCCCATTCCTCCCACTGGTCTGGGTTTGGTACATCCCTGGGCTAGGAAGGGCACAGGGGGTGCGGGGAAAGATGAGTCCTGGATGGAAATGGAAGAGGGGAAAGGGGTTTGTGTCCTAGTCCCCTGGAAGCTCACTCCAATTTGGCAACTTGGGTCTGTGAGAGGCTAATTAGGGGCCGTATTCCAGGAGGCTCCAAACTCCTACGTGAATCCGGCCCAGTCTTCCAACTGACAGCCCTGATGCCTCCCTCCAGCCCAATTTAAGGTGCTCCCGTGGCCTCCCAGCCCCAACCAGGATCAGGGAGATCCGAGACATCCTGGAACCAAATCAGGGAAGGTGAGGGGGTAAGTCCCCCCCGCTAGACTGTGAAGTCCTTGAGGGCAGGGAATTTGTCTACCTACTCTGTTGTACTCTCCTAAGCGATGAGGACAGTGCTCATCCAGGGCTCTGCACACAGTAAGCGCTCAATAAATACGATTGATTGATCAAGACCATTCATTGATAGACTGGATTAACTGGGCCCCTAGTCCTGCCCCGGCAGAGAAGTTGGAACCCCAGCCTTGGTTCTGGGGCCTGCCTCTTTCCAGAGGGCATGACACAACTCCTTCCAAACCTGAAGGAGGGGAGTCGGGTGCTTCCGGCCTAAGTTTTGACTAGGAATAATGGGAGTCAGGGGATTTGGGTTCTAATCCTGCTCTGCCTCTTGCCCACTGTGGGATCTCAGGCAAGTCATTCACTTTCCAGCACCTTGGTTTTTTTCAATCGGTAAAATGGGGATTCAATCCCCGTCCTTCCTCTGACTTTGACTGCGAGCCCCATGTTGGATGGGGAACTGCGTCCGAGCGGATTACCTTGTAGCTACCTCAGCATTTAGAGAAGCAGTGTTGCTTAATGGATAGAGCATGGCCCTGGGAGTCAGAAGGACCTGGGTTCTAATCTTAACTCTGCCACATGTCTGCTGTGTGACCTTGGGCAAGTCACTTCACTTCTCTGGGCCTCAGTTAATTCATCTGTAAAATGGGAACTAAGTGTGAGCCCCATGGGGAACAGGGGCTATACTCAACATGACTAGCTTGTGTCTCACCCCAGTGCTTAGTAAGCACATAGTAAGCACTTAGTAAGTACCATAATAATGATTATTATTAGCACACAGAAAGCGCTTCACAAATGCCACAATGATTATTATTCTTATTATTACCTACAGGGGCAGGTGAGTGGCAGGGGGCCAGGGGGAGAAGTGGAGAAGAACTTGAGGATGAACGCTGAAATGATACGGTCCCTGGGGGCACTTACAGCTAATGGGCCTCCCTGGGGTCCGCTGTCGAGGCGACGTCTCCGAAGCGTCTCCCTCCACCGTGCATCCGAACATCAGTTCCAGCTCCTTGGAATCGGGAGGAGGGATCGGGTACCTACCAATAGCCATCTCCACCAAAGATAAGCCCATGCTCCAGATGTCAGACTGCACTGAATAATGAGTACCTTGTAGTCTCTCCGGCTACGAGGGAGAAGGAAACATCATCACAACGCAAAATAAAACCCACATTTCAAACAACCTTGTGGGGGGAAGGGGATGGCAGTGAGAACGCTCGGGCCACGTTTCCCCACTTCTCAAGAAACACCAGCGGTTGACCACCCACCTCCGCATCACACAGGAAACCCCCTCACAATGGCTTTAAAGCACTCCATCACCTTGCCCACACCTACCTCATGTCGTTATTCTCCTATTACAACTCGGCCCGCACACTTTGCTCCTCTAGTGCTACCCTTCTCGCTGTACCTCCATCTCGTCTATCTCACCACCGACCTCTCGCCCTCGTCCTGCCTCTGGACTGGAACATCCCTGTTCCTCATATCCGACAAAACAATTGCTCTCCTGCCCTTCAAAGCCTTATTGAAGGCCTATCTCCTCCAAGAGGCCTTCCCTGATTAAGCCCTCCTTCCTCTTCTCCCACTCCCTTCTGCACTGCCCTGACTCCAGCCCCACAGCCCTTATGTACATATCTGTAATTTATTTATTTCTATTAAAGCCTGTCTCCCCCTCTAGACTGTAAGCTTGTTGTGGGCAGGGAATGTGTCTTCACTGTTCTATTGTTATACTACTCATTTATGGTCAGGGTCCCAGTTGGTTGATTTTTCCTTCCACTGTGAGCTACCCTACTTTCGGGTGCCGAATAATAGGAAGCAGCCTGGCCTACCTGGGTACCAATCCCGGCTCCTTCACTTATCTGCTGTGTGACCTTGGGCAACTCACTTCACTTCTCTGGGCCTCAGTTACCCCATCTGTAAAATGGGGATTACGCCCGTGAGCCCCATGTGGAATAGGGACTGTGTCCAACCTGATTAACCTGCATCTACCCCAGTGCTTAGTAATTACGGTACTTGTTAAGCACTTACTACGTGCCAAGCACTGTTTTAAGCGCTGGGGTAGATACAAGTTACAGTGCCTGTCACATAGTAAGTGTTTAACAAATGCCATAAAAAAAAAAATTCTTCGCCACCCTCCCCTCCAAAAAAAATTACAGTTATGCCTTTGGCCAAACCCTTGGAATTTCCTCTCCTTTACCCTCTGGTCTGTAAGCTTGCTGTTGACAGGGAATGTGTCTACCAGCTCTGTTATGCACACTCTCTCCCAAGCCCTTAGTACAGTGTCAGTCAATCAGTGCTATTTACTGAGTGCTTACTGTGTTCAGAGCACTATACTAAGCACTTGGGAGAGTACAATATAAAAATAAACAGGCATATCCTGCCCACAGTGAGCTTTCAGTCTAGAGGGTTGGGCAGGGCTCGGGACGGGGGGAACAGGGGCTAGAGTACTCTGCACATAGTAAGCACTCATTAAATACCATCAATGACTGATTTGTTTAAAAAGAAAATGAAAGAAAGCTCAAGCATTTGGAAACACCATGAATACAGCATGGCTTTGAAAAAAAAAAGATCTCAAAATCCCCAATGATGCAACAATTTATTTATTTTACTTGTACATATTTATTCTACTTATTTTATTTTGTTAATATGTTTTGTTTTGTTCTCTGTCTCCCCCTTCTAGACTGTGAGCCCACTGTTGGGTAGGGACCGTCTCTATATGTTGCCAACTTGTACTTCCCATGGTGTTTCCCAAGGAAACACCATGAATACAGCATGGCTTTGAAAAAAAAAGATCTCAAAATCCCCAATGATGCAATAATTTATTTATTTATTTTACTTGTACATATTTATTCTACTTACTTTATTCTGTTAATATGTTTTGTTTTGTTCTCTGTCTCCCCCTTCTAGACTCTGAGCCCACTGTTGGGTAGGGACCGTCTCTATATGTTGCCAAATTGCACTTCCCAAGCGCTTAGTACAGTGCTCTGTACACAGTAAGCGCTCAATAAATACGATTGAATGAAAATGAATGAATCTCACAGCTCTGTCTCTGGACTTGATACTTGGCTCCAGGTTTCCAGCGTGGGCTTCCAGGCAGAATGAACTGCCGATACAAGAGGTTCGACTAATCCAGGACCATCCCCGTTCTGTCCGACATTCCCTGTTCTGGTCTGAGGGTGACTGCCATTTCCGCCCATGTGGCTTGAGGAATGTCACTTGAGGAATGTGCCCGGAAGAATACAAGGGTCACGGGGTGGGGGAAGGGGAGCGAAGGGAGGGTGGCCAGAGGCTGGTGGTGAGAGGAGGAAGTTGGGGGGGGGGGGGGGGGATTAAATGTCTGAGCCCCGGGCCAGTTTCCAGGGGAGTTTTCAACAGCAGGTATCCCTCAGGCCACAAACTAAAAAAACCCAAAAAACAAAAAATCCCTTTCCTTGAAAGGATGTCTAACCACTCTGGAGAAATGGAGGAGTAGCGTGGCTCAGTGGAAAGAGCATGGGCTTTGGAGTCAGAGGTCATCCCCTTAGTGTAGGGGTCCCTCAAGGGTCAGTTCTTGGTCCCTTTCTGTTCTCTATCTACACTCCCTTGGTGAACGCATTCGCTCCCACAGCTTCAACTATCATCTCTACGCTGATGACACCCAAATCTACATCTCTGCCCCTGCTCTCCCTCCCTTCAGGCTCGGGTCTCCTCCTGCCTTCAGGACATCTCCATCTGGATGTCCGCCCGCCATCTAAAACTCAACATGTCCGAGACTGAACTCCTTATCTCCCCTCCCAAACCCTGCCCGCTCCCTAGCTTTCCCATCACTGTTGACGGCACTACCATCCTTCCCGCCTCACAAACCCGCAACCTTGGTGTCATCCTCGACTCTGCTCTCTCGTTCACCCCTCACATCCAATCCATCACCAAAAACTGCCAGTCTCGCCTCCGCAACATTGCCAAGATCCACCCTTTCCTCTCCATCCAAACCGCTACCCTGCTGGTTCAGTCTCTCATCCTATCCCGACTGGATTACTGCATCAGTCTCCCCTCTGATCTCCCATCCACCTGTCTCTCCCCACTTCAATCTATACTTCACGCTGCTGCCTGGATCATCTTTGTGCAGAAACGCTCTGGGCGTGTCACTCCCCCCCTCAAAAATCTCCAGTGGCTACCGGTCAACCTAGGCATCAGGCAAAAACTCCTCACTCTCGGCTTCAAGGCTGTCCATCCATCACTTCGCCCCCTCCTACTTCACCTCCCTTCTCTCCTTCTCCAGCCCAGCCCGCACCATCCCCTCCTCTGCCGCTAACCTCCTCACTGTGCCTCATTCTCGTCTGTCCCGCCGTCGACCCCCGGCCCACATCCTTCCCTGGCCCAGAATGCCCTCCCTCCACACATCCACCAAGGTAGCTCTCTTCCTCTCTTCAAAGCCCTACTGAGAGCTCACCTCCTCCAGGAGGCCTTCCCAGACTGAGCCCCCTCCTTCCTCTCTCCCTCCTCCCCCTCCCCGTCCCTCCGTTCTACCTCCTTCCCCTCCCCACAGCACCTGTATATATGTGTGTACAGATTTATTACTCCATTTTACTTGTACATATTTACATATTCTATTTATTTTATTTTGTTAATATATTTTGTTTTGTTGTCTGTCTCCCCCTTCTAGACTGTGAGCCCGCTGTTGGGTACGGACCGTTGCCAACTTGTATATGTTGCCAACTTGTACTTCCCAAGTGCTTAGTACAGTGCTCTGCACACAGTAAGTGCTCAATAAATCCGATTGAATGAATGACTGAATGAAAGTTCATGGGTTCAAATCCCAGCTCCGCCACTTGTCAGCTGTGTGACTCTGGGCAAGTCACTTAACTTCTCGGTGCCTCAGTTACCTCATCTGTAAAAATGGGGATTAAGACTGTGAGCCCCCCGTGGGACAACCTGATCACCTTGTAACCTCCCCAGCACTTAAAACAGTGCTTTGCACATAGTAAGTGCTTAATAAATGCCATCATAATTATTATTATTATTAATGAGTAGCACTTTTGGGGTCCTTTGGCAAGCATCACTTCATCGGTGGTATTTATTGAGCGCAAGGCCTTTGAGGGAAGACACAGAAGCGAGACGCGAGGACACTATGACATGACACGACACTACGACATGACACTACTCGTGATCCTTGCCCTCAAGGTTCCTACGCTCTCCAGGGAGCCCCCTCTTCGCTGACTGACGGGTTGTTGCCCCTGACCCCCACCTGGTTGTCCCCCAGGCCCCGCCAAAACCCTGCTGACGAACCAGTCAGACCCATGTTTGTCTTTGAAAGGCTCTGTCCCATTAGATTATCCATTTGGGTAGCATGGCCTAGTGGAAAGAGCCATGGCCTGGAAATCGGATGACTTGGGTTCTAAGTGGGCCCGCCACTTGCCTGCTGCGTGATCTTGAGCAAGTCACTTCACTTCTCTGGGCCTCACTTTCCTCTTCTGTAAAATGGAGCTCAAATATCTGCTGGGTTTTTTAAAATATGGTATTTGTTAAGCACTTACTATGGGCCAGGCACTGTTTCAGCGCTGGGGTAGATGCAAGATAACCAGGTTGGACACAGTCCCTGTCCCAAATGGGGCTCACAATCTTAATCACTATTTTACAGATGAGGTAACTGAGGCACAGAGAAGTAAAGTGACTTGCCCAGGGTCACAAAATAGACAAGAGGCAGAGCTGGGAATAGAACCCAGGTCCTTCTCTGGACAGGCCTGTGCTCTCTCCACTAAGCCGCACTGCTTCTCCTCCCTACTTAAATTGTGAGTCCTATGTGGACAGGGACCATGCCTGACCTGATTATCTTGTATCTTGGCAAGATATCTTAGGCAAGAACCTCGAACAAGCCACAACTTCCCTGTGCCTCAAATACCTCATCTGTAAAATGGGGATGAAGACCGTGAGCCCCATGTGGGACAAAGATTGTGTCCAACCTGATCACCTAGTATCTACCCCAGGACTTAGAAAGGTGCCTGGCACATAGTAAGTGCAGGACAAATACCATAAAAAAAACCCCAAATTCAACTGTAGTGAACTCTCCCAAGATTTTAGCACAGTGCACACAGTGAGCGCTCAATAATTACCACTGGTCATCATCATCATCATCAATCGTATTTATTGAGCGCTTACTGTGTGCAGAGCACTGTACTAAGCGCTTGGGAAGTACAAATTGGCAACATATAGAGACAGTCCCTACCCAACAGTGGGCTCACAGTCTAAAAGGGGGAAACAAAACCAAACATACTAACAAAATAAAATAAATAGAATAGATATGTACAAGTAAAATAAATAGAGTAATAAATATGTACAAACATATATACGTATATACAGGTGCTGTGGGGAAGGGAAGGAGGTAAGATCGGGGGGATGGAGAGGGGGACGAGGGGGAGAGGAAGGAAGGGGCGACTAAGGCAGGGAATAAAGAGTGAAACACCTGTAACAGGCCAGGGGAAAACAAGATGATGGCCACCCTAGAGGCAGGGGCTGATGCCGGCCCACCCGGAGGGAAGGAAGTTCTTCCCCCTCCCCTCTATTTAGCTTGGAATGCCACCGGCGATCCCAGCCTTCCCTGATAACGGAGTCCCACCCCTCCCGGCGCAATGCCCGACACACCGGCAGGAAGACCCGGGGTTGGGCGGGGGAAACTCATACCGACATGTAGGACCTCGTGCCCACAAAGGAGTTGGCCATGGAGTCGATCAGTTGCCCGCTGACCCCGAAATCGCAGAGCTTGATCTCACCGCGGGAGTTCACCAAGATGTTGGACGGCTTCACGTCTGTTCGAAGAGAAAGGTGGACACACGACCCGGGCGCGTTGGAGAGTGGAGGGAGGCCGGCACCTTAGAGGTAGCCCGCCATGCTGCACTGCCTTTGCCCCAAGCCCCTCCAGAGGAGGGCAAGATGGAGGGGAGCGGTGTGGACTGGCGGAAAGACCCCAGGCCTCGGAATCAGAGGGCCTGGGTTCTAATCCCAGCTCCGCCTCTTGTCTGCTGGGTGACCTTGGACAAGTTACTTCCCTTCCCTGGGCCTCAGTTCCCGCATCTGCAAAATGGGGATTCAAAACAAGTGCTCCCTCTTACTTAGACGGTGAGCCCCATGTGGAGCCTGATGATCCTGTATCTACCCCAGTGCTTAGTACGTAGTAAGTGCTTAACAAGTACTCATTATTATTATTATTATTATTTTAAATGGTATTTGTTAAGCACTTACTATGTGCCAGCTGCTGTATGAAGCGTAGGGGTAGATTCAAGATCATCAGGTAGGGCACAGTCCCTGTCCCACATGGAGCTCCCAATTTAACCCCCATTTTCCAGATGAGGTCACTGAGACACAGAGAAGTGAAGGAGCTTGCCCAAAGCCACATAGATTACGATGGTATCTGTTAAGCGCTTACTGTGTGTCAAGCACCATTCTAAGCACTGGGATAATAATAATAATGATAATAATAATAGCATTTATTAAGCGCTTACTATGTGCAAAGCACTGTTCTAAGTGCTGGGGAGGTTACAAGCTGATCAGGTTGTTCCAAGGGGGCTCACAAAAGGGGACTGGGTAGGACATTGTCGCTGTCCCACATGGGGCTCACAGCCCTAATCCCCACTTTACAGATGAGCTAACTGAGGCCCACAGAAGTGAAGTGACTTTCCCCAAGGTCACACAGAAGACAGGTGGCAGAGCTGGGATTAGAACCCATGTCCTTCTGGCTCTCAGGCCCACGCTCTTATCCACTAAGCTATGCTGCTTGGAGCCAGGATTAGAACCCAGGTCTTCTGGCTCCCAGCCCCAGGCCAGGGCTCTTTCCTCTACGCCATGAAGTACTAGTCTCGAGCGTGGCCCTGGGGGAAGCTTTCTTCCTCATCCTCCTTAGGTGAGACTCCTCACCAGCTTCCAGCCAGTCAGAAATGTAGCAAGCAACAGCTGTGCCATACACAGGGGCAGGCCTTCTGGGAAGCCGCCTCTTTTTGTATTTGCCTAACCCTGTTTCCGGGCCTCAGTTTCCTCATCTGTAGAATGGGGATTGAATCCTCTTCCCTCCTATTTAGACTGTGAGCCCCATAAGGGATATGGACTATGTCCAACCTCATTATCTTGTACCTACCCTGGCCCTTAGAACATGCTTGACACATAGTAAGCACCTAAACATTATTATTATTACTATTATCATTGTTGTTAATTCCAGAGGCGGGTGGGGGGCGGGGGGGGGATGCCCTGGGGAACAATGCCCAGAATTGGGAGCCTGGAGCTCTGGATTTTAATGCCCCTGATCAGCTCCGTGACATTTAACCTCCCTTGGCCTCAGTTTCCTCATCTGTAAAGTGGAGATAAGGTGGCTGTTCGCCCTCCCTCTCACACTTTGAGACTCTTGGGGGATGTGGTCTGAGTTGAGCATTTTATATCTACCCAAGCGCTTGGCACACAGTTAAGCACTTAATAAATACCACTAACTGCACTTCAAATACTGCCGAACTGCAGAGAATTGGTGTGACCTTGTGGATAGAGCCTGGGCGTCAGAAGAACCTGGGTTCTATTCCCACCTCTGCCATTTGTCTATTGTGTGACCTTGGGCAAGTCCCTTCGCTTCTCTGTGCCTCAGTTCCCTCATCTGTAAAATGGGGATTATGACTATAAGCCCTGTGTGGGACAGGGACTGTGTCCAAACTGATTAACTTGTATCTCCCCCAGTGCTCAGCACAGTGCCTGGCACATAATAAGCCCTTAACAGATACCATTATCATTATTACACTAATTATGGGGATTAAAACTCTGAGTCCTCTGTGGGACAGGGGTTTTGTCCAACCTGATTAGCTTGTATTATAATAGTAATAATAATAATAATAATGGTATTTGTTAAGCACTTACTATGTGGCAAGCACCGTTCTAAGCGCTGGGGTAGACACAAGGTTATCAGGTTGTCCCACGTGGGGCTCACAGTCTTAATCCCCATTTTACAGATGAGGTAACAGGCACAGAGAAGTTAAGTGATCTGCCCAGGGTCACATAGCAGACAAGTGGCGGAGCTAGGATTAGAACCCATGACCTCTGGCTCCCAAGCCCATGCTCTTTCCACTAAACCACGCTGCTTCTCTACCCCAGCGCTTAGTACAGCTCCCGGCACATAGTAAATGCTTACCAAATATGATTTTTTAAAAAATGCTTTATAAACCTAAGCGGAAAAACTTGGGAAGGGGCAGGTCGGAGAAAAGCCCTGATGCTACAGAACCAGAGCTAGACGTCTCCCTCTCACTGCAACACAACCGGGGGCGGGAGGGAGGGTGTTACCAGGCAACTCTTTCTGAAGCCCCTAAGTGCTTCGTGCTGTTCTGCTCCTTACTCTGCGGAGGTGCAGGCAGAGAGTTTTTTTCCCCGACATAATTGGCTACTTATTCAGAGTCATTACCAATGCATTACTGGGCTGACTAAGCCCAGCGTGCAGCATTTGCAAAATAATGCGCCGGATGAATATTAAAAGCTGAGCTGGGGTGGGGTGGGCAAAGGGGGCTTGTGGCATCAACTAGGATCTGGCTGGTGGCCCTTATGGCCTTTCCAGGCCCACAGGGCTCAGGCTGAAATGGCAGAGATCGGTCAGCCAGTCGATCGTATTTATCATCATCATCAATCGTATTTATTGAGCGCTTACTGTGTGCAGAGCACTGTACTAAGCACTTGGGAAGATTTATCAAGCGCTTACTGTGTGCAGAGCACTGTACTATGCGCTTGGCTGAGGACAACAGAGCAAGGATAGCCCACAGAGCGCTAACAGTCTACGGGGGGAGACAGACATTAATCGAAATAAATACACTGAGACCAGTATCTGGCAGGTCTGCTTCCCCTTCACCTGGCCCTTCAGCAGACTAATATCTGGGTTCTAATCCCAGCTCCAAAACTTGTCTGCTATATGAACTTGGGCAAGTCACTTCAATGGGCCTCAGTTACCTCACCTGTAAAATGGGGGTCAAGACTATGAGACCCCTGTGGGACAGGGACTGTGTCAGCCCACATCCTCTCCCTGGCCCGGAATGCCCTCCCTCCGCCCCACTGTTGGGTAGGGACTGTCTATATGTTTCCAACTTGTACTTTCCAAGTGCTTAGTACAGTGCTCTGCACACAGTAAGCGCTCAATAAATACAATTGATTGATTGATTGATTCGCCAAGCTAGCTCTCTTCCTCCCTTCAAAACCCTACTGAGAGCTCACCTCCTCCAGGAGGCCTTCCCAGACTGAGCCCCCTTGTTCCTCTCCTCCTTCCCCTCCCCACTGCACCTGTATATATGTTTGTACAGATTTATTACTCTATTTATTTACTTGTACATATTTACTATTCTATTTATTTTGTTAATGATGTTCATGTAGCTTTACTTCTATTTATTCTGATGACTTGACACCTGTCTCCATGTTTTGTTTTGTTGTTTGTCTCCCCCTTCTAGACTGTGAGCCCGTTGTTGGGCAGGGATCGTCTCTATATTTTGCCAACTTGTACTTCTCAAGCGCTTAGTACAGTGCTCTGCACACAGTAAGCGCTTAATAAATACGATTGAATGAATGAATGATTAGCTTGTATATACCCTAGTGCTTACAAATGGTGCTTGACACATAGCAAGCCCTTAACAAATACCATTATTATTATTATTATTATTATTATTATTATTATCCGGCTCTCTCGTCCCCTCACCTGGAAAGATAGACTGGGGGAAGAGAAAAGGGAGTCTTCCAAGTAATAATAATAATAAATACTGGTATTTGGTAAGTGTTTACTATATGCCAAGTGCTGAACTAAGCGCTGAGGTAGATACAAGCAAAGTGGGTTGAATCCAGTCCCTGTCATTCATTCAGGTGTATTTATTGAGTGCTCACTGTGTGCAGAGTACCGTACTGAGTATTTGGGAGAGTACAACAATAAACAGACACATTCCTTGTCCACAACAGTGAGCTTACAATCTTGGGGGGGTGGGTCGGGGGGGGAGATAGACATCAATACAAACCAATAAGTGACAGATAGGTACATAAGTTCTGTGGGGTTGGGACGGGGGAAGAACAAAAGGAGCAAGTCAGGGTGAAGCAGGAGGGAGTGGGAGATGAGGAAAGGAGGGGCTTAGTTTGGGAAGTCCTCTTGGAGGAGATGGGCCTTCGAAGGGGGACCCCCATGGAGCTCACTGTCTTCATCCCCATTTTACAAGTGAGCTAACTGAGGCCCAGACAAGTGAAGTGACTTGCCCAAGACACAACAGACAAGTGGCAGAGCAACAGTTAGAACCCAGGTCGTCACACTCCCAGGCCCAGGCTACCTCCTCTAGACTTTGCTGTTACTCTGTGTCTTTCAAACACTTCTTCCCTCCTCGCTGGGCAGCTCACAGAGCTGTGGTTTCTGGGGGAATCCCCGCCGTCAACCAGTCTCCGCACACGTTCCGCCTTATGAAATTAGATCGGGACGACTCTTGGGTCAGTGCTGGGAGGACGACTGTGCCCAGGACGTCACTGGCCGGGACCTTGTCTGGCCTTGGCTGTAAAGTCGGACCCCACCCACTGCCCCTCTAAAGGAGGTGCCCGCGTGGTCGGTGTCGGGGTTTGATGCTGTGTCTTGCCACCGCTCGTGTCCAAAGGACCCGCTGCCCGTCTGGATACGGTCCTCCACTTTGCCTCCTTGGGCGTCACTGGCCTGCAAGGTGCCCAGGAAGCGGAACTAGCTTGCTGCCGTCATTCGGCTCCACTTGGTCGGTGACTGTCTTGGTTTTGGAGGCCTTTACTGGTGGCAGGCTGACCCATCCCAAGCCAGAAGCAGCCACTGGATTGATCCATACCTAGTCCAGGGGCAGACACCAGACCAACCCTCCCCTTTAACAAACGGTTTTGTCTTCCCCTCTCGATCACGTGGTCTGTCAGTTCCCCACCTGCCAGCCCCAGCAGACACTGCCATGTCAATGGGCTACAATGAGCGTGCCTTGAAGGCAGGGATCTGCAGGGAACGTGTCTGCTTATTGCTAATTTGTTCTCTCACAGGAGCTTAGTATAGTGCTCTGCACACAGGAAGCGCTCAATAAATAGGACTGAATGAACGAATACACTTAGTAAACGCTCAAGACATACCACTGATTGATGGACCAATTCACTGTGGGCAGGGAATGTGACTGTTATATTGTAAAAATAATAATAATAGCATTTATTAAGCGCTTACTATGTGCAAAGCATTGTTCTAAGCACTGGGGAGCACTGATCACCTTGTAAACCCCCCAGCGCTTAGAACAGTGCTTTGCACATAGATAGCGCTTAATAAATGCCATTATTATGATTAATCTCTCTGGGCCTCCATTTCCTCTTCTGACAACGGGGGAAAAGAGAGATTATGGGCCCTGTGTGGTACAGGGGCTGCGTCCAATCTTACAACCTTGTAGCTACCCGGGCCCTTAGCACACGGCACGCTATGACTAAAATGCCAGAAATCTTGTCATTGTTGGCCAAGTCGCATACATCCCACTCGCTGTTCTAACTCCAGCCACCCAGCAAACAGATGTCTTCATTAAGCCTTCAATTAATTAACACTCCCTACACCTTCCCCCCACCCACCCCTCTTATTTTCCCTGGGACATTACCACCAATTTAGTCCATCCGCCGATCCAGGCAGTTTTAATTGCTCCTTCTCGAGAGCGTCAACTCAGATTCTCCCTCCTCCATGCCCCTCTCCTCGGCCCATCAATGCGCTTGACTGAAGCCCTCGTTAAGCACTTGGGAGAGTACAACAGAATTCGCAGCAACGTTCCCTGCCCATAGCAAGCTTAATAAATATCACTGATTGATTGATTGGGTTCTGATGAGGACTCAGGTATTTCTCCGGCAGGACCCCTAGCCCCACACCCCCTCCCACCCTCTGCGAGCCAGAGCCCCACAACATCAACACCCATTTTAAATCTCGGCTCTCACTAGGAGGTTTCTCTGCCGAGCCTCGTGAGCGTATTTTTGAAACGGCTTTCTTTTCCGGGGAGTCACTCAACTTGAGATGCTCTTTTGCCTTATACCTTCTTTTTCCCTCCCCCTCCAGACCCTGAAGGGAAAACCCGTTCCTGGATCGCAGAGGGACGTGGGAGGCTTAGATTTATAATTTTTTTAAGGTATTTGTTAAGCATTTACTACGTGCCAGGCAATGTACTAAGCACTGGGGTAAATACAGGTAGATCATGTTGGATGCCGTCCCTGTCCCACACTGGGTTCACAGTCAATCTCCATTTTACAGATGAGGGGACTGAGGCCCAGAGAAGTGAAGTGACTTGCCCATGGTCAGACAACAGACGAGTGGCAGAGCTGGAAGTAGAACCTAGGTCCTTCTGAGTCCCAGGCCCGTGCTCTATCCCCTAAGCCTTGCTGCTTCACAATGCTGTTTGCCCCCAATAGCCATCTGCAAAGTTACAGCTGGACCACCTAACATCCCAAACTTGCCCCTCTCTTTTTTTTATGGTATTTGTTAAGCAGTTACTATATAAGTGCTGCAGTAGACCCAAGCTAATCAGGTTGGTCACAGTACCTGTTCCATGGGTATCTGTTAAGTATCTGTTAAGAAGCAGCACGGCTCAGGGGAAAGAGCACAGGCTTTGGAGTCAGAGGTCATGGGTTCAAATCCCAGCTCTGCCAACTGTCAGCTGTGTGATTTTGGGCAAGTCACTTCACTTCTCTGGGCCTCAGTTCCCTCATCTGTAAAATGGGGATGAAGACTGTGAACCCCCCTGTGGGACAACCTGATCACCTTGTAACCTCCCCAGCGCTTAGAACAGTGCTTTGCACTTAGTACGTGCTTATTAAACACCATCATCATTACTATGTACCATGGTGCTGGGGTGGCTACAAGCAAATTGGATTGGACACAGTCCCGGTCCCACATGGGGCTCACCGTCTCAATCCCCATTTTACAGATGAAGTCACTGAGGCCCGGTGAAGTGACTTGCCCATGGTCACAAAGCAGACAAGTGGTGGAGGCGAGATTAAAACCCATGACCTTCTGACTCTCAGGACTGTGCTCTGTCCACTAAGCCATGCCACATGAGGCTCACAGTCTCAATCGTCATTTTACACAGAGGAGTGAAGTGATTTGCCCAAGGTCACACAGCTGACAAGTGGTGGAGCTGGGATGAGAACCCAGGTCCTTTTGACTCCCAAGCCAGTGCTCTACCCACTAGACCACTCTACTTGTCAGGGACCTTTCGTCGGAGGGTAACAGGAGGAGCCATGAGACGGGCGGGTGTCGGGGGAGAGCAGTCCTTCGGCACAAGTACATGAGAAGGGTAAGATCCAGCCTTGAGGCTAACAGATTGTAGAGAAAGAGCATCAAGAGAGACAGAGAGCGAGAGGGAGAGAGACTGAGACAGAGAGAGGGAGCGAGAGAAAGAAAAGCTCTCCGGCCTGAGGCGGCCGGATCTGGGAGCTGATGAGGGGAGAGGGAACGTTTATGTCCATGAACAGTCAATCAATTTGGACATTTAGTCAATGGGGGGTTTTGAGGTCAAACGTTCAAGCGCCTGATGTAAAATGATGGTAGGACTGGAAATCTCCAAGGTAGAATGGATCCAGAAACACAAGGCTTACTAATTAAAATCCTACTATGACTTAGTCAGTTGATTGTATTTATTGAGTGCTTCCTGTGTACAGAGAATTCAATCGTATTTATTGAGTGCTTACTGTGTGCGGAGCACTATATTAAGTGCTTGGGAAAGTATAATACAACAGAGTTGGTAGACATACTCCCTGTCCATAACAAACACCCATTCTCCCTCCTACTTTGAGCCCCATGCGGTTAGTAATAATAATAATAACGATATTTTGTTAAGTGCTTACTATGTGCCAAGCACTGCTCTAAGCCCTGGGGTAGTTACAAGCTAATCAGGTTGTCCCACATGGGGCTCACAGTCTTCATCCCCATTATACAGATGAGGGAACTAAGGCACAGAGAAGAGACTTGCCCAAAGTCACACAGCTGACAAGTGGCAGACCTGGGATTAGAACCCACGTCCTCGGACTCCCAAACCCATGCTCTTTCCACTAAGCCATGCTGCTTCTCGCAGCTTCTAGTAAAGTGCTTGGCACATAGTAAGCGCTTAACAAATGCCACTATCATCACTTCTACTACTATTACCAATCATTATTGTGGTATTTGTTAAGCGCTTACTCTGTACCACGCCCTGAACTAAGCCCTAGGGTAAATACAAGATAATTAGGTCTGACACAGTTCCTGCCCGACATGGGGCTCACAGCCTAAGGAGCAGGGAGAAGGGAGATTGGGCCGGCATTTTTATGGATGATGAAAGGGGCACAGAGAGGGGTTTTTTTTGTTTATGGTATTTGTTACTCTGTCAAGCACTTTACCAAGCACTGGTGTGGATAGAAGCTCATCAGGTTGGACACAACCCATGTCCCACATGGGGCTCACAGTCCTAATCCCCATTTTACAGAGAAGGGAACTAAGGCCCAGGGAAGTGAAGTAACTGAGCCTAGATCTCCCAATAGCAGACAAGTGGCAGAGCTGGGATTAGAACCCAGGTCCAACTCCCAGGCCCATGCTCGTGGAGAAGCAGCGTGGCTCAGTGGAAAGAGCACAGGCTTTGGAGTCAGAGGTCATGGGTTTGAATCCCGCTCCGCCACGTGTCTGCTGTGTGAACTTGGTAAAGTCACTTAACTTCTCTGAGCTCAGTTACCTCATCTGTAAAATGGGGATTAAGACTGTGAGCCCCACGTGGGACAACCTGATCACTTTGTACCCCCCCCCAGCGCTTAGAACAGTGCTTTGCACATAGTAAGCACTTAACAAATGCCAACATTATTATTATTATTTCCACCAGGCCATGCTGCTTCAGTGAACCCAGGGCTAAATTCATTCATTCATATTCTCTCTCTCTCTCCCTCTCATTCTTTCCCTCTCTCCTCTTTCTCCAGCATTCACTGAAACTCCTTCCCCCTAAGCCCCTGCCCTGGCCCACTTCCCCTCCCTGCTAAAAGCCAACTTCCATGAGGCCTAGGGATTGGGGAGAGCCAAGGAACGGGTGGCTCTGGAATCGGGCGGATGGGAGGAAATGAGAACCACAAGTGGGAAGTGAGCCGGGGTGAAGGGAGGATCTTGGAAGAGAGACGAGAACGCAGCTCCAAGTTGGCCCGGCCCTTCAGAATGCCAACTATTTCACGGCAGCTCCGTCAGGCCTCCCCGAGGGGAACCCTCTCCATCACCCACTGCAGAGAAGAACCAAACAGGTGCCAGCCAGACAGGAAAGGGAAGGGAGACATTCCTTGAATGGTGTCAGCTTGCCTTCCCAGTTGCACACCTGTTCTCTCTCCCCTTTGGACTGGGAGACCCAATGTGGGCAGGGACTGCACCCCCCCCCCCCCCCCACACACACACCGATTAATTTATATCTGCCCCAGAGCTTAGCATGGTGCTGGACACATAGTGCCTAAAAAGTACCATAATAATAACAACCTGATGGAACCTTCTGGCGAGGGGAAGGAGGAGGCAGAAGAGAGAGAAAAAGAGGCCAAGAAGCTCACCATCACGGGGTCGCATGAATCCCAGTGATAGAAGACTGGAACTTGGGGGAGAGGGAGCGAACTAATTCGGCTTAGTGCAGTGCACTGCACCCAGTGGGTGCTCAATAAATAGCTTTCCTACAACTAGAGACGGATGGACCCAGCCTCCAGACAGGGAGCGACTCCATGGGGGAGCTTTGAGTGCAAGAGACTACCGCACACATGATACTTCTCCCCATCTATATGGGAAGCTTGTTGTGGGCAGAGAATGTCTGCTTTTTGTTATATTGTACTCTCCCAAGTGCTTAGTACAGTGCTCTGCACACCCTGAGTGCTAAACATGATTGATTGATGCCTGCTTAGTTGCTGGACGTCACAGTTCCCCCCAAGATTTATGCATATATCTGCATATATCTGTCATTTACTTATTTATATTGATGCCTGTCTCCCCTTCTAGACTGTGAGCTGGTTGTGGGCGGGCAGGGAACGTGTCTGTTATTACACTGTACTCTCCCAAGCGCTCAGTACAGTGCTTTGCACACAGTAAGCACTGAATAACATCGACTGAATGAACTGAATGAATAAATGAGAAGACAGCTATGGTATCTCAAAATGGTGGCTAGCAGGCCCATAAGTTCCCCTGCCTGCTCTAAATCAATCAATCAGTGGTATTTATTGAGTGCTTACTATGTGCAGAGCACAGTACTAAGTGCTTGGGAGAGTACAATACAAGAGAATTAGCAGACAAGTTCTCTACCCAACAACAGGCTCACAGTCTAGAAGACCATGGTTAAGTGCTTACTATGTGCTGAACACTATACTAAACACTGGGATAGGTATAAAATAACAGGTCCCACACTGGGTTCACAGTCTGAGTCGTCAGGAGACTAGGTATCGAATTCCCATTTTGCAGATGAAGGAACTGAGGCACAGAGAAGTTAAGTGACTCGCTCAAAGGTCACACAGCAGATAAGTGGCGAGGCCGGGATTAAAACCCAGGGCCTCTGTTTCCTAGGCCCATGCTCTTTCTACTAGGCCGTGCTGTTTCCCATGTTTTTGACTGTGAGCCCACTGTTGGGTAGGGACCGTTGGGTAGGGATATGTCGCCAACCTGTACTTCCCAAGTGCTTGGTACAGTGCTCTGCACACAGTAAGCGCTCAATAAGTACAATTGAATGAATTTGTTATTCTATTTATTTTATCTTGTTAATATGTTTTGTTGTCTGTCTCCCCCTTCTAGACTGCGAGCCCGATGTTGGGTAGGGACTGTCTCTATATGTGCCCAACTTGTACTTCCCAAGCGCTTAGTACAGTGCTCTGCACACAGTAAGCGCTCAATAAATACGATTGAATGAATGAATGAATGAACGCCCATAATGAGCTTCCAGTCTAAAGCCAGCCGATCAGTTCCTGGGCTGGGCAGAACTTTATCTTCTGGGCTGGTCCCTCTAGGACTGACCCCCTTACCTCCCAACCTCCCCTGAGGGGAGACTGGACAGCCCAGTGTGCCAGAATCACGGGACATCCTCCGTTTTTCCCCTTAAAGGCTGGAAGGGCCCCAAAGGGGACAGTCCCTCTCTCCTAAAGATAGCAGAAAATACAGGACTCCAAGCCGCTGGCCAAAACCGAGACCTATCGTGCCTGCTGCGGTCTCTTTTCGGCCCTGCTTCCTCTCCCCACCACCCCCAGCACCCGTGGGGCTAAATCCCTGCCCGGCACCGGAGACAATGACTCTAAGCCCCACTTTTCCTCATCTCCCACTCCCTGTGCATCGCCCTGACTTGCTCCGTTTGCTCTTCGTCCGCCCCCGATCAGCCCCACAGCGCTTTCGTATGTACCTGTGAATTTATTTATTTGTATTGATGTCGGTCTCCCCACCTCTAGACTGTCAGCTCGTTGTAGGCAGGGAATGTTACCGTTTACTGTTGCACTGTACTTTCCCAGGTGCTTAGTATAGTGTTCTGCACACAGTAAGTGTATAATAAATACAAATGAATGAATTAATGAAAAAAAGAGTGTTTTCCTGTCCTTTCCAGGAGCTGTTTCCTCAAAGGTTTCCATCCCCCCGTCCCCAGAGACAGACACTCCACAAATCCCACCGCGAATTCCTCCAAACCTAAAATTAGAGTGGGTGGTCACCAGAACACCCTCTCTGCCCCCCCACCCGCCATCAGCCCTAATCTCCCTTTACTCCATCTCCATGGGAGCGGTGCTTTATCCACTGCAAGACCTTTTTTATGACTTTTGTTAAGCGCTTACTAAGTGCCAGGAACTAACAATTCTCATTATTAGTAATAATAATAATAAAACACTTACACACTTACTATATGCCCAGCACTGTACTGGATACAAGCAAATCAGGTTGGCACAGTCCCTATCCCTTGTGGGTCTCACAGTCTTAATCCCCATTTTACAGATGAGGAAACTGAGGCACAGAGGAAGTGAAGTGACTTGCTCCAGGTCACACAGAAAACAAGTGATGAAGCCGGGATTAGAACCCACAATCTTCTGACTCTCAAGCCCGTGCTCTATCCACTATGCCATGCTGCTTCTTACTACGCTATGCTGCTTCTGTACTTACTATGCTTACAATGTGGCAGGCACTAATAATTTACAATAATAATGGTGTTTGTTATGCACTTACTATGTGCCAGGCACCGTACTAAGCGCTGGGGCAGAGTCAAACAAATCAGATTAGACACAGCCCAAGTCGCACATGGAGCTCACAGTCAGTGCTCACGTTAACAAATACAGATAAGGGAACTGAGGCCCAAAGAAGTAAAGTGACTTGCCCAAGGTCACACAGCAGACAAGTGACACGGCCCTCTCTTTTTGGACACGAGTAAATGTGAGGGACGCTGAGTTTTCAGAGACGTGGTTTATTATCCCCATATATTCGGCCCAAACCATATGTGGGATTTGTAAACTTGCCACACAGATCCCGATTTCCAAGTCTGCCTCGGAAAAACTACAACAGAAATCCATCAATATTTAGTCAGATTAAGCTTTGAAATAAGGACCAAAGTGGTAAAGCTTGCATAACATATAGCCCGCGATTCTTTTTAGGAAGATTTGTGTATTTTCCCCTGAAAAGCCAATGGGGTTCTCGGTCTTTGCTTCTCTTTCATGGAACACACTCCCACCCACCCTCTTCCCACCCCCTTTGATGACAATCGGCTCTAGCTTGGGCACGGAGGAAAAGAGGTTTCTCAGTAGCAGATGCTCAAGGGAAAAAGTACAGAGATCCCTCTCGTAAAGACTTGTGATCCTGCCTTATCTTTAGCTGAGAAACTGCAGCCATCAGATGAGACACGGCAATGGACTGACTCACCCACCTAAGTCGCCTGTTCCGACTCTGCAGATAAAATGTTTTTCCGATGCCCTCAGTTCTCCCTCTCTGAGTTGAATGACTCTGAATGCTTCCATTTCAGTGTCTAGTTCCTTGTCCCTTATCTGATTCCTTGTAGACAGGTCTCTTGCTCTTCAGGTTCTACTGCTATGGGGTAGATTTGCACAGCTGACCTGAACAATCAACCCAAAGCATCACAGAATGTTAAGTGGGGAGCCCAGACATCATTCATTCACTCAATCGTATTTACTGAGCGCTTACTGTGTGCAGAGAGCACTGTACTAAGCCCTTGGAAAGTACAATTCAGCAATAGAGACAATCCCTGCCCACACCGGGCTTTCAGTCTAGAAGGGGGGAGACAGACATCAAAACCAGTAAACAGGCATCAATGTAAATAAATAGAATTATCGATATCCAGGTTCTAGGTTCCACTCAGTCACCCACTTGCCATATGACCTTAGGCTAGTCCCTTCAATGCTCCCTACCTCAGTTCCCCCAGAAGAGCGAAAATACGCCCGGGATTTGTGCTTTTACCTTTCACCCCCAAGTGGTTAGCGTGGCCTAGTGGGAAAAGCCCAGGCCTCGGAGTCAAAAGGACCTGGGTTCTAATCCCTGCTCTGCCACCTGTCTGCTGTGTGACTCTGGACAAATCACTTCACTATTCTGCCTCAGTTCCCCCGTGTGAAATGGGGATTAAGACTGTGAGCTCTGTGTGGGACACAGACTGTGTTCAACCCAATTAGCTTGATCAATCCCAGGGCTTAGTACAGTGGTTAGCATATAGTAAGCACTTAAAAAATACCACCATTATTTTCATGTGACTAGGATTTACTTATAATAATGTCTGTCTCCCCCTCTAAACTGTAAGCTCATTGTGGCCAGAGAACAAACCTATTAACTCTCTTGTATTGTACTTTCCCGAGCCCTTAGTACAGTGTTCTGCATACAGTAAGAATTCGATAAATACCACTGATGATGACTAGGAATGCCTCCAAAAGTAGGTGACTGTCTGATCAAAGCCTTATTGAGGGCACATCTCCTCCAAAAAGCCTTCCCAGACTAAGCACCCCCCACTTTCCTCTTCTCCTACTCCCTTCTACATTGCTCCCTTTGTTCTTCCCCGCTCCCAGCCCCACAGGACTTACGTACATATCTGTCATTTATTTTATTGATGTCTGTCTTCCCTCCTCTAGACTGTAAGCTCCTTGTAGGCAGGGAATGTGTCTGTTTATTATTGTATTGCACTCTCCCAATTGCTTAGTACAGCACTCTGCAGGCAGAAGCGCTCAATAAATACGATTGAATGAATAAATTAATTTCAGAAAATGCCAACGGAAGAATCGTGGAGTTGATGTACTACCAAAGGTCAGATCTCAGCACAAAAATTTTCATTCCCAATAAGAATCACAACAATGCCTCAAGACAGAACGCCCTTTGGCTTCCTACCGTTTGCAAAGACACAGTGACACACCACAAATGTAACAATAAAGAGACAGCACTTACCTCTGTGCATAATTTTATGTTTCTCCCTCAGATACGTTAGACCTTTTATTACCTAGGAATGAAAGATTTCAAAGACTCAGGTTGTAACTCAGGTTGCGTGAAACAAACACAAGAATTTACGGTTACTCTAGACTAAATGTGCAACAATATTCTCATGGACAAAAAGTGAATATCGTGAATTCTGAATAGAGAGGACAATAAGTTTGCCCCATTACTTCCTTCTTGCAAAGGAAAATAATTAAGGAGCTTGATAAGTTAGGTTTGCCTTGCAATGCAACCATATTAATGCCCATCTCCCGCACTAGATTGTAAGCTCATTTAAGGCAGGGAACGTGTCTACCAACTCGTATTGTATGAGATGCAGCACGGCATAGCGGATAGACCACAAGACTGGGAAGCAGAGGGTCATGAGTTCTAATCCCGGTTCCGCCACTTGTCTGCTGTGTGACCTTGGGCAAGTCACTTCACTTCTCTGGGCCTCAGTGACCTCACCTGTAAAATGGGAATTGAGGCTGTGAGCCCCACGTAGGACAGGGGCTGTGTCCAACCCAATTTCCTTATATCACCCCAGCGCTTAATACAGTGCCTTGCACATAGTAAGTGCTTAACAAATACCATTATTATTATTATTATTACTACTCTCCCAAGGGCTGAGTGTGGTGTTCTGTACATAGTAAGAACTCAGTAAATACCAGTGATGATGAATGCCACCATATTTTCATCCTCCTACGAACCAAGAATATTATTTCAGATTCTGCTCCTTACAAGCACCCAAGTATCAACTGTTAAACCACTGGAAAAGAAGTCTGATTTCCCTTCCCCACCTCTCCATTTTCGAAGCCCTACAAAAAGTTCTCTCCAGTTAATTTCTACCACTCCTGATCTCATCAGCTCGATCGTAACCTTCTGCACTTGGGTTTATAGAGCGATCATTAACCTTAGTGTATGTACTGATTTACATACATTCCCTTTGCACTTCTTTACTCATCTATTTAGCGTTTCATACTCCAGCTACTATCAGTTGTAGCTTTGCTCTGTCAACAGCTCCTGCAATTTATAGATATTTTGTATGTCTCCTGTTAGAGCAGAAGCTTCTTGAGAGCAGAGATCGAGGGTGCTGACTTCCCCAAAGTGCTTAATAATTGTGGTATTTGTTAAGCGCTTACTATGCGCTAAGCACTGTACTACATGCTGGTGCATTCATTCATTCAATCGTATTTATTGAGCACTTACTGTGTGCAGAGCACTGTATTAAGCACTTGGGAAGTACAAGTTGGCAACATATAGAGGCGGTCCCTACCCAACAGTGGGCTCACAGTCTAGATACAAGGTCATCAAGTCTCACATGAGGCTCACAGTGTAAGTAGAAGGGGGAACAGGTACTGAATCCCCATTTTACAGATGAGGGAACTGAGGCACAGAGAAGTGAAGCAGGATGGCCTAGTGGAAAGAGGATGGGCCTGAGAGTCAGAGGACCTGGTTTCTCATCCTGGCTCTGCCAACTGCTTGCTGTTTGACCTTGGGCAAGTTACTTAAGTTCTCTGTGCCTCAGTTCCCTCAACTGTAAAATGGGGACTAAATTCTATACCCTCCTACTGAGACTGTGAGCTCTGTATGGGACAGAGACTGTGTCCAACCTGATAAACCTGTATCAACCGCAGCACATAGAACAGTGCTTGACACTTAGTAAGTGGTTAACTATTTTAGAAAAAGATTGAATTGCTCCAGTTCACTCAGTAGACAAGTGGCTCCATCCCCCCATCTTACCTCCTTCCCTTCCCCACAGCACCTGTATATATGTATATATGTTTGTACATATTTATTACTCTATTTACTTATTTATTTTACTTGGACATATCTATTCCATTTATTTTATTTTGTTAGTATGTTTGGTTTTGTTCTCTGTCTCCCCCTTTTAGACTGTGAGCCCACTGCTGGGTAGGGACTGTCTCTATATGTTGCCAACTTGTACTTCCCAAGCACTTAGTACAGTGCTCTGCACACAGTAAGCGCTCAATAAATACGATTGATTGATTGATTGAGCCAGGATTAGAACCTCTGAGTCCTAGGCCCACGCTTTATGCACTAGGCCATCTGCTTAATACAGTGCTCTGTACCCAGAAGATACGCAATCATTACAGTTGATGATGATCCTCTTGAAGACAGCATGTGGCCTACTGGATAAACCCTGGGCCTTATGAGTCAGAAGGACCTGGGTTCTAATCCCAGCTCTGCCACTTGTCTGCTGGGTGACCTTGGGTAAATCACTTCACTTCTCTGGGCTTCACTTATCTCATCTGTAAAATGGGAATTGAGACTGTGAGCCCCATGTGGGACAGGGACTGTGTCCAACCCGATTTGCTTCTATCCGCCCGAGGGCTCAGTACGGTGCCTGGCACATAGGAAGTGCTTAACAAATACCACCGTTATTATTGTCATTACACAGCCGAAAGGCAGTGCTTTTTCAACGCCTCTATAGGATGAGGTACGGAGCAGAACTAAAGATGTGATCCCCGTTTCGACTTTGCTTTTCATCACCACCAAGGAGAAACACTTTTCTATAATGTCCTCCTTTTCCAATTTCCATCCTCCACCTGATCAATTGCCAACATACTCTTTCCTTGGAGTGACAAACAGAATCGCTGGGTAACCAATGAGGAGCGGCATGGCCAAGTGGAAAGAGCCCAGACCTGCGAGTCAGAGGACCTGGGTTCTAATCTCAGCTCCTCCACCTGTCTGCTGTGTGACCTTGGGTAAGTCACCTTCCTTCTCTGTGCCTCAGTTACCTCATCTGTAAAATGGGGATTCAATACCTGGTCTGCGACGGAGTAGGAGCCCCATGTGGGACTCTGTCCAATCTGATTATCTCGTATTGACCCCAGTGCTTGGCACAAAGTAAGTCTCTAACAATAATAATAATAATAAGCCGAATATACTTACAGCGATGCTAACTTTGCCCAGAATCTGCTCTGGAATTCTACCGGCTTTCTTCAGGACCTGATCCAAGGACCCACCATCCTAAGAATAAAATTTTGGCATGTTTAGTGAATACATTTGCTTCTTTTCTAAATATGCTTCAGATCTTACATTTAACGCCGCAGTCAGTTTTCTAGATCCAGAGAGGTGTATGAAGAGCAATTTTTGCCAAGGGGGAACTGAAATGACCTTTGCTCCCGTTGTCATATAAGTTATCAAGGAACACGAGATATTGAAAGTGGTCACACCAAGGGTCCCATGCTGTCATACAAAAACAGATTTGGGCTGACTTGACGGCAGAAAGACACCGTGAAATACCGCATGCCATGATTGGGACTCATCCAATGAACGCACGGGGAAGAATGAGTTCATGAATAGCGGTGTTGACAGCAGACTCTCTTTCCATACTCAACTGCCTTCATTTTGACTTAAGGTTTTAATGATTGTTGGGGACATTGGGAACAAAACACCTGAGCATACATAGGTCCACCAAAATCCAGACCCACTATCCAATTATCGCTGGGAAACACTGTGGCCTAATAGAGCCTGGGTTCTAATCCCAGCTCCGCCACTTGTCTGCTATGTGAACTTGGGCAAGTCATTTCACTTCCCTGTGCCTCAGTTACCTCACGTGTAAAATGGGGATTAAGACCGTGAGCCCCATGTGGGACAGGGCCTGTGTCCAAGCTGGTTATCCTGTATCTACTCTAGCATTTACTACAGTGCCTGGCACATATAACAAATGCCATTAAAAAAAGGTATCGGAGCAGAAGAGAGAAGGCACCAGGATACCAGTTCCCACAGGACGGTAGGGAAGAGGGATGTGGGGAGGAGAGACTCCTCTATTTTAACATTTATCTTTAACTCAGTCTCACTCTCCACAAGACCAAGCACCCAGGCCAATTCAGCCCTTCTGGGATCGAATCGTGTTGCTAAGGCCCCAGGCTCATGGAATAAAACCGCCAGAAGAGAGTTTATTTTTAGCAGCCAATTATGACCTAGCTCAGGGGTGTCTTTGTGCAGGGATTTCTACAGAAGAGTCCCCAAGCTTTATGAAAATATTGGTTCAAAATCTTCATGTGACAAGACAAGTTGCAGGCATTCCGGGGCCCCTGTTGCTCAGGGGTCCCTGAGTTGGATGTGCCAGAGCTGGGGGTGAGGGGGTCCCTCTGCCCCAACAAAAGATTGGTTCGAGTTCCTAAGGCCATCACATGCTGGTCAATAGTGCAGAGAGGTTGGGCCAGAAAAGGCATCTGAATTTTGGGTGGGAGCGGTATTCTCAGATGGCAATGATGCCCTCTGGCCTTGATGCCAGCCTAATGCAAAAGGACTATTATGCAAAAGCAGCGAATCCTAGCAGCAAGAGCCTGGGCGCCAGAGGACCTGGGTTCTAATTCTGGCTCTGCTACCTGCCTGCTGTGGGACCCTGGGCAAGTCACTTCACTTCTCTGGGCCTCAACTACCTCATCTGGAAAATGGGGATGAAATACCTGCCTCTGACTTAGACCTCGAGTCCCAGGTGGGACAGGAACTGTGTCTGACTTAGTATCTTGTACCTACTTAGGATGACTGTACTTGTACAATTGTACGATTGTACTACTTGTACCTACCTGCTTAGGATGATGCTTGGTACATAGTAAACGCTTAACAAATACCATGATTATTACAAACATATCTACCAACTACTACTACTAATAATAATAATAATTATTATGGTACTTGTTAAGCACTTACTATGTGCCAAGCACTGTTCTAAGTGCTGGGGTAGATACAAGTTAATCGGGTTGGACACAGTCCCTGTCCGACATGGGGCTCACACCTTCAATCCTCATTTTACAGATGAGGGAACTGAGGCCCAGAGAAGTGAAGTGATTTGCCCAAGGTCACACAACAGACAAGTGGCAGTATGGGGATCAGAACCCAGGACCTTCTGATTCCCAAGCCCGGGCTCTATCCACTAAGCCACGCTACTCTGCTGCACTGTACTCTCCCAAGTGCTTAGTGCAATGCTCTGCACACAGTCAACGCTCAACAAATACCACTGATTTGGAGTTGGCCTTCATTTATTCTCCCCAGGGCCACCTGGCTACTGAAAAGAACAAAGAGGCAGAGAGAAGAGCAGGGAGGCAGAGAGACAAGTGAATGAAAGCCCACACGCCCATTTGTGTTTCCAGTCTCTGAGGCACGACTGAAAAGAGAACCGGGACCCCTCCTGAACGTACAGTTTGAGAAAAAGAGCGAAAAATACGGCCACTTCTCCCACGCCACATTTCTGGGCGGACGACCTCCTGGGTAATTAGGGAACGATCTCCTGGCAGCTCACGAACCGCTGCGCTCGTGAGCGGGGCATTCGGCTGGGGGCTAAACCTCAGTGCTGGGCCAGGGAGCGGGACTTTTAGAGAACGGAGACTGTAAACTCGTTGTGGACAGGGAATGTATCCGTTTATTGCTCTACTGTACTCTCCCAAGGGCTGAGTATATTGCTTTGCACATGGAAAGCGCTCAGTAAATATGACAATGAATGACCAAATGAGCGAACCCCAAGCCTGATGGGATAACCGACGGAGCTTCCTCTTTAGGGAGGGCCAGAGAACAACCGAAATCGTTGCCTGGGTCTCTTTGTGCAAGAGGCGCTTAATAAGCCCTACAACTACTACAGGCTCTTACTACAGAGAGCCCACTGGGAGCTTCTCTCCCAGGTAATGCGAGGAAGGGTTCGCAACAGTCTTTAGAGTAGAAGCTCACTGTGGGTAGGGAATGTGTCTCTTGCTTGAGAAGCAGTGTAGCCTAATGGGTAAAACACGGCCTAGGCATCAGAAGGACCTGGGTTCTAATCCCAGCTAATCCACTTGTGTGCTGTATGCCCTCGGGCAAGTCACTTCACTTCTCTGGGCCTCAGTTCCCTCATCTGCAAAATGGGCATTAAGACCGAGACTGTGAGCCCTAGGTGGGACAGGGACTGCATCCAACCCAATTATCTTGTATCTACCCCAGTGCTTAGTACAGTGCCTGGCACATAGTAAGCACTTAACAAACAACATCATCATTATTATATTATTATTTCCCAAGAGCTCAGTAAAGTGCATTGCACCAAATTGGTGCTCCACTATGAACACCACTAATACTAATAATTTTTAGCCCCAAAGAAAATGAGGCCAATACTTCCTGTTTGGCGTGGCAAGGCACCTGCTGAGAAAGGGTTGTAGGGGCCCTCTGATATCATTTTTCAACGTTTACTATGTGTCGAACACTGTTCTAAGCGCTGAGGGTGGATACAATTCATCAGGCCAGATACAATCCCTGTCTCACTTGGGGCTCACAGTTTAAGCAGAAGGGAAAACAGAAATGGAATCCCCACTTGACAGCTGAGGAAACTGAGGCCCAGAGAAGTGAAGCGACATGGCCAAGGTCACAAAGCAGGCAAGTGGCGGAGCCAGGATTAGAACCCAGGTTCTCCGGCCCTCAGGCCCGGGCTTTATCCATTAGGCCGCACTGCTTCATTAAAGCAAGGCAACATTCCCAACCACGACCAGTGGATCAATGCGGGATGAGCTGGGTTTTCCCAGCTTTGCCAGAGTCGGTGGTCTCCCTGAGTTTCACGCCCCTGCATGGAAAGAAATGGGCAGAGAGGCAGACGGGAACCCGTGGAGGGGCACTGTGGCCACCCAAAAGAGAAAGCATCTGGGAATTCTCCACTTTGGAAAATCTGCTTGTGCCAACCAACTTTCCCTTGAAAGAACGGCTGTCAAGGGGGAGGATTAACAGGCAAAAACAGATGGAGGAAAATAAAGGCCCCTAAAACCAAACTTCGCCTCTTGCAGTTATGACACAATTATCAACTCCATGTTGCAATGAATGGCAATTCTGAGCACTTACGGGGTGCAGGGTATTGCACTAAATGCCTAGCACTGTACTAAGCGGCTTCTGGGACCCACCCATCGCAGGTTTCTGCCTCTTCTTTTTGCCATCCACACTTCCACCAGAGAAGCAGTGTTCCCTAGTTGATGGAGCCCCGGCCTGGGAGTCAGAAGGACCTGGGTTCTAATCCCGGCTCTGCAACTTGTCAGCTGTGTGACCCTGAGCAAATCACTTCACCGGGCCTCAGTTACCTCATCTGCACAATGGTGGTTACGACTGTGAGCCCCACGTGGGACAGGGACCCTGCCCAACCCGATTACTTTGCACCTACCTCAGCAGCTTAAGACAGTGCCTGTTGCACAGCAGGTGCTTAACAAATAGCATTAAAAAAAGTCACCTAAGAGCTTAGTACAGTGCTAGGCTGTCCCCCGCCTCTAGACGGTCTTCCCCTCTAATAATAATACTGACGGCGTTTATTAAGCGCTTACTATGTGCAAAGCACTGTTTTAAGCGCTGGGGAGGTTACAAGGTGATCAGGTTGTCCCACGGGGGCTCACAGTCTTCATCTCCATTTTACAGACGAGGGAACTGAGGCACAGAGAAGTTAACTGACTTGCCCAAAGTCACTCTAGACTGTAAGTTCATCGTGGGCAAGAAATGTGTCCGTTTATTGTTGTATTGTCCTCTTCCAAGCCCTTAGTACAGTGCTCTCACCTCCTCCAGGAGGCCTTCCCAGACTGAGCCCCTTCCTTCCTCTCTCCCTCGTCCCCCTCTCCATCCCCCCCATCTTACCTCCTTCCCTTCCCCACAGCACCTGTATATATGTATATATGTTTGTACATATTTATTACTCTATTTATTTATTTTATTTGTACATATCTATTCTATTTATCAGTATGTTTGGTTTTGTTCTCTGTCTCCCCCTTTTAGACTGTGAGCCCACTGTTGGGTAGGGACTGTCTCTGCATGTTGCCAATTTGTACTTCCCAAGCGCTTAGTACAGTGCTCTGCACATAGTAAGCGCTCAATAAATACAATTGATGATGATGATGATGATGCTCTGCTCACAGTAAATGTTCAATAAATGAGTAAATGAATGCTTTGCAGATGGTAAGCACTCACTAAATACCACGGAATGGATGAATGAACCCCAGCCCGCCCAGGAGGGAGGAACCAGGGGAGTTATCTTCCTTCCCGACGCGTCCCCACCGGCCCCACAACTCACCATATGCTCCATGCAGATGCTGATCTCGCCGTCACTGTAGAAGGCCCCGTAGAAGCCGACGATGTACGGGGAGTTGCATTCATGGAGCACCTGCAGCTCCCGGATGATCTGGTTCCGGATGGCCGGCTTGATCTCTAGGTGGATGAGCTGCAAAAGAACCCATTTCCGCTTATTTTCAGTCTCCCTAAAGGCTCTTTTAAAAAAGGAAAGAAGGGAAAAAACAAATCAAAAGACCAACCAGGCGAGTCGCCGTGCACCCAATATACCTACCCAGAGCCTGGGCGCCAGGGGAGGTGGTTGTAGTTGAGGGAGATGGGACTTGGGGAGGATCCGAATCTGGGCCCCGGGGGGGACTGGTCACAGTGGAGGAAGATGGGAATGAGAGGGGACCAGAGCCTGGGCCAGGACTCCTGGACCCCCGTAGGGAGGGAAGGTGGCAGAAGCAAAGACCACCCTCAGAGGTGTGCCACTAACGGGAACTCTCGGTTGGGAAGGATGGAGACCCCAGGAGGGGAGGGTCCTTCTGAAGCTTCTCTCTCGAGAACTAAAGCGGCTGGGTCTGCCGAGTCACTAGAGGAAAGAGCAGAACTTCCCCTCATCATCACCTTCAAAGTTTATTGAGCACTCAGTATGTGCAGGGCAGCGTACTAAGCGCTTGGGAGAGCACAATACGGAGAGTTGGCAGACTCACTCCCCGACCACAACGACCTTAGAATCCAGAAAGGGAGACAGACATTAATAGAAAATAAACCTTTAGCCCTTCTCTCCCTTAAGCCTCCCATCAAGAGGCTCCTGATTTATCCAGCACTTAGTACAGTGCACGGCGCATAGTAAGCGCTTAACAAATTCCATTATAATTATTATTATTATCATCATTATCTGCTTGCTGGCGTGGAGACTGGGGGCTGGGGATTTGGCTTTCAACAACTCTGGATCAGGGAAGTCTTGGAGGCCCCAGAACCAAGAGTCTCTGGGGGTTTTCTGCTGCTGTTTTGGGTTTTTTTTATGATATTTTTAAGCGCTTAGCACTAGATAGAGAGAGGACGGGCCCGGGAGTCGGAAGGAGCTGGATTCTAATCCTGGCTCCACCACATATCTGCTATGTGATCTTAGGCAAATCACTTCACTTCTCCGAGCCTCAGTTACCTCATCCGTAAAATAGGGATTAACAGCGCGAGCCCCATGAGGGACAGAGATTGTGTCCAACCTGAATGACTTGTATCTACTCCAGTGCTTCGAACAGTGCTCGGCACATAGTAAGTGTTTAACAAGTACTATTATTATTAATAGCACTCTATTTATTTATTTTACTTGTATCTATCTATTCTATTTATTTTATTTTGTTAGTATGTTTGGTTTTGTTCTCTGTCTCCCCCTTCTAGACTGTGAGCCCACTTTTGGGTAGGGACTGTCTCTATATGTTGCCAGTTTGTACTTCCCAAGCGCTTAGTATAGTGCTCTGCACAAAGTAAGCGCTCAATAAATACGATTGACTGATTGATTATTACTATGAATCAAGCACTGTACAAAGAGCTAGGGTAGACGCCAAGATAATCAGGTTGGACAGAGTCCCTGCTCCACATGGGGCTTACAGTCTAAATCAGAGGGAGGAGGATTTAATCCCCGTTTTACAGATGAGGTAACTGAGGCCCAGAGAAGTGAAGTGACTTGCCTAAGGTCACACAGCAGACAAGTGATGTTGTTAGGATTAGAACCCGGGTCCTCTTACTCCCAGACCCAGGCTCTTTCCACTAGGCCTCACTGCTTTTCTGTTCGAGAGAGGCTCAGTGTCAGTTTCATTTGGGCAGTCGTGGACTAACTGCCCGTGTTTCGAATCTGGGCCCCTTGTCCTCTCACTTTTCCAACGAAAGGAGATCCTAGGTGCTTCTCTTGGAAGGATGGGTTGCTGAAATGGTCAGGAAGCCAAAAAGGACTCCCCCGAAGCACACAAAAACACAACAGCACTTGACCGGAAAAATCAATCAATCAATCAATCATATTTATTGAGCGCTTACTATGTGCAGAGCACTGTACTAAGTGCTTGGGAAGTACAAAGTGGCAACATATAGAGACGGTCCCTACCCAACAGTGGGCTCACAGTCTAAAAGGGGGAGACAGAGGACAAAACCAAATATACTAACAAAATAAAATAAATAGAATAGATATGTACAAGTAAAATAAATAGAGTAATAAATATGTACAAACATATATACATATATACAGGTGCTGTGGGGAAGGGAAGGAGGTAATGATTTTCTCAAGGCGGGAGGAAACAAAAATATAAAATGAGAAAACGTATTAAATAAGAAATACTTTTTCTTTCGGCTTCTTCCTGCTTGAAGACGGGCCTTAGAAGCGGCGAGAGTGGGGTGGGTCAATCAATCAATCAATCAATCGTATTTACTGAGTGCTTACTATGTGCAGAGCACTGTACTAAGCGCTTGGGAAGTACAAATTGGCAACACATAGAGACAGTCCCTACCCAACAGTGGGCTCACAGTCTAAAAGGGGGAGACAGAGAACAGAACCAAACATACCAACAAAATTAAATAAATAGGATAGAAATGTACAAGTAAAATAAATAAATAAATAAAAGAGTAATAAATATGTACAACCATATATACATATATACAGGTGCTGTGGGGAAGGGAAGGAGGTAAGATGGGGGGATGGAGAGGGGGGCGAGGGGGAGAGGAAGGAAGGGGCTCAGTCTGGGAAGGCCTCCTGGAGGAGGTGAGCTCTCAGCAGGGCCTTGAAGGGAGGAAGAGAGCTAGCTTGGCGGAGGGGCAGAGGGAGGGCATTCCAGGCCCGGGGGATGACGTGGGCCGGGGGTCGACGGCGGGACAGGCGAGAACGAGGTACGGTGAGGAGATTAGCGGCAGAGGAGCGGAGGGTGCGGGCTGGGCTGGAGAAGGAGAGAAGGGAGGTGAGGTAGGAGGGGGCGAGGGGATGGATGGACAGCCTGGAAGCCCAGGGTGAGGAGTTTCTGCCTGATGCGCCCCCTCACCCCCTTCTTCTGGGTCCTTAAATGGCTTCAAAGCCTCACCTTTCGGGCCATGATGAGCCCAGAGGGCTTGTGGGAGACTTTGAACACCACCCCGCCGTTCCCGGCTCCCAGCTCGCTGATTTTCTCGAAGTCGTCATCCTTGAGTTCCCCGACTTTCTGTTTCTGGGTGAGGAAAGCCTCCAGTCGTTTGCGCTGCTGCTCGTCCAGCTCCAGTTCTTCCAGCTTCTTCTGGAGCGCTTCCAGGTTGGTCCTGAGCAGACGGCGGAGACACGTTCACCACCAAGACTCTCCCCGACCCGGGAAGCCGAGCTACTCCGATGCTCTCCACCGACTGGCGCTTAGTACAGTGCTCCGCACAGAGGAGGCGCTCAATAAATACCATTGCTTGATTGTGGCCAGGGAATGTGTCTATCAACTCTGCTATCCTGGACTCTCCTTAGAGCTTCGTACAGTGCTCTGCATCATCATCAATCGTATTTATTGAGCGCTTACTGTGTGCAGAGCACTGTACTAAGCGCTTGGGAAGTACAAGTTGGCAACATATAGAGACAGTCCCTACCCAACAGTGGGCTCACAGTCTACAAGAAGTGCTCAATAAATGCCACTGATTGACTGTAGGAAGGGAGTGTGCCTACCAACACCATTATATTGAACTCTCCCAAGCACTTAGTACGGTGTTCCCCTCACAGTAATAATAATAATAATAACGATGGCATTTGTTAAGTGCTTACTATGTGCAAAGTACTGTTCTAAGCGCTGGGGGACACAAGGTGATCGGGTTGTCCCACATGGGGCTCACAGTCTTCATCCCCATTTTACAGATGAGGGAACTGAGGCACAGAGAAGTTAAGTGACTTGCCCAAAGTCACACAGCTGACAATTGGCAGAGCTGGGATTTGAACCTATGACCTCTGACTCCAAAGCCCGGGTTCTTTCCACTGAGCCACGCTCAATAAATGCCATTGACTGATTAATTGTAATCAACTGGTGAATTGCCCAGGACCTATGTAGATGGGCAGTTGGTGAACCTTTTTTTTTTAAAAAAAAATGGCGTTTGTTAAGTCCTTACTTTGTGCCAGGCACTCTACTAAGCGCTGAGGTAGATACAAGATCAGGCTGGATGTAGTCTGTGTCCCACATGGGGCTTCCAGCTTTAATTTGCCTGTCTACTTATTTTGTTTAGCTGTCTGCCTCCCCCTCCTAGACTGTGAGCCCACTGTTGGGTAGCCTGTCTACTTATTTAGTTTAGTTGTCTGTTTCCCCCTTCTAGACTGTAAGCCCATTGTCTCTATCTGTTGCCGAATCATACTTTCCAACTGCTTAGTACAGCACTCTGCACACAGTAAGCACTCAATACGACTGAATGAATGAATTTAATTCCCATTTTACAGATGAGGGACTGAGGCACAGAGAATTGAAGTGACTTGCCTGAGGTCACTCGTTAGACAAGTAGTGGAGCCAGAACTAGGCTCCCAGGCCCAAGGTCTTTCCACTACGCCATGCTGCTTCCCTTCTTCTCACTCTTCCCTCACTCCAACCCAGGCCAAACATTTCGCTCGTCTGATGCCCACCTCCTCCCTGAGCCTCGCTCTCGTCTGTCTCGCTGTCTACCCTGCGCTCGCGCCCTTCCTTCTGCCTGGCATTCCCTACCCCTCCACACCCGCTCTCCCCATCCTCAAAGCCTTACTGAAATCACACCTCCTCCAGGAGGCCTTCACTGACTAACCTCTCTTCTCTCTGCTCAATTTCCCCTCCCTATCTCATTACCTAGGCACTTGGGTTCTCACCTCCTAAACCCTGGATTACTCACCCCATCCTCTCCCCCAAAAGCAGTTACTTCCATATCTTTATGCTCGGTTGCTTCCCGTACCTGAAATTTATTTTACGTGTCTCTCTCTCTTCCCTACTAGATTGCACGCTAGGGATAGTGCCTACTGTGCCTCAGTTACCTCATCTGTAAAATGGGGATTAAGACTGTGAGCCCCATGTGGGACAACCTGATCACCTTGTATCCTCCTCAGCGCTTAGAACAGTGCTTTGCACATAGTAAGCACTTAACAAATGCCATTATTATTATTATTATTATTATTAGGTCTACTGGACTCTCCCTAAGTGAGAAGCAGCATATTTATTTTTATTAATGTATGCCTCCTCCTCTAGACTGTAAATTCACTGTGGGCAGTTTATTGCTATATTCTACTCTGCCATGTGCTTAGAACAGTGCTCTGCACATAAGCGCTCAGTAAATACAACTGACTATTATTATTAGTGGGAAGAATATGGGCCTGGGAATCAGAGGACCTGGGTTCTAATTCTGGCTCCGCCACTGGTCTACTGACCTCGGGCAAGTCATTTCACTTTTCCAAGCCTCAGTTCCCTTAACTGTAAAATGGGGATTACAACGGTGAGCCCCACTTGGGACACTGGCTGTGTCCAACCTGATTAGCTTATATTTACCTCAGCGCTTAGTATAGAGCCTGACAACATAGTAAGCACTAAACACATACCGTTAAAATAAAGTGCTTTTAGTGTGGTGCTCGGCACAGAGTAAGCGCTCAATAAATATCCCTGCTTAAGATTACTTCCCTGATCTAGATGCCTTCTTCCAATCTGGAGATTTGGGCGCGGTCCATCACTGTTCGCACCATCAAGAGAATCTTCCAGACAAAGATCCACTGGATCAGTTGTTGTCTCCAATAATAGTAATAGCGACGATAATAATAATGGTATTTATTTAGTGCTTACTATGGACCAGGCGCTGTACTAAACACTGGGAAACCTACAAGATGGTCAGGTGAGACAGTTCCTGTCCCTCATAGAGCTCACAGTCTTCATCCCCATTTTACAGATGAGGTAACTGAGGCACAGAGAAGTGAAGTGACTTGCCCAAAATTACACAGCAGACAGGTGGTGGAACCCAGCCAAGCTGCTTCTCAATTACAAGCCAGAGGTTGACTTGGTTTTATAACAGGTCAGACACTCCTGAAGTCACCCAGGCCTCAATCTGTCAATCTTATATATTGAGCGCTTACTGCCTGCAGAGCACTGAATTAAGTGCTTGGGAGAGTACGATATGACTATAACAGACACATTCCCTGCCCACAACAAGTTTACAGTCTAGATGCTGGGCCTGGCCGATGGGAACCAAGTCTGTAGGGCCTGCACAGCCTCAATCAATCAATTGTATTTATTGAGCGCTTACTGTGGGTAGAGCACTGTACTAAGTGCTTCATTCATTCATTCAATCGTATTTATTGAGCGCTTACTGTGTGCAGAGCACTGGACTAAGCGCTGGGAACTACAAGTCGGCAACAGATAGAGATGGTCCCTACCCAACAACGGGCTCACAGTCTAGAAGGGGGAGACAGGCAACAAAACAAAACATGTAGACGGGTGTCAAAATCGTCAGAACAAATAGAATTAAAGCCATATGCACATCATTAACAAAATAAATAGAATAGTAAATATGTACAAGTAAAATAAATGGAGTAATAAATCTGTACAAATACATATACAAGTGCTGTGGGGAGGGGAAGATGGGGGGGATGGGGAGGAGGAGAGAAAAAAGGACTCAGTCTGGGAAGGCCTCCTGGAGGAGGTGAGCTCTCAGTAGGGCTTTGAAGGGAGGAAGAGAGCTAGTTTGGCGGATGTGTGGAAGGAGGGCATTACAGGCCAGGGGAGAGTACACTAGAACAGAGTTGGCAGACACGTTCCCCGCCCACTATGAGCAATCCAGTGCTGCCAAGCGTCTCAGAGGCCAAGGTCCCGTCAGCCCTCGCCTCAAAATCTGGCCCAAGCCGGATCTTCTTAAATCAACATGTCTGTCAATCAATCAACAGTATTCGACTGAGCACTTACTCTGCGAAGAGCACTGAACTAAGCTCTTGGAAGAGTCTGACAAGAGTTAGCAGACACAACCCTTGCCTGCAAGGAACTGCAAGGCCTCCTCCAGGAGGCCTTCCCAAACTGAAACCCCCCTTTTCCTCCGATCCTCTTCCCCTCCCCATCGCCCCAACTCCCTCCCTCTGCTCTGCCCTCCCTGCCCCACAGCACTTGTGTATATTTATCCATGTTTATTATTCTATTTATTTTATTAATGATGTGTACATATCTATAATTCTAATCATATTGATGCCTACTTGTTTTGTTTTGTGGTCTCTCTCACCCCTTCTAGACTGTGAGCCGGTTGTTGGGTAGGGATTGTCTCTATCTGCTGCCAAATTGTACTTTCCAAGCGCTTAGTACAGTGCTCGGCACAAAGTAGCGCTCAATAAATACAACTGAGTGAACGAAGTTACAATTGAAGTAAGTACAATCTTAGATTAGTAAGTAATCTTACTTTGATTAGTAAATACAATCTAACTTACAATTTAGATCGGAAAACTGTAAAACACAGATACTAACAGTTGTGCAATTTCCAAGGAAGAAGTAAATGAGGAAAATGAGGATTCTATTTTCCTTAAACATAGCTCAAGTGTACACACACACACACATACACACACACACACACACACACACACTCTCTCTCTCTCTTTTCCACAGAACAGCTGCGATCCACTCTCTCTCCGATCATGTTAGCGGGTACACAGTTAAAATAGACCATTGTTATCATGAATTATGCACCGTTTCCAAACTGGCAGTAAACACAAGAGCAGAATTACAAGAAGATTACATGCTTGGACGAGGAGGACAGGATGGGGAAATGTGTACTGTTGTTTCAAAAACTTCAGGGACCCAAGTGGAAATGAGGGGAAAGAGGCGTGATTTCAGGAACCTGGCCTCCTCCATCTGCTACCTAACAGAATTCCAAGCCACCCGAGACCTTTCGTGTATAATCCAATTGATCCAGTTAGCAATCAATCGATGCTATTTATAGAACACTTACTGAATGCAGAGCACTGTACTAAGCGCTTGGAAGAGTACAACTCAACTCTACCCTCTCTACTCACCTTGACTCCCTCACTCCCCTTTCCCTTCACCGCTCTCGTACCACTAACCCACAGCCCTGGATCACTGCCACTGTCCGCCTCCTTCGCTCTTATGCTCGAGCTGCTGAACGCTGCTGGCGAAAGCCTAAACACCATGCCAACCTCGCTCATTTCAAGTTTCCTGCCTTAACTCTGCCCCCTCCTCTTTCAGACAAAACTATTTCTCCTCCCTTATTGACGCCCATGTCCATCATCCCCGTCAGCTCTTCTGTACATTTAACTCCCTTCTCAGGTCCCCTGTTCCTCCCCCTCCTCCTTCCCTCACCCCCAACGATCTGGCCTCCTACTTCATGAATAAGATTAAATCCATCAGGTCTGAGCTCCCCAAAGTCACTCCCCACCCTTCTCCAACCCCCCAGCTCTCAACCCTCTCCGCTACTCTCCTATCCTTCCCAGCAGTATCTTCAGATGACATCTCCTCCCTCCTCTCAAATGCTACTCCGGCCACCTGTGCTTCTGACCCCATTCCCTCTCATCTTATGAAATCTCTCGCTCCGTCCCTTCTCCCCTCCTTAACTTCCATTTTCAACCGCTCACTCTCCACTGGTTCCTTCCCTTCTGCCTTCAAACATGCCCATGTCTCTCCCATCCTAAAAAAACCCTCTCTTGACCCCACCTCACCTCCTAGTTATCGCCCCATCTCCCTCCTACCATTCCTTTCCAAACTCCTTGAACGAGTCGTCTACACACACTGCCTTGAATTCCTCAACGACAACTCTCTCCTCGACCCCCTCCAATCTGGCTTCTGTCCCCTACATTCCACGGAAACTGCCCTCTCAAAGGTCACCAATGATCTCCTGCTTGCCAAATCCAACGGCTCCTACTCTATCCTAATCCTCCTCGACCTCTCAGCTGCCTTTGACACTGTGGACCACCCCCTGCTCATCAACACGCTATCCAACCTTGGCTTCACAGACTCTGTCCTCTCCTGGTTCTCCTCTTATCTCTCCGGCCATTCATTCTCAGTCTCTTTTGCAGGCTCCTCCTCCCCCTCCCATCCCCTTACTGTAGGGGTTCCTTAAGGGTCAGTTCTCAGTCCCCTTCTGTTCTCTGTGTACATTCACTCCCGGCCGGGCTTCAACTATCATCTCTACGCTGATGACACCCAAATCTACATTTCTGCCCTTGCTCTCTCTCTCTCCAGGCTCGCATCTCCTCCTGCCTTCAGGACATCTCCATCTGGATGTCTGCCCGCCATCTAAAACTCAACATTCCCAAGACTGAACTCCTTATCTTCCCTCCCAAATCCTGCCCTCTCCCTGACTTTCCCATCACTGTTGACAGAACTTCCATCCTTCCCATCTCACAAGCCCGCAACCTTGGTGTCATCCTCGACTCTGCTCTCTCGTTCACCCCTCACATCCAATCTGTCACCAAAACCTGCCGGTCTCACCTCCGCAACATTGCCAAGATCCGCCCTTTCCTCTCCATCCAAACCACTACCCTGCTCGTTCAATCGCTCATCCTATTCCGTCTGGATTACTGCACCAGCCTCCTCTCTGATCTCCCATCCTCCTGTCTCTCCCCACTTCAATCCATACTTCACTGGATCATTTTTGTGCAGAAACGCTCTGGGCATGTTACTCCCCTCCTCAAACATCTCCAGTGGCTACCAATCAACCTACGCGTCAGGCAGAAACTCCTCACCTTGGGCTTCCAGGCTGTCCATCCATCCCCTCGCCCCCTCCTACCTCACCTCCCTTCTGTCCTTCTCCAGCCCAGCCCGCACCCTCCGCTCCTCTGCCGCTAACCTCCTCACTGTGCCTCGTTCTCGCCTGTCACGCCGTCGACCCCCGGCCCACGTCCTCCCACTGTCCTGGAATGCCCTCCCTCAGCACATCCGCCAAGGTAGCTTTCTTCCTCCTTTCAAAGCCCTACTGAGAGCTCACCTCCTCCAGGGGGCCTTCCCAGACTGAGCCCCCTTCTTCTTCTCCCCCTCCTCACCTTACCTTCTTCCCCTCCCCACAGCACCTGTATATATGTACCTATTTGTACGTATTTATTACTCTATTTATTTTATTTGTACATATTTATTCTATTTATTTTACTTTGTGAATATGTTTTGTTTTGTTGTCTGTCTCCCCCTTCTAGACTGTGAGCCCGCTGTTGGGTAGGGACCGCCTCTATATGTTGCCAACTTGTACTTCCCAAGCGCTTAGTACAGTGCTCTGCACACAGTAAGCGCTCAATAAATACAACTGAATGAATGAAAGCCTCTGTAAAGGCCATCGTTCTTATTTAACAACCTCTCCCACAACATCCGTCTTTCTCGGCTGCACTGGGGGTGGGCTTGCCGATCGTTTCCGGGGTTCAGGTAGGTATGTTTTGTGTGTGCCTACACACCTGTCGCCCTCCAGGAGAAAAGCTGGCAGCCGCTCATGTGATTTGCGTGAGCAGTAACTGCTGAGGGGACAGAGTGATACGATCTGTACTGGGCTCTCCCAGGCTGACTGGAAATTGCATAAGATGGAAGCTGCAACGACTGACACACCCCCTGTCCCTCACCCACCACCGAGCAGAAATTCGGACCCTCCCAGGGGACACAGAGAGACCCTGCCCAGCGTGCGATAAATAATAAATAATAATGGTGATGGGACCTGTTAAGTGCTTACTATGTGTCAAGCCCTTGCGGTAGATACATGCTAATGAGGCTGGACCCAGTCCGTGTCCCACATGGGACTCACAGTCGTAATCCCCATTTTCCAGATGAGGGAACTGAGGCACGGAGAAATGAAGCGACTTGCTCAAGGTCACCCAGCAGACAAGCGGTGGGGCTGGGATAATAATAATAATAATAATAATGATGGCATTTGTTAAGCGCTTACTATGTGCAAAGCACTGTTCTAAACACTGGGGGGATTCAAGGTGATCAGGTTGTCCCATGTGGGGCTCACAGTCTTAATCCCCATTTTCCAGTTGAGGGAACTGAGGCACAGAGAAGTTAAGTGACTTGCCCAAAGTAACACAGCTGACAATTGGCGGAGTAGGGATTTGAACCCATGACCTCTGACTCCAAAGCCCATGCTCTTTCATTCATTCATTCAATCGTACTTATTGAGTGCTTACTGTGTGCAGAGCACTGTACTAAGCGCTTGGGAAGTACAAGTTGGCAACATGTAGAGACAGTCCCTACCCAACAACAGGCTCACAATCTAGAAGGGGGAGACAGACAACAAAACAAAACATATTAACAAAATAAACAGAATAGTAAATATGTACAAGTAAAATAAATAGAGTAATACATACGTACAAACATATATACAGGTGCTGTGGGAAGGGGAAGGAGGTAGGGCTGGAGGATGGGGAGGGCGAGGAGGGGGAGAGGAAGGAGGGGGCTCAGTCTGGGAAGGCTTCCTGGAGGAGGTGAGCTCTCAGTAGGGCTTTGAAGGGAGGAAGAGAGCTAGCTTGGCGGATGTGTGGAGGGAGGACTTTCTGGGCCGGGGGAGGACGTAGGCCGGGGGTTGATGGAGGGACAGGTGAGAATGAGGCACAGTGAGGAGATTAGTGGCAGAGGAGCGGAGGGTGCGGGCTGGGCTGGAGAAGGAAAGAAGGGAGGTGAGGTAGGAGGGGGCGAGGGGATGGGCAGCCTTGAAGCCAAGAGTGAGAAGCTTTTGCCTGATGCGTAGGTGACTGCTCTTTCCACCGAGCCACGCTGCTTCTCGAGTCCTTTTGAATCCCAGATCCATGCTAATAGCAATAATAATTGTGGCATTTGTTTAGGACTTACTATGTACCAAGCATTGTGCTATGCACTGGGATACATCCAACCTAACGGGGTTGATCTTGGGCGGAATCCCAACCTCTCTAGGCTTCCCTATGGCCCACCCCAAGGGGGACGCAGCAGGGAACATGTCTACCAACTCTGTTACATTGTACTTTCCCAAGGGATTCATCCCGTGCTCTGCACACAGTAGGCGCTCAACAAATATCACTGATTGATTGGTTGGACTAGGCCAGGCTTGGGGACAACATGAATATGTATATATGTATATATGTTTGTACATATTTTTTTACTCTATTTATTTATTTATTTGTACATATCTATTCTATTTATTTTATTTTGTTAGTATGTTTGGTTTTGTCCTCTGTCTCCCCCCTTTAGACTGTGAGCCCACTGTTGGGTAGGGACTGTCTCTATATGTTGCCAATTTGTACTTCCCAAGCGCTTAGTACAGTGCTCTGCACATAGTAAGCGCTCAATAAATACGATTGATGATGATGATGATGAAACTCTGTCTAGTCTTCAAAAGTACACTTGCAAAGTAGCCACAGTTCTGCCCCAGCACCCTGAAAGTTTTTTCCTCACTGCTGTTGTTTACTGTGTTTATTAAGGACTTATTATGTGCCAGATACTGTACAAAGAACTGGGGCAGACACAAGCTAATCACGTTGGACACAGTCGCTGTCCCGCATGGGGCTCACAGTCTTAATTGCCATTTTACAGATGAGGGAACTGAGGCACAGAACAGCAAAGTGACTTGCCCAAAGTCACCCAGCAGACGAGAATAATAATAATGGCATTTACTAAGCGCTTACTATGTGCAAAGCACTGTTTGAAGCGCTGGGGAGGTCACAAGCTGATTATGTAGTAGTCGTGGCCGAGTGGTTAAGGCGATGGACTAGAAATCCATTGGGGTTTCCCCACACAGGTTCGAATACTGCCGACTACGGATTTCCAGTTTTCCCCCTCCTTCCTCTCCCCATTCCCCCGCCTTACCTCCTTCCCCTCCCCACAGCACCTGTATATATGTTTGTATGCATTTATTACTCTATTTTATTTGTACATATTTATTCTATTTATTTTATTTTGTTAATATGTTTCGTTTTGTTCTCTGTCTCCCCCTTCTAGACTGTGAGCCCACTGTTGGGTAGGGACCGTCTCCATATGTTGCCAACTTGGACTTCCCAATCAAGCGCTTAGTACAGTGCTCTGCACACAGTAAGCGCTCAATAAATACGATTGATTGATTTCCAGGGACATCCCAAAGCTCTCCTTCTCCCGAAATCAGACTGTTCAAGCCGGAAACAGGCAGCAGCAGAGTCTGGGGACACTGCTTCTCATTTCCAGGGACATCCCAAAGCTCCCCATCTCCTGAAATCAAACTGTTCAAGCTGGAAACAGGCAGCAACAGAGTTTGGGGAGTGCACGTTCTCCACGGACCCAAACACCAACCCACACTTTGAAATTCGACTTGAAATTCACCTCCCGTGAAGCTGGTTAGGGGGTTTGATGAGGCTGTGTTCATTCATTCACTCATTCAATTGTATTTATTGAGTGCTTACTGTGTGCACAGAACAGTGATTGGCAAATAATAAGCATTTAAGAAATACCATCACTGTTATTATTATCACTAAGTGCTTGGGAGAGTACAATACAACAATAAACAGACACAATCCCTGTTCCCAACGAGTTTACAATCTACAGAGGGGGGATGCTGCCGTCAGCTTCCCAGAGGAATGTTCATCATCTAATAAAGTCGGCGGAGAAACTGACGGAGCCATAGCAGTATGGCCTAATGGAAGGATTAGAAGACTGGTAGTCACAAGACCTTAGTTCTAATCCCGGCTCCGCCGCTTACCTGCCGTGGGCCCTTGGGCAAGACACTAGATTTCTCTGTGCCTCAGTTTCGTCTCCTTTACCAAGAAAACTCTATGGATACACATACCAGAATGACTTTACGAGACAAGATGGGACACTCTGAAGGAGGTGTGTCGGAAACGACTCCACGGCATTTGAAGAAGAGTTTCCTCCGCTGTAAAACGTGGAGTCGATACCTGTTCTCCCTCGAGAGAAGATGGGACACTCTGAAGAAGGTGTGTCGGAAACGACACCACGGCATTTGAAGAAGAGTTTCCTCTGCTGTAAAACGTGGAGTCGATACCTGTTCTCCCTCCCTCCCATGTGGCACAGGGATTGTGTCTGATATGACTGTACTGTATCTACCCCAATGTTGGCCAAACACATTCACACAGTCAGATATGCTCCACCGAGAGAGGGAATGAGAGGCGGGAGAGAGATAGGTCACACATGTGAGCCTCATGGGACAGGGACTGTGACCGACCTGATCATCCTGCCTTTACCCCAGTGCTTATTTCAGTGCTTGGATCAAAGCAAGTGCCTAACGTCTTATCATCATCATATCATCTCCAGAAAAAAAAACATCCAAATTGCCGCCGATAAAGACACCAACTTATTCAAAAGCACTTGTACCTTGTGAGCGATTTTGCTTAATCGCTGGCCGCCTACTCACATAGAATAATCTTCCCAAATATTGTACAGTTCCACACCAAAATGGGCAGAGTTTTATTGATTTTGTGGATCAGAAAGCCCCGCTCCCCGGGGCCGAGAGGAGGGAACGGTGGGGGGCTTTTAAAAAATCAGTGTGAGGTAGGAGGAGCAGAGAGAGGCGGAGAACTGGGGCCTGGCTGTGGGCTTGGGTATCTCTGGGCACAACTGTGCTGGCTTCTTAAAAGAATTTGTTTAGTGCTATGTGCCAGGCGCTGTACTAAGTACTGGGGTGGATACAAGCAAATCAGGTTGGGCACAGTCCCTATCCCACGTGGGGCTGACAGTGAAACCCCATTTTACAGATGAGGAAACTGAGGCTTAGAGAAGTGAAGGGATTTGCCCAAGGGTGCCCAGCAGACAAGCGGCAGAGCCAGAATTAGAACCCATGACCTTCTGACTCCGTGGCCTGTGCTCAATCCATTAAGCCAAGCTGTTTCTTTTCCTTAGTGGCACCTCTGTCTGCCTGCTAACATTATGTTCCAAGCCAGCCACAAGGGCAAGAAAATCCACCGCGCATTCTCATCTTTTATTTATTTATTTTTTAATGGTATTTGTTAAGCACTTACTATGCACCAGGCACTTCATCTCCTCCAAGAGGCCTTCCCTAAGCCCTCCTTTCCTCTTCTCCCAATCCCTTCTATGTCACCCTGACTTGCTCCCTTTATTCATTCATTCATTTGTATTTATTGAGCACTTACTGTGTGCAGAGCACTGTACTAAGCGCTTGGGAAGTACAAGTCGGCAACATAACCGGACCAGAATGTGCTGCTCCAAACCAGAGCAATCTCTGGCCTCCAGGTTAGCTGATCCAGGACTTAGATTCCCTTCCCAGTCCTACAGCACTTATGTCCAGATCTGCCATTTATTTATTTATATTAATGTCTGTCTCCCTGTCCAGACTGTCCTTGTGGGCAGGGAATGCGTCGGTTCTATTGTACTCTCCCAAGTGCTTGGTGCTCTGCGTGCTCAATAAATACGTTTGAATGACTATTAAGTATTGGGGAAGACATACGGTAATCAGGTTGGACACAGTCCCTGTCCCACAAGAGGCTCACACAGTCTTAATCCCCGTTTTACAGAGGAGGGAGCTGAGGCACAGAGAAGTGAAGTGACCTGCCCATGATCACACAGCTGAGCAGTGGTGGGCCGCGATTAGAACCCATGACTTTCTGCCTCCCGGGCCTGTACTGAATCCACTAGGATTCAGCTGCTTCTACTGGCATCACCATGCTGCTGGTATTTATTGAGTTCTGTGTGTAGAGCACTGTAGTCAGCGCTTGAAGAGTACAATACAACAGCTCACAAGTTCCCTGCTCACAACTCTAGATTGTAGAGTTTACAATCTAGAGGATCGAACAGGTCTCCGGGCAAGACTTTCACTACGGGTGGGTGGAGGGTGGAGGGGTGTATTTCTGGGAGAGAGGAGGGATGAGTGCTGGATGATCGTCGTACGAATTTGCTTCTCTTTAAAGATGTGACACATTCAGCCTACGGTCTACAAACCGCTCCCATACAAAGCCAGATTTAACCTGCGTGCTTTGGCTCAATCCAGAGTGGAGCATATCCCTCGGATCACTAGTGAAGTTTCAAGGTCACACGGGACGGTCACAAATAAACAAAACAAAATTCCCCAAAACATCTGCCCTCAAAAAAGAAGTTCCTTTGATCTAGACTTATATTTTCTGAGGGCAGATCCAAAGAGAAAGAGTAAAGGATATTGATTTTGGCCAAGCGGGGGCCTTTTTTCTTTCAAGCTCTCAAACACCAAGAAAAGAAGAAAGGGAAACTGATCGTTAAGTCCCTTTCAAATAAAAGGCAATCGAAAGAGCGGGAGCTTCGCACTAGGTATTTTCATAGAAAAAAAGCGACTTGGATTTTGGTTAAAGAATTACTGAAATCCTGAATAATCAGCTCACTTCAGAACAGGAATTTCAAGTAGAAAAGAAAAGTTGCCAGTGGGTCATTAACCCCAAGCACCAAGAAAACCAACCTTCCCTTCAAGAGGCCAAGGAAATAGCTGCAAGAAAGAAGGCTCTCAGAAGAGCCAAAAACAAAACTTGTATCTATCCCAGTGCTTAGGACAGTGTAGGACACATAGTAAGCATTTGTCTGCTGTGTGACCTTGGGCTTCACTTCTCTGGGCCTCAGTTACATCATCCGTAAAATGGGGATTAAGACTGAGCCCCATGTGGGGCAGGGACTGTCCAATCCCATCTGCTTGTATTCATTCAATCGTATTTATTGAGCGCTTACTGTGTGCAGAGCACCCCACCCCAACGCTTAGAAAAGTGCCTGGCATATAGTAAGCACTTAAATATCACAATTCTTCTTCTTCTTGTTATCACCGTTATTATTATATGCTTAATTAAAAAATAACAGTTAATTCTTTTTTGAATTAATTAATTGATGAAAATTCAATCTTTCATGATTTTTGAACCACAGGTACTGTTCCTATGAGGCTCTCGCCAGAGGGTGAAAAATTCCTCATGGCTATTCTACTTTTGAGGGAAAAAAAAAATCACAAAGTTCTTACGCTTCTGAAAACAACACAAAATATTTCTCTTCTCATTTAAAAGAGAAAGCAGAGCAGACTAATCAGACACCACCATCCTTATTTGATCGGGGTGTATTTTCAGTACCTTAGGCAGATTCCTGCTTTGAAAGAAAGTGGTTGCCCAGGGATAAATAACCTTTTCTGGTTTTAATCCTCAAACACCATGAAAATCCTAGGCATATGATTCAAACCCAAGGAATAACCACTTCCCTAGAGGAAGCCCTGGAAACTTAATCTCCACTCCACCCGCCATTTCCCCCAACCCAAGCCCATTTAGAAACTTCTTCTTTATGTAGTTAACACTTCCTTTTCTAAAAGAGTGTCTAAAAGAGATCTTTGGACACCACCCTCCTCCCACCTCCATCCCCCAAAAAATCCATCACGGTGGTTACTCCTGGCCGGTAACAGAGAATCATTTTGATTTGTCCCCTGCCAGCCCATTGTTCCAAGACAAATTCCAAAACAGTAATTAGACCTGGGGTATTGATTCATTTTATATGGGCACACAAATTATAAATGATTAAAGCTTTATAGGAGGCTCGGAATCGAGACAACTAAACTCTCCTCTGACTGCTTTCTCTCTGAAAACTCCCCCGCCGGGCTTCCTGATATGCTGTGATTTTTATTTTGGATGAAACTCAATCCCTCTCGATTCATCTGCCTCAGGGTGCGACTATGGAGCAAATTTATTTATTTTTTACCCACGAAAAATGTGAAACTATAGCATACTGTGTGCTGGCTAGGAGGAAGCGTTTGTATTTTGTTGGCAGGCCCCACTGGGTATCTTTGCGATCCTCAAGTAGGAGTGGATTTCGAAATGTATGAGGATGAAAAAGACAAATAGACCAGAGCAAGACTCCTATATGATGATGATGGTATTTGCTACGCACTTACTATGTGTCAAACACTGTTCTGATAAGCGCTGGGGCAGATACAAGCTGGATACAAGCAGATACAAGGTTGGACACAGTCCCTGTCTCACATGTCCCACATGGGGCTCCTAGTCTTAATCCCTATTTTCCAGACGAGGGAATGAGGGAAGTGAAGTGACTTGCCCAAGTTCACCCGGCAAAGTGGCAGAGCTGGGATTAGAACCCAGGTCCTTCTGATTCCCAGGCCCGTGCTCTAGCCACTAAACCACGCTGCTTCTCTGTATAGTTTTACCTTGAAAATGCATTGATAGCGGATGAGATTAAAAAACGAAAAGAGATAGAGGAGAGAAAAAAAACCAGTCTCAGGCAGAAAGAGTGTCTATGTAAAAGAAAATGCACATGCATCTTCTCCCCCAGACCTCAGATGAACACATTTTTCAGTTGAGTTTTTCACTTCTCCCCACCTACTTCCTTTTCTTCCAGAGTGGTGCCATTCCCGTTCATTCAATGTTTGCAACGTTCTGCCAGCTAATGAGCTACTCCCTCAAAATAACTTTTGAAGCAACGTGGCCTAGTGGATAGAGCCCATGCGTGGGAGTCGGAAGGACCTGCATTTTAATCCCAGCTCCGCGGCTTATCTGCTGTGTGACTTTGGGCAAGTCACTTCCACTTCTCTGGGCCTCAGGAACCTCACCTGGAAAATGGGGATTGAGCCTGGGAACCCCAGGTGGGACAGGGACTATGTCCAACCTGATTATCTTGTATCAACCCCAGCGCTTAAAACAGTGTCTCCACGTAGTAGGCACGTAAAAAATATCATTAAGAAATGTATACACATAACTGTTGGAAAATGACTCTAAGTATATATTATAACTTAACTATATATTATTATATAACTATATATACTATATGTATATACTATATATTACTATATAGTTATTATATAACTATAATATTTGCTCATTCATTCATTCATATTTATTGAGCGCTTACTGTGTGCAGAGCACTGTACTAAGCATTTGGAAAGTACAACTTGGCAACGGATAGAGACAATCCCTTTGTATCCAACAATGTAGTAATAATTACAACATAGTAATCCAACAATGGCCCTTACTATGTGTCAAGCACTATACTAAGCACTGGGGTAGATTCAAGATAATCAGGACAGAAACAGTCCCTGTCCCATTTGAGGCTCACAGTCTAAGCAAGAAAGAGTAGGACTTAATCCCCATTTTACAGATGAGGAAACTGAGGCACAGAGAGAATTTAAATAACTTGTCCAAGGTCTCACCGCAAACAAGCGGCAAAACTGGGATTAGAACCCAGATCCTCTGAATCCCAGACCTTTCCCCTCTGCATGTTGCTTTTGTTGGTATAGAAGCGCTAGAGACGGTTGATGGATTTATCTGACTTGGGATGCTGGGAATTAAATCAGGGAAGGCACACTGGAGGAGGTGGGCTCTCACGAGGTCTCTGAATACAGGGAAAGCTTTGGACTGCCAGATTTCGGGGGGGAGGAGGGGGAAAAAGAGTTCTAGGCTGGTGGATGAGGAAACTGTGAGTCGGAGCATGGAGGCGGGAGAGGAGAGAGCAGATACGGCCTGAAGGATATGACTATTCCCTCTTCGCCTGACTCTGTCTTTCCGAGAGTCACTTCCAAGTTGAGCAGTCACTTCCATTTGGAGATGTTTCTGTTGCTCTACGTGCATGCTCATGTCCATTGTGACGCAATGAGTAGATGGTATATATATATGTATATATGTTTGTTCATATTTTTTTTACTCTATTTATTTATTTTATTTGTACATATCCATTCTATTTATTTTATTTTGTTAGTATGTTTGGTTTTGTTCTCTGTCTCCCCCTTTTAGACTGTGAGCCCACTGTTGGGTAGGGACTGTATATGTTGCCAATTTGTACTTCCCAAGCGCTTAGTACAGTGCTCTGCACACAGTAAGCGCTCAATAAATACGATTGATGATGATGATGATGGTATAATAATAATAATAGTATTTGCTAGGTGCATACTTTGTGCCAGGCACCGTCCTAAGTTCTGGGATGGATATAAGCAAATTGAATTGGACTCACTCCCTGTCCCCTGTGGGGCTCACAGTCTCAATCCCCATTTTTATAAATGAGGTAAAAGGCTCCGAGAAGTGAAGTAAGAACAATAATGACGGCATTTTGTTAAGCGCTTACTATGTGCAAAGCACTGTTCTAAGCGCTGGGGGGGATACAATGTGATCAAGTTGTCCCATGTGGGGCTCACAGTGTTAATCCCCATTTTTACAGATGAGGTAACTGAGGCTCAGAGAAGTTAAGTGACTTGCCCAAGGTCATACAGCAAACACGTGGTAGAGCTGGGATTAGAACCCATGACCTCCTGACTCTTGGGCCTGTGCTCTATCCACTATACGTGTGACCTTAGGCAAGTCTCTTCACTTCCCTGTGCCTCACCTCCCTGTAAAATGGGGATGAAGACTGTAAACCGCATAGGGGATGAGGATTGTCTCCACCCAAGCGCTCTGTAAAGTGCATGGTACAAAGTAAGTGCTTAACAAATACTACGATCATTATTATTATTATTCCCGTCCGCAGAGAAGCAGCGTGGCTCAGTGGAAAGAGCATCGGCTCATGTGTCTGCTGTGTGACCTTGGGCAAGTCACTTAATTTATCTGAGCCTCAGTTACCTCATCTGTAAAATGGGGATTAAGACTGTGAACCCCAAGTGGGACAAGGTGATCACCTTGTATCCCCCCATGGCTTGGAACAGTGTTTTGCACATAGTAAGGGCTTAACAAATGCCATCATTATTATTATTGGGAGTCATAGGTCGTGGGTTCTAATCCCGGCTCCACTGTTTGTCAGCTATATGACTTTGGGCAAGTAACTTCATTTCTCTGTGCCTCAGTTACCTCTCTGTAAAATGGGGATTAAGACTGTGAGCCCCAGGTGGGTCAACCTGTTTTCCTTGTATTCCCACCCAGTGCTCAGAACAGTGTTTGTCACATAGTAAGCGCTTAACAAATACCATCATTATTATTATTATTATTAACCCCAGGCAAACCTTGGCTACCTTGTCGCCGAGACGGACAAATGGGGCATCATCAGTGGAGAATCCCAGCATCTTATCCTGAGTTGCCTCTCTGCCTCTGTACTGAGCGTTGGCCATCAGGAGCCTGGAGCCCCGCCCCCAGCCCACTTCCACTTGCTCCCAGGTGGGCTCTGCCGAGGTGGCGTTTATTTATAGCAAGTGTTAAACAGCCAACGAGACACAGAAATCCCGCTGAACATGCGGAAATGTGGCTAATGCACAACCTCTCATTTCTGCCTCCCATTCCCCATCTACCTCTCTCCTCCCCCACCAAGTCCACGGCCACCGAAAGAGTCGGAGAGCTGAGATCCTGGAAAATCCCTGGATGGGTGTGTGTGTGACTGTTCCTCCCAAGGCCTGGAGCCAGAGGTGGGCTGGGAACGGACACACAGACACGTGGCTGGAGTGAGAAGAGCTTCCAGGGGCTGGGATACACGGAGAAGAGATTTCACCCCAGACCCGGAGCTCTACCTCCCCTATCGCACTGCTGACCCCTCGCCCATGTCTGTCACCCCCTCTAGACTGTCAGCTTGTTGTGGAAAAGAAGTGTGTCTGTTTACTGCTATATTGTACTCTCCCAAGCACTTAGTACAGTGCTTTACACACAGGAAGCGCTCAATGAATACGACTGAATGAATGAGTGACGAGGCATCCGTCATCTTGTCACAGTCCTGACTCTTGAGTTGGGATTTATTACTCTATTTATTTATTTATTTATTTTGCTTGTACATATCTATCCTATTTATTTTCTTTTGTTAGTATGTTTGGTTTTGTTCTCTGTCCCCCTTTTAGACTGTGAGCCCACTGTTGGGTAGGGACTGTCTCTATATGTTGCCAATTTGTACTTCCCAAGCGCTTAGTACAGTGCTCTGCACATAGTAAGCGCTCAATAAATACGATTGATGATGATGATGATGATCCTTTTGGTGTCCTCCCTCCTCTGTGAGTCGATCAAGCAATGGTAGTTACTGAGGGTTTACTGTGCACAGACCACTGTGATGAGCACTTGGGAGAGTACAATAATTATAAAAATATTGGTATTTGTTAAGCGTTTATTAGGAGTCAAGCACTGTTCTAGGCGTTGAGGTAGATCACGATCAAGTCGATCACGTTGGGAACAGTCCCTGGCCCGCACAGGAGGGAGACTAGGGATTGAATCCCCATTTTCCCAGTGAGGAAACTGAGAAGTGAAGTGACTTGACTCACACAGCGGACAAGTGGCGGAGCTGGGATTAGAACCCAGGTCCTCGGACTCCCAGCCCTGTGCTCCTTCCACTAAGCCTCGCCGCTACCCATTAGAATAGAATTGATAAACACGATACCTGACCATGAGGAGCAAACGATCTATGGGGGGAGACAGACATTAAAATAAATTACAGGTAGGGAAGATATCACTTCTGGCAGTCCACTGCTCTCCCCATCTTCCAGGTGCTACTATCAATCGTATTTATTGAGCATTTACTGTGTGCAGAGCACTGTACTAAGCGCTTGGGAAGAACAAGTGAAGTCACATCTCCTCCAGGAAGGCTTTCCGGACTAATCTTTCATTCCCCCACTTCATTACATCACTTATGTACTTGAGTTCTTTCACTCCACGCCCTCCACCAAGCACCTCCATTAAGATCTCTAAACTTGTTTGCTTCCCCTTCCCTGGAATCTCTGCTTTCTATGTGCCGAGCACTGTACTGAGCGTTAGAGAGAGTCCCATTGGAATGGTAGTCATGTTCCTTTACTCACAAGGAGTTTATGTTACAGCCTCAGGCTAAATGTAAACCATTTTTGTCTGCCTCCCCACAGACAACTCCTTAAGAACAGGCAGTATGGTCTAGTGAATAGAGCATGGGCCTGGCAGTTGGAAAGGCCTGGGTTCTAACCCTGGCTCTGCCACTTGTCTGCTGTGCGGCCTTGGGAAAGTCACTTCACTTCTCTGTGCCTCAGTTACCTCGGCTGTAAAATGAGGATTAAGATTATGAGCCCTATATGAGAGAGGGATTGGGTCCAACCCGATTTGTTTGTATCCACTCCAGTGCTTTAGAACAGTGCCTGGCATATAGTAAGCACTTAAATCCATAGTTACTATTCTTACTATTATTCTAACCCTGGCCCTTTCAATTGCTTGTTGTGTGATCTTGGGCAAGTCACTTCACTTCTCCGTGCTTCAGTTTCATCAACTGTAAAGTGGGAATTAAATACCTGTTCTCCCTCCTATTCAGACTGTGAGCCCCATTTGGGATAGGGACAGGGACTGTGTCCGACTGAATCTGTACCTCCCCCAGCGCTTAGAATAGTATTTGACACATAGTAAGTGCTTAAATACCATAAAAAACCAACAACCGCAACAAGAACCTTGCTTCCGCTGCACTCTCCGAAGTACTTAGTACAGTATTTGGCACGCAGCAGGTGCTCAGTAGATACCACAGACCAAATGGGTGGTATCTGGGAGACGCCGAAAACGCTCTATTTTGGGATGTCCTGCAGATGTTTCGTAAACACCTTCTGCAGCTGAAAATAATCCCTTGGCTTCCTGACAGTTCTGCAAAGCGGGAGTTTGCCTGGCACCTGTCCTAATCCTTGTCGGATAAAGAGCAGCTGAAAGGCTAAGGCCTGTGGAGTTCTTTACGAGTTGTGAATTTTCCTCCCTCTCGCTCACCTGACTCTCAGCCAACATGCAGGATTCCAACAGATCCTGTCATGAGGAAGCACTTCCTTTTGGATTTACGCTGGGGGAGGCGTGAATTCTTTTGAGTCCCCTTCTGATTTCATCGCTTACTGCTTCCGGCGGGCACATAATCAATCAATCAAGGATATTTATTGAGCGCTTACTATGTGCAGAGCACTGTACTAAGCTCTTGGGAGAGTACAACAGAATAAGCAGACACATTCCTTGCCCATAATGAGCTTACGGTCTAGAATCCGCAGCTTTTCTAGTGGATCTTGTAGGAGCTGTTTTGGGTTGCTCCCTCAAAGAACTTGCAATCTTCCTGATGTACACATGGATTTGAAACGGATTTGAAAAGGAACTTCTCCCCACTAAACTGTAAGCTCCTGGAGGGGAGAGATTGTGCCTTTTTTTTTTTTATGGTATGCGTTAAGCACTTACAATGTGCCGGGCACCGTTCTAAGTGCTGGGTAGCTACAAGCAAATCAAGTCGGAACACAGTCCCTGTCCCACATGGAGCTAACAGTTTAAATCCCCATTTTAAGATGAGGGAACGGAGGCCCAGATAAGTGAAGTGACTTGCCTAAGACCACACAGCAGACAAGTGGCGGAGTGGGGATTAGAACCCAGGGCCTTCCAAATCCCAGGCCCAGGCTCTAGCCACTAGGCCATGCTGCTTCACTACTCCGTTGGGCTGCTTCTCTACCAGGCCACATGGCTTTTCTAGTTGAGTGTCTGAAGACTTTCCCAGCAGTTATCACAGTTGTAAAGACCTTCCACGTGAGCAGAGAAGACCCTGAGAAAGTCTGTCGGCCTGCCATCCTTCCTGGCTGCCCTTGTCTGCTTACCCTCCCTTGGCGTGGAGAACTGCAGACCACTAGGCATCCAACCCTTCCCAGGGCAGTGGTTGGGGGTAACTGGACGCCCCCATTTCGGGGACCCCGATCTCCCATACCCTGAGTCTTTTAGTTACCCCAAAACTGGCATCAAAACTGATAATGGCACTTTATTTGTATTGATGTCTGCCTCCCCCACTCCGGACTGGAAGCTTGGTGTGGGCAGGGAACATATCTGTTTACTGTTGTAGTGCAGTCTCCCAGATGCTTAGTACAGTGTTCTACACATAGTAAGGGCTCTATACGATTGACTGAATGACTACTTAAGTGCTTACTATATGCCAAGCACTGTACTAAGTGTTGGGGTAGCTTCAAGATAATCAGGTTGGATTCATTCATTCAGTCGTATTTATTGAACAATTACCGTGCGCAGAGCACTGTACTAAGCGAAGTACAAATCGGCAACATCTAGAGACGGTCCCTACCCAGCAACGGGCTCTCAGTCCCTGTCCCACATACGGCTCACAGCCTAAGTAGGAGGGAGGAGGATTTAATCCCCATTTTTCAGATGAGGAAACAGGCACAGAAAAGTTAAAGTGACTTGCTCAAGGTCACACAGCAAACACGCGGCGGAGCAGGGATTAGAACCATACTAGAACTGCAAGTTTTCCGAAATCCCCACGTGCCCTTTCCCCGCCAGACAAGTGCAGGCATTTGGGTTTTTAGCCTCAGGCCTACAAAATTTAAGGTCATCAATAAAAATCTGGGCCGGGACACTGTGTTCTTGAATCCTTCCTTCAAAGCTGAGGGCTAAACCGGAGTCTGTGCTGGGTTGCAGGATTGTTTTGGGTAGGAAGGGATATGTCTGTTTTAATGTCTGTCTTCTCCCAAGCACTTAGTACAGTGCTCTGCACACAGTAAGCTCTCAATAATAATAATAGTCGTGGTGTTTGTTGAGCGCTTACTATGTGCCAGACACTGTTCTAAGCAATGGGGGAGATATAAGATAATCAATCATATTTATTGAGCGCTTACTGTGTGCAGAGCACTGTACTAAGCGCTAAATGGTTTGAACACAGTCCCTGTCCCACACAGGGCTCACAGTCTTAATCCCCATTTTACAGATGAGAGTACTGAGGACCAGAGAAGTGAAGTGACTTGCCCAAGGCCACATAGAAGACAAGCGTCAGAGCCAGGATTAGAACAAATTAATACGAATGATTGATTGATTGAAATGTCAACCCCACACCCATGCTGAATGGCCTAGGTTAGTTGAAATTGCCTGAGGAGATCCAGGGTCCAGCAGCCTCATAGAGAGCCCTCGGTTTCAGTCATGAAGGTTTCAGTCACCAAAAGCCTGGGCCTCTGAAGGCTGGCTGCATCGGCCTGGGCCAGGGATAATTTGGAGAAAATTCTCCTGCAGAAGAATTCCATTTTTTGCTCAGAATCAGTCCAAGGCAAGCCTGCCATTAGGTGCTAACCGTGGGCCAAGCACTGTACTAGGTGCACAGGTGGAAATATGGACCCTGTCCCTTGAGGAGCTCACAATCTATTAATAAAGGCAGGGGAGAGGACTTGAAACAATAAAAAAAAGCATTAAACCAGCATAAGCGATGAAGTCAAATACACAATACACAAAATAAAAACAAACGTCAATAAGGAGCTGTGGCTAGAGGAGCAGAATTTCTGGCTCCTCAAGATTCAGAGCACAAGGTATACCCGTAGCCACACCACTAGCCTTCCTGAGGTTTGGGGCCGGCGGAGATGAGTGAGATAGAGAGAGGAAGAGAAAATGAGGAGATCAAGAGGCAGAAGGAGACAGATGGAGGGACAGAGAGACATAGATGGAGAGTTAGAGAAAGGGGGAGAGGTGACAGGGAAACAACAGGAAGGGAAAAGAGGAGAGGCAGAGATACAGAGAGATGGAGAGACAAAAAGGGGAGAGAGGAGAGAGAGAATCTCAGGGCTGATGGGAGACTCCACTGATCCCTCCTGCAAAACAGTGAAATCCTACTCATTATTCTATAGGTTTAAGAGGGAACAAAAGCCAAATCATAGCCCCTCTTTCTCTTTTTTAGGGTATTTGTGAAGCGCTTCCTATGTGTCAAACAGTGACCTAGCACTGGGGTAGATACAGGCCTATCAGGGTGGACCCAGTCCTTGCCCCACACTGGGACTCACGGTCTAAGTAGGAGGGAGATCAGGGATTGAATCTCCGTTTTACAGATGAGGAAACCGAGGCATGGAGAAATGAAGTGACTTGTCCTAAGTCGCATAGTGGGCATGTGGAAGGGCTTGAATTAGAACCCAGGCCTCCAACTCTCAAGACTGTGCTCTTTCTACTATATCACTCTGCTCCTCCTCCATCTTCTCTCCCCCCAGCCCCTTTCTTAAAGTACTTGTTAAGTGCTTACTATGTGCCAGGCACTGTTCTAAGCGCTGGGGTAGATACAAGCTAATCAGGTTGGACACAGACCCTGCCCCATATGGGGCTCACGGCCTTAATCCCATTTTACAGATGAGGTAACTGAGGCACCTTCCTATTGTTTTCTCCCCCAAATTAACAAGGTAGCTTGCTCAGAGCGACACGTGGGGCTCAGCAACTTCTGCATCTGTTGCTGGCATAGTGGATAGAGCCTGGGCATCGGAAGGCCATGAGTTCTAATCCCAGCTCCGACACTTGTCTGCTGTGTGACCTTGGGCAACTTATTTCACTTCTCTGGGCCTCAATTCTCTCATCTGTGAAATGGCGATTGAGACTGTGAGCCCCACATGAGACGTGGACTGTGTCTAGCCCGACTTGCTTATATCTACCCCAGTGCTTAGTACAGTGCCTGGCACATAGTAAGTGCTCAACAAATGCCATAATTATCACTATTAATTACTATTATTAAACCAGAATCAATACAGGGAGACCCAGGTACCATTTCATCTGCCTCAACTCCTGCATTTTACTGGGGCTTCATCAAAATTACATTTCCAACCTTACCCAAGGAATTGAAACTTGCCACTGAATTAACTGCCTCGTGGAGATTTCCATTTTGCTTTTTAACTTTTCAAAACAACTCATTATTTGTAGTGGAATTTTAAAATTTAGGACTCTGTGTAGGCCCTTTCCTGGTTCCTGATTTTGGACTATTTTTTATAAAAAGATTCAGAGGGCTCCGTCCAGAAGGGGAAGAGATTTGTGCTGAGTTAACTGCTGGGAAACTACTGGTGTTCTGTTTCGCGCGTGGGCGAAAACAAAAAGTGGCGAGTGTAAAGACAACTGTTCAGCAAAACAATAATAATAAAAAAATAATTGTTGCCATCTCAACCTAAAGTGCCATTCCCACATGAGGTATTTAGACACTGTCTGGGTTTGGAGGTGGTCTTTTTTTCCCTGAAGGGAACTTTCACTTACCCCCAATAGGTTCCTTAACCCACCTAAGGGGATTCCCTTAAAGAGAGAGATTGAGCCTTTGAGAATAAATAGTTACTATTTTACTGATGAGATTAGAAACACCCCTGGTCTCCCGAGAAACACCGGCTGGAATTTGGTTAGGATATATATATCTGGATTTGGTTGGGTTACTAAATGACAAAAGATTTACAGATATCTTGGGATTATCTTCAACTTCTGAAGTCCTTCCTGCCAAGTATACACCACACATATTTGGAGTGTTGCTTAACCTGTAATCAGTAGAAGGAAGCAAACACTTTGAATATAAGTTCTCGGCTGAGGCAAAGGATTTTCCCCCCACCTAAATATATATATTTCCTATATATGTTATGGCCTCACGACTCCAACTAAACTCGTTAAGACCTCACGACTCCAACTCCAACCTTGTTCTCGACTGTCCCGCCGTCAACCCCCGGCCCACGTTCTTCCCCTGGCATGGAATGCCCTCCCTCCGCACATCCGCCAATCTAGCTCTCTTCCTCCCTTCAAAGCCATTCTGAGAGCTCACCTCCTCCAGCAGGCCTTCCCAGACTGAGCCCCCTTTTTCCTCTCCTCCTCCCCATCCACCCCACCCTACCTCCTTCCCCTCCCCACAGTACTTGTATATATATTTGTATGGATTCATTACTCCATTTATTTTACTTGTACATATTTACTATTCTATTTTAATGATGTGCATATAGCTTTAATTCCATTTGTTCTGATGATTTTGACACCTGTCTACATGTTTTGTTTTGTTGTCTGTCTCCCCCTTCTAGACTGTGAGCCCACTGCTGGGTAGGGACCATCTCTATATATTGCCCACTTGTACTTCCCAAGCGCTTAGTACAGTGCTCTGCACACAGTAAGTGCTCAATAAATATGAATGAATGAACGAACTAAAGGCCAGGTGATTATTTCACTCAAAACTCCCACGCTCTTCAGGTTTAATTAGTAGTAGGCCACTAGTTACACATTTTTAGATCTGATGTTTAAGATGGGTAATTCCCCTCCAGGAGAGAGGAGTTTTTTTTTTAATGGTACTTATTAAGTGCTTTCTATGTACCAGGCACTGTACTAAGCTCTGGAGTAGATGAAAGCTAATCAGTCTCAGGCCCAGACTGAGCCCCCTTTTTCCTCTCCTCTTCCCCATCGCCCCCTCCGCCGTACCTCCTTCCCCTCCCCACAGCACTTGTATATAGCTGTACATATTTATTACTCTATTTTACCTGTACATATTTATCACAATTTATTTTATTAATGATGTGCATCTAGCTATAATTCTATTCATTCTGACGGTTTTGACACCTGTCTACGTGTTTTGTTTTGTTGTCTGTCTCCCCCTTCTAGACTGTGAGCCCGTTGGGTAGGGATCGTCTCTATATGTTGCCGACTTGTACTTCCCAAGCACTTAGTACAGTGCTGTGCACACAGTAAGCGCTCAATAAATACGAATGAATGAATGAATGAATGTTGGACACTGTCCCATCCCACATGGCTTCAAGGCTGTCCATCACCTCACCCCCTCCTACCTCACCTCCCTTCTCTCCTTCTCCAGCCCTGCCCGCACCCTCCGCTCCTCTGCCGCCACTAACCTCCTCCCCGTACCTCGTTCTCACCTGCCCCGCCATCCACCCCCGGCCCACATCCTCCCCCTGGCCTGGAATGCCTTCCCTCCGCACATCTGCCAAGCTAGCTCTCTTCCTCCCTTCAAAGCCCAACTGAGAGCTCACCTCCTCCAGGAAGCCTTCCCAGACTGAGCCCCCTTTTCCCTCTCCCCACCGCCCTACCTCCTTCCCCGCACAGCACCTGTATGTTTGTACAGATTTATTACTCTATTTTACTTGTACATATTTACTATTCTATTCATTTTGTCAATGATGTCCATCTAGCTTTACTTCTATTTATTCAGATGACTTGACACCTGACCACATGTTTTGTTTTGTTGTCTGTCTCCCCCTTCTAGACTGTGAGCCCGTTGGTGGGTAGGGACCGTCTCTACACGTTGCCAATTTTGTACTTCCCAAGCGCTTAGTACAGTGCTCTGCACACAGTAAGCGCTCAATAAATATGATTGAATGAATGAATGAACATGGGGCTCACAATCTCAATCCCCATTTTTCAGATGAGGGAACTGAGGCCCAGAGAAGTAACTTGCCCAAACTCACACAGGAGACAAGTGGCGGAGCCAGGAGAAACAGGTCCTCCAAGGCCCAGGCTCTGCTTCCCCACCAGGCCACTCTGCTTCTAAAAGACTGGAATCTGTTCATGTGGGAGGTGAAAGCCTACAGTACATGCTCAATAAATGTTAGACAAGCAAAATGCCTGGAAAAGGAATGAGGACGGGTATTTTTTTTGTGTGTAGTTTTTGTTTCTAAAATCCCCAATCACTGTCACCTCCAAAAGGGCTGTGCTTCAGAGGCCCGTTTCTCTCCCCGCTCCCTCATATACAAGCAACAGCTCCAATCCATGGGACCCACCTGAATTGGGGAATTACCCAAATCCATGAAATACTAGTTAGCAGCATTTTTCCAGCTCTGCACCCCATCCCCACTCCTTTTTTTCCCCCCTCAACCATGGCTTCTGTAAAAGTGTCGATTTTGTGGTCTAGACTGTAAGCTCACTGTGGGCAGAGAATGTGTCTTGTTGATTGTTATATTGTACTCTCCCAAGTACTTAGTACAGTACTCTGCACACAGCAAGCGCTCAATAAATATGATTGAATGAATGAACGAATGCCAAGCAGCCTACTAAGACCTGGGGTAGATAGATACACGAAAATCAAGTTGGACCGTCTCTGTCCCTCATGATGCTCACAGTACAAGGGTGTTTACCCGCTGGTTGGCTTTGTTTCGAAGGAGTTAAGAGGAAGAAGAAAAAAAAAGACGAAGAAGATGAGGAAAGGTATTTAAGGTTCTGAACTGCTCCTGCCAACAGTTAAACCAAAAATAGCTTGAATCTGGAAATACACAACCATTTAAGGGGACTTTTGTCTCAGGTTATTTTGAGCTCTGCTAGTTAGCGACTGCGTCGCGGCCTGCCTCTTCCCAGGAGTATGCCCTCTGCCACTGCACCCCTCAGGGGTGAAGAGAGGGTGACATAGGGGCTCTAGCACCTGAAAATAATTTAGAGCATTAGGGCCTTTCCTTTTACTGGACTGGGGAGAGGGAAGGTGAAGGGAAAAGCTTAACTTTGATGTGCACTGGTTTCCGCTGTTTGTCTTCCCTTTCCTAATAAATAATAACTGTGGTATTTGTTAAGTGCCTACTATGTGTCAAGCGCTGTACTAAGCACTGGGGAAGATACAAGCAAATGGGGTTGGACACAGTCCCTGTCCCACGGAATTCTATGAAGACGTTTTTTGCACCTTCCCTAATGTCTAATGCCATGCTCTGCACGATGCTTCATGGATATCAGTAATAAATAAATGAAGAACTGGCACTAGAAAGCTTAAAATTGGTTACATCTACTAAGCAGGAATAGTACGCATGGCTCAATCATCTTCCCCCCACCCCCACTTCAGGTCTAGGCTCTGCCACTTGTCAGCTGTGTGATTTTGGGCAAGTCACTTCACTTATCTGAGCCTCAGTTACCTCATCTGTAAAATGGGGATAAGACTGTGAGCCCCCCGTGGGACAACCTGATCACCTTGTATCCCCCCCCACCCCCGCGCTTAGGACAGTGCTTTGCACATAGTAAGCGCTTAACAAATGCCATTATTATTATTATTATTAAAATGGGAATTTAGACTGGAAGCCCCACACAGGACACCGATGGTGTCCAACTTAACTAGCTTGTAAGTTGCAGCGCTTAATACAGTGCCCGGCACAACACTTAATAAATACCATTAAAAGGGGAGGGGAGGGCACTATCTGGTCCTTTCATCCCTGAGGGGCTTCCATAAAAGGCAAATACAAACACAACAAATAAATATCCACCTCCTCCAACAATCCTTCCCTAACACCAACCCTGCAACTAGCTCTAGCACTCAAGTGTCCATTAATACCCTAACTCGGCACTTGTTCATCAATAGTGCAATCAATTATTTATTCTGGTTTCCCCACTCATAAATGTGCTTATACCTCTGCCTTAAGCATGGAACCTCCTTGTGTGGGCAGATAACATTTCTCGTACTTCTGTTGAATTGTGCCGAGCATTTACCTCAGTTCATCACCCGTACTGGGGGCTGCTCAATTACCATTACTACTACTAGTAGTATCACAGAGCACAATACATACACACTGGGTGGAAGGCCCTCTCTCCTCAGATCCAGCAGATAATTACTCTCCCCACTCCATTCAAAGCCATATTGAAGGTACATCTTCTCCAAGAGGCCTTCCTAAAGGCCTCTTTTCCTTTTCTTCAACTCCCTTCTACGTTGCCCTGACTTGCTCCCTTTATTCATCCCCACAACCCGGCTCCATAATACTTCTGTCCATATCTCTAATTTATTCATTTATATTAATACCTGTTTATATTAATACCTGTCTCCCCCCCGTAGACTGTAAACTCATTAGTGGGCAGGGAATGTATCTGTTATACTGTTATATTTGTACTCTCCCAAGTGCTCAATAAATAATGATTGGCTGACTGATATTGTGCTATTCAAATACCTTTACCATTAATACTACTGAGCACTGGACATACACGCTGAGTGCTGCTCAAATACCTTTACCACTACTACTACTACTCAGTGCTTAGTACAGTGCCTGGCACATAGAAAGAGCTTAAATACCATTATTATTATTACTACTAGTACTACTGAGCACTGTACATACCCATTGGGTGCTGCTCAAATACCTTTACTAGTAATAATAATAATAATAATAGCATTTATTAAGCGCTTACTATGTGCAAAGCAATGTTCTAAGCGCTGACTACTAAGCACTGTACATACACGGTTTATTGAACTGGGGAGGTGGTGTTTGAACCCAAACTGGAATTTCCTAGGCCGCTCTCCCAAAAACCGTCTTAAAAAGAAATGCTAGGAAGGAGGACCAGCCCTTAAACAAGGCGCCATCTGGTCCCCCTCCCATATGTCATCTCTCCCTCCTCCTCCTCCTCTTTGTCCTCCTCCTCCTCCCCACTCTTTGCCATCCATGAGGCTCTTCCCCATCTGGTGCTCTTGCTGACATCCCAGGCAGGCCCGTGGGAACAGCGTGGGAGAACAAGCCAGACTAGCATTTTCAAGGGTCAGCAGCGCACCCCAATGCAGAGGACTCCTGTTACTTTAAAGACAAAAATGTTCCAACCAGCTCTCCTGTGCTTTCCCTTTCCCTTTTTAAAAATGGTATTTGTTAGGCGCTTCCTATGTAAAGGTTAGGGCCCAGTACTAACCCCTGGGGTAGATACAAGCGAATGAGGTGGGTTACCGTCTCTACCCCATATGGGGCTCACGGTCTTAATTCCCATTTTACAGATGAGGGAAGTGAGGCCAAGAGAAGTGAAATGACTTGACCAAGGTCACAGAGCAGTCAAGTGGCAGGGCCGGAATTAGAACTCGGGTCCTTCTGACACCCAGGCCTGTGCTCTAGACCGCCGACAAAACCGCAACTTGGGAGAGGATGAGAAACTAACCTTACACCGGATGGGTTTACAAAAACTCGCCTGGGTCTCTCCGCGTGCTTCCCTCAGGATTATCACATAGGAAGCAGTGTGGCCTAGTGGAAAGAGCTCCAGGACTGGGAGTCGGAGGACCTGGGTTCTAATCTTGGCTCTGCTACTTGCCTGCTGTGTGACCTTGGGCAAGTCGCTTCACTTCTCTGGACCTCAGTGTCCTCATCTGTAAAGTAGGCATTTAATACGTGTTCTCCCACTTTGACCGTGAGCCCCTTGTGGGATCTGAATAACTTGTATCTACCTCAAGTGTTTCCTACAATCCTTGACACGTAATAGGTGCTTAACAAATGGCACAATAGTTATTATTATTACTATTATTTGCTAAGCAAACAGAAGTAGAAGGTACCTTTCCTGTTCTTTGAAAGCTTAGCTTTTGAGAGAAGGAAATGAGAGGTTCTCCCACTTGGGAAAAGGATTCTGTCTTAAAAAGATATAGCAGGCTCAGGCCAGGGGCTCCATTGACTGCAGACCTGGATGGACTGTTACAAAATCTATCATAGCTTTTTTTTTTAAATGGTATTTATTAAACACTACGTGCCAGGCATTGTACTAAACGCCAGAGTAGATACAAGGTGATCAGGTTGGACACAGTCCGTACCCCATATGAGGCTCAAGGTCCTAATCCCCATTTTAAAGGAACTGAGGCCCAGAGAAGTGAAGTGACTAGCCCCAAGTCACACAGACAGCATGTGGCGGAGCCAGAATTAGAACCCAGGTCCTCTGACCCCCAGGCCCGGGCTCTTTCTACTAGGCTGCGCTGCTTCTAAGCGTGTAGAATGTCTGTTAATGAGGGAGGGGAAAAGCTGACATGGCTTTGCACTGAGGAAGTGCTCAATAAATACGATTGTATGAACGAGCAGCTGGGTTCCAATGCCTCCTGAGAGACTGAGGAGGCTCATTCATTCAATTGTATTTACTGAGCGCTTACTGTGTGCAGAGCACTGTACTAAGCGCTTGGGAAGTACAAGTTGGCATCATATAGAGACAGTCCCTACCCAACAGTGGGCTCACAGTCTAGAAGGGGGAGACAGAGAACAAAACAAAACATATTAACAAAATAAAATAAATAGAATTAATATGTACAAGTAAAATAGAGTAATAAATACACACAAACATATATACATATATACAGGTGCTGTGGGGAAGGGAAGGAGGTAAGGTGGGGGGATGGAGAGGGGGAGGAGGCTCAGTCTGGGAAGGCCTCCTGGAGGAGGTGAGCTCTCAGTAGGGCCTTGAAGGGAGGAAGAGAGCTAGCTTGGCGGATGGGCAGAGGGAGGGCATTCCGGGCCGGGGGAGGACGTGGGCCGGGGGTCGACGACGGGACAGGCGAGAACGAGGCACAGTGAGGAGATTAGCGGCAGAGGAGCAGAGGGTGCGGGCTGGGCTGGAGAAGGACAGAAGGGAGGTGGGGGGTTGGGGCGAGGTGATGGACAGCCTTGAAGCCCAGGGTGAGGAGTTTCTGCCTGATGCGTAGGTTGACTGGTAGCCACTGGAGATTTTTTGAGGCGGGGAGTAACATGCCCAGAGCATTTCTGGACAAAGACGATCCGGGCAGCAGCGTGAAGTATGGATTGAAGTGGGGAGAGACGGGAGGATGGGAGATCGGAGAGGAGGCTGATACAGTAATCCAGACAGGATAGGATGAGAGTTTGAATGGCTCAGGCCTTTTTCTCTCAAGGAAAAGGCGCTGTACACTTGCCTAGTGCAGTCAGTCAAACTACTTATTCAGCACTTCCTTTGCACCAAGCACTGTGCTAGTAGCTAGGAGATAATGAGATATGAGACAGTCCCTGACCCAAAAAGGATCATGGAATAAGATAACCAATATCTTCTCACTGTGCCTTATTCTCGCCTGTCTCGGTCTCACCACTGACCCCTGGCCCACATCCTGCCTCTGACCCGGAATGCCCTCCCTCCTCAAATCCCACAGACAATGACCCTCCCCAGCTTCAAGGTCTTATTGAAGGCCCATCTCCTCCAAGAGGCCTTCCCAGACTAGGCCCCACTTTTCCTCATCTCCCACTACCTTTTGCATCACCCTGACTTGCTCCCTTTGCTCTTTCCCCCTCCCCAACCCACAGCACTTATGTCTTATATCTGTAATTTTATTTATTTATATTGATGCCTGTTTACTTGTATTAATGTCTGTCTCTCCCCCACCCCCAGACTTTCAGCTCGTTGTGGGCAGGAATTGTCTCTTTATTGCTGTACTGTATTTTCCAAGCACGTAGTACAGTGCTCTGCACACAGTAAGCGCTCAAAAGATACGGCTGAATGAATGAATGAATAAGAGGCAGATAACCTATCCTCAATCTAAGGCTCTCTGTGAGTCTCAGTTTAAGTAGACAGAGCCTGGGCGTCAGAGGACCTGAGTTCTAATCCTGACTCCACCACTTGTCTGCTGTGTTATTTTGGGCATGTCACTTCACTAACCTGTACCTCAGTTTCCTCATCTGCAAACTAGGGGTTCAGTCCCTGTTCTCCTTCCTTAGGCTGTGGGACCTGATTACTTTGGATCTACCCCAAATTTTAGTACAGTGGTTAACACACAGTAAGAACTTAACACTATTAGTATCACCATTATTATAATTATTCAGAGTGAAACATGAAATACCACAGTTGTAATCATTATTATTATTAGTGAAACATGAGGGTCATTAAAGTGGGAGATGAGTTTTAACAGAAGCGTATCAAAACGCTACCATCTCTCCTTCCTCTTCCCCCGGCTTCTTTCCTCTTTAGACTCGATATCTGTTTCCACCACAGCAGACTGGGTTGCTGCTCCAAACAATTTATCTGCAAAACGCACTAATTAAGTTATCCAATCTGTTCCGGGCTCCGGAGAGCCAGCCCGAGACCCGCTGCTAAAGTAATCAGTTCCCAACATGGCTTCAGAGGAGGTACACACTCTCTCAGATACGGCCAAAGCATGTGGACTTACCCTCATGGTAACTTTTTCATTTCAAAGAGGAGGAGGAGGAGGAAGAAAAGGAGGAGGAGGTGGTGGTGGAAAAAGAGGGGGAGGAGGTGGAAAAAGAGCGGGAGACGGAAAAACAGGAGGCGGAGGAAAAGGAACAAGAGGAGGAAAAGGAAGATGAGGAAGAGGAAGAGAGGAAAGGAAGAGGAGGAGGCAGCAGCAGTGGAGACAAAGGAGAAGCACCACTGAAGACATGAAGTGCTTTAAGCTTGGGGACGAGCAGAGTTGTTTTCTTCAACAAATGCTATGCTCTTTGGGGTTGTTTTGAATAAAAATGCTTGTCAATCAATCAATCAATCGTATTTATTGAGCGCTTACTGTGTGCAGAGCACTGGACTAAGCACTTGGGAAGTACAAGTTGGCAACATATAGAGACAGTCCCTACCCAACAGTGGGCTCACAGTCTAGAAGGGGGAGACAGAACAAAACCAAACATATTAACAAAATAAAATACATAGAATAGATATGTACAAGTAAAATAAATAGAGTAATGAATATGTACAAACATATATACATATATACAGGTGCTGTGGGGAAGGGAAGGAGGTAAGACGGGGGGATGGAGAGGGGGACTAGGGGGAGAGGAAGGAGGTGGCTCAGTCTGGGAAGGCCTCCTGGAGGAGGTGAGCTCCTGGTTAGGCAAGTCCTAGACCAAGAAGCTCTTCCTTCTGGCTCTACTGGCAAAGCCCAGGAGCTTCACCTGTGACGTGATCCGTGGAGAAGAATGTAAATGCAGGCATAGATCTCCCGACTTCAGCGCTGCTCGGGAGAGGAATATTCTCAGTATTTCTGCTGCAGGCTGCACGCAGATTCCTCCCATCGTATTGCAGCGATGAGTCACGCGGGTGGCTGCACAAGGAATGAGGCTGGCTACAAAACGCGGGTCATCTACCACATCTATATATTGCCAACATCTATATGTTGCCAACTTGTACTTCCCAAGCGCTTAGTACAGTGCTCTGCACACAGTAAGCGCTCAATAAATACGATTGATTGATTGATCTCTCCGGGAAAACTGGCACACCTGCTACCCACACTACAGGTGGTCCTGGTGTCTGGTTTCTTTCTGCCAACCACTTAGTGAGCTCTATCATCAATTCCATGCCATGGCCCTGAGCTCGTTGTGGGCACGGAATGTGTCTGCTGACTCAGTTGTAATGTACTCTCCCAAGCACTTAGTACAGTGGTCCGCACACAGTAAGCGCTCAGTAACTACCACTGACTGATTGAGAACGTGACACTGCCAGCACCAGGCAGTGAGGACAGTACCCCAGGGAATGGGTCTGTTATATTATTGTACTGGATTCTCCCCAGTGCTTAGTACAGTGTTCTTCACACAGTAAGCGCTCAATAAATACGACTGACTGACTAATTGATTCCTAGGCACCAAGCACGTTCAGATCCTCAAATCTTGATGTTTTGTTATTTTCAATCAATGGTGTTTATTGAGTGGTTACTGTGGGCAGAGCACAGTACTAAGCACTTGGGAGGGTACAACATATTGTTATTGTTATACACTGTACCCTCCCAAATGCTTAGTGCAGTGCTCAACACACTGTAAGTGCTCAATAAATATGATCGATTGATTACAAAACAAGAGAATTAGCAGACATTCCCTGCCCATAGCGAGCTTCTATTTTGGGGCCTGTTTGGTTACGGGTGTCATCAGCACAAGACCGCCACATGCCCTGCCCCATCCCCGCCAAAACTTTCCAAATCTGCTCCAAGCGGACTAAAGTGGCCCTCCCAGAGCTCACTCCGACTGAGGCATCCGACAGACAATCCCTCTCCCCGACTTCAAGGCCTTATCAAAAGCGCATCTCCTCCAAGAAGCCTTCCCCAAGTCCTCCTTTCCTCTCCTCCCACTTCCTTCTGCATCACCCTGACTTGTTCCCTTCATTCATCCCCGCTCCCAGTCCCACAGCATTTATGTCCATATCCGGAATTTATTTATTTCTATTAATGTCTGTCTCCCTCTGTACACTGTAAACTTGTTATGGGCGGGGACTAGGTCAACCAATTGTTATATTGTCCTCTCCCACGTGCTTAGTACACGGCTCTGCATACAGTAAGCACTCAATAAATACCATTGATTGATACTGTCCATGCCCCACATGGATGTGGGGGGGGTTTACACTGCAGCCCGATTAATCTCTAATTTCCCCACTTCGTACCCACCAATACTTCTCCCTACTTGTAATCTATTTTAGTGCTGGTCTCCCCCGCTAGACTAGAATCTCCTAGAGATCAGGGACCGTGTCTCCCAACTCTATTGTACTCTCTGAAGCGCTTACAACAGTGCTCTGCAAGGAGTAAATGCTCAAAACTATTGCTTCATAAGCACTCAAACCCCACAGCACTTACAAACATGTCTTTTATACGTCACCGCTTTCTCCTAGCTGTATTTTTTCTTTACGCTCCTGCCTCCCTCACTAGAGCGTATGCTTCTTGAGGGCAGGGCTCACATATACTAATTCTACTGTACTCGGTACATGGCTCTGCACTTCATAAAGATTATTGTTTATGCCTCATTTCCTCTACTCCCTCGCCCTTCTGCATCACCCTTGCACTTGGATTTGCATCCTTTATTCACCCCACCCTCAGCACTTATATATAGCCATAATTTATTTATATTAATGTCTGACTCCTTCTGGAGACTCAGTTCCTCGTGGGTGGGGATCGTGTCTGTTCACTCTGTTATACTGTCCTCTCCCAGGTATTTAGTACAGTGCTCAGCCCACAGTAAGGACTCAATAAATAATCAATTGATTGACCTTCCAAACAGTCAGACTCTGAGTGTCCATAAAGTCAGAGATCATCGTAACCCCTGCTCTCCCGAGGTGAAGATAAACACCAAACACTGGAATCTGGATATACGAACCCCACTACGTTGCCCTGACTTGCTCCCTTTAGTCATCCCCCGTCCCAGCCCCACAGCGCTTATGTCAGTATCTGTAAATTATGCATTTTATTATTGTCTGTCTCCCCCTCTGAATAGTAAGCACGTTATGGGTGGGGAATGTGTCTGCCACACTGTTCTACTGTACTCTCCCAAGTGCTTAGCACAGTGCTCTGCACACGGTAAGTGCTCAATCAATATGACTGGGTGACTGACGGTGCCCATAATAAAGATATTGATGAGCTCACAAGCACCTTAAAAGCCACGCTGGAAACTTCAGTTGTTTAACACCACCAAGTGCCATTTTTTTCATAAAGCAGATACACAGATCTCTAAGCCCATAACCCCCAAGGGGACAGTGACTTAAGAGGGAGATGATGGCCAGAGGTAAAAAGGGCCTGCAGGGTCTTAACTACAATGAGGAACTAAAGGTGGGCGAAGGCCGGGATGGGGAGAAGGCCAAGGATTGGGGGGGGGGGGGGTGGACCCTGGAGCTGGGGCAGCAGCAGCACACCTCAGAGAGGTTGGGTGGCACTGACAGTTTCCTCCTCTGCCTTTGTGGGTCTTGCACCCTGATCCTTCTCAGAGGGAGAGAAGGCGAGAAAGGAGCCGATACAGGTGGGTTCTTGGAAAGGACTAGGTGGGGGACACGTAATTTCCTTTGTAAGCTCAGCATGGAGCTTTCCTTTCCATGCTCCGGGAGGGGACCGGAATGAATGTGTTTGTCCCGGGGCGGGAGGAGGATAGCAAGCCGGGGGCGGCATTACTTGGGCCACCAAAGGTCCTCCCCTTTGACTTGCCAGCTGCTCACTTCAGAAGCCACAAAATCAGGGAGGGGGGGACACAAGGTTCTGCGGGGCAATTTCACCAATCTGAAGGGTAATGAAAAGGCCACTCCATCACGGACCCCCAATAGGGAATTCCGTCCTGCCAGAAGGGAGGGGCTGCGACCCTCGCCCACTGGCCCCTGCACCCCCCAGCAAACTCCCCCTCTACAGTGTAAGCTCCTTGTGGGCAGGGAATGTGTCTGTTAATTGTTGAACCATACCTCTCCCAAGTGCTTAGTACAGTGCTCTGCACACAGAAAGCACTTACTAGATATGATAGATCAAAATGTAGATACTAACTCTGTTATGCTGCCCTTTTCCAGGGGCTCTGCACACAGTAAGCGCTCAATACAATTGATTGATTAGAATGTACCTACCAACTCTGTTATGTTGTCTTCTCCAAAGCACTTAGTTCAGTGCTCTGCACCTAGAAAGCACTCAAAAAATACCACTGATTGATTGGACTTCTATCTACCAACTCTATTGTAGGGGTCTCTCCCAAGGGCTTTCTCCAGTGCTCTGCACAGAGTAGGCGCTCCAAAAGTACCATTGATTAACTGATTGGAATGAATCTACTACCTCTGTTGTACTGTCCTCCCCCAAGCGCTCTGCACATAGTAAGCGCTCAAAAAAATACCCCAGATTGACAAGGCTGTATCGACAGAGAAGTAGCGTGGCTTAGTGGAAAGAGCACAGGCTTGGGAGTCAGGGGTTGTGGGTTCTAATCCCAGCTCCGCCACTAGTCAGCTGTGTGACTTTGGACAAGTCACTTAACTTCTCTGTGCCTCAGTCACCTCATCTGTAAAATGGGGATTAAGACTGTGAGCCCCACGTGGGGCAACCTGATTACCTTGTATCTACCCCAGGGCTTAGAACAGAGCTTGGCACATAGTAAGCGCCTAACAAATACCATCATCATTATTGTTATTACCAACTCTGTGCCACTGTCCTCTCCCAAGTGCTTCTGTATCTAGTAGGCACTCAATAAATACCACTGATGGACTGGATTTGTAACCAACCAACTCTGTGCCACTATCCTCACCTAAGCTCTTCATCGTGATTGACTGAATTTGTATTTACCAACTCTATTACAGTGGCCTCTCCCCAGCGATCCGCACCTAGTAAGCGCTCCCAAAATACCCCAGACTGACCAGATTATCAACCAACTCTGTGCCACTGTCCTCTCCTGTTTCATCCAGTGCTCTGCACCTAAAAAGCGCTCCATAAATACCACTGATTGACTGGACTGTATCTACCAGCTCTATTATAGTGGCCCCTTCCCAGCGCTTCATCCAGCGCGCTGTACCCAGTAATGGCTCCAAAAATACCCCAGATTGACCAGACTGTATCAACTCTGTGCCACTGCCCTCTCCCCAGCGCTTCATCCAGTGCTCTGCACCCAGTGAGCGCTCCCCAAATGCCCCAAATTGACCGGACTGTATCAACCAAAACCCTGTTGAGAGCTCACCTCCTCCAGGAGGCCTTCCTCTCCTCCTCCCCCCCCGCCGAGCCCTACCTCCTTCCCCTCCCCTCAGCACCTGCATATATATTTGTACAGATTTATTACTCTATTTTGTTAATGATGTGCATATAGCTTTAATTCTATTTGTTCTGACGATTTTGACACCTGTCTACATGTTTTGTTGCCTGTCTCCTCCTTCAAGACTGTGAGCCCGTTGTTAGGTAGGGACCGTTTCTATATGTTGCTGACTTGTACTTCCCAAGTGCTTAGTACAGTGTTCTGCACACAGTAAGCGCTCAATAAATATGACAATGAATGAATGAACCAGCTCTGTGCCGCTGCCCTCTCTCCAGCGTTTCGTCCAGGGCTCTTCACCTGGCAAGCGCTCTATCAATACCACTGATGGACTGGATTTGTATCCACCAACTCTATTATAGTGGTTTCTTCCTAGCACTTCGCCCAGTGCTCTGCACCCAACAATCGCTTCCCAAATCCCCCAGATTGACTGGACTGTATCAACCAGCTCTGTGCCACTGCCCTCTCCCCAGCGCTTCGCCCAATGCTCTGCACCTAGCAAGTGCTCCATCAATACCACTAACTGGATTTATATCTACCAACTCTAATATAGTGGCCTATCCCCAGCGCTTTGCCCAATGTTCTACACCCAGTAATCGCTCCCCAAATCCCCCAGATTGACCGGACTGTAACAACTCTGTGCCACCGCCCTCTCCCCAGCGCTTCGCCCAGTGCTCTGCACCCAATAATCGCTCCCCAAATCCTCCAGATTGACCCAGACTGTATCAACCAGCTGTGCCACCGCCCTGTCCCCAGCGCTTCGCCCAGTGCTCTGCACACAGTCAGCGCTCAATAAATACGGTTGAATGAATGAACCAGCTCTGTGCCTCCACCCTCTCCCCAGCACTTCGCCCAGTGCTCTGCACCCAATAATCGCTCCCCAAATGCCCCAGATTGACCAGACTGTATCAACCTTCCCAAGAGCTTAGTACAGTGCTCTGCACACAGTAAGCGCTCAATAAATGCAGTTGAATGAGCGAAACAGCTCTGTGCCTCTGCCCTCTCCCCAACGCTTCGCCCAGTGCTCTGCACCCAATAATCGCTCCCCAAATGCCCCAGATTGACCCAGACTGTATCAACCAGCTGTGCCACCGCCCTCTCCCCAGCAATTCGCCCAGTGCTCTGCACCCAATAATCGCTCCCCAAATGCCCCAGATTGACCGGACTATATCAACCTTCCCAAGCGCTTAGTACAGTGCTCTGCACACAATCAGCGCTCAATAAATAGGGTTGAATGAATGAACCAGCTCTGCGCCACCGCCCTCTCCCCAGCGCTTCGCCCAGTGCTCCGCGCCTACCAAGCGCTCCCTTCGCCCTCGAGTGGGCTCTGTGCCCAGCGCTTGGCACAGTGCTGCGCGCCTTGGTGGGGGGGGGGGTGCTGCTAATAATATCAATCAATCGTATTTATTGAGCGCTTACTGTGTGCAGAGCACTGTACTAAGCGCTTAGGGAGTACAAACAATGGCCTTTATTGAGCGCTTACTATGTGCGAAGCCCTGTTCTCAGCGATGGGGAGGTTACAAAGGGATGAGGTTGTCCCACAGGGGGCTCCCAGTCCTCACCCCCATTTGACAGAGGAGGGAACCGAGGCCCGGAGAAGTGAAGGGACTTGCCCCAAGTCGCCCAGCTGACAAGTGGAGAGAAGCAGCGTGGCTCAGCGGAAAGAGCCCGGGCTTGGGAGTCAGAGGTCATGGGTTCGAATCCCGGCTCCGCCACTTGTCAGCTGTGTGACTTTGGGCAAGTCACTTCACTGGGCCTCAGTTATCTCCTCTGTAAAATGGGGACGAAGACTGTGAGCCCCCTGTGGGACAAACTGATCACCTTGTCACCTCCCCAGCGCTTAGAACATAGTAAGCGCTTGATAAATTCCATTATTACTAGTACTATTATTAAGTGGGGGAGGCGGGATTTGAACCCACGACCTCTGCTACTCACTCGGCGGAGCTGGTCCCGTTGACGGCGGCCCCGTCCGGGGTGGGGTTGAGCTGGATGGGGTCGGGCTTCTTCCTGGGCATGGGCATCGTGCGGGCACCGCCTGCAGGGTTGGGGGGGGGGGGCTGGGGGCAAGCCCGGCGGCTGCCTGGAGGAGGAGGAGGAGGAGGAGGAGGACGAGCTGGCGTCCGTGCGGGAGGGAGGGAGGAGCGGGATGATGGGAGGGATGGAGGGCAGACCGTGAGGCGGCCTGACGGAGCGCACCCTCCTCCCCCGCCGGCGGCCAGACCCGGCCTGCCCCGCCCCCCGCGCGCGCCCCGCCTTTTCTTCCTTCCCCCGCCCCCCGGCCCCGACCGCCGGCCAATAGGAAGGCGCCCTCCGCGTCACGTGACGCGGAAACGGCGTCACGCGGGCGGCGCGCGCCGGGCCGCGTCCGCAGCGCCCTCTGCCGGCCTCCCCGAGGGCCCGCCGAGGCCCTCCCTCAGTCAGTCAGTCAGTCAGTCAGTCAGTCTGTCTATCTATCGATCGTATTTATTGAGCGCTTACTGTATGCAGTATAGTATTCTATTCTATTCATTTTATTGTGTTAGTATGTCTGGTTGTGTTCTCTGTCTCCCCCTTTTAGACTGTGAGCCCACTGTTGGGTAGGGACTGTCTCTATGTGTTGCCAATTTGTACTTCCCAAGCGCTTAGTACAGTGCCCTGCACATAGTAACTGCTCAATAAATACGATTGATGATGATCATTAGAGTTGACTAGCTAGCTCTCTTCCTCCCTTCAAGGCCCTACTGAGAGCTCACCTCCTCCAGGAGGCCTTCCCAGACTGAGCCCCTTCCTTCCTCTCCCCCTCGTCCCCATCTCCACCCCCCCATCTTACCTCCTTCCCTTCCCCACAGCACCTGGATATATGTATATATGTTTGTACATATTTATTACTCTACTTATTTATTTTACTTGTACATATCTATTCTATTTATTTTATTTTGTTAGTATGTTTGGTTTTGTTCTCTGTCTCCCCCTTTTAGACTGTGAGCCCACTGTTGGGTAGGGACTGTCTCTATGTGTTGCCGACTTGTACTTCCCAAGCGCTTAGTCCAGTGCTCTGCACACAGTAAGCGCTCAATAAATACGATTGATGATGATGATGATGCAGAGCACTGGACTAAGCGCTTGGGAAGTGCAAGTTGGCAACAGATAGAGACGGTCCCCACCCAACAGGGGGCTCACAGTCGAAAAGGGGGAGACGGAGAACAAAACCAAACATACTAACAAAATAAAATAAATAGAATAGATATGTACGAGTAAAATAAATAAATAAATAGAGTAATAAATATGTACAAATATATATACGGGATATACATATATACAGGATATACATATATACGTATATATATATATATAGTCAGTCAGTCAATCGTATTTATTGAGCGCTCACTGTGTGCAGAGCACTGTACTAAGCGCTTAAGTTGGCAACATATAGAGACGGTCCCTACCCAACAGCGGGCTCACAGGATAGAAGGACTGACTGACAGTCAGCTGTATTTACTGAGCGCTTACTGGGTGCAGAACATTCAGTCAGCCAGTCATTCGGTCGTATTTATTGAGCGCTTACTGGGTGCAGAGCATTTATTCATTCAGTCATTCAGTCGTATTTACTGAGCGCTTACTGAATGCGGAGCATTCATTCAGTCAGTCATTCGGTCGTGTTTATTGAGCGCTTACTGGGTGCAGAGCGTTCATTCAGTCATTCAGTTGTACTTACTGAGCACTTACTGGCTGCGAAGTGTTCATTCAGCGAGTCATTCAGTCGTATTTATTGAGCGCTTACTGGGTTCGGAGAGTTTATTCAGTCAGTCATTCAATTGTATTTATTGAGCGCTTACTGGGTGCAGAGCAGTCATTCGGTTGCACTTATTGAGCACTTACTGGGTGCGGAGCATTCATTAAGTCAGTCATTCGGTCGTATTTATTGAGCGCTCACTGGGTGCGGAGCATTCATTCAGTCAGTCATTCGGCCGGATTTATTGAGCGCCTACTGGGTGCGGAGCATTCAGTCAGTCAGTCATTCGGTCGTATTTATTGAGCGCTGACTGGGTGCAGAGCATTTATTCAGTCAGTCATTCAGTCGTATTTATTGAGCGCTTACTGAGTGCGGAGCATTCATTCAGTCAGTCATTCGGTAGTATTTATTGAGCGCTTACTAAGTACGGAGCATTCATTCAGTCAGTCATTCAGTCGTATTTATTGAGCGCTTACTGGCTGCAGAGCATTCATTCAGTCAGCCATTCAATTGTATGTAGAGAAGCAGCGCGGCTCAGTGGAAAGAGCCCAGGCTTTGGAGTCAGAGGTCATGGGTTCAAATCCCAACTCCGCCACTTGTCTGCTGTGTGACTTTGGGCAAGTCACTTAACTTCTCTGTGCCTCAGTTACTTCATCTGTAAAATGGGGATTAAGACTGTGAGCCCCCCATGGGACAACCTGATCACCTTGTAACCACTCCAGCACTCAGAACAGTGCTTTGTACAGAGTAAGTGCTTAATAAATGCCATTATTATTATTATTATAAATAGAATTATATACACATCATTAATAAAATAGAGTAATAAATGTGTACAAATATACACAAGTTTTGTGGGGCGGGGAAGGGGGTAGAGCAGAGGGAGGGAGTCGGGGCGATGGGGAAGGGAAGAGGAGCAGTCGGTGTGTTAGTCCATCAGGCAGTCAGCCAGCCAGTCAGTCAGTCAGTCCATCAGCCAGTGTGTCAGTCCATCAGGCAGCCAGTCAGTCTGTCAGTCTGTCAGACCAGTCAGTCAGTCCATCAGCCAGTGTGTCAGTCCGTCAGTCTGTCAGACCAGTCAGTCCATCAGTCTGCGTGTCAGTCCATCAGGCAGCCAGTCAGTCCATCAGTCCATCAGTCAGTGTGTCAGTCCATCAGGCAGCCGGTCAGTCTGTCAGTCGGCCAACCAGTCAGTCAGTCCATCAGTCTGTGTGTCAGTCCATCAGGCAGCCTGTCAGTCTATCAGTCAGTGTGTCAGTCCATCAGGCAGCCAGTCAGTCTGTCAGTCAGCCAACCAGTCAGTCAGTCCATCAGTCTATGTGTCAGTCCATCAGGCAGCCAGTCAGTCCGTCAGTCCATCAGTCAGTGTGTCAGTCCACCAGGCAGCCGGTCAGTCTGTCAGTCGGCCAACCAGTCAGTCAGTCCATCAGTCAGTGTGTCAGTCCATCAGGCATCCAGTCAGTCCATCAGTCAGTGTGTCAGTCCATCAGGCAGCCAGTCAGTCTGTCAGTCAGCCAACCAGTCAGTCAGTCCATCAGTCTATGTGTCAGTCCATCAGGCAGCCAGTCAGTCCGTCAGTCCATCAGTCAGTGTGTCAGTCCATCAGGCAGCCAGTCAGTCCGTCAGTCTGTCAGCCAACCAGTCAGTCAGTCCATCAGTGAGTCAGTCGGCCAGTCCATCAGTCAGTCAACCCAGCAACCAGTCAGTCAGCCAGTCAGTTGAGAAGCGGTGGGGCCCAGGGGCTACAGCCTGGGCCCTGGGAGTCAGAAGGACCTGGGTTCTCATCCCGGATACACCCATTGTCTGCTGGGGGGACCTTGGACAAGTCGCTTCGCTTCTCTGGGCCTCCATTAGTTCATCTGGAAAATGGGGGTTAAGTTGTGGGTGGGAATATGTCTATTTGTTGTTCTGTTGCCCTCTCCCAAGCGCTTAGTATGGTGCTTTGCACACAGTAAGCGCTCAATAACTACCACCGAAGGAATGAATGACTGGGAGCCCCATGTGGGACAGCGACGGTGTCCTACCTATACAGCACAGGTCTGGGACTCAGAGGTCATGGGTTCTAATCCTGACCCACCCCTTGTCTGCTGTGTGACCTTGAGTAAGTCACGTCACTTTTCCGGACCTCAGTTACCCCATCTGTTAAAATGGGGATCGAGAGTGTGAGCCCCATGGGGGACAGGGACTGTGTCCAACGCAATTTGCCTGTATCCACCCCGGCACTTAATACAGTGCCTGTCACAGAGTAAGCGCTTAACAAATCCCATCATTAATAATATTATTATTATCTACCCCAGCATTTAGAACAGTGCTTGGCACATAGTTAGTGCTTAACAAATGCCCATTATTATTATTAATGGAGACTGTAGTGACCTTGGAGTTACTTAGGGGCAACTTGGAAAAGAGAGAGACGTCTACTGTTCGGTGCCCACAGTACAGTTGTTGGTTTTTCTCAAACCTCCACCTGTTCAGAACATGACTTTCACATTTCTCCCCGGCCCCTCAAGATTGGGGATTTCCATCACTCTAGCACAAGCGGGTATTCCCTACACATGAAAAAACTTGATTTGAGTTTCTTCAATTTATCGTGAGTGATTCAGTTGAGACACTTACCCAAAAAAATGATTGAAAACGCACCCTAGGCTAGAAAGAAAGATACCATGCTGCCCTTTCACACGTTGGGTCCCTCAGAGACTTCGGGGAGGGTACACGGCAAGACTGCTTCTCAAATGAATGCTTTTAGGATCGATACTTTTCACATTATCTTTCCTCTGCACACATCATTAATTCATTCAAGACCGACAATTTTAATCTAATGGAAATGAACAGGCATTATCCACTGACTTGCTTTTTTTTTAAGCCTCCAAAAGTTTGGCAGTGGTACTGGTTTTTGAAATTGTCTCTATTAAGATTCCTGTAATATAGCAGCACGCTGAACAGATACCTATAAAAGTTAACACTATCCTCAGAGAGGGGTTACTGCTACTTCCTGCGTCCTTGATACTGGACATTCCTTTAGCACTGAAGACTCTGATCTATTTTGGGAGCCCCAAACTGACCAGCTGCATCTCATTTAAGAGAAGAAGACGCGCTGGTGTTGGGATTTCCGATTCTCTGCGTAGATCTCGGCTTAAACCAGTCAGCATTTCAGGAAATACCAACTTCACAGAGGTGATTAAAGTAGGATGATGACTTGACTTCCTGGACTTCCTACAGGACCGTATGGCAAAATACTGTGAATTCTTGCTCTCGCTGCTGGTAATAATAATGATGATGCTATTAAGCCCTCACTCTAAGCTAGAAGTAGATGCAAAGTAATCAGATCAAGATACAGTCCTGCTTCACACGGAGCTGTGCCTCCAAAGAGGGAGATAGGAGCAGGCATCAACTCTATTTGACAAATCAGGGAACTGAAGTACAGAAGGTTTGCTGCCTTGTCCAAAGTCACACAGCAAGCAGTGGCTAGAGTCGATTAATCAGTCGACTAATTATATTAATTGAACATTTACTGTGTGTAGAGCACTGTACTAAAAGCTTGGGGGAGTACAATAGAACAATATAACAGAGTTGGAAGACACATTCCCTGCTCACAACAAGCTTACAGTCTAGGGGGGAGACAGACATTAATATAAATAAATACATTACAGATATGGACATTAGTGCTGTGGGGCTGAGGTAAGGGATGGTGTATAAAGGGAGCAAATCAGGATGGAGCAGCAGGGATTGGGAGAACAGAAAATGAACCCGAGTCTCCCGTCTCCCAGCCCCATGTTCTTTCTGCCAGGCCTTGCTATCAAGATGAAGCAGTTTAATCATCTCATTTTCGGTTCTGAATTAAAGCTTTCGAGTTCACTTTTATATTTAACGTGAAAACTGGCTCAGGCTCAGCAAGAGCCAAGAGTTTCACCCATACCAGGTTTTGAAACTTTGAAATTTGGCCATTGTTTGGAAGACAAGACATTGTTGGGAATCTGATTGATTGATGGGTTGCTTAAGAAGGTCCTACTTCACTGGGGGAGGGCAGAAATATCAAACTTACCCATTTATCCCTGACCACTAGTGAGGCAGTGAGGCTTAGTGAAAAGACTAAGGTTCAAGTCTAACTCTACCGCTGAGCGGCCTTGGCCAGTCACTCAACTTCTCTGGACCTCAGTTTCATCTGTAAAACACAGTGCTTGGCAAAGAGTAAATGCTTAATCATCACCAGAATTAACTAACTTAGGGAAGTAGAGTGGCCTACTAGAAAGAGCATGGGACTGGGCGTCACAGGACCTGGGTTCTAATTCTAGTTCTGCCAAGTGCTAGCTGTGTGACCTTGAGTAAATCGGTTAACATCTCTGTGCCTGAGTTTCCTCCACTGTAAAATAGGGATTCAATACCTGTTCTCCCTCCCACTTGGGACTGTGTGCCCCTTGGGGGACAGGGACTGTCTCTGACCTAATTGACTTGAGCTACCCCAGCGCTCAGAGCAGTATTTGACACATAGTAAGAGCTTACCAAGTACCATGAAACAAACAAAACAAACTAATCCATCTTGAACATCCTGCCTCAGTAGCTGAAAGATCTTATCCTTCCTACAGACTTAGAATTATCCGATCCTCACCTACAATCACAAACAATTGTAGTCAGGCCTGAGCTAATTTCTATTTGGAGGATTTAAAAAAGCATTTATCCAGAGGACTCTAAATACCAAGTCCCAGGTTTACTGTGCTCTTATATATTGCCAGAGAGCAAGAAATCTCAATGCTATGGATCTCGTATAGACAATGTAACCTATCTGTGCACCTCGTAAGCACTCAATAAATGCCATTGATTGTTTAATGGACGGATGGATCTGTGTTCTCATGGTAACATCAAGATATAGCTCTTCAGTATCTCACGTGTGCCCTGGCTGATGAAATGAGTCGTCTTCCCTGACCAGTGCTGTAGCTCGACATCTGGTTTCTGGGTTTTTCATGCACAGACCTGCAGGTTGAGCTCGGCACCCAGCCAATTGTTTGATAGGTAGAATTGGAGGCCAGCTGATGAACCTGGAGAGCGACTTAAGCTGGTAATATTTTATGTTTTACCCCTCTGCCAGGATACTAAAGATCTCACAGCTAATTGGCTTCCGTATCTTGGATGCTAAAAATATAATAGAATGCTGAAGGTGCTTTTCTTTTTGTTTTTCCTCCCTCTAATCTGTCATCTCTTTCTCTTGTTTTTCAGGTTGCTTCCCTAATAATTGGTCTTCATCCTGCCAGGGCCTAATTGTGTTAAGATAAAACATTTCCTTGCTCGCTGTTGTGGTTTTAGCCTTTTGAAGAACACAGGTAATTTGAAAACCAGATTTGCACCAAAGTTAAGTAAATACAGGGGGTTAAATTAAGGATGACTGCCCATAGGGTAAGGGACTTAGGGTCTGAATGAGTTTTTTCACATTTAAGACATTTGGCACCATTCGCACTTCCTCTTACAACTTCAAAACATGAAAATACTCCCCACGCCTACCCCTGCAACTAATAATAGCCCTCTTGTTCCTTAATGCAGCACACTTGAACAGGTGCCTTTTCTCATCTTTCAGGGGACACTTGTTCCCTAATTTTTCTTGTCTGCCTCGCTTAAATCAGACCAGAAATTTCTCCTAGACTGATAATGAGTCTGAATAAAATTAAAGTAATAATAATAGCCTGCAGGAGGGGAAATGGGACACACAAGGTCTTCAATGGCAAAATGAAGCAAAATGACATCATACAGTTGTGGGATTTTTTGTTTGTTTTTGGTATTTCGTTCATTCATTCAATCGTATTTATTGAGTGCTTACCTTGTGCAGAGCACTGTAGTAAGCGCTTGGGAGAGGACAATACCACAATAAACAGACACATTTCCTGTCCACAATGAGTTTACACTCTGAAGGGGTGGGGGGAATTTGTTAAGTGCTTACTAGGTGCCATGCACTGTACTGAGCGCTGGGGCAGATACAAGCTGGCTCAGTGGAAAGAGCACGGGCTTTGGAGTCAGAGATCATGGGCAACTCTGATCCCGACTCCGCCAATTGTCAGCTGTGTGACCTTGGGCAAGTCACTTAACTTCTCTGTGCCTCAGTTCCCTCATCTGTAAAATGGGGATTAAGACTGTGAACCCCCCGTGGGACAACCTGATCACCTTGTAACCTCCCCAGCGCTTAGAACAGTGCTTTGCACATAGTAAGCACTTAATAAATGCCATTATTATTATTATTATTATACAAGCTAGTCAGTTTGGACACAGTCCCTGTCCCACATGGGGCTCACAGTCTTCATTCCCATTTTACAGATGAGGTCACTGAGGCACAGAGATGTTAAGTGACTTGTGTTACCTAGACAGGATCCGGTTCCATGATGCAATAGTAGACAAGGAGAAGCAGTGTGGCCTACGGGAAAGGGCACAGGTCTGTACGTCAGAGAACCTGGGTTCTAATCCTGACTCTGCCACTTGTGCCTCTCCCCCTCGTCCCCCTCTCCATCCCCCCCATCTTACCTCCTTCCCTTCCCCACAGCACCCGTATATATGTGTATATGTTTGTACATATTTATTACTCTATTTATTTATTTATTTATTTTACTTGTGCATATCTATTCTACTTATTTTATTTTGTTAGTATGTTTGGTTTTGTTCTCTCTCCCCCTTTCAGACTGTAAGCCCACTGTTGGGTAGAGACTGTCTCTATATGTTGCCAACTTGGACTTCCCAAGCGCTTAGCACAGTGCTCTGCACACAGTAAGCACTCAATAAATATGATTGGTGATGATGACTTTGGGCAATTCACTTCACTTCTCAGGGAGCCTGTTACCTCATCTGAGAAATGGGGATTAAGACTGTGAGCCCCGTGGTGGGACAGGGACTGTGTCCAAACTGATTCCCGATGATCTTGTATCTACCCCAGAAGTACCTGGCACATAGTAAGTGCTTAACAAATACCATTTTTTTTAAAAAAAAGATAGAAAATGGAATAAAGAAGACCAGCATAATCTTCGGGAGATCCTTAAATAGAGCATGAGGGCAATATAGGATCAGGTAAAACAGATGAATGCTTGGCACATAGTTAGCACTTAAATACCACCATTATTAGACTGTAATCTCACCCTCTAGACTGTAACCTCATTATAGGTAGAGAAAGTGTCTGCTAATTTTGTGGTGTTGTACTCTCCAAAGTGCTTAGTACAGTGCTCTGCACATAGTAAGCACTCAATAAATACCACTGATTGATTGATTGATCCACAGAGCTATAGACCTGCCCAACTTCTTTGGTTGAAGGGTCTGTCTTCTCCCCTTCCCCCCAGAAATGTCACATAATAATAATTATGGTATTTATTAAGCACTTACCATGCGCCAGGCACCGTACTGAGCGCTGAGATGGGTACAAGCATGGTGTGGTGTATAAAGCATCTGACTCCTTGGGTACTTTCAACTGTAAGAGAACAGTAGAATTCCTAAGAATTTTAGTAGGGCAAGCTGGAAAAGGGTGATGGAAAACAAGGGGGCGGAGGAGACAATTTCGGGACACAGTAAAGTTAAGCCTCAATCTATCCATCAATAAGTGGCACTTACTGAGCAATTACTATGTTCATGCCACTGTACTAAGCGCTTGGGGGAGTCCACTGTGGCATGAGAGCTGAAAACTGGGGAACGTCTGAGACAGAAAGGACGGCATGATGCAGTGCCGTCATGAGGAAGAATGGCTATTTCTGGGCAAAAGCTCAGGGAGGGTCACCACGCAAAAAGCCAACAGCAAAAACAACACAGATCATTCATTCATTCAATTGTATTTATTGAGAGCTTACTGTGTGCAGAACACTGTACTAAGTGCTTGGAAAGTTCAATTCAGCAATAGAGACAATCTGCAATCCCTGCCCACAACAGGCTTACATTTGAAACAAACACCGCAGCACGTGTGTGTGTGTGTGTGTGTGTGTGTGTGTGTGTGTGTGTGTTAGAGAGAGAGGGAGAGGGAGAGAGAGAGAGTGTGTATGTGCACATGTGTGCAGGTGTGGTCAAAACTGCAGAACTCACAATGGTGTTTTCAGACACACACGCATACGGGAACTTCACCATTAGTGGTGTTATCTTTGAGTTGAAGATCAGATATATATTTATAAACATATCTCTCTTCCCATAGATGTATATGTATATGTCTCTAAATATCTGGTGTTCAAAAAAACACTTGAACAACTTCTTTAACTCGTATGTATAAGTCCATATGTGTTTATATATAGAATGTGTACCTGTATCGACACACATATATGTATACACATATATATTTATTTTATTTTGTTAGTATGTTTGGTTTTGTTCTCTGGCTCCCCCTTTTAGACTGTGAGCCCACTGTTGGGTAGGGACTGTCTCTATATGTTGCCAATTTGTACTTCCCAAGTGCTTAGTACAGTGCTCTGCACATAGTAAGCGCTCAATAAATACGATTGATGATGATGACGATACATGCAAATCTGGGTTCAAGTTGTTAAAGCAACAGGGGTTTTTTGTGTGTGTTTGTTTTTTTCTGTAAGATGAGTGGGCTCACGATGGCCCGCTGGCTTGCAGGGTCATTAAGCAGGGCAAGCAGGGGGTGAGCACTCCTCTTTTGTCCCCAGGGCCAGCCAGCAGGCCTACATCCTGCCCTCAGGACCCCCAGAAAAGGGGCAGAAGGACGGGGCTGGAAAAGCCCCAGTTGGAGGCATTGAAGGAATCTGGGGGGGAAACATCGGAACTCGGTCTGAAACCAGCTTTGTGCCTCTCCAATGTGCCCAAACAGCTGCTGGGCCTGAGGAACCCACAGCTAACCTCTGTGTCTGGGTGCAACGCCTCAGATGGCTATATGAAAGAGGCACCCGTCTCTCTGAAGCACTTGATATACACCCCAGCATGGCATAGTGGATAGAGCACAGCCCTGGAAGTCAGAAGGTCTTGAGTTTTAAGCCCAGCTCCGCCACTTGTCTGCTGTGTGACCTTGGGCAAGTCGCTTCACTTCTCTGGGCCTCAGTTCCCTCATCTGTAAGATGGGGATTGAGACTATGAATCCCATATGAGACAGGGACCGTGTCCAAGCCGATTTCCTTGGCTCCATTTCAGTGCTTAGTACAGTGCCTGACACACAGTAAGCACTTAGGAAATAACATCATCATCGCCATCACCCTACCTTCAGCCCCCAAGCACCTATGATCATATCTGAGATTTATTTTAATGTCTATTTCCCCCTGTAGACTGTAAGCTCGATGTGGGCAGGGAACATCATCATCATCAATCATATTTATTGAGCGCTTACTGTGTGCAGAGCACTGTACTAAGCGCTTGGGAAGTACAAGTTTGCAACATATAGAGACAGTCCCTACCCAACAGCGAGCTCACAGTCTGGAAGGGGGAGATCAATGTGGGCAGGGATTGTCTCTCTTTATTGCTGAATTGTACTTTCCAAGCGCTTAGTACAGTGATCTGCACATAGTAAGTGCTTCATAAATCCAAGTGAATGAATGAATGAATGTCCTGCACATAGTAAATGCTCTATAAATATGATTGATTGATGTCTAATTTATATTAATGTCTGTCTTCCCCTCTAGAAGGTGAGGTCCTTGTGGACAGGGAACATGTCAAACAACTTGGTTGTACTGTTCTCTCCCAGGCACTTAATACAGTACCCTGCACAAAGCAAGTGTTCAGTAAATATCGACCGATCAATTGATCGAACTGTGTGTGCATGCGTGCCTGTGTATGTGCAAATGTGTGTTAAATGGGCCTCCAAACCTGCCAGTGGTTCCCAAACAATACAGAAAATTTGTTTTCCCTAAAGTAAAATTTTTTGAGAACCTTCCCATGCCACTTTTTGGAAGCAAAGGACAGAAAATATTTCACATGGTGAGAATAGAAAAATCGAACACCAGATAGAAAGGGCGAACTCAAATGATCGAATATATCATCGTCTTTCTGGATGAATAGTTTATCCCATAGTGGTGAAAATTGGGCCGTCTGGTTCATTCTTTTAGGCCACAGGGCATAAGGGCATTATTTAAAGTCATGCAGTAGCAATTTAATAAATAGTACTCACTGAAGTGCTTAGTATAGTGCTCTGCACATAGTAAATGCTCAATAAATACCATTGATTGACTGATTGATTGAACCAGAATCTCCCAATGTTTGAACTGTTTCCTGTTAATTAATGAAGAACTTTTGAAGGCTGCTGCTAGAATGACATTTTGACTTCTGTAGCTCAGTCCTCTCATATCTCTCCAAGTGGAATCTTTGGGTTTGGGGAATTTAGGTAACTTTTTTTAAAAAAATGATATTTAGTAAGTGCTTACCATGTGCCAGGCACTGTATTAAGCACTATGGTAGGTACAAACTAATCTGACTGGACAAAGTCTCTCACCCACACAGGCTTGGAGTCATTCATTCATTCATTCAATCGTATCTATTGAGCGCTTACTGTGTGCAGAGCACTGTACTAAACGCTTGGGAAGTACAAGTTGGCAACATATAGAGATGGTCCCTACCCAACAACGGGCTCACAGTCTAGAAGACGGACTCACAGTCTAGAAGACGGGCTCACAGTGTAGAGCAGTGCTTTGCACATAGTAAGCGCTTAATAAATGCCATCGTTAAACACCATCGAATGAATGAATGAATTTAGCTCGCAGAGATAGTTTAGTGACCGTTAAGCCCTCAGAGGAGCACCCAAATGAAAGTGCCTAGGGAAGTAAACCTTATGATTATATTGTATCATTCTCCACCAAGTGCATAGCACTATTACATTGTATTCGCCCAAGCACCTAGTACAGTGCTGTGCACACGGTAAGTGCTCAATAAATACCGTTGACTGATCGATTACTGCAACACTTTTGTGGTTCTGTGGAGACTAGAATAAAATCACATTTATCTCTCGAGCAACCCCTTATGCTCCCTCTAGACGGTAAGCTCTTTGTGGGCAGGGATGGTGTCTACCAACTCTGTCGTAGCATCCTCTTCCAAGGACTTAGTCCCGTGCTCTGCAAACAGTAAGCACTCAAAAAATGCCACTGGTTGACAGACGGATAGATGTAGGGATGGGGCGTTATGTAAAGAAGAAGTGACCCGGCCCCTTAATACCCATTTTACAGGTGAGGGAACTAAGGCCCAGAGAAGTAAAGCAATAATAATGATAATAATTGTGGTATTTAAGTGCTCACTATGTGCCGGGCACTAAACTAAGGGCTGAGGTGGATACCAACAAACTGGGTTGGACTCAGTCCCTGCCCCACGTGGGACTCACACTTTTAATCCCCATTTAAGAGGAGGTATAACTGAGGCACAGAGAAGTGAAGTGACTTGCATAGGTCACAGAACAGACAAGTACCAGAGCTAGGATTAGAACCCAGGTCCTTCGGGACTCCTAGGCTCAACCACTAGGCCATGCTGCTTCTCAGCAATGTCTAAAACACCAAAAAATATTTTATGCCCAGTAAGAATGGGTTCAACATTTGTGTAGTCAGTATGTTTGAGGTTATTCTTTTTGAGATAAAACAAATTTAAAGTTTTTATTCCCTCAAGGGATGAGGTTTTTTTTTTGCCCTTGTTGATTCCAAGTTGTGAAAATATTGTTTTTGCAATATTTGCAATACATTGGCACATAAATACAGCGAACGTTTTCTTTTTTTGGTAACTCCTTATTTCCTAGGCAACTACACACTGCACTGAACATGAACCCTGATTCTGATCCTTTATTTTAATTTTTGCTTCCTCTGCAAACACTCTAGAAATTTACAAGTATTTGAAGGTCATAATTAGAAAGTTGTGTATGATGTTCAGAAAGAATTACATGCAAGCGGATGAAATTAAGCGATGAATCTACCCTAAATACCGCAAGGCCTAGGAAGGAAGGTGAGAGAAACTCCATCGCTTGAATAATTTAAAAATAGGATGGAGAATTTCCTGTAGGGATCAACCTTGCTGGCCTTTCATGAACATATGTAAGCTTTTTATGGACAGGGAACTGATCTGTTAATTCTGTTGTAGTGTATTCTCCCAAGTGCTCTGCACATAGTGAGCACTCGATAAATCCCATTGATTGATTGATTGACATAAAGAGAGAATTAATCTTCATATTCAAAAATTCCTGCTATTGCTGAAACTTACCTGGGTTGCAATGGGAACATGTCTGAAAAGGTCAAATCCACTGTCCCAGTTACATTGGGCGCACACAGTGTGGTGTTGGCACGTTCGTTGTTTGCAGCACCTGATGCTATTTTCACTTTTGCCTCCTTACCTCACAGTGTTTATGAATATAGCTTGGTCTATTGGATAGAAACTGGGCCTGGGAGTTGGAAGGCTCTGGTTCTAATTCCCACTCTACTACTTGCCTGCTGTGTGACCTTGGGCAAGTCACTTAACTTCTCTGTGCCTCAGTTACCTCATCTGTAAAATGTAAAATTTGTTGCCGAATTGTGATAATAATAATGGCATTTATTAAGCGCTTACTATGTACAAAGTACTGTTCTGAGCACTGAGGAGGTTACAAGGTTGTCCCACGGGGGGCTCACAGTCTTCATCCCCATTTTACAGATGAGGTAACTGAGGCCCAGAGAAGTGAAGTGACTTGCCCAAATTCACACAACTGACAATTGGCAGAGGTGGGATTTGAACCCATGACCTTTGACTCCAAAGCCCGGGCTCTTTCCACTGCTGAGCCACGCTGCTTCTCACTGTACTTTCCAAGCGCTTAGGACGGTGATTCATTCATTCATTCATTCAATCGTATTTATTGAGCGCTTCCTGTGTGCAGAGCACTGGACTAAGCGCTTGGGAAGTAGAAATCATCAACAGATAGAGACGGTCCCTACCCAACAACGGGCTCACAGTGTAGGGGAGAGACAGACCTCAAAACAAAACATGATCAAGCCAATAAAACAAAGCAGTGATCTGCACACAGTAAGCGCTCAAAAAATACGATTCATTCGATCGTATTTACTGAACGCTTACTGTGTGCAGCGCACTCTACTGCTGTGCAGAGAAGCAGTATGGCTCAGTGAAAAGAGCCCGGGCTTTGGAGTCAGAGGTCATGGGTTCAAATCCCAGCTCCGCCAACTGTCAGCTGTGTGACTTTGGGCAAGTAGCTTCTCTGGGCCTCAGTTACCTCATCTGTAAAATGGTGATGAAGGCTGTGAACCCCCCGTGGGACAACCTGATCACCTTGTAACCTCTCCAGCGTTTAGAACAGTGCTTGGCACATAATAAGCGCTTAATAAATACGATTGAATGAATGAATAAATGCCATCATTATTATTATTATTACTAAGCGCTTGGGAAGTCCAAGTTGGCAACATAGAGAGACGGTCCCTACCCAACAACGGGCTCACAGGCTAGAAGGGGGAGACAGACCAGAAAACGAATCAATGAATGAAAAGCAGCGCGGCTCAGTGGAAAGAGCCCGGGCTTTGGAGTCTGAGGTCATGGGTTCAAATCCCAGCTCCGCCAATTGTCAGCTGTATGTTGCCAATTTGTACTTCCCAAGCGCTTAGTGCAGTGCTCTGCACATAGTAAGCGTTCAATAAATATGATTGATTGATTGATTCGGGCAAGTCATTTCACTTCTCTGGGCCTCAGTTCCCTCATCTATGAAGTGGGGATGAAGACTGTGAGCCCCCTGTGGGACAACCTGATCAGTCAATCAATCAATCGTATTTATTGAGCGCTTACTGTGTGCAGAGCACTGTACTAAGCGCTTGGGAAGTACAAGTTGGCAGCACATAGAGACAGTCCCTACCCAACAGTGGGCTCACAGTCTGATCACCTTGCAACCTCCCCCGCGCTTAGAACAGTGCTTGGCACACGGTAAGCGCTTAATAAAGGCCATTATTATTATTATTATAGCGGAAAGCACGTCTGATGGCTTCAATTTCCCCAATAAATTCGGTTGGTTAAGTCACTAGGGGCAAGAGTTGGCCGTTTTTGAGATTTTGAATGGACACTTTTCATGTATTTCTTTATAAGATGAAAGGACTTCCAGGTGTCTAGAGAATTCTCCTCTAGACTGAGCTCGTTGTGGGTAATAATGATAATAATAATAATAATAGCAATAATGATGATGGTGGTATTTGTTAAGCGCTCACAATGAACGAACGAATGAATGAATGAAGGCCTGAGGCGGCTGAGAGGGCGGGGGAGGAGCAAGCGGGTCAATTTTGGCGCCAAAGAGCGAGGCGCGAGACGTAGGCCCCCGTCCGACTCTCGCGAGAGTTGAGCGCGCGGCGGGGCGGGCTGGGAGCGCGCATGCGCGCGGCCTCCCCTCGGCCCTCCCGCCTTTCCTGTGAGGCGCCTCAGAGGACGAGGCTCCATCAGGCGACGACGGGCCTGAAAGGCGGGTGAGTTAATAACAATCACAACAACAACAATAATATAATACTATTATTTGTTCATTGCTTACTACTCATTCACGGCACTCAGAGGTCACGGGTTCGGATCCCAATGGTCAGCTGTGTCACTTTGGGCAAGTCACTTCACTTCTCTGGGCCTCAGTTCCCTCATCTGTCAAATGGGGATGAAGACTGTGAGCCCCCCATGGGACAACCTGATCACCTTGTAAACTCCCCAGTGCTTAGAACAGGGCTTTGCGCATAGTAAGCGCTTAATAAATGCCATCATCATCATCATCCCTCACATGTCTGCTGTGTGATCTTGGGCAAGTCACTTCCCTTCTCTGAGCCTCAGTGGCCTCATTTGGAAAATGGGGATGGAGACTGTGAGCCCCCACATGGGACAACCTGATAATAATAATAATGATGATGATGATGATGGCATTTAGCTCTCTTCTTTTAGACTGTGAGCCCACTGTTGGGTAGGGACTGTCTCTATATGTTGCCAACTTGTACTTCCCAAGCGCTTAGTACAGTGCTCTGCACACAGTAAGCGCTCAATAAATACGATTGATTGATTGATTCCTCCCTTCAAGGCCCTACTGAGAGCTCACCTCCTCCAGGAGGCCTTCCCACACTGAGCCCCTTCCTTCCTCTTTCCCCCGTCCCCCTCTCCATCCCCCGCATCTTACCTCCTTCCCTTCCCCATAGCACCTGTATATATGTTTGTACATATTTATTACTGTATTATTTATTTTACTTGTACATATCTGTTCTATTTATTTTATTTTGTTAGTATGTTTGGTTTTGTTCTCTGTCTCCCCCTTTTAGACTGTGAGCCCACTGTTGGAGGCCTTCCCAGACTGAGACCCCTCCTTCCTTTCCCCCTCGTCCCCCTCTCCATCCCCCTCATCTTACCTCCTTCCCTTCTCCACGGCACCTGTATATATGTATATATGTTTGTACATATTTATTACTCTATTTATTTTACTTGTACTTATTCTATTTATTTTATTTTGTTAGTATGTTTGGTTTTGTTCTCTGTCTCCCCCTTTTAGACTGTGAGCCCACTGTTGGGTAGGGACTGTCTCCATACGTTGCCAACTTGTACTTCCCAAGCGCTTAGTACAGTGCTCAGCACACAGTAGGCGCTCAATAAATACGATTGGTTGATTTATAAATGGGTTCGAATCATGGGTCGAGTCATGGGTTCGAATCCCGGCTCTGCCACTTGTCTGCTGTGTGACCTTGGGCTAGTCACTTAACTTCTCAGAGTCTGTTACCTCATCTGAAATGGGGAGTAAGATTGTGAGCCCCTTGTATCCCCCCCAACGCTTAGAACAGTGCTTTGCACATAGTAAGCGCTTAACAAAATGCCACTATTTTTAAGCGCTTACTATGTACAAAGCACTGTTCTAAGCTCTGGGGAAGTTACCAGGTGATCAGGTTGTCCCACGGGGGGCTCACAGTCCTAATCCCCATTTTACAGATGAGGTGACTGAGGCACAGAGAAGTGAAGTGACTTGCCCAAGGTCACACAGCTGACAACTGGTGGAGCCGGGATTTGAACCCATGACCTCCGACTCCAGAGCCCGTGCTCTTTCCACCGAGCCACGCTACTTCTCCACCTTGTATCCCCCCCAGCGCTTAGAACAGTGCTTTGCACATAGTAAGTGCCTAAAAAATGCCATCATTATTTATTTATTAAAATGCAGTCAATCATTCATTCAAGAGAAGCAGCGTGGCTTGGTGGCAAGAGCGCGGCCTTGAGGGTCAGAGGTCACGGGTTCTAATCCCCTCACTTGTCAACTGCGTGACTTCATTCAGTCGTATTTATTGAGCGCTTCCTGTGTGCAGAGCACTGGACTAAGCGCTTGGGGAGTACAAGTTGGCAACAGATAGAGACGGTCCCTACCCAACGACGGGCTCACAGTCTAGAAGGGGGGAGACAGACAACAAAACAAAACGTGTAGACTGGCGTCAAAGTCGTCAGAACAAATAGAATTAAAGCTAAATGCACATCATTAAAATAAATAGAATAGTAAAAATGTACAAGTAAAATAGAGTAATAAATCTGTACAAATATATATACTTGTACTCCCCAAGTGCTTAGTACAGTGCTCTGCACACAGTAAGTTCTCAATAAATACAAATGAATGAATGAATGAATATATACAAGTGCTGAGGGGAAGGAGATAGGGCGGGGAGGATGGGAAGGAGAAGAAAAAGGGGGCTCAGTCTGGACTTTGGGCAGGTCACTTCTGTGTGCCTCAGTGACCTCATCTGGAAAATGGGGATGAAGACAGCCCCACATGGAACAGCCTAATTACCTTGTATCTCCCCCAGCGCTTGGAACAGCGCTTGGCCCATAGTAAGCGCTTAACAAATACCATCATCAGCATCATCAATCATATTTATTGAGCGCTGGCTGTGTGCAGAGAACTGTACCTAAGCACTTGGGAAATAATAATAATTGTGGTATTTAAGTGCTTACTATAAGCCAGGCACTGTAATATAATAATAATGGCATTTGATAAGCACTTACTATGTGCAAAGCACTGTTCTAAGTGCTGGGGAGGATACAAGGTGATCAGGTTGTCCCACGTGGGGCTCACAGTCTTCATCCCCATTTTGCAGAGGAGGTAACTGAGGCACAGAGAAGTTAAGTGACTTGCCCAAAGTCACACAGCTGACAAGTGGCGAGCTGGGATTAGAACCCATGACCTCTGACTCCCAAGCTTGGGCTTTTTCCACTGAGCCACGCTGCTTCTCACTCTACTAAACACCGGGGTGGACACGAGGAAATTGGGTTGGACATAGTCATTATCCCCCATGGGGCTCACAGTCTAAATCCCTGTTTTGCAGATGAGGGAACTGAGGCACTGAGAAGTGAAGTGATTTGCCCAAGGTCACAGAGCAGGTAAGGGGCAGAGCAGGGATTAGAACTCAGGTCCTCTAACTCCCAGGCCCTGGCTCTTTCCATGATGATGCGGGCCCTGGGGGAATAATACTAGTCAGTCAGTAGTATTTATTGGACACTTACTGTGTGCCTGAGCACTGTTCAGTGTTCTTGGGAGATGCAAAACAACATTCATTCATTCATTCAATCATATTCATTGAGCGCGTAGTGTGTGCAGAGCACTGTACTAAGCGCTTGGGAAGTACAAATTGGCAACATAGAGACGGTCCCTACCCAACAACGGCTCACAGTCTAGAAGCGGGAGACAGACAACAAAACAAGTAGACAGGTGTCAGTACCATCAGAATAAATAGAATTATAGCTATATACACATCATTAATAAAATAAATAGAGTAATAAATATGTACATATATACACAAGTGCTGTGGGGAGGGGAAGGAGGTATGACAGAGAGGGAGCCTGCTGTTGGGTAGGGACTGTCTCTATGTGTTGCCGACTTGTACTTCCCAAGCGCTTAGTACAGTGCTGTGCACACAGTAAGCGCTCAGTAAATACGATTGATTGATTGATTGAGTAGGGGCGATGGAAAGGGGAGGAGGAGCAGAGGAAAAGGAGGGGGACAGTTGGAAGACACGTTCCCTGCCCACAAGGAGCTTAATATTAGTAATAATAATGTGATATTTGTTAAGCAGGAGTAGTAATAGTATTCATTAAGGGTCTACTGTGTGCCGAGCAATCCGTCGATCAGTATTTATTGAGCACTATGTGCAGAGCATTGTACTAAGTGCTTAGGAGAGGGTACTACCACAGCATTATAGACACTTTCCCTGCCCACAATGAGCTTACAGTCTAGAGAGGAGTCTATTAGCCCTTTGTGCCAAGCCCTGGGCTTAAGCTCTGGGGTAGAGACAAAAAAATCAGGGCAGACACACCCCCTGTGCCACATGGGGCTCACAGGGGAGGGAGAACAGGTATTGAAGCTCTCTCCAGGCTGTAAGCTCCCTGTGGGCAGGAATCACATCTACCAACTTCATTGTTCTCTTCCATGCCCTTAGTACAGTGCCCTGCAGTGCAATAAATACCATTGCTTGATTGAAACCGAGGCGCAGAGAAATTGTGACTTGCCCAAGGTCACACAGCTTCTCCCCATCTGAAAATGGAGAAAACCGCAAGAATACTTACTGGCCTTATATACTGCTCAAGAGTTCTGGAAAAGTAAAGTGGGTCAGTATATTTAATGCAGGAATCAAAGCTTTTGTAGAATGCGGTGAACGGTAGTATTATTTTTAGGGTTTCTGAACAAACCCTGTTATATTATCCTGTAATTTTGTTGTGGGCAGAGAACATGTCTGTCAGCTCTGTTGAATTCTCTTCCAAACACTTAGTAGAGTGCTATGCACATAGTAAGTGCTCAATACCAGTGATGATATACTAGCCCAAGTTATGATGCATTCATTAAGAGCTGTTATTTGTTGGGTTTCTACATTTTATAGAAAGACTTTTACTTTTAGCAGGAAAGATGCAGGAATCACCAGAGAACAATTTGTTTGACCTTCCTGATTATGAGCATGAGGAAGATGAACGGTTTCCACCTTTTCCACCTCCATCCTCTCCCGGGAGAAGTGATAATGAAGGAGCTGAGTCCAGCCAAGGTAAGAGATGTGGCAATTACATGTTACTCTAGCAATTAGCTTTTATCGAATATCTTCATGCAATTACCAGTAACCTGGAAATACCAGTACATACTGTCTGTTTATTATTCTATGTACTTCCCCAAGTGCCTCGTACAGTGCTCTGCACACAGTAAACACTCAGTAAATGAGTGAATGATTATTATGTGATAGAACTAAGTGACTACCAAATCAAGGTTTTCTCCCAGTAGGTAAACTAGGCAGCAAAAAAACCCTAACCCCCAACAAAGCTTGAGGAAGAAAGATGCATTTTGGGAAATTAGAGCACCACATTTTTAATGTGCTTGCTTAAGGGCACCAGTTATGTATAAGGTTACATTTAGGGTTGGTGGTTTGCCCTTTTAGGCACAAGCTATATTAATAATAATAATAATAATAATAATAATGGTACTTAAGTGCATACTATGTGCCAAGAACTGTTCTAAACACTGGGGTAGATACAAGTTAATCAGGTTGGCATCAAGTCCCTTTCCCACATGAGGCTCGCACTCTTATCCCCATTTTACAGATGAAGTAACTGAGGCCCAGAGCAGTTAAGTGCTTTGCCCAAGATCAACCAGCAGACTTGGTGGCAGAGCCGGGATTAGAACCCAGGTCCTTCCAACTCCCAGGCCCGTGCTCTATCCACCAAGCCAGGCTGCTTCATTTACTTCTTTTTTTACAAGGATCTTTTCTAGGCCGTCCCTGCTGCCTTCCCACTATTCACATGGGGGATCTTGCTCCTGATATTCCCTCGGTATGCAGGGCCCCGAGGAGTTTAGCAGTGGCAGTGTATGGTCTCTACAAATTCTAGAACTTGGGGAAGCATCGGATGTGATTGAACTCTCGGTGACCTGAGTGGCGGCACATGTAGTCCCCATCACCACCTGACTTGGTGGACTTTGGAATTGGTCTTGTATATTGCATTGTGTTTTTCTTATTTTGTGCTTCGTGTCATCTCTGTCACCAAACTCTCCCCCACCTTATTCTTAGATTGTGAGCTCCCAAAGTCAGTCAGTCCATCGTATTTACTGAGCACTTACTGTGTGCAGAGCACTGTATTAAGCGCTTGAGAGAATACAATATAACAATAAACATTCCCTGTCCACAGTGAGCTCAGTCTAGAGGGAGAGATAGGCATTATTATAAATTCATTCATTCATGCCAAGCACTGTACTAAGTGCTTGAGAGAGTACAGTATAACAGACACATTCCTTGCCCACAACGAGCTCACCGTCTAGAAGGGCTGAGTAAATAAATAAATTATGGATATGGACATAAATGGCGTGGGGCTGGGAGGGGGAATGAATAAAGGGAGCAAGTCAGGGTGACACAGAAGGGAGTGGGAGAAGAGGAAAGGAGGGCTTAGTCAGGGAAGGCCTCTTGGAGGAGATGCACCTTCAATAAGACTTTGAAGGTGGGGAGAGTGATCATTTGTCATTTATCATTTACCTGTATATATGTACATACGTTTGTACATATTTATTACTCTATTTATTTTACTTGTACATATCTACTCTATTTTATTAGCATGTTTGGTTTTGTTCTCTGTCTCCCCCTTTTAGACTGTGAGCCCACTGTTGGGTAGGGACTGTCCCTATATGTTGCCACCTTGGACTTCCCAAGCGCTTAGTACAGTGCTCTGCACACAGTAAGCGCTCAATAAATACGATTGATTGATTGATTTGTCTATATGAGGAGGGAGGGCGTTCCAGGCCAGCAGCAGGATGTGGGCAAGAGGTCAGCAGCGAAGGGCCAACTCTCCTCTCAAGCCCAGTATATAGGAGGCGGGGAGTGTCTGCTTGTGGTGACGCTAGCAAAATTGGCTCTCTTACTGGACAGTAGGAAGATATGAGCAAGGTAATGGCAGTGACCCATGCACATGCCTATCCATGTGCAAAACCTCTTCCTGCACATCTTCTTAAACAGGAGGCACTGATCAGCGTGCTACAGCATCATGTTTTATTCAAGTCACGTGCCTGTGTATCTGTCCTTTCAGGAAGGAAGAAAGAGAAAACGTCTCCAATGGATGATCCTCCCGTAAACATAAGGAAAAGAGTGAAAAGGAATTTACCTAAGCTCGATGCTCAGCGGTATGTTTTTTTTAAGAAACATTATTTTTCCTCATTATGGTTTGTTAGCCTTATTTCAGGTGGAGAGATTCCAAAATCTCTAGTTCCATCTTATCAGATGAAAACCGTTTAACATGAAAGATAGCTTTTAGTTCATCGAAACAGTCCTTTGTGTCAACCAGTTATATTCTGAACTTGAAAGTGTGAGAACATTTAATTTTCAGCACGTATTTCTAATTCGCAGGTTAATTTCAGAGAGAGGGCTTCCAGCATTACGACAGATGTTTGATAATGTAAAATTCAAAGGCAAAGGCCATGAGGTAAGAAATATCCCGATTTGATGGTCCTTTGTTTTAATATGAGAATCAGAAGATTCTGAATGCACCCTGAATTCACAGTACCTTTCTCTTTGGCACTTTGAAGTGTTCATTCTTAACATCCCCATACGAAAAGTAGAAAGGCAGACCAGATGGTGACATTGCCATGTGCCCATTTTACAGATGGAGAAACGGAAGCAGAATGGTTAAGGCCATACTGGCGATCGCAGTGGTGGAACTGGGAGTTTGACCTGAATGCCGACTTCATTATAAAATGTCATTAAGTAGAAAGACGAGACGTGCGCTCTAAAGGCAAGGCATTCTTGGTCAAGAGATAATGAATAGAAGGCAGCAACCTAGTTGAAATGCCAGAAATTGGCTCAAGCTATTCGATGCGTAGACAGAAGGGGAGATTAAAATAGGAAGAGAACGGTGTTGGAGAGGATTTCATGAGAACACTCATGATCTAAATGAAGGGAAAATATCAGGTCAGGTCTGGAGAGGAGCGAATCAGAGCATCACTAATTGTTTTTGCTGTAGTTACAGCATTGCTTGTTTATTGCCTGGCTGATTTGATTTTCTTCATGAAGAACATGCTGACCCAAGGCAAAAGGGACAGATGGTTTCCTCCTTGCATGCACGTCTTTAGGATCCTCTCTTTGTCTTACTTTTCCCATGCCTCGTATTTTAGAATTATTATCACGACCTAAGAGGTGGGTGCCCTTACTCTCCATCTGTTCATTTGCCCCTTGATGATCTGGATCTGCCAACTCTGTTGTATTGTACTCTCCCAGGAGCTCAGGACAGTGCTCTGCACACAATAAGCGCTCAGTAAATGCCATTGACTGTTCGATCTTTAAAGACCTATTTCAAAGTCTGGTAATTGGGCTAACTTTTCAGAAAGGTAATTTACAATGTATGAAGATTCGGTATTTTGAGCAGTCAAAACTGACCCTTTATTTTGGAGAAGAATCTTGGGCTGTTTTGGATGAAGACATTTAGCCACTGCCTGCTGATGTACCTTGGCAAAAATGTCTCCAACCTGTAAATACAAAATGCCGTCAGCGGCGTGGGCGATTTTACTTCCGAAGATGGATTTGGATGTTGGAGCGAAACTCCCTAATTTTGCATTTTTATTCCCCTTGTCCCCAGGCCGAAGACCTGAAGACACTGATCAGGCACATGGAACACTGGGCCCACCGGCTCTTCCCCAAACTACAGTTTGAAGATTTTATCGACAGGCTGGAGCGTTTGGGAAATAAAAAGGAAGTTCAGGTGAATATTAAAGCCTGTCGGGTTCTCCAGGAAACATGGAGTACAGGCAGTGCGCACCCCAGTTGATGAGCAGCCCACAAGTGCTTAAAGCCCAGGATTACGTCCTGAGGGCATTGCTTGTTTACCCTGGCTTCCAGAAACCACGTGAAACAAGGGAACGGAAAGGAAAGGTGGCAGAGGGGTGGGAGGATTCAAATAAAAATAGTAATAATAATAATAATGTTGGTATTTGTTAAGCACTTACTATGTGCAAAGCGGCATTGCTTGTTTACCCTGGCTTCCAGAAACTGCCTGAAACAAGGGAACGGAACGGAAGGGAAAGGCGGCAGAGGGGTGGGAGGATTCAAATAATAATAATAATAATAATGTTGGTATTTGTTAAGCACTTACTATGTGCAAAACGGCATTGCTTGTTTACCCTGGCTTCCAGAAACCGCCTGAAACAAGGGAACGGAACGGAAAGGAAAGGCGGCAGAGGGGTGGGAGGATTCAAAAAATTATAATAATAATAATGTTGGTATTTCTTAAGCACTTACTATGTGCAAAACGGCATTGCTTGTTTACCCTGGCTTCCAGAAACCGCCTGAAACAAGGGAACGGAACGGAAAGGAAAGGCGGCAGAGGGGTGGGAGGATTCAAAAAATTATAATAATAATAATGTTGGTATTTGTTAAGCACTTACTATGTGCAAAACACTGTTCTAAGCATTGTGGAGGGATACGAGGTGATGAGGTTGTCCCCAGTGGGGCTCCCAGTCTTCACCCCCATTTTACAGATGAGGTAACTGAGGCACAGAGAAGTTAAGTGACTTGCCCAAAGTCACACAGCAGACAAGTGGCAGAGCCGGGATTCAAAGTGCAGAGGTGTTTGGAAGAAGTGTGTCTGCTGCAGGTTACTTTGTGAAGGAATGAAGGCAGCTTTGTAACCTTTGTACAGATTTTAGACTGTGAGCCCACTGTTGGGTAGGGACTGTCTATATTGCCAACTTGTACTTCCCAAGCGCTTAGTACAGTGCTCTGCACACAGTAAGCGCTCAATAAATACTATTGATTGATTGATTGTAACCTAAATTGGCCAAATTCTTCACTATTTTTCCCCAGATTTTCAGTCATTTCTATTAAGCAGAACAAGTTGCTCACTGTAGCTTCCCGTAAAGACTCCATCGTATTACAGCTCCTCATTTACTGTTATATTAAGTTTTGAGTTACCTTCACACAGATTAAGCTGTAGTTCAGTGATGTTTAATGTTACAGTCTCTAGCACCTAAAGGAATTTACTATTTTTTGGAGGTTCTGGAACAGATTCTAATTTGTAGCATGTTAGTCGAGGGAAAACTCGACTGGTCAAGAGAAGCAGTGTGGCATAGTGGATAGAGCATGGGCTCGGAAGTCAGAAGAACCTGGGTTCTAATCTCAGCTCTGCCACTTGTCTGCCTTGGACCTTGGGCAAGTCACTTAACTTCTCTGTGCCTCATTTCCCTCTTCTGTAAAGTGGGGATTAGGACTGTGAGCCCCATGTGGGACAGGAACTATGTCCAACCCAGTTATCTTGCATCTACCCCAAGCGCTTCGAAAAGTGCCTAGTACATAGTAGCCACTTAATAAATACTATTATTATTATTGCTTATAATAATAATAAAACAGTCCTCATGATAAGCCACATTTTCAGGGACCTTGCCATATCATGGGTTTGTTTACGGAAATAACGGCATCATGATTTCTTTTACTTTATAACACAAGTTCTTTAACTAAAACCTCATGAGTGGTTTAATAGAGTTACTTTAGTTTAGAATATTGCTTTCCTTTGGAGGAACTAATTAAAGGGTTCCTTAGTGATGGAGGAAGAAATCATTAGTTAATATTCCATGAAAGACTAATTACTATCTTTAAAAATAAGATAGGCTACCAGCTTTATATAAACTCATTTAGTGGTGAATTAAAATATTTTTTTAAAAATTTTCAGACTTGTTTAAAACGAATTCGACTCGATCTGCCCATTGTACATGAAGACTTCATCAGTAAAGATGGTAGGTATATTAAGTGAAATTAAAGTCCAAGGCTAGAGTGGGATTTCTGGGAAGTGATATGCTTTTGAGGGAGAAATTCTGTTGTATTAGGCTTTATATTCTAAAGGGAATAAAATACAGTGCCTACAGTGCACCAACTCTAAGACTCAGTTAAAATGCGTTTGTCAGGTTTCAGGAATTGAAACGATGGAAATTCGGGGACCAGTGAGAATAGCGAAGTGGTCAAAGGGGAACATGTCTGGTAATTCTATTGTACTCTTCCCCGGCGTTTAGTACAGTGCTCTGCACATGGTGCTCAATAATGTGTAATTTTATTTGTATTCATGTCTGTCTCCCCCTCCTCTAGACTGTAAGTTCGTCGTGGGCAGGGAATGTGGCTGTTTATTGTTGCATTGTCTTCTGCCAAGCGCGTAGTACAGTGCTCTGCACACAGTAGGCACTTAATAAATGTGACCAAACGACAAAGAAACAACTTGTCACAAAATACACAAAGGATTTGGAGAGCTCAGTTGTTAATGCCAAGACTGCATCCTCTGTAACTTTTCATTCTTCAGCCGAGAACCACAATGTGAAGCTCGTGGGCTAGTGTGACTTTCCGCGAATCGCTGTCACTAGGGAGGTGCAGGCGGAAAAGGGGCGAGCCGTGTTCCGTGGGGGAAGAGATGTGACTGTCCTTGGTACAGGCTGCATCGGTCAGTGGTCTGGTGCAACCGCGGGGCAGTCACATACATAAAAATCCAGTGGTTCCTGCCGACAGGGTCTGTCTAGTGATCAGATTTCCTGTGCGATGGCTCCATACAAGGTGGATTTTTCTCGCTAGAGAGACAGCATGGGAGAACCACATGGTGCCAAACCAAGGCTTTTAAGGTAGAAATGTGAAGAGCGGTTGAAAAGATTAGGGTAACCTCTGAGTTGCTTGTACGTAGTACAACGGAGTTTAAACGTCCCATCAAATGTCCCCAACACCACACTCTCCATCACTCTGGGCAGGGAACGTGACTGCCAACGCTTGTATTGTAAACTCCCAAGCTCTTAGTATAGTGCTCTGCACATAGTGAGCGCTCAGTGAATACGATTGAGGGATTGATTGAAGACAGATAAACTTTTCTGATTATTCCTTAGAAGATGAATTAATCTAAGGATTGTTGCATATCCTTTACCCTAGTCTCACCCCACTTTAACCAGTATTGGGTCGCAGTCTGACGTGACGCTTCCCTCTATTTCTGTGTGGGTTCCCGTGTGAATTAGTTTCTTGAGGCCTGCAGCTACAGGAGCTCATTACTCATTGAATTCTAATCCCAGCTCCACCATGTCCACTTGTCCTTGGGCAAGTCATTTCATTCCTCAGTGATCTCATCTGTAAAAGGGGTTTAAGACTGTGAACCCCACAGTGGACGTGGACAGTGTCTAATCTGATAAGTTTGTATCTACCCCAGCACTTAGTACAGTACCTGGCACATAGCGCTTAACATTAAGGAAAAAAAACAAACATCTGTCATATGATGGGAGAATCCCTCCTCCCGTCTTGAGCTAGCTAAACATGTGGTGTGCGACATTGTCATCCTTGAGGAATTAGTTCTCCGGGGCCTGGCACACTGCTTTCCCAGAACTATCAAACTAAACATGTGGCTGTCCTCAACTTCTCCCCAAACGAATTGTTTGAAGCCTTTGGCTTAGTGATTAACCCACCTTGTTTCAATTTCATAAAGGTGACGACGAAGGGGAAAGTCGCGAGAAAGATGGGAGCGCTCCCGACATAGACCCCTTTTTCACAAACTCAGCTGAGAATGCGGAGTTTGCCTCCCCATCCAGTACAGACTTAACAGAAGAGCAACAACAGAGAATCGAGAGGAACAGACGACTGGCCTTGGAAAGGAGGCAGGCAAAGCTCCTGACCAACAGTCAGCCTCAAGAAAATGGTAAGTCTTAGCGGGGTTTTGGGTAATCTTCAAGTTGGAGAAACTCTCATTCTGTTTTTATTCTATCTTACAGCCTGGCTTAGTGGAAAGAGCACAGGCTTGGGAGTCTGTGGTCGTGGGTTTTAATCCTTCCAAGTGCTTAGTACAGTGCTGTGCACACAATAAGCGCTCAATAAATACGATTGACTGAATGAATATTTGTCCATATTATCCTCAGGATCCTTGTACTTTACAGATTAGTCTAGCCAGAGAGATTTTTGGATATATTTATGTATATTTAAATACAACTCGACTTTACTGATGAACTCTAGACTGTAAGCTCGTGGGCAGGGAACTCTTAAATTGTACTCTCTGGAGCACTTAGTTCAATGCTCCGCACATAGTAAGTGCTCAATAAATACGATTGAACATCTTCCAAATTCCTCTGTCCTTTGGGTATTAGCTAATGAAACAGCTTAAGCAAAGCAGTGTAACTTGGGAGTGGATAAGAGTGATTCTGTCTTTTGGGCAGATACATCAGTTACCGGGCCTACAACAGAAGTAGCTGAAGAAGCCGATGAAGACGAAGGCGTTCCGAGTGAGATAAGGGAAGGAATTTTAGACACCCGATGTAATACTGCCGATCTGGAAAATACGGAGGATGGTGAACAGCTAGGAGGTCCTGGCCTGTGAGTTCTTTTTGAAGTTTATATTAATAACTTCAAGATGATATTCTTCAGTTATCTAGGGATCTGCCAGCTCAGTCAGTGGAATTCATCGAACGCTTGCAGGATACAGAATACCGTATTGAACACTCGGAAGAGTACGATAAAGGGAGTAGATGTGACTTTTGCTCCCAAGCTCCCAACAACTATTCTGTATAAGAACATCCACCGCCCCAATCTTATTTCCTCCAACTTAGCCAGGTGGAGCTCTCGATTGTGTTTTCAGTTGAGTATCACACCCTTATTTATAAATAAATAGAGGCTTTGTCAGACTTTTAATGATAGGTAGGGGGTTGAGTTTTATAAGTTCATATAAAAAGGTGTTGCCATGGCTTTTCTGTATTGTATTTTGATATATTCCCAGTATGCGATTTATTCAGACAGTTAACTTGATGGCTGAAAGCAAAAATAAAGTGTTTGATTTCAGGTTTTTAAATCACTAAATGCTCCTGTTGCAGGATATGGAGCAATAAAAGCTACTGTTTTATAAAAGAGACTGTGGAGTTGTCAGTATATGTGGCTTCCATCATAAAGTTGTTCTACTGGAAGGAAGTGGTTCTCAAGCCTTAAGCTCTACTAATAACTAGTAACTGGAATTTAAGCAATTACTGTATGCCAAGCACTTGGACTAAGCACTGGGGTGAGCTCACTGTGGGGAGGGAATGTGTCTTGTTTTAGTGCACTCTCCCAAGCGGCTGTTCATTCTCAGTCTCCTTTGTGGGCTCCTCCACCCCCTCCCATCCGCTTACTGTAGGGGTTCCTCAAGGGTCAGTTCTCGGTCCCCTTCTGTTCTCTATTTACACTCACTCCCTTGGTGAACTCATTCGCTCCCACGGCTTCAACTATCATCTCTACGCTGATGACACCCAAATCTACATCTCTGCCCCTGCTCTCTCTCCCTCCCTTCAGGCTCAGGTCTCCTCCTGCCTTCAGGACATCTCCATCTGGATGTCTGCCCGCCATCTAAAACTCAGTATGTCCAAGACTGAACTCCTTATCTTCCCTCTGAAACCCTGCCCTCTCCCTGACTTTCCCATCATTGTTGACGGCACTACCATCCTTCCCGTCTTACAAGCCCGCAACCTTGGTGTCATCCTCGACTCTGCTCTCTCGTTCACCCCTCGCATCCAATCCGTCACCAAAACCTGCCAGTCTCACCTCTGCAACATCGCCAAGATCCGCCCTTTCCTCTCCATCCAAACCGCTACCCTGCTGGCTCAATCTCTCATCCTATCCCGACTGGATTACTGCATCAGCCTCCTCTCCAATCTCCCAATCCTCCTGTCTCTCCCCACTTCAATCTATACTTCACGCTGCTGCCCTGATCAACTTTGTGCAGAAACGCTCTGGGCATGTCACTCCCCACCTCAAAAACCTCCAGTGGCTACCAGTCACCCTATGCCTCAGGCAAAAACTCCTCACTCTCGGCTTCAAGGCTGTCCATCCCCTCGCCCCCTCCTACCTCAACTCCTTTCTTTCCTTCTCCAGCACAGCCCTCACCCTCCGCTCCTCTGCCGCTCACCTCCTCACTGTGCCTCGTTCCCGCCTGTCCCGCCGTCGACCCCTGGCCCATGACCTCCTCCTGGCCCAGAATGCCCTCCCTCCGCACATCAGCCAAGCTAGCTCTCTTCCTCCCTTCAAAGCCCTACTGAGAGCTCACCTCCTCCAGGAGGCCTTCCCAGACTGAACCCCCTCCTTCCTCCCCCCCTCCACATCCCCCCCGCCCTACCTCCTTCCCCTCCCCACAGCACCTGTATATATGTTTGTACAGATTTACTACTCTGTTTTACTTGTACATATTTACTATTCTATTTTATTTTGTTAATATGTTTTCTTTTGTTGTCTGTCTCCCCCTTCTAGACTGTGAGCCCGCTGTTGGGTAGGGACCGTCCCTATATGTTGCCAACTTGTAGTCCCCAAGCGCTTAGTACAGTGCTTTGCACACAGGAAAATATAACTGAATGAATACCAGATGACGACTGTACCTTGATCTCATCTATCTCGCCGCCAGCCTCTCACCCACATCCTGCCTCTGGCCTGGACTGCCCTCCTTCGTGTCCAACAGACAATTACTCTTCCCCGCTTCAAAGCCTTATTGAAGGCCCATCTCCTCCAAGAAGCCTTCCCTAAGCTCCCCTTTTCTCTTTTCCCACTCCCATCTGCATCGCCCTGAGGTGCTCCTTTTATTCACCCCTCCCTCAGCCCCCCAGCACCTCTGTACATAGCTGTAATTGATTTAAATTAATGTCTGTCTCCCCCTCTAGACTACGAGATCGTTATGGGCAGGGAACGTGTCTGCTAATTCTGTTGTACTCTCCCAAGAGCTTAGTATAGTACTCTGCACACAATAAGGGCTCAATAAATGTGATTGATCGGGTCAGACCCGCACTCAGTTGGCACTTAATAAATGCCATTGATGGATCACGTCAGACACTGTCTGTCTTCCCTTATGGGCGGCACAGTTGGTGGTTGGGTCACGGCTCTCTTCCGTGAACACGGTCAAGGGCTGGATCGTGGCTCCCTTCCCTGAGCCCGGGTGGTGGGAAAGCTAGGGATGGACAGGAGGGCGGCCTGCAGGAAGGAAGGAGGGTGGACGGAGCTCAGGCCAGAGGCCCCTCCGCTCCAGCCTCCGAAGCATCGCCCTCGGACCAGTGCGGGTAGCCGGCTGCGAGACGCCAACTGTAAACAGGTGAACGGGGTTTGGGTGGTTCTCTGAATCCCCGTGACAAGTCGCAGAAGCCTCTTCAAAGCATTCGAAAGGGAAGCGGTGTGGCCTAGTGGCTAGAGCCCACCCCTGGGAGTCAGAAGGACCTGCGGTCTAATCCCGGCTCTGCCCCAAGTCTGCTGTGACCTTGGGTAAGTTACTTAACTTGTGCCTCAGATTTGAGATGAAGAAGTTAAATTTGAATATCACTGCTGATAGAATATTGGGCTAGATGGACTAGTGGTATATTCATTCATTCAATCATATTTATTGAGCGCATAATTAAAGACAGTAGAAACCCAGCCTCTCCTCTTATGCACAGATAAGCTTTAAAGTAAGAATAGATGACAGTAGTTGGGGTAACTCAAACCACTCAAACTCCAGGGGTTCACTCACATGAAGTCACAGCAACCTACATAATACATAGGATTTGCACCCTTTATTTACTCCTCCCTTAATCCCACAGCACCTACAAAATATCCGTAATTTCTATTAACATGTCTCTCCCTCTAGACTGAGCTTGTTCATTCATTCGATCGTATTTATTGAGCACTTACTGTGTGAAAAGCGCTGTACTAAGCCTTGGGAGAGTAAGGGCTCAGTACAGTAAGCGCTCAATAACTATGATTGAATGAGAGTACGGTGCAACAAATACATTCCTGCCCACAAGGAGCTCAGACTAGAGGAGGAAAACAGGCATTAATATAAATAAGTAAATAAATTACATGTCAATACAGGTGATGATGGCATTTGTTAAGCTCTTACTATGTGCAAAAGTCATATATACATACATGCTGTGAGGCTGGGAGGGAGGATGAATGAAGGAGCAAGTAACGGGGGCACAGAAGGGAGTGGGAGGAGAGGCGGGCTTAGTCAGGGAAGGCTTTTTGGGGGAGATGTGCCTTCAATAAGGCTTTGAAATGGGGGAGGACAATTATCTGTCTGATATTCATTCATTCAATCGTATTTATTGAGCGCTTACTGTGTGCAGAGCACTGTTCTAAGCGCTTGGGAAGTACAAGTTGGCAACATACAGTCCAGAAGATATGAAGGGGTAGCTTGTTCCAGGCCAGAGGTAGGATGGGGGCTTTTAGACTGTGAGCCCACTGTTGGGTAGGGACTGTCTCTGTATGTTGCCAATTTGTACTTCCCAAGCGCTTAGTACAGTGCTCTGCACATAGTAAGCGCTCAATAAATACGATTGATGATGATGGGGGCGAGAGGTCAGCGGCGAGCTAGACGAGATGGAGGTACAGTGAGGAGGTCAGCATCAGAGGAACGGAGTCTGCGGGCTGGGTTAGAGTAGGAGAGGAGTGAGGTGAGGTAGGAGGGGGCAAAGTCGATTTAAGCCAGTGGTGAGGAGTTTTTGTTTGATGCGGAGGTGGATGGGAAACCACTGGAGGTTCTTGAGTGGGGAAATATGGTCAAGCTCGCGGGAAACAAGCTCACTGTAGGCAGGGAGCATGCCTATCAACTGTTACATTGTAGTCTCCCAAGTGCTCAGTTCCGTGCTCTGCACACAATAAGCACTCAAATACGATCGACTGAATACATTCTACCGGTATTCTCAACACCCTCTGACATAAGAGCGGCACTTAAGAATAATTAGGGTATCCGTTAAGTGCTTATATGCCACTCACTGTGCTAAATGCTGGAATGGATACAAACAAATCGGGTTGGACACAGTCCCTGTCCCTCCTGGGGCTCGCCGTCTCCCCATATTACAGATGAGGGAACTGAGGCACAGAGAAGCGACTTGCCCTCGGTCACGTGGCAGAGCCAAAATTAGGACCCATGCTACTTCTCCTTAGAAACTTAGATTTCTTGATTCACATCTCGCTGCAACCAGCTTTCCGCCTCTAGCTTCTGGCACTACCCTGGGTTGTGGAGGTATGGGGGAGCACAGGAGAGCCTTGAGGAATTGGGGGAAACTTAGAAGGCCATGGAAGGCAAGGTTACCTCATCTTCAGGGCTGACCTGTCCATTCAACCACCCATGAGGGAATCGTTGGGAACACTCTGACACCACTGAGGCCTCAATGCGTTTATGTTGACATCATCCCGGGTCATTTTGGGTAAGGAAAAGGGAGGGGTGTCACACATCCCTGCCCGCTTCTTACTCAGCAAACAACCCCCCATTTGTAATAGCGTCTGCGAGAAAGTTGTTCTGAAGAATTTTTTGACCCTAGGACACAAGTTTGAAGATTGCCTCTATTAAAAAAAAACCCACCTTAAACCACGTTCAACTCATTCCAATCATATTAACATTTTAAGGCATACTGTTTTCTGGAAATGTGGATTTCTTGAGGGCAGGAAAAAAAAGGACTTCATTACATTACTGGCATCCATTTTCTCAATGTAAGAGCTGCCAAAGAGGAAGTTCATCAAATCAACTCTACGGATCGTCTTTAAAAGGTGCCGGCTGGCTGACACGAGGAATTGCCAGAGAACGACGGGCTCCCACGATAGCCCGTTTTTACCCTCTGCTCTACCCAAATTTAATTTGGTGCTTATAAACCCGCGTACATATATGAAATTGTCTCTTTGTCTTGTCTGTCAGCCAGTCAGTTGGATTTATCGAGTGCTTACTGTGTGCAGAGCACCGTATTAGCGCTTGGGAGACTATAATACAACAATGAACGGACAGGTTTCCTGCCCACAGGTGATAAGATCTTGATGCTAAGATAGACGATAAAACCATCCGATTACAAGAAACTCACTTTTAAGTTATAAATGGTAGCTTCAAAACAGCCGATAGGAAAAGACTAAAAACCAAAAACCCGTTCAATTTAAGGCAAAGCTCCTTCAATGGAGCTGATGTATTTTCTTCGCATAGCTCGCTGACTCGTCCATGAGAGAGAGGTCTTTTATCTCTTCCAGGAGGAGATAGAGACTGTCCCCCTTTGTCTGGCGATATTCCTGGTTGTCTTTCTGGCTGACTTGGGTCTCCGCGGCCTCTTGGGCGAGTTGAGCTGCCGACTGGGTCACTTCTCGGACTAAATCGCTCTTGGTCGCCCAGTGGGAACCCTGAGAAGGGAGGGCCGCCTCCGCCGACCGGTACGGCTTCTTGCTGACGATCTCCAGCCTGACGGTGTCTCTGTGGCAGCGGGACGTCTGGACCGAAATCCTGACCTTTCCGAGACGAGAGGATGAGCGCCTCATCCCCTCGGCCTTCGGCGGCCCCCGCCCCACCCGCCGCGGGTTCCGAACTTACTGTGACGTGGTCGAACATGCTGAACGTGACGGAGTCGCCCCCCGTTGCGGTGGAAGTGATTTTGTTCTGGAAGCGTTGGACGGACCCCGGCTTCCACTCGCAGCTTCCGTCGCGGCGGCAAGAGACCACTAGGCCCTCTTTGTTTCTCAGGTAGGCGGCACCTTTGATGCCAAACCTGAAGCGGAGAAGAAAGAAAAACCCAGAGCTGTCGAATTCTGAAGTGTGTGAATAATAATAATAATGATGATGGCATTTGTTAAGCGCTTACTATGTGCAAAAGCACTGTTCTAAGCACTGGGGAGGATACAGGGTGATCGGGTTGTCCCATGTGGGGCTCACAGTCTTCATCCCTGTTTTACAGATGAGGTAACCGAGGCACAGAGAAGTGACTTGCCCAAGGTCACACAGCTGACGAGCGGCAGAGCCGGGATTAGAACCCATGACCTCTGACTCTCAAGCCCGGGCTCTTTCCACTGAGCCACGCTGCTTCTCTAACCTTGGCTTGTATTGTAGTCTTTCATTCATTCGATCGTATCTATTGAGCCTGGCACGTAGTAAATGCTTAACAAATGCCATAATTATCACTGAGTGCTTACTGTCTGCAAAGCGTTGTACTCAGCGCTTGGGAGAGAACAATAGAACAATCAATCAATCAATCAGTCGTATTTATTGAGCGCTTACTGTGTGCAGAGCACTGTACTAAGCGCTTGGGAAGTACAAGTTGGCAACATATAGTTGGCATTATTATTATTATTAAAGGAGAATTGCCTTCTGTGGTCTATAATGGAGATGCGAAAGAGTTTCTTCCTTCCCTTAATTTGGGTGTTTAATAAAGCAGCATGGCCTAGTGGAAAGATAATAATAATAATAATAATGATGGCATTTATTAAGCACTTACTATCATCATCATCATCAGTCGTATGTATTGAGCGCTTACTATGTGCAGAGCACTGTACTAAGCGCTTGGGAAGTCCAAGTTGGCAACATCTAGAGACGGTCCCTACCCAACAGTGGGCTCACAGTCTAAAAGGGGGAGACAGAGAACAAAACCAAACATACTAACAAGTTAAAATAAATAGAACGGAGATGTACAAGTGAAATAAATAGAGTAATAAATATGTACAAACATATATGCATATCTCTGCCCGCTCACAATAAACTCATAATCTAGAGGGGGAGAGAGACATTAATAGAAATCAATAAATGAAAGATAAGCACATAAGTGCTGTGGGGCTGGGAGGGGGGATACTGTGAGCCTCATGTGGGACAGGGACTGTGTCCAACCCGCTGTGCTTGTATCCACCCCAGCGCTTAGTCCAGTGCCTGGCACATAATAAGCGCTTAACAAATACCAATCATCATCATCATCAATCGTATTTATTGAGCGCTTACTATGTGCAGAGCACTGTACTAAGCGCTTGGGAAGTACAAATTGGCAACATGTAGAGACAGTCCCTACCCAACAGTGGGCTCACAGTCTAAAAGGGGAAGACAGAGAACAAAACCAAACATACTAACAAAATAAAACAGAATAGATATGTACAAGTAAAATAAATAAATAAATAGGGTAATAGTAAATAAATAGAGTAATAATAAATAGAGTAATAGTACCAATAGTACCAATCCGTTCATTCCACTGTATTGAGTGCTTACTGTGTGCAAAGCACTATACTAAGCACTTGGGAGAGTACAGTATAACAACAGACACATTCCCTGCCCACAACGAGCACACGGTCTAGAGGGGGAGACGGACATTAGTATTAACAGGTAAATAAATGAGGTCACTGAGGCACAGAGGAGTTAAATGACTTGCCCCAGGTCACACAGCAGACAAGTGGCGGCGGCGCCGGGATTAGAACCCACGTCTTCTGACTCCCGAGCCCGGGCTCTTCCCACTAAGCCATGCTAAATTACAGATCTGTACATATTCATTCATTCATTCAATCGTATTTATTGAGCGCTTACTGTGTGCAGAGCACTGTACTAAGCGCTTGAGAAGTGCAAGCTGGCAACATCTAGAGATGGTCCCTACCCAACAGCGGGCTCACAGTCTAGAAGGGGGAGACAGACAACAAAACAAAACACACTCACAAAATAAAATATCTAGAGATCTGAAATACTTCAGACACATAATTGCTATCCCAACCTTAAACTCATTACTATAACACACAGTCAACCGGCATCGAACACAAATGTGCGGTATTTTGACATGTCAATTTAACAGTATGGAAGAAATGAACTTATTTGAACTTCCTGGTTTAAGTTCCAGTGAAAACGTACTGGGCTATCCTCATCCCTAAGGAATTTTAAAATAGTTCTTTTTTGGTAACTCGTCTTTATTCACACCATTCTGCAGCTGGAAATAGTATAAATGGATCAGATGTGACGTGGGGATGGGAGGACGAAGGAAGGAGCAAGTAAGAGCAGCACAGAAGGGAGTGGGAGAAGAGGAGAGGAGGCCTTATTATTATTATTATTATTATTATTATTATTATTATTATTATAATACAGCAAGCCAACTCACCTGGGAATAAACACGAGCACCCCGTTGGTTCGAATTGAATAAATGATGCCATCTGCTGTGCAGTGTTCTTCTGTGGCGGGGTCTTTGTCTTTGAAATACATACACTGAAACAGCTCCGTGGACTCTTTCTGGGAACGCTGGGCGGCCTGGGAGGGCAAGCGGAGATCGGGAGGAGTCTTTTAGACTGTGAGCCCACTGTTGGGTAGGGACTGTCTCTATATGTTGCCAATTTGTACTTCCCAAGCGCTTAGTACAGTGCTCTGCACATAGTAAGCGCTCAATAAATATGATTGATGATGATGAGGAGGAGCCACGTGGCTCGGTGGAAACGGCCGACGCTGAAAACTGGCCACCTCATTTACCCAGCTGGTCTGGTGGTTGGTCAGTCAGTCAATCGATCGTACGTACTGAGCGCTTACTATGTGTGCAGAACACTGTACTAAGAGCTTGGGAGAGCACAACAGGACAATAAGCAGACATGCTCTGCCCATAATAATAATAATTATGGTATTTGTTAAGCGCTTGCCATGTGCCAGGCCCTGTTCTAAGCGCATAATGAGCTTACAGTCTAGAAGGGGAGACCAACATTACTAGAAATAAATAAATGACAGATTATGACGTTAGTGCTGTGGGCTGGGAGGGGGATGAATAAAGGGAGCGAGCCCGGGGGACGCAGAAGGGAGTGGGAGGAGAGGAAGGAGGGCTTAGTGAGGGAAGGCTTCTTGGAGGAGATGGGCCTTCAATAAGGCTTTGAAAGTCGGGGGAGAGTCACTGTCGGATATGAGGAAGGAGGGATTTCCAGGACAGAGGCCGGACACGGGCATAATGTTGGCGGCGAGACTGAGGGACAGTGAGAAGGTTGGCATTAAAAGAGTTGTAGAAGGAGAGGAACGAGGTGAGATAGGAGGGGGCGAGGTTAGGACTCAGCTCGCTCACTGCCGTGGCCCGGGTTCGATTCGCAGTCAGGGAAACTAATTTTTTACCTTTATCCGGCCATTTTACTCTAACCTGTAAGTTTGCTGTGGGCAGGGAATGCATCTGTTATAGTGTCCTCTCCCAAGTTCAAGGCCCTACTGAGATCTCACCTCCTCCAGGAGGCCTTCCCAGACTGAGCCCCTTCTTTCCTCTCCCCCTCGTCCCCCTCTCCATCCCCCCATCTTACCTCCTTCCCTTCCCCACAGCACCTGTATATATGTATATATGGTTGTACATATTTATTACTCTATTTATTTATTTATTTATTTATTTTCCTTGTACATATCTATCCTATTTATTTTATTTTGTTGGTATGTTTGGTTTTGTTCTCTGTCTCCCCCTTTTCGACTGTGAGCCCACTGTTGGGTAGGGACTGTCTCTATGTGTTGCCAATCTGTACTTCCCAAGCGCTTGGTACAGTGCTCTGCACATAGTAAGCGCTCAATAAATACGATTGATGATGATGAATGAGAAGACAGTCTAGACTTGGAGACTGGAAGCACTCAACAAATACCACTGAATGAGAAGACAGTCGAAGCTTGGAGACTGGAACTCAGGACCCGTGGGTCGTGTCCATTTAGACTCCCCCAGCCACCCAGAACGCTTGTACAATTCCAGATGGGGAAAAGCACAGCTTCTTACCCTGTTTCTGTTATTGATATGTTTGCATAACTCCTCCAGATCTTTGTTGCTGAGTAAATGCTCTTTATCGCCTAGCTGCTTCTCTCTTGCGATTGCTGCCATTAGTAATCGGTGCACCACGATGTCTGAGTATCTTCTGATCGGAGAGGTGAAGTGGGTGTATTTATCCAGTGCAAGTCCTTTCAAAGACGAGAAACATTAAAAAAAAACAAAAATCAAAAAAACAAAAATCCCTGATGAGAAAGGTCTTTAAATGGCCCTGTCAAAAGCAGTTTACAGCCAAGCAAGGATCTGGGTTCTAATCCTGGCCCTGCCACATGTCTGCTGTGTGGCCGAAACTGTAAAATGAGGATTAGGATTGTGAGTCCTATGTGGCACAGAGACTGTGTCCAACCCGATTAGCTTGTATCTACCCCAGCGCTTAGTTCAGTGCCCAGAACATACTAAAAGCTTAACAAATACCATTTCTATTCCTATCAACATCTGTCTCGCCCTCTAGACTGTAAACTCATTATGGGCAGGGAGCGTGTCTGCTAATTCTGTTGTATTATCCTCTCCCAAGTGCTTAATATTCATTCACCTGTATATATGTATATACGTTTGTACATATTTATTACTCTATTTATTTATTTATTTATTTATTTTACTTGTACATATCTATTCTATTTATTTTATTTTGTTAGTATGTTTGGTTTTGTTCTCTGTCTCCCCCTTTTCGACTGTGAGCCCACTGTTGGGTAGGGACTGTCTCTAGATGTTGCCAATTTGTACTTCCCAAGCGCTTAGTACAGTGCTCTGCACATAGTAAGCGCCAATAAATATGATTGAGGCTGATGATGATGATTCAGCCAGTCAGTCGTATTTACTGAGCACTTACCGTGTGCAGAACACTGTACTAAGCGCTTTTATTTATTTTACTTGTACATATCTATTCTATTTATTTTACTTTGTTAGTCTGTTTGGTTTTGTTCTCTGTCTCCCCCTTTTAGACTATGACCCCACTGTTGGGTAGGGACTGTCTCTATATGTTGCCAATTTGTACTTCCCAAGCGCTTAGTACAGTGCTCTGCACATAGTAAGCACTCAATAAATACGATTGATGATGATGATGATGATTCAGCCAGTCAGTTGTATTTACTGAGCACTTACCGTGTGCAGAACACTGCACTAGGCGCTTTTATTTATTTATTTTACTTGTACATATCTATTCTATTTATTTTACTTTGTTAGTCTGTTTCGTTTTGTTCTCTGTCTCCCCCTTTTAGACTGTGAGCCCGCTGTTGGGTAGGGACTGTCTCTATATGTTGCCAACTTGGACTTCCCAAGCGCTTAGTACAGTGCTCTGCACCCAGTAAGCGCTCAATAAATACGACTGATTGATGAAGAGAGTACAACAGAACAATAAAAGACACATTCCCCGCCCACAACAAGCTTACGGTCTAGAGGGGAGACACATTAATATAAATAAATAAATCACAGATACAGTACGGTGCTCTGCCCGTAGGAAGTGCTCAATAATTGATTAGTACAGTGCTAAGTGCTTAGTACAGTGCTCTGCACATAGTAAGCGCTCAATAAATACGATTGATGATGATGATGATGATTCAGCCAGTCAGTCGTATTTACTGAGCACTTACCGTGTGCAGAACACTGCACTAGGTGCTTTTATTTATTTATTTTACTTGTACATATCTATTCTATTTATTTTATTTTCTTAGTCTGTTTGGTTTTGTTCTCTGTCTCCCCCTCTTAGACTGTGAGCCCACTGTTGGGTAGGGACTGTCTCTATATGTTGCCAACTTGGACTTCCCAAGCGCTTAGTACAGTGCTCTGCACACCGTAAGCGCTCAATAAATACGATTGATTGATGAAGAGAGTACAACAGAACAATAAAAGGCACATTCCCCGCCCACAACAAGCTTACGGTCTACAGGGGAGACACATTAATATAAATAAATAGAACAATAAAAGACACATTCCCTGCCCACAACAAGCTTACGGTCTACAGGGGAGACACATTAATATAAATAAATAAATCACAGATACAGTACGGTGCTCTGCCCGTAGGAAGGGCTCAATAATTGATTAAAAAACAAAAAGCAAGCGAGGGGGTGGGATGCTAATCGCTACCGTAATGATGGAATTCTTCCTCGGAGTACGATCCCGTGGAGAAGTACAGCGCGTTAGACATGGCGTGAGTGGCCATGGACCTCAGTAATCGATTCACAAGAGGGTCTTCGGGGTCTTCTGCTTTATCCAGGGAGTCGGCTAGCGTTTTGTTGGACCTGCCGAAAGAAGCAGACGGTTGAAGAGGAGAGCAACTTGCGATCTGCCCGTCCGAACCGGGGCCTGTAAGTAATAATAATCATTGGTATTTGTTAAGCGCTTACTATGTGCCAGGTGATGTACTAAGCGCTGAAAGCCTTAAAGAGTCCTTCCCGTTGTCCCGTTCGGATGGGCTCTGTCTCCCTGAGGGCCGGGAATGGGCCCATCAATGCTGAGAAGCAGCATGGTCTAGTGGTTAGACCATCATCATCATCAATCGTATTTATTGAGCGCTTACTATGTGCAGAGCACTGGACTAAGCGCTTGGGAAGTACAAATTGGCAACACATAGAGACAGTCCCTACCCAACAGTGGGCTTACAGTCTAAAAGGGGGAGACAGAGAACAAAACCAAACATACCAACAAAATAAAATAGGATAGATATGTCCAAGTAAAATAAATAAATAGAGTAATAAATATGTACAACCATGCCTATTTATTTCTTTTACTTGTACCTATCTATTCTATTTATTTTATTTTGTTGGTATGTTTGGTTTTGTTCTCTGTCTCCCCCTTTTAGACTGTGAGCCCACTGTTGGGTGGGGACCGTCTCTATATGTTGCCAGCTTGTACTTCCCAAGCGCTTAGTACAGTGCTCTGCACACAGGAAGCGCTCAATAAATACGATTGATTGATTGATTGATTGATTGTTAGAGCTCGGGCCCGGGGGGCAGAAGGACCTGGGTTCTCATCCCGGCTCTGCCGCTTGTCTGCTGTGTGACCCTGGGCAAGTCATTTCTCTGGGCCTCAGTTCCCTCATCTGTAAACTGGGGATTATGCGCTCAATAAATACAATTGATTGATTGATTGATTGATTGATTAAGGTTGTGAGATGGACTGTGTCCAACCTGATTACCTTGTATCTACTCCTGAGCTTAATGCAGTGCCGGGCACACAGTAACCATTTAATAAATACTAGACTGTAGCCCGTTGTTGGGTAGGGGCCGTCTTTATATGTTGCCAACTTGGACTTCCCAAGCGCTCAGTACAGTGCTCTACACACGGTAAGCGCTCAATAAATACGATTGAACGAATGAATGAAATGAGAGAAGCAGCGTGGCTCAGTGGAAAGAGCATGGGCTTTGGAGTCAGAGGTCTTGGGTTCGAATCCCAGCTCCGCCACATCTTTACATGTTGCCAACTTGTATTTCCCAAGCGCTTAGTACAGTGCTCTACACACAGTAAGCGCTCAATAAATACGATTGAATGAATGAATGAAATGAGAAAAGCAGCGTGGCTCAGTGGAGAGAGCATGGGCTTTGGAGTCAGAGGTCTTGGGTTCGTATCCCAGCTCCGCCACATGTCTGCTGTGTGACCTTGGGCAAGTCACTTAACTTCTCGGAGTCTCAGTTACCTCATCTGTAAAACGGGGATGATGACTGTGAGCCCCACGCGGGACAACCTGATCACCTTGTATCCCCCCAGCGCTTAGAACAGTGCTTTGCACATAGTAAGCGCTTAACAAATGCCATTATTATTATTATAATACCATCGAGCCCCACGTGGGACAACCTGATGACCCTGTATCTACCCCGGCGCTTAGAACGGTGCTTTGCACAAAGTAAGCGCTTAACAAATGCCATTATTATTATTATAATGCCATCGAGCCCCACGTGAGACAACCTGATCACCTTGTATCTACCCCAGCGCTTAGAACACTGCTTTGCACATAGTAAGCGCTTAACAAATGCCATTATTATTATTATAATACCATCAAGCCCCACGTGGGACAACCTGATGACCCTGTATCTACCCCGGTGCTTAGAACGGTGCTTTGCACATAGTAAGCGCTTAACAAATGCCATCATTATTATTATTATAATGCCATCGAGCCCCACGTGGGACAACCTGATGACCTTGTATCTACCCCAGCGCTTAGAACACTGCTTTGCACATAGTAAGCGCTTAACAAATGCCATTATTATTATTATAATACCATCGAGCCCCACGTGGGACAACCTGATGACCCTGTATCTACCCCGGCGCTTAGAACGGTGCTTTGCACATAGTAAGCGCTTAACAAATGCCATTATTATTATTATAATACCATCGAGCCCCACGTGGGACAACCTGATGACCCTGTATCTACCCCGGCGCTTAGAACGGTGCTTTGCACATAGTAAGCGCTTAACAAATGCCATTATTATTATTATAATGCCATCGAGCCCCACGTGGGACAACCTGATGACCTTGTATCTACCCCGGCGCTTAGAACGGTGCTTTGCACATAGTAAGCGCTTAACAAGTGCCATTATTATTATTATAATACCATCGAGCCCCACGTGGGACAACCTGATGACCTTGTATCTACCCCGGTGCTTAGAACGGTGCTTTGCACATAGTAAGCGCTTAACAAATGCCATTATTATTATTATAATGCCATCGAGCCCCACGTGGGACAACCTGATGACCTTGTATCTACCCCGGCGCTTAGAACGGTGCTTTGCACATAGTAAGCGCTTAACAAGTGCCATTATTATTATTATAATACCATCGAGCCCCACGTGGGACAACCTGATGACCTTGTATCTACCCCGGTGCTTAGAACGGTGCTTTGCACATAGTAAGCGCTTAACAAATGCCATTATTATTATTATAATACCATCGAGCCCCACGTGGGACAACCTGATGACCTTGTATCTACCCCAGCGCTTAGAACGGTGCTTTGCACATAGTAAGTGCTTAACAAATGCCATTATTATTATTATAATACCATCGAGCCCCACGTGGGACAACCTGATGACCTTGTATCTACCCCGGCGCTTAGAACGGTGCTTTGCACATAGTAAGCGCTTAACAAATGCCGTCATTATTATTATTATTCTTATAATACCGCGTGTCGATGGCGAAGCCCTTGGCCCCGGCACAGGTCCTCAGCTGGGCGAAGAATTCCTGGTGCGGGGCCGGGTGTCGGCGCAACAGGGCCCGGTGCGGGAAGGTCTTCCAGATCTTGGTGGCCACGCAGTGATTGGCCAGGATCATGCACTCGGCCACGGTCTCGTGGACCTCCAGGGGCTGCTTGGGGATCAGGTCGTGGATGTTGTTGTCCCGGTCCAGCTGGACGCGCACCTCCACGCCCTCCAGCTCCAGCGCCCCGCGCCCGGCCCTCCGAGCGCGGGCCCGGCGGGCCGCCGCCGTCAGCGTCCGCACCGCCCGGCCCAGCTCCTCCAGCCGGCGCCGCCGCGTCTCCCCGTCCAGGCCCCTCAGCTCGGGGATGGCGTCTGCCGCCGCCGGGTCCCCGTCCAGGAGGGTCTGGGCCGTCTCGTACGACAGCTTGTAGGCCGAGCGGATGATGCTCCGCCCGAACCGGACCTTCTGGATCTCGTACGAGGTGCGGTCCAGTTCCCACGTGACGCTGACGGCGTACCTGTCGGGACCGGGATGGGGCTCCCCTCGTTTCCAGCGCTCGGGGCAACGGGAAGCTCCAAACGAGGCCGTCACCGTTCTGAAGCGCTCCCCCCACCTGCCCTCCCTCCCGAAGCTTTGGGAAGCGACCCGGCTGAATGGAAAGAGCCAGAGGACCTGGGTTCTAATCCCGGCTCCGCCACGGACCTGCTGGGTGACCTTCGAAGGGTCGCTTCGCCTCTCTGGGCCTCATCTGTTCAATGGGGATTCAATACCTGTACTCCCTCTTACTTTGACCGTGAGTTCCACGTGGGTCCTGATGATCTTGCATCCCTCCCAGTGCTTCATACGGTGCTTGGCACTTAGTAAGCACTTGGCAAATACCACAATAATAATAGGAATTAGAGGAGTAATAATAAGAATGTTCCAAAGATCTTGCATCCCTCCCAGTGCTTCATACAGTGCTTGGCACTTAGTAAGCACTTGGCAAATACCACAATAATAATAGGAATTAGAGGAGTAATAATAAGAATGTTCCAAAGAGTCACCTTATTTGGTCTGTCTCCCTCATGGGATCGTAATATTAATAACAATAGTAGAATGTTATTATTATACAAGTATTATACGTTATAGTATATGCAATTAGTAGTAGCAGCAGTACAATCCCATGAGGGAGTCAGATCAAATAAGGTGGCTCTTTGGAAAATTCAAGTCCAGTTCCTTGATCCTCTGGCTTTCCGATTACAGCGAAGCAACCCAACCCGGCTGAGGGCCACTTGGACAACTTTTTCAGGAGGGCACAGAGGAAGCGTTCAACAAAAAAACCCTTCGAGTCAATAAGAGAGAGAGAAGTCATGAGAAAGCCAAAGAATCTCACCGGTCGACTCCGCCGAGGAGCGAGCACAGATTGGCGCTCAGGATAGAGGGCAACATGTCGTAGCGCCGATCGGCTAAATAATAGGTGGTGGCCCTGGGGGAGAGAAGGCACCATCTGAGCGTTGGTTAGGAGGCAGAGAACCTGGGAACACATGTTGCACGGTGGCGGTGCTGTAGACTATTAGAACCCAGGAGACCCGGGTTCTAATCCTGCCTCTGCCGTTGGCCTACCGCGTCAGTCAGTAAACTTTTCTGGGCCTCGGTTTCCTCATCCAGAAAATGGAGATGGGATACCAGTCCTCCCTCCCTCTGCGATCCACGGGTGGCTCAGAGACTGAATCCCATCTGATTATCTTGCATCTACCCCAGCGCTTCGGCACGAAGTAGAGAAATACATAAAAAAAGCCATCCCTACTATCGTTATTCTTGTGAGTAAAACCCGGGACAGTGCTCAAGGCACCTCTTCAAACCTGCCCACATTTGCCTCAATTTTCCTTGCGCTTTTGAAAAATAAAGTCCGTTCCCTGCTCCCTCGAACGATTTCAGCGTCCTTGGTTCTAAGCTTTCCAGAAATTCTGAATGGGGAAAGTCGGACAGCACCAAGGAGGCGCTTCACAACCACATCGGGGAAGCACAAAGTGAAACGCTCGCTTCCAATTCGAGGTTCTCAGGACAGAGTCCCTTCCGAGTAAGAGGAGAGGAGGGCCTGGTTTTCCAGGACAGGACGGTGGAGCAGACACTGCTGAGCGTCCCTCAGAATCACGTGGGCTTTGCTGCCCACCGTCATGGACAAATCTGGGGATGTTTCCATCCGGGAACATCGCGGCCTCTCCGCTCCATTCAAAAGGCCCCCTCACCTAGCTTTCTTCTTCTCCCCCTCCCTCCTGCGTCACCCTGACCTGCTACCTTTATTCATCCCCCCGTCCCAGCCCCACAGCATTTATGTCCAGATCTGTCATTTATAGTCATGTCCGTCTTCCCCTTCTAGACTGTAAGCTCATTATGGACAGGGAATGTGTCTACTTATTGTTCTACTGTCCTCTCCCAAGCACTCACTACAGGGCTCTGCACACAGTAAGCGCTCAATAAATACGATTGAATGAATTAACGAAAGTGACCTCGTCATCATCATCATCAATCGTATTTATTGAGCGCTTACTGTGTGCAGAGCACTGTACTAAGCGCTTGGGAAGTCCAAGTTGGCAACATATAGAGCCAGTCCCTACCCAACAGTGGGCTCACAGTCTAAAAGGGGGAGACGGAGAACAAAACCAAACATACTAACGAAATAAAATAGATATGTACAAGTAAAATAAATAAATATCGTCATCTCGGCCAGCGTGAAGAAACCCTAACTAAGCCCATTACCTCGTTTTAGCTTCCAGGTCGGTGTAGGAGTTCGGGGTCACGAAATGAGACACGTCCGCAATATGAACCCCAAGCTCCAGGTTGCCGTTTTCCAGGGTCCTCACGGACAGGGCGTCATCCACGTCTTCACAGTCCTTGGGGTCGATGCTGAACACGAGGTGGGTTTTCCTCAAGTCAGCGCGCACCTGCTCCTCCTCGGGGCTCACCCTCCACGGCTTTTCCGGGGTGTCGACCGGCATCTCGCTCAGCTGCCCAAGGACACCGGCCAGGCAGTGAGCCATTCATGGCGCGTGGCAGAGGCCCTCCGTTTCCCCCGGGCTGCCCTGACGGCCACTGCTCCCTGCTCTCACTCCTCCCCGGACCCCCGCCTGCCGCCCGGGGAGGGAGTCTGGAGTCCAAAATAGTCCATCTGTGGGACGAGCGTTCACCTGAACACCAGGGTTTGGTACAATATTTCAAGGCTCGGAAATGCTGTTACCGCCACAAGACCCGGGTAACGGGACAATCAATAAATCAGTGGTGTTTACTGAGTGCTTACTATGTGCAGAGCACTGTCGTAAGCACTCGGGAGAGCACAGTACAGCGGACACATTCCCTGCCCCACAAGGAGCCCACGGTCTAAAGACCGTAAAGCAGAGAGAAACCCGAGAAAGGGGGTGTGATTTTCAAGGCTCAAACCTGGGCTTCCGGGAAGGGTGACACCGAGATACTGTTCTCCACCAGGATTGTTGCAATTTCCCCTTCGAGGTCTCCGATTCTTCCTAAAACGCGAACGAAGTGTCCATTTGGATACACGGACGTTGACTCCCAGGAGTCAACACGCACCACCACCCTGAAGTCCTGCAAGGAGAGGAGAGAGCCAAATCAACACCGCCTGGTTTAATGATAATAACAGTAACAACACAACAACAATGATAATGGTGATGATAAATAATAACAATCTTCATCATCATCAATCATATTTATTGAGCGCTTACTGTGTGCAGAGCACTGTACTAAGCACTTGGGAATTACAAGGTGGCAACATATAGAGACGGTCCCTACCCGACAGTGGGCTCACAGTCTAAAAGGTAAGCACTTACTATATGCCAAGCACTATACTAAGTGCTGGGTGGTAAAATGCAGTCAGATCAGACCCAATCCCTGTTTTTTTAAAAAAATGGGATTGGATAGGCACTTACTATACTCGAGGCACTGTACTAAAAGCGGGGGTAGATACAAGATAATCTAGTTGGACACAGTTCAAATCTTGCCAGGGTAATCCCCATTTTACAGATAAGGGAACTGAGGCTCAGAGAAGTGAAGTGACTTGCCAAAGGTCACATAGCAGAGCCGGGATTAGAATCCAGGTCCTCTGACTCTCGGGCCGTTGTCTTTTCACTAGGCCACGCCGCTTCTCTGTTCCCCACATGGGGCTCACGGACGAAGAAGGAGGGAGACCAGGTATTGACGATCCCCATTTTTACAGATGAGGGAACCGAGGCCCAGAGGTGGTAAGTGACTTGCCAAAGGTCCAACCCAGCCGGCCGGCAGTGGAACAGGACTTGGGCCCCAGGCCTCTTGACTCCCTGTGCTCTAGTCCCTCCTTTCCTCCTCTCCCACTCCCTTCGGCATCACCCTGACTTGCTCCCTTTATTCCTCTTCCCTCCCAGCACTTACGTCCATATCTGTCATGTATTTATTTCTATTAATGTCTATCTCCCCCTCTAGACAGTAAGCTCATTGTGGGCAGCGACTGTGTCTGTTACATTGTCATATTGCACTCTCCCAAGCGCTCAGTACAGTGCTCTGCCTGCGGTAAGCGCTCAATAAATACAACTGATGGACTGACTAGGCCCCGCTGGTTTGTGCTGCACAGGCCGACTCTGGCGCTGGGGAGCTGCATGACCTCTAGACTGTGTAAGCTCATTGTGGGTAGGGAATGTGTTTGTTGTGCTGTGTATTGTCCTCTCCCAAGTGCTCAGTACAGTGCTCTGCCCGCGGTAAGCGCTCAATAAATACAACTGACGGACAGACTAGGCCCCGCTGGTTTGTGCTGCACAGGCCGACTCCGGCACTGGGCAGCTGCATGACCCTCTAGACTGTGTAAGCTCGTTGTGGGTAAGGAATGTGTTTGTTGTGCTGTGTGTTGTCCTCTCCCAAGTGCTCAGTACAGTGCTTTGAAGACAGTAAGTGCTCAATAAATACGACTGCCTGACTGGGAATCCATAGGTGGCCTTCTTGAAACCAAGGCCACTCACTATGGACTCTTCTTGAAGTGTTTTGGATTGTATTTCCCCTCCCCTAATTCTTCCAGTGCTTAGTACAGTGCTTTGCACATAGTAAGCGCTTAATAAATGCCATCGTATATACTACCCTCTTCCCTGGGCGACTGATTCCGGGGAGAATCATTACCTCATCTCTGCAGGTCCCTTAATCAATCAATCAATCAATCAATCAATCGTATTTATTGAGCGCTTATTGTGTGCAGAGCACTGTACTAAGCACTTGGCAAGTACAAGCTGGCAACATATAGAGACAGTCCCTACCCAACAGTGGGCTCACAGTCTAAAAGCGGGAGACAGAGAACAAAACCAAACATACTAACAAAATAAAATAAATAGAATAGATATGTACAAGTAAAATAAATAAATATATAGAGTAATAAATATGTACAAACATATATACATATATGCAGGTGGTGTATAAATGCCATCGTATATACTACCCTCTTCCCTGGGCGACTGATTCCGGGGAGAATCATTACCTCATCTCCGCAGGTCCCTCTGATTGTATTTCTCTACCTCTCGCTGAAAGAAAGCTTGTTAGGGTTTCCCAATTTTACCTATTGAGGGTTTCTGTACTGGCCAGTGGGATAATTTCTGTTTCTGTCTTGCGTTTCCCCAAACCACTCATTCGGGAACTGAGTCTCGCCGGCTTTTGTTTCCTATTTATCGCTCAGTGGTTTGGAAAGTTCAAAACAGGCACAAAAGGCACTGGTAACAGTCGTAATAATAATAAAAAATAATAATGGCACTTGTTGAGCGCTTACTATGTGCCAACCGCTGTTCTAAGTACTGGGGTAGATACAAGTTAATCAGGTTGGACACAGTCCCTGCCCCACAGAGGGCTCACACTCTTAATCCCCATTTTACAGATTAGGTAACAGGCCCAGAGAAGCGAAGTCACTTGCCCAAGGTCACACAGCAGACAGGTGGCAGAACTGGGATTAGAACCCAGGTCCTTCTGGCTCCCAGGCCCTATCCACTAGGCCACACTGCTTCTCTAAACTACACGAAATCCCGGAGAGCCCTGTGATTTGGCTTGGGTCACTGGCCCGGGTATCCGACCCTACGCCAACGAGAAGCAACCCCGGGTGCAGTAAATCACGGGAACTCCCAGCTCCACCACTTTGTTGGCTGTGTGACCTTGGGTAAGTCACTTCCCTTCTCTGGGCCTCAGCGGCCTCACCTGTAAAATGGAGGTTAAGACTGTGAACCCCATGTGGGACAAGGGCTGTGTCCAACTTGATGATATTGTATCTGCCCCAGCACTTAGTAATAATAATAATGATAATGATGGTATTTGTTAAGCGCTTACTATGTGCCAAGCACTGTTCTAAGCACTGGAGTGCCTGGTATCTAGTAAGTGCTTAACAAATACCTTAAAAAAAACCAGATGTGGGCAATGACCCGAGGAGGCCAATGGGACTCGGGTACCTGAAGCGCTTCGGCCTGCTGGGTGCTGATGCGGATTTTGGGAATCCGGTAATCCCACGGGGTGACCAGGATCTTCTGGCTGTTTTTGCCCTGAGACTGGAGCTCTTCCTTGGATGGAAACGTCACTACGTAATCCCGCCAATTCTTCTGAAGGATCCCCACCACTCGCCCTTGGAAGGAAAAAGGGGATTCGGTAGACAAAGGGAGGGGAATGCACATGTGGACCTAAGCGCTGTGGGGCTGGGAGGGAGGATGGATAAAGGGAGCGAGTCAGGGCGATGCGGAAGAGAGTGGGAGAAGGGGAAAGGGGGGTTTTAGGGAAGGCCTCTTGGAGGAGATGGGCCTTCGATAAAGCTTTGAGGGTGGGGAGAGTCGTTATCTGTCAGATTTGAAGAGGACTGAGGAAGGATGTGGGTGAGAGGTCTCCGGCGAGCTAGACGAGATCGAGATGCAGTGAGTAGGTTGGCATTAGAAGAGTAGAGTGTGTGGGCTGGGATGTAATAGGAGGGTAGTGAAGTGAAGTAGGAGGGGACAGGTAATTGATGATGATGGTATCTGTTTAGCACTTACTATGTGTCAAGCACTATTCTAAGCGCTGGGGTAGATACAAGGTCATCAGGTTGTCTCATGCGGGGCTCAGAGTCTTAACCCTCATTTTACAGATGAGGTCACTGAGGCGCAGAGAAGTGAAATGACTTGCCCGAAGTCACACAGCCGGGATTAGAACCCATGACCTCTGACTGCACAGCCCGTGCGCCTTCCCCTGAGCCACGCTGCTTCTCACACTGTACTCTCCCAAGCGCTTAGTACAGTACTCTGCACCCGGTAAGCACTCGATGAATACGATTGCCCGACGGACTGGTTGTTCGACTGACCGAATCCGGCGCCAGCGAGCGGGTGGAAGGGGCGGCCTGGCTCCCCCGGCCTCCGGGCGTGTTACCTGTGGGCATGGGCTCGGCGGGCCCCTCTCCACCCGTCTTCTCGTCACTTTCGCTCTCTCCCAGGGCAGCCGTGCGGCCCCTCCACTCCCGCCTGGGCAGCAGCTCCACCACCACCACGTCGCCGTGGAGCGAGCGGTTCCGCGCCTTCGTCCCGTGAACCAGGATGTCGCTGAGCAGGTCTGGGGGTGGGCACAGCGGGGAAGGGGGTCCCGGTCAGAGCTGCCTCACTCCGGCGGGGCCGGGAGGAAGGCAGGGGTGAGAAACCCGGTCCAAGCCTCCCGGATGCCGGGGTGACTGATGATTAGGCTATTTGGTAAGCGCTTAATATGCGCCAGAGAAGTGAGGCGACTTGCCCAAGGTCACGCAGCAGGTAAAGCGGGGAGCCAGGATCAGAACCCAGGACCTCTGGCTTCCTGGAGAAGCAGCGTGGCTCAGTGGTAAGAGCAGGGGCTTTGGAGTCAGGGGTCACGGGTTCAAATCCCGGCTCCGCCAGTTGGCAGCTGTGTGACTTTGGGCAAGTCACTTCACTTCTCTGGGCCTCAGTGACCTCATCTGTAAAATGGGGATGAAGACGGTGAGCCCCCCGTGGGACAACCTGATCACCTTGTATCTACCCCAGCGCTTAGAACAGTGCTTTGCACATAGGAAGTATTTATTTTATTTTGTTAGTATGTATGGTTTTGTTCTCTGTCTCCCCCTTTTAGACTGTGAGCCCACTGTTGGGTAAGGACTGTCTCTATATGTTGCCAATTTGTACTTCCCAAGCGCTTAGTACAGTGCTCTGCACATAGTAAGCGCTCAATAAATATGATTGATGATGATAGTAAGCGCTTAATAAATGCCATCATTATTATTATTATTATTATCTTTCCACTAGGCCATGCCGCTTTATTAAACACCCAAATTAAGGGAAGGAAGAAACTCTTTCGCATCTCCATTATAGACCACAGAAGGCAATTCTCCTTTAATAATAATAATAATAATGTTGGTATTTGTTAAGCGCTTACTATGTGCCAAGCACTGTTCTAAGCGTTGGGGTAGATACAAGGTGATCAGGTTGTCCCACATGGGGCTCACAGTCTTCATCCCCACTTTCCAGATGAGGGAACTGAGGCCCAGAGAAGTCAAGTGACTCGCCCAAAGTCACACAGCTGACAAGCGGCGGAGCTGGGATTTGAACCCATGACCTCTGACTCCAAAGCCCGGGCTCTTTCCACTGAGCCACGCTGCTTCTGTCTTTACTCTATAATACTAATAAAATAATTATGGTACTTCTTAAGCACTACTTTGTCCCAAGTGTTGGGGTTGCTACAAGTTAATCAGGTCAGACACCCTCCCTGTCCCACATGGGGCTCACGCTTTTATCCCCATTTTACGAATGAGATAACTGAGGCCCAAAGAAGCGAAGTGACTTGCCCAAGGTCCCAGAGCAGACATGTGGCAGAGCCGGGAGGGTTTCTACTAAGCACTGCGGTAGATCCGATATCACCAGGTCCCACATGGGGCTCTCAGTCTAAGAAGGAGGGAGAACAGGTGCTGAATCCCCATTTTGCAGATGAGGGAAGTGAGGCACAGACCAGTGAAGTCACTTGCCCTAGGCCGCACAGCAGGTCAGCGGAGGAGCCGGGATTAGAACCCAAGTCCTCCGGCTTCCAGGCCTGGGCTCTTTCCAGTAGGCGCTCAGTCTCTGCCTTGAGAAATTGGACGTGCTCTCATTTCAGCCAGGCGCCATCAATATCAAATGGGTGAACGGACTACGGGACTGTGATATGAAACCCCCTCCCGCAACGTCTCCAGCCCTTCATCCCGGTCCAAACAGGTGGGAGAGCGTGGCGGGCGTCCCCGGAAAGGTGGATGCCAAACCTGATTCTTTGCCGCTGGCTCCTTGGAGTCGAACGAAAGCTTCGATTTGTGCTCGGTGTTTGTTGACGTTGAGGACGCCCTAAAACAATAAGCGATATGACGCTATCAGTGGGAACAAAACAACCGACTTGTTTGGCTCTACTCTGATCAATCAATCAATCAATCGTATTTATTGAGCGCTTACTATGTGCAGAGCACTGTACTAAGCGCTTGGGAAGTACAAACCGGCAACACATAGAGACAGTCCCTACCCAACAGTGGGCTCACAGTCTAAAAGATGTATCTGATGTATCCACGTGCCGCCAAGGCGCGGAAACAAAGCCCCCCTAATAATAATAACTGTGGTATTTGTTAAGTGCTTATTATGTGCTGAGCACTGTTCTAAGTGGTGGGTTTTTTTTTATTGATAGCATTTACTAAGCGCTTACTATGTGCAAAGCACTGTTCTAAGCACTGGGGAGATTACAAGGTGATCGGGTTGTCCCACGGGGGGCTCACAGTCTTCATCCCCATTTTACAGATGAGGTAACTGAGGCCCAGAGAAGTGAAGTGACTTGCCCAAAGTCACACAGCTGACAACTGGCAGAGCCGGGATTTGAACCCATGACCTCTGACTTCAAAGCCCGTGCCCTTTCCGCTGAGCCACGCTGCTTCTCTGAGGGGATGTGTGGCCTAGTCTGATCTTGGAAGTCTGAGCCCGCCTCCACCACTTGCCTGTTGTGTGACCAAGGGCAAATCACTTCACCCTTTGTGCCTCAGTCTCCTCATCTGTAAAATGGGTGTCTGCTCTCTCTCTCTCTCTCTCTCTCTGAGCCCCACGAGGACCAGGGACCATGTCCAACCTGATTATCTTGTATTTCCCCCAGCACTTAGCACGGGACTTCTCCCCTAGTAAGCACTTTAATAAATGTCACAACGTTTGTTACTGTTATTTTTCTGAGAAATCTGGGTTGATGGATTGCCTCGGGGAAAAGAGCACAGTGCTTTGTAAATTTGTCCCAGCAATTCTGAAGATTTGAGCGGGTCTAGCAGCCCTTTGAAACTTTATAGAGAAACCGGGGTTTTCTGTGACGGGAGGTCACTATTAAGAAATGACAGGGTCGGAGGCAGCATGGCCTAGTAGAAAGAGAGCAGAAAAAGGACTCAGGAGCTCTGGGTTTTAGTCCTGCTCCCATTGCTTGCCTCCTTTGGGATTTTGGGCACTGCGTATAACCTTTCTCTGCCTCTTGTTTCCTCATCTGTAAAATGGGGATAAAATACCTATTTTCCAGCCCTGTGAGGGAGTGAGATTGGGTCGTGATCGGTTCATTTTCTATATATCCCAGCGCTTCCACACGCAGGAAGGGCTCTGTAAATACTTTAACGAACTCAACATTTCTCCGATTTCTTTTTCCCCCTTACCTGTACGTATCTCCCGGATTTGATCCCGGCCTCCAATACTTCCAGAGGCAGGTGTTCCGGATACTCCTTCCCATGGTTCTCCAGACTTTCGCTCTCCCTCTCGTGCCGAGACTGAAGTATGGAATCGCAGAGCTCGTGGGCGGCCTTTAGGTCAGGCCAGAAACTGCCCAGATAATCCTGTGTTGGATATTCCCAGAGCAGAGAGGAGAACATTTGGGGGATTTTGCTTCTGTTTGTAGAGAGCCGGCCGCCACATCACCTGCCCCGGCGTCAACCTTGCTACGGGGCATCTCTGCCTGAAAGAGACTCACTTCTGTCAATCAATCGATCACATGTAGTGAGCGCTTACTGTGAGCAGAGAGCTGGACTAAGCGCTTGGGAGAGGACCACATAACAGAGCCGGTAGACACGTTCCCTGCCCACAGTGAGCTTACAGTTTGGACGGACCCCAAAAAAACCAACAAAAAACCGCCCCCTGGAAATATCAAGTTCTTGAGATTCTTCCCACTCCTTTTCTCTTTTGCCCGCTGTGGCCCTGCCTATAATAATAATGATGATAATGATGGTATTTGTTTAATGTTTACTATGTGTCAAGCACTATACTAGGCGCCAGGGTGGACACAAGCTAATCAGGTGGGACACCGTCCCTGTCCCATATGGGGCTCACAGTCTTAATCCCCATTTACAGATGAGATTTTTATTTTTTTTACTGTATTTATTTTTTTTTACTCTATTTATTTATTTATTTTATTTGTACATATCTATTCTATTTATTCTATTTATTTTATTTTGTTAGTATGTTTGGTTTTGTTCTCTGTCTCCCCCTTTTGGACTGTGAGCCCACTGTTGGGTAGGGACTGTCTCTATATGTTGCCAATTTGTAGTTCCCAAGCGCTTAGTACAGTGCTCTGCACATAGTAAGCGCTCAATAAATACGATTGATGATGATGATGATGATGAGGGAACTGAGGCCCTGAGAAGCCAAGTGGCTTATCCAAGGTCACACAGCAGGCAAGTGGCGGAGCTGAGTGGAGGACCCAGGTCCTTCTGACCCCCCAGGCCCAGGCTCGATCCACTAGCACTGCCATATTCCAGTCAATCAGTGGTATTTATTCATTCATTCATTCAATCGTATTTATTGAGCGCTTACTGTGTGCAGAGCACTGTACTAAGCGCTTGGGAAGTACAATTTGGCAACGTATAGAGACGGTCCCTACCCAACAGTGGGCTCACAGTCTAGAAGGGGGAGACAGAGAACAAAACAAAACATATTAACAGAATAAAATAAATAGAATAAATATGTACAAGTAAAATAAACAGAGTAATAAATATGTACAAACATATATACATATATACAGGTATATACATATATCTGTACATATACATATGTACATATGTACATATGTACATACGTATATATATATATATATATATATATATATATATATATATATATATATATATATATACCACTTTGCTATTCTGCAGCTCCTAATACAGTGGGCGATTCATTCATTCATTCATTCAATCGTATTTATTGATTCTCAGCCTGGAGCCCCTATGATACGGCTTCCCTGACCACCACCAGCTGGGCTAGACAACACCTAGAGATGCAGCGTGGCTCAGTGGCGAGAGCACGGGCTTGGGAATCAGAGGACTTGGGATAGCATCTCGGCTCCACCGCTTGTCTGCTGTGTGACCCTGGGTAAGCCACTTAATTTATCTGTGCCCCATTTACTCATCTGTAAAATGAGGATTAAGGCCGCGAGCCCCACGTGGGACAACTTGATTACCTTGTATCTACTCCAGCGCTTAGAATGGTGCTTGGCACATAGTAAGTGCTTAACCATCATCATCATCCCCACCACACAGCATGGAGAAGGAGTATGGCCTAGTGGATAGAGCTAGAATCCATTCCTTCCCGCAGGACCTAAAGTCTTCCCGACTTCCCAACCAGCCATGAAGCTCTGTCTTCGTTAGGCCCTGTGCCCCTCCGGCTGGTGACCCAGAGGGATACCATCAGTCTGGTAGATTTCCCCTCAACGGCCCCGCCACAACGCTGCCAAAAGTTTCCTCAATCGATCCCAAGTGTGGTCTGGGCGCCTACACTGCGCAGAGCACAGAACCACGTAGGGAAGTGGCGTGGCCTGGTGGAAAGAGGCTGGGGCAGGGAGTCACGGGACCTGGGTTCTAATCCGGGCCGCACCACATGCCTGCTCTGCGACCCTGGGCGAGTCACTTCCCTGGGCCTCAGTTCCCTCATCTGTAAAATGGGGATTGACTGTGAGCCCCCTGTGGGACAACCTGATCACCTTGTAGTCTCCCCAGCGCTTAGAACAGTGCTTTGCACATAGTAAGCACTTAACAAATACCATTATTATTATTATTCTTCCCTTCTCTGGGCCTCAGTTTCCTCATCTGTAAAATGGGGCTGGAATACCTGTACTTAGACTGGGGGACCCTTGTGGAGTGGAAACAGTGTCACGCCTGATTTTCTTATGTATACCGCAGTGTGTGCCATAAAGCAAGTGCTTAACAAATATCACAATTAATATTATTAGTAAGTGCTCGGGAGAGTCCATTAGATTGCATGCTACCCCACTGGATTGTAAACTCCCGAGGGCAGGGATCATGCTTACTAAACATCAATCATATTTACCGAGCGCTTACTGTGGATCATGTCTACTAAACAATCAATCATATTTATTGAGCGCTTACTGTGTGCAAAGCACTGTACTAAGTGCTTGGGTGAGTACCATATAACAGACATATTCCCTGCCTACAAGCTTACAGCCTAAAGAATGAGCTTAGTCTACAATACCAATCAATACAATACCAACTCTATGGTATTGTGCTCTCTCATGATCTCTGACTTCCAGGAGCTTGCAGTCTCATTTTTGCCTTCACTGATACTCTGCGATTAAGAGTGACCTGCCCGTCAGTCAACAGTATCGAGCGCCTAATATCAATCATTCGGTTACTCAGTGGTATTTCCTGAGCGCTTAGCTGTTCAGAGCACCGTATTAAGTCCTTGGGCAAAATGCAGCATTCTTCCTAGACAGCGTGATGAATTACAAAGACATGGTCTCGGTCACCGTGAGCCATAAATACTCCCAACGCGACTCTCAAAAATGTAAAAACATTTACTGCACGTGGTCAGTCAGTGGTAAAGAGAGACAGAATCAACTTTTTGAACGCTTACTATCCTCTCCCAGAAAGCATTTCCAAACCCGGAAAGGACCTGGGTCCCACCCTGCTCTGCCGATCTCGAGCAAGTGGATTATAAGATTTGTGCTTCTTTCACGTGAGTCTCTGGACTCCAGATTTCAGTCTTCCTTCCTCAAGTGTCCAGAGCATTGCGATCACGTAGCCAGAAGGCCATCGTCTTTCCCATTTTTTTCCAGAGCTCTCCAATTCATACCATCTTCTTTCCTCCTAGCTCCCTGCCCTCAGGCAGGCTCCATTCCCCTCTCATTCCCAAATCCCGGTTCTTGCGCCGTAACATCGTTTAAGTCCAGCCATTCGACAGGGCCCTTCTCTCTCAACCTTGATTAGTGAGTGGGTTGAGGCTGGCGGTTCTGGAAGCCCAGGTCCCTCTAGACTGTAAGCTCGTTGTGGGCAGGGAATGTGTCCGTTATATTATTCTCCTGGGCTCTCCTAAGCGCTTAGTACAGTGCTCTGCACACAGTAAGTGCTCACTGAATATGACTGAGTGAGGGGCTGGGGGTCTCAGGCAGGGATTCCTGCCTCCAGTTTTGAGGGTAGGGCTCTCTGACAATCATTTTTGCCTGCCTCCCCGGGAGGCAGGGGGATTGGGTCTTGGCCACTGCGGTACTCGCCCAAGGGCTTAGTACAGTGCCTAGCCCTCGGTAGGCATTCAATAAATGCTACAGATTGGGATCTTCGAACAGGGTTCTGCACAGAGTAAGCGCTCAACAGCATCGACCGATTTTGTACTGTCCTTTCCCAAGTGCTTAATACGGTGCTCTGCAAACAGTGAGTGCTCAGTAATAATAATAATGATGGCCTTTATTAAGCGCTTACTATTGCAAAGCACCGTTCCAAGCGCTGGAGAGGTTACAAGGTGATCAGGTTGTCCCACGGGGGGGCTCACAGTCTTAATCCCCATTTTACAGATGAGGTAACTGAGGCCCAGAGAAGTTAAGTGACTTGCCAATAAATATGATCAAATGAATGAATGAATGACTGTAAGCTCTTTATGGGCAGGGAATGTGTCTGTTACATTATACTCTCTCGAGTGCTTAGTACAGTGCTCGGCACACAGTAAGCGCTCAATAAATATGATGGACTGATTGGTAACTCACTGATCTGGCGCCACTCTCTTTCCCCCGACCCACATCGCTCTCCCAGAGTTGCTGAACCGACGCCCGCAAATACCTTGAATGAGATCACAAAAACGCCTTCTGTTTCACTTCCATACTTCTGGATGGCCTCTTCGTCTTCCGTCACCATGACAACTGGCATCTTCCCCTCACAGTGTCCATGGTACCACACGGCTGCATGGTAGATGCTCCTAGGGGAGCAGAGGACACACGTACCCCCCTGGACTAGACCGCGTCAGCTAGTGATTTAGAATTCCCGCAGGTCTCTCCGGATTTCTGCTCACTTCCTTCCTCTGAGAAACGACGGCTGCCACTCCCGAAGCCCCCTGCCCCTCTCCGTGTCATCGCAGCCCGGTGTAGTGGATAGAGCACGGGCCTCGGAGTCAGAAGGTCATGAATTCTAATCCTGGCTCCCCCACTTGTCTGCTGCGTGACCCTGGGCAAGTCACTTCACTTCTCTGGGCCTCAGGTACCTCATCTGGAAAATGGGGATTACGATTATGAGCTCCATGTGGGACAGGGACTGTGTCCAACATGATTAGCTTGTATCTACCCCAGCCTGGCACGCAGTAAGCGCTTAACAAATACCACAAAATATAATAATAATTGTGGGATTCATTATACGGTTTCTGTGAAAACACAGTCCTAACCGCTGGGGTTGATCCAAGATCATCCGATTGGCTGCAGTCCCTGTCCCAGATGGGAATTACGGTCTAAGAGGTGGGGGCAACAGGGGTCCGATCTCCATTTTCCAGAGGAGAAAACCGAGGCCCAGAGAGGTCAAGGGACTTTGCTCAGGGTCACCCAGCAGGACCAGCGGCAGAGGTGGGAGGAGAACTCCGTTCTCCTGGCCCTCAACTCCAGCTGAAAACTCCCACCAATGTGTGTGTGTGTGTGTGTGTGTGTGTGTGTGTCTGTGTCTGTGTGTTGTGGGGTGTGTGTAGGGGGAGAGAGGGTGAGTGGGAGGGGGCGCAGGGAGGGGCCCTACCTAGTCTGCCACTTTTCCATAGACTCTCCTTGCACCCTCGGGACATAGCAGCACTGATGAAATTCGTTAGCAAAGAGGATGCAGTCATGCCGGGCGTCCTTCAGGAGGTTCCGCAGCTTGTTGTACTGCCTGGATCAGGAGGGAGGAAAAGGAATAATAATCAGAAGAAGAACTGTGGCATTTGTTAAGCGCTTACTATGTGCCAAGCTCTGTACTAGGCGCTGGGGTAGATCCAAGCTAATCAGGTTGGACACAGTCCGTCCCACACGGGGCTCACACTTAATCCCCATTTTCCAGAGATCACTGAGGCTCCAAAAAGTGAAGTGACTTGCCCAGGGTCACACAGCAGACAAGCGGCAGGTCCTCTTGGCTCCCAGGCCGGGGCTCTTTCAACCAGGCCACTCTGCTTCTCATTTGGAAGAAGGCTGATCGGACGCAGCACAGGAGAATACGTTTTGATTTCTTTATCTGCCTGGTAAAAACTTCTTTCTGAGTCACTTTGAGAGTGGGGCTACTGTGTCAAGAGAGGGAGCTGCCACTTTCTGGCTCTAGTCAACCGTCATATCAATCAATCAATCAATCGTATTTATTGAGCGCTTACTGTGTGCAGAGCACTGTACTAAGCGCTTGGGAAGTACAAGTTGGCAACATGTTGGTCGCATGGTCATATGGTTGAGGATCGATAAGTGAGGTTCTGCTTCTCCCTCTGGTTGCCACTTCCTCATCTGCTAACAATTTGGCAGGCAGGGAGAAAGGGAAGAGAGGAGATACATTTATTTATTTCTATTGATGTCTATCTCCCCCTCTAGCCCATAAGCTCGTTGTGATCAGGGAATGTAAGCTCTTCTCTAGACTGCAAACTCATTGTGGGCAGGGACTGCCACTGTTATTGTTAAACTGTACTCACCCAAGGGTTTAGTACAATGCTCTGTCACATAGTAAGCGCTCAATAAATACAATTAACTGATGGAGAAAATTGGCTTTAATCGTGTTCCATTTTAGAAACTGCAGAAAGGTTTGGGAGGTAAGGTGAATCTGCTAAGACCTTGTATCTACCCCAGGGCTTATTATTATTATTAATAGTCGTATTTATCGTATAATCGCTTAGGCCTGGAACGCCCTCCCCCTCCTCATATCCGACAGACAGTAACTCCCCTCCCCTTCAAAGCCTTATCGAAGGCACATCTCCTCCAAGAAGCCTTCCCTGACTAAGCCTCATTTCCTCTTCTTCCACTCCCTTCTGCGTTGCCCTGATCTCTTCCCTTTATTCACCTTTCCCTCAGCCCCATGGCACCTATGTAAATGTCCAAAATTTATTTATATTATAATAATATATATAATAAAATATATTATATATAATAATATAATATATAAATAATTTGTTTATATTATAATAATATATTATAATAATATTATAATGTCAGCCTCCCCTTCTAGTCTGTAAGTTGGTTGTGGGCAGGGAACGTACCTACCAACTCTGTTTTATTGTACTCTTCCAAGTGTTTAGCGCAGTGCTCTGCACATGGTAAGTTCTCAATAAATACGACTGACTGATTGTAAGTGCTTAAATATAATAATGATGAGGAAGTCTTGGAGTTATCTGTGATTTGATTCACCCAAGTGCTCCCCACATTAGCCTGTCAGGAGGTTTTTTAATGATATTTTTTTAAGTGCTCACTATGTGCCAGGGACCGTACTAAGTACTGAGGTGGATACAAGGTAATCAAGTTGGACATAGTCCATGTCAAAGTGGTAATCCCTATTTTACAGATGAGGGAACTGTGGCCCAGAGAGGCTAAGTGCCTTGCCAGGGTCACACAGTAGATAAGCGGAGGAGCCAGGACTAGAACCCAGATCCTTCTGACTCCCGGGCCTGGGCCCAATCCATTGGGCCACGCTGCTCCTCTTCCTCGGAGGGCGGCTCATGAAGCCGGCGGAGGACCTCAACCCTCCTCACGTGACCGGGGCGTCCAATAAGTCCCGACTTCGGGATCCAGACCCAAGCCACTTCTGGACCAGAGCTGGGACAGTGAAACCCTTGGAGCAGCAGTGTGGCCAACCGGGAAAAGCTCAGCTCTGGGAGTCGGAGAACCTGGGTTCTAATTCCGGTTCTGCGGCCGGCTGGGAAGCAGCCTGGCTCGGCGGAAAAAGCACGGGCTTGGGAGTCGGAGGTCATGGGTTCTAATCCCGGCTCTGCCACGTGTCTGTTGTGTGACCTGGGGCAAGTCACTTAACTTCTCTGAGCCTCAGTGACCTCATCTGTAAAATGAGGATTAAGACGGTGAGCCCCACGTGGGCCAACCTGATCACCTTGTATCCCCCCCCAAGCCCTCAGAACAGTGCTTTGCACATAGTAGGTGCTTAACAAATGCCATCATTATTATTCTGCCACTTCCCTGCCACGTGACCTTGGGTGAGCCACTTAACTTCTCTGTGCCTCAGTTGCCTCATCTGTAAAATGGGGATTAAGGCAATGAGCCCCACGTGGGACAACCTGATTACCTTGTATCTACTCCAGTGCCTAGAACAGTGCTTGGCATCATCATCATCAATCGTATTTACTGAGCGCTCACTATGTGCAGAGCACTGTACTAAGCACTTGGGAAGTACAAATTGGCAACATATAGAGACAGTCCCTACCCAACAGTGGGCTCACAGTCTAAAAGGGGGAGACAGAACAAAGCCAAACATACTAACAAAATAAAATAAATAGAATAGATATGTACAAGTAAAATAAATAAATAGAGTAATAAATATGTACAAACATATATACATATATACAGGTGCTGTGGGGAAGGGAAGGAGGTAAGATGTGGGGGATGGAGAGGGGGACGAGGGGGAGAGGAAGGAAGGGCACATAGTAAGTGCTTAAGAAATACCATAATTACCATTATTACTATTATGTGGGGCAAGGACTTTGACGTGATTAACCTGTATCCACCACAGCGCTTAGAAAAGGGCTTGAGACATAGTAAGCGCTTCACAAATTGTAATCATCATCAGGGTGGACACAAGTGAGGAGGGCTGGGGACTCTGACAACTGTTTTAAGGTAAATATTGTTCAAATCAAGCCAGCTGTTAAAATGTATACACTTAACAGCTGTTTTTTAATATGACAGTAACAGAAATACGTCATTCAAATTAAACCAGTTTGTTCAAACATATGATTAGGGGAGGTAGTCAATTACAGTGTTAACATCTGGTTTATCTTCTAGAAAATTTCAGGTCTTTCCTTAAAACAAAGGTGAAACTGAGTAGCCACTTTTACAGTCCCACTGCAGTAAACATGATCTTGGTTTCAAAGAATTGTATGTAAGAAGACAAGAGAGAAGATTTTTTCTTGATTTTTTTCGGTAATATTCATTTTGCATTATCTTTGAAAATCAACTATGTAACCCCAAATAATACGGTCTTGGGAAAAATAGAGAGATTATATTTTGATAAAGTATTCCTAGTGGGCATTTGATTTGTGCAAACAAAAAGTCTTTTCCCACTGTTAACTATCCATAATTTTCCTCGAATGAAGGAAATTATTAAATTGGTCCTGTTTTCACTGGTCTGTCTCTCAGGCTACTATCAGGGAAAACATTATCTTTTAAATAAAGCTTTAAAGAAATAAAGTACCTAATCACTATTTCTATTTTCAAAATGAAAAAAATATATAAATATAATTACTGAATTGCTATTAAAATGTTGCCAGATAGATCATCAGAAATTTCTTTCTTAGCTCAAACAGCAGCCTGGATTCCGCAGATGGTTTGAACACCAGAAAACATGTTTTCATGAACATCGTCACAATTTCAATTCAGGGTCAAGCAGTGTTGTCTACTGGAAAGAGCCCGGGCCTGGGATTCACAGGACCTGAGTTCTAATCCTGGCTATGTGACCTCGGGAGAGTCATCTCACTTCTCCAGAGCCTGTTTCCTTATCTATAAAATGGGGATTAAATATCTGTTCCCCTTCCAACTTAGACTTTGAACCCCATGTGGGACCAGGCCTGTGTCTGGTCTGATAATCTTGTATCTATACCAGGGCCCAATACAATGCTTGAAAAATTCATTTATTCATTCAATCATATTTACTGAGCGCTTACTGTGTGCAGAGCACTCTACTAAGTGCTTGGGAAGTACAAATCGGCAACATACAGAGACGGTCCCTACCCAACAACAGGCTCACAGTCTAGAAGGGGGGAGACAGACAATAAAACAAAACAAGTAGATAAAAATGGAAAATGCTTAACAAATACCACACTTTCTGGGTGTTTCTTTCCAGTGCTTATGTTGTTTTGTGGTTTTTTTTATAGTATTTGTTAAGTATTCCAGGCACTAAGCGCTGGGGTAGATGCAAGCTAATCAGGTTGGACAGAGTCCCTGTCGCACATAGGGCTCGCGGTCTTAATCTCCATTTTACCAATGAGGTAACTGAGGCCCAGAGAAGTGAAGTAGCTTGCCCAAGATCTCACAGCAGACAAGTGTGGAGCAGGGATTAGAACCCAAGTCCTTCTGTTGTTTCTATCCATTAGAGAGACAGTGCTTGGCACATAGTAAGTGCTTAACAAACACCATAATTATTGTTATTAATTATTATTAGGCCACGCTGCTTCTCTGCTCCATCAGTGCTTTGTACACAATGGGTGCTCAAGAAAAACTATGGAATGAATAATGTTCCTGTAGCTCAGTATCATAAACTCTTAACCATTTCAATTTATGTGGTTCAAAACCCTGTCGAACAATGGAAAGTTCGGAAAGTTTCCTCAGCAGATGGATTAGCATTTGCCATAGGCTAGGAATGTCTGAAATGAAAAGAATTAAAATTCAGCACAATACCGTTAAAAGGAGAACTCTCAGAAATTATATCAAAAAAACCCCTCTATTTTGATCCTAAAAGTATTTTATAAGGTATTGGATAGATTTTGTACCTCATTAGAAATCTAAACCTTAGCAGTAAATTGATTTTAGAAACTAAAACGTGTGGGCCTTTGTAGTTGCAGTTAAGCCTGAAAAGAATAATAATGAATCAGATTATAAACTATTCTATTTTCTTGCACATTTTCATTAACAGAGTCTAAGCATATTTTATCAATTATTTTGACCTCAATGCTATTAAGAACCGTGCTCTTTATAATAAGAACAGATATCACACTTTCCCTTAAATCATTTTAAGGTATTATGCTTGATTTAAAATTATGATTCTGCCCCTTATAACAATGCATGGCCCTCGAGTTAATTAGAAGTCTTACCCAAAAATTTCAACAAAAACATTTATTATTTCTGGCTTGTGATGCATTTCCCCCTCACTTTGACACTGTTAAAAAGACGGATTTTCACCCTGGCCTCAGACACCTTCTGCTTATCAAGTATGATAATTACGACTACTTCTTTGGCTTTGTCCAAAAAACCCACGCTGATATTTAATAGTGTCATGAAGCCTGTACTTCAAGAATATTGTCCTTTGCCAAAGAGAATACTGGAAATCCTGAAAATATTATTCTTTTTATGCGAGACTTGTATTATTTCCAGAAATCACTGAAATTCTAATTGAACCCCAGCTTATGCGGAGAACACGAGAAGCAGTGTGACCTAGTGGCTAGAACCCGGGCCTGGGTTCTAATCCCGGCTCCGCCGCTTGTCTGCTGTGCGACCTTGGGCAAGTCACTTCACCTCTCTGTGCCTCAGTTACCTCATCTGGAGAATGGGGATGAAGACTGTGACTCCATATGGGACCTGGATCATGTCCAACTGGATTATTCATTCATTCATTCAATCAATCGTATTTACTGAGCGCTTACTGTGTGCAGAGCACTGTACTAAGCGCTTGGGAAGTACAAGTTGGCAACATACAGAGACAGTCCCTACCCAACAACGGGCTCACAGTCTAGAAGGGGGAGACAGACTACAAAACAAAACATGTGGACAGGTGTCAACTCGTCAGAACAAATAGAATTAAAGCTAGATGCACATCATTAACAAAATAAATAGAATAGTAAATATGTATAAGTAAAATAAATAGAGAAATAAATCTGTACAAACATATATACAGGTGCTGTGGGGAAGGGAAGGAGGTACGGCCATGGGGATGGGGAGGAGGAGAGGAAAAAGGGGGCTCAGTCTGGATTACCTTGTATCTACCCCAGCGCTAACAGAGGGCCTAGTACATAGTAAGCACTTAACAAATATCATTTAAAAGGGCCAAAAAAGTGCTTAAATACCATTAAAAAGAACCCTTAAAACAAAACAAAAAACCTAATAAGCGCTTAGAAGAGTACCACGGCTGCAGAAGACATAATCCCTGCCCTCAAGGAATTTACAATCTAATGTGTGAGGCGGACACAAAGTAATTAAACAGGAGGAAAAAGAGACTGAAAAGACAGAAAGGTGAAGAAGTGCTAAAATCGAAGAGTTTTTGTACATCAATATGTCCAAAGTCCCGTGGGCAGAGCTGGGAGTTTACAAGTGCTGAGGCAGCACTTCAGCAAAAATGCAAAATAAAAAAGTCTTTACCGCATATAACATTTACCATTTACCTACGGACGAACACGGCTGGTTATTGATTCCCAGTCAGATAATACTCTCTAAATCATGCGGCCAAGAAAGATACTAAATCATGCCGATGCAAAAATATTCATTATGTTGTTCAGTAGAGCACACGCTACTAAATTGGCGAGGAACTCATCTTTTAGAATAACATAATAGAGTCTCTCCCCTCCTCCCTCTTCACCCCAGCAGTTTGAAGACCTTTTTCTGTTGCACAGGTCTAAATTCAAAAGGGCTACTCCTCTAGATTGTAAGCTCGCTGTGGGCAGGGAACGTGTCTACCAGCTCTGTTGGACTGTCCTCTCCCAGGTGTTTCACACAGCGCTCTACACACAGTGAGAGTTCAGTAAATCTCACCGAAAAGCATAGTATGCGACACCCAGGAAGCGCTTGAAGTAGCCTGGCCGGGTAGCTGGACGCCGGGGACTGGGTGTCAGAAGGACCTGGGTTCATTCATTCATTCAATCGTATTTACTGAGCGCTTCCTGTGTGCAGAGCACTGTACTAAGCGCTTGGGAAGTCCAAGTTGGCAACATCTAGAGACGGTCCCTACCCAACAGCGGGCTCACTGTCTAGAAGGGGGAGACAGACAACAAAACAAAACAGATTAACTAAATAGAATAAATATGTACAAGTAAAATAGAGTAAAAAATATATACAGTCCCGGCTCTGCCACTCGTCTGCTGGGTGACCTTGGGCGAGTCGTTTCACTTCTCTGGGCCTCAGTTACCTCATCTTTAAAATAGGGATTAAGGCTGTGAGCCCCATGTGGGACAAGGATTGGGTCCAACTTGATTAGCTTGCATCTACCTAGCGCTTAGTTCAGTGCCTGGCGTATAATAAGAGCTTAACACCTCCCTCAAGGACTTAGAACAGTAAACACTCAATCATCATCATCAATCGTATTTATTGAGCGCTTCCTGTGTGCAGAGCACTGTACTAAGCGCTTGGGAAGTACAAATTGGCAACATATAGAGACAGTCCCTACCCAACAGTGGGCTCACAGTCTAAAAACTCACTCAATAAATACCACTGATTGATTCACAAATACCATAAAATAAATAAATGAATAATAGTAACTGTGATATTTGTTAAGAGCTTACTGTGTGCCAGGCACCGTACTAAGCACTGGAGAAGATACAAGGTAATTGGGTTGGACACTGTCCCGTGTCTCTTGGGTAAGTCACTTAACTTCTCTGTGCCTCAGTCACCTCATCTGTAAAATGGGGATTAAGACTGTGAGCACTACGTGGGACAACCTGATCACCTTGTATCTATCCCAGTGCTTACAACAGTGCTTGGCACGTAGTAAGTGCTTAACAAATACCATCATTATTATTACTAGAGGGAATCAGATCCCCCTCTCCATCCCCCCATCTTACTTCCTTCCCTTCCCCACACCACCTGTATATATGTTTGTACATATTTATTACTCTATTTATTTATTTATTTTACTTGTACATATCTATTCTATTTATTTTATTTTGTTAGTATGTTTGGTTTTGTTCTCTGTCTCCCCCTTTTAGACTGTGAGCCCACTGTTGGGTAGGGACTGTCTCTATGTGTTGCCAACTTGTACTTCCCAAGCGCTTAGTACAGTGCTCTGCACACAGTAAGCGCTCAATAAATACGATTGATGATAAGCTTGTTGTGGGTTGAGAATGTGTCTGTTTATTGTTGTATTGTCCTCTCCCAAGCGCTTAGCACAGTGCTCTGCACACAGTAAGCGCTCAATAAATGACTGAACGAATAAATGAATCCATGAGTCCCATCGATCAACGGACTGATCCCGGGAAACAGATCTACCTCCGTCCTCTCTGATGCTGCACGGCTTGGCTAGCCGTGTACATGAAGATGATCCCCTTCAACTCCGGAAACTCGAGGACCTCCAGGAAGTCTTGAACCACTTTCCAATCAGGAATAACGTAGTGTGTCACGTCCCCGGACAGAAGTTTCCCATCTGAAATGGAATCCGACGTTTCAAAGGTCGGTCATTTTCCCGTCTACTTCACTGCTCCCGTGGGGGCCATGCGAGCCCCCTCTCCGCCCCCGCCCATAACGTGCAAAATCATTCGCAACCTTGATCCTTCTGGGAAAGATTTTTTTTGGTGCTGTTGTTTCCTTAAAAAAGGAAGACAAATCTACTTTGGCAGAAGACTCGCGAGTGAGCAAACCCATCACCTCCATTTTTCTTTTGGAGTGGTAAATAAAATCTTCACGGAGTTTATTACGATGTCAGTGCTGGAGGGAGGGAGGAAATGGATTTCCTGAAAAAGAAACAGACCTCTCAGGCCTACCTGGACAGTTTATGCTAACTCGTCGCTTTCGGAAACAGACGGGCTCAGAGACAGGAAAGGATGATTTAAAATGACAAGGGTTTAAAGAGGAGTGTGAAATATTTGTGGGCCAGGGCTGTAATTTTAAGCCAAGAAGCCAGAGCGAGTTTCCTTCTAAGCTTCTCAAATTACTTAAAAAAAGAAAAAAGGAGCAATTGGAGTCCAAGCCCAACCAACCAGGAGGGACGTCTTATATACAGATATTTTATGGTACTTGTTAAGTGCTTACTATGTGTCAAATACTGTTCCAAGTCCTGGGGTAGGTACAAATTAATCAGATTGGACACAATCCATGTCCCACATGGGGCTCACAGTCTTAATCCCCATTTTACAGATGAGGTAACCGAGGTCCAGAGAAGTGAGGTGACTTGCCCAAAGTCACACGGCTGACAAGCGGCGGAGCCGGGATTAGAACCCATGACCTCTGACTCCCAAGCCCGGGCTCTTTCCACTGAGTCACGCTGCTTCCCATACTAAAGTACTTAGTTTAGTGCTCTGTATATAGTAAGCACTTAAATACCATAAGAAGATAATAATAATAAAAAAGGGGGCCCCATCAAATCCAGAAACTGTGATGGGCCTACAGAAAGGACACTTCCTGGGTTTAGATGGGAACCATGGCAACGTCATTATTGTGATGTGCAACACGCTGTGCTATCAAACGCATTTATTGAGCACTAACTGCGTGTGGAGCACTGCACTAAGTGCTTGGGAGAGTACATTACAACAACAGACACAATCCCTACCCGCTCTGTCACTTGTCAGCTGTGTGACCTTGGGCATGCCACTTAACTTCTCTGTGCCTCAGTTACCTCATCTGTAAAATGGGGATTAAGACTGTGAGCCCCAAGTGGGACAACCTGATCACCTTGTATCCCGACCAGCACTTAGAATGGTGCTTTGCACATAGTGAGCGCTTAACAAATACCACCACCATCATTATTATTATTATTACCCACAACGAGCTCAGTCTAGAGGAGGATTCTCTAGACATCTGGAAGTCCTTTCATCTTATAAAGAAATACATGAAAAGAGTCCATTCAAAATCTCAAAAAGGGGCCCTTACACCAGAATTAGGAAAGTGTAGAAGCTGTTTTTCCTTTTTAAACAGCAGTAAGGCTATGTGTGGAGTGTTTATCACATGCTTAGCACTGTGCTCACCCCTGGGGTAAATACAGTATAATTGGATCAAAGTGCTTTAGGGACAGTGCTTTAAAGCTTATCTTTGCAGTAGTTTCAAGAAGAAAAACCCCTAGCAAGAAAACATTGGAGGGATTTGAGGTTTTGGCCTAGAAGGGGGTGGAGCCCCTTGGCCTAGTGGAAAGAGCTCGGGCATCAGAGGTCGTGGGTTCTAATCCCGACTCTGCCCCTGGTCTGCTGTGTAACCTAGGGAAAGTCACTTCACTGTGCCTCAGTTCCCTCATCTGGAAAATGGGGATGAAGACCGGGAGCCCCACGTGGGACAACCTGATGACCTTGTACCCCCCCCCCCAGCGCTTAGAACAGTGTTTGGCACATACTAAGCCCTTAACAAATATCATCATCATCATTACTCTCTGTGCCTCAATTCCCTAATCCGTAAAATGGGGATTGTGCCTGGGAGACCCACGTGGGACAATGACTGATTGCCTGGCATCTACCCCAGTGTTTAGCACATGAGAAGCAGCGTGGCTCAATGGAAAGAGCCCGGGCTTGGGAGTCAGAGGTCATGGGTTCAAATCCCAGCTCTGCCAATTGTCAGCTGTGTGACCCTGGGCAAATTACTTCTCTATGCCTCAGTTCCCTCATCTGTAAAATGGGGATGAAGACTGTGAGCCCTACGTGGGACAACCTGATCACCTTGTATCCTCCCCAGCGCTTAGAACAGTGGTTTGCACATAGTAAGTGCTTAATAAATGCCATTATTATTATTATTATAGTAAGTGCTTAACAAATACCATCATTGTTATTATTATTCTCTGTGCCTCGGTGACCTCATCTGTAAAATGGGGATGAAGACTAGGAGCCCCACGTGGGACAACCTGACCCTGTATTCAATCGTATTTATTGAGCACTTACTGTGTGCAGAGCACTGTACTAAGCGCTTGGGAAGTACAAGTTGGCAACATATAGAGACGGTCCCTACCCAACAGCGGGCTCACAGTCTAGTAGTCTGTATCTAGAGAAGCAGCGTGGCTCAGTGGAAAGAGCCCCGGCTTTGGAGTCAGAGGTCATGGGTTCGAATCCCGGCTCCGCCACAAGTCTGCTGTGTGACCTTGGGCAAGTCACTTAACTTCACTGAGCCTCAGTGGCCTCATCCGTAAAAGGAGGATTAAGACTGCGAACCCCACGTTGGACAACTTTATCACCTTGTATCCCCCACCCCCCGGCGCTTAGAACAGTGCTTTGCACATAGTAAGCGCTTACCAAATGCCATCATCATTAGCATTATTATCTCCCCAGCGCTTAGAACAGTGCTTGGCACACAGTAATAATAATAATAATGACATTTATTATTTTAGACTGTGAGCCCACTCTTTTAGACTGTGAGCCCACTGTTGGGTAGGGACTGTCTCTATATGTTGCCAACTTGTACTTCCCAAGCGCTTAGTACAGTGCTCTGCACACAGTAAGCGCTCAATAAATACGATTGATTGATCGATTAAGCGCTTACTATGTGCAAAGCACTGTTCTAAGCGCTAAGGAGGTTACAAGGTGATCAGGTTGTCCCACAGGGAGGCTCACAGCCTTAATCCCCATTTTCCAGAGGAGGGAACTGAGGCCCAGAGAAGTGAAGTGTTATCATCATCATCATCATCAATCGTATTTATTGAGCGCTTACTGTGTGCAGAGCACTGTACTAAGCGCTTGGGAAGTACAAGTTGGTAACATAGTACAAGTTGGTAACATAAGTGTTATGTTGCCAACTTGTACTTCCCAAGCGCTTAGTCCAGTGCTCTGCACACAGTAAGCGCTCAATAAATACGATTGATTGATTGAAGTGACTTGGCCCAAGTCCCCCAGCTGACAACTGGTGGAGCCGGGCTTTGAACCCCATGACCTCTGACTCCAAAACCCGGGCTCTTTCCACTGAGCCACGCTGCTTCTCCTAAGGGCTTCCCAAATGATGATGATGGCATTTATTAAGCGCTTACTATCAATCAATCAATCAATCAATCGTATTTATTGAGCGCTTACTATGTGCAGAGCACTGTACTAAGCGCTTGGGAAGTACAAATTGGCAACACATAGAGACAGTCCCTACCCAACAGTGGGCTCACAGTCTAAAAGTCTACTATGTGCAAAGCACCGTTCTAAGCGCTGGGGAAGTTACAAGGAGATCAAGTTGTCCCACGGGGGGCTCACAGTCTTAATCCCCATTTTCCAGAGGAGGTAACTGAGGCCCAGAGAAGTGAAGTGACTTGGCCCAAGTCCCCCAGCTGACAACTGGCGGAGCCGGGCTTTGAACCCCATGACCTCTGACTCCAAAACCCGGGCTCTTTCCACTGAGCCACGCTGCTTCTCCTAAGGGCTTCCCAAATGAGATGATGATGGCATTTATTAAACGCTTACTATGTGCAAAGCACCGTTCTAAGCGCTGGGGAAGTTACAAGGAGATCAAGTTGTCCCACGGGGGGCTCACAGTCTTTCCAGAGGAGGTAACTGAGGCCCAGAGAAGTGAAGTGACTTGGCCCAAGTCCCCCAGCTGACAACTGGCGGAGCCGGGCTTTGAACCCCATGACCTCTGACTCCCAAACCCGGGCTCTTTCCACTGAGCCACGCTGCTTCTCCTAAGGGCTTCCCAAATGAGATGATGATGGCATTTATTAAACGCTTACTATGTGCAAAGCACCGTTCTAAGCGCTGGGGAAGTTACAAGGAGATCAAGTTGTCCCACGGGGGGCTCACAGTCTTTCCAGAGGAGGTAACTGAGGCCCAGAGAAGTGAAGTGACTTGGCCCAATTCCCCCAGCTGACAACTGGCGGAGCCGGGCTTTGAACCCCATGACCTCTGACTCCCAAACCCGGGCTCTTTCCACTGAGCCACGCTGCTTCTCCTAAGGGCTTCCCAAATGAGATGATGATGGCATTTATTAAGCGCTTACTATGTGCAAAGCACCGTTCTAAGCGCTGGGGAAGTTACAAGGAGATCAAGTTGTCCCACGGGGGGCTCACAGTCTTTCCAGAGGAGGTAACTGAGGCCCAGAGAAGTGAAGTGACTTGGCCCAAGTCCCCCGGCTGACAACTGGCGGAGCCGGGCTTTGAACCCCATGACCTCTGACTCCATCATCATCATCATCATCAATCGTATTTATTGAGCGCTTACTATGTGCAGAGCACTGTACTACGCGCTTGGGAAGTACAAATTGGCAACATAGAGAGACAGTCCCTACCCAACAGTGGGCTCACAGTCTAAAATCTTGGGAAAGCCCTGTTCTAGCAACACAGATCTGGAGAGGAAAACAGATCCTAAATGAATCAGGGTCTGAAACAGGGATCGTCTCTCCCAACTCTGTTGTTAGTGGACTCTCCCAAACGCCCTGCGCACAGTAAGCGCTCAACGAACACCACCGGTTGGTTGGCCTTGGAAAAATATTAAAAAAAAAAAAAAACAAAAAAAAACAACCCAAAACCCGGGCTCTTTCCACTGAGCCACGCTGCTTCTCCAACCAATCAATCAGTCGTATTTATTGAGCGTTTACTGTGCGCAGAGCACTGTACTAAGCGCTTGGGAAGTCCAAGTTGGCAACAGATACAGTCCCTACCCCACAGTGGGCAAATGCCCTCATTATTCTCATTATTTCTAGGCCGCCCCGGAGGGCCCTCCCTCTGTCCCTCCTCTGTCCCCCTGTCCCTCCCTCTGTCCCCCCCGGCCCCCCGGACGGGTCCTGACCGTTGGCACACTGTCGGGGCCTTGGGCAGAGGGGGCTGTGGCAGGGCAGGCTGGGCCGCAGGTAATGCTCCCGCACGATGCGGACAGGCCGGCCCCGGAAGGCCCGAAGGTGCAGCACCTTCTCCCGCTTCTGCAGCATCCCGGAGGGCCGCCCGGAGGAGGCGGAGGAGGAGCAGGAGGCGGAGGACCAGACCAGACGGGAGAGGCCGAGGCCCGTGACATCACCACGGGCCCCCTTCCGTAACCCAGGCAACGCCCATCCCTCCACGTCACCTAGGTAACGCCCCTCGCTCGTCCCCGCCCTCCACCATTCATTCATTCAATCGTATTTCATTCATTCAATCGTATTTATTGAGCGCTTCCTGGGTGCAGAGCACTGTACGAAGCGCTTGGGAAGTCCAGGTTGGCAACAGGTAGAGACGGTCCCTACCCAACAGTGGGTTCACAGTCTAGGAGGGGGAGACAGAGAACAAAAGAAAACATATTAACAGATTAAAATGAATAGATATGTACAAGTAAAATAAATAATCAAGCAATCAATCAATCGTATTTATTGAGCGCTTCCTGTGTGCACAGCACTGTACTAAGCGCTTGGGAAGTACAAGTTGGCAACATATAGAGACAGTCCCTACCCAACAGTGGGTTTACAGTCTAGAAGGGGGAGACAGAGAACAAAACAAAACGTATTAACAAAATAAAATGAATAGAAAAGATATGTACAAGTAAAATAAATAGAGTAATAAATCAATCAATGAATCAATCGTATTTATTGAGCAATTACTGTGTGCAGACCACTGTACTAAGCGCTTGGTAAGTCCAGGTTCGCAACAGATGGAGACGGTCCCTACCCAACAGTGGGCTCACCGTCTAGAAGGGGGAGACAGAGAACAAAACGAAACGTATTAACAAAATAAAATAAAATAGATATGTACAAGTAAAATCAATCAATCAATAAATAGAATAATCAATCAATCGTATTTATTGAGCGCTTACTGTGTGCAGAGCACTGTACTAAGCGCTTAGGAAGTCCAGGTTGGCAACAGATAGAGACGGTCTCTACCCAACAGTGGGTTCACAGTCTAAAAGGGGGAGACAGAGAACAAAACCAAACATACTAACAAAATAAAATAAATAGAATAGATATGTACAAGTAAAATAAATAAATAGAGTAATAAATATGTACAAACATATATACATATATACAGGTGCTGTGGGGAAGGGAAGGAAGTAAGGCGGGGGGATGGAGAGGGGGAGAAGGGGGAGCGGAAGGTGGGGGCTCAGTGTGGGAAGGCCTCCTGGAGGAGGTGAGCTCTCAGTAGGGCCTTGAAGGGAGGAAGAGAGCTAGCTTGGCGGATGGGCAGAGGGATTGGGGGCATTCCAGGCCCGGGGGAGGACGTGGGCCGGGGGTCGACGGCGGGACGGGCGAGAACGAGGCCTAAGGGGGAGGAGGTCAGCGGCGGAGGAGCGGAGGGTTTGGTGGAAGGGTTTTAAAAATACTCCAAATAGTCATCAGAAACAAACGGGAGGCAGTTTGCATAGAGGGATTTTTCAGCTCCAGCACACGTGTATACACACACTTAAGGGGAAATGGCCATTCAATCCAAAAATCAATGAAATAGTGTCCCTCAGTGGTAAGACTAAAAAACACAATACGACAAAAGATACAGTTAGCGGGTTAACGGTACAGTAAAAATCCTGCTGAGATTCATACCAATTTGCAACCGCCCCCGCCAAAATCATTTTCATTTTTTCAAAAGGTTGCCAAGTAGCGATCTGTACAATAATCATTACAAAGTGATTAGGGATTATGGGAATGCCCAAGTTATTTTATTAAACTAGAGAAGCAGTGTGGCCTAGTAGATGGAGCATGGGCCTGGGAGTCATTCATTTCAGTCATTCATTCAATCGTATTTATTGAGCGCTTCCTGCGTGCAGAACACTGTACTAAGCGCTTGGGAAGTACAAATCGGCAACATATAGCACATGTATATTATGTTGCCAATTTGTACTTCCCAAGCGCTTAGTACAGTGCTCTGCACATAGTAAGCGCTCAATAAATACGATTGATGATGATGATGTTTGTACATATTTATTACTCTATTTTACTTGTACGTATTTACTATTCTATTTATTTTATTTTGTTAGTATGTTTGGTTTTGTTGTCTGTCTCCCCCTTCTAGACTGTGAGCCCGCTGTTGGGTAGGGACCGTCTCTATGTGTTGCCAACTTGGACTTCCCATGCACTTAGTACAGTGCTCTGCACACAGTAAGCACTCAATAAATACGACTGAATGAATGAACGAATATAGTTCCCCCTTCTAGACTGTGAGCCCACTGTTGGGTAGGGACTGTCTCTATATGTTGCCAACTTGTACTTCCCAAGCGCTTAGTACAGTGCTCTGCACACAGTAAGCGCTCAATAAATACGATTGATTGATATAGGGACGGTCCCAACCCAACACCGGGCTCACGGTCTAGAAGGGAGAGACAGACAACAAAAAAAACCATATTAACAAAATAAAGTAAATAGAAAAAATATGTACAAGTAAAATAAAGAATAATAATAATAATGGCATTTATTAAGCACTTACTATGTGCCAAGCACTGTTCTAAGAGCTGGAGAGGTTACAGGGTGATCAGGTTGTCCCACGTGGGGCTCACAGTCAAACCCCATTTAACAGATGAGGTAACTGAGGCACAGAGAAGATAAGTTTTAGACTGTGAGCCCACTGTTGGGTAGGGACTGTCTCTATATGTTGCCAACTTCACTTCCCAAGCGCTTAGTACAGTGCTCTGCACGCAGTAAGTGCTCAATAAATGCGATTGGTTGACTGATTGATCGATTGATAAGTTGCTTGCCCAAGATCACACAGCAGACAAGTGGGGGAGTCGGGATTGTAAATAATAAATAAATAGAAACGTACAAAAATATATACATATATACAGGTGCCGTGGGGAGGGGAAGGAGGAAAGTCCCCCCGCTCAGCCCCGCCCCTCTCCCGGGTCACGCCCCTCCCGTAACCCAGGCAACGTCAGGCCACGCCCCCTCACGTCACCTAGGTGACGCCCCCTCCCTCCTCCTCGCCCAGCCCCGCCCTCCACCAGGGCCACGCCCCTCCCGTGACCCAGGCCACGTCCGGTCACGCCCCCCTACGTCACCTAGGGGACGCCCCCTCCCTCCTCCTCGCCCAGCCCCGCCCTCCACCAGGACACGCCCTCCCGTAACCCAGACAACGCCCGGCTACTCCCCTTACGTCACCTAGGGAACGACCCGCCCCTCATCCGGGCCACTCCCCCTCCCTCCTCCTCGCTGAGCCCCGCCCTCCACCAAGGCCACGCCCTCCAGTAACCCAGGCAACGCCCGGCCACGCCCCTCACGTTACGTAGACCACGCCCAACCCTTAGCCTCGCTCATTCCCGCCCCCCACCAAGGCCACGCCCCCCGGAACCAAGGCAACGCCCGGCCACGCCCCTGACGTTGCGTAGACCACGCCCACTCCTCAGCCTCGCCCCGCCCCCACAAAAGCCACGCCCCCTCCGCAGACTCGCGCGCCCCGGCCCCGCCCCCTCCCCGCCGGAAATGGAGGCCCCAAGGGGCCGAGGCGGAGCTCCAGGCCTTCTGCGCAGGCGCACTGCCCCGTTAACTCATGAGGCCCCACCTCATGGTGGGCCTCAGTTTCCCCTTTCCATTCTTTCTGAAGGTGGGCCAAAAGTAATAATAGTAATATCAATGATATTTGTTAAGCACTTACTGTTCCAAGCCCTGGGGTAGATACAAGGGAATCAGGTTGTCCCACATGGGGAGCACTGTCTTCATCAATCAATCAATCGTATTTATTCATCATCATCATCATCAATCGCATTTATTGAGCTCTTACTGTGTGCAGAGCACTGGACTAAGCGCATGGGAAGTCCAAGTTGGCAACATATAGAGACAGTCCCTACCCAACAGTGGGCTCACAGTCTTCATCCCCATTTGAGGGAACTGAGGCCCAGAGAAGTGAAGTGACTTGCCCAAAGTCACCCAGCCGACAAGTGGCAAAGCCGGGATTAGAACCCACGACCTCTGACTCCCAAGCCCGGGCTTTTGCCACTAAACCCATTTGTCAGTTCCCTCATCTGTAAAAATGGGGATGAAGACTGTGAGCCCCACGTGGGTCAACCTGATCACCTTGTATCCTCCCAGCGCTTAGAACAGTGCTTTGCACATAGTAAATACTGAGCAAATACCATAATTATTTTATTATTGTCTGCTAGGTGACCTTGGGCAACTCAATCATCAATCAATCAATTGTATTTATTGAGCGCTTACTGTGTGCAGAGCACTGTACTAAGCGCTTGGGAAGTACAAGTTGGCAGCATATAGAGACAGTCCCTACCCAACAGTGGGCTCACATTCTAGAAGGGGGAGACAGAGAACAAAACCAAACATATTAACAAAATAAGTCACCTCACTTCTCAGGGCCTCAGTTACCTCATTTGTAAAGTGGGGACTAAGGCCATGAGCCCCATGTGGGACACGGAAAAGGTCCAACCTGATTAGCTTTTTTTCCATCCCAGTGCTTAGTACAGTGCCTGGCACATAGTAAGCGCTCGCTGAGGCGGGTCTAAATGCTGTGCTTGGACGATTATTGATTTTTTATCTTTTAGACTGTAATCTCTTGTGGGCAGGGGGGAGGAATGAATAAAGGGAGCAAGCCAGGGGGCTGCAGAGGGGAGTTGAAGAAATCAATACCTTGATATAGTCTATAATAATAATAATGATGGTATTTGTTAAGTGTGTCCTAAGTGTCAGGCACTGTTCTAAGCGCTGGGGTAGATACAAGATACGTGTTTCCTGCCTGTCCTGCTTAATTGTTTCACTTCAGCTCTCTATATCTACTCCTATTTTCTACCACTTATTTTCTACCCACATCCTATCCTCAGAGCTGGATTTGCTTCTTTGTGGAAGGGTGGGGGAATGGGATCTGGAAGAGGAAGGGAAGACAAATGATGATGATGATGATGATGATGATGATGATGGCATTTATTAAGCGCTTACTTTGTACCAAGCACCGTTCTAAGCGCTCGGGAGGTTACAAGGTGATCGGGTTGTCCCACGGGCGGCTCACAGTCTTAATCCCCATTTTACAGATGAGGTAACCGAAGCACAGAGAAGTGAAGTGACCTGCCCAAAGTCACACAGCTGACAATTGGCGGAGCCGGGATTTGAACCCATGACCTCTGACTCCAAAGCCTGTGCTCTTTCCACTGAGCCACGCTGCTTCTCTGGAGTAGAAGGATTGGGTGGGTAGGACAGTGAGGTTGAGCAGAGGAGTATAGTAATAATAATAATGATGCTATTTGTTAAGCGCTTACTATGTGCCAAGCACTCTTCTAAGCGCTGGGGGGGATACAAGGTGATCAAGGTTGTCCCACGTGGGGTTCACAGTCTTAGTCCCCATTAGGAAGGAGGGCTGATAGGTTAGTGGAGCCAGTTGCTAGATGGAAAGTCTCAGAATTTAAAATAAGCAGCGTAGCCCAGGGAACTAAAAACAAGATTCTTCACATCCTCTTCATATTTCTCTTCATATCTGGCAGTTGCTCCCTCTTCTTATCCGACAATTACTCTCCCTACCTTCAAAGCCTCACTGAAGGCACATCTCCTCCAAGAGTCCTTTCCCGATTAAATCCTCATTTCCTTTTCTCCCACTCCCTTCTGCTTCACCCTGATTTGCTCCCTTTATTCACCCCCGCCAACCTCAGCCCCACAGCACTTATCTGTAATGTATTTATTTATATTAACGTTGGTCTCCCCCTCTGGACTGTAACTCATCATAGGCAGGGGTTGTTATATTGTCCTCTCCCAAGTACTTAGTACCGTGCTCCCTAAATATGCTTGATTTATTGAAGATTAGGAGTAGAGATTTTTACGTACATTGTTAGCTGCCGCAAGTTCTTGAGCTTTCAGGGGGGTTATCTAAAATGGGGAGCGGTTCAGTTTGTGGAATTACAAGGCTCAGAGTCCTGCATTTGCCCCCGTCTCTCCCAAATAGCTGGAGGCCTGCTCGACGGCCTCTGGTTACCAAGGCAGTCAGGTTCACACCACATCTTCACTTTGTTCTCTCCTCTTCTGGAAGGAGTAGCTGAGAACAAGATGAAACTACCCCCTTGATTCATTCAATCTTATTTAGCGCTTACTGTGTGCAGAGCGCTCTACTGAGCACTTGGAAAGTACAGTTCAGCAGTAAAGAGAGACAATACCTGCCCACACTGGGCTTACAATACCCCTGGTCTGCTGCTCAATGGGATTTATTGTGACCTTGTGTGAACGTGGGCAAGTCACTTCACTTCTCTGAGCCTCAGTTCCCTCATCTGTAAAAATGGGGATTAAGACTGTGAGCCCCACGTGGGACAACTTGATCACATTGCAGCGCTTAGAACAGTGCTTTGCACATAGTAAGCACTTAACAAATGCCATTATTATTATTATTATTATTTATTCACCTTGAGAACGAGATGGAGGCAGGATGGCGAACCCCAACCCAAGGAGCAGTATGGTATAATTGATAGAGCACATGTCTGGGGGTCATAGCGCTTACTATGTGCCAAGCGCTGTCCTGATCGCGACTCCCACACTTATCTGCTGTGTGACCTTGGTCAAGTCACTTCACTTCTCTGGGCCTCAATTACCTCAGCTGTAAAATGGGGATTAAGACTGTGGGACCCACGTGGGACAACCTGATTACTTTGTAACTACCCCAGTGCTTAGAACAGTGCTTGGCACATAGTAAGCACTTAACAAACACTATAATAATAATAATGATGGCATTTATTAAGCGCTTACTATGTGCAAAGCACTGTTCTAAGCGCTGGGGAGGTTACAAGGTGACCAGGTTGTCCCATGGAGGGCTCACAGTCTTCATCCCCATTTTCCAGATGAGGTAACTGAGGCCCAGAGAAGTTAAGTGACTTGCCCAAAGTCACACAGCTGACAATTGGCGGAGCCGGGATTTGAACCCATGACCTCTGACTCCAAAGCCCGTGCGCTTTTCCACTGAGCCACGCTGCTTCTCAATGATAATAATGCTACAGTAATAATTTATTTTAAATAAATAAAATTACAGCTATGTACATGAGTGCTGTGGGGATGGAACGGGGGGCAAATAAAGGGAGCAAGTCAAAGTGTAGCAGAAGGGAGTGGAAGGAGAGGAAAGGAGGGCTTGGGCAATTGGGAAGTCCAAGTTGGCAACATATAGAGATGGTCCCTACCCAACAACAGGCTCACAGTCTAGAAGGGGGAGACGGCCAACAAAACAGAACAGATTAACAAAATAAAATAAATAGAATAGTAAATGTGTACGAGAGTAAATAGGTACAAGTCAGAAGGACCTGGGTTCTAATCCTGGCTCCGCAAAGCCAACCCTGTTGATTTGTACCCTTCCAGGCACTTGAAACAGTGCTCTGCACACAGTAAGCGCCCAGAAAATGCCACTGAATGGGTGATTGGTGTATGCAAGCCACTGTCACTAGCATCAATTCCTCTGCGCAGGTTGTCGGTTTTGAAGACTCGGAAAAGAAGTGTACCGCCTTCACCACCATCATCATCACAGTTAAGCACCAGGTCAGTTGGTCATTTGCTGCGGAATCGTTTCCTATTCAGAGCCACTCCCTGGGCCCACTTTCTCCAGAACGTCCTACCTTCGCCTTCGTCAGGCGTGTGTGTCCCGAGAGTTTTTTTGGTAGAAATATCGAAGTTATTTACCGTTGCCTTCCTCTGCGAAGTGCCAGGTAAGTGCCTAGAATTATTTAACTGATCGAAAAGGAACCATTTGATCATTGTGGCATTTGTTCAGTACTTACTAGTAGGGTACTTGAATAAATACAAGATAATCAGGCTGGACACAATCCCAGCCCCACGTTGGGCTCGCGGTCTAAGAGGGAGAGCAAACAGGTATTGAATCCCCATTTTACAGATGAGGAAACTGAGGCACGGAGAAGCGAAGCGACTTGCCCGAGGTCACCCAGCAGACAAGTGGAGGAGCCGGGATTGGAACCCAGGTCCTTCTGACTTGTACATATTTACTCTTGTACATATTTACTATTCTATTTATTTTATTTTGTTAATATGTTTTGTTTTGTTCTCTGTCTCCCCCTTCTAGACTGTGAGCCCGTTGCTGGGTAGGGACCGTCTCGATATGTTGCCAACTTGTACTTCCCAAGCGCTTAGTACAGTGCTCTGCACACAGTAAGTGCTCAGTCAATCAATCAATTGTATTTATTGAGCGCTTACTGTGTGCAGAGCACTATACTAAGCGCCTGGGAAGTACAAGTTGGCAACATATAGAGACAGTCCCTACCCAACAGTGGGCTCACAGTCTAGAAGGGGGAGACATAGAACAAAACCAAACATATTAACAATATAAAATAAATGGAATAGATATGTACAAGTAAAATAAATAAATAAATAAATACGATTTATTAATAAATACGATTGAATGAATGAATGAAATGAATGGCTCCCAGGCCCATTCTCCATCTACTAGGCCACACTGCTTCTCTAGTTTAGTAAAATAACTTGGGCATTCCCATAATCCCTAATCACTTTGTAATGATTATTGTACAGATCGCTACTTGGAAATTTTTTGAAAAAAATGAAAATGATTTGGCGGGGGGTGGCAGTTGCAAATTGGTATGAATTCATTCATTCAATCGTATTTATTGAGCGCTTACTGCGTGCAGGGCACTGTACTAAGCGCTTGGGAAGTACAAGTTGGCAACATATAGAGACGGTCCCTACCCAACAGTGGGCTTACTGTACCATTAACCCACTAACTGTATCTTTTGTCGTATTGTGTTTTTTAGTCTTACCACTGAGGGACACTATTTCATTGATTTTTGGATTGAATGGCCATTTCCCCTTAAGTGTGTGTATACACGTGTGCTGGAGCTGAAAAGTCCCTCTATGCAAACTGCCTCGCGTTTGTTTCTGATGACTATTTGGAGTATTTTTAAAACCCTTCCACCAGGTACCTAAGCCATCCTCCTGTCTCAAAATGAATTCAACACTAAATTTCATTTATTAATAATGACGGCATTTATTAAGCGCTTACTCTGTGCAAAGCACTGTTCTAAGCGCTAAGGAGGTTACAAGGTGATCAGGTTGTCCCACGGGGGGCTCATAGTCTTAATCCCCATTTTACAGATGAGGTAACTGAGGTACAGAGAAGTGAAGTGACTTGCCCAAAGTCACACAGCTGACAAGTGGTGGAGCTGGGATTTGAACCCATGACCTCTGACTCCAAAGCCCATGCTCTTTCCACCGAGCCACGCTGCTCCTCTTATTTATTATTATTATTATTAATAATAATAATAATGGCATTTATTAAGTACTTACTATATGCAAAGCACTGTTCTAAGCACTGTGGAGGTTACAATAATAATAATAATAATGGCATTTATTAAGCGCTTACTATGTGCAAAGCACAGTTCTAAGCACTGTGGAGGTTACAAGGTGATCAGGTTGTCTCATGGGGGGCTCATAGTCTTAATCCCCATTTTACAGATGAGGGAACTGAAGCACAGAGAAGTGAAGTGACTTGCCCAAAGTCACACGGCTGATAAGTGGCAGAGCCAGGATTCAAACCCACGACTTCTGACTCCAAAGCCTGTGCTCTTTCCACTGAGCCACACTGCTTCTCTGCTCATGTATGCTTTCCCTTTTCCTCCTTCTCCCAATCTGGAATTCATTTTGGTGCCTGTCTCCCCTGCTAGATTGTAACCTCCTTGAGGGTAGGGATCAATCAATCAATCAATCAATCAATCATATTTATTGAGCGCTTACTGTGTGCAGAGCACTGTACTAAGCGCTTGGGAAGTACAAGTTGGCAACATATAGAGACAGTCCCTACCCAACAGTGGGTTCACATCTACTATCAATCAGTCAATCGTATTTATCGGTGCTCACTCTGTGCAGAGGACTGTACTAAGTGCTTGGGAGAGTACAAGATGACAGAGTTGGAAAACGTGGTCCCTGCCCACAAGGAGCTTATAGTTTAGAGGGGGAGATGGACATTAATATAAACGTATGGACATAATAATAATAATAATAACAATTTTGGTATTTGTTAAGCACTTACTATGTGCAAAGCAGCGCTCTAAGCGCTGGTGATCAGTTTGCCCCATGTGGGGCTCACAATCTTAATCCCCATTTTCCAGATCAACCAATCAATCAATCAATCATATTTATTGAGCGCTTACTATGTGCAGAGCACTGTACTAAGCGCTTGGGAAGTACAAAGTGGCAGATGAGGTAACTGAGGCACAGAGAAGTTAAGTGACTTGCCCAAAGTCACCCAGCTGACGGATTTGAACCCATGACCTCTGACTCCCAACCCCGTGCTCTTTGCACTGAGCCACGCTGCTTCTCTAATAGCTGTGGGGCTGAGGGAGGGGTGACTAATGGGAGAAAGTCCAAGTGCAAGGGAGTGGGAAAAGAGGAAAGGAGGGCTTAGTGAGGGACGGCCTCTTGCAGGAGATGTGCCTTCAGTAGGCTTTGAAGGAGAGGAGGGTCATCGTCTTTCGGATGTGAAAAGGGAGGACGCTCCGGACCAGTGGTGGGACGGCGAGACGGACGAGATCAAGGTACAGTGAAGAGGTTGGCATTAGGGGAGCGAGAGGAAGCAGGCGAGGTACGCGAGGGCAAGTTGATTGAGTGCTTTTAAAGCCAGTGGTGATGAGTTTCAGTTTGATGCTGAGGTAGAGGTGGATCTACTACTCTACTGAACTCTTTCAAGTGCTTAGTGCAGCGTTTGGCCTGCGGTAGGGGTTCAAGAAGTACTACTGGTTCATTCATTCAATCACATTTATTGAGCGCTTACTGTGTGCCGAGCACTGTACTAAGCGCTTGGGAAGTCCAAGTTGGCAACATATAGAGACGGTCCCTCCCCAACAGCGGGCTCACAGTCTAGAAGGGGGAGACAGACAACAAAACATATTAACAAAATTCAATAAATAGAATGAATATGTACAAGTAAAATAAATAGAGTAATATCATCATCATCATCATCATCATCATCATCAATCGTATTTATTGAGCGCTTACTGTGTGCAGAGCACTGTACTAAGCACTTGGGAAGTACAAGTTGGCAACATATAGAGACGGTCCCTACCCAACAGCGGGCTCACAGTCTAGAAGGGGGAGATAGACAACAAAACATATTAACAAAATTAAATAAATAGAATGAATATGTACAAGTAAAATAAATAGAGTAATATGTACAAACATATATTAATTCACTCACTTGTATTTATTGAGCGCTTACTGTGTGCTGAGCACTGTACTAAGTGCTTGGGAAGTCCAAGTTGGCAACATATAGAGACGGTCCCTACCCAACAGTGGGCTCACAGTCTAGAAGGGGGAGACAGACAACAAAACATATTAACAAAATTCAATAAATAGAATGAATATGTACAAGTAAAATAAATAGAGTAATATGTACAAACATATATTAATTCACTCAATCGTATTTATTGAGCACTTACTGTGTGCAGAGCACTGTACTAAGCGCTTGGGAAGTCCAAGTTGGCAACATATAGAGACGGTCCCTACCCAACAGCGGGCTCACAGTCTAGAAGGGGGAGATAGACAACAAAACATATTAACAAAATTAAATAAATAGAATGTATATGTACAAGTAAAATAAATAGAGTAATATGTACAAACATATATTAATTCACTCACTTGTATTTATTGAGCGCTTACTGTGTGCTGAGCACTGTACTAAGTGCTTGGGAAGTCCAAGTTGGCAACATATAGAGACAGTCCCTACCCAACAGTGGGCTCACAGTCTAGAAGGGGGAGACAGACAACAGAACATATCAACAAAATTAAATAAATAGAATGAATATGTACAAGTAAAATAAATAGAGTAATATGTACAAACATATATTAATTTAATCGTATTTATTGAGCACTTACTGTGTGCAGAGCACTGTACTAAGCGCTTGGGAAATACAAGTTGGCAACATATAGAGACGGTCCCTACCCAACAGCGGGCTCACAGTCTAGAATGGGAAGACAGACAACAGAACATATTAACAAAATTAAATAAATAGAATGAATATGTACAAGTAAACTAAATAAATATGTACAAACATATATTAATTCACTCAGTCGTATTTATTGAGCACTTACTGTCATCATCATTGGCTCCTAATGGATTACAGATCTTGGAGTAGAAAGATCATGGAGAGGATGAAAAAGAGAAAGGTAGATGTCACGCTGTAGTTTTTCAGTTCTGAATATGGGCCAGCAAAGTTGACTCATGTGTGCTAATGAAAAGTTCAGTACCCTTTCGGAAAATCTGCAGGGTTTTGGATGAAATATATAAGCATGGTGAGGATAGTTTTCCCCCCATTTTTTCCCTCTGGTACCAAGCACCAACCCTTTTATTGAAATCATTTTTTAAATCGTAATTTTGTAAAAGGAGACCCAACTGTTTTAAGTTAAGAATCTGATATGTATTTATGACCTTCCACAGAATTTCTCTAGGGGAGGGTAAGTTTGTGATTTTGGGGTACAAGGAACATTTTCTCCATGAAATGCGTGCAAAAGTTATTGTAGTTGTTGAAATGTTGGAAATGGAATACTGTAAGAACATCTTATTGAAAGAGACCTGAGTGTTAATCCTGTCCTCAGAAAATCATGGAGGTGTAAACGAGGGGAAGTAGCGTGGCCTAGTGAATATACTATGGGCCTGGGAATCAGAAAGACCTGAGTTCTAATCCCAGCTCCGTCACTTGTCTGCAGTGTGACCTTGGGCAAATCACTTCACTTCTCTCTGCCTGTTACCTCTTCTGAATAATGGGGGTTAAGACTGTGAGCCCCATGTTGGACATGGACTGTGTCTACCCTGACTACCTCGTATCTACCCCAGCGCTTAGTATATTGCCAGGCACATAATAAGTGTTTAACAAATGCCAAAAAGAGAAGTTGGAGGTGGATGGCCAGCGACAGTACCATACCTCATTCTCGCCTGTCCCACCATCGACCCCTGGCCCACGTCATCCCCCGGGCCTGGAATGCCCTCCCTCTGCCCATCCGCCAAGCTAGCTCTCCTCCTCCCTTCAAGGCCCTACTGAGAGTTCACCTCCTCCAGGAGGCCTTCCCAGACTGAGCCCCTTCCTTTCTTTCCCCCTCGTCCCCCTCTCCATCCCCCCATCTTACCTCCTTCCCTTCCCCACAGCACCTGTATATATGTATATGTTTGTACATATTTATTACTCTATTTATTTATTTATTTTACTTGTACATATCTATTCTATTTATTTTATTTTGTTAGTATGTTTGGTTTTGTTCTCTGTCTCCCCCTTTTAGACTGTGAGCCCACCGTTGGGTAGGGACTGTCTCTATATGTTGCCAATTTGTACTTCCCAAGCGCTTAGTACAGTGCTCTGCACACAGTAAGTGCTCAATAAATACGATTGATCATGATGATGATGACAGTATTGCAAAATTCCTGTGACAGCACAAGCGTCATGATGGCATGATGACATTTCCTGGGCACCGTTTTGTGGAAGTCTTCTCCAGTCTGCCCCAAACGAGAGCATTTCTCCTGGCGTTTCTTCTAGACTGTAAGTCCGTAGTTGGGTAGGGACCGTCTCTATATGTTGCTGACTTGTACTTCCCAAGCGCTTAGTACAGTGCTGTGCACACAGTAAGCGCTCAATAAATACAATTGAATTGAATGAATGAATGAATGGTGCCCTGACCCTCCCCCAATGGCTCCAGAACCATCACCTTCCCTTTCCAGATTTTTCTGAACATGGGTGCCACTTCCAAGCTGCCAAACTCAGTAAGAAGAGCCCCAGACTGGACTCTTAGAATCAGAAATACCAAATACTCTGGATGTGAGTGCCATATAATAATAATAATAGTAATAACTGTGGGATTTGTTAAGCACTTCTTGGGTGGCAGGTACTGTACTAAGCAAATCGGGTTGGACACAGTCCCTCTACCACATGGGCCTCACAATTTTAATCCCCATTTTACAAATGAGATCACTGAGGCCCAGAGAAGTGAAGTGACTTTCCCAAGGTCACATGGCAGACAAGCGGTGGAGTCAGGATTAGAACCAAGGTCCTTCTGACTCTCAGGCCGGTGGTCTATCCACTAGGCCTTGCCGCTTTTCATATCTGGGCTAGCAAGGGACAGTCGAGCTGTGATAAAACCGGGCAACTGATGACCCTCCCTGAAGCCCATGTCAACAGTATAGGGTTGGTTCATTCATTCAATCGTATTTATTGAGCATTTACTGTGTGCAGAGCACTGTACTAAGCACTTGGGAACTGCAAGTTGGCAACATATAGAGACGGTCTCTACCCAGGTTCATCTACATTGGCTAAAAAATATCAAAACCCTGCATTATGAAAGTATTATTATAATTATTCATTCATTCAGTCGTATTTATTGAGCGCTGACTGTGTGAAGAGCACTGTACTAAGCGCTTGGGAAAGTACAGTAGTATTATTGTTATTAGTAATAATAATACTAATAATAAATGTGGCACGTGTTGATTATTACGTGCCAAGCACTGGCGTAGATATGGAACGATTAGTTCGGACACAGTCCCTGACCTACATGGGGCTCACAGTGTGAGGAGGAGGGAGAACAGGTTTTGAATCCCCATTTTACAGATGAGGAAACTGAAACTGAATACAGAACTGAAATGACTTGCCTATGGTCACCCAGCAGACAAGTCGCAGAGCTGAATTAGAACCCAGGGCCCTGTGATTCTCAGGCCCAGGCTGCTTCCACTAGGCTACAGTGCTTGGGTGGTATTGTTCTATAAGACACCTGGAAAACTTTCACAGATATTTGGAAAAGACTCGATCGTATTTGTGGGACTGAAGAGACAGTTGAGGGGACCACAGTCCCAGCCACAGTTTACGCACCAGGACACCAGTAAGGTCGTTGTGGGTAGGGAATGTGTCTGTTATATTATCCATCAATCAATCAATCAATCATATTTATTGAGCGCTTACTATGTGCAGAGCACTGTACTAAGCGCTTGGGAAGTACAAATTGGCAACACATAGAGACAGTCCCTACCCAACAGTGGGCTCACAGTCTAAAAGGGGGAGACAGAGAACAGAACCAAACATACCAACAAAATAAAATAAATAGGATAGAAATGTACAAGTAAAATAAATAAATAAATAAATAAATAGAGTAATAAATATGTACAACCATATATACATATATACAGGTGCTGTGGGGAAGGGAAGGAGGTAAGATGGGGGGATGGAGAGGGGGACGAGGGGGAGAGGAAGGAAGGGGCTCAGTCTGGGAAGGCCGTTCTAGTGCTCTATGTGTTCTAGTGCTCAGTAAATACCACTGATTTGTTAATTAACACAATGAGGGCTAATCAGCCCTCTACCCGGAGATGGAAAGACGTCCCGGTTTATTCCTCGGCTCCCGCCCATTGAGAGGGAGCGACCCTCGTCTCCTCTAGAGAGAGAAATCCGCCAGCCCACCACGGCAGAAGAGAAGAGTCCCTGGCATTTTCTCATAAGATGTGAATTGTCAGTTTCAAATGTCACCGTCGTTACATGCCACCTTCACTGTGAGGCGGGCGGCTGCTCTCAGAGGCAGGAGGACGGGAGAATGCCCGCAGTAGCCTCTGGTCTCCCCTGCAGAAAGCTGACGGATGGGGTCAGAGGGGTGATTAAGAAACCCTCTGACTGCTGCATTTTTTCAGACCTTCCTTTCTCCATCTCCTATTCAGTCTGACACTTTACGAGATGTCTTTAATAAATATCCTTTTGCCTGGGATGGATAAGAGCTTGGACCTTATACATCTTTCATGGAGCCATAAGGCGCCTCTCATTTCTACCTGTCCGGTCTTTCAAGGCCCCATCTTTCCTGGCGAGGACGAGTGAAGGCATTTTGATTCCTTTCCAAATCCGCAATCGATGCTCCTGAATCAACCGGAGGGAGAGCGGAGAGAAAACAATTCCCCTTTCCCAGGAGCCCCATCTTGTCGACTCCCCTGCTGACCTATTCCCGTCTCCCGGGAAACCAAGATGCTACCGGGTCGGTGCCGGAAACGGGGAGAGAGACCAGAGGAAAACCGAACTGTTTCATACCAAGCCGGACTCCTGGTCCCCCTAACTCTGGAAGGCTGCAAATTTACTGAGCAGAAGCAGCACGGCCTGACAGAAAGAGCGCTGGCCTGGGAGCCAGAGGATCTGTGTTCAAATCCCACCTCTGCCGCTTGTCTGCTCTGTGACTTTGGGCAAATCGCTTCGTTTCTCTGGGCTTCAGTTTCCTCATCAGTAAAATGGGGATTCAAAACATGATCTCCCTCCTCCTTAGACCATGAGCCCCATGTGAGTCAGGGATGTGTCCGATCTGATGTATTTGTATCTCCCCCAGTGTTTAGTATAGCGGTTGGCTGGAAAATGAGGATTAGTGGCCTGTTTTCCCTCCCCCTTGGACCCGTGAGCCTCCTGTAGGTCAGGAATTGTGTCTGACCTGATTATCTTGGCACGCTGAGAGTATTTAACGAATACCACAATTATAATTATTAGGAAGGAAAAGCCATTTCTTGCTCAGAGCCCAGCTAGATGCCAGGATACAGTTTAATTTTATGGGCACCTCTTAATGATACTGACACTTTCTGTAATAGGTTTAAAGTAAATGTAAAACAGTTATAATAATAGTAATAATTACGGCACTCGTTAAGCGCTTACTGTGTGCCAAGCACTGTTCTAAGCTCTGGAGAAGACACAAGTTAATCAGGTTGGACCCACGCCCCGTCCCACATGAGGCTCACAGTCTAAGTAGGAGGGAGTAGGATTTAATTCCCATTTTACAGATGAGGAAACTGAGGCCCAGTGAAGTGACTTGCCCAAAGTCTCACAGCAGGCAAGTGGCAGAAGCGGGTTTAGAACTCTGGTCCTTCTGAGTCTTAGGCCCGGAATTTAGCCACTAGCCCACGTTGTGCCGCGTTTCTGTTGTTTTCTCTCAATTTCTTAGGACAATCCTTCACACTCAGGTCCTCGGTCGATACCATCGACTGACTGATTGCTGGGGCTTTTTTATGGTATATGTTGTGCGCTTACTATGTGCCAGGCCCTGTACTAAGCACTGGGGTAGATACAAGATCGTTGGTTGTATGAACCCAGAACCCAGGCCCGTGCTCTTTCCACTAGGTCACGATGCTTCTCAGTTCAGCCCAGCCGACACTCAGCGAGCGAGAGGAGTCAAACATCCAGACGGGTGCTATTCCTTCAAGCTTCAGTCCGGTGGAGGAGTGAGGTTTCACACAGGCCGACCCTTAGTCCGCACCCTGTTTCTGGTCTGGAACATCCTCCCTCCCCCAATTTGGCAGACAGTGACTCTCCCGGCTTTTCAAAGCCTCATTGAAGGCACATCTCCTTCAAGAGACCTTCCCAGACTGAGCCCCTTCCTTCCTCTCCCCCTCGTCCCCCTCTCCATCCCCCCATCTTACCTCCTTCCCTTCTGCACAGCACCTGTATATATGTTTGTACATATTTATTACTCTATTTATTTGTTTATTTATTTTACTTGTACATATCTATTCTATTTATTTTATTTTGTTAGTATGTTTGGTTTTGTTCTCTGTCTCCCCCTTTTAGACTGTGAGCCCACTGTTGGGTAGGGACTGTCTCTAGATGTTGCCAATTTGTACTTCCCCAGCGCTTAGTACAGTGCTCTGCACATAGTAAGCGCTCAATAAATACGATTGATGATGAAGAGACCTTCCCTGACTAATCTCCCACCTTCCTCTTCTCCCACTCCCTTCTGCATCACCCTGACTCTCTCCCTTTTCTCTCCCCCCCCCCGCCGCAACCCCACAGCACTTATGTCCATATCTGTCATTTGTTTATTTGTATTGATGTCTGCTTCTCTCCTGCAGACTGTAAGCTCTTGTGGGCAAAGAATGTGTCAGTTTATTGTTGTATTGTACTCTCCCAAGCACTTAGTCTACTGCTTTGCACACAGTTGTTGTTGTCTTATGCTGTCGAGTCGTGTCCGACCCATAGCAACGCCACGGACGCGTCTCTCCCCGAACGCCCCCACCTCCATCCGCAATTGTTCTGGTAGTGGATCCATAGAGTTTTCATGGGAAAAATCCAGAAGTGGTTTACCATTGCCTCCTTCCATGCAGTAAACGAGTTTCTGCGCTCGATTCTCTTCCATGCTGCTACTGCCCAGCACGGGTGAGTTTTGACTTGTAGCAGATTACCTGCCACTCGCTAGCCACTAGCCAAGCTAGGAATGGAATCAATATGACTCTGCTTGACTCTCCCTCCTCCAACTGAGACTGGTAGAGGACTGGAAACTCTCCAGGTGCGACCCTGAGACGCTGCCCACAGTAAGCTCCCTTTAAATACAACTGAATGAAGAAAGAAATTCCGCACCCTAAATTTGTGCTGATGCAGTTGTGGCGGGGATGAGGAGGGTTCAACAGCTCCTTCTCCTCACAGGGCTGGAAAGCGACGGACCCGATCAGGGAATCCAGCCCAGGTGGGCTGGGCATCTGGGCCGTTAATTATTCACAAGCTCAGATCGGTTCCATCATTTCACTGGACCTGGGAATCTTAACCGCCTTTTCTCGCTCAAGAGCCAAACCGAACTGCAGTGCAGTGCTGCTCTGGAAGTCTTGGGCTCTTTCATCAAATGTAGACTTTGGCTCCTAGGGGCCAGAGGATGGGGGCCAGGAGTGGAGAGCTGATTAAACCCTCCTTACCTCTTCTCCCACTCCCTCCTGCATCTCCCTGATCTGCTCCCTTTCCCAGCCCCACAGCACTTATGTCCAGATCTGTCACTTATTGATTTCTATTCGTGTCTGTAAGCTCAGGAAATGTGTCTGCTTATTGTTATATTGTACTCTCCCAAGCGCTTAGTACTGTGCTCTGCACACAATAAGTGCTCAATAAATACTATGAATGAATGAATGCAGGGGGCTTCAGGGAGAGAGGTTCCCTAGCCTTCACTGGACTTCTGGATCAAGCTGCCTTTGCCGGGATCACCAGATCAGCTGAGGAGGGTTTTATTTCCCCTTTTAACTCCAATCCGCCAAAGGAATTGAGTTTTTCCTATAATTCTGCACAAATTCTCCTCCAGTCAGCTATCTTGGTTTTAGCCACCTATCCTGAATGTGTTTCCAGTTCTTCCACTTGCCTCCTATGTGTATATCTTTGGGAAAATCTCTGTGCTTCTGGAAAATGGGGATAAGATACCTGCTCTCCCTCCCCCTTAGACAGTGAGCCCCATGTGGGACAGGGACTATGTCTCACCTGATTATCCCAGATCACTCAATCATTCATTCATTCATTCAATCGTATTTATTAAGCGCTTACTGTGTGCAGAGCACTGTACTAAGCGCTTGGGAAGTACAAGTTGGATTTGGGGGGTATGGGGAGGAACATGAGAGCCACTGGGTCACAGGAAAACAATTAAGAGAAGGAGAAAGTTGTTTAAAGAGGAATGGGGGGAGGGTAGAGGGGGCGGGTTAGCTGAGCGTGAGTTGGATCATCCCTACCACAGTGCATTGACTAGTACTTGGCACATAGAATGCGCTTACCAAATACCACAGTTATTATTATTATTGTTATTATTATTACTGTTCTAGTTTTGCAAAGTTGAGCCATTAGATTGTAAATTCTCTTAAGGCAGGGAACTTTTTTTTAAATGGTATTTGTTAAGCACGTACTATGTGCCAGGCACTGTACTAAGCACTCGTGTGGATACAAGCAAATCGGGTTAGACACAGTCCCTGTCCCACATGGGACTCACAGTCCGAATTCCCATTTTACAGATGAGGTGACTGAGGCACAGAGAAGTGAAGTGACTTGCCTAGGTAGCAGACAGGTGGTGAAGGTGGGATTAGAACTCAGGTCTTCTACTCTTCCCACTTGGCCTTGCTGCTTCCCTATAATTAAATATAATAATAATAATAATGATCATAACTGTGGTCTTTGTTACGCACTTATAGTGTGTCAAACACTATACTAAGCACTGAGGTAGATATAAGGTAATCAAGTCAGACAAAGTCCCTGTCCCACTTGGGGCTCACAGTCTAAATTGGAGGGAGTCCCAGCTCTGCCAATTGTCAGCTGTGTGACTTTGGGCAAGTCACTTGACTTCTCTGTACCTCAGTTACCTCATCTGTAAAATGGGGATTAAGACTGTGAGGAAACTAAGGCACAGAGAAGAGAAGTGACTTGCCCAAGTCACCCTACAGGCAAATGGCAGGCCAGAAAGCCACCATTTGGGACCTTCTCAGATTTGGTCGGAAAATCTCGGATCTTGTCAGAGACCCGGGGAGAGCCAGAACAGCAGTTAGAGAAGCAGCGTGGCACGGACCTGGGAATCAGAAGGACCTGGGTTCTAATCTCGGTTTTGCTACTTATCTGCTGAGTGACCTGGAGTGAGTCATTTCACTTCTCCGGGCCTCAGTTACCTCATCTGTAAAGTGGGGATTAATACTGTGATCTCCCTGGGGGACAGGGATTGGGTCCAACCTGATTATCTTGTATCTACCCCAGCTCTTAGTACAGTAACTGGCCTAAGGTTGCACGGCAGATAAGTGGCAGGGCTGGGATTAGAACCCAGGTTCTCCAGTGCTTCAACATTGTCCATTGCCTGAATTTAATTCGAAAGGTGAGAAGCCAAGAAATTAATATCCCATCCACCCTGAGGCTTTGTTAAATCCAAAGAATAAACCACAGATGGAAGGCTGGGATTATGTAATTGTGCGGAGGCTCTTCAAATTAATACAATGCAAACCCATCTCGGTCCTAACTTGTTCCTTCTGCTTTGTCCTCTCCATCCTCTCCCTGTAGAAACTCCTGCTCCTCTCTGTCTCGAATAATAACAATAATAATTGTGGTATTTGTTAAGCGCTTACTATGTGCCAGGCACTGAACTAAGCGTGGGGTGGATACAAGCAAATTGGGTTTGACACAGTCTCTATCTCACGTGGGGCTCATAGTCTCAATCTCTATTTTACAGATGAGGTCACCGAGGCCCAGAGAAGTGAAGCGACTTGCCCAAAGCCGCACAGCAGACAAGTGGCGAAACTGGGATTAAAACCCATGACCTTCTGACTCTCAGGCCCGAGATCTATTCACTACCCTATGCTGCTCCTTCCTGGGTCCCCCTCTTCCTCCCCATCACCCCTCTCTTTCGAAAACATCCTCGGACACAAATTGCGGGCGGCAGCAGGGATCTGGGCCCGGGGTATCTCCTTGATTAGAAAACCTGGCTTTTCTCTCTAGCCGCACTGAGATGCCAGCCTTGGCAACCTCATTTAAAAAACTATTTATATTCACAAAAGTCCATAATAGCGCTTTTATTATGAACGCCTGGGATTCTGAAGGTTTTTTTTTTTTTCAAACTAGCTCTCTTATTATCGTTCAGTGCTGATTCTAGACCGAAATGATGATGAAAATAGGCACATTCTTTTTACAAGAATATGGTGGCCTTTTAGTTGTTTTAATAGGTGTCCTCGGAAGGGGGTGATTTTGTGGTTTAGCACTTGGATTTCCACCCTTTATTCACTCCTCCCTCAGCCCCTCAGCCCTCGTGTGTATATCCAGAATTTATTTATTGATATTAATGTCGGCCTCCCCCTCTAGACTGTAAGCTCGCTGTGGGCAGAGAACGTGTCTACTAACTCTTTAATATATTCCCAGTGCTTAGTACAGTGCTCTGCACACAGTAAGTGCTCAATAAATACTACCGATCGATCGACTGATAGATTAAATACCATCTCCTGGTTGCTAGAACACCACAAAGCTCAGTTCCTCGTGGGGCTGCCTCAGTTGTTGATTCTGGAGAGAATAAATGGGGCACTAGAAGCCCCATTGGCCTGGTGGAAAGAGCCTGGGCCTGGGAATTAGAGGACCTGGGTTCTAAACCTGGCACCAGTTTTAAACCAGTTCCCTCATTTGCAAAATCAGGATTCAATCCCTGTTCTCCCTCCTTCTTAGGCTGTGAGCACCATGTGGGACCTGATTATCCTGTATCTACCCCAGTGCTTAGTACAGTGCTTGACACATAGAAAACACTTAACAAATACCATTATTATTTGGCGGTTTCATTCATTCATGCATTCATTCAATCAATCGTATTTATTGAGCACTTACTGTGTGCAGAACACTGTACTAAGTGCTTGGGAGAGTACAATGCAACAATAAACAGACACATACCCTGCCCACAATGGGCTCAGAGGGGGAGACGGACATGAATAGACTGTGACTTCTAGACTTCTAGACTGTGAGCCCACTGTTGGGTAGGGACCGTCTCTATATGTTGCCAACTTGTACTTCCCAAGCGCTTAGTACAGTGCTCTGCACACAGTAAGCACTCAATATATACGATTGAATGAATGAATAGAAATAAATAAATGAGAGATGTGGACATAAGTGCTGTGGGGCTGGGAGAGGGTATGAGCGAAAGGAGCAAATCAGGGTGATGCAGAAGGGAGTGGGAGAAGAAGAAAAGGCAGCTTAGTCAAGGAAGGCTTCTTGGAGGAGATGTGCCTTCAGTAAGGCAATTTGTACCCAACTCAGCGCTTAGTACAGTGCCTGTAAGTGTAAGCACTTAACAAATAGCATAATAATAATTATTATTATTATCAAGGCTACGAAGCCGGGGAGAATATATGGATGTCTTTTGCAGGTAATACTTCAGGTCCACTCAAAATCCCGGGAACGTCTTCCTGTTGTCCTTGATCCATCTTTTCAGAACGTAGCCTAGCTCCCAAAGTCAATTAACTGCCCTTTAAAAAAGACGGATTTTGGGATCTCGTTTGGTTTCCACTCCCCTCAGCCCCGGCTGTTTCTCGGTTTCTACGCCGTGACCTGCTGTTCTGACCCCTCAGATTTCTAGTGCATTAAAAATCAAGCAACAGAGCACTTTCCTTCAGTGAGTCAAAGCGCTACGAATGTAAGCTTGTTATCTCCATTCCATTATTACCGGTAACTCGCCGACGCATGTTCTTGCAGGTGATCGAACAGCAATTAAGGGCTCACGCCGTTGGGCGATACTGATAGAATATCTAAGACTCGGTTCCCCTGATGATGGTTCCTTTAGGCAAATCAGGGAAACCCCATGTTAGAAAGGAAAGGATGGATAAGATCGTTGTGGGCCGGGAATGTGTCTATTTATTGTTGTATTGTCCTCTCCCGAGCGCTCAGTATAGTGTTCTGCTCCCAGCACTCAATAAATACCATTGACTGACTGACTGATTGACTTTCTGTCTCCCCATCTAGACTGTAAGCTCCTTGTGGACAGGGATTTCGCCCACCAACTCCGTTACACTGTACTTTCCCCAGCGCTCAGTAATAATAATAATAATAATGATGGCATTTGTTAAGCACTTACTATGTGCAAAGTACAGCCTGCTGCACACCGTAAGCACTTAATAAATACCGTGGGTGGATGGATTGTTTGACTGATTGATTGATTATATGTAAAGCCACTTAGTTTTTCACGGTGAGTGGTTTAGTGGGAAGAGCACTGGTTTGGAGTCAGAAGGCCCATGTTCTAGTTCTGCCTCTGCCTCTTGCCAGCTGTGTGACCTTGAGCAAGTCACTTCACCTGTCTGGGCTTTAATTTTCTGTAAAATGGGAATAAAATACCTGCTCTCCAGTCCCTCTAAGGCTGGGAGCATTTTGTGGAATAACCGTCCACTTGGCCCTTGGTAGATGTTTATGAAATGCCATTAATATGAGATTAATTAATTAGAGAAGCAGCATGGCTCAGCGGAAAGAGCATGGGCTTTGGAGTCAGAGGTCATGGGTTCAAATCCCAGCTCCGCCACTTGTCAGCTGGGTGACTTTGGGCAAGTCACTTCACTTCTCTGGGCCTCAGTTACCTCATCTGTGAAATGGGGATGAAGACTGTGAGCCCCACGTGGGACATCCTGATCACCTTGTAACCTCCCCAGCGCTTAGAACAGTGCTTTGCACATAGTAAGCGCTTAATAAATGCCATTATTATTATTATTATTATTATTAATATCAATAGCGTGATAAATCACCACCTCATATTTGGCTCAAATACCATAAAGGACTCTGGGAAGGTCCTTCTAACAACACAAGCAGCGTGGCCTAGTGGATAGAGCACGGGCATGGGCATCAGAAGGACCTGAGTTCTAATCCTGGCTCTGCCACTTGTCTGCTGCGTGACCTCGGGAAAGTCACTCCCACTTCTCCGTGCCTCAGTTAGCTCATCTATAAAATGGGGATTAGGACTGTAAGCCCCATGGGGTACAAGAGCCTGATTGTTTATTATAGTGTACTCTCCCGTGTGTTTAGTACAGTGCTCTGCACACAGTAAATGCTCAGTAAATACGATTGAACGAATGAATGGCTATCTCGGATCTACCCCGGCATTTAGTAAGGTGCCTGGCCCATAGTAAGCACTTAACAAATACCGTAAAAAAACTTGATTAGCTTGTTTCTACCCCTGCGCTTAGTACAGCGCATGGCACATAGTAAGCACTTCAGTACGATAAGAAAGAAACCTGATTAGCTTGGGTCTACCCAATGCTTAGTACAGTGCAAGGCACATAGGAAGTGTCTGACAAATACCACAAAAAAACTCAAAACACAAGCCCGTCGGAGCGCAACCTCAGTGTTGTGAAACTGCTCTTATGCAGTGTAAGCACAGGGGGAGGCTGCAGCTCAAATTTTCCTTAATGCGAAGTTTTGCAAGAATGCAATTCTCCCATTATAGGCGAAGTTGTGTGTGTGTGTTTGTGTGTCTATTTGTCTTCTGCATCTGGATATGCTACTGCAGCTAGTGGTGATATATACTCAGCTGTAAGGCTAAACTTGAAAAGTTGGATATGGGATGAAGCTAGTCACCTAACCAGCTGGGTTATGCTCGCAACTATCTGGGTAATAATAATGGTATTTATTAAGCGCTTACTATATGCCACTCACTGATGTGGATACCCGAGAATCACACCAGACACGGCTCCGGGGCTCCCAGTGAGAGGGAGGGAGAGACAGGGATTTTAGAAGCAGCGTGGCTTAGTGGAAAGAGCACGGACTGGGGGGGTCAGAGATCGTGGGTTCTAATCCCGACTCTGCCACTTGTCAGCTGTGTGACTTTGAGCAAGTCACTTCACTTCTCTGTGCCTCAGTTCCCTCATCTGTGAAATGGGGATCATCATCAATCGTATTTATTGAGCGCTTACTGTGTGCAGAGCTACCAGTAAGACTGATGAAGACTGTGAGCCCTACGTGGGACAACCTGGTTACCTTGTATCTCCCCCAGTGCTTAGAACAGTGCTTGGCACATAGTAAGCGCTTAACAGATACCATCATTATTATTATTATCTCCATTTTCTAGAAGAGGAAACTTTACAGATGCACTCTTGAATGTTCGATAATCACCTTACTTTCAGCCCCTCAGCGCTTTAGTACTTACGTAGAGCCCAGCAATGTATTTATTTATATTAATGTCTGTCTCCCTCTCTAGACTGTAAGCTCTTTGTGGGCAGGGAATATGTCTTCCAACTCGGTTGCATTGTAATAATAATAATAGTAATGATGGTATTTATTAAGCGCTTACTTTGAGCGAAGCACTGTTCTAAGCGCAAGGGGGGGAATCAAGGTGATCAGGTTGTCCTACGTGGGGTTCACAGTCTTAATCCCCATTTCACAGATGAGGCAACTAAGGCCCAGAGAAGTGAAGTGGCTTGCCCAAAGTCACCCAGCTGACAAGTGGGAGAGCCAGGATTAGAACCCATGACCTCTGATTCTCAAGCCAGGGCTCTGGCCACTGAGCCTCGCTGTCTGCTCAGAAGAGTGAAGCGAGTGTATATATGTATATATGTTTGTACATATTTGTTACTCTATTTATTTATTTATCTTACTTGTACGTATCTATTCTATTTATTTTATTTTGTTAGTATGTTTGGCTTTGTTCTCTGTCTCCCCCTTTTAGACTGTGAGCCCACTGGTGGGTAGGGACTGTCTCTCTATGTTACCAACTTGTACTTCCCAAGCGCTTAGCACAGTGCTCTGCACACAGTAAGCGCTCAATAAATACGATCGATGATGATGATGAGTGTCCCAAAGCCCCACAGCAGGTAGGGAGCAGAGCCAGGATCAGAACCCAGGTCCCCTGACTCCCAAGCCTCTGCTCTTTCCACTAGGCCACACTGGTGATGACATTAGTACAGTGCTCTGCACATACTAAGCGCTCAATAAATACGACTGATGATTAGCAGAAAATGTAAGCATTCCGTACACTGTTCAGAGATTAAGTTTACTGTGACCTTTATCTTCACAAATAAAGACAAAACTCATCATTCACCGGTAGCCGGATCACAGCCTTGTATCTCTTTCTGCCCTCATGAGGACGCGAGACGTGTACGGCATCGGCTCTGAGTTTGTGACAAGGGAAGTCACTCGACCCATCGTCGGAAAGGAAAACAATTCATTTACGTTCTGAAATCGGATGGGTTAAAATGCTCTAAAAGGGTTTGGGGTTTTTCCCTATCCATAGCAGTAAGTCGCTGCTGTGAAATATAGCCTTTCAGTCACATGGCTGGAGCGGCAATAAAATATGACTTTTGGCAAAGGAAAAGTGGGATGCTTGCTTGACATGCTCATAGTCAGAGCAGCAGCGCAGTCAGGGGAATAAAGCCCAGGCCTGGCTGTCAGAAGGACCGGGTTCTAATCCTGGCTCTGCCACTTGCCTGCTGGATGACCTTGGGCAAGTCACTTCACCTCTCTGTATCTCAGTTACCTCATCTTTAAAATGGGGATGAAGACCCTGAGCCCCACGTGGGACTGGTTAGTTTGTATCCACCCCAGAGCTTAGAACAGTGCCTGACACGTAGTAAGCGCCTAACAAATACCATAATCATTATAATTATTTTAACTTGTACATATCTATTCTATTTATTTTATTTTATTAGTATGTTTGGTTTTGTTCTCTGTCTCCCCCTTTTAGACTGTGAGCCCACTGTTGGGTAGGGACTGTCTCTAGATGTTGCCAATTTGTACTTCCCAAGCGCTTAGTACAGTGCTCTGCACATAGTAAGCGCTCAATAAATGCGATTGATGATGATGATGATTCTCCAAAGTGCTCAGCAACAAATGCCATAAAAAAGTTTGTGCAGAATGTGAATTTTAGGTGTCTTCGTTGACAACCTCAGTGTGTTTTTGTACACGCAAAAATCATAAGTACACATGCAAACTACCGCACTGTGGTTCTGAATCTGAGAAAATATGTTGGATTTTAAGTATGTCTAATTGATACAGAATAAACCCTCAGAACACTCCCATATGTGACAGAGGTAGGGTACGGCTAAGGATCTTTTGAGAAACAAGATAACGTATCTCTCTGGGGAAGGATGTAGGCCTTTTTGTCTGTCCGTCTGTCGGTCTCTCTGACCACTAGCCTCTCTAGATCATCATCATCATCATCAATTGTATTTATTGAGCGCTTACTGTGTGCAGAGCACTGTACTAAGCGCTTGGGAAGTACAAGTTGGTAACATATAGAGACGGTCCCTACCCAGCAGTGGGCTCACAGTCTAAAAGGGGGAGACAGAGAACAAAACCAAACATACTAACAAAATAAAATAAATAGAATGGATATGTACAAGTAAAATAAATAAATAGAGTAATAAATATGTACAATATTTAGATATCTAGATCCCCCATTCACCTTCAGTGATGCTTTTCTCTCTCCCGCGTCCATCTGGCAACACAAGCCGGCTCAGAGCGGAGTGAGGCCAGCGGGATTTTACACACTGGATGTTGAAAGAACAGGGAATTGTTTCAAAGGACCAGGAGTCGGGAAAGGCAAACTAAGAGAAGCGGCATAGCCTAGTGGAAAGAGCACGGGTCTTGGAATCACAGGACCTGGGTTCTAATCCAGACTGTGAGCCCACTCTTCTAGCCTGTGAGCCCACTGTTGGGTAGGGACCGTCTCTCTATGGTGCCAACTTGTACTTCCCAAGCGCTTAGTACAGTGCTCTGCACACAGTAAGCGCTCAATAAATACGACTGAATGAATGAATGAATAATCCCTGCTTTGCCAATTGCTTGCTGTGTGATCTTGGGCAAGTCATTTGCTCCTCTGTCCTCATCTGTAAAATGGGGATTCAATACCTGTCCTCCTTCCTACTTAGATCGGGAACCCCATGAGGGACAGGGACTGTGTCCAGCCAAATTGACCTGACCTACCCTCGTGCTCAGAACAGCGTTTGACACATAGTAAGCACTTAAATACATAAAAAAGAGCCAACGTCAGCGGAAGAGACATGGACACAAGACACTGGCCTCCTGCTGTTACACCAGTGCAGCGGCGAAGCCTAGTTATTTCCTTTCAAAGCAGGAGACCTGCCTTCCTTCATGCTTTTCACTGCTTTAAAAGTTGATGTTTGGTAAATGCTCAGCGATAATCACAGCGTTAGTGAAAGCAATAATTATGTTAATATAATCACGACTACTTTGTTTCACCCGGGTGGGTTAGGGGTGTGTGGCCATTTAACATGATGTAGGTCAGTGCAAAAGCAGAGAGCTGCCCACTCTGCGTTCTTTCCTTGTTTCCCACCAGACCTTACACTTCTTTTTTTTTTCAATGGTATTAAGCATTTACTACGTGTCAGGCACTGTATTAAGCTCACGGGTAGATACAAGTTAAGCGGGATGGACACAGTCCCTGTCCCACATGGGGCTCACAGTCTAAATCCCCGTTTTCCACATGAGGCAACTGAGGCCCAGAGAAGCAAAATGACTTGCTCAAGATCACACAACAGACAAGCGGCGGAGCCGGGATTAGAACCCAGATCCTGCTGACTGTTCATTTTGTTTACTGTATTTTCTCTCGTTCAGGGAATGTCCAGAAACCGGCATCGGGTTTTCCAGGAGCCGAGGGGAGCAAGAATCAGGTTCCAGAGTCCCTCTTGTTTTGGCTTATCAACCATTGCAGGAGAGCGGACGGTGGCTCAGCCTTTTCCAAATATCCCGTTGTTTGGAAAATGCTCAAATCTGAGGATTAAACGAGAACCTGCTATGTGGGTTTCGGCCAAACAAGTCATTTCTCCCCCACCCCCTGGACCCAACCACAAGGGTACTTAATGAAATATAATAGCTCAAGCTTTAATTATTCTCCATTTTCATTCTATTTTAGCACTGCCCGCTTCGGATGAGGTGTAGCCGGGTTCGCCTCGTCCCATTTCTCCCATAATTAAGGTCAGTGGGGGGGTATCCTTCAGCCTTATTTTCCACATATTTTAATTACTACGAACTTGACTTAAAACAGGATAGGTTTAACTGCTCTGAGGTGTCAGAGTCTCAATCCCCGTTTTCCAGGTGAAGGAACTGAGGCCCAGAGAAGTGAAGGGATTTGCCCGAGGTCACACAGCAGACAAGTGGCAGAGGTGAGATTAGAACCCACGACCTTCTGACCCCAGGCCTGGGCTCTATCCACTAGGCCATGCCATTTCTCACTTCCCCAGCTCTCAGATCAGCCCCGACACAACCCGCACTGCATAAAGGATAGAGGAGTGACGCTCCTTCCTTTCCAGTGTCCCTGTGGCGTGACTGTCTTCTAGTTCCATCTTTCAGGGAGGGCTGGGCAAGCGGCCGGAGGGGTCAGCTGGGGTGGGAAATAGCTGGCCTAGTGGTTAGAGCACATCCTTGGGAGCCAGAAGACCTGGGTTCTAATCCTGGCTCCACCACTGCCTGCTGTGTGACCCCGAGCGAGTCACTTCACTTCTCTGGGCCTTGGTTTTCTCTACTGCAAAATGGGGATTCAATCCCTGTTCTCCCTCCTCCGTAGACTGTGAGCCCCAGGCGGGACAGGGATTGTATTTGGCTTGTAATTCATTTATTTCTATTAATGTCTGTCTCCTCCTCTAGACCGTGAGCTCGTTGTGGGCAGGGAATATGTCTATTATTTTGTTATATGGTACTCTCCCAAGATCTTAGTACAGTGCTCTGTATATATGTACACCTGTATATATGTATATATGTTTGTACATATTTATTACTCTATTTATTTATTTATTTTACTTGTACATATCTATTCTATTTATTTTATTTTGTTAGTATGTTTGGTTTTGTTCTCTGTCTCCCCCTTTTAGACTGTTGGGTAGGGACTGTCTCTATATGTTGCCAACTTGTACTTCCCAAGCGCTTAGTACAGTGCTCTGCACACAGTAAGTGCTCAATAAATATGACTGACTAACTTTTAACTATCCCAATGCTCAGAATAGTGCTCGACACATCGTAAGCACTTAAATACCATTTAAAAAACCAATAGGTTCCTCAAGACGTATCTTTCCACATTTTGCCTTCCAATAATCCTATCGACAGACACTGAGCCCTTCGGATATGATGAGGCTTGTCCCAAAATACTTACACAGACAAAATCCACACTAACGTCGATTTGCACTGGACTGAAAGTCAATGCCTGCTCAGAAAGGTGATGGCAAGCCCAGGATAAAGTCAATATGGAGGGCCCAGGACTCTAACCCTTCTCTTGGGGGCATGAAAACCTTGGTTTGGGGTGAGGATTGATTTATTGAAGTATATTGATGTCTGTCTCCCCTTCTAGGATGTATACTTCTTGCAGGAAGGGAAGGTGACCACCAGCTCTGTTGTCTTGCGTTCTCCGAAAGTACTTAGTACGGTGCTCTGCACGCAGTGAGTGCTCAATAGATGCCACCGGTTGAGAACACTTACCTGGGCTGAAGTGAGGTTCAGTCTTCCCATCTGGGTTGCTCTCCACCCGTTCTGGTACGAAAGGAGCCCTTCCCTCATTTTGCCCTCGACAATTCCAGGTGAATTCCCGAGGAAGGATGGTCACTCAAAATACCAGTCGCCCGTGTCGTCATGCGTTACTCGTGTGTACCGTGATGACATCCCAAGCCTTAGAGAAGCAGTGTGGCTTAGTGGATGGAGCCCGGGCCTGGGAATCAGAAGGACCTGGGTTCTGATCACGGCTCTGCCATGTGCCTGCTGTGTGACCTTAGGCAAGTCACTTCACTTCTCCGGGCCTCAGTTCCCTCATCTGGAAAATGGGGATTCAGACTGGGAGCCCCATATGGGACAGGGACCGTATCCAACCTGATTAACTTAGAGTGGCTGGAGTCGGGAGAGGGCACCCGGGACCCTTCGGAGATTGTGAAACCTTGAGCTCTTTGGTCCATGTCTGGTTCATTCATTCATTCATTCATTCAATCGTATTTATTGAGCGCTTACTGTGTGCAGAGCACTGTACTAAGCGCTTGGGAAGTACAAGTTGGCAACTAGGTACTTCTTTCCAGATCCCAGTACAGTGCTTCACACGCAGTAAGTGCTTAGTAGACAAGCGGCATGGCTTAGTGGAAAGAGTGTGGGCTTGGGAGTCAGAGGACATGGGTTCTAATCCTGGCTCCGCCACTTATCTGCTGTTTGACCTTGGGCACGTCACTTAACTTCTCTGTGCCTCAGTTACCTCATCTGTAAAACGGGGATTAAAAGTGTGAGCCCCACGTGGGACAACCTGATTACCCTGTATACACCCCAGCTCTTAGAACAGTGCTTGGCACATAGTAAGAGCTTAACAAATACCATAATAATAATAATAATAATTATTATTATAAACACATCTACTACCACTGCGGCTATCGTTGGTGGTTTTCGGGCCTGTATCACATGTCTGTTATTTATATCATCCAGTCAATTAATCCATCATCCATCCATCAATCGTATTTATTGAGCGCTTACTGTGTGCAGAGCACTGTACTAAGCGCTTGGGAAGTATAAGTTGGCAACATATAGAGACAGTCCCTACCTATCAGTGGGCTCACAGTCTAAAAGGGGGAGACAGAGAACAAAACCAAACATACTAACAAAATAAAATAAATAGAATAGATATGTACAAGTCAAATAAACAAATAATTATTTATTAAATAATTATTTAAATAAATTAATAATAAACAATAATTTATCATCATTATCATCATCAATCGTATTTATTGAGCGCTTACTATGTGCAGAGCACTGTACTAAGCGCTTGGGAAGTACAAATTGGCAACATATAGAGACAGTCCCTACCCAACAGTGGGCTCACAGTCTAAAAGGGGGAGACAGAGAACAAAACCAAACATGCTAACAAAATAAAATAAATAGACTAGATATGTACAAGCAAAATAAATAAATAAATAAATAAATAGAGTCATAAATATGTACAAACATATATAGGTTTATATTTATAATAATAATAAATTAATTAATCATATTTATTGAGCACCTACTATGTGCAGAACACTGTACTAAGCATTTGGGAGAGTACAACAAAATTAGTGGACGCATCCCTGCAGTATTGTGCAGATCAAGTTGCCACACCAACACACTCTTTTGTTCTGAAGGCGGTCTGAAGGGAAGAAACTTGACCAGAGCAAAATCAAGGGATCTTTTATTATTAACAATAATAATAATTATTATTATTATTACTAAGCACTGGGGTGGATACAAGCAAATCAGGTTGGACAAGAAAATCGGTTGTGCGAACTACTCTATTTACATACACTACCACCTTCCTTCAGGTTGAAATTGGATTAAGCTAACGTTCCATCATTGATACACACACACAATTCTCAGCAAGAACTTGCTGTGGGATATTATTGTCCTCATCAGTCATCCAACATGATGAAACAGAGGAAATAACAGAGTAGGCCTTAAGCTTCAGCCAATTGTTTTTAAGGCCCTTAAACCTAATACGTTTTGATTCAATTTGGGTGTTCTAGATTAGTGGAAGTCAGAACCATTACTCAGCGTTATTAATGGGGTTGTCGCCCGTGAAAATCTCCAAAACGAGGAAACTAATAAATTTTACATATTGGAAAAATCACCGATAGATCAGGCAAATGTATAAATTCTGAAAAGTATTTAATATCTGTTAAGAGGACAGGATGATAAATTCAATATTGAAAACCAATATCGGATTCACAATTACAGACTATTAATCATTACTGATTGCCCAGACAGCGTCTTACTGTCAGTTGGGCAGAATGATTCATAAGCCGAGGCTCGGGACAGTCCTATATGAAATGAGAGATAAATCTGCTTTACATATCGCAGACTTTTTTTTCCACCTTGTCGCTTCATTGCCAAAAGAAGGGTGAGCTTTCAGAAACAAAGTGTTACGTATTTAAGTCCATGGGTAAGGAGGTCTATAGAGTAAGAAAAAGAATCCAACCCTCCTCCCTCCCCACCATGCACTCTGAATTATTTAAAATTGGATTATTAGCTAAAGCCTTGATTCCTTTTAAAGGGCAAAGCACACAGCGGGAACAATTTGGTAGAACTATGCACCTCGCCTCCCTATGGGCTCCGATACAGCGGCTTGCCTTCCCATTTGGGATTTAGCCACCGCCCCCGCGGACTGTCTGTCGGTCCGTGATAGATGTTGGGGGTTCTTCCCGTCAAAGCTCGCTGGAGAAATGGAAAAACTAGGGTCCATGGTGAGGGAAGCATTTTTTGGAGGTCACAGAACTCACCAGAGTCAATCAATCCATCAGTGGTAAGCACTGGCTGAAGGCCAGGCCCCTGCCCCCCACTACACGCTTGGGAGAGTTCAACGGGAACAAGAGATGTGTTTTCCGTCCTCATGGAGCTTGCAATTGAATGGGGGAGACGGGCAAAAGTTATGGATAGGTAACTACAGCAGTCGGAAGGACGAGGATAAAGCAACATAAGGGATAAAAAGTGGGAGCAGAAATTTATTCTGATGGCTTGACACCTGTCCACATGTTTTGTTTTGTTGTCTGTCTCCCCTCTCTAGACTGCGAGCCTGTTGTTGGGGAGGGACCATCTCTATATGTTGCCAACTTGTACTTCCCAAGCGCTTAGTACAGTGCTCTGCACACAGTAAGCGCTCAATAAAAACGATTGAATGATTGAATGAATGAAAGGAGCCAGGCCTCAAGTTCTAGCTCTGGGAAATTCCTACCCCTTCTACTCTTTTTATTCTTAAACGGTATTTGTTAAGAGCTTACTCTGTGCCAGGCACTGTACTAAGCACTGGAGCGAGCAACTGATACAGTAATAATGATAGCATTTGTTAAGTGCTTACTATGTGCCGAGCACTGTTCTAAGCGCTGGGGTAGATACAACGGAATCAAGTTGTCCCATGTGGGGCTCACAGTCTTAATCCCCATTTTACAGATGAGGCAACTGAGGCACAGAGAAGCTAATCCCCCCTTCTAGACTGTGAGCCCACTGTGGGCAGGGATTGTCTCTATTTGTTGCTGAATTGTACTTCCCAAGCGCTTAGTGCAGTGCTCTGCACACGGTAAGCACTCAGTAAATGCGAATGAATGATTGAAAGGTTGGACACATTCCACGTCCCACACGGGGCTCACAGCCTTAATCCCCATTTTACAGGCAAGGTAACTGAGGCAAGGAGAAGTGAAGTGACTTGCCCAAGGTCACCCAGCAGTCAAGTGGAGAAGCCGGAATTAGAAAGTAGGTCTTTCTGATTCCCAGGCCCGGTCTCTATCCGCTAGGCCGTGCTCCTTCTCCTCTGTAAAGGGCTCAATCCGCTTTCATCTAGCAGCTGACGTGGATAAAGCAAAGCAGCAGCAGCAGCAGCATCGTGTCATATTGACTTCAGTGCAGATGGAGTTTCTCCTCCACCTAATGGCTTAATTTCTGTAGCGTTAATTTGCATCTGGTTGGGACCCAGGATCGAAGGAAAATCTGAATTCGGTCAGTGCCCGTCAGCAAGATAAGTTGATTTGACCCAGGATAGGCTGTGAATAAGCAATCTAAGCCCTGCTGGGCCGCCTCCCTGAATGTACAGAATATTTCCAATTATTCAGCTTCGGCTGCTATTCAGTTGCATTTCAATCACTTATTAGCTGCAAGATGTCAATAATATAGCTGCGACCTATTTTAAAACCGCATTTATGGACCTGCTTAATTTGGACATTGATTTCCGAACCCTCGACTCCTCCGGGGGCTTTCATGAATTCACAAGCGGGGTTTTGCGGCTGACTCTGAAATTTAGGGGAAAGAGATGTAAAAAACTCCGGTCTGCAGTCTAAGCAGCACCCCCTGATGACTATGAAATAGAGAAAGTCTGAGCCACCGTTCCTTTTATAAGTAGTTTTGGACTTATTAACACGCTCAATAAATTGGGTCCAGATTTCCTTTCTTCTAACGGGAATAGGCAAAAAGCCAGCCGTATCATCATCATCATCAATCGTATTTATTGAGCGCTTACTATGTGCAGAGCACTGTACTAAGCACTTGGGAAGTACAAATTGGCAACATATAGAGACAGTCCCTACCCAACAGTGGGCTCACAGTCACAAGAGCCTCGTATTTGCTATCTGGTTTGGTGGGGGGCAAGGAAAAAGGATAGGGTAATAAATCCTTTATTGACATAAAAGGGGAACTTGTTGATTCTTGAGTAACCAAACAGGAAGTCAATGATCTTCATCCCCATTCTCATTTCTCTCTTGCCTCTGATCCCTTACTCTTTTTTGTGGTATTAAGCGCTTATTAAGCATCAGGCACTGTTCCAAGCACTGGGGTAGATGCAAGCTAATCGGGTTGGACCCAGCCACTGACCCATAAAGAACTCACAGTCTAGATCCCCGTTTTACAGGTGATATAACTGAGGCACAGAGAAGTGACGTGACTTGCCCGAGGTCACACAGCAGACAAGTTGCTGAACTGAAGTTAGAACCCGGGTCCTCGGACTCCCGGGACCATGTTCTTTCCACTAGGCCATGCCCAGGTCTGTCCTGTTGCTTGGGACTCTCTCTCCCTTCCAATCCTCCAGAACACAGCCCTTTCCATCTTTAAAGCCTTTCTGAAATCCCTTCTCCTCCGGGAGGCTTTCCGTGATCAGTTTTTCTTCCCCAGAGGCCAGACTCTCCCAACGACGCCCTCAGAACTTTAGAGGCAACTCTACGTTTATGCCCTAACAGTCCCCCCAGCACCTCTAGACTAGACTGTAAGCTCATTGTGGGCAGGGAACGATTGAATGAATGAATTGTACTCTCCAAGAGCTTAGCCCGGTGCTCTGCACACAGTGAGCGTTCAGTAAATACGATTGAATGAATGAATGCTCTTCCAAGGGCTTAGTCCAGTGCTCTGCACACAGTAAGCTCTCAATAAATGCCATGGACTGATCCCTAACTTTCCCCCTAAGAATCACAGTAGGGGCCTCACTCCAATTGATTCACCCAAGGAGAAATGGAATGAATCCTTTGAAGAGTATTAAATCCGCCTCTCTCTGCCTTAGACTGTGAACCCAATGTGGGATAATGGACTGTGTCCAACTTGAATATTTTGCATCTACCCTAGCGCTTACTACAATGCCTGGCACATAGTAAGCACTTACCTTAAAAAATGACAGTGCTTAGAATAATCAATCAATGATGTTCATTCAGAGCTTACTGTGTGCAGAGCACTGTGCTAAGCGCTTGGGAGAATACTACACTACAGAGTTGGTAGACACATTCCCCGCCCACAGCGAGCTTACAGCCTAGAGGAGTAGCCTATTAAAATAATTATGGTATTAATAATGGCATTTTATTAAGCGCTTACTATGTGCAAAGCACTGTTCTAAGTGCTGGGGAGGTTACAAGGTGATCAGGTTGTCCCACGTGGGGCTCAGAGTCTTAATCCCCATTTTACAGATGAGGTCACTGAGGCCCAGAGAAGTGAAGTGACTTGCCCAAAGTCACACAGCTGACAAGTGGCGGAGCCGGGATTTGAACCCATGACCTCTGACTCCAAAGCCCGGGCTCTTTCCACTGAGCCACGCTGCTTCCAATCAGAAGCAAATCTGATCAAATCCAATCTGTATTTGATCGGAGTGTATGATTTTCCAGAGTCCTATGCTAAGCACAGGGAATAGATACAGGATAATCAGATGGGACACAGTCCCTGCCCCATCCAGGGGTTACAGGGAAGGAGATCTTAGGTATGGTGCCCCCCCCCCCCCCCATTTTCCAGATTAGGAGCCTGAAGCACAAAGGTGTCATTTTCTATGGTATTTAATAATAATAATGATGGCATTTATTAAGCGCTTACTATGTGCAAAGTACTGTTCTAAGCGCTGGGGAGGTTACAAGGTGATCAGGCTGTCCCACGGGGGGCTCAGAGTCTTAATCCCCATTTTACAGATGAGGTGGCTGAGGCACAGAGAAGTGAAGTGACTTGCCCAGAGTCACACAGCTGACAATTGGCGGATCCGGGATTTGAACCCATGACCTCTGACTCCAAAGCCCGGGCTCTATCCATTGGGCCACGCTTCTTCGAAGTCTCTCTGTCCAAAGTCACAGTGCAGTCCAGAGATAGGACCGGTATTCGAACCCAGGCCTTCGGGCTCCCAATCCCATCTTCTCTCCGCTAGGCCACGTTGATACAAACCAACAAAAAAGCGGAAATCAGACCTAAGCTAGATTCAGATGTCAGTCCATAAATACAGTCACCCATCCAAAGCCACTGACATACCCACGGTCCCTTCACAAATGGCTCTCAGCCGGTGTTATTTATTAATATTTAATCCATATTCAATGCTATTAAATATTGATCACGATTTAATAAATACAACCCAGTTAATCAAGACTGCCACCAAAGGGCAATAGATGGCTCTGGAAAAATCGTCTTTCGGAGAAGCTTGTGTTTTATTTCTTCTTTTTTTTCCCCTTTTCTGCTGTCCTTGCACGGGTTTATGGGAGGTCGGCTCACTCCGGGACTCCTGTTTTTCAGCTGCCTCTTTGCCTCACCTTGCCTTCAGCTAGGACAACAGGGAAAATCAAGGCCATTTGGCTTCTCCGGAGAGCTGACCAGGGCCCCGGGATCCCTTTCCCACCCCAACCTGTATCCTGGAGGCTCAATCCTCCTGCGTCTTCATCGTCCCGTACCTTTTTCTTTGCCAAAGTCCTTCTTTTCCTCTCCATCCCCCGGTCCCTCCATCTCCCACCCCCACTGACATTCCCAACTGGAGTCTGGGATCCTGCTACCGCAGAAATAATTCCCACCCAGGTCACAGTGGTGTGGGGTCAGGAGGGATGGGGGCTCAAAAAGGGATGTAGCCGGAAGCCCAAGATGCACGATTCAAAGGGAAAAGAGGGATTTGCGGGGAGCAGAGAGGCAGCAGGAAGGATTTATTTATTTTACTTGTACATATTTATTCAATTTATTTTATTTTGTTAATACGTTTTGTTTTGTTGTCTGTCTCCCCCTTCTAGACTGTGAGCCTGCTGTTGGGTAGGGACCGTCTCTATATAATAATAATAATAATGGCATTTATTAAGCACTTACTATGTGCAAAGCACTGTTCTAAGCGCTGGGGAGGTTACAAGGTGATCAGCTTGTCCCACGTGGGGCTCAGAGTCTTCACCCCCATTTTACAGATGAGGTAATTGAGGCTCAGAGAATCAATCAATCAATCGTATTTATTGAGCGCTTACTGTGTGCAGAGCACTGTACTAAGCGCTGACTTGCCCAAAGTCACACAGCTGACAATTGGCGGAGCCGGGATTTGAACCCATGACCTCTGACTCCGAAGCTCGTGCTCTTTCCACTGAGCCACGCTGCTTATATGTTGCCAACTTGCACTCCCCAAGCGCTTAGTACAGTGCTCTGCACACAGCAAGCGCTCAATAAATGCGATTGAACGAATTGAATGAATGAATGAATCTTGGAGGGATTCATGGCTCCCGGAGCCAGAGCTAAAAAATGTTCCTGGATCTGCTGGGAACACAAGGGAAGGGAGTCAGTCGATCATATTTATTGAGCACTTACTGTGTGCGGAGCACTGTACTAAGTGCTTGGGAGAGTGTAATAGAACGATATAACAGGCACATTCCCTGACCACAATGAGTTTACAGTCTAGAGGGGGAAACAGGCATTAATATAGATAAATAAATGATGGATATGGACATAAAGTCTGGAAGTCTGGGCCTGGAATGCCCTCCCTCTGCCCATCCGCCAAGCTAGCTCTCTTCCTCCCTTCAAGGCCCTGCTGAGAGCTCACCTCCTCCAGGAGGCCTTCCCAGACTGAGCCCCTTCCTTCCTCTCCCCCTCGTCCCCCTCCCCATCCCCCCCATCTTACCTCCTTCCCTTCCTCACAGCACCTGTATATATGTAGATATGTTTGTACATATTTATTTATTTATTTATTTTACTTGTACATATCTATTCTATTTATTTTATTTTGTTAGTATGTTTGGTTTTGTTCTCCGTCTCCCCCTTTTAGACTGTGAGCCCACTGTTGGGTAGGGATTGTCTCTATATGTTGCCAATTTGTACTTCCCAAGCGCTTAGTACAGTGCTCTGCACATAGTAAGCGCTCAATAAATATGATTGACTGATTGATTGATAAAGTGCTGTGTGGCCGGGATGGGGGATGAATGAAGGGAGCGAGGTAGGGACGGAGGGATAGCCATCACTGAGGGGAAGATTGGGGCGGGTGGGGAGGGGGCCTCATGCCGGTTTTAGAGGCTGGGGTAGGGTTGGGGTGAGGGGGGGACCAAGAAAATCAGCAGCACAGCCCAAAGGTGGCTGGCAGCTCTTAGACAAATTCAGAAACAGCGAGGCTCGTGGTTAGAGCGCCAGGCTACGAGTCAGAAGGTCATGGGTTCTAATCCCGGACCTGCCATTTGTCAATCAATCAATCAATCCATCAATCGTATTTATTGAGCGCTTACTGTGTGCGGAGCACTGGACTAAGCGCTTGGAAAGTCCAAGTTGGCAACATATAGAGACAGTCCCTAACCAACAGCGGGCTCACAGTCTAAAAGGGGGAGACAGAGAACAAAACCAAACATGCTAACAAAATAAAATAAATAGAATAGATATGTACAAGTAAAATAAATAAATAAATAAATAGAGCAATAAATATGTACAAACATATCTACATATATACAGGTGCTGTGGGGAAGGGAAGGAGGTAAGTTGTCTGCTGTGTGACCTTCTCTGGGCCTCAGTTACCTCATCTGTAAAGTGGGGATTAAGACTGGAAGCCCCACGCGAGACAACGTGATTACCCTGTTTCTACCCCAGTGCTTAGAACAGTTCTGGGCACATAGTAAGCACTTAACAAATACCATCATTAGTCTTATTATTATTATTTACTGATCACTTACTGTGCTAAGTGTTTGGGAGAGTACAGTATAACAGAGTTGGCAGACACATGCCCCGCCCACCACAAGCTTCCAGTCTATCAGTCAATCGTATTTATTGAGCGCTTACTGTGTGCAGAGCACTGTACTAAGCGCTTGGGAAGTACAAGTTGGCAACATATAGAGACAGTCCCTACCCAACAGTGGGCTCACAGTCTAGAGAGGGCGAGGAGCTTTGGAGGCCTAACCCTAAACGTCAGCACAGCATCCCTTTAAGGGAAGCAGCATGGCCCAGCAGGTACAACCCGAGCCTGGGAGTCGGAGGACTTGGGTTCTAATCCCTCCTCCGCCACTGTCTGCTGGGTGACCCTGGGCAAGCCACTTTGCTTCTCTGGGCCTCATTTCCCTCATCCCTAAAATGGGGATGAAGACTGTGAGCCCCGCGTGGGACAGGGACTGGGTCCCGCCTGATGAACTTGTATCTACCTCAGTGCTTAGAACAGTGCTTGACACCTAGTAAGTGTGTAACAAATATTATCATTATTATTAATTGAGGGGTCCCAACACCATGCAGTGTTAGGCCATTTAAGGTGGGGTGGGGGGGAGTGTGTGTGTGTGTGTGTGTGTGTGTGTGTGTGTGTGTGTGATGTCTCCCCCTCCTCCCCCTCTCCATCCCCCCTGCCTTACCTCCTTCCCAGTGCCCCCAAGAAGCCGAAGCTGGACGTGGGGGAGGTGGGGGCCGGAGTCCCCGCCATCCCTACTGCCCAGCCCGCACCCTCCGCTCCTCCACCACTAATCTCCTCACTGTACCTCGTTCTCGCCTGTCCCGCCATCGACCCCCGGCCCACGTCATCCCCCGGGCCTGGAATGCCCTCCCTCTGCCCATCCGCCAAGCTAGCTCTCTTCCTCCCTTCAAAGCCCTGCTGAGAGCTCACCACCTCCAGGAGGCCTTCCCAGACTGAGCCCCTTCTTTCCTCTCCCCCTCGTCCCCCTCTCCATCCCCCCGTCTTACCTCCTTCCCTTCCCCACAGCACCTGTATATATGTATATATGGTTGTACATATTTATTACTCTATTTATTTATTTATTTATTTATTTTACTTGTACATTTCTATCCTACTTATTTTATTTTGTTGGTATGTTTGGTTCTGTTCTCTGTCTCCCCCTTTTAGACTGTGAGCCCACTGTTGGGTAGGGACTGTCTCTATGTGATGCCAATTTGTACTTCCCAAGTGCTTAGTACAGTGCTCTGCACATAGTAAGCGCTCAATAAATACGATTGATTGATTGATTGATTGATTCCCTTCCCCACAGCACCTGTATATATGTATATATGTTTGTACGGATTTATTACTCTATTTATTTATTTTACTTGGACATATCTATTCTATTTATTTTATTTTGTGAATATGTTTTGTTTTGTTCTCTGTCTCTCCCTTCTAGACTGTGAGCCCACTGTTGGGTAGGGACTGTCTCTACATGTTGCCAACTTGTACTTCCCAAGCGCTTAGTCCAGTGCTCTGCACACAGTAAGCGCTCAATAGATGCGATTGATTGATTGATCTTTTCCCTCGTGGACCTGTACCGGACCCCTCCCCTGTCTCTCCCCACGTGCAGCTGGACTAGCTAGGCGGCCGCTGGGCTACTCGCCCCTCCTCACCCGGCACCCAGCCAACAGGGAACAGGTTAGAGGGAGACAGGGAGAGGCAGGGAAGAGAAAGGGAGAGAGACAGAGACAGAGAGAGAGAGAAGGAGAGAGAGGGAAGGAGAGAGAGAGAGAGAGAGAGAGAGAGAGAGAAGGAGAGAGAGGGAAAGAGGGAAGGAGAGAGAGGGGACAAAGAGAGGAAAGAGGGAAAGAGAGAGGGAGAGAGAGGGGACAAAGAGAGGAAAGAGGGAAAGAGAGAGGGAGAGAGGAAAGAGGGAAAGAGAGAGGGAGAAAGGAGAGAGGGAAGGAGACACAGGAAAAAGAGAAGAGGGAAGGAGAGAGGGGAGAAAGAGAGGAGAGAGGGAAAGAGGGAAGGAGAAAGGAGAGAGGGAAGGAGAGACAGAACAAAGAGAAGAGAGAAGGAGAGAGGGGAGAAAGAGAGGAGAGAGGGAAAGAGGGAAGGATAAAGGAGGGAGGGAAGGAGAGACAGGACAAAGAGAAGAGGGAAGGGGAGAGGAGAAAGAGGAGAGAGGGAAGGAGAGGGAGAAAGAGGAGAGGGGGAAAGGGGAGAGGGAGAAAGAGAGGAGAGAGGGAAAGAGGGAAGGGGAGAGGAAGAAAGAGAGGAGAGAGGGAAGGAGAGAGGAAGAGAGACAGGAGAGAGGGAAAGAGGGAAGGAGAGAGGGAGGAAGAGGGAAGAAGAGGGAGAAAGAGAGGAGAGAGGGAAGGGGAGAGGAAAAAGAGGAGAGAGGGAAGGAGAGGGAGAAAGAGAGGTGGGAAAGGGAAGGAGAAAGGGAGAAAGAGAGGAGAGAGGGAAAGAGGGAAGGGGAGAGGAAGAAAGAGAGGAGAGAGGGAAGGAGAGAGGAAGAGAGACAGGAGAGAGGCAAAGAGGGAAGGAGAGAGGGAGGAAGAGGGAAGAAGAGAGGGAGAAAGAGAGGAGAGAGGGAAGGGGAGAGGAAAAAGAGGAGAGAGGGAAGGAGAGGGAGAAAGGTGGGAAAGGGAAGGAGAAAGGGAGAAAGAGAGGAGAGAGGGAAAGAGGGAAGGGGAGAGGAAGAGAGGAGAGAGGGAAGGAGAGAGGAAGAGAGACAGGAGAGAGGCAAAGAGGGAAGGAGAGAGGGAGGAAGAGGGAAGAAGAGAGGGAGAAAGAGAGGAGAGAGGGAAGGAGGGAGGGGAGAGAGAGAGAGAAGGAGGGGGGAAGGGGGGGGAGACAGAGAGGGAGGGAGGGAGGGGGCTGGACTGAGGGAGGCGAGGAGAGGGAGTGAAGAAGGGCGAGCGGCGGGGGAGAGGACAGCCACGGGGACAGGGAGGACGGGGACGGGGAGGACGGGGACGGGGACAGGGGCAGGACGAGGAGGGGTTGGGCCCCGGCTCGGAGGCGGCGGCGGCGGCAGAAGCGGCGGCGACAGCAGCCTGCGGACGGTCCATCGAGGCGGGCGGGCGGGCGGGCCACCCCGGCCTCCATCTCCGCCCGGCGGCCCGGAGGAGCGGGGCTCCGGGGGTCCGGGGGTCCGGGGTCCAGAGGAGGAGGAGCAGGAGGAGAAGGAGGAGAAGGAGAGCGGCGGGCAGAGCCGTCAGCAGGTAGGCGGTGTCCGGCCCGGGCCGGGGGGAGGGCGGCGCGGAGTTGGGGAAGGGGCCGCAGGGAGGGCAGGGGACGGGACAGGACAGGACAGGACAGGAGGGGGCCCCTCCCCGACCCCCCCATGGCCCACCAACCCGGGGGGAGCCCCGGCCGTCGAGGGCATTGCGAGCACGTGGGGACCTTTCCCCCACTATTTCATATCCGGAGATGGAGAGAGAGGGGGCCCCTCCCCACCCGACCATGCCCCCCAACCCAAAGTTGTGCTCAGCGCTTAGAACAGTCCTTGGTACCTAGTAATCAATCAATCAATCGATCAATCGTATTTATTGAGCGCTTACTGTGTGCAGAGCACTGGACTAAGCGCTTGGGAAGTCCAAGCTGGCAACATACAGAGACGGTCCCCACTCAACTGTGGGCTCCCAGTCTAGAAGGCTGTAAGCCTGTAAGGCTAGTAAGCGCTCAACAAATATCATTAAAAAAAATCAAACGTCCAAATGCCCAGTCCCCGGGAGGGCCTCTGACACCTCGCCCCGGAGGGCCTCGCAGGGCAGCCCAGGAGGAGGGGACACGGGTCGGGGGGGGGGGGGGACACCCTGGACCCTCACCCCCTGAGAGGTGGAGGAGGTGGGGGAGAGAGACCCTGCCACCTCCATCCCCCCTCCGGCCGGACCCAAAGTTGAGTGGAGCCCTGCGCCCCCAGAAAGCTCACTACAAGTTTCCAACTTTTTTCTGGGTCGTCGCAGTCGGGCTCTTTTGGGGCCTCCCTGCGGGGTAGAGGAGGAGGAGATAATAATTATAATAATGATGACATGTATGAAGCGCTTACTATGTGCAAAGCGCCGCTCTAAACGCTGGGGAGATTACAAGGTGATCGGGTTGTCCCACGGGGGGCTCACAGTCTTCATCCCCATTTTACAGATGAGGTCACCGAGGCACAGAGAAGTTAAGGGATGGGGGGCGTCTCCGTCTCACCCGGTGGGGAGACGGCCAGGGCAGGAAACCTGCACAACTGGGAACTTTCCAGGTTTAATGGGGGGGGGGGGGGGGGATAATATTGGAGTTGGAGTCGGAAATGATCCGCGGAGGGATAATCGATATCTTCTCGGGGGGTGGGGGGAGGATTTGGGGGTCCTGGGGATCCCCAAGTGGACACGGGGGGGTGGACACGGGTGCAGATGGTGCGGCCAGTCCTGCCGCGCTTCCCAAATCCCGCTCCATCGTCCCGAGCATCCTTGCTCCTTCTGCTCCTCCTGCTACTGCAGCACTAGCTGCTCCCGCCGGGATCCGCTTCCCAAAGGACCACCTACCCCCCCTCCCCTGCTGCGCAGCCCCCCCAAAGCCCCAGGGCCCGGAGACGTGGGGACGGGGGGCCTTGGCTTTCGAGGATTTTGTCTGGTGGTGGTGGTGGTGGGGGGAACCTGTTCTCTTGGGTTGGAGTTCCCCTCTCCCACCCGAATCCACTTGGGGCCGGGGGGGGTGAACTGACACTCGGAGGGCACTGCAGGGGTCCCCCACCCCTCCCCTTTCCCTGGAATAATAATGATAATAATAGTATTTGTGAAGCGCTTACTATATGCCCCTCCCCTTTCCCTGGAATAATAATGATAATAATGGTATTTGCGAAGCGCTTACTATATGCCAAGCACTGTTCTATGCTCTGGGGTAGATTCAAGGTAATCAGGTTGTCCCACCCGGGGCTCGCAGTCTCAATCCCCATTTTACAGATGAGGGAACTGAGGCGCAGAGAAGTGAAGTGGCTTATCCAAGGTCACACAGCAGACAAGTGGCAGAGTCAGGATGGGAGCTCACATAATAATTATAGCGTTTGTTAAGTGCTTGCTATATGCCAAGCACTGTTCTATGCTCTGGGGTAGATTCAAGGTAATCAGGTTGTCCCACGCGGGGCTCGCAGTCTCAATCCCCATTTTACAGATGTGGGAACTGAGGCTCAGAGAAGTGAAGTGGCTTGTCCAAGGTCACACAGCAGACAAGTGGCAGAGTCAGGATGGGAGCTCACATAATAATTATAGCGTTTGTTAAGTGCTTGCTATATGCCAAGCACTGTTCTAAGCGCTGGGCTAGATACAAGGTAAGCAGGTTGTCCCATGTGGGGCTCACAGTCTTAATCCCCATTTTACAGATGAGGTGACTGAGGCCCAGAGAAGTGAAGCGGCTCGCCTATGGTCACACAGCAGACAAGTGGCGGAGCCGGGATTAGAACCCACGACCAATGATTCCCAAGTCCTTTCCCTTTCCACTAGCCACACTGCTTCTCTAAGGGGCCCGGGGAGTCGCAGGTAATGGGAGAGGGGGCTGAGGTCAGTTTGGGGGCTCTCCAGGCGGAGGGTCACCCCCAAAACAGCGGTTCCACGAAAGGTGGGCAAGGGGTACTGGCTAGTCAGTTGCTGCTCTCCCGTCTCCCCCACTCCCCCTTTCCCGTTCCAGAGTCTATTTTCCCAGCCATCTGGGTCCCAAATTGGGGGGGATCGGAACTTTCCCTGCCCCTTCACCTGATGCCAGCGCCGGGCTCGGACCAGTGAGGAGCCCCCCTGCTTATTAGAGGAGCAGCGTGGCTCAGTGGATAGAGCCTGGGCTTTGGAGTCAGAGGTCACGGGTTCAAATCCCGGCTCTGCCACTTGTCAGCTGTGTGACTTTGGGCAAGTCACTTAACTTCTCTGTGTCTCAGTTACCTCATCTGTAAAATGGGGATTAATAATATAATAATAATGGCATTTATTAAGCGCTATGTGCAAAGCACTGTTCTAAGCGCTGGGGAGGTTACAAGGTGATCAGGTTGTCCCACGTGGGGCTCACTGTATTAATCCCCATTTTACAGATGAGGTAACTGAGGCCCAGAGAAGTGAAGTGACTTGCCCAAAGTCACACAGCTGACAAATGAGACTGTGAGCCCCCCGTGGGACAACCTGATCACCTTGTAACCTCCCCAGCGCTTAGAACAGTACTTTGCACATAGTAAGCACTTAATAAATGCCATTATTATTATTATTATTATTAGCAAAGTTGGGCTAACAGGTGTCTAGGGCTTCTGGATTAACCAAAGGGGTTCACTCAGTTTCCCAGGTCATAGGGCTTTCCGGCTGCAGTCATTCATCTTTCATTCAATCTTATTTATTAAGCACTTACCATGTGCAGAGCACTGGACTAAGCACCTGGGAGAGTCTAATGTACCAGACGCATTCCCTGCTCACAAAGACTTTTCAGTCTAAAGGGGGGAGATGGACAGTATTATAGATAAATAAATGACAGCTATGGACATAAGTGCTGTGGGGCTGGGAGCAGGGGGTGAATAAAGGGAGCAAGGCAGGGCCACGCAGAAAGGAGCGGAAGAAAAGGAAAGGAGGGCTCAGTCAGGGAAGGCCTTTTGGAGGAGGTGTGCCTTCAAAAAGGCTCTGAATGGAGAGAGAGAGTAATTGTGGGATATGAGCCCACTGTTGGGTAGGGACTGTCTCTACATGTTGCCAACTTGTACTTCCCAAGCGCTCAGTACAGTGCTCTGCACACAGTAAGCGCTCAATAAATACAATTGATTGATTGATTGATTGATATGAGGAGGGAGGGTATTCCAGGCCAGAGGTAGGATGCGGGTGAGAGGTCAGTGGGGAGATAGACGAGATGGAGGTACAGGCCTCCCAATTGCCACCACTGATCCAAATCACGATCTCTCCTGTCTCCCACCCCATTGCCTTAACCTCTACCTATCAATCAATCGATCATATTTGATTGAGAGCTTACTCTGATAATAATAACATAATAATAATAGTATTTGTTAAGCGCGTACTATGTGCAAAGCACTGTTCTAAGCGCTGGGGGGCTACAAAGTGATCAGGTTGTCCCACGAGGGGCTCACAGTCTTTATCCCCATTTTACAGATGAGGTCACTGGGGCACAGAGAAGTGAAGTGACTTGCCCAAAGCCACACGGCTGACAGTTGGCGGAGCCGGGATTTGAACCCATGACCCCTGACTCCAAAGCCTACTCCTGCTCTGGAGTAGGAGTAGGAGAGGTGTGAGGTGGAATAGTGAGGTATATATGTATATATATAAAGCCTTTTTGAAGGCACACCTCCTCCAAAAGACCTTCCCTGACTGAGCCCTCCTTTCCTTTTCTTCCGCTCCTTTCTGCGTGGCCCTGACTTGCTCCCTTTATTCGCCCCCTGCTCCCAGCCCCACAGCACTTATGTCCATATCTGTCATTTATTTATCTATAGTACTGTCCATCTTCCCCCTTTAGACTGAAAAGTCTTTGTGAGCAGGGAATGCGTCTTTTACATTAGAGTCTCCCAGGTGCTTAGTCTATATATATATATATATAGTCTATATATATATATATTTCTTCGAGAGAGTCTTTAGCACACTTCCCTTGTGAAAATGTAGTCGGGAGCCTCTTCTGGCCCCTCGCTGTTCTGGTGACATTGCTCAGACACCCATGGTTGAGAGGAAAAGGGCTTAGGCATGGTTGAGAGGAGAAGAAGCGCCTTACCAGCATGATATGCCGGAGGTGGTTTTGCCGGAGTAGTGACAATTTACACTGAGCCATCCACACGCTCACCCGCTTCTCCCCCCGTTTTCACCATTGCGAGATAACCGGTGGTGGGGACAGGAGCAGAGCAGAGTGTCTGACCTCAACGGCAGCCGACGCTACTGTAACTTTGCCCACTGGTCAGTGTTGCGGGAGAGGAAGGAGGGAATCGTCCTTCCCGACGGGGCATCTCCAGAGCAGGCTGCTTCTTTCATGGTCTAACAAGGCAGTTCCAGCAGACTGTCACATAATAATAATAATAATAATAATAATAATAATAATGGCATTTATTAAGCGCTTACTATGTGCAAAGCACTGTTCCAAGCGCTGGCACTGTTCTAAGCGCTGGCACTCTACCTCTGGGCACATTTGGAAATCAATCAACGGTAATTGTCTAACACCCGCTGTGTGCAGAGCACTGTACTAAGCACTTGGGAGAGTACAATGCAATAGAAGTAGCAGACACGTCCCCTGCCCATAATGCGCTCACAGTCTGTTGTTGGAGTGTACTCTCCCAAGTGCTTAGTACAGTGCTTTTCACACGGTAAGTGATAAATATGAATGAATGACTAGAGGAAAGCCCGAAAGTCTGTGACTAGGGGGTAAGCTTTACCTCCTTGCTGCCATTATTCTCCTTAGCATTCTCTTCATGCCCTTATCAAAAGGATCTGGGTTCTAAATATGGTTCCGCCACTTGTCTGCTTGTGACTTTGGACAAGTCACTTGTTCCCTCAGCTGTAAAATGTGGATGAAGGTTGTGAGCTCTGTGTGGGTCCTACTTCATTAGCTTGTATCTACCCCAGCATTTAGAACAGTGCCTGGCACATAGTAAGTGCTCAACAAATACCATTTTAAAAAAAAAAGACCACAGGCTCTCCCCTCCTGAAACCCCACCTCCTCCTATAAGCCATCCCCAATTAACTCCCCCAACCCCACCTCCTCCTATAAGCCATCCCCAATTAACTCCCCAAACCCAAGCCTCATCCCCCCCTATTTTGGATTTTTTTATTCGTAGGACTTATACTGTAAGCTCATCACAGGCTGGGAATGTATCTGTTGTACTGTTATATCCCAAGCACTTAGTACACATAGTAAGCGCTCAGTAAATATGATTGACTGACTGACTTATGTACGTCTAGATGATCCTCGTACAGTCAATTTACAAGGACTTACCTTATTTGTAAATATGTCTATGTCTGCCCCCCACATTAGAGTGGAAGCTCCTTGTGGGCAGGATAAGTCTCCTGTGTTTGTTGTACTTTCCCGAGTGCTGAGGACGGCGGCGTGCACCCACGTGGCATTGCCAACTGTCGCGGAGCCCTTGTTATGCTGCAATTGGTTGGTGGGAGACACTGGGTCTATATCAAGGCTCCCCTCAGCTCTGCAAGGCAATTAACCCCGTTTGACAGATGGGGAGACTGAGGTGATTCTCCTCCACCCCCTTCAAAGCCTTACTGAAGGCCCATCTCCTCCAAGAGGCCTTCCCTAAGCCCTCATTTCCTCTTCTCCTACTCCCTTCTGTTTCCCCCTGATTTGTTCCCTGTATTCATCCCTCCTACCAGCCTCTCAGCACTTACGTACATATGGATCTGTAATATATATATCTGTAATATATCTCCCCCTCGTCCCCCTCTCCATCCCCCCATCTTACCTCCTTCCCTTCCCCACAGCACCTGTATATATGTATATATGTTTGTACATATTTATTACTCTATTTATTTTACTTGTACATATCTATTCTATTTATTTTATTTTGTTAGTATGTTTGGTTTTGTTCTCTGTCTCCCCCTTTTAGACTGTGAGCCCACTGTTGGATAGGGACTGTCTCTATATGTTGCCAACTTGGACTTCCCAAGTGCTTAGTACAGTGCTCTGCACACAGTAAGCGCTCAATAAATACGATTGATGATGATGATGATATTTATTTACATTAGTGTCTGTCTCCCCCTCTAGACTGTAAGCTCATTTTGGGCAGGGCGAGTGTCTGTTGTATTGTTCTGTTGTACTCTCCCAAGCACTCAGCACAGTGCTCTGTGCTCAGTAAGCGCTCAGTAAATGCGATTAACTGACTGACTGACAAATCAAGGTGTCTCAGCGCAGATCATTTAGCAGGTAAAAGCAGGGGCGGGTCTGGGGCGGACTCAGGCATCCGGGTTCCTAGTCCTCCAAGGCCCACTTTTTAGGTGACAGGGCAAGGAACTTCTTGTTTTAAAGCCCATCCAGACAACTTTCATGTGCTCATGGGCACTGTCCAAAACACAGAAAAATCTTTTTGCTTGGCTTTTCAGTTATTTGTGTTTTTTTTAAAATAAACAGGGAAAGAGAGCTCTTTGCTGAGGTGATTCCCTGTTTGGTTTGATGCTAATTATACAAAGTTCTGTCTTCTGATGAGCCAGGAACATTATAAATGAACCCGTTGGCTAGAGTCCATGTTGTTGGTGTAAAGGTTTGTTGGTTTAGGGAATTCGGAATAATCTTGAAATGCTTCGCCTCCCGAAGGGGTGTCTTGAGAAAACTGAAGTCTGTGGGTCTTTTCATAGGTAAACTACAACCCCAAAGTTCATACCTGCAGTGTGAATCGGACCCAAAAGGAAGAGAACCGTAAAACAGTGGTCCTCCAAAATGCTGAAATGTTTCATCCAGATTCTATTTATCGATTATTTTACGGTTGAGAAAGAACAAAATCCACGTTTTTATAGCCGACAAAGCGGCAGGCATTCATTATACAGGACTTAATACCTCTGTTCCCCAGAGAACACAATCTGAATGCAGCCTGGCTTGCAAATGATGGGGTGAAGCGGGTCTGAAGAACCAAAGACGAGAGGCTTTTTAAAGAAATGCCAAGTCCGGGATGGGTCCGGGCCGAATCCGGACGGTTACCGTTCCCGTGGTCGATGCAAATCTCGTTTCACTCAGATGCTCTCTCTCTGAGCTCCACAGCCTGTATTGCCCAGCCAGTGCCAGGAACGTGTCTACCAACTCTGTTGTAGTGTACTCTCTCAAGTTCTTAATACAATGCTTGGCACATAGTAGGCGTTCAGTAAATCCCACTGATTGATCGATGGATTGATTAGGGCTGTACTGCTACCCTGCCGGTTCAATCTCTCATCCTATCCCGACTGGATTACTGCATCAGCCTCCTCTCTGATCTCCCATCCTCCTGTCTCTCCCCACTTCAATCTATACTTCACGCTGCTGCCCGGATCATGTTTGTGCAGAAACGCTCTGGGCGTGTTACTCCCCTCCTCAAAAATCTCCAGTGGCTACCAATCAACCTACGCATCAGGCAAAAACTCCTCACTCTCGGCTTCAAGGCTGTCCATCTCCTCGCCCCCTCCTACCTCACCTCCCTTCTCTCCTTCTCCAGCCCAGCCCGCACCCTCCGCTCCTCTGCCACCGCTCACCTCCTCAATGTGCCTCGTTCTCGCCCATCCCGCCGTCGACCCCTGGCCCACGTCCTCCCCCTGGCCCGGAATACCGTCCCTCCGCGCATCCGCCAAGCTAGCTCTCTTCCTCCCTTCAAAGCCCTACTGAGAGCTCACCTCCTCCAGGAGGCCTTCCCACACTGAGCCCCCTCCTTCCTCCCCCCTGCCTTACCTCCTTCCCCTCCCCACAGCACCTGTATATATGTGTATATGTATATATGTTTGTACATATTTATTACTCTATGTATTTTACTTGTACATATTTATTCTATTTATTTTATTTTGTTGATATGTTTTGTTTTGTTGTCCGTCTCCCCCTTCTAGACTGTGAGCCCGCTGTTGGGTAGGGACCGTCTCTATATGTTGCCAACTTGTACTTCCCAAGCGTTTAGTACAGTGCTCTGCACACGGTAAGCACTCAATAAATACGATTGAATGAATGACTGGTAACCCTCCTGGATCCGTGGCCACCAGCCGGAGGATGAATCCTCTATGTGAGTCGGGGTGGCTCTAATTTTCTCCGAGCTTTTGCTCCTCCTCAGCTTCTGCGGTCTCATCGGTAAATCAGGATTAATAATATGTTTCCATCCCTGCAGGGAGCTAAGCTAGGTGGAGGGGTGGGACCTAGGGGGTGGGAGGAAGGATCCTGTGCTGGGGTAGAGACAAGGTAATTGGGTTGGACACAGTCCCTGTCCCACATGGGGCCCCCAGTCTTAATCCCCATTTTCCAGATGAGGTAACAGAGACACAGAGAAATCAGGTGATTTGTCCCAGGTCACACAGCAGACAAGTGGGGGTGCCGGAATTAGAACCCACATCCTTCTGACTCCCAGGCCCGAGGTGAAACGCAGTCTTCCACCCCAGCTCTACCCTGGTGAGTCCTCTTAGAGTGGCTGGTCGCTTAATCAATTTGTTAAGCGCTTACTATGTGCCAAGCACTGTTCTAAGCGCTGGTAAAGATACAAGGTTATCAGGTTGTCCCTCGGGGGGCTCGCCGCCTTGATCCCCATTTCACAGATGAGGTAACTGAGGCACAGAGAAGTGAAGTGACTAGCCCCGAGTCACACAGCTAACAAGTGGCGGAGCCGGGATTCGAACCCATGGCCTCTGACTCCCAAGCCCGGGCTCTTTCCGCTGAGCCACGCTGCTTCTCACCTTAGCCATCAGAAGCCCCTTCGGGGCTCCCATCCTAAACTGCCGGGGTCCCTCGCCACCAGGACGCAGACCCTAATTCTGTTTAGTTGGGGGAGAAGGGGCATCCATCTCCATCTTCTTTGCCCTCTCCAACCTCTCCCTGTAATAATAATAATAATAATTGTGGTATTTGTTAAGCACTTACTATGTACTAGACACTGCACTAAGCCCTGGGGTGGATCCAAGTCAGTCGACTTGGACACAGTCCCTTGTCCTACGTGGGGCTCACAGTCTCAACCCCCACTTTACAGATGAGGGAACTGAGGCCCAGAGAAGTGAAGTGACTTGTCCAAGGACACACAGCAGACAAGTGATGATGATGATGATGATGATGGCATTTGTTAAGCGCTTACTATGTGCAAAGCACTGTTCTAAGCGCTGGGGGGGATACAATGTGATCAAGTTGCCCCACGTGGGGCTCACAGTCTTAATCCCCATTTTTACAGATGAGGTAACTGAGGCTCAGAGAAGTTAAATGACTTGCCCAAGGTCACACAGCAGACTTGTGGTGGAGTGGGGATTAGAACCCATGACCTTCTGACTCCTAGGCCTGGGCTCTATCCAATAGGCCACACTGTTTCTCCGTCTCTAATAATAACAATAATTGTGGTATTTGTTAGGCACCTACTATTTGCCAGGCACTGCGGTAAGCGCTGGGGGGAATACAAGCAAATCAGGTTGCACACAGTCCGTGATCCACGTGGGGCTCACGGTCTCCATCCCCATTTTGCAGAGGAGGTCACTGAGGCCCAGGGAAGTGAAGTGACTTGCCCCGGGTCACACAGCAGACAGGCGGCGGAGCCGGGATTAGAACCCAGGTCCTCCCGTCTCTCAGGCCTGCGGTCCGTCCACTGGGCCACGGGAGCAAAACGTACTCTTTCCACCTCGCAAGGAACCAACTTGTACTTCCCAAGCACTTAGTGCAGTGCTCTGCATACAGTAGGCGCTCAATAAATATGATTGATGATGATGATGAAGGAACGAGACCGCGACCTCCGCATGCAAGTGAACCCCACGCCAGTGCCCGCGGTTATTAATCCAGAGATGGTCGGAGGGCCCAAAATACAGTCGGCCCTGACAGTTGGACATTTGGTAACTCCTCCAGCTCCCCAGCCTCCTCCCCCGGTTAATCACGGCCTTATTCTATTCTTAAGTTCCGCCTGGCTCCCATATGGCCCCTCATTCAGGGCTCCTGGAGTTAGCGGATAAATAAATAAGAGGCGCTAAACGGAAAAGCAGCATGGCCTGGTGGGAAGAGCCCAGGCCTGGGAATCAGTCAGTCAGTACATTTATTGAGCGCTTACTGCATGCAGAGCACTGTGCTAAGCCCTTGGGAGCTCCCCAGCCTCCTCCCCCGGTTAATCACGGCCTTATTCTATTCTTAAGTTCCGCCTGGCTCCCATATGGCCCCTCATTCGGGGCTCCTGGAGTTAGCGGATAAATAAATGAGAGGCGCTAAACGGAAAAGCAGCATGGCCTAGTGGGAAGAGCCCAGGCCTGGGAATCAGTCAGTCAGTACATTTATTGAGCGCTTACTGCGTGCAGAGCACTGTGCTAAGCCCTTGGGAGCTCCCCAGCCTCCTCCCCCGGTTAATCACGGCCTTATTCTATTCTTAAATTCCACCTGGCTCCCATATGGCCCCTCATTCGGGGATCCTGGAGTTAGCGGCTGTGAGCCCACTGTTAGGTAGGGACTGTCTCTATATGTTGCCAATTTGTACTTCCCAAGCGCTTAGTACAGTGCTCTGCACATAGTAAGTGCTCAATAAATACGATTGATGAAGATAAATAAGAGGCGCTATACGGAGAAGCAGCATGGCCTAGTGGGAAGAGCCCAGGCCTGGGAATCAGTCAGTCAGTAACATCTATTGAGCGCTTACTGCGTGCCGAACACTGTGCTAAGCCCTTGGGAGTCCAGGGGAAGCAGCGTGGCCCAGTGGAAAGAGCTCGGGCTTTGGAGTCAGAGTTCATGGGTTCAAATCCCGGCACCCGCCAATTGCCGGCTGTGTGACTTTGGGCAAGCCACTTCACTTCTCTGGGCCTCGGTGACCTCATCTGGAAAATGGGGATTAAGATTGTGAGCCCCCTGTGGGACAACGTGATCAGCTTGTAACCTCCCCAGCACTTAGAACAGTGCTTTATTATGTAGTAAGCGCTTAATAAATGCCATCATTATTATTATTATTAATACAGTGTAACAGACACATTCCCTGATGACAGCGAGCCTACAGTCTAGAGAGTCAGAGGACCTGGGTTCGGGTCACGGCTCTGTCAATTGCTTGTTGTGCCATCTTTGGGCAAGTCACTTCACTTTTCTGGGCCTCAGTTTCCTCAACTGTAAAATGGGGATTTTGTTGCCTCTCCTGCTTTGACTGTGAGCCCCACAGGGGACAGGGACTGGGAGTCAGAGGGACCTGGCTCCTAATCCCGGCTCTGCCATGTGTCTGCTGGGTGACCTTGAGCAAGTGGCTTCGCTTCTCTGTGCCTCAGTTCCCTCATCTGTAAAATGGGGATTGAGACTGTGAGCTCCACGTGGGACAGGGACTGTGTCTGACCCGATTTGCTTGTAGCCACCCCAGCGCTTAGTAAAGTGTCTGGCACATAGTAAGCGCTTAAGGAATACCACAATAGAGGGAAGCTGCCCGCTGAAATGGGGCCCGGCCCGCGGCATCGGCAGAAAGTCACGTGCTGACCGTTTCTCAGACTCCCGAGTCAAGGTACCACAGGTGGCAGAATTTGGGGGGCTCTGCCTATTTTTTTCCTATGGTATTTGTTAAGCACTCACTCTGTGTCAAGCACTGTTCTAAACGCTGGAGTAGATATAAGTGGACACAGGTTGGACACCAGGTTGGCCAGTCCCTGTCCCGCGTGGGGTCCACAGTCTAAACAGGAGGGAGAATGGGAGAATGGAGGACCGGAGAAGTTAAGACTGTGAGCCCACTGTTGGGTAGGGACCGTCTCTATATGTTGCCAGCTTCTACTTCCCGTGCGCTTAGTACAGTGCTCTGCACACAGTAAGCACTCAATAAATACGATTGCTTGATTAAGTGATTTATGCAAGGTCATACAGGAAGCACTTGGCAGAGCTGGGTTCAGAACTCCCCGGGCCTGGGCTCTTTCTACTAGACCATGCTGCTTCTGCCCTGATAACAATAATAATAATAATAATGATAATAATAATAATAACAATGGTACTTGTTAAGAATTTGGTATGTGCCAAGGCCCTATCCCATGTGGGACGCCCAGTTTAAGTCAGATGAAGAACAGGCATCAAATCCCCATTTTTACCGATGAGGAAGCCGAGGCTCAGAGAAGTTAAGCATCGAATCCCCATTTTGCCGATGAGGAAACTGAGGCACAGAGAAGTAATTGTACTTTCCCAGCACTTAGTCCGGCACTCTGCACACAGTAAGCGCTCAACAAATACGATTGAATGAATGAATGAATAATTTGCCCAAGGCCGCACAATGGGCAAGTGGCAAAGCCAGGATTAGGATCCAAGTTCTCTGCCTCCCAAGCCACAACTGCTCCCATCTGAAGGGCAGGAATAATAATAATAATAATAATGGCATTTATTAAGTGCTTACTATGTGCAAAGCACTGTTCTAAGCGCTGGGGACGTTACAAGGTGATCAGGTTGTCCCACGGGGGGCTCACAGTCTTAATCCCCATTTTCCAGATGAGGTAACTGAGGCCCAGAGAAGTGAAGTGACTTGCCCAAAGTCCCACAGCTGACAATGGGCAGAGCCGGGATTTGAACCCATGACCTCTGACTCTAAAGCCCCGGCTCTTTCCACTGAGCCATGCTGCGTCTCTAATCAGCACTTAGTGATGGAAAGTACTCTACCTCAATTCCCCAGGAGGTGGTAAATAAATAAATAAATAAATAAAATCCCTGACTAACAAGTAGCCCAATAAACCAATCTTCCTTAGCTGGGGAAAGTGTAAATTATAGCAGGAAGCTTTTTGGGTTGGTGTCTTCCACGCCATTAGAAGTATCATTAATTATGTATTAAGTGTTTGAAAGGAAAGACACCAGTAGCCGATAGGCTGTTATTTGCATAGTAATAGAGGATTGATTAGATGCAATATCTATAGTGAGGGCTAAGGGGGAATCCGTTTCCAAGGTTTTTACAGCGGCAGTAAATAACTTTTACAAAATCTTTCCCGATAGTAAATAACGACCGTCCGAGAGTTGGAGGATCCCTCGCCCTCCATCGAGCTGGAGATGACTGTTGGGAACCGCAGCCTCTGGAATAGATTGAAAAAAAAAAGTCTTGGCTTCCATTGGGGGTGTCTCCCCCAGCTCCTCCGCACTACTCTCTCGCCCCTTTGGTGGTCCTTGCAGTCCCAGGGGATACCCAAAGCAGCGTGGCTCAGTGGAAAGAGCCTGGGCTTTGGAGTCAGAGGTCATGGGTTCGAATCCCAGCTCTAGCCAATTGTCAGCTGGGTGACTTTGGGCAAGTCACTTCACTTCTCTGTGCCTCAGTTACCTCATCTGGAAAAGGGGGATGAAGACTGTGAGCCCCCCGTGGGACAACCTGATCACCTTGTAACCTCCCCAGCGCTTAGAACAGCGCTTTGCACATAGAAAGCGCTTAATAAATGCCCTCATTATTACACCCAAAAGCCGCGTGGCCGAATAGAAGCAGCGTGGCCAAGTGGAAAGAGTACTGGAAGTCAGTAGAGGATAGGGCCCGGGATTCAGAAGGACCTGGGTTCCAATCCCGGCTCTGCCACTTGTCTGCTGTGTGACCTTGGGTGAGTCGTATTTTTTCTCCGGGCCTCAGTTCCCTCATCTGTAAAATGGGGATCAAGAGTGTGAGCCCCATATGGGGCAGGGACTGTGTCAACCCGATTTGCTTGTATCCACTCCAGAGTTACCTTTATCATACCAGAGTTATCAATATTATTATTATAATTCCCCAGGCCCAGGCCTGGGCACCAATCCAAGCAACCGACAGCTCTGGTTGGAAGACGACCCTTCTACTTGGATTCTGCCAAGGCTCTGCAGTCACTCTCTCCTCCCATTCCGGGGAGTTGGCCGTTTTGCCTACCAAAAATGCAAACCGAAGCAGGTGCGGCTTCCAAAGCACCAGCCGGGGTGACCCCGGGTCCCAGAGGAAGGCCCGTCTCACCCAGGACCTGGATCCCGGCATAGGTGTCCGGAATCCCTCCAGTGTCAGGAGCTGAGGTCTTTAAGAGGCAGCAGAGAAAAATACGGAGGCCAACAGATGAGAAGGAATCCGGTGAAGGTCACTCTCCCTCTTTCTGATTTTATGCACAAGGCAGGGAGGGAGAGGGCCTCCCCAGCGCTTAGTAATAATAATAATAATAATAATAATAATGATGGCATTTGTTAAGCGCTTACTATGTGCAAAGCACTGTTCTAAGCACTGGGGGGATACAATGTGATCAAGTTGTCCCACGTAGGGCTCACAGTCTTAATCCCCATTTTTACAGATGAGGGAACTGAGGCTCAGAGAAGTGAAGTGACTTGCCCAAGGTCACACAGCAGACTAGTGGTGGAGCCGGGATTCGAACCCACGACCTCTGACTCCAAAGCCCGGGCTCTTTCCACTGAGCCACACTGCTTCTCCTAAGCTTCTCATCAGTACAGTGCTCTGCAAACAGTAAGCGCTCAATAAATATGATTGACTAATCTCGTCCGACTAAAAATCATTTCCTCTTCTCCCACTCCCTTCCGTGTCACCCTTTACCCCACAGCACTTAATACGTATCCGTAATCTATTCACTTCTATTAATGTCCGTCTCCCCTTCTAGACGGTAAGCTCACTGTGAGCAGGGAACCTCTCTACCAACTCTGTTATATTGTCCTCTCCCAAGGATTTAGGACAGTGTTCTGCACATAGTAAAGAGAAGCAGCATGGTTCAGTGGAAAGAGCATGGGCTTTGGAGTCAGAGGTCATGGGTTCAAATCCCGGCTCCGCCAATTGTCAGCTGTGTGACTTTGGGCAAGTCACTTCACTTCTCTGGGCCTCAGTTCCCTCATCTGTAGAATGAGGATTAAAACTGTGAGCCCCAGTTGGGACAACCTGATCACCTTGTATCCCCCCGGCACTTAGAACAGTGCTTTGCACATAGTAAGCGCTTTAACAAATACTATTATTATTATTATTATTATTATTATTATTATAGTAAGCTCTCAATCAAATATGATTGATTGATTGATAGGTAGAGGTTCAGGCAGTGGGGTGGGAGACAGGAGAGATCGTGACTTGGATCAACGGTGACAATTAGGAGGCTTCAGAGAGCTGGTTGCCACCTTCCTGCCCAGCTGGAGACAATCATAAAAATAAATCAGTGCGAAGTGTGCTATTCATTAAGTGCTTAATGCTTTAATGCATTCATTAAATGTATTAAACCCCCTAGACGGTAAGCTCCTTTTGGGCAGGGAATGAGTCTACCAACTCAGTTCTATTGTGCTCTCCCAAGTGCTTTGTATAGCGCTCCGCACACGGTAAGTGCTCAATAAATACCATAGATCGATTGATTGACTGAGAAGCAACCTGACTTAGTGGTTACAGCACAGTCCTGGGAGTCAGAAGGTCATGGATTCTAATCCCCGCTCTGCCACGTGTCTGCTGTGTGACCTTGGGCTAGTCATTTCACTTCTCTGTGCCTCAGTTCCCTCATCTGTAAAATGGGGATTAGGACTGTGAACCCTACGTGGGACAGGGACTGTGTCCAACCCGATTTGCTCGTATTCACCCCAGTGCTTAGTACAGTGCCTGGCACCTAGTAAGCACTTACCAAATACCACAGTTATTATTATTATTGATTGATTGATGCTTACTAGGTGCCAAGCACTGCACTAAGTCTGGGGCCGACGCGTGAGAATTAGATCAGACACAGTCCTGAGAGGACCGGATCCCTCATCTCAAGAGCACCCTTTCCCTGGGCCAGAATTGGGTGCCTCCCACCCTGCAGAAAATCTGGGCAAGTCAGACCGGTGGTGTTACTTGGTCATTTTCCCTGTTCATTCTGTACAGCCCAGACTGACTGTGTAGATCGCAGAGGTGCCGTGGGCCAGAAAAAGAGCGATTATAGTTACTGTTGATCCCTATGGGACGGGGGAAGCACCACCCCACCACCCCACACAGACCTAGGCACTGGCTCCCGGGGCCCTCACTTACTACCCCGGCCTCGCCGTGGGTCTGGCCCCTTGGGCCAGCCTATTTATAGCGCAGAAACAGATCGGTTTCCCATGTCAGACACGTTTTACTCGATGTTTTATGAGCCGCTTTCCTGCCACGAGCCGGCCTCGCCGAAAGAGAAATGGACTGGAGTGGGATTGAGCAAGAAGACAGAGATAGAGGCGGAGAGAGGAGAGAAATGAAGCGCCCGGCCTTAGACGCCGAGAAGCCTAGATATCCAGAGACACTGAGAAAGCCAGACACATCATTCAGAGACGCCAAGAAATCGAGTCAGAAAGCCAGAGACATGGAGAAGTAGGAAGACTGTGAGTCACATGTGGGATAGGGACTTTGTCCATACCAATTTGCTTGTATTCACCTGAATTCAGTGCCTGGCACATAGAAAGGACATAGTAGGAGGACAGGTATTGACAGATGAGGAAACTGACGCACAGAGCAGTTAAGCGACTTGCAGGTGAGTGGCGGAGTCAGGATTCGAACCCAAGTCCTTCTAATTCCCAGGGCAGGGATCTTTCCATTAGGCCACAGTGCTCCTCGTAAGCATGACTAGGGAAGAGGAAATTGGCACAGGAGGTACTCTCCCAAGTCTTGCCCTCCGTCGATGAGCACTCCACTTCCTCTAGCATTTCCTGTTTCCGCTAGCCTCGGGTCGCTCCTCGTGCCGGACTCCCGTTGGACTCTCACAAGCATTCAGCGCAGTGCATCGCACCCAGCGGGCGCTCAGTAAATACCATTCCTACAAGTCGGATGAGGCCGTTGGCTCTGGCACCGAGGAATTCCCAGCCCCAGAGCTGGCATGAAGCGGCAGGAAGCCAGCGGGAAGCTGCAGTGGCGTGGCTCGGAGGGCTTGCGGGGAGTTTCCCATTAGTGCTCTGGCCCCGGACCCCGTGCTTCGGGAACATTGATATTGCAGGCCGGAGCGAGGGCTTTTAGCTTAATTGATCGGAGTTTCTTAAAATGGCAACTCATCCGTCAACTCCCGCCTTGACCCCGCCATGTACGGTTAATTGTATTTTCCACCAGGGATGAGCCAAATCAATGCAAATGATAGCATTTTCATTTTGCTTTTATTTTGGGGAGCTGTAGGTAGACAATTATCAGCAGTAACGAGCCAGAGGTGAGCAATAAAAACAGCTCTTTCCCTAGGCACGGGACCGACGGATAAATCTTGTAAAATTGCCTCTCGGAGCCCCTGGGCCGGGGGAATCCATTTCACTCGGTTCTCCTGTAACACGGGTCTTCACTAAACACTTTGCGTAGAATCTGTCTTCCCGACACTATTACTTTAGGACGAATATGTACAGATTCCCTTTTCCTTCAACCTCCTACATGTAGGCCTTTTGTTTTTTATGGTATTCGTGCAGCGATTAGCAGCGTGGCTCAGTGGAAAGAGCCCGGGCTTTGGAGTCAGAGGTCACGGGTTCAAATCCCGGCTCTGCCAATTGTCAGCTGTGTGACTTTGGCCAAGTCACTTCACTTCTCTGTGCCGTGATTTCCTTATCTGTAAAATGGGGATGAGGACTGTGAGCCCCACATGGGACACCCTGATCACCTTGCAACCTCCCCAGCACTTAGAACAGTGCTTTGCACATAGTAAGCGCTTAATAAATGCCATTATTATTATTATTATTATTATTAATTGATTGATTGTTGATGAGAAGCAGCATGGCCTAGTGGATAGAGCATGGGCCTGGGAATTGGAAGGTAATTGGTTTCAATCCTGGCTCTGCCACTTGTCTGCTGGGTGACCCTGGGCAAGTCACTTCACTGCTCTGGGCCTCAGTTCCCTCATCTGTAAAATGGGGGTTGAGACTGTGAGCCCTATGTGGGACAGGGACTGTGTCCAACCTGATTATCTCGTAACTACCCCGGCACTTAGAACAGTGCCTGGCACGTAACAAGCACTTAACAAATACCATAATAATAATTATTACTGTTATTATTGTTTGAAAGAACAAACACAGGTAGGGAACTGGGGACGGTTCTTATGATATCACTTGCCAGTCTGGCTAGATTGTTGGCTAAGGTGTGGTGTAGTGGCTAGAACACAGGCCTGAGAGTCAGAAGGTCATGGGTTCTAATTCCGCCTCCGCCTCTTGTCTGTTGTGTGACCTTGGACAAGTCAGTTCACTGCTCTGGGCCTCCGTTACTCATCTGGAAAAGGGGGATTGAGACTGTGAGCCCTCGGTGGGACAGGGCCTGTGTTCAACCCGATTTGCTCGTATCCATCCGAGAGCCTGGTACAGTGCCTGATGCATACTAATAACGTCTTAACAAATAGCACAGTTTTATTATTATTACCTCCCGAAAACAGGGTCACCAAGAGTAAAAGCACAAATCTCTCTTTTCTGCGGAGGAAACCAAAGCCTCTACCAAGGCCATGCCTCTAAGGCAGGTAGGAGCAAAGCGGAGGCCCGAGAGCATGGAATACATTTTCCCCGGCCCTGGCAAGTTCAGCTCACGGTCAACTCTTCCCGGACCCACCCCCGCTTTGGATTGCCTCAAATTGGGGGATGCTGATTACTTTTATTTCCTCCTGTTAATGAGTTATAATGAAAGCTGATTTAGCACCTGAGTCCATTGCTAGGTGACAGCTCTGGAAATGCTTGTGAATATTGATGAAAGATCTTAATCCATCAGGCTTCCGGCTCCAAATTCCTCCCCATTCCAGTCTCCTAGCCTGCTCTCTGAACAGTGTAAAGAGTCAGTAGACATGTTCCCTACTCACAACGGGTTTACAGTCTAGAGGAGGTGGAAGTTGTATTGCTTTAAACTGAAAGCTCCAAGAGGGCAGGGAGTGTGGGATTGTTTTTTTTTGTTTTTTTTTTAATGGTATTGGTTAAGCACTTACTATATTCCAGGCACTGTAGTAAGCACAGGGGTAGATACAAGCTAATCTGGTTGGACACAGTCCATGTCCCTCATGGGATTCACAGTCTCAATCCTATCCTGACTGGATTACTGCATCAGCCATCCTCCTGTCTTTCCCCTCTTCAATACATACTTCATGCCGCTGCCCAGATCGTATTTGTGCAGAAACGCTCTGGGCATGTTACTCCCCTCTTCAAAAATCTCCAGTGGCTACCAATCAACTGACGCGTCAGGCAGAAACTCCTCACCCTGGGCTTCCAGGCTGTCCATCCATCACCTCGCCCCCTCCTGTCTCACCTCCCTTCTCTCCTTCTCCGGCCCAGCCCGCACCCTCCGCTACTCTGCCGCTAATCTCCTCACTGTGCCTCATTCTCACCCGTCCTGCCGTCGACCCCCAGCCCACGTCATCCCCCGGGCCTGGAATGCCCTCCCTCTGCCCATCCGCCAAGCTAGCTCTCTTCCTCCCTTCAGAGCCCTACTGAGAACTCACCTCCTCCAGAAGGCCTTCCCAGACTGAGCCCCCTCTTTCCTCTTCTCCTCTTCCCCCTCCCCATCCCCCCGCCTTACCTCCTTCCCCTCCCCACAGCACCTGTATATATGTATATATGTTTGCACGGATTTATTACTCTATTTATTTATTTATTTTATTTGTACATACTTATTCCATTTATTTTATCTTGTTAATATGTTCTGTTTTGTTGTCTTGTCTCCCCCTTCTAGACTGTGAGCCCGTTGTTGGGTAGGGACCGTCTCTATATGTTGCCAACTTGTACTTCCCAAGTGCTTAATACAGTGCTCTGCACACAGTAAGTGCTCAATAAATACGATTGAATGAATGAATGAAATTTACAGATGAAGGAACTGAGGCCCAGAGAATAACAAGAATAATAATAATAATGATGATGGCATTTATTAAGTGCTTACTATGTGCAAAGCACTGTTCTAAGCGCTGGGGAGGTTACAAGGTGATCAGGTTGTCCCATGTGGGGCTCACAGTCTTAATCCCCATTTTACAGATGAGGTCACTGAGGCACAGAGAAGGTAAGTGACTTGCCCAGAGTCAGAGAAGTGAAGCAACTTGCCCCAACTCGCACAGCGGACAAAGTGGCGGAGCCAGAACGAGAATCCGGGTCCTGATTCCCAGGCCCGGGCTCTAGCCACCAGGCCCCACCGTTTCTCTGTCTTTTGCCTCCAGTTTCCTTTCCCCGTCATTTAGGACGGGGCTCTGTGCAGGGGAGATGCTCAGTAAATACCACCGAGAGATGGACTGATTAATTGACCGGTTGACCCTCTGGGCGAGAGGTCATTTCCTCTGTGGCCCTGTTTCCTGGGGTCGGGGGGCTCTGGACCCTGGGATGAGATGGCCGAGGTTGCCCACTGTGTTGCCCACGGTGCTGGATCCCTCCTCCAGCTTCAGGGTTGCGGTGAGCCTTTTCCCCTGCTTGGCTCCTGCTGCAGCGGAACAATGTCTGCATAATGCGACTGCAGGCAGCTGCGCCGGCCCCGGGGGACAACCCCGGTAGAATTTCCCACCATGCACCAAACGTCAGGGATGGGCAGGAGGATGGCACCTTTCCCCAAGTTCGGGAGGGAGTTCGGAGAGGCCTCCCTCCAACCGGGCTGCCCGTGCCCTCCGCGACTCCGGAGGGGCTTACTGGATAGAGCCCAGGCATGGGATTCAGAAGAACCTGGGTTCTAACGGGCTCCTCCACTTGTCTGCTGTGTGACATCAAGCAAGTCCCTTCACTTCTCTGAGCCTCAGTTCCCTCATCTGTAAAATGGAGATTAAGATGGTAAACAACCTTGGGGGACAGGGATTGTATCCACCCCGATTAGCTCGTATCTACCCCAGTGTCTGTAACAAGTACCACAATTATTATTATTATTATCATCATCATCATCAATCGCATTTATTGAGCGCTTACTGTGTGCAGAGCACTGTACTAAGCGCTTGGGAAGTACAATTTGGCAACATATAGAGACAGTCCCTACCCAATAGTGGGCTCACAGTCTAAAAGGGGGAGACAGAGAACAAAACCAAACATACTAACAAAATAAAATAAATAGAATAGATATGTACAAGTAAAATAAATAGATAAATAAATAGAGTAATAAATATGTACAAACATATATACATATATACAGGTGCTGTGGGGAAGGGAAGGAGGTAAGATGGGGGGATGGAGAGGGGGACGAGGGGGAGAGGAAGGAAGGGGCCGAGTGTGGGAAGGCCTCCTGGAGGAGGTGAGCTCTCAGTAGGGCCTTGAAGGGAGGAAGAGAGCTAGCTTGGCGGATGGGCAGAGGGAGGGCATTCCGGGCCCGGGGGATGAGGTGGGCCGGGGGTCGATGGTGGGAATTATTATTAGTCGTGGGCCAGGAATCTCCACCCTGGGAGTCTCCCGGTGGAGCTTCTCTGTCCCCTCTGGGGCTTGGGCAGTTCATTGTTGTGTCTCATTCTCCCTAGCTTATAGTAAAGTGCTCTCTGCACACAGGAAGCTGTCAATAAATCCCATTGACTTCAGCAGCTGCGTCCTTCCAGGGAAAGCACCGGACACTGGGGATCAGAAGCCTGAGGGCCAGGACTCCAGAGGGTTTGGGAGTCACCCGGGGGATAGGGTGCTGGCAAGGGAGAAGGGAGAGGTGCAGAGGGAGGGAAGAGGGGATGGCCTATGGGGAGGGGAGAGGGAGAAATGGGAGAAGGGAGCGGAGAGGTGGGGGTGGAGAGAAGAGAGGAGAGAAAGGGGGAGTGGGAAAGGGGAATGGGGGGCTATAGAGTCTCCCTCTTCTAGACAGTGAGCCCATTATTGGGTAGGGACTGTCTTTATATGTTGCCAACTTGTACTTCCCAAGTGCTTAGTACAGTGCTCTGCACACAGTAAGCGCTCAATAAATACGATTGAATGAATGAATGAATGAATGAAAGAGGGGGATGGGTTTAGACTGTGAGTTGGCACAAAGTAAGCGCCTAACAAGTACCACAGCATACTAACAGAGAGGCGAGAGAGGAGGGGGCAGGTGAAGCTGAGGTCCAGGACTGAAGATACTTGTCCCCTTGTTTCGCCCTTGCTCTTTAGTTACACGCTATTCTTCTGACCAGACAAACTGTACTATGGCACTTAATAATAATAGTAATAATAATGGTATTCGTTCAGCACTGTACTGATCACCGGGATGAATACAAGCAAATTGGATCGGGCACAGTTTCTGCCCCATATGGGGCTCATGCTCGCAATCCCCACTTCTCAGATGAGGTAACTGAGGCCCAGGGAAATGAAGTGACTTGCCGAAGGTCACACGGCAGACAAGGGGTGGACCCAGGATTAGAAGCCAACTTCTCCTGACGCCCAGGGCCGTGCTCTATCCACTAGGCCATCCTGCTCCTCTTGTTGGCACTTATTATTACTAGTACTACAACTGCAGAGAAGAGAGAGGAGGAACATGGGGGATGGAGAGAAGAGAGAAAGAGGGTAAGCTCGTTGTGGGCAGGGAATATGTCAGTTTATTGCTCTGTTGTACACTTCCAAGTGCTTAGGTCAGTGCTCTGCACACAGTAAGCACTCAATAAGTATGATTCAATGAATGAATGAGGGGAAGGGGGAGAAAGGGGATGGAGGGAAGGAAACGCCATCTACCTCAGAGCCCGCCGGCCCATCCCCGGACCCTCGCTGGGCTGTGAGGCTCTGAGTGGGGCGCGCCTATTTTTACGTTGTAATTTTAACTCTGCTCTCACCATCACTTATTGGTGTGGATAGCAGGGGCCAGTCGTTCCCTCCTCTGCTGACAGAAGCGTTGGCTCCGCCTGCGTCTCCTCACACTTGACTGGCCTCGGCGGTGAATGGATTTTCCTCAAGGGAGCCATCAGTCACTCTCTGATGCGACCGGTGCCGCCCTTCCCGGAATGAATTCCCACTCGCGTTACCGCATCGGCCTGTTTGGTCGCGACGACAGCGGGTAACAGAGAACTGGGGGGAAGCGATCCTGCCGGGGATGGCCAACGGGTCGGGCCCTGGGCCGTCAGCTTTGACTTCCACGTGGCATTTCCATTCTCCCCTCCTCTCTCTCTCACCTCCCTCCCGCCTCTCTCCTCGCCCCCAAACCCACTGCTTTTCCTCGGGTCGGGCAAGACTGGTGAGAAGTCAGTGCACGTCCCCCGCTCTAGACTGTAAGCTCCTTGTGGGCAGGGAATGTATCTGTTTATTGTTGTATTGTCCTCTCCCAAGTGCTTACAGCGGTGCTCTGTACCTAGTAAGCGCTCCATAAATACGATCGAATGAACTGAACGAAAGACTCGGGGCCACCAAGTTCAAAAAGAAGCCGGAGGTTTTGTAGCAGTAGTAATGTTACCATCATCATCATCTTCAAATGCCGCCGAATCGTTTCCGATCCACTGAGACTCTATGAGCGTATTTTCTCCAGAACGCCGTATCTTCTGGCATATCTGTCGTCGATCTGATGTGTCTACCCATAGAGTTTTCTTGGTAAAAAAAATTATGGAAGTGGTTTACCTTTGCTTTCTTCCGCACAGTAAAAAAACTTAAGTCTCTGCTGTTGTCTTTGATCAACGTTTTGATCACTTGATCGACTGCTTTTGACTCTTTCCCATGCGGCTGCTGCCCAGCACAGGTGAATCAGCTTTGTCTGACGCTTCACCTTAGACCTTTCCACTGTGGGTAACCTTGACGAGAAAGTAGCTCACAATGGCCTAGCTCTAAGCTTCATTAGTGTATGCAAACACTCCTGCCATGACAAGGCGTTGATTCATAAGCGAGAGTAATGTTTTATAATAATAATCGTGGTATTTGTTAAGCGATTACTATGTGTCAAGCACTGTTGAAAGCGCTGGGGTAGATACAAGCTAATCAATCAATCAATCAATCATAATTATTGAGTGCTTACTGTGTGCAGAGCACTGTACTAAGCGCTTGGGAAGTCCAAGTTGGCAACATATAGAGACGGTCCCTACCCAACAGTGGGCTCACAGTCGAGACAGAGAACAAAGCAATCAGGTTGGACACAGTCCCTGTCCCATGTGGGGCTCACTGTCTTCATCCCTATTGTATAGATGAGGGAACCGAGGCACAGAGAAGCGAAGTCACTTTCCCAAGTCACTCGTGAAGTTCCACCGCTGGTTCATGGAGTCCGGGCTGGACTCGCGTGTGTCGTCTGTGCCGGGAGTCCGGGTGGGGAAACGGGGAAGGGGAGGTGGAGGGGGGGGGGGAAGAAGAGGAGGAGGAGGAGGAGGAAGGAGAGGCCCCAGCAGCCCAGCTGTCCTGAGCCAGTGCCCTCTGAGCTGGCAGGCTGCCCGCCTCCAGCTGTAGGAGCCACTGTGCAGTGCCAGGGCGATGCGCCAGGACCGGGGATGGCGGGCGGGGAATCCATTTGTTTCCCCGGGAACAGTGAACCGCTGGTGGAATCTGGCCTCCATTCCAGCCCCTCTTATAATAATAATAATAATAATAATGGCATTTGTTAAGCTCTTACTATGTGCAAAGCACTGCTCTAAGCGCTGGGGGGATACAAGGTGATCAGGTTGTCCTGCATGGGGTTCACCGCTATCATCCCCATTTTACAGATGAGGTAACTGAGGCTCCGAGAAGTTAAGTGACTTGCCCAAAGTCACACAGCAGACACATGGTGGAGCCGGGATCCGGACCCATGACCTCTGCCTCCAAAGCCCATGCTCTTTCCACTGAGCCACGCTGCTTCCCCCAAATGCAGCCCTGCCCCTCAGCACTCACCCCTGCCCACTGCCCCCGTTGTCCGACGGGGCCATGGCTGCCTGGGCCGTGGTATTTGGAAAGCGCTCCCTCCCCCTTCACATTCGGCAGACCGCTGCTCTCCCCACCTTCAAAATCAAATCTCCTCCAAGGGTCTTTCTCCAACTAATCCCACATTTCCCCCCTCTCCTTCTCCCTTCGGCATCACCTCTGCCCTTGGATCTGTCCCCTTGATTCACCTCACCCTCAGACCCACAGCACTTACGTACATATCCGTAATTTAACCTTTTTATTTCTATTAACATCCGTCTCCCCTTCCGCACTGTAAGCTCTTTGTGGGTAGAGAATCAATCAGTCAATCAATCAATCGTATTTATTGAGCACTTGCTGTGTGCAGAGCACTGTCCTAAGCGCTTGGGAAGTACAAGTTGGCAACATATAGAGACAGTCCCTACCCAACAGTGGGCTCACGGTCTAAAAACACATCTACCAACTTTGTTGTATCGTACTCTCCCACGCACTTAGTACGGGCTTGGCACACAGAACGTGCTCAGTGAATGCCATCAGTCGACTGATAATCGAATATACATCGATAAACAAGGTGAAGGATGGGTATAAATCCGTAAATGCAAGGCGGCGATTGGGTTGAAACAATTTGAAGTTTTGGGAATTGGGGAAGGCTCGCTGGAGGAGAGAGGATTATTTTGTAATTAAAAAAAAATCCTAGAATAGCATGTTTTGCTCTTCTCTGGGCTCCCTCACTAGGCTTTAAACTCATGGTGGGTAGGGAACACGTCTAACAACTCTGTTGTATTGTCTTCCCCCAGGCGCTTAATATAGTGCTCTGCACACAGGAAGCGCTTAATAAATACGATTGATTGAGTCCCTCTCCTGCCCCTGAACTTAAGTCTTTCTGGCAGGACTTGTGTATATTTGTACATATTTATTACTCTATTTATTTTATTAACGATGTGTGTATAGCTATGGTTCTATTTATTCTGATGGTATTGCCACCTGTCTACTTGTTTTGTTTTGTTGTCTGTCTCCCCCTTCTAGACTGTGAGCCCGTTGTCAGGTAGGGACCGGCTCTATATGTTGCTGATTTGTACTTCCCAAGTGCTTAGTGCAGTGCTCTGCACGTAGTAAGCGCTTAATAAATACGATTGAATGAATGAATGAATGAATGAATGACCCTGAAGAGGCTAATTAGCACATAATAAGCACTAAACAAATGCCGCAATAAACAGACACATTCCCTGCCTGCAAGGAGCTTACAGTCTAGAGGGGGAGACAGACATGAATAGAAATAAATAAATGACAGCTGGGAGGGGGGATAAATTAAGGGACTGAATACTTGTACATATCTGTAGCTTATTTTTATTTTTACTGAAGCCCGTTTCGCCCTCTAGTCTATAAGCTCACTGTGGGTAGGGAACGTGCCTACCAACTCTGCTATACCGCACTCTCCCAGATGTTTACTACAGTGCTTTGCACACAGTAAGTGCTCAATAAATACGATTGATTGATTGATAATCAAATACCATCCCAAACACTTGGGAGAGGATAACAGAGTGAGCCAGTACAGAGTTTGTACATATTTATTACTCTATTTATTTATTTATTTATCTTGCTTGTACATATCTATTCTATTTATTTTATTTTGTCAGTATGTTTGGTTTTGTTCTCTGTCTCCCCCTTCTAGACTGTGAGCCCATTGTTGGGTAGGGACTGTCTCTATATGTTGCCAATTTGTACTTCCCAAGCGCTTAGTACAGTGCTCTGCACACAGTAAGCGCTCAATAAATACCATTGATTGATTGATAATCAAATACCATCCCAAACACTTGGGAGAGGATAACAGAGTGAGCCAGTACAGAGTTTGTACATATTTTTTACTCTATTTATTTATCTTACTTGTACATATCTATTCTATTTATTTTATTTTGTCAGTATGTTTGGTTTTGTTCTCTGTCTCCCCCTTCTAGACTGTGAGCCCGCTGTTGGGTAGGGACTGTCTCTAAGTGTTGCCGACTTGTACTTCCCAAGCGCTTAGTCCAGTGCTCTGCACACAGTAAGCGCTCAATAAATACGATTGATTGATTGATTGATTGATTGATTGACGGCATGATGGTTTTCCCCGAGGACCTTCCACTGTAGCGGGGAGTTGATGTAGTGTCTCTCCGGTCCTTCGGGTGGGAGTTGGAGGATGTGAGTTCTAATCCCGGCGCTGCCACTTGTCTGCTGTGTGTCCTTGGGCAAGCCGCTTAGCTTCTCTGTGCCTCAGTTGCCTTATCTGGAAAATGGGGATTAAGACCGTGAGCCCCACGTGGGACAACCTGATTACCTTGTGTCTACCCCAGTGCTTAGAACGGTGCTGGGCACACAGTAAGCGCTTAACAAGTTCCATAATTATTAATTATCATTATCCCCATTTTACAGATGAAGACAGCGAGTCCCAGAGCGGGAGAGTGACTTGCCCAAGGACACTCAACTGGCCAGTGGCAGAACTGGGGCTCGAACCCAAGTCTCCTGATTCCCATCCCACACTCGATCCATTAGGCCACGCTGCCTCTTTTGAACAAAGGGCTCTCGGAGGGCTCCAGTTTCCAAGAGAGAATCCTGATTTTGTCTCTCCCTGGAAGCCAGGTCCCGGAAGCAGTAATTAGGTTAAATCATCTAACAGACCTCAGTGATTGATTCTCATTTGCATCCATCCGCTCCCCCTTCCCCCACCCCCTCTGGCCGCTTTCCTTTTTATCCAATTCACTCCATGGAGGCAGGCCAACCTCGAGCCCAAAGCTACAGATTGGAAATTGGAAGCGGCTGCCCAGCCTGCCAAGTTGGAAAGTCCTGAGGCAGCGTGGCCTAATGGAAGGAGCCTGGCTCTTGGGAGGCAGCGGGCCTGGGTTCTAATCCCGGCTCGAACGTTCGCCTGCAAGGTGACCTTGCCCAAGGTCGCTTCGCTTCTCTGGGTCTCGGTTTCCTCTACTCTAAAATGGGGGTTCAATACCCATTCTCCCTCCTACCCCGACTGTAAGCCCCGGGTGGTTAATAATAATAATAATAATAATGGCATTTATTAAGCGCTTACTATGTGCAAAGCACTGTTCTAAGCACTGGGGGGATACAAGGTGATGAGGTTGTCCCACATGGGGCTCACAGTCTTCATCCCCATTTTACAGTTGAGGGAACTGAGGCACAGAGAAGTTAAGTGACTTGCGCAAAGTCACACAGCTGAGAAGTGGCGGAGCCGGGATTTGAACCCATGACCGCTGACTCCAAAGCCCGGGCTCTTTCCCACTGAGCCACGCTGCTTCTCTACCTTGTTCAGAAAAGGTAGCACAGCAGACAGCAGATAAGTGACGGAGCGGGGATTGTTGTTCTCTGTTGTTATATACTCTGTTGTTATAACTCTGTTGTTATAGTGTAATAATAATAATAATAATGGCATTTGTTAAGCGCTTACTATGTGCAAAGCACTGTTCTAAGCGCTGGAGGGGGATACAAGTGTGATCAGGTTGTCCCAGATGAGGTTTCTGAGGCCCAGAGAGTCAAGTGACTTGCCCAAGACCGCACAACAGACCAGTGGTGGAGCCGGTTTAGAACCCACGACTTTTCCGACTCCTGGGCCCAGGATCTGTCCATTACTGTGAGCCCCATGTGGGACATGGACTGCCTCCAACCTGATTATATCTACCGTAGCATTTATAATAATAATAATAATAATAATATGTTAGTATTTGTTAAGTGCTTACTATGTGCCAAGCACTGTTCTAAGCGCTGGGGTAGATACAAGATAATCATCCCCATTTTCCAGATGAGGGAACTGAGGCCCAGAGAAGTTAAGCCCAAGGTCACACAGCTGACAGTTGGTGGAGTCGGGATTTGAACCCATGACCTCTGACTCCCAAGCCCGGGCTCTTTCCATTGAGCCACGCTGCTCCTAGTGTACTCTCCAGGCGCTTAGTACAGTGCTCTGCACATAGTAGGTGCTCAATACATCCTACCGATTGAATGAATGAATGAATAAACAGATGAATGGAGCAAATCACATCCCGACCAACTCGTGCGTTTCCCTCCGGATCCTTTGAAGTTTTCACTTGGGTTTCCCCGTCAACACAAAGGTGATGATTCCAAGTATCCAGTGGGAGAGACCGGCCTGTGTGGAGCCCACTGGCTTCCCACGTCTTTAAATTCAGGCTCAGACGTTGGAGTGGAAAATACACCCCGTGGGCATCCAGCGAGACAGCCAAGCGAGGGTCCCCTCACGCTCCCTACCTCACAGTTTAATTTTCCAAATAAACTCAGCGTGTCATCGATGCCCAGAGAGGAGCACCTGTATATATGTATATATGTTTGTACATATTTATTACTCTATTTATTTTACTTGTACATATCTATTCTATTTATTTTATTTTGTTAGTATGTTTGGTTCTGTTCTCTGTCTCCCCCATTTAGACTGTGAGCCCACTGTTGGCTAGGGACTGTCTCTAGATGTGCGCTTAGTACAGTGCTCTGCACGCAGTAAGCGTTCAATAAATACGATTGATGATGATGATGATGATCAACAGAGTGGAGATCACTTGCACTTTCCTCTAAGTGTTGCCGCGGATTTCTGCTCTCGTTTTTTCTCTCCGAGTCCTTTTTCCGCGCCAGAGAGGTGGGGGCCAAACATTCTGGGCACGTGCAGTTTGTGGAAACCGGAAAAGTGAACCGACAATGATGGTACCATCTAATTACCATCTAATGATGGTATTTGTTCAGCGTTGACTATGTGTCAAGCACTGTTGTTATAAAGGAACAGTGTAAAAGGAAGCAGCGTGGCTCAGTGGAAAGAGCCCAGGCTTTGGAGTCATCATCATCATCATCATCATCATCATCATCATCATCATCATCAATCTTATTTATTGAGCGCTTACTGTGTGCAGAGCACTGGACTAAGCGCTTGGGAAGTACAAATTGGCCACATGTAGAGACAGTCCCTACCCAACAGTGGGCTCACAGGCTAAAAGGGGGAGACAGAGAACAAAACCAAACATACTAACAAAACAAAATAAATAGAATAGATATGTACAAGTAAAATAAATAAATAGAGTAATAAATATGTACAGACATATATCCATATATACAGGTGCTGTGGGGAAGGGAAGGAGGTAGGATGGGGGGATGGAGAGGGGCAGAGGTCGTGAGTTCAAATCCAAGCTCCGCCACTTGTCGGCTGTGTGACCTTGGCCAAGTCACTTAATCAATCAATCAATCAATCAATCGTATTTATTGACCGCTTACTGTGTGCAGAGCACTGTACTAAGCGCTTGGGAAGTACAAGTTGGCAACATATAGAGACAGTCCCTACCCAACAGTGGGCTCACAGTCTAAAAGACTGTGACTTTTAACTTCTCTGACTTAAGTTAAAGACACTTAACTTCTCTGGGCCTCAGTTCCCTCATCTGGAAAATGGGGATGAAGACTGTGAGCCCCACGTGGGACAACCTGATTATCTTGTATCTACCCCAGTGCTTAGAACAGTGCTTGGCACATAGTAAGCGCTTAACAAATACCAACATTATTATTATTATTATAAATGCTACGGTATATGTAATCGGGTTGGAGGCAGTCCATGTCCCACATGGGGCTCAAGTAATGGACAGATCCCGGGCCCGGGAGTCGGAAAAGTCGTGGGTTCTAACCCGGCTCCACCGCTGGTCTGTTGTATGGTCTTGGGCAAATCACTTCACTCTCTGGGCCTCAGCGACCTCATCTGGAAAATGGGGATGAAGACGGTGAGCCCCATGTGGGACACAGACTGGGTCCAACCTGATCTGTTGCTTATATCCACCTCAGCGCTTAGCACAGTGCCTGGCATATAATAAGCGCTTAACAAATACCACAGTTATTATTATTTGCAGCACTTCTTGGTGGGAGAAATTGGGTGGGTGAGGCTGTAAGCTCCCTCTAGACTGTAAACTCGCTGTGGGCAGGGAATGTGTCTGCTTATTATTTTATTGTCCTCTCCCCAGCACTTAGTCCAGTGTTCTGCCCACAGTAAGCGCTCAATAAAGACGATTGACTGAAATTGACCCCCTGTGAACCCCAGTGGCTCCTATTTGAAAAAGTACCCTCCTAGAACCCCAGGAAAGTCATGCCCAAATCATCATCATCAATCGTATTTACTGAGCGCTTACTGTGTGCAGAGCACTGTGCTAAGCGCTTGGGAAGTACAAGTTGGCAACATATAGAGACAGTCCCTAGCCAACAGTGGGCTCACAGTCTAAAAGGGGGAGACAGAGAACAAAACCAAACAGACTAACAAAATAAAATAAATAGAATAGATACGTACAAGTAAGATAAATAAATAAATAAATGAATAGAGTAACAAATATGTACAAACATATATACATATATACACTCGCTTCACTCTTCTGAGGAGCAGCGTGGCTCAGTGGAGAAGAGCATGGGCTTGGAGTCAGAGGTCATGGGTTCGAATCCCGGCTCCGCCACATGTCTGCTGTGTGACCTTGGGCAAGTCACTTAACTTCTCTGAGCCTCAGTTCCCTCATCTGTAAAATGGGGATTAAGATTGTGAGCCCCATGTGGGGCAACTTGATCACCTTGTATCCACCTCAGCGCTTAGAACAGTGCTCTGCACATAGTAAGTGCTTAACAAATGCCATCATTATTATTATTATTATTCTTCTGAGCGGACAGCGAGGCTCAGTGGCCAGAGCCCTGGCTTGAGAATCAGAGGTCATGGGTTCTAATCCTGGCTCTCCCACTTGTCAGCCGGGTGACCCCAGGCAAGCCACTTCACCTCTCTGGGCCTTAGTCATCTGTGAAATGGGGACTAAGACTGTGAGCCCCACGTGGGACAACCTGATCACCCTGATTCCCCCCCTTGCGCTTAGAACAGTGCCCCGCTCAAAGTAAGCGCTTAATAAATACCATCATTACTATTATTATTATCACAATGCAACCGAGTTGGAAGACAAGTAAGTGATGTTGGCCAAGAAAGATTACCAAGCATGTTATTCATTCATGCAATCGAATTAATTGAGCGCTTACTGTGTGCAGAGCACTGTACTAAGCGCTTGGAAAGTACAATTCATGGTAGAGAAGCAGTGTGGCCTAATGGAAAGAGCCCGGGCCCAGGAGTCAGAAGGACCTGGGTTCTAATCCCCACTCTGCCACTCGTCTGCTGTGTGACCTTGGGCAAATCACTTCATTTCTCTGTGCCTCAGTTTTCTCGTCTTGATCACCTTGTAACTTCCCCACCGCTGAGAACAGTGCTTTGCACATAGTAAGCGCTTAATAAATGCCATCATAGTCATTTAACTCTCTGTGCCTCAGTTACCTCTCCTGCAAAATGGAGATTGAGACTGTGAGCCCCACGTGAGACAAGGGACTGTGTCCAACCCGATTTGCTAGCATCTACCCCTGTGCTTAATACAGTGTCTGGCACATAGTAAGTGCTTAACAAATACCATAATCATTATTATTAATAAATACGACTGATTGATGGATTGAAGGCCTCCTGGAGGAGGAGGGATTTTGGGGAGGGCTTTAGCAATGGGGAGAGCCTGGCGGATGGAGGGGGGAGGGACTCCGTTCTTGTATCCAAGTCGTGGCCTGATTCTGGCAACGACCGAGCTTGATTTCTTTGGTACATCTGCCGTGGGAGAGGAAACAAGTACAGTAGTGTCCTGGAAAGCAAAACAAACAAACAAACAAACAAAAAAGACCCATCATTTCTGCGTTCAAAGGGTTTGGGCCAGGGCTCTGCCCGCATGACAGGGAAGCAACAGCTGTACCTATCTATTCTATTTATTTGATTTTGTTAGTATGTTCAGTTTTGTTCTCTGTCTCCCCCTTTTAGACTGTGAGCCCACTGTTGGGTAGGGACTGTCTCTATATGTTGCCAATTTGTACTTCCCAAGCGCTTAGTACAGTGCTCTGCACACAGTAAGCGCTCAATAAATACGATTGATTGTCTCCCCCTTTTAGACTGTGAGCCCACTGTTGGGTAGGGACGGTCTCTAGATGTTGCCAATTTGTACTTCCCAAGCGCTTACTACAGTGCTCTGCACACAGTAAGCGCTCAATAAATACGATTGACTGACTGACTGACTGGTTCCCTGGACTCTATGCACTCTGAGTAACCCCCCCGCCCCACCAGCCCCCACCTTGGGCATCTATTTGTTCTCTGACTTCACTCCTCACACAGCATTTCCATTTCATCATCATCATCATCATCATCATCAATCGAATTTATTGAGCGCTTACTATGTGCAGAGCACTGTACTAAGCACTTGGGAAGTACAAATTGGCAACATGTAGAGACAGTCCCTACCCAACAGCGGGCTCACAGTCTAAAAGGGGGAGACAGAGAACTAAACCAAACATACTAACAAAATAAAATAAATAGAGGTCACATCTCCTCCAAGAGGTCTTCCCCACTCATTATTATTAGCAAAAACAGAATTTGCTGAGCGCTTACTAAGTGCCGGGCAGTGTACTAAGCACCGGGGCAGGGACAGGATCCCCTGTCCCACATAGGGCCCCCAGTCTCAATTCCCAGGCACGCGTAGAGAAATCTGACCATCGATAGCATCCTTTTCAACCCAAAGGAGAGTTGCTCGGAAGAAAAAGCGAACAGAAAAAATGAAGTCTTTCAACTGCCCAGGAGAAGCAGTTTCACGTTTGATGAAGAGGGCCACATCCAGCGTTCCTCCGTGGGATTTCTGCCAGAACTCAACGACCAGCAATGCACTAGCCATGGTCCAGACCCCAAGCTGGGGTTCACTGATTTATATGTCCCTATTCCCAGTCTTTCTCTGGCCCGGCCAGCCGCAAGCGCTTAGTACAGAGCTCTGCGTGGAGTTAAAGCTTGATAAATGCCGTTGCCTGATTGACTGTTGGCCTTTCCCCAGTTAATGTTAGATTTTCTCGACTGGGAGCCCGTTGTTGGGTAGGGACCGTTCTCTATATATCACCAAATTGTACTTCCCAAGAGCTTAGCGCAGTGCTCTGCACACAGTAAGCACTCAATAAATACGATTGAATGAATGAATGAATTCCCATTTTACAGGTGAGGTAACTGAGGCACAGACAAGTGAAGCGACTTGTCCTCCCTCCTAGCCCTCAACCTGCAGGGAGTGAGGAGAAGCGAGGGAAAAGAACGGACCAGCTAACACAGCGGGAAGTGCAGGGAATTAATGAAGAGGCTGGGATATTGAACCGGCTCTTGAAATCAATCTTCAACCTAGAAGAATGAGAGAGAGAGAGAGAGAAATTTGGACAATTAGCAAGTGGGGATGACCTTGCAAAAAGAGCTATTGACCAAGAGCAGCGTCGGGAGGGGAAAAGAAGGGGAAACTTCAAATGGCCATAAATCAGCAGGTCCGGACTGAGGGGGAGAAACTGAGTCGGGGGAGGAGGGGAAAGGGGCCAGCCCGTGTGCCGACGATCCGTGCGTGGTGGGGGAAGAAAATCTGGGACGATTTCAACCGCGGCAGCTTTGGGGCTGTGGGGAGCCTGCGTAGGCCTCTTTCGGAGAGGCGAAGGGGGAGACTGGGATGACGTGGAATCCTAACTCCAGGAGAGCGGCTCTGCTAGTTGTTGTATTCAGCCTTGGGTTGGGGTCTCTCCGCTCAGCCCCATCTAAAGTCAGGGGGTCTCCTTTAGCAGCCAAAGTGGCCTTTTCAACTTCCACTGGGGCAGTGGAGCCCCTGACCAAGGTTCTCCGAGGCAGGGCCATCTCTCTATCTTTTTCCCTGTATTTGTTAAGCACTCGCTATGCGCCAGACACCCTACTAAGGGCTGTGGTAGATAAGAGATGATCAGGTGGGACACAGTCCGTGTCCCACCTGGGGTTCACAGTTTTCCTCCCCCTTTTCCAGATGAGGAAGCTGAGACACAGAGCAACGAAATGTCTCACACAGTAGAGAAGTAGCAGAGCCGGGATTAGAACCCAGACCCGACGCCCAGGACTGGGTTCACGCCGCTAGGCCACGCTGCTTCTCTCATCTAGTGGAGTGAGCACAGGACTGGAAATCTGAAGATCCTGACTCCAATCCCGGCTCTTCCCCTGGTCTGCTGGGTGACCTTGAGGGAGGCAGTTTACCTCTCCGGGCCTCAGCTTTCTCATCAGGAAAATGAGGGTAAGATATCGACTCCCCACACCCGTCTTAGATCGTGAGCCCCGGGGTTGGACAGGGATTGTGTTTGATCCGCTTCTTGTGAATCTCTCCTTGTGTTTAACTCAGTGCTTGGCACTGGGCCAGTGCTGAATCAATCCTACGACTGAGGGCTTTTGGAAGGGATTACCGAGTCCTGGCTGTGGGGCAGGAAGCTCGTGGGGCCTCTGAGAGATGACCGATGGGACTCCTGGACCGGGGTTCAAAACATCTGAATGGATAGCAATAATAATGATAATAAAAGTGAAAGAGGCAGCTTGGCCTATTGGAGAGAGCACCAGCCTGGGAGTCAGAGGTTCTAATCCCGACTCCACCACTTGCTAGCTGTGTGACCTTGGCCAAGTCACTTCACTTCTCTGGGCCTCAGTTCCCTCCTCTGCAAAATGGGGATTCAATACCTGTTCTCCCTCCTACTTAGACTGCGAGCCCCATATGGGACCTGCTACCCCAGTGTGAGGAACGGTGCTTGGCTCATAATAAGTGCTTAGCAAATACCACAATTATTATTATCACTATTGCTATTACCTGATAAAAGCATTAATTCTATGCCAAGCACTGTACTAAGCACCAGGATAGATACAGGAGAATCAGGTTAGGTAATACTAATAATACTAATGGTATTTGTTAAGTGCTTACTACTTGCCAAGTCTGTCCCACAAGGGGCTGAATGGCGAAGTTGGAGGGAGTAGGAGTTAATTCCCATTTTACAGGGGAGGAAACTGAGGCCTAGAGAAGAGAAGTGACTCACCCAAGTCCTCACAGCACACAAGTGGTGGAGCTGGGATTAGAACCCAGGTCCCCTGACTTCCAAGCCTGCGCGCTTTCCACTAGGCGGGCCCAGGTGGAGTCCAGCGGGCACGAGTCCAGCTGGAGCTAGACCTTAGTCCGTCACGCCTGCGTTATAAAACGCAACAGGAGCCTCAAACTTGGTGTCATCCTCGGCTCCGCTCTCTCGTTCACCCCTCATATCCAATCCATCACCGAAACCTGCCGGTCTCACCTCTGCAACATCGCCAAGATCTGCCCTTTCCTCTCCATCCAAACCGCTACCCTGCTGGTTCAATCTCTCATCCTATCCCAACTGGATTACTGCATCAGCCTCCTCTCTGATCTCCCATCCTCCTGTCTCTCCCCACTTCAGTCTATACTTCACGCTGCAGCCCGGGTCATGTTTGTGCAGAAACGCTCTGGGCATGTTACTCCCCTCCTCAAAAATCTCCAGTGGCTACCAATCAACCTACGCATCAGGCAAAAACTCCTCACTCTCGGCTTCAAGGCTGTCCATCCATCACCTCGCCCCCTCCTACCTCACCTCCCTTCTCTCCTTCTCCAGCCCAACCCGCACCCTCCGCTCCTCTGCCGCTAACATCCTCACCGGGCCTCGTTCTCGCCCGTCCCTCCATCGACCCCCGGCCCACGTCCTCCCCCGGCCCGGAATACCCTCCCTCTGCCCATCCGCCAAGCTAACAATCTTCCTCCCTTCAAAGCCCTACTGAGAGCTCACCTCCTCCAGGAGGCCTTCCCAGACTGCGCCCCCTCCTTCCTGTCATCCTCTCCATCCCCCCGCCCTACCTCCTTCCCCTCCCCACAGCACCTGTATTTATGTTTGTACAGATTTATTACTCTATTTTACTTGCATATATCTACTATTCTATTTATTTTATTTTGTTAATATGTTTTGTTGTCTGTCTCTCCCTTCTAGACTGTGAGCCCACTGTCGGGTAGGGACCGTCTCTATATGTTGCCAACTTGTACGTCCCAAGCGCTTCGTACAGTGCTCTGCACACAGTAGGCGCTCAATAAATATGATTGATTGATTAGTACAGTGCTCTGCACACAGTAAGCACTCAATAAATACGATTGAATGAATGAATGAACAGGACAAGAGCAAGGCACGTGGGTGGAGAGCGGCGAGCCCCAGGGTGTGGCGTCCAAGCGACGAGCTCCAGGCCGCGGTGTCCAAATGGCAAGCTCGGAGACGTGATATCCGAGCGGCGGGCTCCTTCCCCAACGTGGAAAAACGCAACAGGGCCGAGTTCAGAAGCTCCGTCGCTCCAGGCCGGATCAGCGCCCGGCACTCTGAGGGAGTGAAATTCAACCGGCCGCGAACCGCTCACCCCGTGGAGGGCTGGAGGTTCCCAGAAGGGCCAGATGATCCTCTCTATTGCTCAGCGGTGAAAGTCAGCAAGCAGAAGCACACATGTGCCTTACCTGCTCTACTTCCCCAGAGCGGAGGGTCGGGGGGTGGAGGATGTGACTCTGCCCTGCCCCGGGCCTTGGGTTCACCGCGGAGCTGCCTCCGGACCCGGCGGGACTTCGTTTTGGGCACGTTTTCTCACTCCATCTGTCTCATTCTGCCGCTCTCTCCCCCGTCTCCTTTTTATTAGGAAAGAGGATTGCCGCATCTTTAATGCACTCCTTTACCGCTTTTTATGTAGAAAGATGAACAAAAAGGAGCCACGTTTAATTTAGGATGACAACTTAGGTTTCCTTCTGGATCTTTTTTGGCAGCCGGTCTCTCAGTAAAGTACATTTGACAACCAGAAATAAATTCTAACCAAGTTTTTATGCCACTGGGATGGGGTAGTTAAAGAAGGTGCGTGACGGACCGACTAATTCAAACATTTATTTGTATGTAACTTACTCTCGTGTTACCGGGAGCATTTCGTTACAGGGAAATCTGGTTTCTTAATAATAATAATAATAATGATGGCATTTATTAAGCGCTTACTATGTGCAAAGTACTGTTCTAAGCGCTGGGGCAGTTACAAGGTAATCAGGTTGTCCCACGGGGGGCTCACAGCCTTAATCCCCATTTTACAGATGAGGTCACTGAGGCACAGAGAAGTTAAGTGACTTGCCCAAAGTCACACAGCTGACAATTGGCAGAGCCGGGATTTGAACCCATGACTTCTGACTCCAGAACCCGTGCTTTTTCCGCTGAGCCACGCTGCTTCTCTGGGGTGAATTCTCTGCGTCTTTTGGGGTGAATCCATCTTGTGTCCAACTAGATTAACTTGTATCTTCCCCAGCACGTAGAATAGTGCCTGACACATGGTATGTGTGTAACAAGTATGATAATTATCATTATTTCTGAGCGAATCTGGGCTAGTGCAAGAACACACTGGATGTGGAAAAGAGCAGTCACTCGTAACCTGATGACAACAAAAAAGATGTTTTAAACAAAGGGCCAAGGACGGGGCATCTTTGAAAGCCTTCCCAGAGGAGATGTCAGTGAAAGCACAGATTGCCAGAATCGACTCGAGCTATTCCCATGGAGGAATAATTATATTCAATCCAACCCACGCTAGGGGCTCTCGGCAGGTTAATTGGGAATAGCGGGGTCCACATCCGGACTCTGAGGAAGGATATTTCTACACACGGAGGTGTTCTACCCGCCTCTGAACAACTTCCTCACTACTCTGCGTGCGAGAGGTAATAATAATCATTATGGTATTTGTTAAGCGCTTACTATGTGCCAGGCACAGTACTAAGCGCTGGGGTGGGTACAAGCAAATCAGGTTGGACACTGTCCCTGTCCCACATGGGGCCTCACGGTCTCAATCCCCATTTTACAGATGAGGTAACTGAGGCCCAGAGCAGTGAAGTGACTTGCCCAAAGCAGACATGGGGCAGAGCAGGATTAGAACCCATGACCTTCTGACTCTCAGGCCTCCCTACCTCATGCTGCTTCTCTTCTGAGGGTCTCTGGTTGGGAGGAGTCACTTATCCACAGCCGTTTATCCTGGAGAAGGACAAGGGGTGACTTGGTCAAATCATAGCATTCACCTCTCTTCTCTGTCGTCTCACACCTGGTAATAATAATAATAATGGCATTTATTAAGCGCTTACTATGTGCAAAGCACTGTTCTAAGCGCTGGGAAGGTTACAAGGTGATCAGGTTGTCCCACGGGGGGCTCACAGTCTTAATCCCCATTTTACAGATGAGGGAACTGAGGCCCAGAAAAGTTAAGTAACTTGCCCAAAGTCACACAGCTGACAACTGGCAGAGCTGTGATTTGAACCCACGACCTCTGACTCCAAAGCCCGGGCTCTTTCCACTGCGCCACGCTGCTTCCCCTGGTAGAGCTTCCATACTCAAGCAATCTTATTTATTGAGTTCTTACTGTGTGCAGAACACTGTACTAAGCGCTTGAGATGAGAAATAGCCTGGCTTACGGGAAAGAGCAAGGGCTCAGGAGTCAGATGATCTGAGTTCTGATCGCAGCTCGAATCCCACCTGCCTGATGTGTGACCTGGGACAAGATACTCAATTTCTCTGTGCCTCAGTTTCCTCATCTGTAAAATGAGGATTCAATGCAAGTTCTTCCTCTTACTTAGATTGGGGGCACCATGTGGACCCGGGACTCTTTCGGAAATGATTATTTTGCATCTACCCCGGCGCTTGATAAAAGGCTTTGACCCTTTTAGACTGTGAGCCCACTGTTGGGTAGAGACTGTCTGTATATGTTGCCAACTTGTACTTCCCAAGTGCTTAGTACAGTGCTCTGCACACAGTAAGCGCTCAATAAATACGATTGATTGATTGAATGATTGACCCATAGTAAAGCGTTTAACAAATACCACAGTGATGATTATGACCACACCCTCAGCCCCACAGCACTTAGGTACTTATCCGTATTTTATTTATTTAGGTTAAGCAGTGGGGCCTAGTGGCTACATCCTGGGCCTGAGAGTCAGAAGGACCTGGGTTCCAATCCCAGCTCTACCACTTGTCTGCTCTGTGACCTTGGGCAAATCACTTCACTTCTCTGGGCCTCAGTTCCCTCATCTGTAAAATGGGGATTGAGACTGCGAGCTCCATGTGGGACAGGGACTGTGTCCAACCTGATTGGCTTGTAACCACCCTAGTGCTTAGTACAGTGCCTGGCATATAGTAAGCTCTTAATAAATGCCGCAGTTATTATTATTATTAATGCCTGGCTTCCCCTCTGGACTGTAAATTCTGACATCTTCGATGATACCGGCAGCCTGTCGAAAAGTGAAAGAGGGATCCGGACACTCCCCCACACTTCTGTCGCGCATTGTCTATTTTTTCTTTAAAGAGCATTGAATCAAAGGGTCCTTTACTGTAAAATAAAATTTTCATAATTTACATTGCAGGGGTTGGTGCGGGGGGGCGGGCGATAAGGCAAATGCAAAGCCATATCCTAGGGGCATAAAAATGTGGGTACCCCACCCTCCTGTCAGAGAAAAATGGGGAGTTGTTCCGTCGTTAAGGTAGGGTCTGTTTTCTAGAGGTTCAGTCTCTCATCCTATCCCGCCTGGATTACTGCATCAGCCTCCTCTCTGATCTCCCATCCTCCTGTCTCTCCCCACTTCAGTCTATACTTTACGTCGCTGCCCGGATCATCTTTGTGCAGAAACGCTCTGGGCGTGTTACTCCCCTCCTCAAAAATCTCCAGTGGCTACCAGTCAACCTACGCATCAGGCAAAAACTCCTCACCCTGGGCTTCAAGGCTGTCCATCCCCTCGCCCCCTCCTACCTCACCTCCCTTCTCTCCTTCTCCAGCTCAGCCCACACCCTCCGCTCCTCTGCTGCTCACCTCCTCACCGTGCCTCGTTCTTGCCCGTCCCGCCGTCGACCCCCGGCCCACGTCCTCCCCCTGGCCCGGAATGCCCTCCCTCCCTACATCCGCCAAGCTAGCTCTCTTCCTCCCTTCAAAGCCCTACTGAGAGCTCACCTCCTCCAGGAGGCCTTCCAAGACTGAGCTCCCTCCTTCCTTTCTCCCTCCTTCCCCTCCCCGTCCCCCCGCCCTACCTCCTTCCCCTCCCCACAGCACCTGTATATATGTTTGTACAGATTTATTACTCTATTTTACTTGTATATATTCACTATTCTATTTATTTTATTTTGTTAATATGTTTTGTTTTGTTGTCTGTCTCCCCCTTCTAGACTGTGAGCCCGTTGGGTAGGGACCGTCTCTATATGTTGCCAACTTGTACTTCCCAAGCACTTAGTACAGTGCTCTGCACACAGTAAGCGCTCAATAGATACGATTGAATGAATGTTTTAAAAGCAATTCCATAAAGAGCACTTCATCATGCGAGGAGGTGGCTTTTGGAAACAAACCGAATTTGTCAAGGTGGTATTAATAATTGTTAGTATAAAAGCTCTGAACACTGTAACGTACAGTTTTTACCAGTACATTTTGGAAAAACCTTTCTGGATGTCTTACGTTGGTTTCACACTTTTTATCCCTTCATCCATTAGCACTTTCTCTTGCTTGTGTCTGCTCACAGCACAGCTTAAACAATTCTGGAACTCGGGTCCTGTCAAGGGCACTTCCACCGGAAAAGTTAGCTGCATTGTTTAGTTTCTGAAGGAAGACTGTAAGTTTGTTATGGGCAGGGAATGTTCCTGTTAATTCTGTTGCGTTCTACTGTCCCAAGCCCTTAGTACGGTGCTCTTCACATAGTAAGCACTCAATAAATGCCATGGAAGAAGAAGAATAGGTAGGGAACATGTGAACCAACTCTGTTGTATTGTACTCTCCCAAATGTGTCTCCCAATTCTGTTGTATTGTACAACAGAGCACTTAGTCCAGTGCTCTGTACAGTAAATGCTCGATAAATACTACCAATTGATCAACTGATTAATTTAGAAAATCCTACACCTGCTTTCCCATTATAGCCCTGGAAGTTTCATGTATATAGAACTTTACCTTCTCCCTCCGTAAAAATAAATGGACAACATTTTAATCTCTCCTTTATAAATCAATCAACAGTATTTACTGAGGGCTTACTGTGTGCAGAGCGCAATATAACAGATACATTCCCTACCCACAATGACCTTACAGTCTAGAGGGAGAGACAGATATTAATAGAAATAAATAAATTAGAAGCCCAGCAAGAAGTAAATAAATTAGAAACGTAGAGAGAAGGTCACTCCTTCCTTCCCACAGGTTTCCCCGGCCTCAGCTGGGAACCGATTTAAGCTGCCGACTGTGGCTTGTCAGTTTTGTCAGAGACAACTCCATAAACTCTTTGTTATTCACTTTGCTGTATATTATAAATATATTTATCTTCCCCCGTCAGGCGTTGACAGGGCAGGTGCAGGAGGAAGAGAACCTCTTTTCCATTAAATACTTTAAACAATGTCATTAGTTGGTCGCTTGCCCCATGAATCCCACCCACAGAATATTCAGGAAACTCACACCCTGAAGGGTGTAGGGGTGACATTTTTATTTTGGGAGCAGAGGGGAACTTTTATACCACTGGCTTTCCAGAGATACAGTCAGTTATCAAGCAGTGATATTTATTGGATGCTTAATACGTGCAGAGCCCTATACTAAGCGCTTGGGAGAGAACGACAGTTGAGTAGGTAGTCACTATCCCTCAAGGTGCTACGATAGAGTAGGGAGGGGGTCATGAAGATAAATTTTGGGTAGAGTGTAAGCTCACCGTGGGCAGAGAATGTGTCTGCTTATTGTTGTAGTTTTTTCCCAAGCACTCAGTAAAGTGCTCTGCACATAGTAAGCCCTCAATAAATATGATTAAATAAATGAACGGAGCACCAGGATATGAACATAAATCCTGTGGGGGCGAGGGTGAAATAAGAAACTATGTGCTTAGAGGGTGAGGACTCAGCTCAGAAGGATGAGAGAATAGGGTGGGGAGATGAGAGATTAGTCCTGAAAGGCTTCCCGGAGGAGGCTTTGAATAATCGTAATGAAAACTGTGGCATTTGTTGAGTGCTTACTCTGTGCCAGGCACTGTTCTAAGCACTGGGGTGGATACCAGCCAATCATTCATCCATTCATTCATTCAATCATATTTATGGAGTGCTTACTATGTGCGGAGCACTGTACTAAGCGCTTGGGAAGTACAAGTCAGCAACATATAGAGACGGTCCCTACCCAACAACGGGCTCGCAGTCTAGAAGGGGGAGACAGACAACAGAACAAAACATGTGGACAGGTGTCAAAATCGTCAGAACAAATAGAATTAAAGCTATAGGCACATCATTCATCGGGTTGGACACTGCCCCTGTCCCAAGTGGGGCTCACGGTCTCAGTCCCCATTTTACAGATGAGGTAACTGAGGCCCAGAGCAGTGAAGTGACTTGCCCAAGGTCACATAGCAGACAAGGGGTGGAGCCGGGATTATATGTATATATACATATATATGTATATATATGTATATACATATGTATATGTATATATGTATATGTGTTTGTACATATTTGCTACTCTATTTATTTATTTATTTTACTTGTACATATCTATTCTATTTATTTTATTTTGTTAGTATGTTTGGTTTTGTTCTCTGTCTCCCCCTTTTAGACTGTGAGCCCACTGTTAGGTAGGGACTGTCTCTATATGTTGCCAACTTGGACTTCCCAAGCGCTTAGTACAGTGCTCTGCACACAGTAAGTGCTCAATAAATACGACTGATTGATTGATTGATTAGAACCCATGACCTTCTGACTGCCAAGCTTCTGTTTTATCTATTACGCCATACTGCTTCTCGCTATACCATGAAAGAAGAGGGAATTCCAGGCGGGAGGGAGCCCAGAACGAGGCACAGTGAGTAGGTTGGCCTAGAGGAGCCAAGTGTGTGGGTACCAATAATTGTGGTACTTATAAAGCGCTTACTGTGTGCCAAGCACTGTACTAACCACCGGGGTACATGCAAGATCATTGAATTGGACACAGTCCCTGTCCCACCCAAGGTTCACAGTTTTATTCCCCATTTTACAGATGAGGTAACTGAGGCTCGGAGAACGGAATTGACCTACCCAAGGCCACATAGCAGACAAGGGCCTCACCCCACAGCTACTGGTGGGGGCTCCCCCCTCCCTGAAGTAGCATGGCCTAGTGTCAAGAGCCTGGGCTTGGGAGTCAGAGAATGTGGGTTTTAATCCCAGCTCTGCCACTTGTCTGCTGTGCAACTTTGGACAAGTCACTTCACTTCTCCGTGCCTCAGTTCCCTCATCTGTAAAATGGGGATGAAGACTGTGAGCCCCATGTGGGACAACCTGGTTACCTTGTATCTACCCCAGTGCTTAGAACAGTGCTTGGCATATAGTAAGCACTTAACAAATACCATTATTATTACTCTTATTATCCTCCGTGCCTCAGTTCCCTCACCTGTAAAATGGGGATGAAGACTGTGAGCTCCATGTGGGACAACCTGATCACCTTGTATCTACCCCAGTGCTTAGAACAGTGCTTGGCATATAGTAAGCACTTAACAAATACCATCATCATTATTAGTATTATTCTGTGTGCCTCAGTTACCCACTGTTGGGTAGGGACTGTCTCTATATGTTGCCAATTTGTACTTTCCAAGCGCTTAGTACAGTGCTCTGCACACAGTAAGCGCTCAATAAATATGATTGATGATGATCTGTAAAATGGGGATGAAGACTGTGAGCCCCATGTGGGACAACCTGATTACCTTGTATCTACCCCAGTGCTTAGAACAGTGCTTGGCACATAGTAAGCACTTAACAAATACCATCATTATTATTATTATTATTATTCTCCATGCCTCAGTGACCTCATCTGTAAAATGGGGATGGAGGCTGTGAGCCCCATGTGGGACAACCTGATCACCTTGTATCTACCCCAGTGCTTAGAACAGTGCTTGGCACATAGTAAGCACTTAACAAATACCATCATCATTATTATTATTATTCTCCGTGCCTCAGTGACCTCATCTGTAAAATGGGGATGGAGACTGTGAGCCCCATGTGGGACAACCTGATCACCTTGTACCTTTCCCAGTGCTTAGAGCAGTGCTTGGCACATAGTAAGTGCTTAACAAATACTATTATTATTATTATTATTATGAGCCTCACTCCACAGCTACTGGCTGGGGGGTTCCCCTTCCCCATCAGATGTGGGATAATGCCCCGGGGCCTTATAAACAGGAGGACAAGGGAGTGCATCCCAAAGAATCCTGCCACCTGGGAAATGTTTCTGGCAGGATCCATCATCAGGGCTGCCCTTCCCAGGAGTATCGGGGACCGCTCGGAGGCCAACGAAGGGCAACCCAGCCCCTTCCTTCCTTCCTTCCTCCTAAGGCCCCCTGCCCTGGCCACCAAATTCCTCCCAGTTCCCGGAACGAAGGCCCAACTTCCAAGCCGGCCAGCTCCGGGGTGGATATTAATTATTCCCACTGGGAATCTTTAACCTGTCCCATTCCCGGTAATTAACACCCCCACGTCATTAGGAGTCGGGCAACTTTGTAAGATCAAAGATGAGATCACTTGCAGCAAGACGTTTGAGGAGTAACACATCGCTCAGGTGTTATATTATTGATTTTTTGGGGGGTCCCTAAACGCCCTAATTATTTTGGAGGCAACTGGACCCAGAGCCGTCCCCTGCTGGGACATGGGAGGGCTTTGAACTGGCCTGGTCTCTCACAACTCCACAGTTCCCACCCCCCGGCCCCCCTTTCTGAGGTGACGGGACCACCCGAGCACCCTTGTAAGCGCAGCAAGAGTTGGGACTTTTTTTTTCCCGAATGTTTTTTAATCACCATGAAAACATGACAGATCCAGGTGAATCACAGGAGTGAGGTGTAACATTTTCATCCTAATTATCTGCCTTGCATTAATTGACTTTCCCAGGGGACTCCCCGCATGGACTTTTGGGGCTGGGAGGAGCCTGGCTCCAGTCTGTTACCAGAGAGAAGCAATGTGGCTTCGTGGCTGGAACTCGGGCCCGGGATTCAGAAGGGCTTGGGGTCTCATCTTGGCTCCGCCAACCGCCCGCTGGGTGACCTTGGGCAAATCACTTCACTTCTCTGTGCCTCAGTTACCTCATCTGTAACATAGGGATTAAGTCTGTGAGCTCCATGTGGGACATGGACTGTTTCCAATACAATTAGCTTGTATCCACCCAACGCTTAGTACAGTGCCTGGCACATGGTAAGTGCTCAACAGATACCATTTTTTTTTTACTACTAATAACAATGATTACAATAAATTTGGCACTTACTATGTGGGAAGCACTGTGTTAAACGTTGTGGAAGAGACGACAGGTCAGACCTACTTCCCTGTCCCACATGGAGTCCGAGCGCTGGGAGTCTCCTGGACCGTAAACCCGATGTGGGCAAGGATTGTCTCTCTTTATTGCTGAATTGTGCTTTTCAAGCACTTAGCACCGTGCTGTGCACAAAGTAAGCACTCAATAAATGCAATTGAATGAATGAGTCCAGGGAACTCTTGCTCATTTCACGATGGGGCAGTGTTCGGATCATCAACATCATCAATCGTATTTATTGAGCGCTTACTATGTGCAGAGCACTGCACTAAGCGCTTGGGAAGTACAAATTGGCAACATATAGAGACAGTCCCTACCCAACAGGGGGCTCACAGTCTAAAAGGGGGAGACGGAGAACAAAACCAAACATACTAACAAAATAAAATAAATAGGATAGGTATGTACAAGTAAAATAAATAAATAAATAGAGTAATAAATATGTACAAGCATATATACATATATACAGGTGCTGTGGGGAAGGGAAGGAGGTAAGATGGGGGGGATGGAGAGGGGGATGAGGGGGAGAGGAAGGAAGGGATGGGCGTTAAGATTACCCAGTGAGCCATGTTGGTTAAATTGGTTGAATCTGTGGACAGAGAAAGCTTTCTAGGGGTGGTGGTGATTTCAGAGTGGGGTTGCAATTCGTCTTTGTAATTGCGTGTTGCTGTGTTGTGCAATTGATGCATAACCAAAGCCGTTGGGTTACGGCTGCTTAAGACCATTACTGCTCAGAGAAGCGGCGTAGCTTAGCCGAAACAGCCCGGGCTTGGAAGTCAGAAGGATCTGGGTTCTGATTCTGCCCTCACCACTTGCCTGCTGGGTGACTTTGGGAGTGCGGCTCAGTGGAAAGAGCCCGGGCTTTGGAGTCAGAGGTCATGGGTTCAAATCCTGGCTCTGCCAATTGGCAGCTGTGCGACTCTGGGCAAGTCACTTCACTTCTCTGGGCCTCAGTGACCTCATCTGTAAAATGGGGATTAAAACTGTGAGCCCCCCCTCCGTGGGACAATCTGATTGCCTTGTAATAATAATAATAATGATGGCATTTATTAAGCGCTTACTATGCAAAGCACTGTTCTAAGCGCTGGGGAGCTTACAAGGTGATCAGGTTGTCCCACGGAGGGCTCACAGTCTTAATCCCCATTTTACAGATGAGGGAACTGAGGCCCAGAGAAGTGAAGTGACTTGCCCAAAGTCACACAGCTGACAATTGGCGGAGCCGGGATTTGAACCCGTGAACTCTGATTCCAAAGCCCGGGCTCTTTCCATTGAACCATGCTGCTTCTAACCTCCCAAGGGCTTAGAACGGTGCTTTGCACATAGTAAGCACTTAATAAATGCCATTATTATTATTATTAAGTCACTTCACTTTCCTGGGTCTCAGTTACCTCATCTGGAAAATGGGGATTGAAACTGTGAGCCCCACATGGGACAGCGACTGTGTCCAACCTGACTTGGACATAAGACTTGCTTATATCCACCCCAGGGCATAGTGCTGTTATGGTTCCGTTATTCTGCATGCCAGGGGAGTAGGTATCAGCAGATGCGTCTGTGGGGCTCATAAGCGCTTAGTACAGTGCTCTGCACACAGTAAGCGCTCAATAAATATGATTGATTGATTGATCAGTGGCTACCCTGCGGCGGGTCTGGGAGGGCTTTAGTCAGGGGTACTGGCTGGGATGGGCGATAATTCCGGGCCCCTCCGTACCCCCCAAAGCAGACACCCTTTCTGTCCTTGACCACAAGGAACCTGAGTATCAAAAGCCTCCCATTTAGATCCCCGTAGCTGCTAATTGTTAATGCCCAAACCGTTCTCACCTCTTTATTATATCGTGTCACAGAGAAGATTTATGGCCACTTCTGAAAGTGGTTTTGAAATGAGACGAAATTCAATATTGAATTTTTAAAGTTTTTTTCAATTTTTTGGTCCGTGGAGGTCTCAGGGGGTGTGCCATCAGCCCCCTCCCTGATTAACATAATTCTAAGAGGATCTAGAGAGGTTGGCTCACGAAAATGCATTTCATTGACGCGGTCGAGGAGTTTCGCTACCCAGATCCTGCTGGGTACGGGAAACCCTGGACCTGGTGTCCCCAATCAATCAATCAAGCAATCGATGGTATTTATTGTGCGCTTATTGTGTGCAGAGGACGCTGTACTAAGCGCTAGGGAGAGTACAGTATAAAAGAGTTGGTAATAATAATAATTGTAGCATTTGCTTAGTGCTTACCATGTGCTAGAGCCCACTGTTGGGTAGGGACTGTCTCTATATGTTGCCAACTTGTACTTCCCAAGCGCTTAGTACAGTCCTCTGCACACAGTAAGCGCTCAATAAATACGATTGATTGATTGTATTAAGTGCTGGAGTCTTGTCTTGTCTTATGCCGTGGAGTCGTCTCCGACCCATAGCGACGCCATGGACACATCTCTCCCAGAACGCCCCACCTCCATCAGCAATCGCTCCGGTAGATACAAGATAATCAGGTGGGACACAATCCCTGTCCCACATGGGGCTCAAGGTCTTAATCCCCATTTTACAGATGAGGCAACTGAGATACATAGAAGTGAAGTGACTTGCCCAAGGTCACCCAAATGACAAGTGGAGGAGCCAGGATTAGAATCAATCAATCAATCGTATTTATTGAGCACTTACTGTGTGCAGAGCACTGTACTAAGCGCTTGGGAAGTACAAGTTGGCACCCAGGTAGACCCATTTCCCCAAGTTCCTGGGGCTGACGCTGGCTGGGCGCCTTCACTCCCGCCTCAGTTGACCCTTCTGCATAATGGGGTTCACGGGGCCTCCTCCACCCAGGGGTGTTCTGATGATGGAAGGATTAAATTATTTTGGGGCTTCTCCGGGCAGTAACATGCACAAATCATCCAAGACACTGATGTCCGGGAGTATTCAGGGGGACTTGTATAGGGAGGCAGAAAGAGCACGGGCCGGGAATCAGAAGGACCTGGGTTCTAATCCCAGCTCTGCCACTTGTCTGCTGGATGACCCTGGGCAAGCCACTTCACTTCTCTGGGCCTCTGTTCCCTCATCAGTAAAATGGGGATGAAGACGGTGAGCCCCATGAGGGACAGGGACTGTATTCAATCCGATCTGCTGGTATTCACCCCAGCACTTAGTACAGTGCCTGGAACATTGTAAGTGCTCAACAAATGCCATTTAAAAAATGGGATGGGGAGTGAGAAGAGCTGGGTTCTTGTCCCAGCTCAGCCATCGATCATCTGCGTAACCTGGGGCAGGTCACGTCACTTCTTGGGGCCTCAGTTTCCTTCTCTGCACAATGGGGATGATACCTGCTCTCCCTCTCACTTAGACGTAGGACAGTGGATTGCCCTGAATCTCCCCAGGGGATTTGGCATGAAGCAAACGCTTAATAAATGCCATCATTATTAATAGGGCAGTGAAGAACATGGGAAAAGACAGCCCCTAGCCAACCCACCAGAAAGTATGCAGTATGACCTAGTGGATAGAGCATGGGCCTGGGAATCAGAAGGACCTGGGTTCTAATCCCGGTTCTGCCATTTGTCTGCTGTGTGACCTAGGGTAAGTCACTCAACTTCTCAGGGCCTCAGTTCCCTCGTCTGGAAAACGGGGATTAAGATTGGGAGCCCCCAGGGGACCGTGTCCAACCTGATTAGCCTGTATCCACCCCAGTGCTTAGTACAGTGCCTGGCACATAATAAGCATTTAACAAATTTCATTAAAAAATAAAAAGCCTACTGCCTGATTTTCATTAGTCCCGCTGCCTGGCGTTTTTGGGGCCAGGGCTTGCACTTATTCTTCTTGCTGATTTCAGTAGATCAGTCATCCAATCAATAGTATTTATTGAGCGCTCACTGTGTGCAGAGCACTGTACAAAGCGCTTACAAAGAGTACAATAATAGCAGAGTTGGCAAACACGTTCCCCGCCCATCAGGGCCTTCAGTCTAGAGGGCGTTCCGGGGCAGTGACCGATCTTAAGCGCTTAGTACAGTGCTCTGCACACAGTAAGCACTCAATAGATACGACTGATGATGATCTTAGAGTTTAAAGAGCAGGAGGCGGGTACGGATTGGGGCACTGCCCAGAGGAGTTAGGGCACAGCTGGGTGCGTGATGCCAACCCGCAAGGGTGGCTAATGAGACAGGCCTTTGCCGATTAACCCGCCGTGTGGAGCTCGCCCCTGCTGACCTTCTTCTCGGCCGAGGAACCAACGCTGAGAGTCGTCGGAAAGAGGGGGTCCACCAGTTCCTGTCTTCCCAACATTCTTCCTGCGCCCCACATGGTGTGTCCCCCCCGAGACTGGGCAGATGCTCAGGATGAGGAATGAGAGCCGGGGGCAGACGCCGCCTCCTCTGAGACAGAGTTGAGTTTCTCTCTGCAGCGGTGGAGGGAGAGGAGATTCCTGGAGGTGAAGCCCGGGCAGGGGATGGAGACGGGGGCAACGGGAAGAGAAGCCTTCAGGGCTCTGGGAGACGAAGGATGGGTTTTCGGGGAGATGATGCAGCCAGGCATCATCATCATCATCAATCGTATTTATTGAGCGCTTACTATGCGCAGAGCACTGTACTAAGCGCTTGGGAAGTGCAAATTGGCAACATATAGAGACAGTCCCTACCCAACAGTGGGCTCACAGTCTAAAAGGGGGATGGCCAAACCTGGGCCTGCCCAGCGGAACGGAGGGCAGGGTGCTGAACTTGCTGAAACTAGAACGTCTCCAGGCAGCAGGAGGGATGGAGACTGGAGACAGCGCCTGGGCAGGGGGACGAAGCAAGCATCCCCCATTCGGGCGTCCGAGGCTGCCGCGGCCTTGCAGAAGTCATCTGGTTCATATCTGTCATTTAGTTCTTTATATTAATGTTTGCCTCCCCCTCGAGACTGTAAGTTCGTTGTGCTCTGTTATTGTTCTGTTGGACTCTCCCAAGTGCTTAGAACAGTCCTCTAATGATATTATATATATCGTATATGATATCGTATGATATAATACGATATGAATCGTATTATTAAATACGATTGATTGATTGATTATTTACTCATTCAATCGTATTTATTGAGCGCTTACTGTGTGCAGAGCACTGTACTAAGCCCTTGGGAAGTCCAAGTTGGCAACGTATAGAGATGGTCCCTACCCAACAGCGGGCTCACAGTCTAGAAGGGGGAGACAGAGAACAAAACAAAACATATTAACAAAATAAAATAAATAGAATAAATATGTACAAATAAAATAGAGTAATAAATACATACAAACATATATACATATATACAGGTGCTGTGGGGAGGGGAAGGAGGTAAGGGGGGAATGGGGAGGGGGAGAGGAAGGAGAGGGCTCAGTGTGGGAAGGCCTCCTGGAGCAGGTGAGCTCTCAGTAGGGCTTTGAAGGGAGGAAGAGAGCGAGCTTGGCGGATGTGCGGAGGGATTGGGGGCATTCCGGGCCAGGGGGAGAACATGGGCCTGGGGGTCTACGGCGGGACGGGGGAGAACGAGGCACGGTGAGGAGATTAGCAGCAGAGGAGCGGAGGGTGCAGGCTGGGCTGGAGAAGGACAGAAGGGAGGTGAGGTAGGAGGGGGCGAGGGCATGGATGGAGAGCCTTGAAGCCCAGGGTGAGGAGTTTTTGCCTGATGAATAGGTTGATTGGTAGCCACTGGAGATTTTTGAGGAGGGGAGTAACATGCCCAGCGCGTTTCTGCACAAAGACGATCAGGACCATACAAGTATTATGGTACTTGTTAAGCGCTACTATGTGCCACGCACTGTTCTAAGCACTGGAGTAGATACAAGGTAATCAGGTTGGACACAGTCCCTGTCCCACATGGGGCTCACACTCTTATCCCCATTTTATATACGAGGTAACTGAGGCACAGAGAAGTGAAGTCACACAGCAGATATGCGGCAGAGCTGGGATTAGAACGCAGGTTCTTCTGACTCCCAGGGCCAGCTTCTATCCATTAAGCCAAGCTGCTTCCCATGCTGCGCTGCTTAGTGCAGTGGTCTGCGCACAATAAACGCTCAATTAATATGATTGTCTGACAAACTGGGTAGGTATAAATTAATCAAAGCTCTTCATGGGTCTCTCACTCTTGCGGGAGGGAGAGCGGATATCATTCCCACTTCTCCATAGGTGACGGAACTGGGGCCCAGAGAGGTTAAGTGATTCATCCAAGGTCACCCAGCAGCCAAGGGACAGTGCCTGGACTAGAGACCGGGTCTGCAGCTTCCCAACCCCACTGCTCCTTCCTCTAGGCCACACTGCCTTCTCCTTGTCCGTGCCTAGCTGTAGCATCACGACCCCAGTGCGCACGAGATTTTCTCTGTGACATATAGACCTCACGGTTGACATGATCTTCAGAACAAAAGACACTCAAGTAACAAAAAGATATCAGGGAGATGATCACATGCAGACGCTAGGAACCTCGAGAAAAATAATGCCGGCATCCTGAGCTTTTTCATTAAATTTATGCTGTGGGTATGCTCCCCCAGATGAAACAGAATGAATTTCCAATTCTTTTAATGAAAAGGAAAGCATGGATTTCTCCCAAATTAGAATGTTACTGCTGCCACCTTTCGAACACCCGTCTCACCCTCTTCCCAAAAATAAAACTTATTGGAGACCTCTCTTCTAAGCCATTCAATGGGAGACTTTTTGGCTCCGATCTCTTTTTCCGAGCCCTCTGGTTGGGTTTTGCCTATTCGTTCATTTTCTTCTTGGGCCGTCACGACGGCACTTCTGTCTAATGTCCTGTTACTGTAAGCCAGGTGCTTTTACCCATAATGAATGACTTCCTGGAAGATCCCGAAATAAACAACGAACGGATGGGGTCGGGAACACGACAGACTCGGGAGCGCCTTGCCGCTCAGCAAAATTAAAGCGCGGGTAGGGCTGTCATCTTTCTCTTGGGTCGGCATTTTGGAGATCCTTCGGCGGGGCGCATTCAGGATGTGACAGGACTGGTCCTGGAGGATTCTGGAGGATTTCGACATCCGTCAGCTAGTGAATTATATTTACTGAGTGCTTACTTTGGGCAGAGCATTGTACTATGCACTTGGGAGAGTACAATTCAACAATAAACGACATATTTCCTTCCCACAGTGAGCTTACAGTCTGGAGGGGGAGACAGACATTAATGTAAGTAAATAAATTACAGACATGTACATATGTGCTGTGGGGCTGGGAGGTAGGGATGAATTAGGGAATGTGTCTGTTTTATTGTTATATTGCCCTCTTCCAAGTGTTTAGTACAGTGCTCTGCACGCAGTATGCTCTCAATAAATATGATTTGACTATCTGACTGACTGGGCACAGGGAAGTCACTGTGGAGCCGGAGGGGGATGGAAGAGTTGTGTAGTGGCTAGGACCTGGGCCTGGCCATCAGAAGGTCATGGGTTCTAATCCCAGCTCCGCCACTTGTTTGCTGTGTGACCTTGGGCAAGTCACTTAACTTCTCTGTGCCTCAGTGACCTCATCTGCAAAATGGGGATTGGGACTGTGAGCCCCATGTGGGACAGGGAGTGGGTCCAACCAACCCAATTTGCTTGTATCCACCCAGTGCTTAGTACAGTGCCTGGCACATAGCAAGTAGTTAACAAATACTGTAATTAATTAATACTAATAATTAATAATTATCATTAAAATATATTATATTATCTATAATCGTAATTATATATAATAATTAATTAATTAATACCGTAATTAATACTGTAATTATTATTACTCTAGACTGTGAGCCCACTGTTGGGTAGGGACTGTCTCTATATGTTGCCCACTTGTACTTCCCAAGGGCTTAGTACAGTGCTTTGCACACAGTAAACGCTCATTAAATACGATTGATTGATTGATTGATTGATTGATTGATTAGAGACATCCTATCAGGACCCCAAACCTTGGAGTAGGTTGAGGTGAATTAGAGAAGCATTTAACACCGCCATGAGGGAAGTCAGAAAGCACACAACCCACTTGCTGTTGGGGTTTGTGTGTTTGCGTAATCGTGGTGATTGTCTTCTTGAAGCACTAGGTGTTTGATTTGCGTGGGTGAGCAACTGAGGGTCCGTTTACGTGTTTGTGAGTCCGTGTGTGTGTAAATCTGTATATGTGTGTTGGTTTGGGGGTCTTTTCGAAGGTGGGTTTGCAGGACTGTGGGTGGGTTTGCAGGCAGGTGAAGGGGTTTTTCCGAGTTTGAATGTCTGTATGTTTGTGGGTCTGGTGTGTCTTTTTTGTGTGTTTGTAAGTGGATCGGCAGGTACGTGTGAATATGGTGCATATGTTTGCAGATCTGTGTGTGTGTTTGTGCATGTATGTGTGTGTGTTTGCAGGTTTCTGAATGTGTGCTGTGTGGGGATGAGTTTTCTTTTCCCTCCATCTGTTGTGTGTTTTTAGATGCGATAGAGTTTGATTCCCAAGGTGTAGGAGGGACAGGTGAGGGGGAATGTGGCTTTTCAGTCCCCTGGTCTTGGATCAGCTGTCCAGGGAGGTGTTCACCCCAGTCAAATGACCTTGGGTTAGCTTTATTGGATCAGGCAGTGTTTTTCAAAACGCACATTAGCATAGTCTCTACCGTGGCTGTATGAAAGGGTGAGGAGGAAAGGGGCTCAGAGGAGGGAAGGGTGGCCAGAAGATCTGGGGGTTCTGAGGGAAGTGATTGGAAGGGGATTTGAAGGAAAGATTTGGAGAGAGGGTCTGAGGGGAGGGATTGGAGGAAGATTTGAAGAAAGAGATTTGAGGGGGAGGTCTGAGGAAAAGGATGGGGGGCTGTCTGAGGGGAGGAATTGCCGGGAGGCGTCTGAAGGAGCAGAAAAAAAGAGCCTGAAATGTCCGTGTCTCCCCTCCACCCTACTGCAAAGCTAGAATGTGTCTGCAGTGAGCGGTGATTTACTAAGAAATTGAAAGATGGAGATAAGGGCAGGGGATGGAACAAAATGGCCTGCAAGCGCAGATAAGTCTTCTCCTTTTTCCCTCTGCCGGACCGATGGTTGAAAGCTGTGGAGGGGCGGTAACTCGGGGATGTGACGGATGGGTCTCTTAACCGACTTCCCCGTCATCCACCGTCAGGGTGACATCATCGCAAGCCACCATCACAGGCTGCTGTTTGAGTTATGCTGTTTCCTTGGATTTGTTTCTCTGCAATTTTTTCTCTGGAATCCGATCCATTTCAGGGGTTTTAACTTTCGGTATAGTGAGGGTATAGTGACTGTGCTGGGTTTAGGGTGGCCATTTGCCTGGTCTTAAACTGGACAGGCCAGGTCTGTTTCTCAGCTTGTCCATTCCCCTGTCTCCAGTCCACACCCAGCACCGGGCACCTCCGTGTCTGGGATTTTTATGATCAGTTCCCGGTCTCCGTTCTCCTTGGCTCCCGCTACCAAGTTCCACGGCTGGGAAGCGGTGTCCGTGTTCTCGGGGACTTGGGAGGGGATCAGAGTGGCTCTGGAGCGAGTCAGAGGTCAGAGGTCACCCTCAGAGAAATGCCTTAAAACATTGTGTAACAAGTCCTCACTCGACGCTGCATACCCAGGGTGAGGTACGCGATGCCACGTGCTCTGGTGTCCGGTATTCCCAAAGATAACTTTTTATCTCAATAGGAGATTAAAAAAAATGGGTTTTAATTGGAGTGTTTCATCTAGGAGGCAGGAAGTCCTATCTAGGATGAGCCCACGTGAGTCTTCTGGAATTTTTTTTTGGAATGTTTGATAATAATTGTGGTATTTGTTAAGCGCTTACGGTGTGCCGGGCACTGAACTAAGCACCGGCTTAGATACAAGCAAATCGGGTTGGACACGGTCCCTGTCCCGCATGAGGCTCACTGTCTTAATCCCCATTTTACGGATGAGGTAACCGAGGAACAGAGAAGCTAAGTAGCTCGTCCAAGACGGCAGACAAGTGGAGGAGCCAGGATTAGAACCCAGATCCTTCCGACTCCCGGGCCCGTGCTCTAGCCGCTAGTCCGTACCGCTTTTCCGTTGCCCCTGCTGCCGGTGGAGGGGGACCAGCGAGGCTGGGAGGGCGAATTGGTCGGGTCACTGTGTTTGCCTTCCCAGGATGTTGCTCTTGGCAGCAGAATTGGCTGGGTTTCAAGCAGTCGGTAATATTTATCAAGATCACTCTGTGCAGAGCGTTGTACTTAGTGTTTGGGAAAGTACAGTACAATAGAGCAGTTAGGCACTACCCCTGCCCTCAGTGGGCTTACAGCCTAACAGGGGAGACAGGCACTTAAATGAATTAAATAGGAGAAGCGGGGAATATACCGATATTTATATAAGTGCTGCCGGGTCGGGAGGGAGGGTGGTAAATCCTTAAGGGCTCCGTGGGGAGGGTTCGACTGCGTAGTTGAGGCAGTAGGTTGGTGGAGAAAGGGCAGAGCGATGGGCGATTAGTCAGGGAAGGCTTCCTGGAGGAGATGTGATCATAGGAGGCTTCGAAGAAGGGGGGCGGATCTGCCGGACGTGAAGAGGGAGGCAGTCCCAGGTAGAAGGGAGGTCAAAAGGGAGAGACGAGAGTGAGGCCCACTGTTTACGATGGCTTAGGAGATCTGAAGCGTGCGGGCTGGGATGAAGTGGGAGAAGAGCAAGGATAAGTAGGTGAAGGAAAACTGATTGAGTGCCTTAAAGTCACCTTCTCAGTGGAAGATGAGGAAGCAATCTTCAGAGTTGGATACAAACCAGCCCCTCTTCAGAAAGATCTAATACCGTGAGACCTATCAAGGGAGAGAAACAGCGCCATTCACCACAAATAGCTGTTTCCTTGTGAGACGGCTGCGTTGACACTGATATATCTTATCGCTTCAACTAATCAAACCGCGGATGAGCAGAAAGTATAATTGGAAAGTGCCTGGAATCTGATGAAGGCGAACAGAGACCATCGATAGAGGTGGGGGGACGGGCGGTCCTCCCTGCTCCATCTGATGAAGAGCGGGGAACGCTAGCCTCTTGAGGGTTTTTCCACAGAACGTTTGAAAGGATTGCAGCTGGCAGTAATAATAATTATAGCATCTATCGGTGGTATTTATTGAACACTTACCGTGTGCAGAGCACCGTATTAAGCGCTTGGGAGAATACAGTACAATAAAGTTGGTTGACACTGTCCTGTCCAACAAGGAGCTAGAAGGGGAGAGAGACAGACAGACACAGATAAATGATGGATATGTATGTGATCGATGGTATTTATTGAGCTCTTTATGCAGAGCATACATATGACAGTGGTATCTGTTAAGTGTTTACTCTGAATCGCACACTGCGGTAGACAGACGATAATCAGGTCGGATGCAACTCCCGGTCCAATCTGAAAAAGAGGAAGAAAAAGTCTTGAAGCCTCGCTTTAAAGCCGAGGCAGTTGAAGCACAGAAAAGGGGAATGACTTGCTCAAGGTCACCCAGCAGGCAGACGGCAGAGCCGGGATTAGAACCCAGCTGTCCCGAATCCCAGGCCCCGTCTCTTTCTACTAGGCCACACTGCTTCTCATCATATACGTCAGACTGTGCGTCCACGGGTTTGTTTTTAAATCTAACTGTTTCCATAGTCAGGAGTAGATTCATTCAGTCGTATTGGAGCGCTTACCGTGTACAAAGCAATGTACTAAGTGCTTGGGAGAGTCCAATATCAATCAATTGTATTTATTGAGCACTTACTGTGTGCAGAGCACTGTACTAAGCGCTTGGGAAGTACAAGTCGGCAACATATAGAGACAGTCCCTACCCAACAGTGGGCTCACAGTCTAAAAATATGACAATATGACAGCAGGAAGTGACACCTGGCAAACCAGAATCCTGCCACCGCTTCCACAACCACTGCAGAACATCGGTGACCACACAGCTTGAAAATTAGGCTCACGAGGAACACCTCGTCTAATCGCCTGTGGCATATAGTGCTGGTGGTGTTTCTTTGGTGTCTCCATCTGGCTGCCCGGGCCGCTCAGCTTCTTGGGGTCTCTGGCTTTGTCCACCTTTTTTCTCCATTGCTCTTCAGTTTCTAGATCTGTCCTCACCCGGGTCTCCATCCCTGATGGTCTCCGAATCTCCCGTCTCTGTCCGTCATCTGTGGGGGCCACATTTACACAACACTGATTGAAGATCCGCTTTACGAGTATTTGATTATTCACCGGGGGGTGGGTGACTTCTGGGCATTTGGTATTCCCCACAGCACTTATGGACAAAATCTACCAAGTGCTTAGTACAGTGCTCTTCACACAGGAAGCGCTCAATAAATACGATTGAATGAATCTATAAATTATATAGCATGGCCTAGGGGAAGGAGGAGGGGCCTGGGAGACAGAGGAACTGGGTTCTAATACTGACTCGGCCACTTATCCGCTGTGTGAGCCTGGGGAAGTCACTTCACTTCTCTGGGCTTCAGTAACCCCATCTAGAAAATAGAGACCGGGACCGTGAGCCCTGTGTGGGACAAAGACTGTGTCCAACTTGATTAGCTTGTATCTATCCCAGCATTTAGTACAGTGCCTGGCACATAGTAAATGCTAAGCAAATGCCATAAAAATGTAAATTATTTATTCATATTAGTGCCTGTGTCCCCCTCTAGACCAAAAGCTTAACTTGTACTTCCCAAGCGCTTAGTACAGTGCTCTGCACACAGTAAGTGCTCAATAAATACGATTGAATGAATAAATGAATGAACGTGGGCAGGGAGCACGTCTACCAACTCTGTTGTACTCTCCCAAGTGCCGAGTATAGTGCTCTGCGCACACTAAGTGCTCAATAAATACCACTGATTAAATGATACCCATATCTACTGACTATAATAATAATAATGATGGCATTTCTTAAGCGCTTACTATGTGCAAAGCACTGTTCTAAATGCTGGGGAGGTTACAACGTGATCAGTTTGTCCCACGGGGGGCTCACTGTAATCCCCATTAATCCCCCCTGTAATCTGTAATCCCCATTTTACAGATGAGGTAACTGAGGCCCAGAGAAGTGAAGTGACTTGCCCAAAGTCACACAGCTGACAAGCGGCGGAGCCGGGATTTGAACCCACGACCTCTGACTCCAAAGCCCGGCCTCTTTCCACCGAGCCACGCTGCTTCTCTCCCAAGAATGCCGGGTGTGGGCTAGACCAGCTTCTGTTTGCTGTTCACTATAACAATAATTACGGGCTTTAAGCGCTTACTCCATGCCACCCATTGTCCAAAACACTGAGGTTAGATACAAGACAATCAGCTCGGACCCTCCCAGTCTAAGAAAGGAGAACAGGTCTTGAACTGAGGCCCGTGAAAGGGAAGTGACTCACCCAAGGTCACCAGGCAGGCAAGAGATAGAGCCAGGATTAGGATCCGGGTCCTCCATCTCCCAGGCCCATTCTCTATCCACTGGACCACAGTGCTCCCTTGCCGTATGATCGTTCCCCACGCAACAGCCTGCTCCTTGGACCGTGATTGGGACGTTCACCCCGTCCTAGACTGCGGCTCCGAGTTTATTATTATTATTATTGTTAATAATAATAATAATAATGTTGGTATTAAGTGCTTACTATGTGTCAAGCACTGTTCTAAGCACTGAGGTAGATACAAGGCAATTAGGTTGTCCCCCATGGGGTTCACAGTCTTAATCCCATTTTACAGATGAGGTGTCTCATGAGGCACAGAGAAGTTAAGTGACTTGCCCAGAGTCACTCAGCTGACAAGTGGCGGGGCCAGGATTAGAACCCACAACCTCTGACTCCCAAGCCCGGGCTCTTTCCACCAAGCCATGCTGCTTCTCTACCCAAACGGGGGACAACAGAGGGTCCCTGACACATTCCCCCTTTTCGACTGTGAGCCCACTGTTGGGTAGGGACTGTCTCTATATGTTGCCAATTTGTACTTCCCAAGCGCTTAGTACAGTGCTCTGCACATAGTAAGCGCTCAATAAATACGATTGATGATGATTCCCCCTTTTAGACTGTGAGCCCACTGTTGGGTAGGGACTGTCTCTATATGTTGCCAATTTGTACTTCCCAAGCGCTTAGTACAGTGCTCTGCACATAGTAAGCGCTCAATAAATACGATTGATGGTGATGATTGCCGGGCCTGGGTCGAATGAACGCCCGACACCGCGGAATTGACAAAGCAGTACGAGCCCATCAGTGGTCCCCTTTGGGAGATAATCGTGAGGGGGAGATTTTTCAAGAACTTTCTTAGCGGCTGCCCTGTTTGTCCAGACTGTTTGATTTTTGGTTCCCAGAGCAAATTCCCTTCGCGGGGAAAGGGACACAATTCAAAAGAGGAATGAACCAGTCAGCGTGGCCAAATGGAGCACAGGAGTCAGAGGACCTGGGTTCTAATTCTGGTCTGACGCTTGGCTACAGTGTGCCCCTTGCCCCTCGTGGGCAACCCCATTAATTTATATCCCCGCCCCCAGCACTTAGAACATTAATTAAATAATTCATTCATTCATTCAGTCGTATTTATTGAGCGCTTACTGTGTGCAGAGCACTGGACTAAGCGCTTGGGAAGTACAAGTTGGCAACATATAGAGACGGTCCCTACCCAACAACGGGCTCACAGTGCTGGGCACATAGTAAGCACTTAAATACCAGCTATTATTATTATTCTCTGGGCCTCAAGCTCCTTATCTGGAAAATGGAGATAGAATACCTATTCTCCCTGCTACTTTGACTGTGAGCCCCAGGAACTGTGTCTGACCCGATTATTTTGTATCTACCCCAGTGCTTAGTCCAGGGCTTGGCACAGAGTAAGCGCTTAACAGATGCTAGGGTTATGATGATTATCAGCCCAATTTGACTTTGGATATGCCTTTTTTAGGGTGTGAGCTCCTTGAAGGCAGTGACCAGATCGCTTTCCTAGATTGTAATCTCTCAAGTGCTTTGTACAGTGCTCTGCACACAGCAGGAATACATAGCACAGCTTCCCAGCACTTAGACATAGTAAGCGCTTTACAAATGCCATCATTATTATTATTATTATTCTGATTGGAGGTCACAGAGGACAGAAGACAGCACCTCAAGCTGGAAATGCCTTGGGTCTGGTCTCTGGAATAGGAATGTCTCCCCGGCTCTAGACTGTAAACTCATTGTGGGCAGGGAATGTGTCTGTTTATTGTTGTATTCTCCTCTCCCAAGCACTTAGTTTATTACTCTATTCATTTATTTATTTATTTATTTTACTTGTACATTTCTATCCTACTTATTTTATTTTGTTGGTATGTTTGGTTCTGTTCTCTGTCTCCCCCTTTTAGACTGTGAGCCCACTGTTGGGTAGGGACTGTCTCTATGTGATGCCAATTTGTACTTCCCAAGCGCTTAGTACAGTGCTCTGCACATAGTAAGCGCTCAATAAATACGATTGATTGATTGATTGATTGCTGTGCACACGGTAAGCATTCAATAAATACAACTGAATGAATGAAAGGAGGGAAGATTTCTCATCCAATAAATACGATTGATGATGATGATGATGATGATGATCCAAGGCCCTCCAGTCTATTCCCCATAATGGCCGCCCACCTTACAAGTTGCCCAGAGAAAACAAGAATAAATGTTTCTCCCACTGTTCGCAACCCTTATGCAAACCGCCAGTTTGAAGGCAAAGTGACTTTTGTCTACATTTTTCCGTCATCCGAAGTGGAGTCGAGAGCGTTTCCTTATTTAATTATTCCCATCCTCAATCACGGGGGCCAGGAAATGTTAACCTCTGTCACTCCAAATGGAGCTATCCCTAATAACATCTGGAGAGGGAATTGATTTTTCCCTCACCCATTTATTAGGTGAGCAGGCGGCGGAGCCCACGAGAGTCCCATTAAAGTGATGGGAATTTCCTCCATGCTGCGGTGGCAGCTCAGCCCGATGCTGTTATTTTCTGGAAGCTGAGCTTTCCCCACAGTTTCCCCTCAGTTCTGGGAGCTTGGGCAATAATTGTTTCTATTAGAGAAGCAGAACACGGGGCCTGGGAGTTGGAAGGAGCTGGGTTCTAATCCCGGCTCTGCCGCTTGTCTGCCCTGTCACCTTAGGCAAGACGCTTTACTTCTCGGGGCCTCATTTTCCTCATCTCTAAAAGTGGGGATTCAATCCTACTCGCTCCTATTTAGACCGTGAGCCCCATGTGGGACAGGGACTGAGTCCATCCTGATTAGCTTGTATTTCATTCAATTGTATTTATTGAGCGCTTACTGTGTGCAGAGCACTGTACTAAGTGCTTGGGAAGTACAAGACCCCAGAGCTTAGAACTGTGCCTGGCACATAGTAAGTGCTTTTTAGACTGTGAGCCCATTTTAGACTGTGAGCCCACTGTTGGGTAGGGACTGTCTCTATATGTTGCCAATTTGTACTTCCCAAGTGCTTAGTACAGTGCTGTGCACATAGTAAGCACTCAATAAATACGATTGATGATGATGATGCTTAACAAATACCACAATTAATTATCATTTTAAAGCCAATGATCAGGAGAGCCAGCAAGACTCCTGTCCACCAGTAGAAATAGGGCCCGGTCTGATTTTACTAGCCTCATCCCACTTTTCATTCATTCATTCATTCAATCGTATTTATTGAGCGCTTACTGAGTGCAGAGCACTGTACTAAGCGCTTGGGAAGTCCAAGTCGGCAACCTATAGAGAAGGTCCCTACCCAACAACGGGCTCACAGTCTAGTAGGGGGAGACAGACAACAAAGCAAAACATGGAGACGGGTGTCAAAATCGTCAGATTAAATAGAATTATAGCAATATGCACATCATTAACAAAATTAATAGAATAGCAAATACGTACTTTTTGGGGTATTTGTTAAGCGCTTACTATGTGCAAAGCACTGTTCTAAGCGCTGGGGAGGATACAAGGTGATCAGGTTGTCCCATGTGGGGCTCACAGTCTTAATCCCCGTTTTCCAGATGAGGTAACTGAGGCCCAGAGAAGTGAAGTGACTTGCCCAAAGTCACACAGCTAAGTGGTGGAGCCGGGATTTGAACCCATGATCTCTTGCCTATAGGGACCAGCTAGAGAATCAGCATGGCCAGGTGGATAGAGCCCGGGCCCGGGAGTTGGAGAACCTGGGTTCAAATCCCAGCTCCGTCGCTTATCTGTTGTGTGACTTTGGGCAGGTCCCTTCACTTCTCTGTTCCTCATTTTCCTCAGCCGGAAAAATGGGGATTAAATCCTGCTCCCTCTTACCTAGGCCATGAGCCCCACGTGGGACAGGGACTCTGTCTAAACCAATAACCTCGTATCTACTCCAGCGCTTAGAACAGTGTTTAGCACATAGTAAGCACTTAAAGTCTACCGTAATCGTTCTTATTATTACCTAGAGGAGAGTGGGGCTACTGGTTATGTTGCCAACTTGTACTTCCCAAGCGCTTAGTACAGTGCTCTGCACACAGTAAGCGCTCAATAAATCCGATTGATGATGATGATGATACTGGTGAGGAGGGCAGAGGGAAGAATGCAGCAGGGCCTAAGTGCGTAGACCACAAGCCTGGAAGCCAGAAGGACCTGGGTTCTAATCTTTGCTCTGCCAAATGTTTTCTGTGTGACCTTGGGCAGGTCACTTTACTTCTAGGTGCCTCAGTTTCCTCAACTGTAAAACGGGGATTAAATACCTGTTCTTTCTCCTACTTAGATTGTGAGCCCCATGCGGGGAAGGGACTGTGTCTGACCTAATGAACTTGTACCTCCCCCAGTGCTTAGAACTGTGTTTGACACATAGTAAGCGCTTAACAAATACCAAAAAAAACGCTTAAAAAATGCAACAGTGCAGTTCCTCAGTCACAACAAATGTGTCTCCTGCTTTATGGATCCCCATCCCCATGGAGGCAAGGGGGAGGCCCCCATCAGCTTTCAATGAATGAGAAGCAGCGTGGCTCAGTGGAAAGAGCACGCACTTTGGAGTCAGAGGTCAGGGGTTCAAATCCCGGCTCCACCAATTGTCAGCTGTGTGGCTTTGGGCAAGTCACTTCACTTCTCTGTGCCTCAGTGACCTCATCTGTAAAATGGGGATGAAGGCTGTGAGCCCCCCGTGGGACAACCTGATCACCTTGTTACCTCCCCAGCGCTTAGAACAGTGCTTTGACATAGTAAGCGCTTAATAAATGCTCTTATTATTATTATGTGGCCCCCATTCTGGGCCTCAGATGGCTTGGGAGGGACAGTCCCAGCTCTGGAAATTGTTTTTTTCCCTTCAGGACTGCCCTCACTCTGTCTTGGTCCCCCTGTTTTGTGGGACAGGCATGGCTGTGAGAATCAGGAAGCCCAGATCTGCCACTCTGATGTCACTTGGGTGACTTGCTTAATCTGTCTGGGCCTCAGTTTCCCCCTGCAAAATGGGGATAAGATTGCCTGTGAGACCCAGGTGGGACAGGAGCTGTACGTGATCTCATTACCCAGTACCTACACCAAGGTTTAGCATGGAGCAACGGCATTATTCATTCCAGATGATGGGCTACCCCTGCCTCCTGTAAACTCCCTAATTGAAGTTGATAAAGTGCTGCGTCTCTCCTTTTCTCCCCGGTTCTTAGAATGCCTTTCCTCACTTGATAAGAGAGGCAAATTCCCAAGTTCCCTGTCCCTTTCAAAGCTTCCAGGAGAATCACTAGAGGTTCCCCCCCGCCCGCCCCCCATTCCCCAGCTACCTGCCCTGAAGTTATCTACATTTCCCAGAGAGATTTGTCAAAACTCCTGGTGAGGTAGAATTCTTTTCTGAGCAAGAGCAAAATGCCAAATCCTCACGACTCAACTACTGTAGGAAACTTAATCAGCTTAATAAATCTGTTTTCTGTTTGATGTGGGAAGTCTGAAATGCTAAGCAGCTTCGATTGAAAAAATGGTTTCATTAAAACCTCCTTTATTTTTATCCCGTCTTTATCCCAGAATCCAGGATGAGGCAGGGCGTCTTGGTTGAGTGGAGCTCGAAGATGCTTATTCTGGCCTTCGTCCTGAAGACCACCTCGTCCCTAAATCCGGAAGACCCCAATGTCTGCAGTCACTGGGAGAGGTAATGCCGACAGGACCCTTCTTTGGTGGCATGTTTCCGTTTAACTTGAGGGTATTTTGCTTTCACCCTATATCATCATCATCAATCGTATTTATTGAGCGCTTACTATGTGCAGAGCGCTGTACTAAGCGCTTGGGAAGTACAAATTCGCAACATATAGAGACAGTCCCTACCCAACAGTGGGCTCACAGTCTAAAAGGGGGAGACAGAGAACAAAACAAAACATATTAACAAAATATGGTTTTGGGCTGAACGCATTAATGGTAACTCTTAGTATAGTATTTAAGCACATATGTGCTAAACACTGGGGTAGATGCAAGCTCATCAGGTCAGGCCCATGCAACGTGAGCGGGAGGGAGAGCAGCTGTCTTATCCCCATTTTACAAATGAGGCAACTGAGGCCCCGAGAGGTTAAGTGACCTGCCCCGGGTGACAGAGCAGGCCAGTGGCAGAGCCTGGACTCAAACCTGGGTCCCCTGACTCCTCATCCTCATCATCGACAGTGGTATTTAATGAGCGGGTACATGGGCAGAGCACTGTATGAAGTGCTTGGGAGAGTCCAGTACAACAGGTTTGGCAGACACATTCTCTGCCCACAGTGAGCTTACAGTCTAGAGACCCAGCCTACGCACTTTCCACCGGGCTACACTGCCTCAGTAGCAGGAGCTTGGTAGTAGGAGTTATCGGCTGTGGGATGCCATTGACTAGGCGCTTACTGGTCAGGAGCGCTGGGGCAGAGGTCCGGGCCGGCTCCAGGCCTATCCTCATCATCAATTTATTGTATTTATTGAGCGCTTACTGTGTGCAGAGCACTCTACTAAGCGCTTGGGAAGTACAAGTTGGCAACATCATCATCATCATCATCAATCGTATTTATTGAGCGCTTACTGTGTGCAGAGCACTCTACTAAGCGCTTGAGAAGTACAAGTTGACAACATCTAGAGACAGTCCCTACCCAACAGTGGGCTCACAGTCTAAAAGGGGGAGACAGAGGGCTTGGGTGGCGTCGGTAACAATAATAACAATTATGGTACTTGTTAGAGGGTTTACTATGTGCCAAGCACTGTTTGTAGCCCTGGGGTAGATACAAGTTAATGAAGGTGGATGCAGTCCCTGTCCCACAAAGCGTTCACACGCTTATCCCCATTTTACAGACGAGGGAACTGAGACCCAGAGAAGATAAGTGACTTCACCAAGGTCACACAGCAGACATCAGGACGGAGCCGCAGCAGATACGGGCCACTCCATCTGAATCTTTTCACTTCTGTCTTGGGTCCCTCTCTCTCCCCAACGTCTGCATACCTCCCCACAAGAGCCCAGGCTTTGGAGTCAGAGGTCATGGGTTCAAATCCCGGCTCCACCAATTGCCAGCTGTGTGGCTTTGGGCAAGTCACTTAACTTCTCTGTGCCTGTTACCTCATCTGTAAAATGGGGATTAAGACTGTGAGCCCCACCGTGGGACAACCTGATCACCTTGTAACCTCCCCAGCGCGTAGAACAGTGCTTTGCACATAGTAAGCGCTGAATAAATGCCATCATCAACCAATCAGTCATATTTATTGAGCGCTTTCTGTGTGCAGAGCACTGTACTAAGCGCTTGGGAAGTACAAGTTGGCAACATATAGAGACGGTCCCTACCCAACAGTGGGCTCACAGTCTAATAATAATAATAATAATTATTATTATTATATAATTATTATTATTATTCTTATACAGCATTTCAGGAGGAGTACAGTTAGCCACGACAGAGACTCCCCCCACCCCCGCCCCAAATTAATTACACTGGAAGGACACTGGAGGGGTGAACACAAGTTGGTTTTTTTTTTCTGAAAAGATTTTCCGAGAAATCATCTTTCCCAATGATTTAAAGCCTCAAAATGATCATTTTGCAGTCAGCTAGGTGTGTGTGCGTGTGAATGTGTGGCTGCTAGTCAGCTTTCCTGTAGGTGTAGGAGGCCTTCCCAGACTGAGCCCCTTCCTTCCTCTCCCCCTCGTCCCCCTCTCCATCTTACCTCCTTCCCTTCCCCTCAGCACCTGTATATATGTATATATGTTTGTACATATTTGTTACTCTATTTATTTATTTATTTTACTTGTACATATCTATTCTATTTATTTTATTTTGTTAGTATGTTTGGTTTTGTTCTCTGTCTCCCCCTTTCAGACTGTAAGCCCACTGTTGGGTAGGGACTGTCTCTATATGTTGCCAACTTGTACTTCCCAAGTGCTTAGTCCAGTGCTCTGCACACAGTAAGCGCTCAATAAATACGATTGATGATGTAGTATTGGGGTGTGGAGGCTTCTCAGTGGTCTTGAGGGATGGTGATCCCGGAGGATGGGGGGAAGAAGAATTGGCACCCCCAGGGAGACTCCCAGCCAGGGAGAGACCTCGACGAGACCGAGGAATCGGCCCGGGCACTGCAGAGGCTCAATCGGGGCTAGACAAATCATTTTGCCAAGTCATTTGGGGGGCGGGGAAACCGGGCACATCGGGATGGCAAGGTTAAAACACCGACCCTGCAAAGAGAGAGACAGTAACCCGGAGACCCGACCGGGGAGAAACTAAAATTACGTTCCACAATTCATTGGCTTTACTGGTCAGGATGACTCTGGTACTTAGCTGGTAATAAATCAAGTGAATAAAATAAAGATTAGATGGTCTTTCCTCCCGCCACCCCATCTCCCCATGTAAGGAACAGGAGCATAAAATGATAGCCCTAGAGAAGCAGCATGGCCAGTGGATAGACGACCTATATTTATTTATTTATTTATTTCACTTGTACATTTCTATCCTATTTATTTTTTTGTTGGTATGTTTGGTTCTGTTCTCTGTCTCCCCCTTTTAGACTGTGAGCCCACTGTTGGGTAGGGACTGTCTCTATGTGTTGCCAATTTGTACTTCCCAAGCGCTTAGTACAGTGCTCTGCACATAGTAAGCGCTCAATAAATACGATTGATTGATTGATTGACCTTAAGGTCGATATGGCCGATTGGTTGATATGTACCAATTTTGTACATATCTATTCTATTTATTTTATTCTGTTAGTATGTTTGGTTTTGTTGTCTGTCTCCCCCTTCTAGACTGTGAGCCCACTGTTGGGTAGGGACCGTCTCTAGATGTTGCCAACTTGTACTTCCCAAGTGCTTAGGCCAGTGCTCCGCACACGGTAAGCGCTCAATAAATACGATTGAATGAATGAATGAATGAATAGGAACCATCTCTGTGTTGCCGACTTGTACTTCCCAAGCGCTTAGTACAGTGCTCTGCACACAGTAAGCACTCAATAAATACGATTGATTGATTGATTGATCCAGACTGTAAGCTGTCTCTAAACTGTAAGCTAACCTCTAGACTGTGAGCCCATCTCTTTAAAGACTGCCTTTAAAAACTGACTCTCTTTAAAGTCTTTAAAGACTGTAAAATCTTCATAGGAAGGGAACGTGTCTGTTTATTGTTGCGCTGTCTTCTCCCAAGAGCTTAGTACAGTGTTTTGCACACTGTAAGCGCTCAATAAATGCGGTTGAGTGAATGACTAGAGTACAGATGTGGGAGTCAGAAGGACCTGGGTTCTCCTTCTGCTGTGTGACCTTGAGCAAAGTCACTTCACCTGTCTGTGCCTCAGTTCTCTCATCTGTAAAATGGGGGTTAAGATTGCGAGCCCTGGGTGGGACAGGGACTTTGTCCAACCCCGTTATTCGGTATCTACACCAGGGTTTTAGAAAAGCGCCTGGCACACAGTAAGCGCTTGACAAATATGGAACAAAGCGCTTAACAAATCATTCTTCTTCTTCTAGCCCCAGATTTGTGAACGCTCTCACTTTACATTCATAACGGGTCTGTAAATGGTTCACTCTGTGGATCCACCGCGGAGAGAAAGGAATTTTTTTTTTTTTAACTAGGGGACTTACCAATTTTATGACAGTGCTGATGCCAGCTCCTTAGAAAGGAGGAATTTCTAGGCAGGCCAAGTTTATAGATAGAAGTTGGCCGTGTCTGGCACCTGATACTCCCTGCGGCCTTCTGCCCCCTTGCCAACGCAGCGCGGAGGGCGGCCCGCCGGCGGGGGGTGATTCTCACGCGGCCGCCGCCGGCCCTCCACGCTCTGGCCTGTGAGCTGGCCAGGACTTTTTCCTCCTCCTGCAGCTGGCCTTGGCCCCGCTCCCACTCTGCTGCTCCAGAGGAGGAGAGGGGAGGAAACGGGAGGAAGCGACAGCCAAACCTCTCAGTGGTGCTCCCGTTTTGGCAACCGGGAGAAAAAAGCTTGATGACCAAGCTTTCTTCGGCCAAGCTTTCATTTCCCCTTCTCCCACCTCCTTCTGTATCGCCCCGACACTTGGATTCGCCCCCCACCATCAGCCCCACAGCACTTAGGTCCATATCCATCATTTATAGGAATATCTGTCTCCCTATTTAGACTGTAAGCCCCTGTGGGCAGGGAATGTGCACCTGTATATATGTTTGTACATATTTATTACTCTATTTACTTGTACATATCTATTCTATTTATTTTATTTTGTTAATATGTTTGGTTTTGTTCCCTGTCTCCCCCTTCTAGACTGTGAGCCCACTGTTGGGTAGGGATTGTCTCTATATGTTGCCAACTTGTACTTCCCAAGCGCTTACTACAGTGCTCTGCACACAGTAAGCGCTCAATAAATACGATTGATTGATTGATTGATTGAATGTGTCTTCCAACTCTCTTACAATGTACTTTCCCAAGCACTTAATACAGCGCTCCGCACACAGTAAGCATTCGAAAGATCCCATGAATTGATGGCTTGGGGAGGTGATTGGCCTTGGTGAATTCTTTGGGGTCTCTGGAGATCTTGATTTTCCTCCCTCGTGCCCCCAGGCCATGGAGAATCGGGAGTGGGCTGTGGTTTTGTCCCTCACCCGGATGGATCGCTTAATAGTATTTATTGAGGACTTACTGTGTGCAGAGCACTGTGCTAAGCACTTAGGAGTGGATAATACAATAGAGGTTGTAGACATGTTCCCTGCCCACAAGATACTTAGAGTCTAGGGGAAGGGCTGATGGTCTCCAGGAGGTGGAGAGGCGGGGAGGGGGAAGCAGCAGTATTTGGGTGGCTTTTCATCCTCTCAAGACCCCAGGCCTTATTTCAAATCCTCCTGGTTTAACTCCATTTGCAAATTACTCAATCAGCGAATCGATGGTATTTATTGAGTGCTTACTGTGTGCAGAACCCCATTTTAAGCATTTGGGAGAGTTGGTAGATACGTTCCTCATCAGTCGTATTTATTGAGCCCTTACTGTATGTGAAGCACTCTATTAAGCGCTTGGGAGAGTGCGATACAACAATAAACCAGTACATTCCCTTCCCACAGCGGGCTTTTAGTCTAGAGGGGGAGACAGACATAACTGTCAGCTGTGTGACTTTGGGCAAGTCACTTAACTTCTCTGTGCCTCAGTTACCTCATCTGTAAAATGGGGATTAAGAATGTGAGCCCCCCATGCGACAACCTGATCACTTTGTAACCCCCCCAGCGCTTAGAACGGTGCTTTGCACATAGTAAGCGCTTAATAAATGCCATCATTATTATGAAATGGCACACCTGTGCATAAGTGCCGTTGGGTGGAGGGTGGGGTGAATATCAAGTTAGGATGAATTTTGCCCCATTGGAGAAGTTTTACACCGCCTGGGACCTTTTATCGAGAATCTCCCTCTGGATTTGTGCGCCTAATGGGAGCCTGGGTAATTAAGCCCTTTCATCATAGAGGGCCAGGCCCAGAGCTCACCCTGGGCTGGTCAAACTGTACTGTACTAAATTAATCAGGGCCCTCATTAACATTTTGATCTACGAGCCAGAATGAACCTTCGACCGGAGGCTTAGTCAAACCCTACGCACCCGTTAGTGGTCGACTGAGAAAATCCTTGGGGCTTCTACCAGCTCCTTCTGGGGATACCCTACAAGTTTTTTTGAGGGCAGCGGTCATCAATCAGGCAACCAATTGTATTTACTGAGTGCTTATTGTGTGCCGAGCACTGTAGTAAGTGCTTGGGAGCGACAATGTAACAGACGCATTCCCGGCCTGCAATGAGCATAGTCTGGAGGGGGAGAAAGACATTAATATGCATAAATTAATCACAGATATGTATATAACATCACCATCATCATCAATCATATTTATTGAGCACTTACTATGTGCAGAGCACTGTACTAAGTGCTTCGGAAGTACAAATTGGCAACATATAGAGACAGTCCCTACCCAACAGTGGGCTCACAGTCTAAAAGGGGGAGACAGAGAACAAAACCAAACATAACATGTCTGTGAACTCCTCTTTTCATAACATGTCGCCCCTTTTCCTCTGCTCCGCCTCCCCGTTCCATCATTCCTACTCCCTCCCTCTGCTCTATTCCCCTCCCAGCCCTGCAGCACTTGCGTATATATGTACATATTTATTGTCTATTTATTTTATTAATGATGTGTATATATCTATAATTCTATTTTTTTATTTTGATGCTATTGATGCCTGTCTACTTGTTTTATTCTGTTGTCTGTCTCCCCCCTTCTAGGCTGTGAGCCCGTTGTTGGGTAGGGATTGTCTCTATTTGTTGCCGAATTGTATTTTCCAAGCGTTTAATACAGTGCTCTGTACACAGTAAGCGCTCAATAAATATGATTGAATGAACTCCCAGACTGAGCCCCCTCCTTCCCCCTGGCCTTACCTCCTTCCCCTCCCCACAGCACATGTGTATATGTATATATGTTTGTACGTATTCATTACCCTTATTTGTACATGTTCATTCTACTTATTTTATTTTGTCAATATGTTTTGTTTTGTTCTCTGTCTCCCCCTTCTAGCCTGTGAGCCCACTGTTGGGTAGGGACCGTCTCTATATGTCGCCAACTTGGACTTCCCAAGTGCTTAGTACAGTGCTCTGCGCACAGTAAGCGCTCAATAAATACGATTGAATGAATGAACTCTACGACCTCTCCAAGGACTAGCGTATGGCTCAAGCAACTTAGCTCCAGCTCTTAGTACAATGCCTGGCACATACTAAGCGCTTAACAAATACCATTTTTTAAAAAGAGAGGTGACATCGTCAACGGAGTCTTCCAGCTTGCTGAGGCCGCCCGCCTTGGCCTGGGGTTGCACGTGGGGGTCTCGCTAGGCAACAGACCCCAGAAGGTCCGACAGAGCCGGCAAATCCCGGACACAGACTAGGGTATCCTCTGGTTTCAGAGTCCTGGGGGAGCAGGGTCAGACTACCCCCCAAGGGAGGTAAGACCACCCGTGTCTCAGCCTGGATCCTAACTCTCCTCGTCTCCCGATCCCCGGAACCTCACCAGCGGGCGATGGCTTTGCCCCTGGAAGCCCATCCCAGTGCCCTACTCTGCCATCACTTAAGTATCTCAGCAGGTTACGTCCTTACGCATCTCCCCGTCCCCACAGCACCTGTATATATGTATATATGTTTGTACGTATTTATTACTCTATTTATTTATTTATTTTACTCGTACATATCTATTCTATTTATTTTATTTTGTTAGTATGTTTGGTTTTGTTCTCTGTCTTCCCCTTTTAGACCGTGAGCCCACTGTTGAGTAGGGACTGTCTCTATATGTTGCCAATTTGTACTTCCCAAGCGCTTAGTCCAGTGCTCTGCACATAGTAAGCGCTCAATAAGTACGATTGATGATGATGATGTATTTATGACTCTATTTTATTTGTACATATTTATGCTATTTATTTTATTTTGTGAATATGTTTGGTTTTGTTCTCTGTCTCCCCCTTCTAGACTGTGAGCCCGCTGTTGGGTAGGGACCGTCTCTATATGTTGCCGACTCGTACTTTCCAAGCGCTTAATACAGTGCTGTGCACACATTAAGTGCTCGATAAATACGATTGAATGAATGAATGAATCCCTGTGGCCTGCCGTCGCTGAGTTGGCCTGCTGGGAGGGAGATGGATGGATGGGGGACCCTGCTGAATGAGGGGGACTCTTCAGGGGCTGATGATATCTTTGGTTCTTCTCCCGTCCATCCTAGCTACGCGGTCACAGTCCAGGAATCCTTCGCCCATCCTTTTGACCAGATCTACTACACGCGATGCGCGGACATCCTCAACTGGTTCAAGTGCACGAGGCATCGGTGAGCGGCCCCCTTCTCTTCCCCCCCACCCCACAGTCTAGTGTGCGTGCTTCTCCACGGCCCCTCAGGGGGATTCCCCCCCATCACCCCCACTTCTCCCCAGCCTCCCCCAGCTCAGGGATGCTAGTGGTCCCAAAGGAGGGGCCTGTACTGTTAATAGTAATAAAAATAAAAATAATGATTGCGATATTTAAGTGAGTACCATGTAAAAAGCATGGTTCTATGCACAGGGGTAGATAGAAGATAATCAAGTTGGACACAGTCCCTGTCCCACATAGGGTTCACAGTCTTCATCCCCATTTTACAGATGAGGTAGCTGAGGCAAAGAGAAGTGAAGTGACTTGCCCAAGGTCACACAGCAGACACGTGGCAGAGCCGGGATTAGAACCCACATTTTTTTTTTTTTAGCATTTATTAAGTGCTTACTATGTGCAAAGCACCGTTCTAAGCGCTGGGAAGGTTACAAGGTGATCAGGTTGTCCCACGGGGGCTCACAGTCTTCATCCCCATTTTCCAGATGAGGGAACTGAGGCGCAGAGAAGTTAAGCGACTTGCCCAAAGTCACGCAGCTGACAATTGGCAGAGCCGGGATTTGAACCCATGACCTCTGACTCCAAAGCCGGGGCTCTTTCCACTGAGCCACGCTGACCCACATTTCCTTACTCCCGGGCCCGTGCTAGGCCGTGCTGCTTCCCAAAGTCAGTTGAATGGCCGCTGAAATCTGCCGCTTCTCTTTGTGGTGGAGGCAGGAGAGAAGAAGGACGGGGGGCAGGCCTGTGTCCCGCCTGGGTTAGGTCAGCCCCTCAACATTCCCAGCCTTGGAGCCGCCTCATCCGGGAGCTGGGAGTGGAGCCAGGGGATGGGGGGAGGTGGTGAGAGAGGGATGGACAAAATGAGGGGGTCTGGAGTTGACCGTATCGGGACGGAGGACCATGGGGCTGGTGATCAAGGCAGCCCTCCGGGATCAGAGATGGGTGAGATAAATTCGGAGTCTGGCTCGTGATGGCCGGCCGGCGCCCTGCCTTAATCTGGTACATATCTATCCTATTTATTTTATTTTGTTAGTATGTTTGGTTTTGTTCTCTGTCTCCCCCTTTTAGACTGTGAGCCCACTGTTGGGTAGGGACTGTCTCTAGGTGTTGCCAACTTGTACTTCCCAAGCGATTAGTACAGTGCTCTGCACACAGTAAGCGCTCAATAAATACGATTGATTGATTGATTGATTGATCGATCCCCACCACCGCCCTCTCTCCCCCTCCTCTTGGCTTGGGAGCTGGGGAAATGCGGCTGAATTCTCTTCTCCCCTCACTGGGAGCCCCTCAGAGCCCAGGCTCATTCTCCATTCTAGGACAGCAGGCCCCCCCAATCCAGATTGGGCCAGAGACCCCGGCATCTCAGAAGGCTCCCCTTCATCATCATCATCATCATCATCAATCGTATTTATTGAGCGCTTACTATGTGCAGAGCACTGTACCAAGCGCTTGGGAAGTACAAATTGGCAACATATAGAGACAGTCCCTACCCAATAGTGGGCTCACAGTCTAAAAGACATCATCATCATCATCATCATCAATCGTATTTATTGAGTGCTTACTATGTGCAGAGCACTGTACTAAGCGCTTGGGAAGTACAAATTGGCAACATATAGAGACAGTCCCTACCCAACAGTAGGTTCACAGTCTAAAAGGGGGAGACAGAGAACAAAACCAAACATACTAACAAAATAAAATAAATAGAATAGATCTGTACAGGTAAGATAAATAAATAAATAAATAGAGTAATAAGTATGTACAAACATATATCCATATATACAGGTGCTGTGGGGAAGGGAAGGAGGTAAGATGGGGGGGATGGAGAGGGGGGCGAGGGGGAGAGGAAGGAAGGGGCTCAGTCTGGGAAGGCCTCCTGGAGGAGGTGAGCTCTCAGCAGGACCTACGCTGTAACTCGCACCACTCATCAGTTATTTGTATTTATTGAGCATCTTCTGGGTGCCGAGAACTGTACTAAGGACTTGGAAGAGTACAGGAGAGCTAGTAAGTCTCCGAGACCTGGGGCGAAGGAATTGATCGTAGTGCAAGGGATCTGTGCGGCGCTGTTAGCCCTCTTTCGTTGAGAAGCAGCGTGGCTCAGTGGAAAGAGCCCGGGGTCTTGGGTTCAAATCCTGGCTCCGCCAGTTGTCAGCTGTGTGACTTTGGGCGAGTCACTTCACTTCTCTGGGCCTCAGTGACCTCATCTGTAAAATCAATCAATCCATCAGCCAGTCGTATTTATTGAGCGCTTACTGTGTGTGGAGCACTGTACTAAGCGCTTTGGGAAGTACAAGTTGGCAACATAAGTAAAATGGGGATTCATTCATTCATTCAGTCGTATTTATTGAGCGCTTACTGTGTGCGGAGCACTGGACTAAGCGCTTGGGAAGTACAAGTCGGAGACATATAGAGGCGGTCCCTACCCAACAGCAGGCTCACAGTCTAGAAGGGGGAGACAGGCAACAAAACAAGACATATTAACAAAATAAAATAAATAGAATAGATATGTACACATAAAATAAATACATAAATGGAGTAATAAATATGTACAAACATATATACATATATACAGGTGCTGTGCGGAGGGGAAGGAGGTAAGGCGGGGGGATGGGGAGGGGGATTAAGACTGTGAGCCCCCCATGGGACAACCTGATCACCTTGTAACCTCCCCAGCGCTTAGAACAGTGCTTTGCACATTGTAAGCGCTTAATAAATGCCATTATTATTATTAGTAGTAGTAGTAGTAGTAGTAGTAGTAGTAGATGAAATCCCTGCCTTCAAGAAGGCTTCAATCTAGTGGATTGTCCACGTTGGTCCACCATGGTTTGCTCTCCTTGCTTCCTCGGAAGGAACACCGTGGTCCTTCCCCAAGCCGGTGGTGGAGTTTTTTCAGCAGAGAAGCAATGTGGTCTAGTGGATAGAGCATGGGCTGGGAGTCAGAAGGACCTGAGTTCTAATCCCAGCTCCGTCGCCTGTTTGCTGTGTGATCTTGGGCAAGTCACTTCCCTTCTCTGGGCCTCAGTCCCCTCCTCTGGAAAATGGAGATTAAGGCTGTGAGCCCCACGTGGGAGAGGGGCCGTGTCCAACCTGATTAGCTTGTCTCTACCCCATCTCTTAGCACTCTGCCTGTCACATAGTAAGCGCTTAACGAATACCACAAAAAAAAAATCTAAAGATGGGAGAAAGTGAGGGGCTCTTGGCGCGTTTCCGCAAGCACCATTTAAAACACACGCGATACCGCGAGCTTCAAGATAGCCATTGATTTTTTTTTATTGTGTTCTTTAATATCGAAAGCCTCCATGCATTTTAAAGTAATTATTGAATGGTATCCTTGCTATAACTTAGCACAAATATCATTCTACCAGGCGCCATCGATTTTCAGTTCACTCAAGTGGCTTTCTCCTTTGTGATTTAGGATAAGTTATAAAACGGCCTATCGAAGAGGGCTCAGGACCACCTACCGCCGGCGATCGCAGTGCTGCCCGGGATACTACGAGAACGGCGACTTCTGCACACGTACGTACAGGCCTCTGCTGCCCCTCACGGAGCAAGGGACTGAGCGGAAGGCGGAACAGCATTTCATAATAATAGTAATAATAATAATAATAATAATAGTAATGTTGGTACTTTTAAGCACATACTATGGGCCAAGCACTGTTCTAAGCGCTGAGGTAGATACAGGCTAACCAGGTTGGACACAGTCCCGGTCCCAAGTGGGGCTGACACTCTTCTCCGGGTTTTACAGATGAGGTAACTGAGGCCCAGAGAAGTGAAGTGACTCTCCCAAGGTCACACAGCAGACACGTGGTGGAGCTGGGATTAGAACCCAGGTCCTTCTGACTCCCGGGCCTTGGCTCTATCCACTCAGTCAGTTGGTCAATTGTACTTATTGAGTACTTACAGAGCACTGTAATAATAATAGTAATAAAGGTGGTATTTGTTAAGTGCTTACTATGTGCCAAGCACTGTTCTAAGCGCGGGGGTAGACACAAAGTGATCAGGTTGTCCCACGTGGGGCTCACAGTCTTAATCCCCATTTTATAGATGAGGTAACTGAGGCGCAGAGAAGTTGAGTGACTTGCCCAAAGTCACACAGCAGACAAGTGGCAGAGCCGGGATTAGAACCCATGACCTCCATATTAAGTGCTTGGGAGCCATGTTTCTTCTCATAAAGGTGGTAGCATTTATTAAGTGTTTTCTTTGTGCCAAGCAGTGTACTAAGGCCTGGGGTGGGTAGAATATCATCAGGTCAGACTCAGCTACTGTGCCACATGGGGCTCACATTCAAAGTAGGAGGGCGGGCAGGGATTACATCCCCATTTTTCAGATGAGGCGATGGAGGGCCAGAGTAACAGCGTAAATTGCCCAAGCTCCCAAAGCAGAGAAAGGGAGGAGCCGGGATTAGAACCCAGGCCCTCTGGCTCCCAAGCCCATGTTCGTTCCACTAGGCCATGCGACTCCTACTACCTGTTGAGTTCCTGCTTGACGTCCTGCCCCCTATTAAGGATTTGGGAAATCCAAAACAAAGAAGTGACAGGATACTGTCTTCATGGAGCTTTCATTCATTCAGTCATATTTATTGAGCGCTTACTGTGTGCAGAGCACTGTACTAAGCGCTTGGAAAGCGCTTGGGCAAGTTGCTTAACTTCTCTGTGCCTGTTACCTCATCTGTAAAAGGGGGATTAAGACTGTGAGCCCCACATGGGACAACCTGATCACCTTGTAACCTCCCCAGCGCTTACAACAGTGCTTTGCACATAGTAAGCGCTTAATAAATGCCATTATTATTATTATCATTATCAAAGTACAATTCGGCAACAAAGAGAGACAATCCCTACCCAACAATGGGCTCACTTTCACTGTAATGGGGGAGGGTCTTCATCAAGGATGCCCAGGCAACAAACCGAGTGCAAGCCAGCATCCTTTACCACTCACCCAGCAGAATAGTAAAAATAGTAATAATGGAGGTATTTGCTAAGCCGTACTATGTGCCGAGCTATGCGCTGGAGTAGATATAAGATAATCAGGTCAGATACAGTCCCTTACCCCACATGGGGGTCACAGATGAGGAAACAGCAATCTAGAAATGAAGTGACTCGCCCAAGTGCACACAGCAGGCAAGTGGCAGAAGCGGGATTGGAACCCAGATCCCCCGACTCTCACCTGCTGCCCTCAACGGGCCGGGATTTACAAGGGATTTTTTTTTCCAAGAGCTCATTGGCGAGGGGGCCTACTGACCTAGTAGAGAACACCGGAATGGACTGGTTTGGGCCTAAAGGAAGAAGTTGCCTCTTAATTATAAGATAAAATTCTTCTGATCACTGCTTCTCCTGTGATTGCATGGAGGTAAACAGGCTCCAGGAGAGCGGAGCTAGGAAAGGGGATTGTCTCCGTGGAAGGAATGAAATGATGGGCTATCCGCCCCCATCACCGTTCTTCAATCTCTAGCGACGCCAAAGAAACTCAATCCTAATCGCGTTAGGTGAATGAATGAAAAATGCTGAGTGAATTGGGGCAGCGGGGAAAGTTTTGCGGCAAACGCATCCCTCAGCAAAAACAAGGCGGGAGCTAGGGTTGGCCCAAATTGATTTTCCTCCTCATAATAATATGTGGTATTTGTTAAGCACTTATGCCATGCACTGAGGGAGATACAGCACAATCAGATCAGACTCAGTCCCTGTCCCACATGGGGACCGCAGTCTAGAGAATTAGGAGATCGGGAATTGAAGTTGAGGCACAGAGAGGTGAAGCGACTTGCCCGAGGTCACCCGCGGCAGGTAAGCGGTGGGGCTGGAATTAGAAACCAGGTCTCCCGACCCCAGGCCTGAGCTCTTTCCTCTAGGCCACGCTGCTTCTCCACCAGACGGGAGAAAGTCCTGACCCGAGAAGAGAGATCATTCCCTGGGGACATTGGTTCATCCGATCCCTGCCACTTCCCCTCCCGCTCCGGCCTCCTTTCTCTCCCCGGGCCCCGAGGCAGGCTGGGTTGAGGGTGCCTGAGATTCATTAAGGCAGAGGCAAGATTTATGGGAGCGCTTTCTCGCTTCGGATTAGAGTTATGGCCCAGAGAAATTGCCAACTGAATCGGTACGTCAGCAAGGGGATTCGAGCGATGGATGGGAAGGATTCCCTCAGTAATTTTAATTAGTTAATGTTTGAACCATTCTCCGAAGGCCTCTCCCTACCTCCGGCAGAAAAGCCAGCTGCCCGAGCCCCCAGCCCTGCCCGCTGCCCTTGAGGCGGGCACGGGCCTTTCCAAGCTGGGCACTTGTGTAAGGTTTGGGGAGCCAGTGCTCCATGCTGGCAGGCCTGGGCTCATTCCGGGAGACTCAGAGGAGGACGGGCAGCTTCACGGTCGGAGGTTGGTCGGGGACCATCTCAGGGGCTCTGAAGAAGGACTGGGTTCCTGGGTGAGATGGAACGGGCTATTGGGAAGGGTCCACAGAAGGGGGGTTGGATGTTCTCAGAGCCACCTGCCTGTCGGTAATAATAATAATTATGGTACTTGTTAAGCGCTTACTATGTGGCAAGCACCGTTCTAAGCGCTGGAGTAGATACAGATTAATCACGTTCAACATTGTCCCTGTCCCACACTCTTAGTCCCCGTTTTACAGATGAGGGAACTGAGGTACAGAGAAGTGAAGTGATTTGCCCAAGGTCACACAGCGGAGCCGGAATTAGAACCCAGGTCCTTCTGACTCCCAGGCCTGTGAGAACCATGATCTGGCTACTGTGAGGCAGGCAGACTGACACGGGGATGGGGGGTGGCTGCCAGAGAAGACTTGAGTTTGGGGTTCTTCCCCTTGAAACGTTAATCTAACCTCGGCTTCACTTTCACTGTCCTCTCCTGGTTCCCCTCTCATCCCTCTGGTGGCTCATTCTCAGTCGCTTTGGCCGGCTCCTCCTCCGCCTCCCACCCCCAAAACCGTGGGAGTCTGTCAAGGCTCAGTTTTGGGTCCCGTTCTATTCTCCATCTACACCCACTCCCTTGGAGAACTCATTCGCTCCCCTGCTTCCACTACCATCTCCAGGCAGATGATTTACAAATCCCCATCTCCAGCCCCGATCTTTCTCCTTCCCCGCAGCTTCATATTTCCTCGGCTCATCTCTCTCATATTACCCGCACATTCAACCTGTCACCAAATACTTTTGGTTCTACTTTTACAGCTTTGTTAAAATCCACTCTTTCCTCTCCATCCAATCTGCTACTATGCTGATCCAAGCATTTAGCATATCCCACATCTGCCTGCTCACTGACGTCCCCACCTCCCGCCTCTCCCCACTCCAGTCCATACTTCACTCTGCTGCCTGGATTGTTCCAAAAAAGAGTTCAGTCTACATCTCCCCACTCTTCAAGAACCTTCAGTAGTTGCCCATCCATTCTCCTTCACATCAATCGGAGACTCCTTTCCGTCATTTTTCAGGAAATCGGCTCGCCCCCTCCTACCTTGCCTCACTAATCTCCTACGGCAGCGCAACCCACACACTTCAGTCCTCCAGCATCAGCTTCCTCGCTGTTCCTCGGCCTAGTCTTCCTCACCGTCGACCCTTTTCCCACATCATCCCTCTGGCCTGGTAGGCCGGACCACGACTCTTGCCACCTTCAAAGTCTATTAAGTCCCCATCTCCTCCAAAGAGGCCTTCCCCAGTTAAGCCTCTTTCCCTGGACTCCCTCTCCCTTCTGAATCATCTGTCCCCTTGAACCTGAGCCCTCTGGGCACTTAGCATTAGCCCCCCAGAAAATGTACACATCTGTGATTTATTTGTTTATATTAATGTCTGTCTCCCCCACTAGACTTTAAGCTTGCTGTGGGAAGAGAGCGTCTCTACTGACTCTGTTGTTTTCTCCCAAGCGCTGAGTGTTCTGCACCCAGTAAGCGCTCAATAAATGCCACTGAGTGGGTGGGATTGGTACTTCTCAGTCATGCTTAGTGCAGGGGTGGGAGGCGTTCCCTGATGTCGGCCTTGGCGGGCAACCGAGACCTCTAAGTGCTGGGGTAGAAACAAGCTAATCGGGTGGGACACAGACCCTGTCTCATGTGGGGCTCACAGTCTTAGCCCCCTCCTTCCTCTCTCCCTCCTCCCCTTCCCCATTCCCCCCGCCTTACCTCCTTCCCCTCCCCACGGCACCTGTATATAGGTATATATGTTTGTACGTATTTATCGCTCTATTTATTTATTTATTTTATTTGTACATATTTATTCTATTTATTTTATATTGTTAATATGTTTTGTTATGTTCTCCGTCTCCCCCTTCTAGACTGTGAGCCCACTGTTGGGTAGGGACCGTCTTTATATGTTACCAACTTGTACTGCCCAAGCGCTTAGTACAGTGCTCTGCACACAGTAAGTGCTCAATAAATACGATTGAATGAATGAATGAATGAATGAACTTTACAGATGAGGGAACTGAGGCACAGAGAAGTCAAGTGACTTGTCCCAAGTCACTAAGCCACTCTGCTTCTCTATTGCACACATTGTAATTAAAGCTTCCTCTCCAGAGGTAATAATAGTATACTAATCATAATAATTAGGGCATTTGTTAATCGCTCCTATATGCCAGGCACTGCACTAAGCACTAAGCACTAGGATGGATACAAGCAAATCGGGCTGGACACGGTCCCTGTCCCACATGGGGCTCGCAGTCTCCGTCCCCATTTTACAGTTGAGGGAACTGAGGCCCAGAGAAGTGAAATGACTTGCCCAAGGTCACACAGCGGACAAGGAGCAGAGCTGGGATTAGAAGTCAGGTCCTTCCGACCCCCAGGCCCGTGCTCTAGTTACTAAGCCACTAGCTGCTTCTCTAATAAGCCGCCAGAGACCCCGAGCTGAAGTCTCTGTTCATTCTGGAAGTTATTGGTCACTTATGTGGGTGCTGGCTTTGGTTGGCCGGACGTTTCTGAAGGCGAGGCGGTAGTGGATTGGCTTGGGCAGGGGGGAGGGCGGTCCTATCCCTGGAAGACTCAGCCCTGGACGCACCAGGTAATTAGGAAAAAAGTTGGGAAATCGCCACATGCGGAGCTGACAGGTTCCCTTACCTCCTGCCCGATCAAAGAGCAGGAAAATCAGTCCTAATGGACAAGGATCGGGTCTGTCAGCTCCACCAAGCACTTAGTCCATTGCTGTCCCCCTCTAGACCATAAAGTCATTAAGGACAGGGAGCAGGCCTGCTAATTCCGTTGCGTTGTGCTCTCCCGAGCGCTTAGTAGAGTGCCCTGCACGTGGTAAGCGCTCAACAAACACCTTTGATTGATGGCTCTGCATGCAGCAATCGGTCACAATAAATACCGTCGATGGATTGAGGGTGCGCTGGAGCAGATGAGAAGACCCGAACCGAAACCCGGTCCCGGCCAGTGGGTGACCAGCAGGCCCCAATCCCAGGTGTCTGGGGGAGACGGGGATATGGGGGATCCCTACCTTCCACCCTCCCATCTCCGCTGTTTACCAAGAGAGTGCCCGGGAAACTCCTGGGCAATGCCCCAGAACCCAAGATTTTCCCAGAGGAGGGGTCCTCGTGGGGAGTTGGTCCAAGACCGTCCACCATGTTCCGCCCCCCGCCATAAACTCTCCCCCCGAGCCCTTCCCCAAAGCAAACAGTGGAGGGTCGGAGCGGTAAATCAGTCCCCCCGGGGTGATCTACAGCTCCTTCCATCTGTTACCAGGCTTAGCTTTTTGGCAGAGTCCATGCCTAAACTGCAGGAAATCTCTTTTAAACAACTCCAGGGTTCAAGTGCCCTTCAGCCCTCCAGAGAGGATTTTTTTGTTGTTGTTTTTTAAAAAAATGATCTGGGCTAGATTAGTATCTCCGTTCCATAAAGCCGTCTCCAGTGCTTCCTCACGGCTTTGGAAATGAAGTCACTGGACGGGTCTTTTGTTGCGCTGCCCTGCCAGCACATGGTAATTGAAAATTTCCCTTTAAAAGTGTGTCAGACGGAAAGAGGCCCTAATTTACTAAGTGGAGCTGCTTTTGTCTGGGAAACCAATGCTTTGTTCAGCCTGTCCCTTTTAATCTCGTTCTTTGCACAATAGAATGACATCAAACATCCGTAGGAGAAGTTGGTTGTGACTAGGGTTGAGGCGGCCACCCTTTCTGAGGGCACCTTCTTTCTCCTCTCTTTGTGCCCCCGTGGTCAGCGGGGAGGGGGTCCTCACAACTCACGCTTAGTGCCACGCTCTGCCCGGGGTGTTTTTGCGATCACGTCACGGGTCTTTCTGCCACTTCCTCCTCAATTTTCAGACACTCCCTACCGTCTTTTCCATACCGCTGACAGCTGCCGGGATTGGGCTGGTGGTTTCATTTGAGATTTGTACCCATCCGATTGATTGATTGATTGGTTGATTGATTGGGAGCAGCGTGCCTGAGTGGAGTGAGGACCCAGCTTCTAATCCCAGTTCCGCCCCTTGCGTATCGGGTGACCTTGGGCAAGTCACCTTACTTCTCTGGGCCTCGGTTTCCTTATCTGTAAAATGGGGATTCCATTCCTGTTAGTCCTCCTACTTAGACTCCAAGCTCCGAGTGGGGATGGGGAATGTGTCTACCCTGATTGTATCGTGTCAGTCAATCGCATTTATTAAGCGCTTACTATGTGCAGAGCACTGTACCAAGCACTTAGGAGAGTATACACCTCAGAATTAGCAGGCACGTTCCCTTCCCGCTATGGGCCTATCCACCCCACCGCTTGGTACGGAACATGATACATAAATAGCACAAGCTCATGACACCGTCCTGGCCCACAAGAAGCTTCCACTCCAATGGGAAGTGATCACTATTACTATTTTTAGTATTAATAATATCTCCCTCCCTCCCTCCCCAGCTCCTTCATAAGGCTCCCTGTATTTCAGCGGCAGTGATTAGAATCACTGGGGGAAGGTTTAATGATTGCCTCCTCAGCTCCCTAATTCCCATCCATCAACAGTATTGATCTAGCCTCCTCTACTGTGTGCAAAACACCTAATGAATTTCCATCCACCCTCAGCAATTGTGTATATATATATATATATATCTATCTCATCGATGAAACTGATTTATTCATTCCAGTTTCTCTGTTCATCAGTAGTTTTATATCAGCCTTCCCCGGTTGGAGTGGAAGCTCCCTGTAAGCAGGGGTGGCATCATGGGCTTCTGCCAAATTCTCCCACGTGCTTAGCTCGTTGTGGGCAGGGAACGCGTCTACCGATTCTGTTCTATTGTACTCTCCCAAGCTCTTCGTACAGTGTTCTGCCCACAGTAAGCGCTCAATAAATACCATTGACTGATCGCAGTGCTTTGCATTCAGTAGCTACCATTATTCCACCTTACTAAAGGGGTTGGGAGAGTATAGCAGAAGCAAGACAGGCATGCCCCCCTCCACCCCTTATCCCTTGCTTTTCGAATTCAGTAATAATAATGATTTTGGTGTCTGTTAAGCCCTTACTATGTGCCAGGCACTGTTCTAAACGCTGGGGTAGATACAGGCTAATCAAGGTTGGACCCGGTCCCTGTCCCACATGGGGCTCGCAGTCTAAGTAGGAGAGAAAACAGGTATTGAATCCCCATTTTACAGAAGAGGAAACTGAGGCCCAGAGAAATACATTCATTGACTCTGAGCCACATTCATTCATTCTCTGAGCCACAGAGAAGCAGCGTGGCTCAGTGGAAAGAGCAAGGGCTTTGGAGTCAGAAGTCATGGGATCAAGTCCTGGCTCTCCCAGTTGTCAGCTGTGTGACTTTGGGCAAGTCACTTAATTTCTCTGTGCCTCAGTTACCTCATCTGTAAAATGGGGATTAAGACTGTGAGCCCCCTGTGGGACAGCCTGATCACCTAGTAACCTCCCCAGTGCTTAGAACTGTGCTTTGTACATAGCGCTTAATAAAGGCCATTATTATTATTATTATCATTCACTCATTCAATCAATCAATCAATCAATCATATTTATTGAGCGCTTACTGTGTGCAGAGCACTGTACTAAGCGCTTATGGAGCACTTACTGTGTGCAGAGCTTTTGGGAGAGGGCAATATAACAATAAGCAGACACATTCCCTGCCCTCAACAAGCTTACAGTCTAGAGGACTAGAAGTTGGCCTGACCTGCCCAAGGTCAACCAGCAGGTGAATAATAATAATAATAATGGCATTTATTAAGCACTTACTATGTGCAAATCACTGTTCTAAGCGCTGGGGAGGTTACAAGATGATCAGGTTGTCCCACAGGGGGTTCACAGTCTTAATCCCCATTTTCCAGATAAGGTAACTGAGGCACAGAGAAGTTGAGTGATTTGCCAAAAGTCACACAGCTGACAAGTGGTGGAGCTGGGATTTGAACCCCTGACCGCTGACTCCAAAGCCCGGGCTCTTTCCACTGAGCCATGCTCCAGGTTCCCCTGCCTCCCAGTAACTCAGGCATCGACGCAGTGCCAGGATTAGAACCCAGGTCCCCTCCAACACCCAGCCTCATGTTCTTTCCAGTAAGCCAGGCCTCAATCATGCCATGGTGGGGTGATGCTAAAAGACTTATAGAACCTTGAACGTGTTTTGTTGGCCGTCTCCCCCTTCTAGACTGTGAGCCCGTTGTTGGGTAGGGACCATCTCTGTATGTTGCCGACTTGGACTTCCCAAGCGCTTAGTACAGTGCTCTGCACACAGTGAGCGCTCAGTAAATACGATTGAATGACAATGAATGAATGGGCCCACAGCTATTGCATCCCCTTTGCCCTGCTGTCCAAGGAAGTCGATTTTCGATAAAATCAGGTTTCCCGTAGAGAGACACGCGCCGGGCCCTGCTCCATCTCTACAGTAGGAGCCGTATGGCTGAGTACTGAACAGCTGCATTCTGGAAGTGGCAATTCCACAGCTTCCTGCCATCTGGTTGGATGACAATACTTGTAATTCCCCGCAAATGTTACAAACAGCCGTCAAGTGTGCTTCTGATGATGAAAAGATGCTAATGGCCACCGGAGGTGATCAGCCGGACTGACCCCTTCCTTCCTCTCCCTCTCGTCCCCCTCTCCATCCCCCCCATCTTACCTCCTTCCCTTCCCCACAGCACCTGGATATATGTATATATGTTTGTACATATTTATTACTCTATTTATTTATTAATTTTACTTGTACATACCTATTCTATTTATTTTATTTTATTTATTTTATTTTATTTATTTTATTTTATTTTATTTTATTTTGTTAGTATGTTTGGTTTTGTTCTCTGTCTCCCCCTTTTAGACTGTGAGCCCACTGTTGGGTAGGGACTGTCTCTATATGTTGCCAACTTGGACTTCCCCAGCGCTTAGTCCAGTGCTCTGCACACAGTAAGTGCTCAGTAAATACGATTGATTTATTGATTGATTGATTGACCCCCCCACCCGCCAGGCTGAACCTATCCTCCCCCGGAGACCCGATTCAGCAGTTCTGGGGTTGTCGGCTTCTCTGCCATTCTTTGCAGCGCGGGGCTGCCCACTCACCAGCCTACCTGGTAACTCTAGATAAGTGATGATAATAATAATAATAATAATAATAATAATGATATCACCTGTATATATGTATATATGTTTGCACATATTTATCACTCTATTTACTTATTCACCTGTATATATGTATATATGTTTGTACATATTTATTACTCTATTCATTTATTTATTTATTTATTTATTTTCCTTGTACATATCTATTCTATTTATTTTATTTTGTTAGTATGTTTGGTTTTGTTCTCTGTCTTCCCCTTTTAGACTGTGCGCCCACTGTTGGGTAGGGACTGTCTCTATATGTTGCCAACTTGTACTTCCCAAGCGCTTAGTCCAGTGCTGTGCACACAGTAAGCGCTCAATAAATACGATTGATTGATTGATTGCTTCTGAGGCCACTGCCCACAGACTACATCCCTGTTTCACCCGTTGAGGTGAGTTATTTCCTTCCCCAGTGCTAGGGGCTGACATCTGGACTTTTAATTCATTTTGCCTTCCTCCCCGCTTCTTTTTCCCCGCCTTCCACTTCTCCTTCCCTGCAGTAAGTGGGGTTCGTGATGATTCTCTCCCCTCTCCAGCCTCACCATTCAGGCTCCTGAGGGGGATGCATCATTTTATTTTTATGCAGAGCTTAGAAATTTGGGGGCTGGTTGAAATTCTCCGCATGTTTGGATTCACCACTTCAGATCAATAAGTGAGTTTGGAACGCACTTGAAATTCAAGTTTTAATCCTCCGTTGCCCTTCCCGGCCTCCCCCAGCGGACCTCCGCTCCTTCAGAATGAATTGACTTTTTCTTGGATTGGTTGCCGTCCGCAGGCCCCTCTCATCTGAGTTTGTGTGTTGTTTTGGTTTTTTTGTTGGGGGGGAGGAGAGATGCAAGAGGAGAGGGAGAAACAAAAAACAAAATCAAAATGACCTTTAGAAGGGATTTCCTGAGCCAGCTCTCACTCTCTCTCTTTCTCTCATCACCTTCCTCCCTTTCTCCTACTGTAATTTCATCTAACCATGACCTCTCCCCTGAGCAAACCCCTTTTCTTCTCCTCACAACATGGTGTAGTGGATAGAACACAGGCCTGAGAGTCAGAAGGTCACAGATTCTAAACACTAGTCTGCTGTGTGACCTTAGGCAAGTCACTTCACTTCTCTGGGCCTCAGTTCCCTCGTCTGTAAAATGACTGTGAGCCCCACATGGGACAGGGGCTGTGTGCAACCCTGTTCGCTTGTATCCACCCCAGTGCTTAGTACAGTGCCTGGCACATAGTAAGCACTTAACCAATGCCATAATTATTACTATTATCCACGAAAAGGAGCCACTTGGCTTCAGCTGGTGGCTTAGCGGGCCCTTAGTGATCCGTGAGCCTCCCACTCCCACGCTGCTCCCTCTTTTCCCACATTCCCTCCCCCTCCCCCGGGATGTTGGGCTGGAGTCGGTGCTCTGTGCAGGCAGGGAATGTGTCTACCAACTCTATTATATTGTCCTCGCCAAACCACTCAGTACAGTGCTCTGCACACAGTAAGCACTCAATAAATTCATTCATTCAATCGCATTTATTGAGCGAGGGCTTACTGTGTGCAGAGCACCATACTAAGCGCTTGGGAAGTACAAGGTGGCAACATATGGCTCAGTGGAAAGAGCCCGGGCTTTGGAGTCAGAGGTCACGGGTTCAAATCCCGGCTCCGCCAATTGTCAGCTGTGTGACTTTGGACAAGTCACTTAACTTCTCTGTGCCTCAGTTACCTCATCTGTAAAATGGGGATTAAGACTGAGCCCCCCGTGGGACAACCTGATCACCTTGCAACCTCCCCAGTGCTTAGAACAGTGCTTTGCACATAGTAAGCGCTTAATAAATGCCGTCATCATCATCATTATTATCATTATATAGAGACGGTCCCTACCCAACAACAGGCTCACAAGTCAAGAAGGGGATTGATGATGATAAGAAGCAGTGTGGCCCGGTGGAAAGAGCACAGGCCTTGAAGTCATAGGATCTGGGTTCTAATGCTGGCTCTTCTAGTTGTCTGGTGTGTGACCTTGGGCAGGTCACTTCACTTCCTTTGGCCTTAATTACCTCATTTGAAAAGTGGGGATTAACACTGAGAACCCCATGTGGGATATGGACTGTACCCAACCTGATTACCTTGTATCTATCTACCCCATCACTTTTTAAAAATTGCATTTCAGTGCTTACTATGTGCCAGGCAGTGTAAAGCACTTAGTACGGTGCCTGGCACATAGTAAGCGCATAACAAATACCTCTTTAAAAAATCCGAGAGGGTCTCCTGGAAGAGTTGGGCTTTCAGAAAGGCTTGGAAGATGGGAAGCGTGGTGGTGTGGCAGATGAGATGCGGATGGGAAGTGTTCGGTGGGAGCCGGGGGTCAGAGGCGGGAAATCCCGGCTCTGCCAATTGTCAGCTGTGTGACTTTAGGCAAGTCACTTAACTTCTCTGTGCCTCCGTTACCTCATCTAAAAATGGGGATTAAGACTGTGAGCCCCCGGTGGGACAACCTGATCACCGTGTAACCTCCCCAGCACTTAGAACAGTGCTTTGCACATAGTAAGCGCTTAATAAATGCCATCATTATTATGAGAACAACATCCAGGGAGAAGGTTTCGCTTGGTTTGGTTGGACTTTGATATCTGGTGTTCATCGACTCAAGTTTCCCGGGCCAGGTGGCTTGGAGGTCCAGAACCTTTTATTCCAGTGTTCTGCAAACAATCTCCCAATGGAATTTATTAAATAGCTACTGTATGCAGAGCACTGTACTAAGTGCTTGGGTGAGTCCAGTACAACAGAGTTGGTAGTTACGATCCTTGCTTACAAGCAGCCTATCTGTCTAGAGGGGAGGACAGGCGTTAAAATTAGGAATATATACATCAGCGCTGTGGGGCTGAGGGTGGAGTGAATATCAAGTGCTTAAAGGGGACAGATCAAAGTGCAAGGACGATGCAGAAGGGAGAGGGAGTAGGGGAAAGGAGGGCTTAGGCGGGAAAGGTCTCTTGGAGGAGATGTGATATTAATAAGGTTTTGAAAGTGAGGTGAGTTATGGCCTGTCATATATCAAGCGCTTAGTACGGTGCTCTGCACACAGTAAGCACTCAATAAGTACGAGTGAATGAATAAAGTGGGAGGGCAGTCCAGCCCAGAGAGAGAAGGTGGTTAAGGGGTTGGAGGTGAGAGAGACGAGACTGAGGTACAGCATCAATCATCATCAGTCGTAGTTATTGAGCACTTACTGTGGGCAGAGAACTGTACTAAGCACTTGGGAGAGGACAATAGAACCGAGTTGGTAATAATAATGATGGTCTTTGTTAAGCGCTTACTATTTGCCAAGCACTTTTCTATGCGTTGGGATAGATAAAAGGGAATCAGGTTGTCCCACGTGGAGCTCACAGTCTTAATCCGAATTTTATGATGAGGTAACTGAGGCACAGAGAAATTAAGTGGCTTTCCCAGGGTCACACAGCAGACAAATGGCAGAGCTGGGATTAGAACCCATGTCCTTTGACTCCTAAATCCATGTTCTTGCCACGAAGCCGCGAGACACATTCCCCACCCACAATGAGCTTACAGTCTAGAGGGGGAGATAGACATTAATACAAATAAATAAATCGTGGCTATATATTGTGGATATATACATACAGTCTGTGTCACGGAGAGAGGGAGGAAAGGGAGGAAATCAGGGCGATGCAGAAGGGAGTGGGGAAAGAGGAAATGAAAATTGAGTCAGGGAAGGCCTCTTGGAGAAGATCTACCTTCAGTAAGGCTTTGAAGGTGAGGAGTGTAATCATCTTTCGGCTATGAAGAGGGAGGGCATTTCAGGCCAGAGGCAGGACGTGGGCATAAGTGATTAGGTTTGGCATAGGAGTTGGCATTACTGCACGTGAGAAGTGCTCAATAAATACCGCTGATTGACTGGGGTAATGATGCCAAATTCAGGCCAGGGAAGCAGGGGGAGCCTGGGCTTGGCATTACAGATGGGAGAGACCACTACTACACTGTGCCGCTGGGCTAATCATCATCATCATCATCATCAATCGTATTTATTGAGCGCTTACTGTGTGCAGAGCACTGTACTAAGCGCTTGGGAAGTCCAAGTTGGCAACATATAGAGATAGTCCCTACCCAACAGTGGGCTCACAGTCTAAAAGGGGGAGACAGAGAACAAAACCAAACATACTAAGAAAATAAAATAAATAGAATAGATATGTACAAGTAAAATAAATAAATAAATAAATAAATAGAGTAATAAATCTGTACAAACATATCTACATATAATACATAATACATACATAATAAGGAGCTGCAATTTCCTGGAGGATTTGGCGGGATCCACAGCCCCCTGAGACCATTCAGCCACATTCAGCGCCACTTTGGTCAACTCCTCTGTAAACGGGAACATCATAAGGGTTCCTCCCAGGAGTGAATAATCATCACCCTAACTGTGGCATTTCTCAAGTGCCAAGCACTGGGGTAGATACGAAGTCAAACGCGGGAATTGAATCCCCATTTTCAGATGAAGAAACTGTGGCACCAAGAAGTGAAGTGGCTTACCCAGGGTCACTCAGCGGGCAATTGGCAGAGCCACCATTAGAACCCGAGCCTAATGGGAAAAGTGTGGGTTTCTTGGCTGCCGGGAATCTGTGGTGTTGCCTGGATCCACATCTCATCCCAAGCGCTTAGTACAGTGCTCTGCACACAGTAAGCGCTCAATAAATACGATTGATTGATTGATTGATTGAAACCAAAAGTGGTTCGGTCCCACTTAGTCCCAGGCCCACCAGCCTCGTTTCATTCATCATCATCATCATCGTCAATTGTATTTATTGAGCGCTTACTATGTGCAGAGCACTGTATTAAGCGCTTGGGAAGTACAAATTGGCAACATATAGAGACAGTCCCTACCCAACAGTGGGCTCCCAGTCTAAAAGGGGGAGACAGAGAACAAAACCAAACATACTAACAAAATAAAATAAATAGAATAGATATGTACAAGTAAAATAAATAAATAAATAAATAAATAGGGTAATAAATATGTGCAAACATATATACATATACACAGGTGCTGTGGGGAAGGGAAGGAGGTAAGATGGAGGGATGGAGAGGGGGACGAGGGGGAGAGGAAGGAAGGGGCTCAGTCTGGGAAGGCCTCCTGGAGGAGGTGAGCTCTCAGCAGGGCCTATCATCATAGTCATCACAACCCCTTCTCCTGGAAGCTCCCCGTCGGCTCAGGTTAAAGGGAAGGACTCTACCCCGGAAGCTCACTGTGGGCAGTGAACGTGTCTGTCGTATTTTTTTCTTTACTTGTTACCGTGTGCCAGGCACCGTACTAAGCGCTGGGGTAGATACGAGCTTATCGGGTCGGACCCAGTCCCCATCGCAAAGTGGGGCTCCCAGTCTTAATCCCCATATTACAGACGAGGCAACTGAGGCCCAGAGAAATGAAGCGGCTTGCCCAAAGTCACGCAGCAGACAAGTGGCAGAGCCGCTTCATCTGGAGGAACGGGGCTTGGGGAGCGGAAGGAGGGGCTTCTTGCTCCAGTTGATGAAAGCGGGTGAAAGCGAGGGCAAGGTCTGATTCGAAAAACAAAAAAAAATCAATGCTCCTCTGTGAGAGGGAAGTGAAAGTCATCTGGCGGGATCGGTGTAATTGTGTTTTATTAGGTCTCTCGTTGGCCTTGGATGCAGCAGGGAGACAGTTATCAGCTCGTCTGATGGGTCTCTCCTATCACAGCTGGCAGGGGACACCTCAGGGCCCCGAAAGGTGCCAGCCTTACCCTGCGGGCCTTGGGGTGGGTGACTGTGAGTAAGGTGTTGAGGGTGGAACTGTGAGCCCACTATTGGGTAGGGACCGTCTCTATATGTTGCCAACTTGGACTTCCCAAGCGCTTAGTACAGTGCTCTGCACACAGTAAGTGCTCAATAAATACGATTGAATGAATGAATGAATGAATGGAACCGCCAGGCTGTGCAGGGAAAGGGGTGGTGGGGAGAGGGAGAAAAAGAAGTCACCAGGGTCTGTCAACACCAACATCTAGACTGTAAACTGGTTGTGGGCAGGGAATATGATTATTTATTGTTGTATTTTACTCTCCCAAGTGCTTGAATGAATGAACATAGCCTTAATGAGCACCTAATGGGGATAGAGCAGGCAAGGACTTGCGGTTTTAGAGGGTCAAAGAAAGCTTCCTCATCTGCAAAGTGGGGATTGAGACTGTGAGCCTCGCATCGGGTAGGAACTGTGTCCAACCTGATTTGCTTGTACCCACCCCAGCGCTTAGTACAGTGTCTGGTACGTAGTAAGTGCCTAACAAGTACCATAATTATTATTATTATTATTATAATTGGGCTGTCGAGAAGCACTGTGGCCTAATGGAAAGAGCACAGGCCTGGGACTCAAAGCACCTGGTTTCTAATGGTCTCTGCCACCTGCCCGCTGTAGGACCTTGGGCACATCCCTTCTCTGTGCTTCAGTTTTCCCCAACTGTAAAATGAGGATTAAATAATAATAATGGCATTTATTAAGCGCTTAGTACAGTGCTCTGCACACAGTAAGCACTCAATAAATATGATTGAATGAATTAAGCGCTTACTATGTGCAAAACACTGTTCTAAGCACTGGGGAGGTTACAGGGTGATCAGGTTGTCCCACGGAGGGCTCACAGTCTTAATCCCCATTTTACAGATGAGGTAACTGAGGCCCAGAGAAGTGAAGTGACTTGCTCAAAGTCACACAACTGGCAATTGGCAGAGCCGGGATTTGAACCCATGACCTCTGACTCCAAAGCCCATGCTCTTTCCACTGAGCCACGCTGCTTCTCGTCTCTCACTCCCTTCTACTTAGACTGTGAGCCCTGTGTGGGACAGGGACTGTTTCCAACCTAATAAAACTTGTATCTGCCCCAGCGCTTAGAACAATGGTTGACCCATAGTAAGCACTTGAGAAATACCATTAAAATTTTTTTAAAAAAACAACTGATTCCCTTCTCCTGCCTCCAGACTCCTCAGCCTTCATGCATAGAGAAGCAGCGTGGCTCAGTGGAAGGAGCCCGGGCTTTGGAGTCAGACGTCATGGGTTCAAATCCCGGCTCCGCCAATTGTCAGCTGTGTGACTTTGAGCAAGTCACTTCACTTCTCTGTGCCTCAGTTCCCTCATCTGTAAAATGGGGATTAAGACTGTGAGTCCCCCGTGGGACAACCTGATCACCTTGTATCCCCCCAGCGCTTAGAACAGTGCTTTGCACATAGTAAGTGCTTAACAAATACCATCATTATTATTATCCTACTCTGAGGGAGTTAGGTCTTTCCTTTCTCTTTTTTTTAATGGTATTTGTTATGTTTTTACTCTGTGCCAGAGTAGGTACAATGGTCATGAGGTTGGACACAATATGAAGGTTCCCTTCAAGGCCCTACTGAGAGCTCACCTCCTCCAGGAGGCCTTCCCAGACTGAGCCCCTTCCTTTCTCTCCACCTCGTCCTCCTCTCCATCCCCCCATCTTACCTCCTTCCCTTCCCCACAGCACCTGTGTATATGTATATATGTTTGTACACATTTATTACTCTATTTATTTATTTATTTTACTTGTACATATCTATTCTATTTATTTTATTTTGTTAATCTGTTTGGTTTTGTTCTCTGTCTCCCCTTTCTAGACTGTGAGCCCACTGTTGGGTAGGGACCGTCTCTATATGTTGCCAACTTGTACTTCCCAAGCGCTTAGTCCAGTGCTCTGCACACAGTAAGCGCTCAATAAGTACGATTGATTGATTGACACAGTCCCTGTCCCGTGTGGGGCTCACAGTCTTAATTCCCATTTTTTAGATGAAGTAACTGAAGCGCAGATAAGTGAAGTGACTTGTCTAAGGTTACACGGCAGACAGTGGCAGAGCCGGGTGTAGAATCCAGGTCTTTCTAACACCCAGGCCCCGGAAGGAACTTTCCTATTTTTAAAGATTTCCTTTCCCCCCTCCTGAAGGAACTGCTCATTGGCAAGAAAGTGAGTTATTCCCCCAACCCAACAGCCGAGAGTCTCACCTCTGCGGAAGATGATAAAAATCCAGACAGTGGGGAGACCCAGCCTTGGAGGATTTCTCCATGTGGACTTTCTGGGATTTTTCTAGATCTCGCTGGCCTTCCTGGGCTAATCAGTAGCCCCTGCTCCCCCCAGCACCTTCCTCCAACACGGGCAGCTTTTCATTTTTATAGGGCTTTAAAAGGAAAATAAATGACTGAAACACTAAGTCAGTAGCCCCAGATTTAGCTCTTAGATGGATAATTCAACTTAAAACCGGCAGGTGTTTCTGGTCTTTTTGAGCTATGGTCTTTATTAAAAACTGACTCTCCTCCTCGCCTTCTGCCAAGCAGTGGATCCACAAATGGGTTTACCCAGATGGATAGCAACGTAAAGGGGTGGCTGTTGAGATGGCAGCGTGGCTCAGTGGAAAGAGCCCGGGCTTTGGAGTCAGAGGTCAGGGGTTCAAATCTCGGCTCCACCAATTGTCAGCTGGGTGACTTTGGGCAAGTCACTTCACTTCTCTGGGCCTCAGTTACCTCATCTGTAAAATGGGGATTAAGACTGTGAGCCGCCGGTGGGACAACCTGATCACCTTGTATCCTCCCCAGCGCTTAGAACAGTGCTCTGCACATAGTAAGCGTTTAACAAATACCATCATCATCATCATTATTATTATTATTATGGCCCGGCCGAGGGAATGGAAATCAATCCATCCATCAAGCAGTCAGTGGCCACCAATTGTCAGCTGGGTGACTTTGGGCAAGTCACTTCACTTCTCTGGGCCTCAGTTGCCTCATCTGTAAAATGGGGATTAAGACTGTGAGCCCCCCGTGGGACAACCCGCTCACCTTGTAACTTCCCCAGCGCTTAGAACAGTGCTCTGCACATAGTAAGCGCTTAACAAATACCATCATCTTCATCATTATTATTATTATTATGGCCCGGCCGAGGGAATGGAAATCAATCCATCCATCAAGCAATCAGTGGCCACCAATTGTCAGCTGGGTGACTTTGGGCAAGTCACTTCACTTCTCTGGGCCTCAGTTACCTCATCTGTAAAATGGGGATTAAGACTGTGAGCCCCCGGTGGGACAACCTGCTCACCTTGCAACTTCCCCAGCGCTTAGAACAGTGCTCTGCACATAGTAAGCGCTTAACAAATACCATCATCATCGTTATTATTATGGCCCGGCCGAGGGAATGGAAATCAATCCATCCATCAAGCAATCAGTGGTATTTATTGAGCGCTTACTATGTACATTCATTCATCCATTCAGTCGTATTTATTGAGCGCTTACTGTGTACTAAGCGCTTGGGAAGTACAAGTTGGCAACCTATAGAGACGTCCCTACCCAACAACGGGCGTACAGAACGCAGTACTAAGCCTTTGGGGGAGTACCGTACAACAGAATTAGTGGATATGTTCTCTGCCCATAATGAGGTTGCAATCTAGATGATGAGCCCACTGTTGGGTAGGGACTGTCTCTATATGTTGCCAATTTGTACTTCCCAAGCGCTTAGTACAGTGCTCTGCACATAGTAAGCGCTCAATAAATACGATTGATGATGATGATGAGGGGAAGATTTCCTATGATTAAGCGGGGGTTCCTCAGGCCGCACTTGGCTGAGGCTTGGGACGGGGATGGGGAGGGATGTAGGGGACGGGGGCGGCGGGAGGCATAGGAAGGGGCTGAATTTGGGAGTGAGCTTGCAGGGGGAGAGGGGTGAGGAGAGGCTTAGGACAAGATGACATGGATGGGGCGGGGGAGATGGGTGGAGAGGGGTTGCATGGGAGTGAGCTGAAGGGGGCCGACTCCTGGGGAGGGGGATTCATTCATTCATTAAATTGTATTTATTGAGCACTCCCTGTGGGCAGAACATTGTACTTCCTTCCTCCCCCCCTCGTCCCCCTCTCCATCCCCCCATCTTACCTCCTTCCCTTCCCCACAGCACCTGTATATATGTATATATGTTTGTACGTATTTATTACTCTATTTATTTATTCATTTATTTATTTATTTATTTATTTATTTATTTTACCTGTACATATCTATTCTATTTATTTTATTTTGTTAGTAGGTTTGGTTTTGTTCTCTGTCTCCCCCTTTTAGACTGTGAGCCCACTGCTGGGTAGGGACCGTCTCTATATGTTGCCAACTTGGACTTCCCAAGCGCTCAGTACAGTGCTCTGCACACAGTAAGTGCTCAATAAATACGATTGATTGATTGATTGATACAATATGACCGAAGGAGGGTGCCAGGTTGGGGGGTGCCGGCAGCGTACCCCTAGAGGACATCACTCGATCTCTATTGATTTATATTAATGTCTGTCTCCTCCTCTAGACCATAAGCTCATTGTGTACAGGGAATGTGTCTACCAACTCTGTTATATTGTTCTGTTGTAGTCTCCCAAGCACTTAGTACAGTGCTCTGCACACAGGAAGCGCTCAGTAAATACAAGTGACTGACTTGTATTGATGTCTGTCTCTCCCCATCTAGCCTGTGAGCCCGTTGAGGGCAGGAAATGTCTCTGTTTATTTGCTGTATTGTATTTACCAACCGCTTAGTACAGTGCTCTGCACACAGTAAGCGCTCAGTAAATATCATTCAATGAATTGAATGAATGATCAACTGAGTAAATAATAATAATAATAATAATAATGATGGAATTTGTTAAGCGCTTACTATGTGTCAAGCACTATTCTAAGCACTGGGGGGGGGATACAGAGTGATCAGGTTGTCCCAGGTGGTTCTCACTTAATCCCCATTTTACAGATGAGGTAACTGAGGCTCAGAGAAGTTGCAGCTTGCCCAAAGTCACCAAGCTGACAAGTGGCGGAGCTGGGATTAGAACCCATGACCTCTGACTCGCAAGCCCGTGCTCTTTCCACTGAGCCATGCTGCTTCTCAGATCACACTTTGCAATTCGGACTCTTTTCTCGGCCTCTTCTCCCCAGTCAAGGACTTCTCCATCGCAAAGTAATAATAACGGTATTCAATCGTATTTAATAGTCCTCTAGACCTTCAGCTCCTTGCGGGCAGGGAACATGCCTTCCAACTCTGTTGTGTTGTACTGCACCAAGGGCTTAGCCCAGTGCTCTTTTTATTTATGGTATTTGTTAAGCGCTTACTACGTGCCAGGCACTGTTCTAAGCTCTGGGGTAGATACAAGCTAATCAGGTTAGACACAGTCTCTGTCCCGTATGGGGCTCAGAGTCTCGATCCCCATTTTAAAGATGAGGTAACTGAAGCACAGAGCTGTTAAATCATCATCAATCGTATTTATTGAGCGCTTACTGTGTGCAGAGCACCGGACTGAGCGCTTGGGAAGTACAAGTTGGCAACATCTAGAGACAGTCCCTACCCAACAGTGGGCTCACAGTCTAAAAGAGTCTAAAAGAGTTAAATGACTTGCCAAGGTCACACAGCAGACAAGTGGCGGAGCCGGGATTAGAACCCACCACCTCCGGCTCCCAAGCCCGGGCTCTGCCCGCTCGGCCATACTGCCTCTAGGTCATTCGGCCCCGTATTTCTCAGCTTCTGGCCTTCCCCAAGGAGGACACTTCTCGGCAAAGTTTTCGGCCCCGAGCGACTGATGTCTTCACTGGGGGTGTGGAGACTCGCTCTCCTCGTGGGCGGGGAAGATCGATTTTCCAGGGAAAAATCCATCGCTTGGGCTGCGATTTGCCGACCTTCCATCCGTGAGCCTGGAGTTAGCCGTGAGTTAGACTGTGAGCGCACTGTTGGGTAGGGACCGTCCCTATATGTTGCCAATTTGTACTTCCCAAGCGCTTAGTACAGTGCTCTGCACATAGTAAGCGCTCAATAAATGCGATTGATGATGATGAGGAACTCAAACCGGAGAGGCGGACGGGGGGTTGGCACCTGCTGACTCAGCAGTGACATTAACATCATTAACCAGCCGAAAAAGCCCGGGCCTTCATGCCGAGGACGCTGCTGATCGACTGGAAACCACCACGACAGGATGCTGAGAGGGCTGCGAAGAGCCTCCAGGCCTCCTGCCCCTTCACGCTAGAGAAGCAGCAAGGCCTGGGGCAGAGAACAGCGGCCTGGGTGTCCGGGGACCTGGGTTCTAATCCGGCCTCTGCCACCTCCTTGCCTTGTGTGACCTTGGCATGTCATTTCAAGTCCCTGGGCCTCAGTTTCCTCACCCAGAAAAATGGGGATTCAGTACCCGTTCTCCCTCCCCCTTAAACTGTGAGCCCCACGTGGAGCCCCGTGTGATCTGATCATCTTGGGCTTAGTACAGCATTTGGTACATAGTAGACACTTAATAAAGGCCACAATTAGTATATTACACTACTCGCTTGAGTCCCAATCGATCAATCAGGAGTATTTATTGAGCACTCGCTGTGTGCAGAGCAGTGTACCAAGTGCTTGGGAGAGCACACTATAACAGAGTTGGTAGACATGATCTCTGCCGACAAAGTCAATCATATTTATTGACCGCTAAATGTGTGCAGAGCACTGTACTAAGCGTCTGGGCGATTACAAAATAATGGACAAAATAATGGACAAAAAATATTTGTTCTGACGACTTTGACACCTATCTACATGTTTCGTTTTGTTGTCTGTCTCCCCCTTCTAGACTATGTATGTATGTTTGTACATATTTATTACTCTATTTATTTATTTATTTTACTTGTACATATTTATTCTATTTATTTTATTTTGTTAATATGCTTTGTTTTGTCATCTGTCTCCCCCTCCTAGACTGTGAGCCTGCTGTTGGGTAGGGGCCGTCTCTATATGGTGCCAACTTGTACTTCCCAAGCGGTTAGTACAGTGCTCTGCACACAGTAAGTGCTCAATAAATACGATTGTGTCCATTCATTCATTCATTCAATCGTATTTATTGAGCACTGTACTAAGTGCTTGGGAAGTACAGATCGGCCACATATAGAGGCGGTCCCGACCCAACAACGGGCTCACGGTCTAGAAGGGGGAGACAGACAACAAAACAAGTAGACAGGTGTCAATACCATCAGAATAAATAAAATTATAGCTATTTACACGTCATTAATAAAATAAATAGAGTAATATATATGTACAAGTACTTTGAGGAGGGGAAGGGGGTAGGGCAGAGGGAGGGAGTGGGGGCGATGGGGAGGGGAGGAGGTGCAGAGGAAAAGGGGGGGCTCAATCTGGGAAGGCCTCCTGGAGGAGGTGAGCTTTCCGTAGGGCTTTGAAGGGAGGAAGAGAGCTAGTTTGGTGGATGTGAGCAGGGAGGGCATTCCAGGCCAAGGGTAGGACATGGGCCAGGGGTCAACGGCAGGACAGGCACTGTTGGGTAGGGACTGTCTCTATGTGTTGCCAATTTGTACTTCCCAAGCGCTTAGTACAGTGCTCTGCACACAGTAAGCGCTCAATAAATACGATTGATGATGATGATGATGAGAATATATACCATAAATTCCTTTTTTTAATGGCACTTGTTAAGCACTTGCTGTGTGCCAGGCACTGTACTGAGTGCTGGGATGGGTACAAGATAATCGTATTGGACACAGTCCTTGTTCATTCATTGAACAGCGAGAATATACAGTCTTTTAGACTGTGAGCCCACTGTTGGGTAGGGACTGTCTCTATATGTTGCCAACTTGTACTTCCCAAGCGCTTAGTCCAGTGCTCTGCACACAGTAAGCGCTCAATAAATACGATTGATGATGATGAGAATATATACCATAAATTCCTTTTTTTAATGGCACTTGCTAAGCACTTGCTATGTGCCAGGCACTGTACTAAGCGCTGGGATAGGTACAAGATAGTCATATTGGACACAGTCCTTGTTCATTCATTGAACAGCGAGAATATACAGTCTTTTAGACTGTGAGCCCACTGTTGGGTAGGGACTGTCTCTATATGTTGCCAACTTGTACTTCCCAAGCCCTTAGTACAGTGCTCTGCGCACAGTAAGCGCTCAATAAATACGATTGATGATGATGAGAATATATACCATAAATTCCTTTTTTTAATGGCACTTGCTAAGCACTTGCAGTGTGCCAGGCACTGTACTAAGCGCTGGGATGGGTACAAGATAGTCATATTGGACACAGTCCTTGTTCATTCATTGAACAGTCAGAAAGTTAACAATAAAGGAGCCAAGTGTCCGGGCTGGGTTGCAGTAGGAGAATAGCGAGATGACGGAGGAGTGATTGAGTGCTTTAAAGCCGATGGTCCAGTGTTGCGCACACACAGTAAGCGCTCAACAAATACCATGGATTGATTGTAGCCCCCCTCCAGCCGGAGTGACATCCCACCGGGTTGGAGACAGGCGCTCCGAAGATGGAATTAACGTGGGTTGTGGAGACGGGAAGCCCTACCACGCTACAGCATTCTGTCTCGCCCCCATCACTGGGGAACATCGCTTTCCACGCCGGCCTAGAAAGTGATAAATAGCTGGCTGTCCTCCTGAGGTTCTCGGCCCGAGATTTTTCAGACCTCCGTGTCCTTCCGGCTTTGTCAGACGGAGGCCCGACGTTTTCTTAATCAGCCCTCTCGGCTCTCAGAGGAGCCACGAGCTCAGCCCTCAGACTTCGAGGGGAATTGAATGCCGACCTCGCTCCCTCTCTCCAGAATCACCTCAGAAGAGAGGGAGTGAAGGGTGGCAATTATGTGAGAATTAATGATAAGCATCCCGTGAGGTGTTTCCCCTCTCACTTCCTTCAATCATTCACTTATTCATTCAGTTGCATTTATTGAGCGCTTACTGTGTGCAGAGCACTGTACTAAAGGGCTTGGGAGAGTACATTATAACAGTAAACGGGCACACAAGGAGCTCACAGTTTAGAAGGGGAGACGGACATTAATATACATAGATAAATAAATTCCAGTTGTACACATAAATGGGGCTGGGAGGGGGCATGAATCATCATCAATCGTATTTATTGAGCGCTTACTATGTGCAGAGCACTGTACTAAGCGCTTGGGAAGTACAAATTGGCAACATATAGAGACAGTCCCTACCCAACAGTGGGCTCACAGTCTAAAAGGGGGAGACGGAGAACAAAACCAAACATACTAACAAAATAAAATAAATAGAATAGATATGTACAAATAAAATAAATAGAGTAATAAATATGTACAAACATATATACATATATACAGGCAACAGATAGAGACAATCAATCAATCAATCGTATTTATTGAGCGCTTACTGTGTGCAGAGCACTGGACTAAGCGCTTGGGAAGTCCAAGTTGGCAACATATACAATCAATCAATCAATCGTATTTATTGAGCGCTTACTGTGTGCGGAGCACTGGACTAATGAAAGGAGCAAGTCAGGGTGATGCAGAAGGGAGTGGGAGAAGAGGAGAGAATGACTTAGGATAGACTTCTTGGAGGAGATGTGCCCTCATTAAGGCTTTGAAGGCGGGGAGAGCAATCCTCCCCTCCCCACCCGCAGGAATAGTTGCCGGTTGACTTTGATCGGGGCGAAATAAGTCATGGTTGAGAGCTGCTTCCCGGAATGGGCATTTTGGCTATAGGTTGGGGAATTTCCAGGATGAATCTGACTCTGGAAGGGTCTGATCCACCCACTAGGAATGCTAATGGTAAAGCACTTAGCACAGTGCTTTGGACACAGTAAGCATTCAATACATATGATTGAGTGAGTGAATTTGATAAAGGGAGCCGGCTCCTTGAGGTGGGGTGGGATCAGGGATAGGGAAAGTCCCACTCATATAAAACCCTGGGATACAATGCTGTGCACACAGTAAGCACTCAATAAATACGATTGAATGAATCTGGAATTCCTGGGTGATTCCTCCTGGGGGACTGGAAGTTCTTCGCATGACAGGCAACTTCCCTCATTCCAGATGAGGGTCTAGTGTCTAGGTTAGGCAGAACAGTGTGTAAGCACTCAAATACGTATCTTTCAATTATATACTATAAATTCCTCTTTTTTAATGGCACTTGTTAAGCACTTGCTATGTGCCAGGCCAACTGCTGGGATGGATACAAGATAATTGTCCCTGCTCATTCACTTAGTCAATCACATTTATTGCGTGCTTACTGTATGCAAGGCACTGTACTAATCGCTTGGGAGAGTACAATATAACAATAAAGCCTGTCTAGAGGACAAGCTTCCCACACGGGGCTCACAGTCTTAATCTCTCTTTTACAAATGAGGCCCAGAGAATTTAAGTGACTTTAAGTCACAAAGCAGACAAGTGGCGGAGGTAGGATTAGAACCCAGGTCCTTCTGACTCCCAGGCCCGGGCTGTAGCCACTAGGTCATGCTGCTGCCCGATTCCTGATTTATTTATATTAATGTCTGTGATGATGATGATGATGGCATTTATTAAGTGCTTACTATGTACAAAGCACTGTTCTAAGTGCTGGGGAGGTTACAAGGTGATCAGGTTGTCCCACGGGGGGCTCACAGTCTTAATTCTTATTTTCCAGACGAGGTAACTGAGGCCCAGGGAAGTGAAGTGACTTGCCCAAAGTCACACAGCTGACAATTGGAGGAGCCGGGATTTGAACCCATGACCTCTGTCTCCAAAGCCCAGGCTCTTTCCACTGAGCCACACTGCTTCTCTGTCTCCCTCTCTAGACTCTAAGCTCTTCATGGGCGGGGAATGTGTCCACTAATAATAATAATAATGATAATAATAATAATAATAATGGCATTTATTAAGTACTTAGTATGTGCAAAGCACTGTACTAAGCGCTGGGAAGGTTACAAGGTGATCAGGTTGTCCCCTGTGGGGCTCACAGTCTTCATCCCCATTTTACAGATGAGGTAACCGAGGCCCAGAGAAGTGAAGTGACTTGCCCAAAGTCACACAGCTGACAATTGGTGGAGCCTGTATATATGTATACACCTGTATATATGTATACACCTGTACATATGTATATATGTTTGTACATATTTATTACTCTATTTATTTATTTATTTACTTATTTTACTTGTACATATCTATTCTATTTATTTTATTTTGTTAGTATGTTTGGTTTTGTTCTCTGTCTTCTCCTTTTAGACTGTGAGCCCACTGTTGGGTAGGGACTGTCTCTAGATGTTGCCAATTTGTACTTCCCAAGCGCTTAGTACAGCGCTCTGCACATAGTAAGCGCTCAATAAATACGATTGATGATGATGATGATGATGAGCCGGGATTTGAACCCATGACCTCTGACTCCAAAGCCCGGGCTCTTTCCACTGAGCCACGCTGCTTCTCACTAATTCTGTTGCACTGTCCTCTCCCAAGTGCTTGGTCTAGTGCTCTGTACATAATAGGTGCTCAATAAATACCATCTACTGATTGATTGATTGATTGATTGATTGATTGATGCACTTTCATCCATATCTTTGTACTCCTCCAACCTGTAATTTATTTCTGTATCAGTCTCTCCCACTGGCCTGTAAACTCCCTGAGGGACAGGATCACATCTACTACAACTGCTGCTGCTCCTCCTCCTCCTAATAGTAAAAATGTAGTATTTGCTAAGCACTTACTATGTGCTTAGTAATAATAATGTTGCTATTTGTTAAGCACTTACTATGTGCCAAGCTCTGTTCTAAGCGTTGGGGGGGAATACAAGGTAATCAGGTTATCCCACATGGGGCTCACAGTCTTAACCCCTATTTTCCAGATGAGGTGACTGAGGCACAGAGAAGTTAAGTGACTTGCCCAAGGTCACACAGCTGACAAGCGGCGGAGCCGGGATTAGAACCCATGACCTGTATATATGTATATATGTTTGTACGTATTTATTACTCTATTTATTTATTTTACTTGTATATATCTATTTTATTTTGTTAATATGTTTGGTTTTGTTGTCTGTCTCCCCCTTCTAGACTGTGAGCCCACTGTTGGGTAGGGACTGTCTCTATATGTTGCCAATTTGTACTTCCCAAGCGCTTAGTACAGTGCTCTGCACATAGTAAGCACTCAATAAATACTATTGATGATGACCTGTATATATGTATATATGTTTGTACGTATTTATTACTCTTTTTATTTTACTTGTATATATCTATTTTATTTTGTTAATATGTTTGGTTATGTTGTCTGTCTCCCCCTTCTAGACTGTGAGCCCACTGTTGGGTAGGGACCGTCTCTATATGTTGCCAACTTGTACTTCCCAAGCGCTTAGTACAGTGCTCTGCACACAGTAAGCGCTCAATAAATACGATTGATTGATTGATTGATGACCTCTGACTCCCAAGCCAATGCTCTTTCCACTAAGCCATGCCGTACGCTCATAAATGGGAAGGGAATGTGTCTACCAACTATGTTATATTGTCCTCTCCCAAGTGCTTAAGTTCAGTGCTCTGCACACAGTAAGCACTCAATTAATGCCATTGATTGACTGAGTTGTATTCTCTCAAGTGCTCAGTATAGTGCCCTCCACATAGTAAGCACTCAATAAATGCCACTGATCGATTGGACCTAATGATTATTTAGGACTTCGTGTGGAAAAAAGTCAGTCTTGGTGGTAGCTTTCAACCATGGCTCAGTGGAAGGAGCCCAGGCTTTGGAGTCAGAGGTCAGAGGTTCAAATCCTGACTGCCAATTGTCAGATGTGGGACTTGGGCAAGTCACTTCACTTCTTTGGCCCCCAGTTCCCTCATCTGTAAAATGGGGATGAAGACTGTGAGCCCTCCGTGGGACAAACTGATCACCTTGTATCTCCCCCAGCACTTAGAACAGTGCTTCGCACATAGTAAGCGCTTAATAAATGCCATTATTATTATTATTATTATTATTATTATGTATTCCTAAACTATCCATTCCCAGTGGACACCGTAATCTGATTTTCCCATAACACGATGTTCTGAGGGCACATCTCCTCCAAGAGGCCTTCCCCGACTGAGCCCCCTTTTCCTCTTCTCCCACTCCCTTCTGCATCATCCTGACTTACTCCCTTTGTTCAACTCCCTTCCCAGCCCCACAGCACTTATGTACATATCTGTCATTTATTTATTTCTACTAATGTCTCTCTCCCCGCTTCTAGACTGTAAGCTCATTGTGGGCAGGGAATGTGTCTGTTTGTTGTTGTATTGTACTCACCCAAGAACTTAGTACAGTGCTATATATTTATATATTGTATTCTATTCTATAGAATTCGTGTATTCTATTTATTTTATTTTGTTAATATGTTTTATTGTCTGTCTCCCCCTTCCAGACTGTGAACCCACTGTTGGGTAGGGACCGTCTCTATATGTTGCCAACTTGGACTTCCCAAGTGCTTAGTGCAGTGCTCTGCACACAATAAGTGCTCAATAAGATTGAATGAATGAATGAGGCCCTAAAGACTAGGCCTAGGACTACCTGTATATATGTTTGTACATATTTATGACTCTGTTTATTTTACTTGTACTCTATATTTGTATATTGTATTCTATTTATTCTATTCTATAGAATTCCTGTATTCTATTTATTTTGCTAATATGTTTTGTTTCGTTATCTGTCTCCCCCTTCCAGACTGTGAGCCCGCTGTTGGGTAGGGACCGTCTCTATATGTTGCCAACTTGAACTTCCCAAGCGCTTAGTACAGTGCTGTGCACACAATAAGCGCTCAATAAGTCCGATTGAATGAATGAATGAGGCCCTAAAGACTAGGCCTAGGACTTCCTGTATATATGTATTTAGGTACATATTTATTACTCTATTTATTTTACTTGTACATATTTTCTCCATTTATTTGATTATGTTAGTGTGATATGTTTTGTTGTCTGTCACCCCCTTCTAGACTGTGAACCCGCTGCTGGGTAGGGACCGTCTCTATATGTTGCCAACTTGGACTTCCCAAGCGCTTAGTACAGTGGTCTGCACACAGTAAGCGCTCAATAAATACGATTGAATGAATGAATGAATGCTATGCACACAGTAAGCATTCAGTAAATCAATTGAATGAATGAATGAGTTATCCCCACGTCAGAGAACTGAGTTTAACGGAGCAGCGTCAAGTTATCTCTTCTTGACCTTTCTATGTAAGTAATTTTTGTCGTTCCATTACCTAGCGAGATCGTTTGCAAATGGCCAGGCTAAATATATGACTAAAATTTCCTTTGGGGCCGCTGGATTGCCTTGGGTGGAATGCTAATAGAAAGAAAAGTGAATCTGAAGCTGCTAAAGATAGGAGCAGAACAAAAGCTCCATCCTTGCTGCCATGAACGTTGAAAGCCCTGGTTTCAGTCAATCGATTGTATTTATTGAGAGATGAAGCCCAGCTCTTCCCGGGCCCGGCCCCAAGTTCCCCGCTCGATTCCAGCGCTCTGGATTTGCCCCGCGTCTCTGTGTGGCAGAGATCTCATTGTGTTAGGGAAGCAGCGCGGCTTAGTGGATAGAGCACAGGCCTGGGAGTGAGAAGGACCCGAGTTCTAATCCTGGCCTTGCCACTTGTCTGCTGTGTGATGTTGGGCAAGACCCTTCACTTCTCTGGGCCTCCGTTCCCCCATCTGTAAAATGGGGATTAAGACTGTGAGCCCCATGTGGGACAGGAACTGTGTGCAACCAGATTAGCTTGTATCTACCCCTGTGCCTGACACATAATAGGCTCTTAACAACCACGTCCTCCCCCTGGCCTGGAATGCCCGCCCTCCACACATCCGCCAAGCTAGCTCTTTTCCTCCCTTCAAAACCCTACTGAGAGCTCACCTCCTCCAGGAGGCCTTCCCAGACTGAGCCCAGGAGCCACTGGAGAAATCAATCGATCAGTTGCATTTTATTGAGCGCTTTCTGTTTGTAGAGCCCTGTACTAAGAGGTCGGGAGAGCACAATATAATAATATAACAGGCACATTCCCTGTCCACAACGAGCTGACAGTCTAGATGGGGATATGGGAAAACCGTTTTAAGAGCCAGCATGCGGGAGAAATAAATAGGTGAGGGAAGAGGGCTACGTCTTCCCCAGCTGAATACTATGCTTGTTTCTCTCTATACCGTAGGACTTTATGAGGACAAATAAGATGAATAATATAAGAGCACCTCGCCTAGACAAAATGCACTCTTCGAATCCAAGATAGACATAAAGATGTTTCGTTGTCGGGAAGCAGTTTTTTCTTTATATCTTCTTGCCTCTCCATTTAGAATGTAGGGAAAAACACCTCCATGCTCTTTAGAACTCCTCAAGTACTTAGAATGGTGCCAAGAATTTCACATAGAAATTAAAATATGGATACATCTGCCTCCCGGCCGATTCATGTAAAGTTCTCTCTACAGAGGAATACTTTCTGCTCGTTCCTGGGAATGTCAAGTGTTGCCGTGAGGGGATGGAATTGGGAAGTAAGTGTAGAATGCATGTGGAATAAAGAACCCCTCTAAAGCCTTACTAAAAATCAAATTTCCTCCAAAAGGCCTTCCCTGACTAAGCCCACAATTCCCCTTTTCCGTCTCTCTTTTGTGTTGCCTATACACTTGAATTTGTCCCCTTTAAGCGCTTGACATGCACCACTCCCTTAGCCCCACAGCACTTAGGTTCATTTCAGTTATTTATTTATTCCTATCAAGTCTGGACTGTAAGTTTCTGGTGGGCAGGGAACCTGTCTATGTTGCCAACTTGTACTTCCTAAGCACTTAGTACAGTGCTCTGCACAGAGTAAGCGCTCAATAAATACGATTGAATGAATGAATGAATGAATGTCTACCAACTCTGTTGTATTTTCCTATCCTAAGCACTTAAGCCTAGTGGCTACAGCCCAGGCCTGAGAGTCAGAAGGACCTGGGTTCTAATCCCGGCTAATCCTGGCTCTGCCACTCGTCACTTCACTTCTCTTTGCCTCAGTTACCTCATCTGTACAATGGGGTTTAAGAGTTCGAGCCACCTGTGGGTCAGGAATTGGGTCCAACCCCATTTGCTTCTGTCCACCCCAGCGCACTTAGTAGACCACCTGGAACATAGTAAGGGCTTAACCAATACCACAATCGATAAAATAAAAATAAATGAATAATACAGGTCTCTCCCTGCAGTAAACTTGCAATAAATACCATTAATCATTTGATCTTTGTCTTTGAGAAGGGAGAGATTCCATCCACGGGAGAAAGGAATCATTTCTCCTTCTCTCCCTTCCATTCCTTCCCCTTTCTGGTGCTCTGGGATTCACCAGAACTCACCGTTTTCCTTCCCAAGTTAAGGCGGTGGCATTTGACTTCCCGATCAGAAATAGCAAAGCATTCTGTAATTACAATTTTCCTCATGGATGTCTTTCTTAATTAGTCCTATAATTAGCTGTTGCTGTTTGCCGCTTTTCGTACACTTGGTGGATTTTGCTGACATCTTGGCAGGGGCTGTGTTTGTTCTATTGTCCTCTCCCAAGTGCTTAATACAGCGCTCTGCATGCAGTAAGTGCTCCATAAATAGGATAGATTGGGGGTGATATTTGGGTGTTTGTATGTTGGGGGCTGGGAGGAAACACCTAGCCAGATGTTGACCTGAAATACCACTGGAGAAAGACTTGTAGGAAGGTAGGACAGGAGGCAGGGTGGTCTAGTGGAAAGAGCTCAGAACTGGGAGTCAGGAGACCTGTGTTCTAATCCTGCCCTTGCCCCCGGTCTGCGGAGTCGCCTCGGGCAAGCCGCTTGACCTCTCTGGGCCTCAGTTTCCTCGTCTCTAAAAATAAGGCTGCGATGTCTGCTCTCCTTCTCTCTTAGATGGTGAGCCCCTTGTAGGACGGGGGCCATGTCTGATCTACCCCAGTGCTTAGCAGAGTGCTTGGCACCTGGTAAGCATATGATAAATGTCCTAATAATGAGGTGGAACCCAATTTTGCCTACTGATGGGAAGCCGGGGAGAGTAATTGTCTGTTGGATATGAGGAGGGAGGGCATTCCGGCCCAGAGACAGGACATGGGCAAGAGGTTATTCTTCTTCTTCTTCTTCTTCTTCTTATTATTATTATTATCATTATTTCTAGTAGTAGTAGTATCTGGATGCCCACACTCTCTCCCACTAGAAGCCACAGCCATTTCCCAAGCTTATTCAAAGCAGAACATAGCACTGCTTATAGTCTCCTCTCCCAAGGGAAGCAGCTTGGCTTAGTGGATCGAGCCCAGGCCTGGGAATCAGAAGGACCTGGGTTCGAATCCTGACTCTGCCCTTTGTCTGCTCTGTGACCTTGGGGAAGTCACCTCACTTCTCGGTGCTTCAGTTACCTCATCTACAAAATGGGGATTAGAACTGTGAGCCCCATGTGGGACAGGGACTGTGTCCAACCTTACAACCTTGTATCTACCCCAGTGCTTAGTACAGTGCCTGACACATAGGAAGAGTTTAACAAATACCATTTTTTTAAAAAGGGCTTCATCCAGTGCTCTTCCCTGACTAAACCTTTTTCTTTCTCTCCCACTCTCTTCTAACGTGATCACCTTGTATCCCCCCAGCACTTAGAACAGTGTTTTGCACATAGTAAGCACAAGAGAAGCAGCGTGGCTCAGTGAAAAGAGTACGGGCTTTGGAGTCCGAGGTCATGGGTTCGAATCCCGACTCCGCCACCTGCCTGCTGTGTGATCTGGGGCAAGTCACTTAACTTCTCTGGGCCTCAGTTACCTCATCTGTTAAATGGGGATTAAGACTGTGAGCCCCACGTGGGACAACCTGATCACCCTGTATCCCCCCCCCAGCGCTTAGAACAGTGCTTTGCACATAGTAAGCACTTAACAAATGCCAATTATTATTATGAAATGCCATTATTATTATGCGTCACCCTGACTTGCTCCCTTCATTAATCCTCCCTCCCAGCCCCACACCACTCCCGTATGTATCCGTAATTCATTTATTTCTATTTACGCCTGTCTCCCCCACTAGACCGTGGGCAGGGAGCGTGTCTGTTTATTGTTATATCGCACTCTCCCAAGCACTTAGTACAGTGCTTTGCACGCAGAAAGCACTCAATAAATACGGCCGACTAAATCCGATCCGTTAAGCTTGTTGTGGTCAGGGAATGTGTATTTATTGTTCTGTTGTACTCTCCCAAGTGCTTCGTCCAGTGCTCTGCACTCGGTAAGTGCTCAATAGGTCCGATTGACTGACGGCTCGCTGTCACTATGTTCGGTGTCGGTTTTGTCTCACTGGTGGTTTTGATCTCGTCCCCCAGCGCTGTGCAGTGAGGAGTGCAAGCACGGGAGGTGCGTCTCCCCGGACACCTGCCACTGCGAGCCCGGCTGGGGTGGGAGCGACTGCTCGAGCGGTGAGTCGGCCGGGATGGCCTCTCTCCCAGGCCGTAGCGTGACCGCGCTCGTCCGGGCTCATGGTCGCCCGCGGGACAGTGGGCTTCGGAACTGGGCCTCTCCTGTCTGGGGTCTGTGCGCCCAACGGGCACCGCTTTCCCCGAGGTGTGACTGTACTAGACGAACGGGACCAGGGATGGGTGGGAGGACCATCTCCTTTGTTAGGCCATGGAGTCTGACCAAGGGACATCATGTATTCATCCACCGCACGTCTGCTGGGTCACCTGGGGCAAACCACTTCGCTTCGATGCGGCCTAGTAGATAGAACACGAGTCTGAGAGTCAGAAAGACCTGGATTCTCATCCCGGCTCTGCCACTTACTTGTTGTGGGGACCTTGGGCCAATCAATCAATCAATCAATCAATCGTACTTATTGAGCGCTTACTATGTGCAGAGCACTGTACTAAGCGCTTGGGAAGTACAGATTGGCAACACATAGAGACAGTCCCTACCCACCAGTGGGCTCACAGTCTAAAAGGGGGAGACAGAGAACAGAACCAAACATACCAACAAAATAAAATAAGTAGGATAGAAATGTACAAGTAAAATAAATAAATAAATAAATAAATAGAGTAATATCACTTCACTCCTCCGGGCTGGTACTTAAGCGCTTAGTACAGTGCTCTGCACACAGTAAGCGCTCAATAAATACGATTGATGATGATGGTATTGGTATTTGTTAAGCGCTTACTGTGTGCAAAGCACTGCTCCAAGCGTTGGGGGGAATACAAGGAGAGGAGGTTGTCCCACGTGGGGCTCACAGTCTTAATCAATCAATCAATCAATCAATCGTATTTATTGAGCGCTTACTATGTGCAGAGCACTGTACTAAGCGCTTGGGAAGTACAGATTGGCAACACATAGAGACAGTCCCTACGCACCAGTGGGCTCACAGTCTAAAAGGGGGAGACAGAGAACAGAACCAAACATACCAACAAAATAAAATAAATAGGATAGAAATGTACAAGTAAAATAAATAAATAAATAAATAGATATTTATTTATTTATAATCCCCATTTTACAGATGAGGGAACTGAGGCACGGAGAAGTGAAGTGACCTGCCCCAGGTCACACAGCAGACGTGTGGGGGAGGCGGTTACCTCGTCTGGCAAAGTGGGGATTGAGGCTGTGAACCCTGTGTGGGACAGGGACTTTGTCCAACCTGATTGCCATGTACCTACCCCAGCGCTTGGTACCGTGCTCGGCACTTAGAAAGCGCTTAACAAATATCATTTAAAAAAACAAACAAAAAAACTTCTTTAGGCCTCAGTTCCCTCATCTGTAAAATGGGGATTAAGACAGTGAGCCCCATATAAAACAAGGACTGTGTCCGACTTGTTTAGCTCGGATTTACTCCAGGTCTTGGTAATAATAATAATAATAATGGTAGTATTTGTTAAGCGCTTACTCTGTGTCAGACACTGTACTAAGTGCCTGGCACAAAGTAAGCATTTAACCGATACCACACAAATACCAAAAAAAAAAATTAGAAAGATTTCCCGGCTGCGTTTCAGGCTTTCTCAGTCTCCTCTCTGGGCAGTGCTGGCAATCAGGTGGACGTCTGGCCAGTCAGGAGGCCCACTGAGGCCTCCAGCAAAGGTTTTCAGGCTCCCTGGGCTGGCCTCCATGCCTCAGTTCCCTCATCTGTAAAATGGGGATTAAAACCGTGAGCCCCCCCCGGGACAACCTATTCACCTTCTAACCTCCCCAGCGCTTGGAACCGTGCTCGGCACTTAGAAAGCGCTTAACAAATATCATTTAAAAAAAAAAAAACAAAAAAACTTCTTTAGGCCTCAGTTCCCTCATCTGTAAAATGGGGATTAAGACAGTGAGCCCCATATAAAACAAGGACTGTGTCCGACTTGTTTAGCTCGGATTTACTCGAGGTCTTGGTAATAATAATAATAATAATGGTAGTATTTGTTAAGCGCTTACTCTGTGTCAGACACTGTACTAAGTGCCTGGCACAAAGTAAGCATTTAACCAGTACCACACAAATACAAAAAAAAAAAAATTTAAAAAGATTTCCCGGCTGCGTTTCAGGCTTTCTCAGTCTCCTCTCTGGGCAGTGCTGGCAATCAGGTGGACGTCTGGCCAGTCAGGAGGCCCACTGAGGCCTCCAGCAAAGGTTTTCAGGCTCCCTGGGCTGGCCTCCGTGCCTCAGTTCCCTCATCTGTAAAATGGGGATTAAAACTGTGAGCCCCCCCGGGACAACCTATTCACCTTCTAACCTCCCCAGCGCTTGGTACCGTGCTTGGCACTTAGAAAGCGCTTAACAAATATCATTTAAAAAAAAAACAAAACTTCTTCAGGCCTCAGTTCCCTCGTCTGTAAAATGGGGATTAAGACCGTGAGCCCCATATAAGACAAGGACTGTGTCCGACTTGTTTAGCTCGGATTTACTTCAGGTCTTGGTAATAATAATAATAATAATAATGGTAGTATTTGTTAAGCGCTTACTCTGTGTCAGACACTGTACTAAGTGCCTGGCACAAAGTAAGCATTTAACCAGTACCACACAAATACAAAAAAAAAAAAAAATTAAAAAGATTTCCCGGCTGCGTTTCAGGCTTTTTCAGTCTCCTCTCTGGGCAGTGCTGGCAATCAGGTGGACGTCTGGCCAGTCAGGAGGCCCACTGAGGCCTCCAGCAAAGGTTTTCAGGCTCCCTGGGCTGGTCTCTGTGCCTCAGTTCCCTCATCTGCAAAATGGGGATTAAAACTGTGAGCCCCCCCGGGACAACCTATTCACCTTCTAACCTCCCCAGCGCTTGGTACCGTGCTTGGCACTTAGAAAGCGCTTAACAAATATCATTTAAAAAAAAAACAAAACTTCTTCAGGCCTCAGTTCCCTCGTCTGTAAAATGGGGATTAAGACCGTGAGCCCCATATAAGACAAGGACTGTGTCCGACTTGTTTAGCTCGGATTTACTTCAGGTCTTGGTAATAATAATAATAATAATAATGGTAGTATTTGTTAAGCGCTTACTCTGTGTCAGACACTGTACTAAGTGCCTGGCACAAAGTAAGCATTTAACCAGTACCACACAAATACAAAAAAAAAAAAAATTAAAAAGATTTCCCGGCTGCGTTTCAGGCTTTTTCAGTCTCCTCTCTGGGCAGTGCTGGCAATCAGGTGGACGTCTGGCCAGTCAGGAGGCCCACTGAGGCCTCCAGCAAAGGTTTTCAGGCTCCCTGGGCTGGTCTCTGTGCCTCAGTTCCCTCATCTGCAAAATGGGGATTAAAACTGTGAGCCCCCCCGGGAACAACCTATTCACCTTGTAACCTCCCCAGTGCTTAGAACAGTGCTCTGCACCCAGTAAGCGCTTAACAAATACCCTTATGATGATGATAGGGACCAGGAGCCAGAGTCAGTCCTGCTAACCATTCAGCAAGTTAGACATTACCAGTGTCAGTAAGAAGTGGGTGGATTCTGAGAGATTTTTGCAACCTGCCATTAAGCTTGCCTTCAGTAGGCCTTGCCTCTATCCACTCTAAGAAAAGAAGAAAGCATTTCTGGAGCTTTAATAATAATAATAATAATAATAATAATAACAATAGCTATTATCATTGTAGTTAAGTGCTCACTAGTCTGCCAGGCACCGTTCTAAGCGCCGGGGTAGATACGAGGTTGTCAGTTTGAATTCAGTCCCTGTCTTGCATGAGGCTCACAGTCAATCAATCAATCAATCAATCAATCAATCGTATTTATTGAGCGCTTACGGTGTGCAGAGAACTGGACTAAGCGCTTGGGAAGTCCAAGTTGGCAACATATAGAGACAGTCCCTACCCAACAGTGGGCTCACAGTCTAAAAGGGGGAGACAGAGAACAAAACCAAACGTACTAACAAAATGAAATAAATAGAATAGATATGTACAAGTAAAATAAATAAATAGAGTAATAAATATGTACAAACATATATACATATATACAGGTGCTGTGGGGAAGGGAGTAGGTAAGATGGGGGGGATGGAGAGGGGAACGAGGGGGAGAGGAAGGAAGGGGTCGAAGTAGCAAGGAATGGAACTGAACCCCCACTTAACAGATGAGGAAACTGAGGCCCAGAGAAGCGAAGTGACTCGCCCATGGTCAAACAGCAGACAAGCGACGGAGCCGGAATTAGAACCCAGGTCCTCTGACTCTCAGGCCCGTGCTATCCACTGCACCTGTATATATGTATGTATGTTTGTACATATTTGTTACTCTATTTATTTTACTTGTACATATCTATTCTATTTATTTTATTTTGTTAGTATGTTTGGTTTTGTTCTCTGTCTCCCCCTTTTAGACTGTGAGCCCCCTGTTGGGTAGGGACTGTCTCTAGATGTTGCCGACTTGTACTTCCCAAGCGCTTAGTACAGTGCTCTGCACACAGTAAGCGCTCAATAAATACGATTGACGATGACGATATCTTGTTTATCGGTGACTGTCGGGACCCTTTGGACACGTTAATGTTGAATTGTGGGATGAGAAATAAAGGCACCTGAAGGGTCTGGCCAAACTCCTGGGGAAATGGCATGGAAACCAGCCCCGCCATTCTGGGTTTCCTCCGGGTGGCCCTGGGCCCCGGATGGGATTCGGTTGGGAGTTGGAAATGGGAGAGGCAGGAGGAAAAACCTACTTTCATCCTTTGGTGTGGAGGGAGATTTCAGCTGTTGAGTTCCAAGAGCTGGCAGGGAGGTTTCAAGCTGTTGAAGCCTGTGAGGAAAAGCCGGGGTGGGGGTGCGAGATGTATGTGTGTGTGTGTAAAAACCAGGCAGAGAGGTTCAAATGGTCTATGAGTGCACACAGAACCTTCCATTTCCTTCCACTCAATAATAGTATTTATTGAGCATTTATTATAATAATGATGGCATTTGTTAAGTGCTTACTATGTGTGAAACACTGTTCTAAGCGCTGAGGGGGATTCGAGGTGATCAGGTTGTCCCACATGGGGCTCACTTAATCCCCACTTTCCAGATGAGGTAACTGAGGCTCAGAGAAGTTAAGTGACTTGCCCAAGGTCACACAGCAGACAGGTGGTGGAGCCGGGATTGGAACCCATGTCCTCTGAGTCCCAAGTCCGTGCTGTTTCCACTGAGCCACGCTGCTTCTCATGATGTGCAGAGCATTGTATTAAGCGCTTGGGAGAGTACGGAGCAACAGTTAGCATTCACATCCCCCTCCCGCAACGAGCTTACGGCCTAGAGACGAGTTCACAGTCTTTCCAGCATCCCCAGTGAACCTTGGGCAAGTCACCTTACTTCTCTGCGCCTCAGTGACTTCATCCGGAAAATGGGGATTAAATCCTCCTCCCTCCGACTTGGACTGTTAGCCCTACACAGAACAGGAACTGAGTCCAACTTGATGCTCGGAACAGTGTTTTAGACTGTGAGCCCACTGTTGGGTAGGGACTGTCTCTATATGTTGCCAACTTGTACTTCCCAAGCAGTTAGTACAGTGCTCTGCACACAGTAAGCGCTCAATAAATATGATTGATGGTGATGATGATGAGTGTTTGACATATAATAAGCACTTAACAAATACAATAAAAGAAACCCCTGGGTGAGCGTGAGTAATGAGGGAGAAGGGTTGTCAAATAAGATTTGTCCGCATCCTGAGTACTTTGAGACCTGATCTAAAATTTCTTCCAGAGGCCCAGAAAGGGCAGGGTCCGGGCTTGCCTTTCTTGGTCTGTCTTTTTTTGTTTGTTTGCTTGTTTGTTTGTTTTGTGGTATTTATTAAGCGCTTACTATATGCCAGGCACTGTTCTAAGCATTAGGGCAGGTACAGGTCTGTAATACATGAAGGTGGAGAGAGAGCTCCAGGCTTGAGGAAGGCCCTGGGCAAGTGGTCACCAGTGAGACAGACAAAATTGAGCTATAGAGAGTAGATTGTCGTTAGAGTGGAGAGTGTGTATGTTGGGCTGTATAGGGAGCCTGTTTTTTTAATGGTATAGTATTTGTTAACCTAATGAAGCAGCGTGGCTTAGTGGAAAGAGCCCGGGCTTTGGAGTCAGAGGTCATGGGTTCAAGTCCCGGCTCTGCCGCTTGCCATCTGTGTGACCTCTCTCTCTCTCTCTTTTTTTTAATGGCATTTATTAAGCGCTTACCATGTGCAAAGCACTGTTCTAAGCGCTGGGGCGGTTACAAGGTGATCAGGTTGTCCCACGGGGGGCTCACAGCCTTTATCCCCATTTTCCAGATGAGGTAACTGAGGCCCAGAGAAGTTAAGTGACTTGCCTAAAGTCACACAAGTAAGTGGCGGAGCCGGGATTCGGACCCATGACCTCTGACTCCAAAGCCCGGGCTCTTTCCATTGAGCTACACTGTCTCTCCCCTTTTAGACCGTGAGCCCACTGTTGGGTAGGGACTGTCTCTATATGTTGCCAACTTGTACTTCCCAAGCACTTAGTACAGTGCTCTGCACACAGTAAGTGCTCAATAAATACGATTGATTGATTGATTGATTCTCAGTTACCTCATCTGTAAAATGGGGATTAAGACTGTGAGCCCCCCGTGGGACAAACTGATCACCTTGTAACCTCCCCAGAGCTTAGAACAGTGCTCTGCACATAGTAAGCGCTTAATAAATGCCATCATTATTATTATTATGCAGGGTAATCAGGTCCCACATGGGGCTCACATACTTAATCCCTATTTTACAGATGAGAAGTGAAGTGACTTGCCCAAGGTCAGACAGCAGGCAAGTAGCGGAGCTGAGATTAGAACCCAGATCCTTCTGACTCCCAGGCATGTGCTCTAGCCACTAGGTCACAGTGCTTCTCCAGTGTGGGAAGAATACAGAGATGCAATCAATCAATCAATCAATCAATCAATCAATCAATCAATCGTATTTATTGAGCGCTTACTGTGTGCAGAGCACTGTACTAAGTGCTTGGGAATCACAAGTTGACAACATATAGAGACAGTCCCTACCCAACAGTGGGCTCACAGTCTAAAAGGGGGAGACAGAGAACAAAACCAAACATACTAACAAAATAAAATAAATAGAATAGACATGTACAAGTAAAATAAATAAATAAGTAGAGTAATAAATATGTACAGACATATATACAGGATCAACACAGATCATTTAGAGGTGTCAAAATAACAAATTTGGGGAGACCTCAAGTGACGGCGTGTGAGGTCACAAAATCTCTCTTCTGGGTGATCATGAAGAGTAAAGGATGAGGTGTCAGTTTACTGGTCACACACCCTGAAGAAAGCCCATGGAGTGACTCTTATTAAACAGCACTCGTCTTGCAAATGAAGATAAAAAGAAAAAAAAAAGTTTTCCTCTATTGAATCTCTAGCTTTTTAAAGTAATTAGGAATATTAAAGCACTGACAATGATTGAGATAGAACCATTATTCATAACTTTTATTTCCACACCGGGCAGTGATCCAGTCTATTTCATTTACGAGCTTTCAGCTGTAAAAAGGGGGAACGTGAGCCAATTCCTAAATTAAACATGCCCTGTTAACTTTTATAAACGATATACCCAAGGCTTCACATGGAAATGTTTCGGCTTAGTCGCCCCCGGGGCAACATTCACATTCGGGGCGACGGATTCACTTCATTCCATGTTCCTCTGGGAATCCGTTTTGCGGCCTAAGCCGTAGAGGAGGGAACTCTTTCATTCATTCGTTCATTGAGTTGTATTTATTGAGCACTTTCTGTGCGGAGCACTGTCCTAAGCGCTTGGGAGAACGTACAACAATATAACAGACACATTCCCTGCCCACAGCGAGCTTACGGTCTAGAGGGGGAGACAGACATGTGAACAGAAATAAGTAAATCCCACATGGACATAAAGAGAGTTTACGTGAGACAGAGAGAGTTTTGTGTGCCAGCTCGGAAGCCACTCGAAGAAGGGGGAGCCATGAGAGCGGGTTCTGGGTTCAACTGGGCCCTGCTCCTCATTCATTCATTCAGTCGTATTTATTGAGCGCTTACTGCGTGCAGAGCACTGGGAAGTACAAGTCGGCAACATATAGAGACGGTCCCTACCCAACAGCGGGCTCACAGTCTAGAAGGGGGAGACAGACAACGAAACAAAACATGTAGACAGGTGTCAAAATCGTCAGAACAAATAGAATTAAAGCAATATGCACATCATTGACAAAATAAATAGAATAGTAAATATTTACAAGTAAAATAAATAGAGTAATAAATCTGTACAAATATATATACAAGTGCTGTGGGGAGGGGAAGGGAGTAGGGCAGGGGGGATGTGGAGGAGGAGAGGAAAAAAGGGGGCTCAGTCTGGGAAGGCCTCCCAGAGGAGGTGAGCTCTCGGGTTTTGAAGGGAGGAAGAGAGCTAGCTTGGTGGATGTGTGGAGGGAGGGCATTCCGGGCCAGGGGGAGGACGTGGGCCGGGGGTCGATGGCGGGACGGGCGAGAACGAGGTACAGTGAGGAGGTGAGCAGTGGCAGAGGAGCAGAGGGTGCGGGCTGCGCTGGAGAGGGAGAGAAGGGAGGTGAGGTAGGAGGGGGCGAGGGGATGAAGAGCCTTGAAGCCCAGGGTGAGGAGCTTTTGCTTGATTCGTAGGTTGACAGGCAACCACTGGAGATTTTTGAGGGTGATTTTTGAGGGAGATTTTTCGAGGGTGAACTCTGGCGGACAGAAAGGGTGGGCAGTCGTGAGTGTCCTGAGGCCCCAAGCCCACTGGCCATTTAGTCCGGTGGTTAGCGGGAACTGGGGCATGTTGGGAGAACAGGTTTGGGGGGAGCGGAGTGGGTGACGCTGATGATAGCCTCTTCCCAAGAGGACTGGGTGGCTCTCCTGAGGGGGAGCAGGGAGACCCCCCAAACTCTGGGCTCTATGTGGACTTGGGGGAGGGGGAGAAGAAGAGTGGAAAGGGGGAGTTGAACCCTTCTGTCTGCTCAGTATAGTACTCTGCGTACAGTCAGCGCTCAATAAATGCCATCAATAGATTGATTGTATTGCCTTCTCCCAAGAGCTTAGTCTGGTGCTCTGCACACAGTAAGCACTCAATAAATACCATTGTAGTGTCCTCTCCCAAGCACTTAGTCCAGTGTTCTGCACCAGTAAGCACTCAATAAATACTTTTGATTGATGGATTGAGAAGAGCTGAAGCATAAGCTTGGTGGCAAGGCCAGCACGGAGGATGTAATGGACACAGCTGGGCTGTAGGAGAGTGGCCTCTCCTTTTCATCATCTTCATCATCAATTGTATTTATTGAGCGCTTATTATGTGCAGAGCACTGTACTAAGCGCTTGGGAAGTACAAATTGGCAACATATAGAGACAGTCCCTACCCAACAGTGGGCTCACAGTCTAAAAGGGGGAGACAGAGAACAAAACCAAACATACTAACAAAATAAAATAAATAAAATAGATATGTACAAGCAAAATAAATAAATAAATAAATAAATAAATAAATAGAGTAATAAATCTGTACAAACATATATACATATATACAGGTGCTGTGGGGAAGGGAAGGAGGTAAGATGGGGGGATGGAGAGGGGAACAAGGGGGAGAGGAAGGAAGGGGCTCAGTCTGGGAAGGCTTCCTGGAGGAGGTGACGGGCATTGCGTGTTGGGAGAGGCAAGGTTCTGGGACTCCCTTTTCTTCTTTCTTCTCCCCTCCTTCTCCCCCCAAACTCCACCCCCATGTATCCCCTGTCCACCAGCAGAGATGCCCAGAGAGGGTGATTCAAGAGCGATTAAAGGTTACAGTTGGAAAGGGGAAATGAAGAGCTTTGGCCACAGCCTGGTCTTTTTTATTATTATTAGCCAGTCAGTCAGTTGCATTTATTGAGCACTTACAATGTGCAGAGCACTGGACTAAGCGCTTGGGAGAGTGCGATAGAACAATAAACAGACACATTCTCTGCCCACAATGAGCTTACAGTCTGGGAGTGGCGGGGGGCAGACATTAGTATAAATAAATTAAAGATATGTTCATAGTACTATGGGGTTAGGAAGGGCATAACTAAAGGAAGCAAGTCAGGGAAATGCAGAAGGGAGTGGGAGAAGAGATTATTATTATTATCATTACTATATTTGTTAAGCCTTTACTATCTGTCAAGAAATGTTCTAAACACTGGGGTGGATACAAATTAATCAAGTACCGTACAGTCACTTTATTCATTCATTCATTCATTCAATCGTATTTATTGAGCGCTTACTGTGTGCAGAGCACTGGACTAAGCGCTTGGGAAGTACAAGTTGGCAACATAAAGAGACGGTCCCTACCCAACAGCGGGCTCACAGTCTCGAAACCACCCCGGTGCTCACAGTCTAAGTGGGAGGGAAAACAGGCATTGAAGCCCCATTTTACAGGTGAGGAAACCGAGGCCCAGAGAATGAAAGTGATTTGCCCAAGGTCACCCAGCAGGCAGTTGGCAGAGCTGGGATTAGAACCCAGGTGTTGTGACTCCCAGAGCCAGCCTCTTTCCTCTGGCCCTGCTGCAGAGTAAGAGAAATAATAATAATTGTGGTATTTGTTAAGCACTCACTATGGGCCAAGCACTGTACTAAACACTGGGGTAGTTGCAAGATAATCAGGCCAGACACAGTCCCTGTCCCATACGGGGCTCACGGTCCGAGTAGGAGAAGAGTGGGATTAAATCCCCATTTTACAGATCAGGAAACCGAATCACAGAGAAATGAACAGTCTTCTAGACTGTGAGCCCACTGTTGGGTAGGGACTGTCTCTATATGCTGCCAACTTGGACTTCCCAAGCGCTTAGTACAGTGCTGTGCACACAGTAAGCGCTCAATAAATACGATTGATTGATTGATTGATTTGCCCAAGGTCACACAGCGGACACACAGCGGCCCTCTCAGGCCCGACGTCTTTCCACTAAACCACGCAGCTTCTCCAAGGGAAAAGAGAAGGGAAAGAAGTGCGAATGAGAATGGAAACCGTTAGACACGGGCTCACTTCACCAGATTCAGGACTTGCCTCGTGCCCGAGACGGGGGAAAATTTCCAATTGAGATGGACGCATACGGAGAAGCTTCAGATTTCTAAAAGGCACGCTGGTAACGGGCAGCTCTGACAAAGCCCAAGCTGCTATTGGTTCTAGGAGGGTGCGTGCACGCGTTTAATTATAAAAGTGCGCAGGGTTGTTGTTTGCTGGAGTGTGGTGATTGCAAATCGCACATATAGCACTGTCAGCGAAAGATTAACAGATGTAGAGAAGAACGTGGGCTTGAAATTAGTTTTACTTTAATAATTGGCAGTGGGGCAAGGGCTCGGCTAGGTGGGAATTTGATTTCTCCGTCTGCTGCCGAAGGAAATCGCTGAGGTCCGCGGGTGGATTTTTCCGTTCCGTATTCCCATTAGGTTTCGGCTTCCCACTTGAGTGGGAACCCCCGAGCCCGGGCTAATGGAGATTCCGTTCAAACAAAATGACAGGCTCCCGAGGCAGCACCGCTGAGTTTTCGGAGAGGAAATAAGCCACGTTTTGACTCTCCTGCTGAAAGTACCGGATTGCTTTGTCATTCAAGGGAGTTCGCTTAATGAAAATAGATTAGCAGAGAGGTTGGAATTGGCAAATTAGCAGAGAAGCAGCATGGCCTATAGGCAAGAGCACGGGCTTGGGGAATCAAAGGAAGTGGGTTCTAATCCCGGCTCCTCCACTTTGCTGCTACATAGTGACCTTGAGCGAGTCGTGTAATTTCTCTCTGCCTCAGTTACCTTATCTGTAAAATGGGGATGAAGACTGTGAGCCCCACATAGGACAGGGACCGTGTCCAACCTGATCACCTTGTATCTACCCCAATAATAATAATAATAATAATGAGAGCATTTATTAAGCACTTACTATGTGCAAAGCACCGTTCTAAGCGCTGGGGAGGTTACAAGATGATCAGGTTGTCCCACGGGTTGTCACAGTCTTAATCCCCATTTTTTACAGATGAGGGACGTGAGGCACAGGGAAGTGAAGTGACTTGCCCAAAGTCACCCAGCTCACAAGTGGCAGGGCCGGGATTTGAACCCATGACCTCTGACTCCAAAGCCCGTGCTCTTTCCAGTGAGCCACGCTGCTTCTCAGCGTTCTTCCCAATGTTCCAAACAGCGCTTGGCCCCCAGTAAACACTTACCAACACCATAATTATTATTATTTTTAGGTTTGCCTTCTGCGTTCGATCTCGAGTCCAAAAGCCTGTTGATGTCTCTCCGCAGAGAGGCGGGGGTGTGGAGTCTGCAGGCCCGCGTGGTTTATTTTTGTCCACCAAGGGCCGGGTGCTAATTTGCCGGCAAACTTGAGGGTGCCCATTTCCCTGCTCTTCATTTATGAGGCGAACTTTGCCTCCTGCCAGATTGTGACACCTTAAGGAGAAAGAATCATACAGGCGATTCAGACTTACTGCCCAATGGCACCCTGAGTTCCGAGTTCTTCCTTTCCCACAGCCTGCGCCAAACTCAGTGTCAGCAAAGAGCCTCAGTGTGGCCTGATGGACAGAGCCCGGGTTCTAATCCAGCCTCCGTCCCTTGTCGCCTGTGTGACCTTGGGGAAGTCACTTCCCTTTTCAGTGCCTCCGTTCTCTCATCTGCCGAATGGGGATTTAAGACGGTGAGCCCCCATGTGAGACAGGGACTGCGTCCAACCTGATCAACTTGTATCTACTACAGTGCCTGGCACATCGTAAGAGCTTAACAAATACATCGTGGGCCGGGAAATGTGTCTGTTTATATTGTACTCTCCCAAGCTCTTAGTACAGTGCTGTGCACGCAGTAAGCGCTCAGGAAATACGATCAGATGAAATACTATTTTTTTAAAAAAGGCCGAAATGAGCAAGCATTTGGAGAGGGGAACGGAGAGAGTGTGAGCGTCTCCTTCGACGATGGCAAAAATGCAGATCGGCTCTGCCTTTGAAGTTTCCAAAGGCCAGGAGAGCCCATTAATGGCAGGTCCAAAACCTGCATTTGATGTACATCTGTCGAGCCTTAAGTGGCTTCCGGCAGCGACCGAGTCTGAAAATGAAACGCGACCTCGGATTTCTCTTCAATCGCTCTTCCCCGCTCGCCTCCCAGACTGACTGTTCACCTCATCCTCAGATGTCTGTGCCGGCTTGAGGCTCTCCGCAGAAGCAAATGTCTTCATTTACCAGCCCGCTCTGATCCTGGGAAACTGCATCAACCGATCAGTCATCGGTGCTGAGCACTTACTGGGAGCAGAGCACTGGACTAAGTGCTTGGGAGAGGACGAAACAACAGAATCAGCGGTTGTGTTCCCTGCCCACCGGGAGTTTACAGTCTAGAAGGGGGGACGGACATTAAAATAGATTATGGATATGTGTATAAGTACTGTGGGGGGGAATAGCAAATGCTTACAGTGCATAGGCAGCATAAAAGGGAGAAAAACAAGGGAAATGGGGGCTTAATGGAGAAAGGGTCTTGGAGGAGTTTATTTTTGTCTGTCTCACCCACTGAATAGTAATCATCGTCATCATAAATTGCATTTGGATCTATACCCTTTGGTCACTTGGTATTTATCCCACCCTCGGCCCTAGAGTACTTACGTACATATCTGCAATTTATTTATTTATCTAATTGCTTGTCTCCCCCTCTAGACTGTAAGCTCACTGTGGGCATGGGCTGGGTCTACTAACTCATGTCTTGTAATAATAATAGTAATGATGCTGATGCTTAAGTGCTATGTGCCAGACACTACACTAAGCGCTGGGGTGGATGCAAGCAAATCGGGTTGGATCATCATCAATCGTATTTATTGAGCGCTTACTATGTGCAGAGCACTGTACTAAGCGCTTGGGAAGTACAAATTGGCAACACAATGAGCGGGTGAATGAACCACAAAAGCCAAGTGCTAAGCAGCAGCCCAAGGCCTGGATTTTCCATCAGGGGTCCCAACGCAGGGAGAAGCAGGGACCAAGCTAGGAACAGAGAGACCGAGAGAGGGAAAGAATGAAAAGCTGAAAGGAAAGGAAAAAGGGCAGGGAAAAATACACCCTCAAACAAAAAAAGTCCAGCAACTTTCACTATTACATCAATATACAAATTTATACAGGCTTCTTTTTATGCCATCAAGAGCTGTAGCTACGATTTTACGTCCCGATGGGGATTTCAAAAATAAATAAAGTATTGTTAGGTTTGTCCCACGTGGGGCTCAAAGTCTCAATCCCCATTTTCCAGGTGAGGTAACTGAGACCCAGAGAAGTGAAGTGACTTGCCCAAGGTCACACAGCAGACAAGTGGCAGAGCCGGGTGTAGAACCCAGTTCCTCCTGGCTCCCAGGCCCGGGCTCAATCCACTAGTCCTCACTCCCATCAGGCTGATACGGATGTGAGCCCACTGTTGGGTAGGGACTGTCTCTATATGTTGCCAACTTGTACTTCCCAAGCGCTTAGTACAGTGCTCTGCACACAGTAAGCGCTCAATAAATACGATTGATGATGATTTACTGAGCAGCTGTTGAGTGCGGAGCACTGGACCGCAGAGGGAAAACATGCGTCCCCTGCCCTGTAGGATTAGACAATCCAGGCCTAGGACGGTAGTTCCCAAACTCCCCCACGGATTCCCATGACCCTCAAGCCCTCATTCCCCTTATGCCAAATTAACTTCCTTAAATCCGGAATTCAAGGAGTTTCCTGACCATACTGCAACAGACCCTGAAGGTCGGAAGGAACGTAAGAAGCAGTGTGGGCTAGTGGATAGAGCACCGGACTGAGAGTCAGAGAACCTGGGTTCTAATCCCGGCTCCGCCGTGTGGCCTTGGGCAAGTCACTTCACTTCTCTGGGCCTCAGTTCCTTCATCTGGAAATTGGGGCTTAAGACTGTGTGCCCTATGTGGGAGACAGGGACTGTGTCCAACCTGATTAGTACAGTGCCTGGCATTCATTCATTCAATCGTATTTATTGAGCACTTACTGTGTGCAGAGTACTGTACTAAGCGCTTGGGAAGTACAAGTTGGCAACACATAGAAAGCATTTAGCAAATACCATTAAAATTTTTTAAAAAAGGACCTGCGTTCTAATCCTTGCTCTGCCACTTGTCTGGAGCAATTAATTATTTAATTAATTAATGATGGCATTTATTAAGCGTTTACTATGTGCAAAGCACTGTTCTAAGCACTGGGGTAGATACAAGGTAATCAAGTTGTCCCACGTGGGGCTCACGGACTTAATCCCCATTTTCCAGATGAGGGAACTGAGGCCCAGAGAAGTTAAGTGACTTGCCCAAAGCCACACAGCTGACGAGTGGCGGAGCTGGGATTTGAACCCATGACCTCTGACGCCAAAGCCCGAGCTCTTTCCACTGAGCCACGCTGCTTCTCAGTTGACTTTACTTCTCTGGGCCTCAGTTCCCTCCTCTGTAAAATGGGGATGAAGACTGTGAGCCCTATGTGGGACAGGGACTGCGTCCAACCTGATTACCTTGTATCTATCTACCCCAGCACTTAATACAGTACCCAGCACATAGAAAGCGCTTAACAGATAACATTTTAAAAAAAAGGATTTATTTCAGGTGCTAATGAGGGATAAAAGCGTTCATTTCCCAGCGTGGTCTGTGCTGATTTTAAGGAAAGTGGAAAGTGTTTCTGGGCTTTAGGGTTGGGTGACCTCAGATGCCATTCCCTGCCAATCAGTCAATCAATCCGTAGTATCTATTGAACACCTAGTCCGTGCAGAGCACATTACTAAGAGCTTGAGAGAGTTCAATAAAATTAGTAGATATGGCTCCGGTCCACAAGGTGCTTGCAGTCAAACGTGGGGAGGTGGACGCTATTGATTGTAAGCTCCTCGTGGGCAGGGAAGTCTGTTATACCGTACCTCCCCAAATGCTTAGTACAGTGCTCCGCACGTAGTAATATTTTACTTGTACATATCCCTTTTATACTGTGAGCCCACTGTTGGGTAGGGACTGTCTCTATGTGTTGCCAATTTGTATTTCCCAAGCGCTTAGTACAGTGCTCTGCACATAGTAAGCACTCAATAAATACGATTGATGATGATGATGATAGTAAGCGCTCAATAGATATTGATTGATTGACTGAAAGAAATTACAGATAGGAGGAGGTGAAAGAGTATAAAGATGGGTACATAAGTGTTACAGGGGGTGAGCCCCACGTGGTGACCGTGTCCGACCTGATTAGCTTGTATGTACCGCAGCGCTTAGTACAGTGTCGTATACAAAGTAGGCACTTAACAAGACTGTGAACTTGTTGTGGGCAGGGAATGCGTCTATTGTTTTATTGTACTCTCCCAAGCACTGCTTTGCACACAGTAAGTGCTCAATAAATACGACTGAATGAAATATCATTAAAAAAAGGTGGGGGTTGTGGGTACTTGCGTGGGGAGGTAGAAATCAGGAATTGCCTCCTGGTGAAGATGTGATTTTAGTAGGGTTTGAAGCGGGGGAGAACGGTGTTCGATGTGAACGGGGAGAGAGTTCCAGGCCCGAGGGAGGGTGCGATTAAGGGTTTGATGGCGAGAAAGATGAGAACGAGGGACTGTACTGGGAGGAGGCTGGCATTAGGTGAGTGGGTTTGTCAGGGAGCGGGAGAGGAGCCAGGATAGGTAGTGGGGGGAGCTGATTGAGAGTCTGCCCTGTCGTCTGCCATGGTCTACCCTGCCTGCTCTGCCCTTCCTGCCCTGCCCTGCCTTGTCGTCTGTCCTTCTGTGCCCTGCCCTGTCTGTCCTGTCCTGCTGTACCGTGCCCAGCCCCACCTACCTTGCCCTGTCCACTCCTCCTCATCATCAATGGTATTTATTGAGCGCTTACTGTGTGCAGAGCACTGTACTAAGCGCTTGGGAAGTACAATTTGGCAACATCTAGAGACAGTCCCTACCCGACAGCGGGCTCACAGTCTAAAAGACAGTCCTGCCTCCGGCCCTGCCCTGCTCTGCCCACGTTCAGTCCGCCCTGCCCTGCCCTTCCTAGCCCTGCCTGTCCTGCCCAGTCACCCTACCTGCCGCCCGGAAAGGTGTTGCCCAGGGCCGAGCCAAGGCGGCGAGTGCCGCAGGCCGCAGTGAACTCCTACACAGTCCGAAATTTGCCAAGGAGAGACCGGGACCCCGGCTCCCCATCGGCCCAGCCCAGCATGGAGTCCTCTGGCCGGCGGGGACTCCTGGTTCCCTCTCAGACTGGCTGGCACAGAGCAGTGAGGGCACAGGACCTGGGGCAGAGCCCTTGCCAGTTGGGGCAGGCCGGGGGACAGCGGGAATCGGGGCCTGTCCTTGAGGGAGAATGAACTGAGTCGGGAGGGGTCGCCCACGCATGTGTGTGCGTTTGTGTGTAGTATTTATTTATTTTACTTGTACCTATCTATTCTATTTATTTTATTTTGTTAGTATGTTTGGTTGTGTTCTCTGTCTCCCCCTTTTAGACTGTGAGCCCACTGTTGGGTAGGGACTGTCTCTATCTGTTGCCAATTTGTACTTCCCAAGCGCTTAGTACAGTGCTCTGCACATAGTAAGCGCTCAATAAATACGATTGATGATGATGATGATGATGATGATGATGTGTCTGCCTCTATGTGGGTATGTTTCAGTTATATTGTTGTGTTGTACTCTCCCAAGCGCTGTAGTACAGTGCTCTTCACTCAGTGAGCACTCAGTTAATATGACAGACCGACTGACTGACTGGGTAAGAATATGTTTGTGTGTGTGTATGGTTTTTGTTTGTTTTTTTTTTGGCGTTTGTTAAGCGCTTACTATGTACAAAGCACTGTTCTAAGCGCTGGGGAGGATACAGGGTGATCAGGTTGTCCCATGTGGGGCTCACAGTCTTCATCCCCATTTTACAGATGAGGGAACTGAGGCCCAGAGAAGTGAAGTGACTTGCCCCAGATCACACAGCAGACATGTGGTGGAGTCAGGATTCGAACCCATGACCTCTGACTCCAAAGCCCGGGCTCTTCCCACTGAGCCACGCTGCTTCTTTGTGAGAGAGAGAGAGAGAAGGTGGGGGGGTAGTGGAGGAGGTACACACATGTATTCACGTGCGCATGCCTGTCCGTGTTCTTTATTCTGGGTCACTGGAACTGGCAAATTGATTTTGTCCCCTCCGGCTGCGAATGTTTCCTCATCTGTAAAATGGGGATGAACCAGTTGGCGTCCCTGCCTCCTGGACCGTGGGTCAGTCCGGCTGAGGGGACACCGCGGAGGTCTCCGGGGCCCTTTCCGCCAGCGGCGGCTGCCTTCGACAGTCAGGGGTGAAGAGCTGGGTCTTGCCAAATGCGAAAGAGGAAAAATTCAATAGGGGAGGAAAAAAAAAATCTTACATTGCGGTTTCTAAGCAGGTATTCCGGTCAATGCCGGAGAGACTCCGCAGCTGATTAAAAACCCTCAGTGGTGACAGAGGTGGAACCTTGTAGCCTCTCCCTGCAAGGGGAAGATGTGGCGGGGGGCCGCGGGAGGCAAAGAGGTCCCTCTGTTCTCCTCCCCTCCCATCCTCTCGCTTCTTTTCCACTCTGAGAATAATAATAATAATAATAATGATGGCATTTGTCAAGCGCTTACTATGTGCAAAGCACTGTTCTAAGCGCTGGGGGGATGTAACATGATTAGGTTGTCCCACGTGGGGCTCACAGTCAATCCCCTTTTACAGATGAGGTGGGCTCACAGTCAATCCCCTTTTACAGATGAGGTGACTGAGGCTCAGAGAAGTTAAGTGACTTGCCCGAGGTCACACAGCAGACATGTGGCGGAGCCGGGATTCGAACCCATGACCTCTGACTCCAAAGCCCGGGCTCTTTCCACTGAGCCACGCTGCGTGTGGCCTAATAGCAGGAGCCCGGGCCTGGGAATCAGAAGGACCTGGCTTCTAATTTCGCCTCCACCACTTGTCTGTTGTGAGACCTTGGGCAAGTCACCTCACTTCCCTGTGCCTCAGTTCCCTCACCTGCAAAGTGAGGATTAAGACCGTGAACGCCATGTGGGACACAGACTGTGTCCAACCAGATTAGCTTGTACCTACCCCAGCGCTTAGTAATAATAATAATAATAACAATGGCATTTATTAAGCTGTTACTATGTACAAAGCACCGTTCTAAGCGCTGGGGAGGTTACAAGGTGATCAGGTTGTCCCGGGGGGTTCACAGTTTTAATCCCCATTTTACAGATGAGGTAACTGAGGCCCAAAGAAGTGAAGTGACTTGCCCAAAGTCACACAGCTGACAATTGGCAGAGCCGGGATTTGAACCCTTGAACTCTGACACCAAAGTCCATGCTCTTTCCACTGAGCCACGCTGCTTCTTTGGGCCTCAGTTACCTCATCTGTAACATCATCATCAATCATATTTATTGAGCGCTTACTGTGTGCAGAGCACTGTACTAAGCACTTGGGAAGTAACATGGGGATTGAGACTGCGAGCCCCTCATGGGACAGGGACTGTGGGCACCCTGATTTGCTTGTCTCTACCCCAGCGCTTAGTACAGTGCCTGGCGCATAGTAAGCACTTAACAAACACCATTATTATTATTATTATCGTTATTAGTGAGCGTTTTATGAAGACCATCGATCATCATCATCATCAATCGCATTTATTGAGCGCTTACTGTGTGCAGAGCACTGTACTAAGCGCTTGGGAAGTACATTGATGCATTGAGGCGGACACCGTTGCCCCAGCACTTGTGCCGCCTGCAGCCTATTTGTAATTGGGTTGGTCGGGCTGGGGTTTTCTTAGTGAACATTGTGGCATTCAGCGCAGGTCATTGTCCCTCCTGGGGAAAAGCGTTAGACTGTGTCAGCCGTCTGTGTCACTAAGCCCCAGTGCTCAGTATATAGCCCTTGGCCCGTAGAGAGCATGAACAAATACCATTTCTGCCTGTGCTTCCCCAGGCGCTTTAGACTGTGAACCCACCGTTGGGTAGGGACTGTCTCTATATGTTGCCAATTTGTACTTCCCAAGCGCTTAGTACAGTGCTCTGCACACAGTAAGCGCTCAATAAATACGATTGATGGTGATGATGATGATGACAGCACCCAGGGGGCACTCAGCAAATGCTGCTCTTTCCCGCCCGGAATCCCCGTTTCCCAGACCGTCGGAACGGTACGTGGCTCTTCCGTGGCTTTTAGAAGCAGCGTGGCTCGGTGGAAAGCACGTGGGCTTTGGAGGAGTCAGAGGTCATGGGTTCAAATCCCGGCTCCGCCACTTGTCAGCTGTGTGACTTTGGGCAAGTCACTTCACTTCTCTGGTCCTCAGTTACCTCATCTGTAACTGCTCTCTTCCTCCCTTCAAGGCCCTACTGAGAGCTCACCTCCTCCAGGAGGGCTTCCCAGACTGACCCCCTTCCTTCCTCTCCCGCTCGTTCCCCTCTCCATCCCCCCATCCTACCTCCTTCCCTTCCCCACTGCACCTGGATATATGTATATATGTTTGTACATATTTATTACTCTGTTTATTTATTTTGCTTGAACATATCTATTCTATTTATTTTATTTTGTTAGTATGTTTGGTTTTGTTCTCTGTCTCCCCCTTTTAGACTGTGAGCCCACTGTTGGGTAGGGATTGTCTCTATACATTGCCAACTTGTACTTCCCAAGTGCTTAGTACAGTGCTCTGCACACAGTAAGCGCTCAATAAATACGATTGATTGATTGATTGATTGATTGATAAAATGGAGATTAAGACTGTGAGCCCCACGTGGGACAACCTGTTCACCTGGTAACCTCCCCAGCGCTTAGAACGACGCTTTGCACATAGTAAGCGCTTAATAAATGCCATCATTATTATTATTATTATTTTCCCAATGGTTTGTGAGCGCAGGTGGAGACCATTAAGGGCCTTTTCGTCTTTCTTTCTGGCTCCCGATCCCAGCCTCCCCGGGACAAGCGCTTCTCCAAAATAACCCAGTGTCTTCATTTGCTTGGGATCGTTAAAATCAAATTAGCAAAATTAGTAAATTCTTGGGGGTGGAAACTTTTGCCAAGATGCAATATAAATCAGATGTCGGGGAAAGCCGGCCGTCCTGAGGGATGTCGGGGGTGGGAGAATGCTCGTATCCAGCAAGGAGGTCGGGGAGGAGGAGATTCAGAGTCTCTCAACCTGACCATTGCAGGGGGGATTTAAGCTAGATTCAAGAACTTTCCTGTCACAAAGGCCGGAAGACACTGGTACAGCATCTTGAGGGAAGTATTCATTCGTTCAATCGTATTTATCGAGCGCTTACTGTGTGCAGAGCACTGTACTAAGCGCTTGGGAAGTACAACTTGGCAACATATAGATACGGTCCCTACCCAACAGCAGGCTCACAGTCTACAAGGGGGAGACAGACAACACAACATATTAACAAAATAAAATAAAGAGAATAAATATGCACACATAAAATAAAAATAAAATAATAAAATAAAATAAATAGAGTAATAAATCCGTACAAACATATATACATATATTTATTTTATTTTGTTAATATGTTCTGTTTGGTTGTCTGTCTCCCCCTTCTAGACTGTGAGTCCTCTGTTGGGTAGGGACCGTCTCTAGATGTTGCCAACTTCTACTTCCCAAGCGCTTAGTCCAGTGCTCTGCACACAGTAAGCGCTCAATAAATACGATTGATGATGATGATGATAAGAGAGCAGCGAGGTCAGGTAGGAGGGGGCAAGGGGATTGAGAGCTGTAAAGCTGAGAGTAAGGAGCACGGTTATTATTATTATTATTATTAGTGCTGCAATGCAGTCTGAGCTTGTGAGGTCACAAGCAGCAGCCTTCCTCCGCCGGCGGACTTATAAAACAGCTGTACCTGCCTTAAAAAAACACATTTTGGTGAGGAGTGTTGAGGGCAGAGTGAGGCCTGGCCCTGGACTTGGAAATGAGGTTTACGGAGGGCGGTGTCCCCCCTCCTAGCTTCCAGACCCCTGTCCCTTATCAGCAGGGGACTCCAAGCCTTATCATCATCATCATCAATCATATTTATTGAGCGCTTACTGTGTGCAGAGCACTGTACTAAGCGCTTGGGAAGTACAAATTGGCAACATATAGAGACAGTCCCCGCCCAACAGTGGGCTCACAGTCTAAAAGAGGGAGACAGAGAACAAAACCAAACATACTAACAAAATAAAATAAATAGAATAGATATGTACAAGTAAAATAAATAAATAAATACATCGAGTAATAAATATGTACAAACATATCTACATATATACAGGTGCTGTGGGGAAGGGAAGGAGGTAAGATGGGGGGGATGGAGAGGGGGACGAGGGGGAGAGGAAGGAAGGGGCTCAGTGTGGGAAGGCCTCCTGGAGGAGGTGAGCTCTCAGCAGGGCCTTGAAGGGAGGAAGAGAGCTAGCTTGGCGGATGGGCAGAGGGAGGCCATTCCAGGCCTGAGGGAGGACGTGGGCCGGGGGTCGATGGCGGGACAGGCGAGAACGAGGTACGGTGAGGAGATTAGCAGCAGAGGAGCGGAGGGTGCGGGCTGGGCCGGAGAAGGAGAGAAGGGAGGTGAGGTAGGAGGGGGCGAGGTGATGGACGGCCTTCCAGGGAAGCTTAGGGGCTTGGGTTCAGTTACATTTTTAAAAACGGCACCTCGGAGAACAGCAAGAATAATAATAGCGCTATTGGCACAGTCGGTATTGGCCTGGCACATAGGAAGCGTTTAACAAGCACCACAATTAATATTATTATTATTGGTTGCCTCTTGTCAGCTGTGTGACTGTGGGCAAGTCGCTTCACTTCTCTGTGCCTCAGTTCCCTCATCTGTAAAATGGGGATTAAGACCGTGAGCCCCACAAGGGACAACCTGATCACCTTGTAACCTCCCCAGCACTTAGAAAAGTGCTTTGCACAGAGTAAGCGCTTAAGAAATGCCATCATTGTTATTATTATTAAGTGCCTCCTGGAGACCAGAGGTTTCCCGTGGGCAGGGATCGCATCCACCAATTCTGTTCTGGTGTACTCTCCCAAGCACTTAGTACAGCGCTCTGCACACTGTGGGCGCTCAGTAAATACCACTGATTCCTCTACACCTTAAGCTTGTGGTGGGCAGGGATTGCATCTAGCAATTCGGTTGCACTGTACTCTCCCAAGTGCTTAGTACATCATCATCATCAATCGTATTTATTGAGCGCTTACTGTGTGCAGAGCACTGTACTAAGCGCTTGGGAAGTACAAGTTGGCAACATATAGAGACAGTCCCTACCCAACAGTGGGCTCACGGTCTAAAACGGGGAGACAGAGAACAAAACCAAACGTACTAACAAAATAAAATAAATAGAATAGATATGTACAAGTAAAATAAATAAATAAATAAATAAATAAATAAATAGAGTAACACAGCGCTCTGCACACAGTAAGCGCTCAATAAATACCACTCATTCCTCAACACCATAAGCTCGTGGTGGGCAGGGATCACATCTAGCAATTCTGTGGTAGGGTCCTCTCCCAAGCGCTTAGTACTCTGCACATAGTAAGCGCTCAATAAATACCATTGATCCCTCTAGACTGAAAGCTCCTTGTGGGCAGGGACTGTATCTACCAAGCCTGTTGTACTGTACTCTCCCAAGCGCTTAGTACAGTGCTCTGCACACAGTAAGCGCTCAGTAAATACCACTGCCTCAACAATTGATTTGTCCTCACCAGCCAGGTGGGGCCTTTCAGAGTCTAACATTCATTCATTCATTATTTATTTATCTTACTTGCACATATCTATTCTATTTATTTTATTTTGTTAGTGTGTTTGGTTTTGTTCTCTGTCTCCCCCTTCTAGACTGTGAGCCCGCTGTTGGTAGGGACCGTCTCTATGTGTTGCCGACCTGTACTTCCCAAGCGCTTAGCACAGCGCTCGGCACACAGTAAGCACTCAATAAATACGATTGATTGATTCATTCATTCATTCAGTCAGTCAGTCAGTCGTATTTATTGAGCATTTACTGTGTGCAGAGCACTGTACTAAGTGCTTGGGAAGTACAATTCAGCAACAAATAGAGACAATCCCTGTCCACGACGGGCTCACAGTCTAGGAGGGGAGAGACAAGACATGTACCGTACGTCTCGGCAGCCACAGCGACAGGAACCCCAAATCCAATGACCAAAAATACCCAAAAATACGCATGGCCCTCAGACTTTCTCATTCCTGGTGTCCCTCAGCTCTGCTCCATGCCTTCCCACAGCTGTGTACCCTCCCATCCCACCCAGATTTCCAGCACATCCCACCCCGGAATGAATACACCACCCCTGACCCCCCAATTTCTGCCAAGAGAAGCAGGGCTTTGGGGTTGATGACCGCGCCGGGAGAGGAAAGTGTATTTCGGGCCACAGTTCAGACTTTAAAGTTGGGCGGAAATAGGAGGTAGAAAATGACAAGGCTCTGGAGGTGAAGTTAGCGTGGCCTCAGGGAAGCGTATATTCCATGATATTATCAGTTTATTAGGGCAGCTCCTTTTTTTACAAATGCCGCCAGCCAGTTTCCCAAGAACGCAGCTCCGAATTTCCATCCACGGGGACTGGGTGAAAGCCGACCTCGTTGGCTTCTCCTAGCATTACCAGAAAAAAAAAAAACGGTGGGGGAAGAGAGAAGAATTACTGCAGATTTAATCACGTCTTCACCCGCTGCCTGTTTTGAGAGGGCTAATAAAGAATAATTCTTTTTACTTGGCGCAAAGCTAAATTATTTTGTTTCCCATATCATTTTTGCATTCCTTTTGTGGAGCAATTAATATTTCACTCCCGGGAAATAAATCCCGCCATCCAATATGGTCTTTTCAGCTGCTTATTAACATAACTGTTTCTTCTGAACTAGCGTAATAAAGAACGGGAAAGGCCAGGCCCAACCAGAATTTAGCCCTCTGCTTAACTCAACTATAGGAAAATGGGTTTGCACGCTCCTATTTATCTCAGTCCATTTTATTTTTCATTTATACGTCGGTGAGCTCAAGGAAGTTGAAGGAGGGGGAGGATGTGAGCATGCTTTTGGAGATGTCCTAATTTAGGCGGAGGGCCGGGGATTTCTGTTTTGGCAAACAATTTCTCCCCAGTCTGTTAAATATATTTCCAACACACTTAAGAGTTGAATCATTAATGATTTACAACTTGGCCATAATCTGCCTTCGTTCCCGGTGCTGGAATAGAAAAGGTCGTCACCTTTTCTGCAGCACATTATAGAACACAGTAGCTCTAACACAGTCAGTGGCTTTGCTGGTATGGGAGATGTAAGAAGCAGCGTGGCTCAGTGGAAAGAGCCCGGGCTTTGGAGTCAGAGGTCATGGGTTCGAATCCCGGCTCTGCCACATGTCTGCTATGTGACCTTGGGCAAGTCATTTAACTTCTCTGAGCCTCAGTGACCTCATTTGTAAAATGAAGATCAAGACTGTGAGCCCCACGGGGGACATCTTGATCCCATTGTATCCCCCCAGTGCTTAGAACGGTGCTTTGCACATAGTAAGCGCTTAACAAATGCCACCATTATTATTATTGGCTCTGCTGAGAGCTCACCTCCTCCAGGAGGCCTTCCCAGACTGAGCCCCTTCCTTCCTCTCCCCCTCGCCCCCCTCTCCATCCCCCCATCTTACCTCCTTCCCTTCCCCACAGCACCTGTACATATGTATATATGTTTGTACATATTTATTACTCTATTTATTTATTTATTTATTTTATTTGTACATATCTATTCTGTTTATTTTATTTTGTTAGTATGTTTGGTTTTGTTCTCTGCCTCCCCCTTTTAGACTGTGAGCCCACTGTTGGGTAGGGACTGTCTCTATATGTTGCCAATTTGTACTTCCCAAGCGCTTAGTACAGTGCTCTGCACATAGTAAGAGCTCAATAAATACGATTGATTGATTGATTGATGTAATGATATTTAACTCCAGACCTAATCTGAGTTTGTAAGTGATCATAAGCCATCCTGGAGGATTCGGCTGCAGACGTATCTTCAAATAAATTGCGAAAGAATGATGGATGCACTTGGAGTGCCGTCAGAATCGATTACCTCCTAGGGCACCTCAACTATTCATTCATTCATTCATTCAATCGTATTTATTGAGCGCTTACTGTGTGCAGAGCACTGTACTAAGCGCTTGGGGAGTACAAGTTGGCAACATATAGAGACGGTCCCTACCCAACAACAACGGGCTCACAGTCTGGAAGAGGAAGACAGACAACGAAACAAAACATGTGAACAGGTGTCAGGTCATCAGAATAAATAGAAGTAAAGCTAGATGCACAACATTAACAAAATAAAATAAATAGAATAGTAAATATGTACAAGTAAAATAAAGTAATAAATCATGTTGCCTAGTGGATAGAAGACGGGCCTGAGAGTCAGAAGGACCCGAGATCTGATTCCCGGTTCAGCCAGCTTTCTGTTGCGTGACCTTGGACAAGTCACTTCCCTTTTCTAGGCTTTAGTTCCCTCATCTGGAAAAATCAATCAATCTATCAATCAATCGTATTTATTGAGCGCTTACTGTGTGCAGAGCACTGTACTAAGCGCTTGGGAAGTACAAGTTGGCAACATATAGAGACGTCCCTACCCAACAGTGGGCTCACAGAAAAAGGGGATTAAAACTGTGAGTCCCAAGTGGGAAGTGGATTGGGTCCGACCTGATCAGCTCGTACCCACCCCAGCGCTTAGCACAGTGCCTGGCACATAGTAAGCACTTAACAAATACCACGAAAAAGGAAAACAGGCCCTGAGGAACCCTGGAAGCTCCGAGCTGGTCCCTTCTCCTCCCAACATCCTTAGCTCATCCTCTCGAACGCAAACGATAACCGTCCAGGGAACGGGCCGGCCCCACTTGGCCTGCGGATCACGTCCTGAACGTCGGCTCGTACATGACATTTACTAAGAAAAACACTTGCAAATTAAATGCTTGATGAGCGCGACACCTTTTACAGCGTAAGGAGGGAGGAGCGAGATGGGAAGCCTAGTCCGTGAACGCCCGCCCAGGTACCTTGATTTACTCCTTGGCCTCGTCCTGGGGAATCTCTCCGGCCTCAGGAAATCTTGGGCGTCCGACTCTCTGAGGCAGCGGGGGCTGGAGAGGTGCACTCTCCAGCGAGCCTTTTGGCCTTTTTTTTTTTTTAAATGGCATTTATTAAGCGCTTACTATGTGCAAAGCACTGTTCTAAGCGCTGGGGAGGTTACAAGGTGATCAGGTTGTCCCACAGGAGGCTCACAGTCTTAATCCCCATTTTACAGATGAGGGAACTGAGGCCCAGAGAAGTGAAGTGACTTGCCCAAAGTCACACAGCTGACAGTTGGTGGAGCCGGGATTTGAACCCATGACCTCTGACTCCAAAGCCCGGGCTCTTTCCACTGAGCCACGCTGCTTCCCTTTTGGCCTTTTGGCCTTTTGGCCTTTTGGCCAGGGCCAGGAACAGGCCCGTGAGGCCGGAGAGAGACCGCTCGCTCCCGCGACCACCTCCTGGGTCGGTGCAGCCCCTCGGCTCCGTCCAACGCAGCTGCCTCCTCTCTTGTACCCTCCTCTCCTAACAGCTTGGGCCGGTGCTCTGTAAACAGTAAGCACTCAATAAAAGCCAACGGTCAGTCGATTGATTGATTGGAGGGGAAGGGGCCGGGGCTGTTGTATCGTCCTCTCCCAAGCGCTTAGTCCAGTGCTCTACTGGACTCAAGGCCCTACTGAGAGCTCACCTCCTCCAGGAGGCCTTCCCAGACTGAGCCCCTTCCTTCCTCTCCCCCTCGTCCCCCTCTCCATCCCCCCCATCTTACCTCCTTCCCTTCCCCACAGCACCTGTATATATGTAGATATGTTTGTACATATTTGTTACTCTATTTATTTATTTATTTATTTTATCATCATCATCATCATCATCATCAATCGTATTTATTGAGCGCTTACTATGTGCAGAGCACTGTACTAAGCGCTTGGGAATTTCAAATTGGCAACATATAGAGACAGTCCCTACCCAACAGTGGCCTCACAGTCTGAAAGGGGGAGACAGAGACCAAACATACTAACAAAATAAAATAAATAGAATAGATATGTACAAATAAATTAAATAAATGAATAGAGTAAAAAAAATATGTACAAACATATTTTACTTGTACATATCTATTCTATTTATTTTATTTTGTTAGTATGTTCGGTTTTGTTCTCTGTCTCCCCCTTTTAGACTATGAGCCCACTGTTGGGTAGGGACCGTCTCTATATGTTGCCACCTTGTACTTCCCAAGCGCTTAGTACAGTGCTCTGCACACAGTAAGCGCTCAATAAATACGATTGATTAATTGATTGATTGCTCTGCACACAGTAAACGCTCAATAAATACCACTGGCGATGAGGAAGATGTCTGCCGCTTGGAGTGGGAAGGCAGGAGTTATTCGTTGGCAGTGGCACGTAGGCATGCGTTGGGGGCACATTCGGTCAGTTGTATTACTGAGCGCTTACTGTGCACAGAGCACTGGACTGAGCGTTTGGGAGAGTGCAATATAATAATATAAAGACACATTTCCTGCCCACAATGAGCTTATAGTCTAGGGGGCCGCTTACAGTGCCCAGGCCGTACAGCGGGTGCTGATTCTGAGCTCTTGCCCATTGTGGCCAGGGTGGGGTAATAATAATCATCATAATAAGCCGTACTGCGGGTGCTGATTCTGAGCTCTTGCCCGTTGTGGCCAGGGTGGGATAATAATCATCATCATAATAAGCCGTACTGCGGGTGCTGATTCTGAGCTCTCGCCCGTTGTGGCCAGGGTGGGATAATAATCATCATCCCAGACTGAGCCCCTTCTTTCCTCTCCCCCTCCTCCCTCTCCCCAATCCCCACCTTACCTCCTTCCCTTCCCCACAGCACCTGTATATATGTATATATGGTTGTACATATTTATTACTCTATTTATTTATTTATTTATTTATTTATTTTACTTGTACATTTCTATCCTACTTATTTTATTTTGTTGGTATGTTTGGTTCTGTTCTCTGTCTCCCCCTTTTAGACTGTGAGCCCACTGTTGGGTAGGGACTGTCTCTATGTGATGCCAATTTGTACTTCCCAAGCGCTTAGTACAGTGCTCTGCACATAGTAAGCGCTCAATAAATACGATTGATTGATTGATTGATTGATCATAATAAGCCGTACTGCGGGTGCTGATTCTGAGCTCTTGCCCGTTGTGGCCAGGGTGGGATAATCATCATCATCATAATAACTCTGGTATTTGTTAAGCTCTTACTGTGTGCCAGGTACTGTTCTAAGCGCTGGCTAAAAACAAGGTGATCAGATTGAACACAGTCCACGCCCCACACGGCGCTCGTGGTCTTCATCCCCACTTTATAGATGAGAGGGACCTGAGGCACAGAGAAGTGAAGTGACTGGCCCAAGGTCACTCACAGCAGACTAGCGGGGGAGCCGGGATTAGAACCCAGGCCATCTTGACTCCCAGCCCGTACTCCATCTACTAGGCCAAGCTGCGTCTCAAACACTGCTTGGTTAAAACACATCCAAACCAACAGAACCATATTCTCCCTCCTTCCCCCCAGCCCTAACATTTTGTAAAAAATGAAAACCTTTCTTGGCTTTTTCTTTGTGAGCAGGGAACGTGTCTCTCAACTCCGTCATATCGAACTCTTCCAAGGGCTTACTACGGTGCTCAATAAGTGCTCGATAAATGCCACTGATTTGTTTCTAGACTGTGAGCCCGCTGTTGGGTAGGGACCATCTCTATATGTTGCCAACTTGTACTTCTCAAGCGCTTAGTACAGCTCTCTGCACACAGTAAGCGCTCAATAAATACGGCTGAATGAATAGATTGATCTGCATTTCAGCAGGAAAACGTTCCGTTTAGAATACTTAATCCATCCATCACATTTTTAAAATGGGAATTGTTCAGCACATTTTACTAAGCTCAGAGGAAGATACAAGATGATCAAGTTGGACACCGTCCGTATCCCGCCTGGGGCTCACAGTCTTAATCCCGATTTTACAGATGAGATAACTGAAGCCCAGAGAAGCGAAGCGACTTGCCTACGATCACACAGCAGGCAGATGGAGGGACCGGGGATTAGAACCCAGGTCCTTCTGCCCCCAGGCCCGGGCTCTAGCCACTCAGCTGTGCTGCTTCACAAAGACTGAGCTTCCGCTCTGTGAGAGTGTGCAGTAGAGTTAGTAGGCGTGATCAATCAATCAATCAATCAATCGTATTTATTGAGCGCTTACTGTGTGCAGAGCACTGCACTAAGCGCTTGGGAAGTACAAGTTGGCAACATATAGAGACAGTCCCTACCCAACAGTGGGCTCACAGTCTATAAGCGTGATGCCTGCCTTCAAGCAGCTTACAGTCTACTGTGTTCGGAGCACTTTACTGAGCGTGCGGTGGAGTACGATAGAATTAGCAAAAATGATCCCTGCTCTTTCCTCTCCTCTTCCCCATCCCCCCGCCCTACCTCCTTCCCCTCCCAGCAACACCTGTATATCATCATCATCATCAATCGTATTTATTGAGCGCTTACTATGTGCACAGCACTGTACTAAGCGCTTGGGAAGTACAAATTGGCAACATATAGAGACAGTCCCTACCCAACAGTGGGCTCACAGTCTAAAAGGTATTACTCTATTTATTTGACTTGTACATATTTACTATTTCATTTATTTTGTTAATGATGTGCATCTAGCTTGATTTCTACTTATTCTGATGACTTGACACCTGTCCACATGTTTTGCTTTGTTGTCCGTCTCCCCCTTCTAGCCTGTGAGCCCACTGTTGGGTAGGGACCATCCCTATATGTTGCCAACTTGTGCTTCCCAAGCGCTTAGTCCAGTGTTCTGCATACAGTAAGTGCTCAATAAATATGATTGAGTGAATGAATGAATAAAGGAATTTACAGTCTACCGTGTGCAGAGCGCTTTATTACTCTATTTATTTATTTATCTATTTTGCTTGTACATATCTATTCTATTTATTTTATTTTGTTAGTATGCTTGATTTTGTTCTCTGTCTCCCCCTTTTAGACTGTGAGCCCACTGTTGGGTAGGGACTGTCTCTACATGTTGCCTATTTGTACTTCCCAAGCGCTTAGTACAGCGCTCTGCACACAGTAAGCGCTCAATAAACACGATTGATGATGATGATGATGAGTACTTGAGAAAGTGCAGTAGAGTGAGTAGACATGATCCCTGCCCTCAAGTTGCTGCCAGTCATATTAGTGTCATAATTTACTCTTGATTCTTTGGCCTTCAAGAGGAAGGACAACAGGAGAAGGCCCCCAGGAGTCCTTTCTAGGGGAAGCAGCGTGGCTCAGTGGAAAGAGCCCGGGCTTTGGAGTCCGAGGTCATGGGTTCGAATCCCGACTCCGCCACTTGTCAGCTGGGTGACTTTGGGCAAGTCACTTCACTTCTCTGGGCCTCAGTTCCCTCACCTGCAAAATGGGGATGAAGACTGTGAGCCCCACCATGGGACAACCTGATCACCTGGTAACCTCCCCAGCGCTTAGAACAGTGCTTCGAACATAGTAAGCGCTTAATAATCATTACTGTTATTAAGGGAAGCAGTGTGGCTCAGTGGAGAAGAGCCCGGGCTTTGGAGTCAGAGGTCATGGGTTCAAACCCCGGCTCCGCCACTTGTCAGCTGTGTGACTTTGGGCAAGTCACTTCACTTCTCTGGGCCTCAGTTACCTCATCTGTAAAATGGGGATTGGGACTGTGAGCCCCACGTGGGACAACCTGATCACCTTGTAACCTCCCCAGCTCTTAGAACAGAGCTTTGCACGTAGTAAGCGCTTAATAAATGCCATCATTATTATTATTATTATTATTATTATTATTATTATTATTATTATTATTAGTCTGCTAGACCAGAAGCTCCTTGAGGGCAGGGATTACATCTACCAACTCTATTGATGATGATGCTATTCATTAAGCGCTTGCTGTGTGCCACGAGCTGTACCAAACGCTGGGATAGATTCAAGATAAGCAGGGGTGACCCGTGTGGCGGCCACAGTCCAACTAGGAGGGAGAAGGATTTAATCCCCATTCAACAAGGGAGAAAACCGAGCTCCAGAGAATTTAAGTGACTTGCCCAAGGTCACACAGCAGGCAGGTACCAGAGCCAGGATTGCGTTGCAGTCAGTCAGTCAGTCGAATTTATTGAGTGCTTACCGTATGCAGAGCACTGGGGAGAGTACACTGTAACAATATGACAGATTTAGTAGACACATTCCCTGCCCACAAGGAGCTTACAGTCTAAAGGGTCTTATACTCTCCCAAGTGCTTAGCACACTGCTCGGCGCACAGTAAACGTTCAATAAACACCAGTGATGGATTCTTCTCCAGCCTTAGCGGAGAACAAGGGAGAATTCCAAGGACTGGTCATGTCCAGATCCAAAATTTATTGTAATGACTCTCTCCCCCTTTAGACTAGAAGCTCTTGGCGGGCAGGACACATGTCTACCAACTCTGTTATAGTGTACTCTCCCATATCATTGATTGAATGAACGATTGATCGGCCCAGTGAGGAAGTTTGAACCCCCACTTTGATCCAGAACTGTACCGTCTCTGTCCGGGAAGACGGAGTGAACGTGAAAATGAGAGGGTGATGGATTTTCATTCATTCATTCAATCGTATTTATTGAGCGCTTACTGTGTGCAGAGCACTGTACAAAGCGCTTGGGAAGTACAAGTTGGCAACGTATAGAGACGGTCCCTACCCAACGGCGGGCTCACAGTCTAGAAGGGGGAGACTGACAATAAAACAAAACATATTAACAAAATAAGAATATGTACAAATAAAATAGAGTAGTAAATACGTACAAACATATACATATATACAGGTGCTGTGGGGAGGGGAAGGAGGTAAGGCGGGGGGGAAGGAGGGGGCCCAGTGTGGGAAGGCCTCCTGGAGGAGGTGAGCTCTCGGGCCTTGAAGGGAGGAAGAGAGCTAGCTTGGTGGATCATCATCATCATCAATCGTATTTATTGAGCGCTTACTGTGTGCAGAGCACTGTACTAAGCGCTTGGGAAGTACAAGTTGGCAACATCTAGAGACAGTCCCTACCCACCAGTGGGCTCACAGTCTAAAAGGGGGAGACAGAGAACAAAACCAAACATACTAACAAAATAAAATACATAGAATAGATATGTACAAGTAAAATAAATAGAGTAATAGAGTGATAAAATAAATAGAGTGATGGATGTGGGGGGCTGCCTGAGATAAATCTCACCTGTGCTCTTTTGTTGCCTTCTCGTGACACCCGCAGGAGATAAATTCTCCAAATCTATTTTTGTGCTATTGCCAGCTGCCTGGTTATGGAGTAAAGAAGAATTATGGATGCCATAGTGGCACTCACTTAGGAGAGATTAAAAAGAAAAGGCAAATGCTTCCATTCGGTACTTATACAGTTAGTATAAGTGGGAGCCAAGGATTTCTCGGAAAGTTTCGCCGAGGTCCGTTCCCACGGGCCCCAAACGCAACCTCGCGGAAGGAGCGCTCCCCTGCTCTAGCCGTCAAGTGGGATTTTTTTCCTCTGAAATTGAAAACATTTCACTGGGGAGGGGAAGCCCGTCCTTCCAGGTGGGGTTTCGGAATTTGAGAACCGTGAAGAAAGGTACAGTTGCTTGAGAAGCAGCGTGACGTCGTGACTGGAACCCGGGCCCGGGAGCCAGAAGGACCTGGGTTCTAATCCCGGCTCCGCCACTTGTCTGCTGAGTGACCTTGGGCAAGTCACTTCACGTGGGCAAATCACTTGGGCAAGTCACTTGGGCAAGTCTGGGCCTCGGTTACCTCATCTGTAAAGTGTGGATTAAAATTGTGAGCCCCATTTGGGAAATGGACTGTGGAAATTTCCCACATGGGGAAATGGACTGTGTCCAACCTGACAACTCTGTATGTACCTCAGTGCTTAGAACAGTGTCTGGCACATAGTAAGCGCTTGACATATACCAAAAAAAAAAAAAGAAAGTTAAGCTCAGTCACTCGCCATTTTAAGCGTGAACCTTCCTAACAGGTGTTTGAGTGGCTAATAAAAGTCCCTTCTCCCAGCGCAAGGGTTGGGATTTAGGGAGGGAAAGCCAAAGGTGGGGTGAGGGGGTGAAGGGAGCTTCATTCAGTCAGTCATATTTATTGAGCACTTATTGTATGCCTAGCACTTAAGTGCTGGGGAAAGTACTCTATGACAATAAATAATAATAACAATAATAATAATGGCATTTATTTAATGCTTACTATGTGCCAAGCACTGTTCTAAGCGCTGGGGAGGTTACAGGGTGATCAGGTTGTCCCTCAGGGGGCTCACAGTCTTAATCCCCATTTTACAGATGAGGGAACTGAGGCCCAGAGAAGTTAAGTGACCTGCCCAAAGTCACACAGCTGACAATTGGCAGAGCTGGGATTTGAACCCACGACCGCTGACTACAAAGCCTGGGCTCTTTCCACTGAAAGAGCTGCCTTCTCTACACTAAACAGACACGCTCCCTCAAATGATGCCCATGGTAACAATGGTATTTAATTTACTATGTGCTAAGTGTTGGGCCAGATACAAGGCAATCAGACGGGACACAGTCCCCATCCCTGCCAGAGAAATGCCCTGTGTTCGAGTGGGTTCTGAGAAAAGTCCACAAAATGGCACACGTGACGTCATCCCATTAGCCTGTGCCCACCGGAAGCGTGAGCTCAGGACATTTCAATCGGTGGTATTGATTGAGTGCTTACTTTGTGCAGAGCACCGGACTAAGCGCTTGGGAGAGTACGGCAGAGTTGGTGGGCACATTCCCTGCCCACAAGGAGTTTCCAGTCAAGAGGTGTCTGAGCTCTGGGAGGGCTGCCCTTCTAGGGATTTTGCCAGGAGAACTCTCCCGCAGTGGCCGCTTGGAGGTTGCTAATTTCGATCAATCAATCAATCAATCAATCGTATTTATTGAGCGCTTACTGTGTGCAGAGCACTTGGGAAGTACAAGTCGGCAACTTGTGGAGACGGTCCCTACCCAACAGCGGGCTCACAGTCTAGAAGGGGGTGACATTCGGGCAATGTGGCTACATCAGGGATAATAATAATAATAATAATAATAATAATAATAATGGCATTTGTTAAGCGCTTACTATGTGCAAAGCACTGTTCTAAGCGCTGGGGGGGATACAATGTGATCAAGTTGTCCCACGTGGGGCTCACAGCCTCAATCCCCATTTTTTTTACAGATGAGGTCACTGAGGCTCAGAGAAGCGAAGTGACTTGCCCAAGGTCACACAGCAGACGTGTGGTGGAGCCGGGATTCGAACCCATGACCTCTGACTCCAAAGCCCGGGCTCTTTCCACTGAGCCACGCTCCAGCCAGACCTCTTCCTGGGCAGACTTGAAGCCACCGGGAACCATCTCGGCTCTCCTCACCCCCCTCTATCATTCCCTCTCTCTGTCAATCAGTCAATCGTATTTACTGAGCACTTACTGCATGCCCAGCACTTTACTAAGCGCTTAGGAGAGTCTTGCCTTGTCTTACGCCATAGAGTCATCTCCAACCCATAACAGCACCACGGACGCGTCTCTCCTAGAAAGCCCCATCTCCCTCCGCAATCGCTCTGGTGGTATAACCGTGGACTTTTCTTGGTAAAAATACAGAAGCAGTTCACCATTGCCTCCTTCCACGCAGTCATCATCATCAATCGTATTTATTGAGCGCTTACTATGTGCAGAGCACTGTACTAAGCGCTTGGGAAGTACAAATTAGTCAACTTGAGTCTCCACAGTGCTCTGCACACAGTAAGCGCTCAATAAATACGACTGATGCTGACTCTCTCCCGGGCCGCTGCGGCCCAGCACAGGGGAGTTTTGACTTGTAGCAGATGGCCTGCCACTCGCTAGCAACTGGCCAAGCTAGAAATGGAGGGGGGATGCCTCCGCTTGACTCTTCCTCCCTTAGTCATCATCAATAATCGTATTTATTGAGCGCTTACTACGTGCAGAGCACTGTACTAAGCGCTTGGGAAGTACAAATTGGCAACACGTAGAGACAGTCCCTACCCAACAGCGGGCTCACGGTCTAAAAGGGACTTAGTCGAGACTGGTAGAGGACGGGAAACTCTCCAGGTGTGACCCTGAGAGGGGACTTGGGAGAGTCCATTATTACCATGTAATAGACACATTCCCTGCCTATAATAAGCTTACAATCTAGAGGGGGAGACAGACATTAGTAGACTGTGTCCGTCCCGATTATCTGGTGTCTACCCCAGCGCTTAGAGAAGCAGCGTGGCTTACTTGCAAGAGGATTGACTTGGGAGTCAGAGGTCGTGGGTTCAAATCCCGACTCCGCCACTTGTCAGCGGTGTGACTTTGGGCAAGTCACTTAACTTCTCTGGGCCTCAGTCACCTCGTCTGTCAAATGGGGATGAAGACTGCGAGCCCCCCGTGGGACAACCTGATCACCTTGTAACCTCCCCAGAGCTTAGAACAGTGCTTTGCACATAATAAGCACTTAATAAATGTCATCATTATTATTATTGTTGTACTCTCCCAAATGTTCAGCAAAATGCTCTGCACATAGTAGACTGTAAGCTCCATGGGGATTAAGACTGTGAGCCCCCCGTGGGACAACCTGATCACCTTGTAACCTCCCCAGAGCTTAGAACAGTGCTTTGCACGTAGTAAGCGCTTAATAAATGCCATCATTATTATTATTGTTGGACTCTCCCATATGTTCAGCAAAGCACTCTGCACATAGTAGACTGTAAGCTCCACAGGGGCAGGGATCGCCCCTGCCGACTCTTTTGAATTAAGCGCTTAGTACGGTGTTCTGCATACCGTGAGCGCTCCATAAGTACCGTTGATTGAGCGGCCAACGCTCCGCGCTGCCAACGGGAGGACTCGGGTCTCGAGGGGTGGAAGAGCTGGGGTCCCCGGCTCCAGGGGGATTCTGCCCGAGGAGGGGTCCCAGGAACTGAGTGATCATCACCATCATCATCAATCGTATTTATCGAGCGCTTACTGTGTGCAGAGCACTGTACTAAGCGCTTGGGAAGTCCAAGTTGGCAACATATAGAGACAGTCCCCACCCAACAGTGGGCTCACAGTCTAAAAGTGATCACAGTCTAAGAGTGATCAGGGAGTGAGCCCGCTGCAGAATTTGGGTGAGGGTCTACCACCGCGGAGACCCGGTCTAATGTGAGACCCAGCCAGTTCCTAAAATAAAATAAAACAAATAAAACTAAAATAAAGCTATTTATTTTATTTTGTTAGTATGTTTGGATTTGTTCTCTGTCTCCCCCTTTTAGACTGTGAGCCCACTGTTGGGTAGGGACTGTCTCTATATGTTGCCAACTTGGACTTCCCAAGCGCTTAGTACAGTGCTCTGCACCCAGTAAGCTCTCAATAAATACGATTGATTGATTGATTGATTCCCAGTTATCCATGCTCACTGGGTTAGTGGGGAGAGGAGCGTGAGAGCGGCGGTAAACGAGATTTTCAACTGCCCCCTCGCCCCCAACTTCACCGTAGCCAGCAGTTCCACCCCTTCCCCCACTGCCCGTGCTTTGCTGCCCTCCCCGCTGCCCCATGCCCCCATCATCATCAATCGTATTTATTGAGCGCTCACTGTGTGCAGAGCACTGGACTAAGCGCTTGGGAAGTACAAATTGGCAACATATAGAGACAGTCCCTACCCAACAGTGGGCTCACAGTCTAAAAGGGGGAGACAGAGAACAAAACCAAACATACTAACAAAATAAAATAAATAGAATAGATATGTACCAGTAAAATAAATAAATAAATAAATAGAGTAATAAATCTGTACAAACATATATCCATATATACAGGTACTGTGGGGAAGGGAAGGAGGTAAGATGAGGGGATGGAGAGGGGGACGAGGTGGAGAGGAAGGAAGGGGCTCAGTCTGGGAAGGCCTCCTGGAGGAGAACCGCTGTGTGACTTCGGGCAAGTCACTTCACTTCTCTGGGCCTCAGTTCCCTCATCTGGAAAATGGGGATTTAGACTGTGAGCCCCCCGTGGGATGACCTGGTTACCTTGTAACTTCTCCAGCGCTTAGAGCAGTGCTTTGCACATAGTAGGCGCTTAATAAAAAATGCCATTATTATTATTGTTGTTGTAGAAAAATGATCCGGGCAGCAAAGTGAAGTAGGGACTGGAGTGGGGAGAGAAGGGAGGCTGATGCAGTATTCAAAGTGGAAAATAATAAGCGTGCTGGAAATTTGGTTGGAGAGGAAACTGTTCCAAACACCCACTTCAGTGCAAGAAAGAGAGGGAAGGGGGAAGGGGAATGGAAAGAGACTTCAAAGCCCCAGTAGATCATAAACTCCTCAAGGACAGGGATTGTGTCTACTCCTGCTATTGTTCTCTTCTAAGGAGCTGCTCCAGTGCTTTGCCCACAGTTGACACTCAGTCAGGTCACACAGCAAGTAATTGATGGAACCGGGATTAGAACCTGGGTCCTCTGGCTCCCAGCCTTCTTTTACTAGACCATGCTGCTTCTCAGTACCATTGATTTATTGCTCAGTACAGGCCATCTATTGATTGGTCCTACTGTGTCCACCGACGGTGTGGGTTTGGCAGTTCTTGAGAGCCTCTTAGACTCCCATAGTGGGAAAAGTGAGGGGCTGGGGAACTGGGCTCCCCAGTTCAAACCCTAATTCTGTCCCTGACCTGCTGGGTGGCCTTGGGGAGGATTCTTAACCTCTCTGGACCTCAGTTTCCACCCCTTCTAGCCACTCCCCTGGCCTCTTAGGCGGTGAACCGCTTGAGAATTAGGGACTGGGGCTTTTTTTTTTTTTAATGTTATTTGTTAAGCTTTTAATCTGTGCCAGGCACTGTTCTACACGCTGGGGTAGATACAAGCTAATCAGGTTAGACAGTGTCCCACAAGGGGCTCAGTTTTCACTCTCATTTTACAGATGAGATAACTGCGGCACAGAGGAGGGAAGCGACTTGTCCAAGGTCTCCCAGCAGACGAGTGGAGGAGCCGGGATTAGAACCCAGGTCCTTCCGACTCCCACAGGCCGCTGCTCTATCACTCATTCATTCATTCGTTCAGTCGTATTTGTTGAGCGCTTACCTCATCCATGATCCCGTCGGTGAGCCCCCCGCACCCCAGGGATCACGATTCCCCACCGTCACAGCCCCAATGACCCGGCGAGGGGAGGGTATTATTCCAGACCCAGAAAGGGAGGTTGTCCCCCTTCAATTTTCCCCCCTTAAAAATGCCAGTGCAGGCCGGCTCCAGGGCTGCCCGCCTGCTCGGCTGATTGCTTCCTGGTGATAACGAGGACCTGCCTTCTCAGCTCTGCACGGAGCCGGGGGAACCCTGGCATCCGGGAATGGATGTGGGGGGAGAGGTAATGGGGACACTGTCCAGGCTACAGCTTAGGGGCCATCAGCCCCCGCCGTTGACAGCACAGCCCTGACCTCCTAGTGTTTTCTTATTTGCTTCCAACGGGAAATCAATGACGCCAGGAACAGGGGGTTCATTCCACGGCCCCGATCGATACGCCCTGATTAATCCGGTTGTGGCTGCGGGGTACGCTTGCCGTATCATAATTAGAATTATTAATTAAAAATAGGAAATCAATGGACACGAGTTAAGCAAAAGAGAAATCTGTTTCGCTTCTCTGTCACTGCCTGGGAAGTCACTGCGTCCCCCCTGCCCTTCCTGCCTGGGCCTACCGGGAGTGGCTGGGGCTGGGAGACCCCCAAGGGACCCCTCGTGTCTGTCGGACACCCCGACCCCAGGGGCAGGCGCCAAGCGCTTCCGGGTGCGGGGCAGGGTGCCTCTGCCAGAGCCAAGGCCCCGGGCCAGCAAGGAGAGGCACTGGATAATCCACACCTTGCTCCTTCATTCATCCTCCTTCCCATTCCCACAGCACATATGTATATATCTGTCATTTATGTCTTTATGTATGTCAATGTTCATCTCTCCCTCTAGACTGTGTGGGCAGGCATGTGTCTGTTGTTATAGAGTACTGTCCTAAGTTCAGTGCTCTGCACACGTTAAGCGCCCAATAAATACAATTGAAGGAATGAATGAATGGGTTGGTAGATGCAATCCCTGCCCTCAAGGAGCTTACAATCTTTATGTGTGGAGCGCTATACTGAGCGTTTGGGGGAGGCCTGCACATTCAATGTATGCCCAGCCCTGGGTACTAGGTTTCCGGGAAGGGGGCCAATGGTGCGGGGAGAGAAGACAGCCTCTGCTCTCGAGGAGCTGGCATCACCCCGGGGAGCCTCCAGACATTCCGCCTTCCTCCACTCAGCAAGGACTGAAGTGGGTTTTTTTTTATGATGTTAGTTAAGAGTTTACACTATGCGAGGCAATATCTGGGTTAGATACAAGATAATCCGATAGGACACAGTGCTTAGAACAGTGCCCAGTGATTAGAACAGTGCTTGGCACATAGTAAGCGCTTAACAAACCCCATAATAATAATTATTATTATTATGTCCCACATGGGACTCACAGTCTTAGTCCCCATTTTACAGATGAGGGATCAATCAATCAATCAATCGCATTTATTGAGCGCTTACTGTGTGCAGAGCACTGTACTAAGTGCTTGGGAAGTACAAGTCGGCAACACATAGAGACAGTCCCTACCCAACAGAGGGCTCACAGTCTAGAAGGGGGAGACAGAGAACAAAACCAAACATACTAACAAAATAAAATAAATAGAATAGATATGTACAAGTAAGCTAAATAAATAGAGTAATAAATATGTACAAACATATCTACATATATACAGGTGCTGTGGGGAAGGGAAGGAGGTAAGATGGGGGGGATAGGGAGGGGGATGAGGGGGAGAGGAAGGAAGGGGCTCAGTCTGGGAAGGCCTCCTGAAGGAGGTGAGCTCTCAGTAGGGCCTTGAAGGCAGGAAGAGAGCTAGCTTGGCGGATGGGCGGAGGGAGGCCATTCCAGGGATATGAGGCCCAGAGAAGTGAAGTGATTGCCCAAGGTCACACAGCAGAAATGTGGCAGAGCCGCAATGAGAACGCAGGTCCAATGAGCCCCAGGGCCTGGACAGTAGCCACTGGGCTCCGGGGTTCTGCCTGGGACTCTGGTCTCTCTCTAGGGCCCCGGCCCCTTCCCGCACTCCAGGCGGGGAGCGCGATTCAGAGACAGCGCCTTCCTCTGAGGGCGATTTAGACTCCTCCAACGGAGTCCAAAAAGTGACGTTTTCAGTGCTCTCCGACCGGCAGAATTGCCGAGGGCCCTGCCTCGGATGGTGGTTCCAGCTAGTTGAATGTTAATCTACCGTTCGAAGAGCCCCTAGGTGCCGATCCCAAAGTAGTCTATAGGCAAGTAATTAAGAGCAGACGTTGACACTTGCCAGAGAATGAGGAACTTTCTCCATCTTGCTTTGGAGGGGGAGGGTTTTAATGAGCTTGAGGTAACTTCAGAGCATCTCTGATGTCCCCCCCAGCCATGCTGTGCCCCCCCACCCCAACCTTGCTGTATCCCCCACCCACATTGAGTTGTGTCGGCCGCTCTGGTCTCGTCGGCTGAGCTGAGTTCCAGGCCGGAGAGCACTGAAAATGAGCAGATAGGCAGGTGAAGGCAGAGTTAGGTACTCTGACATCATCATCATCATCAATCGTATTCATTGAGCGCTTACTACGTGCAGAGCACTGTACTAAGCGCTTGGGAAGTACAAGTTGGCAACGTATAGAGACAGTCCCTACCCAACAGTGGGCTCACAGTCTAAAAGAGGGAGACAGAGAACAAAACCAAACATACTAACAAAATAAAATAAATAGAATAGCTATGTACAAGTAATTAAGATATTCTGTGCCTATGAGATGCAGAATTCAAAACCCTGAGAGGGGTAGAAATGCAGAGAGGCAGAGGGAGAGCTTGGGGATGGGGGAGAAGGGATGAGGGGCAGAGGGTGGGGGACAGCAACGCCCAGGGGTCCCCAGGTGCCTGGGTAACCCGCCACCCGCTTTCTCTCTCTCTGTCTCCGTGTCCCTGTGTCTGGCAGGTTGTGACAGTGAGCACTGGGGGCCTCACTGCAGCAACCCGTGCCAGTGCCAGAACGGAGCCCTGTGCAACCCCATCACGGGCGCCTGCGTCTGCGCCGACGGCTACCGGGGCTGGCGCTGCGAGGAGCCCTGCGACCCGGGCACCTACGGCCAGGGCTGCCAGCTGCCCTGCCAGTGCCGCCGCGGGGCCTCCTGCGACCACCGCACCGGAGAGTGTCACTGTGCCCCCGGCTACACCGGGGTGTTGTGAGTGGACGGCTGGCCCGGGGACGGGATACGGGCGTGAGGGGGCACCGGGGAAAGGGGACACGGGGGTGGGGAGGCCTAGAGGTGGTGGGAGGTGTGGGGAAGGGGTGGAGGGCACGGAAATGAGGCTGGGGGAAGTCATTCATTCATTCAATCGTATTTATTGAGCACTTACTGTGTGCAGAGCACTGGACTAAGCGCTTGGGAAGTACAAGTTGGCAAGTCATCTCGGGGAGAAGCCTGGGAGGAACAGGGGCGATGTTTGGGGTTCAGGGGGCAGGGAGAGAAGACTGAGCAAGGACTCACGCTTTCTCTCCCTCACTGCCTTCTGCTCTAGGCTTGAGCAGACTCCAACTCAGGGGCGAGACCCTCAGGGTGGACCGACCTTTTTTTTCCCCGCTGTGTTTTTTAGTGTATTCGTTAAGCGCTAACTATGTGCCAAGCACCGTTCTGAGCACTAGGGTGGACACAAGATCATCACATAGGGCTCACAATCTTAATCTCCATTTTACAGATGAGGTAACTGAGGGGCAGAGAAGTGAAGTGACTCTCCCAAGTCACAGGGCAGAGCCAGGATTAGAACCCATGACCTTCTGATTCCCCCGCCATCGACTAGACCATGCCACTTCTCAAAACTCTCTCTCGCTCACTCTTGCTGTGCCCAGAGCAGGTTGCTGCTGTGTGTGGGGTGTCTGGTGGATATGGGAGTGCCAGGAGCTGGATGTATCAGGGTGGAGGCCACGACCCCTGACCCCCATTAGCTTTCTGCCCCAGAAATCCCCTCTCTGGGAGGGCAGGCTTTGTCCTTCCTCTCAAAGAGAGCGAATGGGTCAGATGGTCAGTCGGAGAGGGATGCAGTCCCCTGGCCCAAGGGTTGGCAAGGAGCGGTCAGTCAGTCAGCAGGCCCCGCCTCGCCTCTGCCCCGTCGGCCTAGCCGGGCCCCCACAGCGTCCTGGTCCCTGACAGTCGAACCTGCCAACCGTCTCTCTCTCCTTTCCCCTTAGCTGCGAGGCGCTGTGCCCGGCAGGGAGCCACGGTGCCCACTGCGAGCTGCGCTGCCCCTGCCAGAACGGGGGCACCTGCCACCACGTGACCGGGGAGTGCTCCTGCCCCCCAGGCTGGACCGTAAGTGCTGGGCCCCGGGCCACCCTCTGCTGCGGGCTGGCGAGGGGATGAGGATGCGGAGGGGGCTGCTTCTGACCCCAATCGCTAACTCCTAACGACATGGCGGCCCCTGGTTCTCCGGACCCCCCACCTGCCCTTGCCTCTTAGACTGTGAGCCCACTGTTGGGTAGGGACTGTCTCTATATGTTGCCAACTTGTACTTCCCAAGCGCTTAGTACAGTGCTCTGCACACAGGAAGCGCTCAATAAATACGATTGATGATGATGATGGTGACAGGAAAGGGAGAGATAGCCTCCAGGCTCAGGTCATGCCACTGCCCGCCACCCCCCACTCCCCGACTCACCCCCTTCGGAACAGCTTCCACTTCTGTAGGGCTGAGGGGAAGGGAGATGCAGGAAAAAGAAAAAAAAAAAAGAACAGATAATCCAGAAACTTTTTTAAAATGGTATCTATTAAGCGCTTACTATGTGTCAAACACTGTTCTAAGCACTGTTAAGTGCCTACTATGAACCGAGCACTGTTCTAAGCCTTGGGGTAGATAATAATAATCATATTTGTTAAGCACTTACTATCGTGGCTCAGTGGAAAGAGCACGGTACCAGGTAAGTAGGTCAGACACAGTCCCCGCCCCACATGGGGCGCACAGTCTAAGTAGGAGAGAGGGCCGGTATTTAATCCCCATTTTACAGTTGAGGAAACAGAGGCTCAGAGAAGTTAAGTGACTTGCCCAAGGTCACACAGCAAAGCAATTGGCAGGGCCGGGATTAGAACCCAGGTCCTTCTGATTTGCAGGCCCAGGCTCTTTCCTCTAGGCTTCCCTAAACTTCTTTGAAATCGGGGCAGGGGCTGAGAGAGGAGGCCAGGGGTGAAGGTCTCGGGTCGGAGGTCTGCTCGGGCCACTCTCCAACCTGCCCCTTCAGCCTCTGAGCTGGGCCCTACCTGCCACTTCTCCCCAGCCCAGGACTCTGAGCCCCCGGGGGATGCCTCCACTGGGTCAGTCACTCATATTTACTGAGCGCTTACCGGGTGCACAGCACTGTACTAAGCGCTTAAGTGCCGTCTGGAGGAGGAGACCCCACCCCCAGGGGCTGTTGGGTGGAAGATGCCGCCGGGCTCGACCCGACCTGGAACCCCGACGCGGAGAACCTGAAGGCCTCTCCCCTTGGGCCCCAGTCAGCGGAGGGAGAGAGGGGACCACCAAGGCAGGAGAGAGAGACGTCACCTGCAGTGATGTGCTCCTCTGGGCTGCGGTGGGGACATGCCCTGACCAGCCCCTCAGGAGTGGAGCCCGGGGAAGCGGGGAGCCAGAGGTTGCACCGTCAAGGAAGGAGAAGCGGCAGGTGTCTACCCACCCTCCCTCCTGCCCTTCCGCTCATCCACCGACCTCCATTTCTGCCACCGCCCCGAGGGAGGGACAGGGCGTCCCTGATCGCCAACTCTGTTGGGTGACACGGGGTTGATGGGGAAGGCCCCACGCCTAGAAGCCAGAAGGGATAGCCAGCAGTCCATCCGTCAGTCAGTCAGTCAGCAATGGCAGGCCGGCAGGCAGAGAGGGTTCTGCTGCCGTGGGCTGACCTGACCGCCCGGCTGCCTGACCCTGTAACGGAGAGGTAGCGGAGTCCTCGCTCTGGTCCCAGGATCAATCAATCAATCAATCGTATTTATTGAGCGCTTACTGTGTGCAGAGCACTGTACTAAGCACCTGGGAAGTCCAAGTTGGCAACATCTAGAGACAGTCCCTACCCAACAGTGGGCTCACAGTCTAAAAGGGGGAGACAGAGAACAAAACCAAACATACTAACAAAATAAAATAAAATAAAATAAAATTGAACAATGGGCTTATGGGAGATTTCCCAGCAGGCAGAGGGCAGGGGAAAGGGGCAAAGGACGGGGGCAACGGGAAGGGGGACGACGATAGAGGCAGCAGTGGGGGCAGGGGGCTGCCTGGGCCAACCCTCAAGTTGGTGGGGGGCGGTTGCCGCGGTGTGGGAAACCCAGGGGCAGCAGCCTGAGCTGCCCACTTTTGCTCCCCCGTCACAGGGCTCGGTGTGTGCCCAGCCCTGCCCTCCGGGCACATTTGGCGCCAACTGCAGCCAGGAGTGCCCGTGCCACCACGGAGGGCGGTGCGACCACGTGACGGGGCGCTGCCAGTGCCTGGCTGGCTACATGGGAGACAGGTAAGGGGCCCCTGGCCGTGGTGGAAGGGTGTGGGGGTGGGGGGCTTTCCCGAGGGCTTGCAGTGAAAGACGAGGGTTTACCAGCCCACCGGTTACCGGCCTCTACCCCTCCATGGTCCCATCTCCCCGGGAGACACTCCGAGAGGGCTGGCCACCAGGAATTTGGCATCTTTGCCACTCACCTGACACAACTCAGGAGCCTGGAGCAGGTCAGGACCTGGGGCAGGGAGGCGGATTTTCCAATTTTAGCCACGTTCCCCCTTTCCCCTCAGTCTGCCATCATCATGATCATCATCGTCATCATCAAGTTTGTCAAAGTCTCACTACGTACTATTACAGCCAAGCATTGTACCATGCACTGGATTAGATACAGGATAGTCAGGTTGGACATAGCCCCTGTCCCACATGGACAAGTAGGAGGGAGAACATGTATTCCATCCCCATTTTACGATGAGGAAACTGAGGCACAGAGAAGTGAAGTGACTTGCCCAAGGTCACAACGCAGGCAAGTGGAGGACTAGGGATTAGAACCCAAGTCCTACGCTCTTTCCACAAGGCCACTCTGCTTCCTTCACTTTCCTCCCTGCCCTCCTCAACCCCACTTTCTTCCCTTCCCTCTTCCTCCTCCCCCAATTCCCTCTCACCTGTCCCCCAAGCCCCCCAAGAGTGAATCCTAGCCAGATAAATGCCACAATTTCACGAAGACAGAGTGAAGCAGCCCGGTTCTCCTGCTGGTTTGGCATTTCACAACTTAATAATAATGATAATATTCATAATAATAGTGGTGATATTTGTTAAGTGCTTACTACGAACCGAGCACCGTTCTAAGCCTTGGGTAGATAATAATAATAATATTTGTTAAGCACTTACTATCGTGGCTCAGTGGAAAGAGCCCGGGCTTTGGAGTCAGAGGTCATGGGTTCAAATTCCAGCTCCGCCAATTGTCAGCTGTGTGACCTTGGGCAAGTCACTTCACTTCTCTGGGCCTCAGTTCCCTCATCTGTAAAATGGGGATGGAGACTGTGAGCCCCCCGCGGGACAACCTGATCACCTTGCAACCTCCCCAGCGCTTAGAACAGTGCTTCACACATAGTAAGCGCTTAATAAATACCATTATTATTATTATTATTATGTGTCACACACCGTCCAAAGCGCTGGGGTAGATACAAGCTCATCGGGTTGGACACAGTCCCTGTCCCTCACGAGGCTCCCGGTCTGAATCCCCATTTTACAGATAAGGGAACTGAGGCCCAGAGAAGTGAAATGACTCACCCAAGGTCCCACAGCAGACGAGTGGTGGAGCCGGGATTAGACCCCAGGTCCTCTGACTCCCATGCTCTATCCACTAGGCCACACTGCTTCTCTTCCAAGGAGAAGACCCCCAAAGAGAATGCCGCCTTGGGGGCGGGGGGTAGGGAGATCCCGGGGAAGACCGAGCCAAGCGAGGAGACTGAGGCATGGAGAGATCGAGAGGGAGGGAAGAGAGAGAGCAAGAGGGAGGCCCCCACGGTCCGTCCGTCCGCGGGCCCAGCTGAGCAGAAAATCACCGGCCCGGGGCCCATCCGTTTGGTGGCGAAGCAGTCTGTCTCGTGCTTAATATTTTGTGAAATTGCCTCCGTTAATTTTGCGGATGACAGCCGCATTAACCCAACCCAAATAATTGGAGAGCGGAGTAAAGTTCAGAGCTATAATAAGGCACGTCTCCCCGGATAGGCAGCAACCAATGTAAATTAAACAAGAAACAGAACTGGGGCTTCGCAGCTCATTTTGCAGTTTAATTGAGCAATGTATCTGGTGGATAATGGCATTATTGGACACGTTAGATGGATATGTTGCAAAGGAAGCTTGTTTAAGGAGAGAACTAATTCCCGCTGTGATTATCCTTATGTGCCAGAGCAGTCGTTATTAGTATGCTTTGGATAAAATTCATTAGCCAGAGCTGCTTGATCTCTAAATAAATACGCTGTTTAAATGGTTAGCGGAAAAGGGCTAATTATGGAAATGGCTTTGGGTCGTCACTATTTCATTTCCAGATGCTCGCTTTCCTTCTGAACCCTGCTTCCTCTTCAATGAATAGAAGAGGGGGTGCTAAGCATTTACCACGTGCCAAGCACTGTTCTAAGCGCTGGGGAACATACAAGGTAATTAGGCCAGGCACAGTCTCCGTCCTACCTCCTCTCTGCCGGTCGTGGGCCGGACTTAGCCGGACCCCGATCCGGATCCCAATCCCGGCTCTCCTGCCTGGATCCAGAGCCGCCGTGGCCGGTGGGATCTTTTCCCTCCATCTACCACCTGCCGGCTTCTGGGCAGAGAGCTCCGGGAGGTGGGTGGGACCCCTGTGGGACCCTCCCCAAGTCTACACCATCTGGGGGGCTGGGAAGGGGGGCCACGACTGCCGTCCCCCAGTTGGATGATCAGTTCTCGATGGCCCGGGAGTAGGTGGGGAATGGTCCGGCCTCCTTTCTTCCCTTCCTCCTTCCTCACCTCGCTCCCCCGTCCCTTCTTCCTTTTTTTTAAATAGTATTCATTAATCACTTATCGTGGGCCGGGCACTGTACTAAGCGCTGGGGTAGATAGACGGTAATCAGGTCAGACCCAGTCCCCATTCCATATGGGGCTCATAGTCAATCCCCATTTTATAGATGAGGGAACTGAGGCACAGAGAAGCTAAGTGACCACACGGCAGACAAGTGGTAGAGCCAAGATTAGGCCCCAGGTCCTTCTGCCTCCAAGGCCTGTGCTCTAACCACTAAGCCATGTTGCTTCTCCTCCCTTCTTCTCTTTCCTTCTCCCCTCCCTCTAATTCTGCCCTTCCTTATCACCCTCACCCCTTCCCCTCCCTCTTCTCCTCCTCCTTCTCCCTACCTCCGTCCCCCATCCTCTCCCATCACTTTTCCTCTTCCTCCTCGCTCCTCCCCACCTTTTCCCCTCTTATCCCTCCATAGCCCCTCCCCGTTTCCTTCCCACTCCCTCTTCTTCTCCCCTTTATTCTCCTTCTCCCCACTCCTTCCTTTTCCATCTCTCCCTCCTCAATCCCACCCTCCCGTAACCCTCTTCCTCTAACCTCTCCGTCACCCATCCTTCTCCCCCACCCCTCTCCCACCCCGCCCCTCCCCATTCCTCTCATCCTCCCTCTCCCACTTTGGCCCATCCCATGGCAGGTTGGCACATTGGGAAGCCGCGTGGCCCCATAGAAAGAGGAAGAGATCTAATCTCAGCTCCTCCACTGCCTCCTATGTGAGGGCAAGTCCCATAACTCTTCAGCGCCTCTGTTTACTCGTCTGTAAAATGGGAAGTTAATACCTGTTTTCCCTCTTTTTTAGACTTTGAGCCTCACCTGGGTTAGGGATTAAGTCTGATGTAATGATCTTGCATCTACCCCGGAGTTTAGTACAGTGCTTGGGAAACAGTGAGGCCTCATGGAAAGAGCCCGGGCCCAGGAGTCAGAGGACCTGGGTTCTAATCCCAGCTCCACTATTTGGCTGCTGGGTGACCTTGGGCAAGTCACTTCATTTATCTATGCCTCAGTTTCCTCAACTATAAAATGGGGATTTGATACTTGTTCTCCCTCATCCTTAGACTGCAAACCCTAGGTGACACAGGGCCCCTGCCTGACCTGATTAACTGTATCTACCCCAGCACTTAGAACAGTGAGCACTTAACAAATACTATTAAAAAAAGGAAGTGCTGAACAAATTCCACAGTTATTACTACTAGCCCCTGCTCCCAAGATGGGCAGCAGAGAGAAACAGAGTGAAAGTCAAACAGGTCCATGTCGCTGCTTGCCAGGGACTCCGCCAAGAAGGCCCACCGGGGATGAGGTGGAAAGGACGGCTAAAATGAGAGCTAGGGTCTTCTGAGGTTTTCTGATTTTCAAGTTTTCACTGTGCTCCCATCTCCCACAAGCCCAGGGGTCAAGAGCTAACAGGCGGACGGCCTGTCTTGACAGTCTGTCTGTCAGCCCGTCTGTCCGCCTGCCTGCCCGCCAGCCTACTCCAATGCCTGCCTGTCTGGTCTCCCAGCCCCCTTCCCTCCCCAACCCTCCTTGCTCCAATCCCCTCCTCCCATCCCTCTTCCCCCATTCCTGCTCCCCTTTCCTCTCCTCTCCGCGCATCCAGAGTCCTCTTTCCTCCCCTTCCCACACATTCCTGCTCCTCTTTCTTCACCTCCTCCCAACCCTTCCTCCCATGCCCCTTCTTTCCTCCCCTCATCCCTATTCCCCTCCTCTCCATTCCTCTTCCCAGCCCCCATTCCCCACTGCCCCATCCCTCCTACCAGCCTCTTTATCGTCCCCTCATCCCCATTCCCCTCCTTCCCGGTTCTCCAGCCTCCCCTCTTTTATCCTCTTCTTCCCTCCCACCTCTGGCCCCCTGTTGCTTCCCCTACCTGTAATTCGGTTGATGGGTCTCTCTCCCTGACTAGACTGTGGGCTCCTTGAGGGCAGGGATCGGGCCAGATAACTATTGTACCCTCCTAAGTGCTCAACAAAGTGCCCTGCACAGAGTAAGGGCTAAATAAATTCTCCTACCACTGCTTATGAGACTCGGACCTTGCTATCAATCAGTTTTATCAGAGGGGAAGTCGTGGGGGCCGGAAGGGGCGAAGGGGGCTTTTGCCATGGTCTGCTTGAGGATCTGAGCCTCTCAATCATTGGTATTTATTGAGTGCCCCTGTGTGCAGAGCACTGTGCCAGGCCTACCTTCGAAGCTGGGGGTGTGTCTTCCTGGCAGAGGCCAATCCGGACATGGGTGGTCTCACCTGGGGAAAACAATCAGCTGGGGCCGGGGCTGGTGAGCAGAGTCCCCCTCTCCCCCATCGGCTTCCCCCCACCCCCCAACTCCCACATGCGGCTTTGCAGGTGTCAAGAGGAGTGTCCCGTGGGCACGTTCGGGTTCCAGTGCTCCCAGCGATGTGAGTGTCACAACGGGGCCACCTGCTCCCACGCGAGCGGAGCCTGCCGGTGCCCCCCAGGCTATCAGGGGCCCCGGTGCCAGGAGCGGCTGTGCCCGCAGGGGCTGTTCGGCCTCAGCTGTGCCCACAAGTGCCCTTGCCACCCCGACAACGCTCTCAGGTAAGAACATGGGGAAGCGCCTCCGGTCCAGGGGCGGAGAGGGGACAGGGCTGGGGGCAGGACCAGGGCAGGGCACGAGGAGGTCCTGGAAAAAGGGGATGCAGGGCAGCACGGCAGCCTGGCACGAGAGCCAGCTCCTCCTGGGGAGGGTGCCACTGTCCACACGTGGAGAACCAGCACCTCAGGCTGGGATGTCGGCTGCGCTGCCAGAACCTCGGGCGTCCTGCCGGGCCAAATCAGCTGTCCAAGGAAAAGCCCTGTTCCAGGAGACTTGAGGAAGATCCTTCCAGGATCCGGGCAAGGTCAAGCAGGTCCATCTCCAGCCACGGTCACCAACACTGCTTTCCGTAGGCCTGGGGGCTTCCAAATGGCCATCTCCTCCTCCTCTCCCTCTTCTTCCTCCCTCTCCTTCTCTTCCTCCTCCTCCTCCTCATCTTCCTCCCCTCCTCCTCCTCTTACTCCTCCTCCTTCTCCTCCTCATCTTCCTCCCCTCCTCCTCCTCTTAACTCCTCTTTTGTCCTCCTTTTCCAATCTCATCAACCTCTTTCTTCTTCTTTCCCTCCTCCTCTTTCCTCCTTGTTTCCTCCTCTGCCCTTCCCCTCCTCCATCCCCTCCTCTCTCAATCAATCAGTCATATTTATTGAGTGCTTACTGTATGTAGAACACTGTAGTAAGTTCTTGGGGGAGTACAATACAACAATCTCCCCCTCCTTCTCTTCCTTCTCCTCTTTTTCCTCTCCCTTTAGCTCCTTGCCCTCTTCTTCCTCTTCCTCCCATCTTCTGTCTTCCATTTCCTTGCAATCCCTGGAATCAGGTTTAGCCATTCTCCTCCTCCAAGCTCTTTATGGGAAACATTGGAGAATTAGTCCCAATCCCATCTCAGGGATTCGGGGTGGGGGCATCCCTAACTGAGACGAGATGGGCGCCAGTCTCCTCAGTCCCCTGAAATATTTGCGCTGCTCGTCTCACAAACCCCCAATTAAATAGCTTTGTTTCTCCGTGGTTTCCGAACCGCCTTAACCTGCCTAATTTAGTATTTCATGGAAGGGATTCCTCGATGAATTATTAATCTGGAAGGACTCCTCTTTCCCCTACTAATCTCAACCTGTTAAATATTAATCGTGGTTTGACTTAATCTGGTTAGGGACTTTGAGGGCTCTCTTAGGGCTGCAGGTCAGCTCGGGCCTGGCTTCCCCAGCAGGTTCAGGAATCCGATGCCAGGGTGGGAGACCCCAGCAGCCCGACCCCAAAACAAAGCCACGGGGTTCCTCAGCCTTACAGAGAGCGGATTGGGGCTGGGGGGGTCTCACTCTGACCTAGGCCAGCCCTGGCCTGGCCCACAGAAACCCACAATGGAGGCAGGAGACAGAGAAGGTCAGGGAGAACATGGGCATTTCTTTCTCTCTTTTTGTTTTAACGGTATTTGTCTGGCGGGAGGTTAGTGGTATTTGCTAAACGCTTACTATTTACCAAGCACTGGGGTAGATACAAGCTACTCAGGTTGGTCACAGTCTGTCCCAGGTGGGGCTCCCAGTTTTAATCCCCACTTTACAGATGAGGTAACTGAGGCACAGAGAAGTTAAGTGACTGTCCCTAAAGTCACACGACAGACAAGTGGCGGAGGCAGAATTAGAACCCGGGTCCTCTGATTCCCAGGCTTTATTCACTAGGCCACTCTGCTTCTCTTAAGAGCTTACTAGGTGTCAAACACCGTTCTCAGCACTGGAGTAGCTATAGAACCATGAAGAGAACTCACTGGCTTTGCTTCCCGCTGTAGCCCAAACCAGAGGAGGTCACAGGAGGCCTAGAGAAGTTTTTCAGGGGACCCCAGGAAACTCTTTTCAGATTGCAGCGTGCTCTTTCCCACTAGGCAAAACCCATCCACCCACTAGAGAAACAGCGTGGCCTTCTGGAAAGAGCACAGGCCTGGAATTTAGAGGACAGGGGTTCTAATTCCGGCTCCACCAGAATGCCTGCAGTGTGACCCTGGGCCAGTCACTTAACTTCTCTGTGCCTTAGTAATCTCATCTGTAAAATAAGGATTAAAACTGCGAGCCCCGTGTGAGACAGGGACTATGTCGGACCTGATTACCTTGTATCTACCCCAGCACTTCAAACAGTGCTTGGCACACAGTAAGTGCTTAATGAATACCGTAAGTATTATTAGAGGCAGTGGATCGACCAGAGAGAGCAGCAGCATGGTCTAGAGGAAAGGGCCCAGGCGTGGGTGTCAGAGGACCTGAGTTCTAATCCCATGTGCCTGCTGTGGGACCTTAGGCAAGTCACTTGGCTTGTCTGTGCCTCAGTTCCCTCAACAGGAAAATGGGGATTCAATACCTGTTGTCCCTCCTACTTTAGACTGTTGCGCTTCATGTGGGACCTAGTGATTTTGTATTTACCCCAGAGCTTAGTACAGTGCTTGGCACATAGGAAGCACTTAACAAATACCCCAATCATTATTAATTATTATTAGAGGGGGGCAACGATCTTCCAAAGGGGGTACACTCCCAGCCTCTGACAGGACTCCCTTCCTTGACCCCCCACTTCTCTCCCTTACTCTCCTTTTTTGGGTTGTCCCGGTCTCACGCAAGCCTCGGTGCAGCCCCAAAGGATTGCCCCATTGCCCTCGGGCAACCCAACCGTGAGAGCCAGTGGGTGCCACTTTTGATGCCCACCAGCCCTGCCCAGGGGAGCAGAGCGGCAGATGAAAATCCCTCACTTTATAAACAGTCCCCGTGTTCTGCAAAGGAGCCGTCCTGCTCCGCAAGGGAAACGACCTTGAGGGAGCCAACCCTCACCAACCCGGCCGCCTGCGATTGAATTGTCATAGACGGATTCCAACGGCCGTGATCGTATATTACGTCTGAAAGATTTCATTCCGCCGACAGGTGCCGGTTTGATAGCAATCTCCCAGCGTGGGCAACCGGGGAGAGACGCACAGAATCCATTCTAAAATATTCCTGAAATGTTGAGCTTTCGTCTCCCACTACTTAGTGATTAATGGATGCCCGGGATCACCGGGGTGGGTGGGGAAAGGGAAGAATCGGGAGCCTTGGTTATTTCTGACTGGCTTCTACACGTTGACGTTCCTGGACTCTTGGCAAGAGCCCGGGCCTGGGACTTGGAGGACGTCAGTTCTAATCCCGGCTCCGCCACTTAATAATAATAATTGGCATTTTTTTAAGCGCTTACTCTGTGCAAAGCACTGTTCTAAGTGCTGGGGAGGATACAGGGTGACCAGGTTGTCCCACATGGGGCTCACAGTCTTAATCCCCATTTTACAGATGAGGTAACTGAGGCCCAGAGAAGTAAAGTGACTTGCCCAAGGTCACATAGCAGACATGTGGTGGAGTGGGATTTGAACCCGTGACCTCTGACTCCAAAGCCCATGCTCTTTCCCCTGAGCCACGCTGCTTTCCACTGAGCCACACTGCTTTCACTTGTCTGCTATGTGACCTTGGGCAAGTCCCATCGCTTCCCTGGACCTCAGTTACCTCATCTGTAAAACGGGGATTAAGACTGTGAGCCCCATGTGGGATGGGGACTGTGTCCAACCTGATTATCTTGTATCTATCCCAGCACTTAGAACAGCACGTAGCACAGAGTAGGCGCTTAACAAATACTATTATTATTATTCTGGGTCGGAAGGAGCTGTGAAGGGATGGGGATGGGTTGGGAGGGGAATTAATCTACTGATGATATCTACTGAGCCCTTACTGAGTGCAAAGCACTGGGCTAAGCACTTGGAAAAATGCAATATGATAAACCAGTCAGTGGTCTTCATTGAGGACTTGCTGTGTGCACAGCACTGAACTAAATGCTTGGGAGAGTACAGCATGAAAGAGCCCGGGCTTTGGAGTCAGAGGTCATGAGTTCAAACCCCGGCTCCGCCAACTGTCAGCTGTGCGACTTTGGGCCAATCACTTCACTGCTCTGTGCTCAGTCACCTCATCTGTAAAATGGGGATTAAGACTGTGAGCCCCCTGTGGGACAACCTGATCACCTTGTAATAATAATAATAATGGCATGTATTAAGCGCTTACTATGTGCAAAGCACTGTTCTAAGCGCTGGGGAGGTTACAAAGTGATCAGGTTGTCCCACGTGGGGCTCACAGTCCTAATCTCCATTTTACAGATGAGGTAACTGAGGCACAGAGAAGTTAAGTGACTTGCCCAAAGTCACACAGCCGACAATTGGTGGAGTCGGGATTTGAACCCGACTTAGTATGTTTTGTTTTGTTCTCTGTCTCCCCCTTTTAGACTGTGAGCCCACTGTTGGGTAGGGACTGTCTCTAGATGTTGCCAATTTGGGCTTCCCAAGCGCTTAGTACTGTGCTCTGCACACAGTAAGCGCTCAGTAAATACGATTGATGATGATGATGATGATGATGATGTACCTGGCTAAGCTGCTCCTGGAATGCCCTCCCTCTGCCCCTCCGCCAAGCTAGCTCTCTTCCTCCCTTCAAGGCCCTGCTGAGAGCTCACCTCCTCCAGGAGGCCTTCCCAGACTGAGCCCCTTCCTTCCTCTCCCCCTCGTCCCCCTCTCCATCCCCCCATCTTACCTCCTCCCCTTCCCCACAGCACCTGTATATATGTAGATATGGTTGTACATATTTATTACTCTATTTATTTATTTATTTATTTATTTATTTTACTTGTACATTTCTATCCTATTTATCTTATTTTGTTGGTATGTTTGGTTCTGTTCTCTGTCTCCCCCTTTTAGACTGTGAGCTCACTGTTGGGTCGGGACTGTCTTTATGTGTTGCCAATTTGTACTTCCCAAGCGCTTAGTACAGTGCTCTGCACATAGTAAGCGCTCAATCAATACGATTGATTGATTGATTGATTGATTGCTCCTTGCTGGAGCCCCCAGCCCTGCCCCCTCCCCAGTAGCGGGTGGGATTCGGGTTAGTGCACCTCTGCTGGGCCTGCACCCCTCACTGCTCTCTCTTTTTCTCCCCAATCAGCTGCCATCCACTGTCCGGGGAGTGCACGTGCCAAGCCGGCTGGGACGGGCCCTACTGCAACGAGTCGTGCCCGGCCGGGTACCACGGCGCCGGTTGCCAGCTGCCCTGCGCCTGTCAGAACGGCGCCGACTGCGACAGTGTCACCGGACGGTGCGCCTGTGCCCCGGGCTTCATGGTAAGCCCGGTCGGCCCACAGTTCCCACCCCCCGGGGGTCTCGCCCTCCCCTCCACAATATCCCACTCTTCCTCATCCTCCCCTTTCGGTGCCCATTCTCCCTCTCTTGCCTCCCCAGTCAATTGAGAGAGGGAGAAAGAGAGAGAGAGAGAGAAATCCAGGGAGGCGTGAAGGTGAACGAATAGTCAAATCCTATTGCCTGGAGACAGGGGGCTGGACTAGATGACCTTAGCGCTTAGTACAGTGCTCTGCACACAGTCAGCGCTCAATAAATACGATTGATGATGATGACCTCTCAGAAGAGGGAACAGGGGTAGAGGAATAGGTCCCTGTGTCCTGTGCTGGGGTTGCCAGGGTGACCCTCCCTGTCTTGGGCCGTGTGACTCTCTTCAAACGGGTCATTTTGTGAGGCAGAGGAAAAGGAAGGAGAAGGATGTGTGTGTGTGTGTGTTCATTCATTCGTTCATTCAATCGTATCTATTGAGCACTTACTGTGTGCAGAGCACTGCACTAAGCGCTGGGGATGTACAAGTTAGCGACGTATAAAGACAGTCCCTACCCAAAAATGGGCTCCGGGGAGGCATGAAGATGACTGAATAGTCAAGTCCTGTCTCCAGGGGGCTGGGGGAGATGACCTCTCGGGAGAGGGAACGGGGTAGAGGAATCCATCTTCCGTAGCAATGAGAGAGGAGAGGGTGGTATAATCTCCACCCCAGTTCCTGCCCCCGCCTCCCTGTTCTAATTAACTGTCTGATGAATCAAGCCCTCCCCTCCATGATCCAGCTGGTGAATGGAGCCTCTAGATGGAGGACCGATTGTGCAGCGGTGAGGGTGCCCCGGGGAACCCCTGCCCAGAGCCCCAGCCCCACCCTCTCAGCGGGGCGGGGGAGCAGGACCCAGGTTGGGCCCCGAGGTCCTCCTACGCCGAGACCTTCCTCCGCCATTCACTGCGGGGGCAGTGGTCCCTGGCAGGTGTAAGAATCCATCATCCTCCCGCCGAGGACGGGGCCTCACCGCTCGGCTATTTGTGCTGGGATTTTTCTGAAGGCCTGCCCGCATTTATTGAACCCCGCGTGCCGGCGGGGACAGCCGCCACTTCATCATCCAAATGAACAAATTCATTTCGACATTTTTTTTTCTGCCCTCGACAACTGTTAGTTTGTACTGTGGGTCCCCAGCCACTCGGTCCTGGTCCAGGGAGTTATGGAAACACCGATCTCTGGAGCGGTGATTGAATTTTTCTCCCCTGTCCCAGGAGCCCTTTGGAAGCCCAACTCCCCCATTCTGCTGTCATCCCCCACATCCTAAGTTCTGGGTCCAAAGACTTGCTGACTTTGTGGTGAAGGGCAACCGGGCTAGCAGTTGCGTATCCAAGGGCAGGTGCTGTCTCAGGGAGGGAATGTGGGAGGGGGAAGAGAAAAAGTGAGACAAGGGAAGAAACAGAGGGAGAGGAAGAAGGAAGCGAGGGACGAAGAGAGAGAAAGAAATAGAGGCGGGAGAGAGAGAAAGAGTTGGGGTGAAAGAGAGGGACAGAGAGAGAAGAGAAGAAGGAAGAGGGAAAGAAAGAGAAGGGGAGAGAGAGACGGGGGAAAGAGAAAGAGAGATGGAGGGAGAGAAAGAAAGATGGGGAGAGAGAGAGAGAGAAAGAGAAAAGAGGAAGGAAGGGGGAGAGAGACAGACAGAAGTGAGAGGGGAAGAGAGAAAGAGATTTGAAGAAAGAAAGATGGGGAGAGAGAGAGAAAGACACAGAGGAGAGAGAAGGAAGGGGGAGAGACAGAGATGGGATGAGGGGGGAGGAGAGAAAGAAAGATGGGGAAGAGAGCCAAAGAAAGATGGAAAGAAAGAGAAGAGAGGAAGAAGGAAGGGGAAAGCGAGAAAGACAGATTTGGGGAAAGAGACAGCAAGGGGAGAGAAAGAAAGACTGGGGGAGAGAGAGGTCTGAGTGAGCCAGACAGAGACATTCCTGCATAGAGGCAGGGGGAAGGACAGGTTGGCCTGGGGAGGTCTCAGCCAGCTGTGGGAATTTGGTGAGTCTTCGTGAGTTTCTGGAGGTTCAGAGCTGCTCTCGGGATTCCTGAGGCTTTGGCTTCACTCCTCTCCTCTCCTCCCCTCCCTTCCCTTCCCCTCCCACCTCACCAGGGGCACAGGTGGCTGGGAAACTCGGTAACCCTTCTGCCGGTGGGGCCTTCCGGACAGCTCTGGGGGATGCGGGTTTAGTGGGCACAAGCTTCATTGTAGGTATGGAGGAGGAAGACGGGTCGGGCCCGTCCAGGGCTTTGGAGAACCCAGCCACTTGTGGTGAATCAGTCGACTAATCAATTGTATTTTTTGAGCACTTATTGGGTACAGAGCACTGTAGTAAATGCTTGAGAAAGTAATAATAATAATAATAATAATAGCATTTATTAAGCGCTTACTATGTGCAAAGCACTGTTCTAAGCTCTGGGGAGGTTACAAGGTGGTGAGGTTGTCCCACGGGGGGCTCACAGTCTTAATCCCCATTTTACAGATGAGGGAACTGAGGCCCAGAGAAGTGAAGTGACTTGCCCAAAGTCACACAGCTGACAAGTGGCGGAGCTGGGATTTGAACCCATGACCTCTGACTCCAAAGCCTGGGCTCTTTCCACTGAGCCACGCTGCTTCTATAAGTACAATATAATAGAGTCGGTAGCACTTTCCTTGCCCACAGTGAGCTTACAGTCTAGAAGGTGACCTTACAGTCCTTGATGCTGAGTCAATCCATTAATGGTACTTACTGAGCACCCACTCCGTGCCAAGCACTGTACTAAGAGCTTGGGAGGACACAGTAGTGTTAGTTTTTTGTTTGGGTTTTTTTTAATGGTATTTGTTAAGCACTTACTGTGTGCCAGGCATCATACTAAGCTCTGGGTTACATACAAGGTAATCAGGTTGGATACAGTCCCTGTCACACATGGGGCTCCTGGTCTTAATCCCCATTTTACAGTTGAGGTAACTGAGGCACAGAGAAGTTAAGTGACTTGAGCAAGGTCACACATCAGACAAGTGGCAGAGCCGGGATGAGAACTTAGGTCCTCTGACTATGAGGCCCGGGCTCTAGCCACTAGGCCGTGCCGCTTCCCTCTTCATAAATATGATTGATTGATTGATTGATTCATTCATTCATTCATTGATTCATTGATTCATTGATTCATTGATTGTTGCCCTCAAGGGCCTGACAATCTACCAGGGGAGACAGGCATTAAATTAAATTCCAGGTAGGGGCAAGCAACAGAGCGAAAAACAGACTTCGGTGCTTCCAGAGTGCTCGTTCATCCCTTCAATCGTATTTATTGAACACTTACTGTGTGCAGAGCATTGTACTAAGCGCTTGGAAAGTACACCTCGGCAACAGATCGAGACAATCCCTACCCAAGTGCTTTTTTTTTAATGGCATTTATTAAGCGCTTACTATGTGCAGAGCACTGTTCTAAGCGCTGGGGAATTTACAAGGTGATCAGGTTGTCCCATGGGGGGCTCACAGTCTTCATCCCTGTTTTACAGATGAGGGAACTGAGGCCCAGAGAAGTGAAGTGACTTGCCCAAAGTCACACAGTTGACAAGTGGTGGAGCGGGGATTTGAACCCATGACCTCTGACTCCAAAGCCCGGGCTTTTTCCACTGAGCGGGGATGAATACCTTACTGCAGAATGGCAGTAGCGAGTGGGGAAATGGGAGTTAATCAGGGAAGGCCTCTTGGAGGAGATGTGACTCAAACAGAATCGCATGGAAGCTGTGAGTCAAGGGTGGCTTTAAGGAAGGGAAGTTAGCCGTGGGGCCAGAGCAGGGATGGGCAGGAATGTGTCTGTTTATTGTTATATTGTACTCTCCCGAGTGCTTAGTGTGGTGTAAGTGCTCAATTAATACCATTGAATGAATGAATCAATTCATTCATTGAATTGAAGGGGGCCACAGGATGAGTGGCTTGGGGGTGGTCGGGGGATGAACATGGGGACAGGGACAACTCTCTTGATTTTTTCCTTCCATTTCTCTGGGATTGTTTCTTGGTTCTCCCAGCCTGAGTGACCTGTGTGCCAATTTCTTTTATATATTTTCTATATACATTATTATTATGGTATTTGTTAAGTGCTTACTATGTGCCAAGCACTATTCTAAGCACTGGGGTAGATACAAGGCAATCAGGTTGTCAATCAGTCAATCAATCAATCGTATTTATTGAGCGCTTACTGTGTGCAGAGCACTGTACTAAGCACTTGGGAAGTCCAAGTTGGCAACATCTAGAGACAGTCCCTACCCAACAGTGGGCTCACAGTCTAAAAGGGGGAGACAGAGAACAAAACCAAGCATACTAACAAAATAAAATAAATAGAATAGATATGTACAAGTAAAATAAATAGAGTAATAAATATGTACAAACATATATAGATATATACAGGTGCTGTGGGGAAGGGAAGGAGGTAAGATGGGGAGGATGGAGAGGGGGACTCACATGGGGCTCAAAGTCTCAATCCCCATTGTACAGATGAAGGAACTGAGGCCCAGAGAAGTTAAGCAGCTTGGCCACGGTCACACAGCAGACAAGTGGCGGAGCCGGGATTAGAACTCACGTCCTCTGACTCCCAACCCCGGGGTCTTTCCACTAAGCCACACTGCTACACATATACACAAACACACCCACCCCCACACACAAACACCACTCCCTTCCCCCAACGCAAAACACACTCATTAACCTTCTGAACGGCATGAAGAAAAATGAATAATCAACCCAAGGAGCACAGCTGGTGATTAATTTCACTAAATAGAAACTATAAAGCAGCATATTGCGGGGCGGGGGGGAGGGGGGATTCAATAAACAACATTTGATACAAATTTAATAGAACATATAACTCATCACCCCCCACTGGGTCAAAATACCCTCTCTCAAAGTCCTTCCAGCCAGGAGGGAGGAAGGGAGGCGAGGAGATTTCCACGGCTCTAGCCATACTTGGAGGTACCGTGTCTCTTCGGTCTGGGTTCTCAAAGCAAGTTCAAAATGTTAATAGCCGCTGCCGCCGCAGTCCTAATTAAGCGGGCTGTGATGGGCAGGATGGAAGAGGATGATTAAGAAGTGAAGAGTTTTGGGCAGGCGGTGCTTGGAAAGAAGTGGGCAGAGGACGGGATGAGCACCAGCCCCGGGCCGGCCAGAGCAGCCGCTGGACGGAGGCATCCAGTTTTTTGGTTTTTTTAATGGCCTAGTGGATAGAGCCTGGCTCTGGGAGTAATCAATCAATCAATCAATTGCATTTATTGAGTGCTTACTGTGTGCAGAGCACTGTACTAAGTGCTTGGGAAGTACACGTTGGCAACATATAGAGACAGTCCCTACCCAACAGTGGGCTCACAGTCTAAAAGGGGAAGACAGAGAACAAAACCAAACATACTAACAAAATAAAATAAATAGAATAGATGTGTACAAGTAAAATAAATAGAGTAATAAATGTGTACAAACATATATACATATATACAGGTGCTGTGGGGAAGGGAAGGAGGTAAGATGGGGGGGACGGAGAGGGGGACGAGGGGGAGAGGAAGGAAGGGGCTGAGTGTGGGAAGGCCTCCTGGAGGAGGTGAGCTCTCAGCAGGGCCTTGGAGGGAGGAAGAGAGCGAGCTTGGCGGATGGGCAGAGGGATTGGGGGCATTCCAGGCCCGGGGGAGGACGTGGGCCGGGGGTCGATGGCGGGACGGGCGAGAATGAGGTACGGGGAGGAGATTGGCGGCAGAGGAGCGGAGGGTGCCGGCTGGGCTGGAGAAGGAGAGAAGGGAGGTGAGGTAGGAGGGGGCGAGGGGATGGATGGACAGCCCGGAAGCCCAGGGTGAGGAGTTTCTGCCTGATGCACCACTGGAGATTTTGGAGGAGGGGAGTAACATGCTCAGAGCATTTCTGGAGTAAGAAGGTCATGGGTTCTAAACCAGGCTCTGCCACTTGTCTGCTCTGTGACCTCGGGCAAGTTACTTCACTTCTCTGGACCTCAGTTCCCTCATCTCTAAAATGGGAGCCTGTGAGCCCCACGGGGGACAGGGACTGTGTCCAACCCGATTTGCTTGTGTCCTTCTTTGGGCTTAGTACAGTGCCTGACACATAGCAGTTAACGAATGCCATAATTATCATTATTATTGCTCTGAGCCGGCCACTTTTCTAGGCACTGGGGTAGATACAAGCTAATCAGGTTGGACACAGTTCACGTCCCACAGTGGGGCTCACAGTCTTAATCCCCATTTTCTAGATGAGGGAACTGAGGCCCAGGGAAGCGAAGTGACTCGCCCAAGGTCACACAGCAGGCAAGTGGCAGAGCGGGGATTAGAACCCAGGCCCGTCTCTATCCACTCGGCGGTCTCCTCCACTTTTTTGATCATTTGATTTTTGCCTAAAGGAGCCTAACAGAAGATCATATACATGCAGCCAGCCCTAGAAACAGTGTGGCCTGGTAGATAGAGCGTGGTCCTGGGAGTCAAAAGGACCTGGGTTCTAATCCCGGTTCTGCCACACGTCTGCTGTGTGACCTCGGGCTAGTTGCCTCACTTCCTGGGCCTCAGTTCCTTCATCTGTAAAATGGGGATTAAGAGAGTGAAAAGCCTGTGGGACACAGACTCCGTCCAACCTGATTAACTTGTACCTGCCCCAGTGCTTAGTACAGAGCCTGGTATACAGGGAGCACTTACTAAATACCGTGAAAAAACAAAGGGGGCCACCTGCACCTGCATATAGGTAAAAATGTCCAAGGCGATAAAGCAGCTTGGCTTAGTGGGAAGAGCCCGGGCTTGGAAGTCAGAGGTCGTGGGTTCTAATCCTGGCTCCACCGCTTAGCGGTGTGACTTTGGGCAAGTCACTTACCTTCTCTGTGCCTCAGTGACCTCATCTGGAAAATGGGGATGAAGACTGTGAGCCCCATGTGGGACAACCTGATTACCTTGTATCTCCCCCAGCACGTAGAACGGTGGTTGGCACATAGTAAGCGCTTAACAAATACCATTATTATCATTATCATTATTATTAGTATTATTATTACTAAAGCCCTTGGCTCCCTCAATTTCCCCTCCAGCTCCCCTTGAAGGATTATTTATTTATTTGTAATCATCATCAATCGTATTTATTGAGCGCTTACTATGTGCAGAGCACTGGACTAAGCGCTTGGGAAGTACAAATTGGCAACATATAGAGACAGTCCCTACCCAACAGTGGGCTCACAGTCTAAAAGTCTAATTTGTAATGATGTCTGTCTCCTCCCCCTCTAGACTATGAGTTCGTGTGGGCAGGGATTGTCTCTCTCTTGCTGTATTACACTTTCCCAAGCGCTTAGTACAGTGCCCTGCACACCGTAAGCGTGCAGTAAGTACAGTTGAATGAATGAATGAGGCGGCAGGTGGAGGAGACCCTCAGGATGATTGACATCCTTTCTCCTGGGACCGTGGGCGACCCCGCCGCTCCAGCCACGGCCAAGGCCAGAGGCCCCCCGGGGTAGACTGAGTCCCACACGGGCACTGGAGCCCATCAGGTAGTTCTCCGCTCCAGCTGTGCCAGGGGATGGTCTTCGTGTCTTGTTTTGTCGTCCGTCTCCCCCTTCACGCCTGTGAGCCCGTTGTTGGGTAGGGACCGTCTCTATATGAAGCAGCGTGGCTCAGCGGAAAGAGCCCGGGCTTTGGAGTCAGAGGTCATGGGTTCGAATCCCGACTCCGCCACACGTCCGCTGTGTGATCTTGGGCAAGTCACTTCACTTCTCTGGGCCTCAGTTACCTCATCTGTAAAATGGGGATTAAGGCTGTGAGCCCCACGTGGGACAACCTGATCACCCTGTATCCTCCCCAGTGCTTAGAACAGTGCTTTGCACATAGTAAGCGCTTAACAAATGCCAATTATTATTATATGCTGTAGATTTGGACTTCCCAAGCGCTGAGTGCTCCGCACACAGTAAGTGCTCAATAAATACGATTGATGATGATGATCATCAAGAGAAGCAGCGTGGCTCAGTGGAAAGAGCCCGGGCTTTGGAGTCAGAGGTCATGGGTTCGAATCCCGGGTCCACCAATTGTCAGCTGTGTGACTTTGGGCAAGTCACTTCACTTCTCTGGGCCTCAGTTCTCTCATCTGTAAAATGGGGATTAAGACTGTGAGCCCCACGTGGGACAACCTGATCACCTTGTAACCTCCCCAGCGCTTAGAACAGTGCTTTGCACATAGTAAGCGCTTAATAAATGCCATCATCATCATCATCATCATCATCATGATGAGTAGAGTGCGCCGCACACAGTAAGCGCTCGATAAATACGACTGAATGAACGAATGAGAGGGGACCACCTATCCCCGGCCCACGTTGCCGCCGCCGAGGGGCCCGCCGTGCCCTCACCCTCTGCGCCCTGGTCTCGCCCCGCAGGGCGAGGTGTGCTCCGTGCCCTGTGCCCCCGGAACCTATGGCATCAACTGCTCCTCCGTGTGTTCCTGCAAGAATCGGGGCACCTGCTCTCCCGTGGACGGCTCCTGTGCCTGCAGAGAAGGTAACAGACCTAGCCGGCCTGGGTTCCAACCGGGCCTCCGTGCTTTTTTTTTTCTTCATCAATCAATCAATCAATCAATCAGTCAATCGTATTTATTGAGCGCTTACTGTGTGCAGAGCACTGGACTAAGCGCTTGGGAAGTACAAATTGGCAACATCTAGGGACAGTCCCTACCCAACAGCGGGCTCACGGTCTAAAAGGGGGAGACGGAGGACAAAACCAAACATACTAACAAAATAAAATAAATAGAATAGATATGTACAGGTAAAATAAATAAATAAATAAATAAATAGGGTAATAAATATGTACAAACATATATACACATATACAGGTGCTGTGGGGAGGGGAAGGGGGTAAGATGGGGGGGGATGGAGAGGGGGACGAGGGGGAGAGGAAGGAAGGGGCTCAGTCTGGGAAGGCCTCCTGGAGGAGGTGAGCGCTCAGCAGGGCCTTGATACCGATACCAATCAATCGTATTTATTGAGCGCTTACTGTGTGCAGAGCACTGTACTAAGCGCTTGGGAAGTCCAAGTTGGCAACCTATAGAGACGGTCCCTACCCAACAGCGGGCTCACGGTCTAAAAGGGGGAGACGGAGGACAAAACCAAACATGCTAACAAAATAAAATAAATAGAATAGATATGCACAAGTAAAATAAATAAGTAAATAGAGTAATAAATATGTACAAACATATATACAGGTGTCTATATATATATGTGTATGTATATATGTTATATACATATATATAACATATATACAGGTGTCTGTTAAGCGCTTACTATGTGTCAAACACTGTTCTAAGCACTGGGGTAGGTAATAATAATAATGACGGCATTTATTAAGTGCTTACTATGTGCAAAGCACTGTTCTAAGTGCTGGGCAGGTGACAAGGTGATCGGGTTGTCCCATGGAGGGCTCATAATCTTAATCCCCATTTTACTGATGAGGGAACTGAGGCACAGAGAAGTGAAGTGACTTGCCCAAAGTCACACAGCTGACAATTGGAGGAGCCGGGATTTGAACCCCTGACCTCTGACTCCAAAGCCCGGGCTCTTTACACTGAGCCACGCGGCTTTAAGTCGGACACGGTCCCGGTCCCACTTGGGGCTCACAATCTAAGTGGGAGGGAGAACAGGGATTGAAGCCCCATTTTACAGTTGAGGAAACTGAGGCACAGAGAAGTGAAGTGACTCGCCCAAGGTCACACAGCAAGCAGCCGGCAGAGCCGGGATCGGAATCCAAGTCCTCCAACTCCCAAGCCTGCTCTCTATCCATGGAGGAGCAGCGTGGCTCAGTGGAAAGAGCACAGGCTTTGGAGTCAGAGGTCATGGGTTCAAATCCCGGCTCCGCCAAGTGTCAGCTGTGTGACTTTGGGCAAGTCACTTAACTTCTCTGGGCCTCAGTTACCTCATCTGTAAAATGGGGATTAAGACTGGGAGCCCCCCGTGGGACAACCTGACCACCTTGTATCCCCCCCAGAGCTTAGAACAGTGCTTTGCACATAGTAAGCGCTTAACAGATACCAACATTATTATTATTATTATAAGGCCGCTTGCCTGCTCTCTGACACTGGATCGGTCACTTAACTTCAACAGGCCTCAGTTTCCCCATCTGGAAAATGGAGATAAAATACCTGTCCTTCCCTCCCCTTGAAATGTACTAAGCTCTTGGAAAAGTACGGTGCAATGAAGTGGGTAGACACGGTCCCTGCCTCAGATAGTTTGTGGTCTACTGTGTGCGAAGCACTGTACTAAGCACTTGGGAGAATAGAGCCGACAGACACAGTCCCTGCCTTCAAGTAGCTTGCGGTCTACTGTGTGCAGAGCACTGTGCTAAGCACTTGGGAGAGTAGAATACAGTGGTAGACATGGACCCTTTCTTAAGTAGCTTATTACCTAACTGTGTGCAGAGCACTGAACTGAGCACTTGGGAAAGTAGAGTTGGTAGACTCAACCAAGGCAGATGCCCGGGCAGACCCGGGGGAGGTGGCGGGAGACTAATCAATCAATCAATCAATCAATCATATTTATTGAGCGCTCACTGTGTGCAGAGCACTATACTAAGCGCTTGGGAAGTACAAGCTGGCAACATCTAGAGACAGTCCCTACCCAGCAGTGGGCTCACAGTCTGAAAGGGGGAGACGGAGAACAAAACCAAACATGCTAACGAAATAAAATAAATAGAATAGATATGTACAAGTAAAATAAATAAATAAATAAATAAATAGAGTAATAAATATGTACAAACATATATACATATATACAGGTGCTGAGCCCACTGTTGGGTAGGGACTGTCTCTATATGTTGCCAACTTGCACTTCCCAAGTGCTTAGTACAGTGCTCTGCACACTGTAAGCGCTCAATAAATATGATTGATGATGATGATGATCATCAGTCGTATTTATTGAGCGCTTACTGTGTGCAGAGCACTGTACTAAGCGCTTGGGAAGTACAAATTGGCAACACATAGAGATGATGATGATGCTGTGGGGAAGGAAAGGGATGGGTTTTTTTAGGACTAGACGAAGCCCCCACCCCTACCGCCATCGCCCCCTCCGCCACCTCGGCCGCCCGCTTCCCCGGTTTCAGGCTGGCAGGGCGCGGACTGCTCGCTCCCGTGCCGCAGCGGCTCGTGGGGGCACAACTGCAACCAGAGCTGCGTCTGTGCCAACGGGGCGGCCTGCCACCCCGCCGACGGATCCTGCTCCTGCTCCTCCGGGTGGCTGGGGGACGCCTGCGACCGGCCCTGCCCCGTGAGTGACCGCGGGGGCACCCGGGGGGAGGTGGGGGGAGACCCCGAGAGTGACCGCGGGGGCCCCAGGGGGTGGGGGGGTGGGGAGAGGGGCCGAGCCAGAGCCCCGTCCCAGCCCTAGCCAAGAAAGCCCATTCCCGATTTCCCCTTCTGGCACTGGCTCCCGGCCCAGCCCTCACTTCCCACCAGAGGCCCCAGGCCGGGCCTCCATCCCGGGTTTCCCCGGCCGGTCCCTCGGGGACGTGGGGCAGGAGCCACTCTGGCTCATCAGGGCCGGGCAACATCTCGGGGCGCGGGTGACCAGATTTGAAGGTCCCAACGGGCTTAAGGCTGCTCCACCAGTTCCCCTGGTCCCCCTCTGGGCTGTCGGCAGGACGGGACGTACGGCCTCAACTGCAGCCAACGCTGCGACTGCAGCCACGCCGACGGCTGCGACCCGGTCACGGGGCGATGCTGCTGCCTGCCCGGCTGGACCGGTGAGTCCCTTGCGCCCGGAGCCGTCTCCAGCCTCCTCCCCGGGCCCGCTGCGGGGATGCCGGACCGCCACCATGGAACTGCTGGGTGACGCCGCGGCTTCTGGGTGACCCCGGGCCTACAGGCTTCAACCTTGGGCCTGTAGTGTGACCCCGGGCCCGTTCCCCAGAACCGTGGTGTGACCCCTGGCATGGGCATCGGGTCTGCTGGGGGGGCCAGGCCTTCTGTGGGTTTGCTATGGAGGCCTCAGGCCCACAGCGTCACCCCGGGCCTACTCCCCAGAACTGCCGTGTGACCCCGAGCCGAGACTTCAGGCCCGCTCAGTGACCCCAGGCCTGAACCCTGGGCTGGCTGTGGGACCCCGAGGCCTGAACCTCCAGTGGCTACCAATCAATCTGCGCATCAGGCAGAAACTCCTCACCCTGGGCTTCCAGGCTGTCCATCCATCCCCTCGCCCCCTCCTACCTCACCTCCCTTCTGTCCTTCTCCAGCCCAGCCTGCACCCTCCGCTCCTCCGCCGCTAATCTCCTCCCCGTACCTCGCTCTCGCCCGTCCCGCCATCGACCCCCGGCCCACGTCCTCCCCCGGGCCTGGAATGCCCCCAATCCCTCTGCCCATCCGCCAAGCTAGCTCTCTTCCTCCCTTCAAGGCCCTGCTGAGAGCTCACCTCCTCCAGGAGGCCTTCCCACACTGAGCCCCTTCCTTCCTCTCCCCCTCGTCCCCCTCTCCGTCCCCCCCATCTTACCTCCTTCCCTTCCCCACAGCACCTGTATATATGTATATATGTTTGTACATATTTATTACTCCATTTATTTATTTATTTATTTTACTTGTACATATCTATTCGATTTATTTTATTTTGTTAGTATGTTTGGTTTTGTTCTCTGTCTCCCCCTTTTAGACTGTGAGCCCACTGTTGGGTAGGGACTGTCTCTATGTGTTGCCAATTTGTACTTCCCAAGCGCTTAGTACAGTGCTCTGCACATAGTAAGCGCTCAATAAATACGATTGATTGATTGATTGATTGATTGAACCCCAGACCTGTCATACAGCTTCCAGAGGACTGGGTTTCCATGCAGCAGTGGCACTTACTGACCTCCCACTGGGGCAGTGCACATTACTGAGCGCAGTGCGGACTCCCGAGACACGTTCCTTCCCCCCCAACCCGGGGCTTACACACTAACGGGAGAGACGGCCAGAAAGATATTTATAAACAACGGAATCGGAATAATTGAACGTACCGCTAAATATACTGTGCGTATATCAATCAATCAACAGTACTTATTGAGCTCATTCAGGGTAGTGTACTTTAAGTGCTTGAGAGAGTCCAATACAGTTGGTAGCTTACGGTCCAACAAATGCGACAGACACTATAATAAATGATAGGTAGAGGAAGGTACCAAGTCTAAAGCTGTGGGAAGAGAGAGTGAAGGGGGTCCATAACTCGGAGAAGCAGTGTGGCTCAGGGGAAGGAGCCCGGGCTTTGGAGTCAGAGGTCATGGGTTCAAATCCCAGCTCCGCCAACTGTCACCTGTGTGACTTTGGGCAAGTCACTTCACTTCTCTGGGCCTCAGTTGCCTCATCTGTAAAATAGGGATTAAAACTGTGAGCCCCCTGTGGGACAGCCTGATCACCTTGTAACCTCCCCAGCACTTAGAACGGTGCTTTGCACATAGTAAGCACTTAACAAATACCATTATCATTATTATTATTACTATCATAAGTCGTAGGTCCTGAGGATGGATATAAATAATTATGAAAGTGCTAGCCTCACCCCCTGACGTTATATGACTTGGGATGAGGGGAATTAATTGAGAAAGGATCGGTGTGGAGGAGATGGGATTTTAGGAGGGCTTCGAAGTTGGGGAGAGTTGGGGTCTGATGTATTTGGGAAGCAGCGTGGCCTAATGGAGAGAGCACAGGGCTGGGAGTCAGAAGGACATGGGTTCTAATCCCGGCTCTGCCATGCATCTGCCGTGTGAGCTTTGGCAGGTCACTTCGCTTCTCGGGGCCTCACTTCCCTCATCTGTAAAATGGGGATTAAGACTGTGAGCCCCCTGTGGGACAACATGATCACCTTGTAACCTCCCCAGCGCTTAGAACAGTGCTTTGCACATAATAAGCGCTTAATCAATGTCATCATTATTATTATTATTAATAGTAGTAGTAGTATTAGTAGTAGTAGTAGTATTCTCGGTGCCTCACTTCCCTCATCTGCAAAATGGGCGATTCGATAGCTGTTCTTCCTCTTTCGTAGATCGGGAGCCCCATGTGAATCTGCCCCAGTGCTTAACACAGTGCTTGGTGCATAGAAAGTGCTTATCAGATACCAGTATTACTGTCATTATTATTACTATTATTATATTTAGAGAGGGAGGGAGGGACTGCCAGGCTCGGGAAATAGCCTAAAAGTGAGGCGAGTATAGAGGCAGAATGTAGAGGGTGAGGTAGAGTTGAAAGGTGATTCTGGGAGGAATAAAAAATAACCGGTTAGGGACTGTCTCTATATGTTGCCAACTTGGACTTCCCAAGCGCTTAGTCCTGTGCACTGCACACAGTAAGCGCTCAATAAATGAGATTGATTGATTGATTGATTGATTGGTACACGCTTACTATGTGCCAAGCACTGTTCTAAGCATTGGAGTGGGAACAAGATAATACGACCGGCCACCGTCCCCATCCCACGTGGGGTTCATAGGCAAATAAGCGGATGAAGAGAGTCAATGCTTCAAACGGGAAAAGTTGGGAGAGGGTCTAGAAGTTATTTTTTAAAATAATAATAATAATAATAATAATAATAATAATAGCATTTATTAAGTGCTTACTATGTGCAAAGCACTGTTCTAAGCACTGGGGAGGTTACAAGGAGATCAGGTTGTCCCATGGGGGGCTCACAATCTTAATCCCCATTTTACAGGTGAGGTAACTGAGGCACAGAGAAGTTAAGTGACTTGCCCAAAGTCACACAGCTGACAATTGGTGGAGCCGGGATTCGAACCCATGAACTCTGACTCCAAAGCCCGGGCTCTTTCCACTGAGCCACTCTGCTTCCCCATGAATGGTATATGCTAAGTGCTTACTACGTACCAGGGACTGTACTAAGCGCTGGGCTAGATCCAAGCTAATCAGGTTGCACACAGCCCCTGTCCCACATGGGCCTCACAGTCTGAATCCCCATTTTACAGCTGAGGGAACTGAGGTCCCCGAGAAGTGAAGTGACTTGCCCATGGTCACAGAGCAGATACGTGGTAGAGCTAGAACCCAGGCCCCTCCTACTCCCAGGCCCTTGCTCTATGCACTAGGCCCCGCTGCTTCTCAAATGGTTAAATGGGACCTATTGAGCACTCCCTAGCTGCCTAGATCACAGGTAGACTTAGTACGGGGAAGCAGTGTGGCTCAGTGGAAAGAGCCCGGGCTTTGGAGTCAGAGGCTGTGGGTTCAAATCTCGACTCCGCCAATTGTCAGCTGTGTGACTTTGGGCAAGTCACTTCACTTCTCTGGGCCTCAGTTCCCTCACCTGGAAAATGGGGATTAAGACTGGGAGCCCCCCGGGGGACAACCTGATCACTTTGTAACCTCCCCAGCGCTTAGAGCAGCGCTTTGCACATAGTAAGCGCTTAATAAATGCCATTATTATTATTATTATTAACGTCTCTGTGCCTCAGTTCCCTCATCTGTAAAATGGGGATGAAGACTGTGAGCCCCACGTGGGACAACCTGATCACCTTGTATCTCCCCCAGTGCTTAGAACAGTGCTTGGCACATAGTAAGTGCTTAACAAATACCAACGTTATTCTTATTCTCTAAACGTAGCGTAAGCCTATCGGAGTCGCTTTAATTTTTCATCAACGTCAATCCGAGTGACCTGATAAGATTTTAATGCCGTTCGCTGCTTAAAAATTCTCTCGACCGGGTCCCTTTCAGCGTGACACCTGCTGGGACAAGGCTAATTTAGGAAAACTTGAATTATGGAGTCATATCAGTCTCCTTTGATGTCCTTCCACGGATTATAGCAGGGGCTTTTCTAGGCATCTGGGGGAGGTAGGGGGGCCAAGCGGCCAGATAATGGGATGGGATATAATGATGGCATTTATTAATCGCTTACTATGTGCGAAGCACTGTTCTAAGCGCTGGGGAGGTTACAAGGTGATCAGGTTGTCCCACGGGGGGCTCACAGTCTTCATCCCCATTTTACAGATGAGGTAACTGAGGCCCAGAGAAGTGAAGTGACTTGCCCAAAGTCACACAGCTGACAATTGGCGGAGCTGGGACTTGAACCCATGATCTCTGACTCCAAAGCCCATGCTCTTTCCACTGAGCCACGCTGCTTGATATAGCCGTCAAACTTTCTGTTCCTGGGTTTGGGGCGTTTTTAGGCAGTTGCGGGACTTTGGGGAGGGGCCGAGGAGGGCAGAGAGCCAAGAGGATGAGCCGGGAGGGGCCGCTGCCGGAGCCGGAGAGAGTCTAATTGGAAAACTCGACCAGTTGCCTGGAAACTTCTACAACTGGAACTTCCAGTTGCAAACTTCCAGTTGCCTCTTCTAGACTGGGAGCCCACCTTCTAGACTGGGAGCCCGCCGTCTTCTAGCCTGTGAGCCCGCTGTTGGGTAGGGACCGTCTCTATATGTTGCTAACTTGTACTTCCCAAGCGCTTAGTCCAGTGCTCTGCACACAGTAAGCGCTCAATAAATACGACTGAATGAATGAATGAATGATACTTGCTGCGGGCAAGGAACGTATCCCGGCCTAGTGGCTAGAGCCCGGGCCTGGAAATCAGGAGGATCTGGGTTTCGATCCCGGTTCCTCCACTTGTCTGCTTTGTGACCTTATGCAAGTCACTTCACTTCTCTGTGTGCCTCACTTCTCCCATCTGGAAAATGGAGATTAAGACTGTGAAGCCCAGGGATGGGGAGGTGGCCTGAGGCTGGCAGGGTGACCTCCCACATCCAGAGCCCAGCAGGATCCACAGTCATCAGGGGGTCTTCACAGACTGTGAGCCCCTTCTCGACTGTGAGCCCGCTGTTGGGTAGGGACCGTCTCTATATGTTGCCGACTTGTACTTCCCAAGTGCTTAGTACAGTGCTCTGCACACAGTAAGCGCTCAATAAATACGATTGAATGAATGAACCGGTGGCTCCCCTCCCCCAGCCCCTGCCGAGACCTGCCCACTGCAGGCCCGAAGGGCCCAATGCTCCCCAGTCAAGTTGACCAGAAAAAAGTTACAGCCCACTGACCATCCAGAGTGCGGGCGGGGGCTCTTTGGGAGACGCCGGATCCCCCCCGCTCCCGCCCCCCAGCCCGCCTGTCCTCCCCGCAGGTGTCCGCTGCGACAGCTCCTGTGTCCAGGGCCGCTGGGGTCCGGACTGCGCCATCGCCTGCCGCTGCGAGAACGGAGGGTCCTGCTCCCCTCAAGACGGGGCCTGCGACTGCGCCCCAGGCTTCCGCGGACCTCTGTGCCAGAGAAGTGAGACCACCCCTGACCCCCGACCCCTGACCTCTCTGCTCCTCTCCCCCTGACTTCTGTGGATCCCTGTGCTGGAGAAGAGAGAATGGCCCCCGACCCCGACACTTGACCCCTCCGCTCCCTTCCTCTCCTCCTGGCTTCCTCAGGCCCTGTGCCAGAGAAATGACACCCCTGACCTCTGACCCTTCCACTCTCCGACCCCAAATCCCTGCCCTCCTCTTCTCGGGCTTCCACAGGCCCCTGTGCCAGAGAAGTGGGACCACCCCCTGTGTGCCACCCCCTCGCTCCTCCTCTCTCCCCTCCCTCTTTGCCTGTCTGTCTCCCCCCCCCCCCCACCTTTGTCCGAGGTTCAGAGTTAGAGTCCCTGGAGCCCTCTGGGAATCTCGGAATGCTGGACAATGTGGAAAAGCCAGGCTTCCCTCAAAGGATCAGGGATCTGAGCCCCCACCCCCCCCCACCCATCGAAATGCCCTCTTTGGTCCCGAGTCGTGCAGGGGGAAGGGGGTGGGACAAGGAGTGGGACAGGGGGTCGGGAAAGGCCGGATCCCACTTCCCGGGACTCAGAAGTTCTGGGCCGGGGGTGATGCCAGAGGCCGATGGGGCGCTGGGCGGGGGGCTGGGCATGACCCTGTTGACCCCCCACCCCTAAATGTGGACCCAGTTTGCTCCCCGGGCTTCTACGGGCCGCGCTGCGGCCAGGCCTGCCCGCTCTGCGTGCACAGCACCGGGCCCTGCCACCATGTCACCGGTCTCTGCGACTGCCTTCCCGGCTTCACCGGTGCCCTCTGTAACCGAGGTAAGGCACTACCCTCCCGCCCCCACCCTCCGGCCCACCCCCCGCCTCTCTGGACCACCCCCGGGGCCCCGGGATTTGACGCCTCACCCACACACACAAGCACAAACAAAAAATTCTCACCGCTCGAGGCCCGGGAGAGCCTCCTGGCCTCCTTTTTTTTTTTTTTAATGGTATTTGTTGAGCACTTACTGTGTGCCAGGCACTGTACTGAGTGCTGGGGAAGATACAGGGTAATCAGGTTGAACAGAGTCCACGTCCCACATGGGGCTCATGGTCTTAATTCCCATTTTAATTGATGAGATAACCGAGGCCAAGAGAGTTTAAGTGACTTACCCAAGGTCACAAAGCAAACAAGGGGCGGAGCCAGGATTAGAATCCAGGTCCTTCTGGTTCCCAGGCCTGGGCTCTATCCGTTAGGCCACGGTGATTGTCACTTAACCACGTAGGTCAAGTAAGGAATCACAAAGTGAGGCAAATGAAGTTGGGCATCCATCACTCTTCCTCCGTATACCTGCCCGTGAAGTGACGAATGTGGAAACGGGGAACTGCACTGGGGCTGCTGGGGGACATGACAAGTGACAGAGCTGGGAGCGTCACCTCCCAGCCCCGTTTTTGGGCCGTAAATTAAATCCCCATCTGAGTAATGGCTCAGGGAGACTGGAAAGACACGTTTGTCCTGAGGGTGTGGAGTCCTGACAGGGGCAGGATTATAATGATGATTTTTTAAATGGTATCATCATCATCATCATCAATCGTATTTATTGAGCGCTTACTATGTGCAGAGCACTGTACTAAGCGCTTGGGAAGCACTTACTGTGCACCAAGCCCCATTCTACGTGCTGGGTAGATATAAGTGAATCAGGTCGGACACTGTCCCCGTCCCACATGGGGCCCCCAGTCTAAGCAGAAGGGAGAACGGGGATTGAATTCCCAAGCAGCGTGGCTCAGTGGAAAAAGCCCGGGCTTTGGAGTCAGAGGTCATGGGTTCAAATCCCGGCTCCGCCAACTGTCAGCTGTGTGACTTTGGGCAAGTCACTTAACTTCTCTGGGCCTCAGTTCCCTCATCTGTAAAATGGGGATGAAGAATGTGAGCCCCATGTGGGACAACCTGATCACGTTGTGAATTCCCCAGCGCTTAGAACAGTGCTCTGCACATAGTAAGCGCTTAATAAATGCCATTATTATTATTTTACAGTTGAGGGAACTGAGGCACAGAGAAGTGGAGTGGCTTGCCCGAGGTCACACAGCAGCCAGGTGGCAGAACCCCCATTAGAACCCGGATCCTCTCGACTCTTAGGTCCGGGCTCTTTCCAGGAGGCCGCACCGCTTTTCCTCGCCCCAATTCAGAGACGATTTATTCACGAGGTTTACTTATTAAGGACAGGAAACCCAGCAGAGGTGCAGGAGGACTAAATTATACCTTAAACAGCCGGAGAGTCGCTTTCTCAACTCTGGCGTCGGGGCCTGATTTATCGCCTGCTGCTGGAAGAGCCTTCTCTAATCGTGTTTGCTGTTAATGGTCGGGCCCTTGTTAAAAACGGACCCGACAGGTTTTCACAACCTGCTTTGCGGTGATTTACAGATTACAGAATCTGTTCCTCCGGGGTGAGGAGCTGTACGAAGGATCTCACTGAAGGGGTCTCAGCCTCTCGGGGTGTCAGAAGCCCCCCAACCTCTGCAGCACACCCGGCCCAACTGGCCGAATCGGTGCGGCCCAGGGGACCGGTCCTCGCTTGATTTATTCAAAGGCGAACAGCTGGTGGTAATAATAATAATGATAATAATAATAATAATAGTATTTGTTAAGCACTTACTATGTACAAAGCACTGTTCTAAGCGCTGGGGGGGGGATACAAGGTGATCAGGTTGTCCCCTCACAGTCTTAATCCCCATTTTACAGATGAGGGAACTGAAGCACAGAGAAGTTAAGTATAATAATATTGATGGTATTTGTTAAGCGCTTACTATGTGCCCAGCACTGTCCTAAGTGCCGAGGTAGATACCGGCTAATCAGGTTGTCCCACATGGCGCTCACAGTCTTAATCCCCATTTTACAGAGGAGGGAACTGAGGCCCAGAGCAGTTAAGTGACTTGCCCAAAGTCACACAGCTGACAAGGGGCGGATTAGAACCCATGACCTCTGATTCCCAAGCCCGGGCTCTTTCCACTAAGCCACATTACTTTGTAAGGGTGGCCCCTGGGCAAGAGAGTAATAATAATAATAATAACAATAACAATGATGGCATTTATTAAGCACTTACTATGTGCAAAGCACTGTTCTAAGTGCTGGGGAGGTTACGAGGTGATCAGGTTGTCCCATGGGGGGCTCACAGTCTTAATCCCCATTTTACAGCTGAGGTAACTGAGTCACAGAGACGTTAAGTGACTTGCCCAAAGCCACACAGCTGGCAATTGGCAATGTCGGGATTTGAATCCATGGCCTCTGACTCCAAAGCCCGGGCTCTTTCCACTGAGCCACGGCTGCTTCTCAAGTGCTTACTGAGTGCTTACTGTGTGCAGAGCACTGTACTAAGTGCTTGGGAAGTGCAAGTTGGCAGCATTTTCTAGCCTGTGAGCCCGCTGTTGGATAGGGACTGTCTCTAGATGTTGCCAACTTGGACTTCCCAAGCGCTTAGTCCAATCAATCAATCAATCATATTTATTGAATGCTTACTGTGTGCAGAGCACTGGACTAAGCGCTTGGGAAGTCCAAGTTGGCACCACATAGAGACGGTCCCTACCCAACAGTGGGCTCACAATCTAAAAGGGGGAGACAGAGAACAAAACCAAACATACTAACAAAATAAAATAAATAGAATAGATATGTACTGCACACAATAAGCGCTCAATCAATCAATCAATCAATCAATCGTATTTATTGAGTGCTTACTGTGTGCAGAGCACTGGACTAAGCGCTTGGGAAGTACAAGTTGGCAACATATAGAGACAGTCCCTACCCAACAGTGGGCTCATGGTCTAAAAGGGGGAGACGGAGAACCAAACCAAACATACTAACAAAATGAAATAAATAGAATAGATATGTACTGCACACAGTAAGCGCTCAATCAATCAATCAATCAATCATATTTATTGAGCGCTTACCGTGTGTAGAGCACTGTACTAAGCGCTTGGGAAGTACAAGCTGGCAACATATAGAGACAGTCCCTACCCAACAGCGGGCTTACAGTCTAAAAGGGGGAGACGGAGAACAAAACCAAACATACTAACAAAATAAAATAAATAGAATCAATCAATCAATCAATCGTATTTATTGAGCGCTTCCTGTGTGCAGAGCACTGGACTAAGCGCTTGGGAAGTACAAGCCGGCAACATATAGAGACGGTCCCTACCCAACAGCGGGCTCACAGTCTAGAAGGGGGAGACAGAGAACAAAACCAAACATACTAACAAAATAAAATAAATAGAATCGATCAATCAATCAATCGTATTTATTGAGCGCTTACCGTGTGCAGAGCACTGTACTAAGCGCTTGGGAAGTACAAGCTGGCAACATATAGAGACAGTCCCTACCCAACAGCGGGCTCACAGTCTAGAAGGGGGAGACAGAGAACAAAACCAAACATACTAACAAAATAAAATAAATGGAATCAATCAATCAATCAATCGTATTTATTGAGCGCTTACTGTGTGCAGAGCACCGTACTAAGCGCTTGGGAAGTACAAGCCGGCAACATATAGAGACGGTCCCTACCCAACAGTGGGCTTACAGTCTAGAAGACTCCCCCAGAGTCCCCCAGCGGGCAGAGTGGCGGGGCAGTGCCAGGGGAGAGAGGGGGCCGGGATTAGGCCCCGCAGCGTGTGCCAGCGGCGGAGCCGGGATTAGGCCTCGAGGCGGAGCGGTGGGGCCGGGGGGCTGGTGGTGGGAGAGGGTCAGGGAGCAGGGTGGGCAGCGGCAGGCTCCCCCCGGCCTCTCCCCAGCGTGTGCCAGCGGGCGGTTCGGGAAGGCGTGTGCCCAGGAGTGCGCCTGCACCAACAACAGCACCTGCAGCCCCATCGACGGCTCCTGCCAGTGCTCCCCGGGCTGGATCGGCCAGGACTGCGCGCAGGGTGAGCCGCGGCCCGGCCCGGAGACCCACCGAGGGACAGGGACGCCCCCCGGGATGGCCACCGCTGGAGGCCCAGCCCAGGAGGGGTGGTTGGGGAGCTGCTGGGAGTTTGGGGGCGGCACATGGGATCCCCCGGAACCCATCGGCGGAATCAAGCCGCCCGCCGTCGGGCAGCCCTCATGGCTGCATGAAGTCAACCTCCGGTGATGGACTCGGAATCAGATAATAATAACGACTACGGCACTCGTTAAGCACTTACTCTGTTAATAATAATGACTACGGCACTCGTTAAGCACTTACTCTGTGCCAAGCACCGTTCTAAGCACTGGGAGTTAATCAGGTTGTCCCACGTGGGCCTCGCAGTCCTAATTCCCATTTGACAGATCATCATCATCATCAGTCGTATTTATTGAGCGCTTACTGTGTGCAGAGCACTGGACTAAGCGCTTGGGAAGTACAAGTTGGCAACATATAGAGACAGTGCCTGCCCAACAGTGGGCTCACAGTCTAAAAGGGGGAGACGGAGAACAACACCAAATGTACTAACAAAATAAAATAAATAGAATAGATATGTACAAGTAAAATAAATAAATAATTAGAGTAATAAATATGTACAAACATATATCCATATATACAGGTGCTGTGGGGAAGGGAAGGAGGTAAGATGGGGGGATGGAGAGGGGGTCGAGGGGGAGAGGAGGGAAGGGAAATCAGATAATAATAATGACTACGGCACTCGTTAAGCACTTACTCTGTGCCAAGCACCGTTCTAAGCACTGGGAGTTAATCAGGTTGTCCCACGTGGGCCTCGCAGTCCTAATTCCCATTTTACAGATCATCATCGTCATCAGTCATATTTATTGAGCACTTACTGTGTGCAGAGCACTGGACTAAGCGCTTGGGAAGTACAAGTTGGCAACATCTAGAGACAGTCCCTGCCCAACAGTGAGCTCACAGTCTAAAAGGGGGAGACGGAGAACAACACCAAACGTACTAACAAAATAAAATAAATAGAATAGATATGTACAAGTAAAATAAATAAATAATTAGAGTAATAAATATGTACAAACATATATACATATATACAGGTGCTGTGGGGAAGGGAAGGAGGTAAGATGGGAGGGATGGAGAGGGGGACGAGGGGGAGAGGAGGGAAGGGGAATCAGATAATAATAATGACTACGGCACTCATTAAGCACTTACTCTGTGCCAAGCACCGTTCTAAGCACTGGGAGTTAATCAGGTTGTCCCACGTGGGCCTCGCAGTCCTAATTCCCATTTTACAGATGAGGGAACTGAGGCACAGAGAAGTGATGTGACTTGCCCAAGCTCACCCAGCTGCCGGAATTAGAACCCAGGTTCTCTGACTCCCCGCCTGTGCTCTCTCCACTAGGGTCATACTACTCCTATTTATTGAGCGCTTACTATGCACAGGTCACTGTGCTGAGTGCTTTGGAGAGTACGGTGCAGCAGAGCGGGTTGACACGTTTCCTGACGAAATAAGTCGGTTATGCCGTCAGAGGCCCTTGTCTCCATCGCCAGAGGGGTGTCTCATCAGCCCTTCTGAGTGTGCCAACAGATCGGAGGGGGACGGATGACAGTAACTCGCCTCAAATCAACCAACCAGTCCTATTTACTGAGCTCTTACTGGGTGCGGAGCACTCATTCATTCATATTTATTGAGCACTTTCTGTGTGCAAAGCACTGAAGTGAATGCTTGGGAGACTACAGTATAACAATAAACAGACACGTTCCCTGCCCACAACGAGTTCATAGTCTAGAGATCACTGTACTACGCGCTAGGGAGAGTATAATATGACAATCAGCAGACACTTTCCCTGCCTACAAGGAGCTCAGATTCTAGAAAGCACTGTACTAAGCACTAGGGAGAGTATAATAGGACAATCAGCAGACACATTCCCTGCCTACAAGGAGCTCAGAGTCTAGAGAGCACTGTACTAAGCGCTAGGGAGAGTATAATAGGACAATCAGCGGACACATTCCCTGCCTACAAGGAGCTCAGAGTCTAGAAAGCACTGTACTAAGCGCTAGGGAGAGTATAATATGACAATCAGCGGACACATTCCCTGCCTACAAGGAGCTCACAGTCTAGAGAGCACTGTACTAAGCACTAGGGAGAGTATAATATGACAATCAGCAGACACATTCCCTGCCTACAAGGAGGTCAGAGTCTAGAGAGCACTTGGGAGAGTACAATGTAACAGTTGCCGACTTGTACTTCCCAAGCGCTTAGTACAGTGCTCTGCACACAGTAAGCGCTCAATAAATTTGATTGATTGATTGATTGACTGATTGATAGGCAGCGAGCAGTGGCTTGTTTTAAAACTGGGGATGTTTCACCGTGTAGATCCTTTTCCGCGCCCCTTCAAGGGGGCTGAGAGCTTTGGGGTGGGGGGAAGAGACTCAAATCTGTCACTGGGAAGGGGGTCGGTGGTTTCCTTTCCATCATCCCCTCCGTCCCCTGTTCAGTCGGTGACCCCGGGGCGGGCCGAGGCCCACAGAGCCAAGAGGAGGGCGGCCTCTGGTTCCTCGGGCCTCCTGCCTTCCGCCTCCCCCTCAGTGTCCATCCGTCCATTTTTCTGCCTCCGTCCCCCTCTCCCCTGCAGCCTGCCCGGCGGGATTCTGGGGCCCCGACTGTTTCCACACGTGCAGTTGTCACAACGGAGCCGCCTGCAGCGCGGACGCCGGGGAATGCCGCTGCGGCCCAGGCTGGACCGGCCTCTACTGCACGCAGCGTGAGCCGGGGGGTCTGGACGGTCAGGGAGAGGGGGTGGGCGACGGTGGGGGGACGGCCGCCCATCCAGCCCCAAGCCGCGTCGGCCCACCGCATGGCTTCCGGCCGGTCCCAGCCGGCCACGGCCCGGCGGGGGCCAATCCCGCTCGGGCCGAGTTCCAGGAGGCCGGTCCCGCCAAATCCGCTCTGGCGGAGGTCCGGACCAGCCTGACTTCACTCCCCGGGAGAAGCGGAGAGGGTCCGGATGGCCCGGGCAGTGCCCCTCCGCACGCCCTCGAGGACGATCCGAGCGGGAAAGGAGGGCCGTGACCGGGGGCCGCGCCCATGGTTGCCCATCCCTACACCTCCCGATCCGGGGGTCGGGGGAGACGTCGGGGCCGGGGATCCCAGCACCCCCACTCTCCCCTTCCCTGCCCACACCGCAACGTCCTGGTTTGGGTTCCTCAGGCTGCCCCTCGGCCTTCTACGGGAAGGACTGCGGCCACCTTTGCCAATGTCAGAACGGGGCCGACTGCCATCACGTCAGTGGCCGGTGTGGCTGCCGGACGGGCTTCGCCGGGCGCCACTGCGAGCAGAGTAAGGAGCCCCGACATCCCCCACCCTTCCCAGATCTGGGGGCGGGAAGGGAGGAAGGCCCAAACTCCTGATTTTCTAGACTATGAGCCCACTGTTGGGTAGGGACCGCCTCTATATGTTGCCAACTTGTACTTCCCAAGCGCTTAGTACAGTGCTCTGCACACAGTAAGCGCTCAATAAATACGATTGATTGATCCCGCTAAGCTGAGGAAAAGGGCTCCAACCACCTCCTCTTTCCCCTTCCCTCGTCCCGTTCATTCATTCAAATCGCATTTATTCATTCAGTCAGTCAGTCGTATTCATTGAACGCTTGCTGTGTGCAGAGCACTGTACTAAGCGCTCGGGAAGGACAAGTCGGCAACATATAGAGACGGTCCCTACCCAACGATAGAAGGGGGAGACAGGCAACAAAACACAACGTGTGGACAGGTGTCAAGTCGTCAGAACAAATAGAATTAAAGCTAGGTGCACATCATTAGCAAAATAAATAGAATAGTAAATATGTACAAGTAAAATAAATAGAGTAATAGATCTGCACAAACATATATCCAGGTGCTGCGGGGAGGGGAAGGAGGTAGGGTGGGGGGATGGGGAGGAGGAGAGGAAAAAGGGGGCTCAGTGTGGAAGGCCTCCTGGAGGAGGTGAGCTCTCAGTAGGGCTTTGAAGGGAGGAAGAGAGTTAGCTTGGTGGATGTGCGGAGGGAGCGCTTAGTACACACAGTAAGTGCTCAATAAATACGATTGATTGATTGATTCTGGGCCAGGGGGAGGACGTGGGCCGGGGGTCGACGGTGGGACGGGCAAGAACGAGGCCCAGCGAGGAGGTTAGCGGCGGCAGAGGAGCGGAGGGTGCGGGCTGGGCTGGAGAAGGAGAGAAGGGAGGTGAGGTAGGAGGGGGCGAGGGGATGGACAGCCTTGAAGCCGAGAGTGAGGAGTTTTTGCTTGATGCATTATTGAGTGCTTACTGTGTGCAGAGCACTGTACTAAGCACTTAGCACCGTACTAAGCCTCCTGCTGGGTGCCTGCGTGGACCCCTGGGCCCTCCGAGAGATTAAATTTCTCAACATTAGGTTCAGGTCGGAGCCAGGGGCTGTAATCGGGCCCAGTCACGGTGACCCCCGAGCAGGTGGGGGCTCATTCTTTCCCCCTCCCCGACCTGGGCAGGTCCAGGGGGAGCCGAGAGGGAGAGCATCGATCCATCAGTCGACCAAGGGCATTTCTTGAGTGCTTACTCTGTGCAGAGCACTGGACTAAGCGCTTGGGAGAGGACAGTACAGCAGAGTTGGCAGACGCGTCCCCTGCTCACAACGAGCTCGCAGCCATTAATAGGAATAATCTATAATATAGAACTTAAATATACGTTCAGGAGTGAATATGTGCGGTTAAAGCCCGGAAATGGGGGGGACCCCCGACTTTTGCAGCGGGAAGCGTTCAGGTCGGATGTGAGGAAGGAATTCCCAGAAGGAGGGTCAGAGTCAGGTGCGGCTGGCCGGGCTGGAGGAGAGGCCAGCCCCGGGAAGGAGCCACCCTGAGGGAAGGAACAATCTGCCATTTTCCACCCCCACTCAACACATAGCGTAGGTCATCCTCGCCTTGCTCAGTCTTAACAATGATGTCATAAACAAATGCCATTATTATTATTTGTACATACCTATTCTATTCATTTTATTTTGTTAGTATGTTTGGTTTTGTTCTCTGTCTCCCCCTTTTAGACTGTGAGCCCTCTGTTGGGTAGGGACTGTCTCTATATGTTGCCAACTTGGACTTCCCAAGCACTTAGTACAGTGCTCTGCACACAGTAAGCGCTCAATAAATACAATTGATGATGATGATGATAAACAAGAGCGTTCAGTCACTCCCCACACCTCCCTGCCTCCCTCCCTCCCTCCCTCAATCAATCGATCGTATTTATTGAGCACTTACTGTGTGCAGAGCACTGGACTAAGCGCCTAAGGGCCCCTCCATCCCGAGGGGCCCAGGCAGCCCAGTTCTGCGTCCCCCCACCGGGCCCTGTAAGCAGACAACAGTTGCTTGGCCGCCGTCTTTGGGCCAGTTGGGCCGCCTCACCCTGGGGCAGTTGCTTCCCCCACTTCCCGTCTGAATAATAATAAATTGTGGTATTTTGTTAAGCGCTGACTATGTGCCAAGCACGCCGGGGTAGATACAAGCTAATCAGGTGGGGCATGGTTCCTGCCCATGTGGGGCAAACAGTCTGCATTTGCATGTTCCAGATGAGGCAACTGAGGCACAGAGAAGCTAAGTGACTTGGCCAAGGGTCACACAGCAGGTGTGTGACAATCTGATCACCTTGTTAACCTCCCCAGTGCTTAGGACAGTGCTTTGCACATAGTAAGCGCTTAATAAATGCTATTATTATTATTATTATTATTATTATTATTCCCAGAATGCTCTCCGGGGACCTTCGGCTCCGGCTGTCAGCAGCTGTGTGAGTGTATGAACAATGCCACCTGCGACCACGTCACCGGCACCTGCTACTGCAGTCCGGGCTTCAAGGGCATCAGGTGCGACCAAGGTAAGTCACAGCGTGGGGGGGAATAGCCGGTAGGGAAGCAGCGTGGCCCAGTGGAAAGAGCCCGGGCTTTGGAGTCAGCAGTCGTGGGTTCGAATTCCACGTCTGCCACCTGTCTGCTGTGTGACCGTGGGCAAGTCACTTCACTTCTCTGGGCCTCAGTTCCCTCATCTGTCAAATAGGGATTAAGATTGTGAGCCCCACGTGGGACAACCTGATCACCTTGTATCCCCCCCAGCGCTTAGAACAGTGCTTTGCACATAGTAAGCTCTTAACAAATACCATTATTATTATTATTACTTAACTTCTCGGAGCCTCAGTTCCCTCATCTGTCAAATGGGGATTAAGATAGTGAACCCCACGTGGGACAACCTGATCACCTTGTATCCCCCCCAGCGCTTAGAACAGTGCTTTGCACATAGTAAGCGCTTAACAAATACCATTATTATTATTATTACTTAACTTCTCGGAGCCTCAGTTACCTCATCTGTAAAATGGGGATGGTGACTGTGAGCCCCACGCGGGACAACCTGATCACCTTGTATCCCCCCAGCTCTTCCTAGAACAGTTCTTTGCACGTAGTAAGTGCTTAACAAATGCCATTATTATTATTATTATTATTAATTCACACCTGGGCCTTGATTTCACACACTTTCTGTGGAGCTAGGGCCCTTTTTCTGGAGCCTGAGGTGAAGAGTAATAATAATAATAATAATAATAATAATAATGACATTTGTTAAGCGCTTACTATGTGCAAAGCACGTTTCTAAATGCTGAGGAGGCTACAAGGTGATCAGGTTGTCCCACGTGGGGCTCACAGTCTTAATCCCCATTTTCCAGATGAGGTCACTGAGGCCCAGAGAAGTGAAGTGACTTGCCCAAAGTCACACAGCTGACGGTCGGAGGAGCTGGGTTTTGAACCCATGACCTCTGACTCCCAAGCCCGTGCTCTTTCCACTGAGCCACACTGCTTCTCTAACTTCTTAACTTCTCTGTGCCTCAGTTACCTCATCTGTAAAATGGGGATTAAGACTGTGAGCCCCTCGTGGGACAACCTGATCACCTTGTATCCTCCCCGGCGCTTAGAACAGTGCGTTACATTTATTTGAATAATAAATGCCATTATAATTATTATATGCCAAGCTCTGCTCTAAATGCTGGGGTAGATACAGGCTAATAATAATAATACTAATGGCATTTATTAAGCGCTTACTATGTACAAAGCACTGTTCTAAGCACTGGGGAGGTTATGAGGTGATCAGGTTGTCCCACAGGGGACTCACAGTCTTAATCCCCATTTTCCAGATGAGGGAAGTGAGGCCCAGAGAAGTGAAGTGACTTGCCCAAAGTCACCCAGCTGACAATTGGCGGAGGCGGGATTGGAACCCCTGACCTCCGACTCCAAAGCCCGGGCTCTTTCCACTGAGCCACACTGTCCCATATGGGGCTCACAGTCCCATCCCCGTTTCACGGAGGAGATAACCGAGGCCCGGAGAAGTGGCGTGTCTTGCCCAAGGTCACGCAGCGGACGAGTACTAATCCCAAGCGCTTAGTCCAGTGCTCTGCACATAGTAAGCGCTCAATAAATACGATTGATTGATTGATTGATTGAGTGGCGGAGCCAGCGTTAGAACTCACGTCCTCTGATTCCCCAGCCCGTGCTCTTTCCATCATCATCAATCGTATTTATTGAGCGCTAAGTACTAAGCGCTTGGGAAGTCCAAATTGGCAACATCTAGAGACAGTCCCTACCCGACAGTGGGCTCACAGTCTAAAAGGGGGAGACAGAGAACAGAACCAAACGTACTAATGAAATAAAATAAATAGAATAGATAGGTACAAGTAAAATAAATAGATAAATAGAGTCATAATAGAGTAACCACTAGGCCGTGGTCCTGGCTGTCGGTCCCCGCCTCCCGGCAGGCCCGGCTGACGCCCGGCCTTTCTGTGCCAGCTGCCCTCATGATGGAGGAGCTGAACCCCTACACCAAGATGAGCCCGGCGCTGGGTTCGGAGCGGCACTCGGTGGGCGCCGTCGTCGGCATCGCCCTCCTCCTGCTCCTCGTCGGGGCCCTGCCGGCGCTGCTGGCCTGGCACCACCGGCGGCAGAAGGAGAAGGGCCACCACATGCCCAGCGTCTCCTACACTCCGGCCACGAGGATCGTCGGCACCGACTACTCCCTCTCGGGTGAGGGCCCCGGGGGGGCTCGGGAGGTGTGGGGGTCCCCTCGGTCGGGGGAGCGGCCTGAGCGTCTATCCTGCCTTCCGGCCTCCGTCTCCCCGGCGATGAGAGGCGGGCGCCGGGCAACCGAGCCAGGGGGTTCATTTCTTGCGGGGGCAGCGAGGGGGTCTGAGCTGGGGTTGGCGAGAGGCTACGGGAAGCCAAGGAGCCGGGTGGAACCACCGCTGGAGGTAAGAATAATAATAATAATAATAATATGGTAAGCGCTTACTATGGGCAAAGCACTGTTCTAAGCGCTGTCGGGGGCTACAGGGCGATCAAGTTGCCCCACGTGGGGTTCACAGTCTCAATCCCCATTTTACAGCTGAGGTGACTGAGGCTCAGAGAAGTGAAGTGACTTGCCCAAGGTCACACAGCAGACTTGTGGTGGTCAGGATTCGAACCCATGACCTCTGACTCCAAAGCCCGGGCTCTTTCCATTGAACCACGCTGCTTCTCTGGAGGTGCGTCCGCAGGCTACTTCCTTCCAGTGGGACATCATCATCATCAATCGTATTTATGGAGCGCTTACTATGTGCAGAGCACTGTACTAAGCGCTTGGGAAGTACAAGTTGGCAACATATAGAGACAGTCCCTACCCAACAGTGGGCTCACAGTCTAAAAGGGGGAGACAGAGAACAAAACCAAACATACTCACAACATAAAATAGAATAGATATGTACAAATAAAATAAATAAATAAATAGAGTAATAAATATGTACGAACGTATATACAGGTGCTGTGAGGAAGGGAAGGAGGTAAGTTGGGGGGGATGGAGAGGGGGACGAGGGGGAACGAGAGGGGGACGAGGGAGACTTGTGGTGGAGTCGGAATTCGAACCCATGACCTCCGACTCCAAAGCCCGGGCTCTTTCCATTGAACCACGCTGCTTCCCTGGAGGTGCGTCCGCAGGCTACTTCCTTCCAGTGGGACAGGCCGGGAATCCTCCGGACCGTAACAGTAATCATAATTGTCGTATTTGTTAAGCGCTTACTATGTGCAAAGCACTGTTCTAAGTGTTGAATGGGGGGGATACAGGGCGATCAAGTTGCCCCACGTGGGGTTCACAGTCTCAATCCCCATTTTACAGCTGAGGTAACTGAGGCTCAGAGAAGTGAAGTGACTTGCCCAAGGCCACACAGCAGACAGGTGGCGGAGTCAGAATTCGAACCCAGGACCTCTGACTCCAAAGCCCGGGCTCTTTCCATTGAACCATGCTGCTTCCCTGGAGGTGTGTCCGCAGGCTACTTCCTTCGGGTGGGACAGGCCGGGAATCCTCCGGGCCGTAACAGTAATCATAATTGTGGTATTTGTTAAGCGCTTACTATGTGCCAGGGACTGTACTAAGTGCTGTGGTGGATATCAATCAATCAATCGTATTTATTGAGCACTTACTGTGTGCAGAGCACTTTACTAAGCGCTTGGGAAGTACAAGTTAGCAACATATAGAGGCGGTCACTACCCAACAGTGGGCTCACAGTCTAAAAGGGGGAGACAGAGAACAAAACCAAACATACTAACAAAATAAAATAAATAGAATAGATATGTACAAGTAAAATAAATAAATAAATAGAGTAATAAATATGTACAAACATATATACGTTGCCGACTCGTACTTCCCAAGTGCTTAGTCCAGTGCTGTGCACACAGTAAGCGCCCAATAAATGTGATTCAATGAATGAATGAATACCGGCAAGTCACACTGCTTCTCTGTCCCGTGTCCTTGGGCGAGTCACTTCACTTCTTCGTGCCCCAGTGGTCTCATCTGTAAAATGGGAATCAAGACAGTAAAGAACGCACGCGGGACGGGGACTGCGGCCGACCCTATTTGCTTAGTGTCCACCCCAGCGCTTAGTAGAGTGCCTAGCACGTAGTAAGCGCTAAACAAATACCATAATTGTTGCTATTATTATCATTTCTGTAGTAATGCTAGGAAAAGTTCAGGGAAAATGCAGACCAGCTTCTAGAGGGAGAGAGGACCATGCCAAGGATAAGGGAAGAACCGTTCGAAAGGTTGCGGATTATGGCAGAGGACAGGACGTTTTGGAGAAAGTGGAGTTGCTATGAATTGGAAACCACTCGATGACACTCAATATTATTATTATTATTATTATTATGGGACTGAGGAGAGTTGGATCTGTCGGGGGGCGGGGACTGTCCGGTGGGCGGGGCCTGCGGAGGGCGTGACGTCATGGGGGTCTGCATGGGGGAGTGGTCTGTCTGCGTTGGGGGGGCTTGGAGAGGGGCTCAGTGGAAAGAGACCAGGCTTTGGAGTCCGAGGTCATGGGTTCAAATCCTGACTCTGCTGCTTGTCAGCTGGGTGACTTTGGGCAAGTCACTTCTCTGGGCCTCAGTGACCTCATCTGGAAAATGGGGATGAAGACTGTAAGCCCCCCCGGGGGACAACCGGATCACCTTGTAACCTCCCCAGCACTTAGTACAGTGCTTGGCACATAGTAAGTGCTTGATAAATGCTCTGATGATGATGATGTCAGGGGCGTGGCCTGGCCGGTGGGCGGGGCCTGGCCAGGGGGCGTGGCCAGACAAGGGCCTGGCTTGGGGGCGTGGCCTGGAGGGGGGTGTCCGACCTGGGGGGCGGGGCCTGCGGTGGGCGGGGCTTGTTCTGGGGGCGTGGCCGGCGGTGAGCGTGGCCTCGGGAAGTTCCGGTCCGGGGGCGGGGCCTGTGGTGGGCGGAGCTTGTTAATGGGGGCGGGGCCCGTTCGGAGGGCTGATATGGGCATGTCCGGCCTGGGGGGGCAGGGCCTGCGAAGGGCGTGGCTTGTGTCTGGGGGCGTGGCTTGCTCTGGGGGCGGGGCCTGCGGAGGGCATGGCTTTTTCTAGACTGTGAGCCCACTGTTGGGTAGGGACTGTCAACTTGGACTTCCCAAGCGCTTAGTCCAGTGCTCTGTGCACAGTGAGTGCTCAAGAAATACGATTGATTGATCGACTATGGAGGGCGTGGTCGGTGGTGGGCGTGGCCTGTCCAGAGGGGGCTGGGCCGTGGGCGTGGCTTGCTCTGGGGCGTGGCCGTCCTGGGGGCGGGGCCTGGGATGGCGGGGGGGGCTGCTTTTTGGGGGCGGGGCAAGTCTCCGACTGGGCGTGGTCACTCAGGGTGTGGCCTGGAGTGGGCGTGGTCTGTCCGGAGGAATGGCCCGGCGTGGGCGTGGCCTGCCATGGGTGTGGCATGGAGTGGGCATGGTCTATCCGGGGGCACGGTCCGCTGTGGGCGTGGTCTGTCAGGGGGCGTTACCCGGGGGCGTTGTCAGCTGTGTGACTTTGGGCAAGTCATTTAACTTCTCTGGGCCTCAGTTGCCTCACCTGTAAAGTGGGGATTAAGATTGTGAGCCCCACGTGGGACAACCTGATCACCTCGTGTCCTCCCCAGCGCTTAGAACAGTGCTTTGCACATAGTAAGCGCTTAATAAATGCTCTCATTATTATTATTAGTAGTAGTAGTATTAGTATTGTCTATTGGGGGCGTGACCCGTACAGGGCGCTGTCCACCCTGGGACGAGGCCCGGGTGGGCGTGGTCTCGTGTGGGCGTGGCCTGGTGTGGGCGTGGTCTGTCCGGGTGCGGGCCCCCGGATTGGGTGGGGTCTGTTCGGGGCGGGGCCTGACGTGGGCGTGGTTTTTGTCGGGGGCGTGGTCTATCTGGGGGCGTGTCCCTGCGTGGGCGTGCCCCCGCCACTGGGCGTGGCCCGTAGTTGGCGCTGCCTATCAGGGGGCGTGTTACCCCGTGTGGGCGTGGTCTGCCGGTGGGCGTGGTCTCGAGAGTGGGCGTGGTCTGTCAGGGGGCGGGGGCTTCCCCGCGCACCGCCTGGAACGGCTGGCAGGCTGCGCAGGCGCAGAAGAGCCTCCATAATGTTGCCTGTCTTTCCTCACCTCACAGGTGAGGATACAATCAATCAATCAATCGCATTTATTGAGCGCTTATTGTGTGCAGAGCACTGGACTAAGCGCTTGGGAAGTACAAGTTGGCAACATATAGAGACAGTCCCTACCCAACAGCAGGCTCACAGTCTAAAAGGGGGAGACAGAGAACAAAACCAAACATACTAACAAAATCAATCAATCAATCAATCGTATTTATTGAGCGCTTACTGTGTGCAGAGCACTGTACTAAGCGCTTGGGAAGTACAAGTTGGCAACATCTAGAGACAGTCCCTACCCAACAGGGGGCTAACAGTCTAAAAGGTGGGCTCACAGTCTAAAAGGGGGAGACAGAGAACAAAACCAAACATACTAACAAAATAAAATAAATAGGATAGATATGTACAAGTAAAATAAATAGAGTAATAAGTATGTACAAACATATCTACATGTATACAGGTGCTGTGGGGAAGGGAAGGAGGTAAGATGGGGGATGGAGAGGGGGACGAGGGGGAGAGGAAGGAAGGGGCTCAGTGTGGGAAGGCCTCCTGGAGGAGGTGAGCTCTCAGCAGGGCCTTGAAGGGAGGAAGAGAGCTAGCTTGGCGGAGGGGCAGAGGGAGGGCATTCCAGGCCCGGGGGATGACGTGGGCCGGGGGTCGACGGCGGGACGGGCGAGAACGAGGAACGGTGAGGAGGTTAGCGGTGCCAGGGGAGCGGAGGGTGCGGGCTGGGCCGGAGAAGGAGAGAAAGGAGGTGAGGTAGGAGGGGGCGAGGGGATGGACAGCCTTGAAGCCCAGGGTGAGGAGTTTCTGCCTGATGCGCAGATTGATTGGTTGGTAGCCACTGGAGATTTTTGAGGAAACCACTGTCACGCGGGGAGGGGGCTTTGGGCTTTACCTCCAGCCCTGAGAAGCAGCACGGCCTCGGTCCCAATGCCAGCTCTGCCAGCTGCCTGCTGTGTGACTTCAGGCAAGTCACTTAACTTCTCTGTGCCTCAGTTTCCTCAACTGAGAAATGAGGATTCGATACCTGTCCCCCCTCCTGTGTAGACCGTGAGCCCCACGAGGGGCAGGGAAAGCGTCCAACCGGAACAACTCGTGTCTACCCCGGCGCTTAGAACAGTGCTTGACACGTAGTAAGTGCTTATAATAACAATAATTACAACAAACGGACCAAGTAGCAGCAGCGTGTGAAGCAGCGTGGCTCAGTGGAAAGAGCCCGGGCTTTGGAGTCAGAGGTCATGGGTTCAAATCCCGGCTCCGCCTCAGGTCTGCCGTGTGACCTTGGGGAAGTCACTTAACTTCTCTGAGCCTCAGTTACCTCATCTGTAAAAATGGGGATGATGACTGTGAGCCCCATGCGGGACAACCTGATCACCTTGTATTCCCCCCCCCCAGCGCTTAGAACAGTGCTTTGCACATAGTAAGCACTTAAAAAATGCCGTTAAAAAGAAAAAAAAAGTAGTGTGAAAATGCTTCGGGACTACAGGTGCCGCGCAATGGAGGGCCATCCCGGGGGTGTCCGGTGGACATCGCGCCAGTGGCCCACGGGGCTCAGGGAGACGGGGGGCAGGCCGCCCCTCTTCCCTTTCCTTGCCCGCGGCGCGAAGGCAGTCGGCGGTGACGTGATGCCTTGTTTTCTCCCCAGATGTATCGCACAGTAGCGGCAGCGGGCAGCACCTCCCCAACCCCAACTACCATCCCCTGTCCTGCGCGGGGTCTCCTGAGCCCGTCAGTAGTCTGGACGGGAGCAGCTTCAGTAAGGTACCGCTTCTCAGACGCGCCTCCCCCTTCCTTCAGAGACAAGGGCCCCCCTCTCTCCACCTCTGCTGGCTCGGCTCCTGGGTGCCGGGTGACCTTGGGGCGGTCGCTCACCCTCTCTGGGCCTCGTTTTTTGTTTAAAATGAGAATCACACCTGCCACTTCCTAACTCCCTGGAAGGCTGTGAGGGTGCGGTGGAATGAGCTTTGGGAAAATGAACGTGCCGTACGTACCCCCGGTGGGGTTCGAAATAAATGGCAGGAGCCCACTTTGCTCTGTTTTCTGGAAAGCAAAGGCCAAAAATTTTCCATACCATCCGTCTCTTCCCACCCCCATCGCGGGGTGGGGGCAAAATGAAACCAGGGGTGGAAAGTTTGCTCCTCACCCCCAGACCAGATTCAATTTCTCGAGAACCTGGAGAGGCTGTGGAGATGAAGCACAGAATCCCCGGGCATCAGTCTCTCTTGTCCCCATGCTTCCTCTCCCTGACTTCGTCTCCCCAACCATGTCTCTGTTCTTCCTGGAGTTCTGTTGAACCTCGTTAGCCCCAAATAGTCTCAGTCCCCGGCTCTAGTCAAGGAGGCAAGGCCCCGGCAAGGGTGAGCCCCCGCCCCGGCCCTGTTTCAAGGCTCAACCTGTGCCCTCTGCCCTCTCTGAGGGGCCCGGGGTGGTCGCCGCTGGGCTCACCTGGACCCCCTCCCCTCCTATGCACCACCCTGTCCAGCACCCCTTAGGAGCGGGCCGCAGTTCTGCCCCCAGGATCACCCTCTGTGCTCCCGTCCAGGCCCCCAAAACCCACTTGGGGTGACTTGAGCAGACGCAGCCGGGGAGGATGATGAGGTATTTATTAAACGCTTACTATGTGCCAAGCACTGTTCTAAGCACTGAGTCCACCTCAAGGGTCTGTCTCCAACTCCTTTCCCCACTTCTAAACTTATATCGGGAGCCCCCTGAGGGTCTATTTCTCACCTGGGTAATCTCTCCCAGAGTTTAGCACAGTCTCCTGCACAAAGTACGTGTTTAATAGGTACTATTATTAATCACGCCTAAGCTGTGCACACGCAGACACACACACAGGGCATGGCAGGAAAAGGTGACCGCCACCCTCGGATAAAGGCCCCCGGGCTTGGGCACACGTATAATGTTAAGTTCTTCTTGAATTCTTGGCCTGCCGGCAAGCAGGAGACACGGGTGCTGTGTCCTTGCGCCACGGGGGAGCCTAGGGGCTGACCGATCAGAGGCCAGAGGGGAAGGTGGAAGGCTTGCGGACCGGCGGACCCGGCCGGGGACGAGGCTGCGACCCCTCCGGGCGGCTGTGCCCGTTTTAGTCCTAGGGTCGCCAGCTCCCCGCCCTGTTGAGAGGTCATTTGATCCATCCCTCTGCCTCCTGGCTGGGCCGTGCCTAGCCCATTGAAGGAGGCGCTCCGTCCTTAGCTTCAGAGGTGGCGAATCTACCCGGCGAGCGACTTGGGGTCCCCCGTGGCTTAGATTGTCCTAACGTCGAATCCACATCTGTCCAGCGGCAGTTCACGCCTGGTTCCCCTCGGCCTGGCTCACAGGAAACAGATCCCAGAGGCTCCTTCCTTCCTTCCTCCCTCCATCCTCTTTGCCTACCCCCGCCCCCACCCTGCTGATAACCCAACCAGCCTCTTATCCAGTCTTCCTCCAGCGGGCCTTGACCTTTTCCCTCCCGGGGAATTCGTCCCTTGGGGCCAGAGTACAGGCCAGCCTGCAGCTCCTCTCTGCCACTCTTCGGCCTGCAGGCCCCCACCCCCCCACATCTCCCAGAATGTGGGAGATGCTCTGCCTGGCTGCCGCCCCCCTCTGCGGTTTGCCCCCTGCCCCTCGCTCCTGGACCCCATACCGGGGGCTGGGGGCCTTTGGAGGTGATGTGGCAGGGCTCGGCCTCGGCCGTCCACCAGCGGTTGAAACATTGGTCCCGGTGCCCACATGCGGGGGATGCCCTGACGGAGCGGCCACCGCTCTGTCCCGCCGAGGTGGGGAGCGAGGCCGGCGGGTGTGCTTCGGCACGGGCCCGGGGCAAAGCAGAGGACCGAAAGTTTCCGTACCGTATGTTTCACCCCAGCCCGATCCATGGGATGGGGGCAGAGTGGAAGCAGGGGCGGGCAGTCTGCTCCACCCCTGCGACCCGACGGGATTTCTGGTGTTGATGGGACAGTGGGCAGCGTGGGTTCCTGGTGCCATCTGCTGTTTCGGGGGATTTGGCCTGTCATTTTGAGCTGTGTGTGTCCGGACCCAGCCCGGACTGGTCACACTCTCTTCTCCCCCCAACCCAGCATGACCCCCCGGGTACCCCGGGAATAAAGACCCCGCCCCACCATCCTGCTCCCAGACCCTGCTGCTCGCTTCCTCCCCAGCTGAAGAGGCGGTCTCCCCCATGACGAAGGGGGTGAACACCCTGCCTTTCTTTTTTGATGGCATTTACTATGTGCAAAGCACTGTTCTAAGCCCTGGGGAGGTTACACGGTGATCAGGTTGTCCCACGGGGGGGCTCACAGTCTTCATCCCCATTTTGCGGATGAGGGAACTGGGGCCCAGAGAAGTGAAGTGACTTGCCGAAAGTCACACAGCTGACAAGTGGCGGAGTCGGGATTTGAACCCACGGCCTCTGACTCCAAAGCCCGGGCTCTTTCCACTGAGCCACGCTGCTTCTGCTTGTCTCCCCCCTGCACTGTCAGAACTGCAGCGCCTGAGAGCCCTTCCTCTGTGGGAGGGAGGGGGAGAGAGAGACTGCCCTCAGCTCACCCGGCCATTCCTGTAGGCTCACGTGGCTTTTTCTGAGCACATGCCCACTCCCACCTATACATCTCTGGATGTGGCTCCCGCCGCCAGGGCCAGGAATTCCCAGCATAACATACTCCTGGGGCCATTTCCCCTCGGAAGTGGTCTGAGCCATCCCTGCAGGATGTCCAAACAAGCCGGTAGCAGAGGGGGTTCTCTCCTCTGGCCTTTAGTGGGCTGGGCTGGGTGGCGGGGAAGGGGCCAGAGAGAAACCAACCGAACCTCGGTGCTGAGAGACACGAGGGGGTTCGTCGACGGGGGCTGGGGCGTGGGAGCTAATCCCTTGTGGTACTCTCCGAACAGCTCAGTAACAAATCCCTCGACGGCGACGCGGCAGGCTGGACCCCCTACAGCTATCGGAATGTGCTAGGTCAGTAATTCCCTCCAGCGGCCTAGCGTTCCGGCTCCCGCCCCGTCCCCGGGGACCGGGGGGTCCGAACCCTGCCCCTGCCAAGGACTCCCGGGGCTTCCCTCCAAACAGCGGGGTTCCTGGAGGCCTTGGGTCAGGGCGGGCGAGCGGAGCGGGGACCTGGAGACCAGAGCAGGGAGGCTTGGATTCCCCAAGGCCTGTGTCTTGTCGGTTAGACTTGACCCCAGAGGAAATGAATGTAGACACAAAGGAAACTTGGTTTCCCCAAAGGATAGAGGCTCCAACCCTCCGTCCAGATTCATTGGAACCCGGGCCCCAAGACGACCCTCTCCCACGCTGGCCCCAGCTGCACGGCCAGGCCCCGGTGATCCCCAGCCCAGATCGGGTGCCCGCTGGCAGCGGGAATTTGGAGGGGGCACACGCTCACACACACAAACACACCTGGGCAGCTGGCCATGCCCATCCCCTCTGGCTTTGGCTCTCAGCAGGTTTCTGAGGGCATCTGGTGTATGGTCACCTCCGGGTAGGGTCTGGGAAACCGGGCTCTATTGCCCAGTCCTTGACCAACGCGACCGAGCTGCCCCAGAGCCGGCAGCCCCCGCGGCTCCAGGCTAAAGGGAATCCCAGGCCCCCACACGCCGTCCAAAACTTCCCGTCCTGGGGCCTGTCCCCTTCCCATATTCCCAGCCCCTTTCCCACCCTGGGCTCAGACCACTGGAGCCACTGTGAGGGGGAGGCTGTGGCCTGGCTGCCCCGGGGCAGCAGGGCGAGGTGACCCCTGGCCTCTGGAATGGACGAGCCCACTGTTGGGTAGGGACTGTCTCTATATGTCGCCAATTTGTACTTCCCAAGCGCTTAGTACAGTGCTCTGCACATAGTAAGCGCTCAATAAATACGATTGATGATGATGATGATGACCGGCTTGTCCACCTGGCCATCCTTTGTCCCGGCGCCGCTGGGCCCTGCTTCCCCAGCTCCTTCAGCCTGCGTGAACAGGTTTCTGTGGCGCAGGAGAGCCGCCCTGGTCTGAACGGATCTTCGGGGGCCTTGGTGGGTCCCCAAACCCCTCCCAGAGTCCTACATTCTCATCATCATCATCAATCGCATTTATTGGGCGCTTACTGTGTGCAGAGCACTGTACTAAGCGCTTGGGAAGGACAAGTTGGCAACTCGGGAGCCCATCCCTCCAGCCGGGGGCTTGAACATTGCTGGCATCTCCCTGACCTTGCGGAGGTGGGAGTGGAGGTGGGATGCCCCCCTAGATTCTTGCCCCACCCCACCCCAGCACCGTGCCCCGCTCCTCCCTCGGATCCCCAGCCCGGGCTGTAGGGATAACAGCCTCCCTCCCTGTCATTCCTCCCGTTAGACTCCCATTTCCAGATCAGTGCCCTGGAGGCCAGGTTCCCAGCCGAGGACTTCTACATTGAACTAAGACACCTCAGCCAGAGCACCTCTAAGCCCGGCAGACCAGGTCAGAACCCCCGGGAGCGCCCCGTCCCCGTCCCCCGCCCCGTCCCCCTCCAGCTCCATCTCAGAGTCTGCCCCTGCCCCCCAAACCAGAGCCCCCGGCCCTGGTTTTGGAGCTCTCTCACCCCGCTTCCAAGTTCCCCTTCTCTGACACCACCCCATTCCTCTCTAGGGCAGCGGGGCAGTGCAGGGGAGAGATCAAACTAGGGAAGCCCAGTGGCTCTTAGGCCCTCCTCCTTCTTCCTCCTCCTCCCTCTTCTTTCACCCTTCCCACCCCCGGAAAGCCTGGAGAGTTGGGCCAGTTGCCCAGGTGCCCCTCCCACCCCTCTGATGCCCCCAGCCAGCCTCTCCCTGCCCGGGGACGGGGTGGTCTTGGCTTCATGTGTGCCGACTTCACTGATCGCATCTCCTTCGTGTGTCACTTGGAGGGAGAGTGGGTTGATATGAAAAGGCTGGGTGGGCTCTGGGGCTCCTCAGCTGCCAGCTCTCTGCCCTCCCTTGGCACTGGATGGGCGCCCGCTGAGGCCCTCGGGAAGGAGGCTCAGGGACAAAACTAGTTGGGTACCTCTGCTTTCAAGAGGCTGTGCCCTTCCTTGGGATGGCCACGCCAACCCCTGACCCCCAACCCCTGACCCAGACCTGCCATCAGCACTGCCAGGTTTTACTGGGGTCCCGAGACCCCCCCGGGGCAGCGGTTGGGTGAATGTGGGGGAAAGCAGGGGCAGCCCTGGCCCTTGTGCCCAGTCACCGCCACCCTCTTGGATAGCTGGCGGCCACGAGACCAGGTTCAGTTTGGCCGCCTTCTGTCTCCCAAGCCTCTCGGGAGAGCACCAGCTGCACTGTCTTGGCCGCTCTGGCCAGGTCCAGAGAGGGTCACGCTGTCTGCCGACCTGTCTGTCCCCCAAAGAGCCCACCCTTTAACCGTCCCTTCTGTCTTTGTAACTGTTAAGTCTGCTCTTGGCCAGTCCTCCATTCAATCGTATTTATTGAGCGCCTACTGTGTGCAGAGCACTGTGCTAAGTGCTTGGGAAGTCCAAGTTGGCAACATATAGAGACAGTCCCTACCCAACAGCAGGCTCACAGTCTAGAAGGGGAAGACAGACAAAACAAAACATATTGACAAAATAGAATACATAGAATAAATATGTACAAGTAAAATAGAGTAATAAATATGTACAAACATATATACAGGTGATAAACATATTCATTCATTCAATCGTATTTCTTGAGCGCTTACTGTGTGCAGAGCACTGTGCTAAGCGCTTGGGAAGTCCAAGTTGGCAACATATAGAGACAGTCCCTACCCAACAGCGGGCTCACAGTCTAGAAGGGGGAAGGCAGACAACAAAACAAAACAAATTAACAAAATACAATAAATACAATAAATATGTACAAGTAAAATAAATAGAGTAATAAATATGTACAAACATATATACATATATACAGCGTGGCTCAATGGAAAAGAGCCTGGGCTTTGGAGTCGGAGGTCATTCGTTCAAATCCCGGCTCCACCGATTGTCAGCTGTGTGACTTCGGGCAAGTCACTTCACTTCTCTGTGCCTCAGCTCCCTCATCTGTAAAATGGGGATGAAGACTGGGAGCCCCCCGTGGGACAACCTGATCACTTTGTAACCTCCCCAGTGCTTAGAACAGTGCTTTGCACATAGCGCTTAACAAATGCCATTATTATTATTATTATTATTATTATTACAGGTGATGTACATATTACAGCACCAGGCCCATAGGAAGCACCTAACAAATGCCATGATGATTATTAGTAGTAATAAATAATCACAATTATTATTACTTAAACCTTCTCTTACATCTGCAGGCGTATCCCAGACACCCCCAACACACACACCCCGCAGGGGAGGGAAACTGAGGCCCGCTCAGTCCTTCCGCCAAGGTTGCAGTCAGGGTGGTCAAGCCCCCGAGGCTCCTAAGGACTCCGAGTGGCACTGCCCTGCGACAGGCCCATGTCTGCCCGGCCTGGCCGAGCCCCTGGGGCCTAGAGATGCCAAGTGGCACTGCTGTGGAGTAAGCCCATGTCTGCCCAACCCTGCCAAGCCTCCAGAGCCTGGAGATGCCTAGTGGCACTGCCCCGGGGCAGCCCGTGTCCACCCGGCCTGGCGCTCTATCCCTGCCAGGCACTGGGCCACCAGGCTGGTGGCCCACCTCAGTGCCACCGTGATGGCCCAATTTTGGCCCCGGCGCTGGGACAGGCACAGACCTCTGGTGATGCCCCACTGTGTTATCATCATCATCATCATCATCATCATCATCATCAATCGTATTTATTGAGCGCTTACTGTGTGCAGAGCACTGTACTAAGCGCTTGGGAAGTACAAGTTGGCAACATATAGAGACAGTCCTTACCCAACAGTGGGCTCACAGTCTAAAAGACTGTGTTATCTCTGGGGGGGTCCGTATGTACCCGGGGGTGAACCCAAATCCTGCGGGGGTGGTGGGAGGGGGGCTACAAGCTGCCACATCTCTCAGAAGGCATTTGGTGGGGCGGGGGGGAGCTGCGACCCCAGGGGCGCTTGCTCTGGAGTGTCACCGGCCCCGCTGACTGTGGAGATTATCAAACCCCCTGCAGCATCCCCAGCTCCTACCCCATCCTGCAGATTGCAAAACTTTGGGAGGTGGGGGGCAAAGCGGAGTCATGGGAGTGGGGAGGGGGTGTCTCCTGGCCACCTCTCTCGGAGCCTGGAGCTGCCTCGGGGGAACTGAAGGGGCTGCAGGGGCGGGCAGGGGCGGCGAGCTGCTTGGCGCTTAGAGGCCTCTCTGTTTTGGGTGGGGGCTCAAGGGACAGGCAGGCTCCGTCCACACCCAGCCAGGCCTGCGCCGGCTCTTCCCCCACCGCTCCCCGTCGTCTTCCGTGCTCCAGCAGCCCCCTGAGGCTCGCTATGCTGGAGACCCCACGCCTCGTTTCCACCTGGGCAAGCCCCAGGTCTGGCTGCCAGGAGAAGCCCCCCACTCCGTGCAGGCTCTCGTGAGGTCTGGGCGGCCTTGGGGCGGTAAGGGTGGCTCCCTCCGGGCCCTGAAGGCTGTTGGGGACAGTGGTCCTTGCTCCCTTATCCTGCGAGAGAGGGGCTTGGGCCTGTCTCCCTCCCGAGCAGCAGCATGGCCTGGTGGAAGGAGCCCGGGCCTAGGAGCCAGATCAGTTCTCAGCGAGATCGGGAGACCTCGGCCAACTCACTTCACTTCTCTGGCCTTCGGTTTTCTCCTCTGCAAATGGGCATTAAGACTGTGAGCCCCACGTGGGACAGGGACTGTGTCTTGTATCTGTATCGTCCCCAGTGCTTAGTACAGTGCCTGGCACGCAGTGAGCATTTAAGAAATACCACAAAAAATAGTGCCTTTTAGGAGACACAATCCCTGTGGTCAAAGAATTAGGAGGAAAGAGTGATGGGGAGCGTTATGTTCATGCGTAAGTGCTTAAATAGCGGAGGGTGTCAGATATGCGCATAAGGGCTGTGAGAGGTTGTGAGATCATAAGAGCCAAAGTGGCAACAGACTGGCCAAGTACAAATTAACTGGGGAAAGACCTGGAGGAGAATTGATTTCCGGAAGGCTTAGAATCGATCAATCAATCACTGGTATTTATGGAACGCTTACTGTGTACAGACCACTGTAGTAAGCACCCCCCCCGAGAGCCCCCGGCACCGTTCCTCTCAGCGGGAAAACATCCACCCGTCTCCTGGTCATCCCCGCCCGCCGCAGCTGGGCCTGCCCCACCCAGGCCTTCAGATTTGGGATGAATTGGAATGAAAGTTGGGATGGGATGAATTGGGTCGCTCCGCCATGGCCAAGTGGGACCCGATGACCCCCTGGAGCCTGGTTAGACTTAGAGGAGGAGGAAGAGGATGAAGACGAGGGCGAGAAGGAGAGGAGGAGAAGGACGAGGACAAGGAAGAGGAGGAGGAGAATGAGGAGGAGGAGGAGAGAGGGAAGCTGGTGAAGGGGTGAGAAAGGATTTGATCCCCTTGGTCCAGGAGAGCCTCACTCACTCACTCCTCTCCCGTTGTATGTTGTCTCTGGCAGGTGCTTGTGGAATGGATAGAGGCCAGAACACATACATTATGGAGAAGGGCTTCAAAGGTAGAGTATCGGAGGCCCAAGGGGCCGGAGCCAACCGCGGCCGTGGGGGCACCGACAAAGGGGTGGGAATTTTCCAGTCACGGGCCCAAAAATCCTGGCTTGAAAAGGCGGAGCCCCCGCGTGCTCCGGGCAAGACTGTGAAAATCAGTCAATCAATTATAAATGAAGCTGGTGAACCTACCCAGTCAGTCCATCTATGGTATTTATTGAGCACTTCCTGTGTGCGGGGCACTGTACTAAGCACTGGGGAGAGGACAACATAAGGGGGTCAGTCGACGTGTTCCCTGCCCACAAGATCTGCCAGCCAGATCGGGACGGAGCTCATCCTCACAAAAGCGATCAGCGCCCGCACATTGTCGGCACTGAAATTGTCACTCCACTCGGATCTATTGACTGATCAGCGACAGTGTATTGAGCGCTTACTGTGTTGCGCACAGCCCTGTGCTAAGTGCTGGGGAGATTAGACACATTTCTCGCCCAGTGGCACAGTACGGGACCCCCGCACCCCCTGAATCTTTAACTGAATGAATAAAAGTATTTATTAAGGGCTCACTGCGTGGCAAGCCCTTTGACAGCTGCTGGGGTAGATAGAGGATTGTCAGATCGAAGATGCCCCCCTCATTGTGGCTCAATGGAAAGAGCCCGGGCTTTGGAGCCAGAGGTCATGGGTTCAAATCCCGCCTCTGCCAATTGTCAGCTGTGTGACTTCGGGCAAGTCACTTAACTTCTCTGTGCCTCAGTTCCCTCATCTGGAAAATGGGGATTAATCAATCAATCGTATTTATTCATCATCATCATCAATCGTATTGAGCGCTTACTGTGTGCAGAGCACTGTACTAAGCGCTTGGGAAGTACAAGATGGCAACATATAGAGACAGTCCCTACCCAACAGTGGGCTCACAGTCTAAAAGGGGGAGACAGAACAAGACCAAACATACTAACAAAATAAAATAGAATAGATATGTGCAAGTAAGATAAATAGAGTAATAAATATGTACAAACATATATACATATATATAGGTGCTGTTTATTACTACTAATAATCATCATGGCATTTGTTAGGTGCTTCCTATGGGCCTGGTGCTGTAATATGTACATCACCTGTATATATGTATATATGTCTGTACATATTTATTACTCAATTAATTTTACTTGTACATATTTATTGTATTTATTTTATTTTGTTAATTTGTTTTGTATTGTTGTCTGCCTTCCCCCTTCTAGACTGTGAGCCTGCTGTTGGGTAGGGACTGTCTCTATATGTTGCTAACTTGGACTTCCCAAGTGCTTAGCGCAGTGCTCTGCACACAGTAAGCGCTCAATAAATACGATTGAATGAATGAATGAAGGGAAGGAGGTAAGATGGGGGGATGGAGAGGGGGATTAAGACTGTGAGCCCCATGTGGGACAACCTGATCACCCTGTCACCTCCCCAGCGCTTAGAACAGTGCTTCGCACATAGTAAGCGCTTAATAAATGCCATCATCATCATCATTTTATCCCCGTTTTACAGAGGAGGAAACCGAGGCCCAGAGAAGTTAAAAGACTCCTCCAAGGTCCCCTTGTTCCTCTCCCAGAAGGGAAGTGGAGGAGCCGGGATTAAAATCCCGGTGTCCCGACTGGTGGAGGCCACAATACTCCCAAGGCCCAGCCGCCCCAATTTTCCTATCAGGAGATGCTAAGGAGGACCGTATGTATATATGTTTGTACATGTTTATTACTCTATTTATTTATTTTACTTGTACATATCTATTCTATTTATTTTATTTTGTTAGTATGTTTGGTTTTGTTCTCTGTCTCCCCCTTTTAGACTGTGAGCCCACTGTTGGGTAGGGACTGTCTCTAGATGTTGCCACCTTGTACTTCCCAAGCGCTTAGTACAGTGCTCTGCACACAGTAAGCGCTCAATAAATACGATTGATTGATTGAGGGCCAAAGTAGCCTTGGCGTCCCCACGCTGCGCATGCGCACAAACCCTACTACGATTTCCCCCGCCCCGCTGCCGCTCACGCATGCGCACCAGCCCAGACGCGGCCCCACCGAGCAGGCATGCGCACTAGCGCGGGCTCGGTCGCCGCGCAGACATGCGCACCAGCCCGACTACGATTGCCCCGCTGCCGCTCGCGCATGCGCACCAGCCCAGACGCGGCCCCCGCCGAGCAGGCATGCGCACTAGCGCGGTCTCGGCCACCGCCCCTTCGCCGCCGCGCACACATGCGCACTAGGATGGTCTCGGCCCCCTCCCTCCCGGCGGCGCGGGGCGGGCATGCGCACTAGCGCGTCTCGGCCCCTTGGCGCAGACATGCGCAGAAGCCCGCGCGTGGCTTGTGCAGCTCCACGGGGAGGCGGGGCCGGAAGTGGAGCTCGGCGGAGGCCTGAGGCGAGAGTGCTCGGCCTCTCTCTCTTTTTTTTGTGGTATTTAATAATAATAATAATAATAATGGCATTTATTAAGTGCTTACTATGTGCAAAGCACTGTTCTAAGCCCTGGGGAGGTTACAAGGTGATGAGGTTGTCCCACAGGGGCTCACAGTTTTAATCCCCATTTGACAGATGAGGTCACTGAGGCCCAGAGAATAATAATAATAATAATGATGATGGCATTTATTAGGCGCTTACTATGTGCAAAGCACTGTTCTAAGCGCTGGGGAGGTTGCAAGGTGACCAGGTTGTCCCACGGGGGGCTCACAGTTTTAATCCCCATTTGACAGATGAGGTCACTGAGGCACAGAGAAGTGAAGTGACTTGCCCAAAGTCGCACAGCTGGCAATTGGCAGAGCCAGAATTTTAACCCATAATAATAATGGCATTTATTAAGCGCTTACTATGTGCAAAGCACTGTTCTAAGCGCTGGGGAGGTTACAAGGTGATCAGGTTGTCCCACGGGGGGCTCATGGTCTTCATCCCCATTTTACAGACGAGGGAACTGAGGCACAGAGAAGTGAAGTGACTTGCCCAAAGTCACGCAACTGACAATCGGCAGAGTCAAGATTTGAACCCATGACCTCTGACTCGAAAGCCCGTGCTCTTGCCACCGAGCCACGTATTTGTCAAGCAGTTAGGTGCTAGGCACTGTACTAAGCGTTGGGGTGGGCACAAGCTAATCAAACTGGGCACAGTCCCTGTCCCACGAGGGGCTAATAGTCTTCATCCCCATTTTACAAGTGAGGGAACTGAGGCCTAGAGGAGTCATCCCTATTTTACAGGTGAGGGAACTGAGGCCTAGAGGAGTGAAGTGACTTGCCCAAGCAGACAGTGGTGGAGCCGGGATTAGAACCCAGGTCCTTCTGACTCCCAGTCCCGGGCGCAGCCACACTAGGCCACGCTGCTGCTGGAGGGCACTGCCCTCGTAACAATAATAAACATAATTATGGTATTTATTAAGAGCTTATTAGGTACCAGCCGCTGTACTAAGGGCTGGGGTGGCCACAAGCAAATCGGGTTGGACACGGTCCCTGTCCCACGTGGGGCTCACAGTCTCAATCCCCATTTTACAGATGAGGGAACTGAGGCACAGAGAATAATAATGATGGTGTTTATTAAGCGCCAAGCACTGGGCGAAGATACAAGGTGATCAGGTTGTCCCTCGTGGGGCTCACAGTCTCATTCCCTATTTTACCGATGAGGGAACCGAGGCACAGGGAATAATAATGATGCTATTTATTAAGCGCCAAGCGCTGGGGGAATTCAAGGTAATCAGGTTGTCCCATGTGGGGCTCACAGTCTCAATCCCCATTTTACATATGAGGAAACTGAGGCACAGAGAATAATAACGATGGTATTAAGCGCCAAGCGCTGGGGGAATTCAAGGTAATCAGGTTGTCCCACGTGGGACTCACAGTCTCAATCCCCATTTTACAGATGAGGGAACTGAGGCACAGAGAAGTGAAGTGACTTGCCCGAGGTCACACAACAGACAAGTGGCGAAGCTGGGATTAGAACCCATGACCTCATGGCTCCCAAGCCTGGGCTGTAGCCACTACACCATCCTGCTCAGAGTCTGGGCGGGTGTGTTTTTGGGGGGTGGTTGGGGGTCCCGGGGCCTGCCTCCAGCCCCATACATTTCCAGGAATAATAATAATAATAATAATGATGATGGTATTTGTTAAGCGCTTACTATGTGCGAAGCACTGTTCTAAGCTCTGGAGGGGATACAAGGTGATCAGGTTGTCCCACATGGGGCTCACAGTCTTAATCCCCATTTTACAGATGAGGTACTGAGGCACAGAGGAGTGAAGTGACTTGCCCAAAGTCGCACAGCTGGCAAGTGGCAGAGGCGGGATTAGAACCCATGACTTCTGTCTCCCAAGCCCGTGCTCTTTCCACTGAGCCACGTTGCTTCTCTGCCGGGCCCGTGGCTTCCGGATTCAGTCAGTCGGTCGTATTTATTGAGCGCTTACTGTGTGCAGAGCACTGTACACAATAAGTGCTCAATAAATACAATTGAACTAATTGAATAAATGAATGAAAGGGTTGAGAACCACGGCTTCAGTAGCGGCACGGCCTAATGGTTAGAGCATGGGTCCGGGTATAATAAGGACCTAGGTTCTCATCCCAGCTCTGCCCCTTGGCTGCTGTGAGGCCTTGGGCAAGTCACTTCAGTTCTCTGGGTCTCAGTTCCTTCATCTTTAAAATGGGAATGAACTAAGCTCGTGGTGGATAGGGAATGTGTCTGTTGTTATATTGCAGTCTCCCAAGCGGCTAGGACAGAGCTTTGAACACAGTAAGCACTCAGTAAATACGATTGAATGAGTGAGTGATCTCCATGTGGGACGTGGACTGTGCCCAACCTGATTATTGATTCATTCATTCAATCGTATTTATTGAGCGCTTACTGTGTGCAGAGCACTGTACTAAGCACTGGGGAAGTACAAGTCGGCAACAGATAGAGACGGTCCGTACCCAACAGCGGGCTCACAGTCTAATAATAATAATAATAATAATGATAGCATTTATTAAGCGTTTACTATGTCCTTCCTCTCCCCCTCGCTCCCCTCTCCATCCCCCCCACCTTACCTCCTTCCCTTCCCCACAGCACCTGTATATACGTATATATGTTTGTACAGATTTATTACTCTATTTATTTTACTTGTACATATCTATTCTATTTATTTTGTTAGTATGTTTGGTTTTGTTCTCTGTCTCCCCCTTTTAGACTATGAGCCCACTGTTGGGTAGGGACTGTCTCTATATGTTGCCAACTTGGACTTCCCAAGCGCTTAGTCCAGTGCTGTGCACACAGTAAGCGCTCAATAAATACGATTGATGATGATGCTGATGATGCAAAGCAGAAGGGGGAGACAGACAACAAAACAAGTGGACAGGTGTCAATACCATCGGAATAAATAGAATTATAGCTAGGTACTCAATATAGCTATATATTAGGTTAAATCCACCCAGCGCTTAGTACAGTGCTTGGCACATAAATGCTTAAATGCCATAAAAAAAAAAGATTCCAGGCCCCCTGAGGACAAGGATTGGGCCTCCCTCCCCGCCGTGGGTGATGGGCACGGTGAGGGCGCGTGGCTGAGGCGGCGGTCGGTCCTTCAGGGCACACGAAAGGGTCGGTGTGCAGCTCCAGCACGGGCTCCCTGAGCAGCGGCAGCGGCGAGAACCCGTACGCCACCATCCGCGACCCGCCCGCCCCCGCCCGCAAGCCCGCCGAGAGCAGCTACGTGGAGATGAAGTCCCCCGGGCCCCGCCAGACGCTGCCCGCCGCCGCCGCCACCGCCACCAAGAACGTCTACGAGATGGGTAGGTGCCTCCGACCGCTCTCCGCGGGCCCGCCTTCCACCGGCGAGGGAACCGGCCCCGTTTCGGGGGCACGGGGGTGGGGAGGAGGGGGCCCAGTGGGAGTTTTTTCTAGTGAAACTGCGGGCGGTACGGTGTCGCCCGCTCCGCCGCCCTCAGTGGGAAGACTGCCCCTCCTCAGGCTGCTCACTGACCACTTTTCAGCGCCGCGTGTACCCATAGTGCTCTCTATACCTGCTGGGGCGTGCCGACCCCTGGCCGCCGGACCCCGCGGGGGTAGCGACAGGCGCGGGGGTCCGTCCGGGTGACCTTGCTCGGCTTTAATCGCGCCCGGCAGGCCTGGCTGCCGCCTCACTCTCCTCCCATCCCACCCCCCCGCCCAGCCCCTCGGAAAGAGGCAAGCCAAGGTGACGTGTTGCCCGCCCTCATCTTTCCCCGTGTCCCCAGAGCCCACGGTGAGTGTGGTCCAGGAAGGCCGGGGGCCCGGGGCCGGCGCAGTCCAGAATCCCTACGACCTTCCCAGGAACAGCCACGTCCCGGGTCACTACGACCTCCTCCCCGCCCCCGTCCCGGGACCCTGGCGGGACCAGCAGGGTTACAGGGACCCGCTCCTCTAGGCCGCCGCCGCCGCCGCCGCAACCTCCGCCTCCTCCCCCCGGGCGACCCGGGGGCTGGGCCCGGAACCGATCGCCTGCGGTTGAAGACCTTCCCCACTGTCCGGCCTCCCTCCGCCCCAACGCTCTCTCCCCACCCCGCAAGGCCGCCCCTTCCATTGCCGAAGCGGATCCCACAGCTTCAAGGGTGGCTGGACCCCCCGCCCCTTCCCCCGGGCCCAGGGTCGGGCGGCGGGCCTTGCCTCCCGCCTGGGCCCGCCCTGCGTCCAGCCTGTTGTGCACGTGCTCCTGTAGCGCCCTGCCGCCTTCGCTCCGGCCTCCAAGGTGGACATCTGCCCCCCTCCTGCTCCGTTCTCGCCTTTTTAAGTTTGACTTTTATCCCCAGTCAACCCCCCGCCCCCAGGCCGGCTCGTTTTTAGGACACCCTGTCTGAGCACGACTGCCAGCTTTGTTCCCTTCCTGTTCCAAGACAGAACGGCCCCCCAACTTTGGCAGAAACAGCACCAACCTTCCTTGACCCTCCACTCGTTCGGTGCCTGCGCCTCTTCCCCTCCCCGCCCCCAGCGTGGTCCACTTCACAGCCCCCCCGCGCACTCCTCGAGCCGGGGAGCCGGGGAGGGACCGCGGCCCTGGGAGGCCAGAGATCGGATTCAGGCAGCCCCCGGCCCCTTTTCCGTGTTGATAAAACCCTCGCCCTAGGAGATAAGATGACTTGCTCGTAAGTAGCTCTTAAGCTTGCCGTAGGATTAATTCAAAACGTGACCATTTTTCTAGGCAGATGTAGCAGTAGCAGATTCCTTGCTTGAAGCGCGTTCTGTTTTTTTCTGAAGGGATTAGCTCGGCAGGGCGAAGCCAGCTTGGGCGGGGGCGGGCGACGCGGGCGGAGGTGAGGGGAGACCGCTCGGACTGGAGTGCCAGTGCCAGTGGGCAGGCAGCAGGCCCGGACCGTATCAGCAGCCCTCCCGCCGAGGAGCGCCTCATCCCTGCCCGGAGGTAGGGCCGAGGCCCCAGGCCCGGCTGACCGTCTACTCCCCCGGGAGTGCGGACCGAAGCCTTTACTGCCAACCGGGCATCTGGGCATTGAATCAGAGAGAGAGAAAAAGGTGGGCAAGGGGAGGGAGAGATCTCCACCCCGATGGTCACACCCTAGAGGAGAAGGTTCCCGCCCGGGTCCGGACCCACCGTTGACGCGACTGCCGCACGTGTGCCTGGGAGCAAGCGCGTAGTGAATCGGCAGTAGGCATCCTTTTTTCCAGAAAAGCTTTACGAAAGCAGACCGAGGCGGTTGCTCGGTGGGTCCGGCTGAGTGGAGGTGGGAGTTGTCCTCGGGGCCTCAGGTGGGACAGTGGCCGGGCTTGGGAGTGACCGGGGCGGAGAGACCGTCTCTCTGCATCCCTGACTGCAGTAGGGCCCCTTCTCTGGCCTTTGCCACACGGGTGAGTGTCGTTCACATCCCCACCGGTTAGGAGGAGGAAGCGTGTGTCCCACCGTTAGTAGGTGGGAGCGTTGGCATTGGGCCATCCATCCTCTTTCTATCTCTCCCCCTACCACCTCGGGCCCAGTGGCACACGAAACACCAGTCCCTCTAGGCAGCCAACGGCAAAACAAGGGCTCGACCCTTTGAACCCGGGATCGCTTGCTCCCAGGGCAGGAATCAGAGCCCTCAGATCAAGAACCCGGATGGCAGAGGGCCCCGTGGCACCTGCCCCAGGTGTGAGGACATGGCCCGTTTTTTCTCCTGAGTGGGGTGACAGCCCTTTTCCATGGAGGGTCAGAGCGCCGCTCGGGGAAAAGCCTCACTCGAGCCCCCTGTCTCCCTCCCTCCTGCAACCACCCGGGTGGCTGGCAGCAGCTGTTGGCATCAGAGCATCACCCCTCCCTCCCCTCCTGCTCCCACTGTCCAGGAGCTGGGTTGGAGCGGACACAGGGGACCGACTAACCTGGGAACGAGCCCTTGGCTAGCGGTGTGGGTGGCCGCACGGCATCCGAGCCCCAGCCGCTAAGGACGGCCAGCGGGCTGGCATCGGCCGCTTGCTCTGCCCGCCTCGGACGCCCGAATCCGGGGCCGTGGGCGTAGTGTTTCTGGGAGACCCGTTGGCTTTTCACCCAAGCTGGATTTTTAACCAAACGTGCCCCGCAGCCAGTTGAACAGAAACGGCAGACCCACCCCCCCGGACCGTAGCATCACTTTAGGAATTAGGCGGTGAAATGGCAATACTTTTTTAAGACAGATTTGTAATATATTTGTTCACCGGGCAACGGTTTCAGACCCCCGCACAAAATAAAAATGGATTTCTCTCAAGGGGCGACTCCTCCGTTCTTTCCTCCGCAGGCCGCGAGTTCTCGGCTCAAGTGGCAAACTGGAACTGCCCCTTCGCCAGGCTCGGGGTCGGGGGGAGAAACAAGGGGCCCACGTGCTTTCCGAGCTCCTGCCTAATAGCCCGTGCCCCCCCATCCAGAGACACCCAGCAACCCTCCCCCCAAAAAAGCCCACAGGGCCGCCCAGTCCCGGACCCACGGCCCCATAACAGCTTCCCCGGGTGGATGGGTCGACTGTTCCGAGAAGCAGCCGGGCTTTGTCAAATTCTTTTCCCAAGAGTAACGGGGCCGGGACGGTGCGGTGTTCTCCAGATTTGCCCTTCATCTTTCCAAAACTTTCCTTGCAATCCCCTTCCTCGACCACCTTTTAGACTGTGAGCCCACCGTTGGGTAGGGACTGTGTCTATATGTTGCCAACTTGTACTTCCCAAGCGCTTAGTACAGTGCTCTGCACACAGTAAGCGCTCAATAAATACGATTGATGATGATGACCACCATCCTGGAGTTCTTCCCTCAATTCCCAAGGCCTAACTTGGGATCACTAACGAGTAATTCCCGTTTGACCAAATGTCATCCTACTGCTGTTAGTCCAAAGAATATATCTGTCGCGGTGAATAAGAGCTACAGAGGTAATCTTTTTAGCTAATTTCCCGGAGCCGGGGTTTACCCTTTCGACTGTCTTGGATTCGCTTAAGATTTCGACTCGACTCGCTTCGATTTCGAAATCGAGTCGATTTCGCTTCGACTCAAGTCTTCGACTCGCTTAAGATTTAGTACTGAATTGGGGCTGGAATTTTAGAAATTCCCAAGACCAAGTAAAGCAGCCTCTCCGCGGAGAGCCAAGATGATGAACTTCAGGGGAGATGGGCTCAGCTCGGACCAAATGAAGGAAGTTCCTTGCTTCCCAGAAAAAGGCTGAATCCTGAAGGAGAAGGGGCGGTTCGGCTCTCAAGGGCACCAAGAGGGAGGAATTGGGCTCGTCTGGAGGGCTTAGCCTGGTGCTTTGCGCATAGAAGCAGAGAAGCAGCGTGGCTCACTGGAAAGAGCCCGGGCTTTGGAGTCGGAGGTCACGGGTTCGAATCCCAGCTCTGCCACCTGTCAGCTGGGTGACTTTGGGCAACTCACTCCACTTCTCTGCGCCTCAGTTCCCTCATCTGTAAAATGGGGATTAAGACTGGGAGCCCCCCCGTGGGACAACCTGATCGCCTTGTAACCTCCCCAGCGCTTAGAACAGTGCTTTGCACATAGTAAGCGCTTAATAAATGCTATCATTATTATTATTTATCATTAGAAAGGGCTCAGTAAATACTATTGATTTGGGGAGGAGGGAAGTGACCATCACCAGTTGCTGTGCAGCGGGAGGGTGGGTGGGACAAGGGTTCTCATCCCGGCTCCGCCGCGTGCCCGCTACACGACTTCGGGCATTTCGCTTCTCGGGGCCTCGGCTTCCTCGTCTGGAAAATGGGCATTCAGTGCCCGTTCTCCCTCCTGTTTAGATAGCAAGCCTGACGAGGGACGGGGACTGCGTCCGACCTGATTGCGCGTAGGCTCCCCGGCGCCATAATACAGTGTTGGGCGCGGAGTCGACCTTTACCGACTACTATCATTATTATTAATATTAACCTGGCTTTGGTTTCACACCAAAAACCACCTAGAGAGAGGGAATCCTTCCTACTGTGCCCTGGTTTTCCCCGGCTGGTTGAGACCTGACCTGTTGCTTCAGGGCCAGGCGTCAACCAGGCTCTGCCCTGAAGCCGCTGGCTTTCTGGGGGCTCGTGGCCTGCACCAGGATGGATGGCCTTTTGCATTGATTTGTTTTTTTTAATCAAGCCTCGAATTCAGCTTGTTTAGTGAGGAATTGGCATTTATTGAGCTCTTCTAATACATACCCGGAAAGGGGGATTTTCTCTGAAAGAACTGCTTTAGATGAAACCTCCCCGGGAGGAAGGGAGGGGCGAGGGAGCAAAGGGAAAGGAGTTGCATCCTAATGAAACAGGAATGCAGTTTAACTACAGTTTTGTGGGCGAGGCATCGGGTTTTCTCGTCTGCTGTTCGAACCGTTCTGCTTTCTCGTCGTTCCCTCAGGAAGGTTTAGTTGGAGAGTCACGGAGCTCTCCCTGCTCTCCATCTAGGCCTGCGGTTTAGCTTTTTTTTTTTTAAGGTATTAAGTGTTTACTACGTGCCAGGTACTGTTCTTAGCACCGAGGTAGACGCCGGGTAATCAGATCGGACCGAGTCCATTTCCCACATGGGGCTCACAGTCTTGCCATTTTACGGAAAAGTCAAGTGACTTGCCCAGGCTCACGCAGCAGACAAGTGGAGTCGGAATTAGAACTCAGGTCCTTCTGCAGTCCAGGCCCAGGCTCCATCCCCTAAGAAGCGCTGCTTGCCTCGTGGTACTGGGGTAGGTAAGAAACGAACAGGTGGGGGACAGTCTCTGCCCGACACGGGCCTCACAGTCCCATTTTACGGATGCGGTAGAGAGGTGACTCACCCACGGTCACATAGCAGACAAGTGGTGGAGCCGGGATTAGAACCCAGATCCACTGGGCCACGCGTCTTTCTTTCCATCCGAATGGAAACTGGGACGGCTGTCGGCCAGACCACTGATATTTGGCCCGGAATTGAAAAGCCGAGCCCATCCCTGCGCGGAAGGAGCTTACAATTCACCGGACTGGCGGCAACGTGGGCCTGTCCCCGAGCTACTTGGCCGTTTTCTATCGGGCTGGCTAGCCGCCCCTCTGGGGTGGGGGCAGTTCACCAAGCCCACCAAGGCCATGCCCGCCCAGGGGGCAAACAGCCCCTGGGCCGGACACGTCGCCAGGGTCTCTTTGGAGGTGTGGGGAAGGGGAGGGATGCTTGCGACCGGCCCAGACGGGGCCTTCCCTCGCCCTCCCGCCCGTATCCGGCTCCAAGCAAGAAGGCGATCTGACCACAAAGGGACTCGTCCCCCCGGAACTGTTTATTAGCGTGAATGGGAAGGAGTAGATTTTTAAATCAATATCTAAAGTTAAAACCAAAAAAAAAAAGAGAGAGGGGAAAAAAAGAGGAGTCAAGGTACAGTACATGCATAAAATACAAAGTAGCAATTTACAAATCGATCGAGAGCGTCCTCGGAACGGAGGGCCGCGGCGGCTCGGCGGGGGACACCGAGGACCGGGCTCCGGCGATGCCGTCCGTGGGCCCCGCACGTCATGAGCACCGCGAGAGGCCGGGCCGGCCGGGACCCCCGCGCCCGCCCCCCCCCCCCACAACTGCCCCTCCCGCCACAGGGCCGGGGAGCACCCCCCCCCCCAACTGCCCCTCCCGCCACAGGGCCGGGGAGCACCCCCTCCCCAACCGGGCAGGTTTTAAGTGCTGGCCGTCATCCCGGAAAGGAAGACAGAGAGCGTAGTGGTCCGTGCGTGCTTCTGTGGGGGTGGGGGGGAGGAATCAGCCCGCCCCACCTCCATCCGTCCATTCGTCTACAAGCCCAGAATCGGCGGGCGGGTGGGGGGGGAGAGAAAGGCTTCGAGACCGGATGCGAGTCGCCGAACCCCTTGTCGAGTCGGGGGCCTGTTCCAGGAGGGTCCCGCGAACCTCCCTTTAGGAAGGTCCTCCCTCTAGGAAGGCTTTGGTGTCGCCCTGATTCCCCCTGCAACCCCGACACCGGGTGGTCCGAGAAACCGTAAGACGCCCCGGGAGAAGCCACTCGGCAATAACGGCGGGACTCGCGACCCAGCTCGGGTTTACTTCTCTTACGTGTGTTCAGAAAAACCCCACAGAGGCAAGGACCATCAGGTCCCTAGTCTCCCTAAACCGCTCGCTGCCTATCGGGGCCCGGCTGGGTCCCGGCCTTCCGGTTTTCTCAGTCTGTGGAGATGGGTCGGAGAGCGAGCGAGCGAGCGAGCGGCGGGAAGTTTGAGGAATCCGAACGTTTAGTTCCACTAGGCCTGGTAGCGCTGGGCGGGGAAAGAAGCTGCTGTCACTCGGGGAGGCGGGTGGGTGATTTTATAAGACTCAAATCAACAAGACCGAGGTCATGGAGGGATTCAGAGGGGAAGATCATGGGACACACACCGAAAAAGGAGGGGAGAGGGGAGGGAAAAAAAAAAAAAGGGTGATCACAAGAATTACAAATATATTTAAATCTCGGAGCCGGGCGATGGACTATACAACAGCCTTCTGGGGGAGAGCCGAAGAGCCTTAGATGTTCTGACAGCACTGCACCTTGGGCTTGTTCTCGGTGGTGGGCGGGACGTGGATGGGGACCACGTTGTTGCTCGGAGACATGTCGTTTTCGCGCCGGTCTGACATCTGCTTCTGCGACACGATGCGATAGATCTCTGGACAAGGAGAAGGGGTGGCTGTTACCTTGGGGGGCTGCTGCCCCTCCCCCCCCTCCAGGAAGGCCGTCCCCCAGGGTCAGAGGTCGCGGTCAGACCGTTCGCTGGCGGTGATCGCTTCCCAGGGAGGTTGGCCAGTCAGTCGGTCGTATTTATTGAGCGCTCACTGTGGGCAGAGCACTCTACTTAAGCGCTTGGGAGAGGACAATATACCACAATATAACAAACACGTTCCCTGCCCACAACGAGCTACAGTTTAGAGAGTGACTTGCAGAGAGAGAGAGAGAGAGGTGTGTTTGTGCAGGGGGGGAGATGGGGTGAGGCAGCCCTAGCCCCTAGTTCAGATGATGATGATGATGGTATTTGTTAAGCGCTTACTATGTGCCAGGCACCGTTCTAAACCTGGGGTAGATACAAGGTAATCGGGTCTTCCCAAGTGGGGCTCCCCGTCTTCATCCCCATTTTACAGATGAGGTAACAGGCACAGAGAAGTGAAGTGACTTGCCCAGAGTCGCACAGCTGGTACGTGGCGGAGCCGGAATGAGAAGCCACAATCTCTGACTCCCAAGCCCGGACTCTTTCCACTAGGCCGCGGGGGGGCCATTTACCCACCCAGACCCGCCCGTCCGAGTCCCGGCTCACCATGCCCTTCTTCATCGTTATCCTCATCAATCGTATCTATTGAGCGCTTACTGTGTGCAGAGCACTGTACTAAGCGCTTGGGAAGTACAAGTTGGCAACATATAGAGACGGTCCCTACCCAACAGTGGGCTCACGGTCTTCTTCTTCCTCTCCTCACCCTCGGATGGGAAAGGGGAGGGGACACGAGGGGAGGGAAGAGAGCAGGGATTTGAGCTTGAGATCCAGATTGCACCTGGCCAGGTTCAAATCTGTGATGGGGCCCCCGCTCATCCTGAAGGGCTTTATTCTGGCCTGGGGGAAGGGGCGGGGGGCATAAAGCAGAAACCCACTTGGCCCGCCTCACCCCCGTGGACCTCACCCCTTCCATCCTTCCCCACTCAAGGGCAAGGAAAACCTCCCAGCTCACTGTACTGCCTGTCTCCCCCTCAAGACGGTAAATTCGTCACGGGCAGGGAACGGGTCTGCTAATTCTGTTGACTTGTGCTCTCCCAAGTGCTCAGTACAGTGCTCTGCACATAGTGAGCGCTCTCTAGAAGGATTCTCTCACACACCCATTCCTACGCCGCCAGCCTGGATACTCCTCCGATAGATAACTGTCCAATGCCAATACCTGTAGAATTTATGTACCTTTAAGGCACTTATGTCTATATCTGTGATTTATTTATCTTAATTTCTGTCTCCGCCTCTGGACTAAGCTTGTTGTGAGCAGGGGATGAATGTGTCTGGTTCTCGTTATACTGCCCGCTCCCAAGCACTTAGTACAGTGCTCAGCCCGCAGTGAGCGCTCAATAAGTACGATGGAATGAATGAGCACGACTGGATTTCGGGATTTCTTTTGACGTTTTCCGAATGAGGAATCGCTAAGTCTGGGACTGAAATCTTAGCTCCGGTTCCGCCTCAGATCCCACATACCGTGATTCAAGTCAAACTGGCCTGCCCCACCTCTCCAAGGCAGGCATATGTCTCACGGAGGCGGAGGCTGGGGGCAGACAGCTGGCTGCTCTGGCTCGCACGGTGCCCGCTCTGGGAGCCCTGTCTTATCACCGGCTCCTCTAGTTCCTCTTTCCCAAACCCTTAGAGCCGAGAGTCAAAAGTGTTAGGAAATCAGCGGGGTGGGGAGCAGGTTAGGAGGGTCAAAGGTTAAAGAAAGCAAAATTGAAACTAGCCGCATCACACCTCGGCCCCCGCCTCGACTCCGTGCCCAGTTTGGTTTAGCGTAAGGAACCTTGCAGACCCAGGGCAGGCTTGGCCGCAGTCCCGGGATGGTCAATGATTAAAGAGAGGGGAATGTGAAGTCAGGGGAAGGGACAAGGACGTGCGTCCCGCCTTCTGGACGTGGGCCGGCCCCAGCCCCACCCCGGCCACAAGCTCATCTATACCTAGGGATGAAGAAAAGATAAGAGAGCTGTTTGCCCGTGGAACGGGGACGGGACGGGCTCGGAGAAGAGAATAGGAAGTTGGCAAGCCAGGCTCTGGTGAAGACGACAGAGCTCCTCTCTGGGGGAGAGGAGGGAGGTGGATCACCAGGAGAGGGGGAGATCCCCCCCTCTTGGAGCAGCAAAGTGGGTATCTCAGAAGGGAAATGGGCAGGAGCAATGCCAACTTTCTCCCAGAGGCTCTGTGGAGGTTGGGGGAGTTCCCGCCCAATGACCCAAATGTCAGAGGCCTCGGTTGCTAGAAGCGGTCATGAAACGTCACCTTCCCACCCTCACCCCCGACACTGGGGACTAAAGCTCCCTCCCGGTTTCCACTTGGAGGGCCCTAAGAGCCCAAAACGTTCAATCAAGTCAGGCTTCCCCATTACCGGTAACAACTAAGAGAGCGGCTCATCGTTGCCTGTGGGCGTTCAGCCATTAACACTAGGTTTCGGGGGGCGGGGGGGCCTAGTGGAAAGAGCGCGGGCCCCGGAGCCCAGCTTTCCGTGTGACCTTGGGCCAGTCGCTTCACCTCTCTGAGCCACCGTTTCCTCATCCAGAGACGGGGAGACGCCAGCTCTCCCTCCGGTTGTCATCACCGTGGAAGACGCTCGTTATGGGCAGGGAGCGTGGCTGTTAATTCTGCTGTGTTGTACTCTCCCAAGTGCTTACTAAAGTGCTCTATAGCACTCAATAAGTACCACTGCTGGATTGATGCGACCGTCGTCTACCCGCTCCGGTGCCCGGCCCCTAGTAAGTGCTTACTACTGCTATTATCATCATCATCAATAATACAGAAACCCTAACTGTGGAGCCTTGGCAATGGGCAAAGAGGCCGGCTGAAACCTCGCCGGCTCGAGGCTTTCCGACTGGTGAGCGCCAAGATCAATCTGGGGGCTCGGAGAGAAACCGGCAGCACCCGACACCGCCTCCTCAGGAAGGGAGGATGCGATAGGAATGATAATAGTAATATAATAATGATAACAAGAATGGTATTTGTTAAGCGCTTACTATGGGTCAAACACCGTTCCAAGCGCCGGGGCAGATCCCAGCTAATCAGGTTGGATGCAGCCCCTCGCCGTCTTCAGCCCCATTTTACAGGTGAGGCTGCCCAAGGTCACCCGGCAGACGAGAGGAGCCCGGATTAGAACCCAGGTCCTTCCGGCTCCCAGGCCGTGCTGCTTCCCTAAGGTGGCAGCTCCATTAGCCCCGAACGGCTCCGTCCGAGCCCTGGCCCGGGGGCGGGAGGCGGGGAGGTTTCGTCTCTTCAAGAAAACAGCTCAGTTGCACAAGCTCAATTGCACAAAGTCAAGTGTCACGAATCGGCCGGGGCTTCTTCCTCCAGCGCGCTCTGCGGGGCGGGGGACCGCTGGGGGACGGGGGGGACCGGGGACCGGGGGAGGAGAGGGTGCCCCGGCACACTGTGCCCGCGACTTGCGACACAACAGCCACCGGTTAAGCCACCACGCTGCTCTAAGCTCCCTTCTAAGCCTCTGACCTGGGCACGTCACTCTCCCCGCCCTAAGCCTCTACGCTGTAATCTCATTACGGGACGGGAACGCGCCTGCCGACTCTGTTCTGTTGTGCTCTCCCAAGCGCTCAGTACAGTGCTCGGCACACAGGAAGCGCCCCGGAGCCTACACCGGAAAGGCTCCTGGGGCCGCGTGCCTCCGAGTTCGAGTCGCCACTGGCGCGTACCTTTGACCGACTCGGCGGCGAGCGTGGTGCCCCCTCCCAGCGGTCCCCCCCACCCGAGTTCTCCCACAGAGCTCAACCACTCGTCTCCGGTTTGGTTTTCCCAAGGTCCTCGGCGAGAACCTGGAAGTCGATCCGACCTTCCCTCCCGGGGCCGAGGAGGGCCCCGCTCCGGCGGCTTTTAGCGGCGGCCACGGTCCCCGTCCCTTGCACACAGCCTCGCGCCCGCGGCCAAGAGGGGGGCGGAATGACTGGGAATGGACGGGACATTTCCCAGGGGAGGGGTCTCTGCCCAGAGGCCTGGCAGATGCAGGTAGGGGAATCCAAGCCTCAAAAGGAAGGCTGTCCCACACACGGCCTCATCAGAGGTCATGGGTTCGAATCCCGGCTCCACCCCAAGTCTGCTGTGTGACCTTGAGAAGCAGCGTGGCTTGGTGGAAAGAGCCCGGGCTTTGGAGTCAGTGGTCATGGGTTCATATCCCGGCTCCGCCAATTGTCAGCTGTGTGACCTTGGGCAAGTCACTTCACTTCTCTGGGCCTCAGTTACCTCATCTGTAAAATGGGGGTTGACTGTGAGCCCCCTGTGGGACAACTGATCACCTTGTATCCTTCCAGCGCTTAGAACAGTGCTTTGCACATAGTAAGGGCTTAATAAATGCCATCATCATTATTATTATTATTAAGTCACTTAACTTCTCTGAGCCTCAGTTACCTCATCTGTAAAAATGGGGATTAAGACTGTGAGCCCCACGTGGGACAACTTGATCACACTGTATCCCCCCCAGCGCTTAGAACAGTGCTTTGCGCATAGTAAGCGCTTAACAAATGCCATCATTATTATTATTATCCCAACCCTGATGCTCAGCCACGTTCCCCACGCGCCCGTCTCACCTTCGTATCCTATTTCTGGCTAACTGGGAAATGCCGCTGGGCCCGAGGTGAGGCCGGGCCGGGGGGGCGGGGGGAGACAGAGACGGGCAGTCGACTTACACGATAGGTCTTCAAATACAAGGCGTACCTGTCAGGATTGTCTGGAAAGCAGCTTCTACGTTTGTAGAGTCCAAAGCCGACGTCTCAATAAACGATAAACCATTCTTTTCTGCGGGCACAAACACACGCATCATCATCATCAATCATATTTATTGAGCGCTTACTGTGTGCAGAGCACTGTACTAAGTGCTTGGGAAGTACAAGTTGGCAACATATACAGTCCCTACCCAACAGTGGGCTCACAGTCTAAACCCACGCATATGCAGGGCTCAGAGATCACTGTCACGAGGAGCGGCCTCACAAACATTTCGACGGACACAGACCTTGAAGGGGGGCCGGTGGGACTCCTTGGGCAAAAATCCAGGGACCGAGGGACCACTGATCCAAATATAATATAATATTGTAAAATAATCTATAATTTCTATTAATGTCTGTCTCCCTCTCTAGCCAGTATATGCTCGTTGTGGGCAGGGAATGTCTGTTCTATTGCTATACTGTATTCTCCTAAGTGCTTAGTATAGTGCTGTGCTCTGTACACAGCCATCGCTCAGTAAATACAACAGACTGACTGAGTCTTCTCCGGTCAGTCAGCGTGGGTGACCGAACCACCCACCTGCTCCCGATTCCTACCCCTCGCACGCTGCGGCCGTCTCTGCCAGACCTCCTCCGCCCGCATCTCCTTCCCCACTGGGCCGCCTCGGCGCTTCCTCCCCGGCAAGGGAGGAAGCGCTCCATCCATCTCCACCTCTCCATCCCGTCCCTCAGGCTGTGAGAGCCCGACGCGGGGCAGGGACTGTGCCCCATCCGCTTGCCCCCTTAAACTATCCCAGGGCTCGGCAACATAGTAAGTGCTTAACAAATACCACAGTTCTTCTGAGGAGCTGTACTCGTTTTGTGTGCGCCTCCCCCGGCTAGACCGTCAGCTCCTCAAGGGCAAGGATCATGTCTTCTAGCGTTCAGCACAGTGCTCTGCTTACAGTAGGTGTCTGCTAACCCCATTTATTGCCTGATGGCGGGCCGGCCTTCTGTGGGCACCCGACACGGGCGCCTCTCTCTCCCCCGCATCCGCAGGGCTCCGCGTGCCATCGCCGCTGGGCCTCTCGTCGCCGCCCCAGTCGCCCCTGCCAGCCCAGGCTTCTGTTCCCGGGACAGGGTGGTCGAAGGGGCCGGGATGCCCCGTCCCCGGGCCCGCCGAGACCCCCGCCGCCGTGCCACCTCCGCGGGACCCGACCCACCTGCGAAGGCGCGGGCTTCGTCCGTGGGCACGGCTCTCAGGTGGCGCAAGTCGCTCTTGTTCCCCACGAGCATGATGACGATGTTGCTGTCGGCGTGGTCCCGCAGCTCCTTCAGCCACCGCTCCACGTTCTCGTACGTGAGGTGCTTGGCGATGTCGTACACCAGCAGGGCCCCCACGGCTCCGCGGTAGTACCTGTGGCGGGGACGGGGGGGGGGGAGAGGGCACACCGCTGGCTGTCACAGGCCCCTGGCACCATCAGCCCAACGAGCCTCGGGCGCTCTCGGGACTCCGTACGCCGCACAAACCAACCAGCTCCTTCAGGAGCAGAGCCCTTCCCGGAATTAAACCTGGGCTTCTCAACAAGCCACCGCTTGGAGGGAGGGCCTGAGGGATGGAGGGGAGGCGGCACAGTCCAGTGCAAAGGGCACAGAGCTGGAAGACCCTGTTTCCGGGCCTCAGTTTTCCTCACCTGTAAAATGGGGAGAAGCCCACCAGCCTCTCCCCACCTCACAAGGGACGCCGTGTGAGGATCTGATGAGATCGCTGCCATCAGAGTGTTTCGGAAAAACCAAAGGGCTGCGGTAACGACGACGGCGGTTCTTGCCAAGCCCTTATTCTATGCCAAGTACTGCACTAAATGCAGAGGCTCCAGCGGGACTCACTCCCCGTCCCACAGCCCAAGGAGAACACAGATTTCATCCCCATTGTACAGATGCGGGAAACTGAGGCCCAGGGAAGTATATGTGACTTGCCCAAGGACACCGAGCAGGGACTAAAACCCAGGCCCCTTCCTCTAGGCCACGCTGCTGGTAGAAAAACAAGGTATTATTATTATTATTATGGCATCATCTCTGCACTTGGATCTTCGGACATCTGCTATTCACCCCACCCCACAGCATTTAAGTACGTACCTTTAAATTACAAATTATAAATGAATTATTTATTCATATTAAAGTCCGTCTCCCTCTCTGGACCGTAAGCTCGTTATGGCCAGGGAACGTGTCTGCTAATCCTGTTGTACTGCCCTCTCCCAAGCGCTCAGTCCAGTGCTCTGCACATAACAAGCGCTCAATGAAATAGCACTGATGATTGCTATCACCACCGATTCAATCCCCAGCTTCCCTCCGACTCACCGTGCGCGTCCCACGTGGGACTCGGCTCGTGTCTGACCTGATGACCGCGTCCCTACCCCAGTGCTCGACACCTACTAAGCGCTGACCAGATTCCCCGCCCCCGCTCCCACCATCCTCCTCCTTCCCTCTGCCTTCTCGGCTTCACCCGGCGACGCTGAGGGGGGTCCCGCCCACCCACTTACGCTGAGGTGATGGCTCGGTAGCGCTCCTGCCCCGCCGTGTCCCAGATCTGCGCCTTGATGGTCTTCCCGTCCACCTGGATGCTCCTGGTGGCAAACTCCACGCCGATCGTGCTCTTGCTCTCCAGGTTAAACTCATTGCGGGTGAATCGCGACAGGAGATTACTCTTGCCCACTCCGGAGTCTCCGATGAGGACCACTGAAGGGACAGGAGACGGCGAGGCCCGGTCGTGAGGGGCTCACCACCCACCTCCCTCCCGCCGGCACCCCCAAACCGACCCCTCCCCGCCCCTCCTTAGACTGGGAGCCCCACGTGGGATGGGGACTGGGTCCGACCCCATTACCGGGAATCTACCCCGGCGCTCAGCACGGGGGCCTGACGTAGTAAGTGCTTAAATATTATACGTAACGGCGATAGCGATGATAAATATAATCAAGAATATTAATAATAATGGTATTTACGGCGCGCCTGGAGTTGAGTCGCCAGTTGAGCCCACGGTCCGTCCCGCGAGTGACAACCTGTCGCTACTCAACCCGCAGAGCCGTGGCCCCGACCCAGACCGGCCGACACCGTGGCTCCGCACGACGCCGTGAGCCCGGCCAGCCGGGGCCTGACCACGGGGGGCCCTCGCCTTCGACGACGGCGGGCGACGGAGTCGGAACCCAAAGCTTTGCACCCGCTCGCGGCAAGAAAGGGCCGAGGCGGGCCGAGGACCGCCAAACGGCTCGGGACCATTGGCCGGGCGCCGCGAGCGCCTGAGCAGGTGAGAGGGCGGTGGGGACTGGGCACCGCCAAGGGGCCGCCGGGCACCAGCCGCAGCCCTGCGCTCGCCCGAGCTGGGCGGGGCCCGGGCGGCAGGAGACCCGGGTTCTCACCCTGTCTCCGCCACCTGCCTACTGTGGGACCTTGGCCAAATCGCGTCACTTCTCGGGGCCTCTGTTTCCTCGCCTGCAAAATAGGGACTGGAGCCCTGTTTCTCCCTCCCGCCTGGACCGGGAGCCCCCACGACGGGGACCGTGCCCAACCTCGTGACCTTGAATCTACCGCAGGGAGCTCCAGTGACCTTCACGCTTTTAACTGCTACTGGACCAAGCCCCTGACCCCCTTGGGTTTGCAGTCTCAGGGCTGGGCTGTGAGTCCCAGGTGTACACACACATCCCACCTCACTCAGGCGCACACCCCCACACCGACGCGCTGATGGATAGTCTCCCTTCTCCTCCCTGCCCATCCCCTAGCTCCGGCAAAAATCTTGGACAAGGAAATCCAACAGGACAACAGAATGACGGCTGCCTGGGTCGTACACCTCAGCGAGGGGCCGGGGGGGATTGGGAATGAGCAGAGTGAGCGTGTCCCGGGAGGCAAGACCCGTTTGGCATTCCTCCGGGGGGGACCGACTAGGTGCCCCGCTACACCGCACGTCACTGGCGGGAGCGGGGGTGGGAGCAGGGCGCGCCTTTATCGGAACCTGATTTTTTTCGGCTTCCCCTGCAGCTGATTCAGCAAGATGTCAGTGGAGCTGCGGAGTCTGCATGCGCCAGGAAGGGGAGGGATTTTTAACTGTTTGTGGGGCTGGTTCCCGGGGAGTTTGGGAGGCTGGAGAGCGGGAATACGGAGCCAGGGATCCGTCCGCTCGATAGGCCCGGCGCCGAGTCGGCTGGCCGGACCGTGGGTGGCGGGCGGTCTGCGGCCCCAGGAAGTGGTGCCCACACAGCCCGTCTTCCGCTTTTGGAAGGAAATGAAGTGCCAGCCTCAGGCCTGGGTTCGCATCAGATGAGAAGCAGCGTGGCCTAGTGAATAAAGCCACTCCCGGCTCTGCCAGCTGTCCGCCGGGTGACCTTGGACAGGTCGCTTTACTTCTCTGGGCCTCAGTTCCCTCGTCTGTAAAGTGAGGATTAAGGGTGTGAGCCCCACGAGGGTCGAGGGCCGTGTCCAACCCGATTAACTTGCATCTACCCCAGTGCTTAGTACAGTGTCTGGCGCACAGTAAGTGCTTAAATACCATTTTAAAAAATCATCAGCAGGCCCGTGTGAGCGTCAGCTTGGTTTGGGCTTTCCAAGTGCTAGGCTCAGTGCCCCCAATCCAGCAGGTGCTCAATAAATGCCCTTGTGCTGACTCCTCTAGCCTGCAAGCTCACTGTGAGCAGGGACGGTGGCTTTCAACTCTGTTGAATCGGACTCTCCCAAACGCTCAGTACAGTGCTCTGCACACAGTAAGTGCTCAGCAAATACGACAGATCAACTGGTTACTCCGCGTACGCCCAGTGCTGAGGCTGTTAGATGGGTGGCACTTCCAGCTGCCGCACAAATGACTTCCCGCCTTTAGGATTCTAGGCCCAATGGTGGGGATGTGGGAGGGGAAGGAGATGGGGCTATTCTGAGCCCCTTCTGCCCTGACACTTGGCAGAGGTGCATGGCCGGAAGAGCTGCGGGTGGAGGAAAATGGAGGAAAACCGGGATCTTCCCCTTTTCCCAAAGGCTCCGGACGAGAGGTCGGCACAGCCCTGCCCGCCACTGGCAGCCTCCGAGAAACCAGACCCAACCCGGGGCGAGGTGTTCCTCGGGCGCATGGCCCGCAAATGATCTACGGAGGAGGCCCAAGCCCACCTCTTCCCTTGGGTGTGCTCAGAGTTGGGGTTCGGTCCCCGGGCCCCGAGCCTGGGGTGCCCGTGTAATCCAGGCCCCTGGGCTCTCAATGGCTGAGGCGGCAGGTGAGGTCAAAAGTCATTTCCCGCTAAGTCGTCATCAGGGGTCACCGAGGCTCGGACCGAGTGGTCCGGGGGTCCTGAGCCGGGTCAGGGGAGGTCGCAGCGGCCTCCTGGCCCAACCCCCGGGGGAGCTTCCTAGACATTCACCGCACCGGGCCCCCCCACCTCCCGGTGACGGCTTTTTTTGAGATGTGGTTATCTCAGCCTGCCAATTGGTGATCTTTTAAATGGGATTTGCTCGTCGCCTCGCGTATCTAATACCTGTAGTTCCCGTTCAGCGCCGACTACCATATTAAACGTAGCCGACTCACCTTAGGTAGACTGTGAGCGCCTCCCCCTCCGCGGCCCCACCCGAGGGACCGGGACTCCAGGGCTTAGCCCATCGCGCGGACCCCCAGAGTCCCTCCAGTCGCTCCGGTAGGAGAACCCAGTCGAGCACCATTACCGGAAGCTCGCCGGAAAAAAACCCGACAACCGCCATCGGGCCGGAAAACCAACTCAGAGGCTCCGCGATCTCACCAACCCTTGGCGGGGGGACCCCAGCTTCAGACTGTACCCAAAACTGGACCAGAAGGGAACAGGACAGCTGCCCTCTCTCTCGCTGTACTGATCACCATCCTCGTCCTTTATATCGATTTTTAGGGGACGGAGGGGGAGTTCCCGTTCCATCCTTCCTCGCCGGCCGCGGTGGGTGTTCTTCGGCTGGGTCGTACCGTCCCCTCTCCACCCGGCAGGCGCGGGACAGGTACCGTGACAAGGGATGACCACGATGGCTTGGATTCGAGCCACTGACGTTGAGGGCGCGGAGGGGATGCTTCTGAGCGGGACCCGTCTGGCCTCAGGTGATGCCGAGGAGCCGGCTGGAGATCGGGGGCCTGGGTTCTTTGGAGTCCCCGCCAACCCGGCCTAGGAAGGGCAGCCCGCGGCGGCCAGCTCTGCTTGTCCGTGGGCCTTCTCTGGAAGCGTCCCACCGGGGCCGGACAAGCCCAGCCCCGCCGGGCCAGTCCGCCGGCTAGCTCGGCGGGAGGCCGGGCCCGCTGCCAAAAATCAATGGCATTTATCGAGCGCTCACTCTGCGCAGAGCACTGCACGAGGCCCTTGGGAGAGGACAATACAACAAGAGGTGAACTTCTCGGAGAACATTCCTGGACTAGGACAGTGACGCGGCGGGGCCTAGTGGAAAAAGCCCGGGCTCTCATCCCGGTTCCGCCGCTTGTCGGCTGGGTGACCTCGGGCAAGTCATTTCGCTTCCCTGGCCCTCAGCTGCCTCATCTGCAAAACGGGGATTATTCATATTAACAATAATAAATCCCACCCCCTCCTACTTAAACCGTGCGCCCCGGGTGTCCAACGTGATTATCTCGTTATCTACCCCAGTGCTTACTCTAGTGCTTCAACACCATAACTGTTGATTATGAATTACTCAGAAGGAAGGGAAGTTCATTTTTCTTCCCAAATCCCATTCAGAGAATTTTAACGGTACCTTTTCAGCAAGCTCTCATTGGTTCCCTTCCAACAGCTACCCTTAGGTCTCTCTCCCGCCTGCAACCCATCATTTCTTTATCCGCCCAATTGTTTATTCCGCCACCCTGCTCCCACTCTTTGAAAATGCTCCGCGTAGAAGTCTCCCCCTTTAGACTACAAGCTCCGTAAGGGCAGGGGATTTCTCCAAATGTTCACTCGTTGCGTTGCTCAATAAATTCCATTACGACCGTGCAGGCCTGGGAGTTCGAAGGTCCAGGCCCTGATCCCGGCTCCGCTATCTGCCGACCCGGTGACCTTGGGCCAGTCACTTGACTTCTCTAGACCTCAAGCTTCCTTATCTGGCAAATGGGGATTAAATAGCTATTCTCCCTCTCTCAGGCCAAGACGTGTGGGACGGGAACCGTATCCAATCTGATACGTTATCGTATCTACCCCAATGTTTAGCACAGAGTAAGCCGAAGCAGCGGCCTGCAAGCCAGAGGGCCCGGGTTCTAATCCTGGCTCCACCACTTGTCTGCTGAATGACCTTGGGCAAGTCACTTTACTTCTCCTTGCCTCAGTTACTTTATCTGTAAATTGGGGATTAAGACTGTGAGCCCCCTGCGGTACAGGGACTGCGTCTGACCCGATTAGCTTGTATCTATCCCAATGCCTAGCACGTAGTAAGCAATCAATCATATTTATTGAGCACTTACTGTGTGCAGAGCACTGTACTAAGCGCTTGGGAAGTACAAGCTGGCAACATATAGAGACAGTCCCTACCCAACAGTAGGCTCACAGTCTAGAAGCACTTAATACCATAAAAAATACCATAAAAAAAGCGCTTCAACGCAACCAGTCGTTACATAGCCACATCCTACCATAGGAAAGGTTGTACATTATGGTTGTACATATTTATTATGGTTGTACATATTTATTACTCTACTTATTTATTTATTTATTTATTTTACTTGTACATTTCTATCCTATTTATTTTATTTTGTTGGTATGTTTGGTTCTGTTCTCTGTCTCCCCCTTTTAGACTGTGAGCCCACTGTTGGGTAGGGACTGTCTCTATGTGTTGCCTATTTGTACTTCCCAAGCGCTTAGTACAGTGCTCTGCACATAGTAAGCGCTCAATAAATACGATTGATTGATTGATTGATTGAAAGAATTTACAGTTTCTACTTTCTACCGCATAGCCTTTCTTGATAAAACAGGGTAGAGTATGAAAGAAGCATCCCACCCTCCAGATTTCAGTTGGCCCTAAGAAAACAGAAACGATGTGGAGTCCTTAAGTCGGGATTGTACCCGGGACCTGTTTTCATCTTGTTCCTTAGAGAGCCGAAACCACAGGTGTGAGGAGTAAAAGACTCCAGCAGTCCCCGTGAAGGCCGTTTCTCGGGTGGGGTCTATCGACCGTGCTTCGGCCTGACCGAGCGCTTCCAAAGAACTAAGGTCTCGACGCCCACCTCCTTAATCCTGACACTTGGACCATTTCCTGACCATTTTACTCCACAGCAAAATGACTGTAAGCTCGTTGTGGACAGGGAAGCTGCTTCTTGGGGGTGGGGGTGGTTTGCTATTTTGTTTTTTAATGCTATTTGTTAAGTGCTTTCTATGCACCAGGCACTGTACTAAGTGCTGGGGTAGATAGATACAAGCTAATCAGGTTGGAGGCAGTCCCCGTCCCACATGGGGCTCACAGTCTTAATCCCCGTTTTACAGATGAGGTAACTGAGGCCCAGAGAAGTGAAGTGACTTTGCCAGCAGACAAGGGGTGGAGCCCGGACTAGAACCCAGGTCCTCTTGATTCCCAGGCTCATGTCTGACCCACTGGGCAGTAAGAACGTGGCTTAGTGGCGTGGGAGTCAGAGGACGTGGGTTCTAATCCCGGCTCCGCCACTTGTCTGCTGTGTGACCTCGGGCAAGTCACTTAACTCCTCTGGGCCTCAGTTAACTCCTCTGTAAAATAGGGATTAAGACTGTGAGCCCCACGTGAGACAACCTGATCACCTTGTGTCTATCTCAGCACTTAGAACAGCTCTTGGCACATGGTGAGCGCTTAACAAATACCATCGTAATTATTATTATTACGACCAGGCCACGCTGCTTCTCGAAAACAGGCCCACCGACTGTTGTACTGTATTCTCCCAGAAGCTTGCTACGGTGCTCTGCACACAGTAAGCGCTCAATAAATATCACCGATTGATCTATTGATGGTGTTCCAGCAGAAGGGGCCTCTTTTTTCGCTTTAAATTGGACTCCAGGCCATCGTAGGACTCTCCCGGGAGACTGGCCGGCCTTACTTGGTTTTTGGCCAAAAGACAAAGCCGTCCGGAGGCCGGGAAACCGTGTGTCCCGCCGCCTGAAGCCCCGGAGGGTTTCTCCGGATCCGGCCCGGCGTCTCGGTTGCACAATCGAAAACCGAGAAAGAGAAACTCCCGAGGGGCCGCCCTGCCAGGTTTTGCCCTGTTCCACTTGCCAGTGTCACCGACAATCAGCTGAGAGTTAATTACGAGCCTGACCCACATCGGGACACACCGAGACACACGGAGAAGTGAAAGAGCAAGTTCTTCCAGTTTGGCTATACCCACCCAGACTGCTAATTTTTCGGGTGGGGGGGGGGGGGGAATCACAATTTAAATTGGTCCGGAGTCTACAAGAGAACCTGATTTCCAAAGAGGAGCTGAGACGGTTCTCAACTATTTCCCCCCTAGACTCCGTCTGGGCAGGAAACATGTCTGCTCATTCTGTTCTATCACCCTCTCCCTAGCGCTCAGTACAGCGCTCTCCCCATAATAAGTGCTCAATAAATCCAATTGACTGATTTGGCTTCGAAGCAGGTGGGCCCCTTTTGAGCCCCATTCAGCTGAGTCTAGAAGACACGCTGACTTGTGTGGTGCCTCATTCTGTGTTCAAAGGTATTTATTGAGCACTTACTGTGTGCAGATATATATATATGTATATATATACATGTATATATGTACATATGTATACCTATATATATGTATGTACATATTTGTTACTCTTAATTTATTTATTTATTTTACTTGGACATATCTATTCATTTTATTTTGTTAGTATGTTTGGTTTTGTTCTCTGTCTCCCCCTTTTAGACTGTGAGCCCACTGTTGGGTCTCTATATGTTGCCAACTTGGACTTTCCAAGCGCTTAGTACGGTGCTCGGCACACAGTAAGCACTCAATAAATACGATTGATGACGATGATGATGATGCAGAGCACTGTATTAAGCGCTCGGGAGAGGACGATGCGATGGAGTTGCTAGGCACGATCCCTGCCCACAAGAAGCCTACGGTCTCGGGGGGTGGAGGGAAACAAACATTAAAATATATTACAGCTACGTATATAGATGCTACGGGGCTGAGGGTGGGGTGAACAAAGGGTAACTGTAATAATAATAATGGGAATGATAGTATTTACGCATCATGCACTGTTCTAAGCGCTGGGGTAGATAGAAGCTAATCAGGCTGGACACGGTCCCTGTCCCAACTGGGGCTCCTGGTCTTAATCCCCACATGGTAAGCGCTCAATAAATACGATTGAATGAATGAATGAATGAATGAATATGACAGATGAGGGAGCTGAGGCCCAGAAGTGAAGTGACTTGTCCAGGGTCACACTCAGAGGTACAGCATATTCTCACAATGCTGGTGGTGGTGGCCACCCCTCTCCCCCCAGCCCCCCAACTCCGCGGGGCGTGGAAATTCCCACATGAAAGGCGGCGCCCTTAAATTGGTCAGGGTTTAGGATCGCCATGGGGCCGAAGGAAATGTTCCTCTAGGTAAGGGCATTCTGAAAAACCCCAGTTCTCAACCACGTCGGCTGGTAGAGCCTGCTGGAGAGCCACCTAAGTGGAAAACCAATAAGATTAGAAACCTTTCCAAGAGTTTGAAGAATTTACTCTTCTCGGTTAAGTGACCCAGCCTTGGAGAGACACAAAAATCAAGGGTAGTTCTACATTCTGCAAACATTTAAGTAATAATAATGATGGCCTTTATTAAGTGCTTACTACGTAAGTGCCGAGAGTCACCCGTTATTACAAGTTAATCGGACTGGGCGCCGCCTCTGGCCCCCAACCTACGAGGGAAGGAGAGCAAGGATCTCATCCCCGTTTCACTGTCGGGAAGACTGAGGCTCGGAGAGGTGCGACTGTCCCAAGGCCACCGGCAGAGTCAGGACTAGAACGTGGGCCTCGACTCCCGGACCAGGCCACCAAACTCCTCCTTTCCGCTACCCTGCCTTCCCTTTAGTTTAAAACCGCATCTGACTTTCTTTGGATAAAAATCTTTCGGAAACAATTCACCTGTATTTTAAAACGCAACATCCTACCAAGGACCCGGCACGTTTGGCTCAGAAAAACTCCGAGTCCAACACAACGGCCTGTTAATAATAATAATGATGATAATATTTGCGGCATTTGCTAAGCGCTTCCTACTTGCCAAGCACTGTTTTAAGTGCTAGGGTGGATTCGAGCAAATGGGGTTGGGCACAGTCCCTCTCCCACATGGGGCCTGACAATCTTAATCCCCACTTGCCAGATGAGGTAACTGAGACTGAGAGAAGTGAGGCGACTCGCCCAACGTCCCATGGCAGACAAGTGGCGGAGCCGGGATTAGAACGCAGACCCTTCCAACGCCCGGGGTTGTGCTCTCTCCAGCGGGTCACGCTGCTTGGGGCCGACCCTTATGCTCCAAAATCGAAAAAGGGCCTCTGACGGGGTAGAACGATTTTGGAACAGTTCGGGTTTTCTCTAATTTTTATAGACGCTCACAACCCTCGGCAGAACCCACGCCCGTTTGCAGTCTAACTACCCTGCCCCCACTTGGAGCCTGCCAGTTGCTACTTTGCTGCTATTACTCGTCTAAAAAAGGAGTGTACGTTTCCCCAAGAGAAGCCACACACGCACCAAAAAAAGGGAAAAAAATCTCACGAGACACATTTTCCCACTCCCCACAGTTGGTTGCCTTCACCAAACCATGGGCCCCACCGTCTCTGATTTCCACTCCGCAACTCCAAGACGGGCCAGGTGCGATTAAGGGCTCGGTGTGCTACGGCTGGGACCTGTTTGGGGGTTTGGGGGAGCTGTGGGGGGGGGAATCAAATGTTGGAATGGGTCTGTTGCCTTGTTGTGTTGTGCTCCCCCAAGCCCTTGGTACTGTGTTCTGTACACAGTAAGCGCTCCATAAATACGACTGACTGAAACGGGGTGGAGGGAGGTTGGGGCATCCTAGAGGTGTACCTCCATCTCGTCTCTCTTGCCGACGACCTCTCGCCCACGTCCTGCCTCGGGCCCGGAACGCCCTCCTTCCTCCTATCCCACAGACGATGACTCTCCCCCTTTCCAAAGCCTTATTGAGGGCCCATCTCCTCCAAGAAGCCTTCCCCGACTAATCCCTCCTTTCCCCGTCTCCCACTCCCTTCTGTGTCGCCCTGACTCGCTCCCTTTATTCATTCCCAACTTGTACCTCCCAAGCGCTTAGTACAGTGCTCTGCACACAGTAAGCGCTCAATAAATACGATTGATTGATTGATTCCCCTTCCCAGTCCCACAGCGCTCGGGTCCAGATCCATCATCTACTTCCCCATACTAATATCTGTCTGCCCCTCTAGACTGTCAGCTCGTTGTGGGGGCAGGGAATGCGTCTGTTTATTGTTCTGTCATCCTCTCCCAAGCGCTTAGTGCATTCATTCATTCAATCGTATTTATTGAGCGCTTACTATGTGCAGAGCACTGTACTAAGCGCTTGGAAATTACAATCTGGCAACAGAGACGGTCCCTACCCAGCAACGGGCTCACAGTCTAGAAGGGGGAGACAGACAACAAAACAAAACATGTGGACAAGTGTCAAGTCATCAGAATAAATAGAAGTGCTCTGCACACAGTTAAGCGCTCAGTAAATACAAATGATTGACTGAAAGCTCACTGTGGGCAGGGAATGTGTCTGTTTATTGTTATATTGCCCTCTCCTAAGTGTTTAGTCCCGCGCTCCGCACACAGTAAGCGCTCAATAAATGACTGACAGAGCTGGCTGTGGGCCGGGAACGTGTCCGTTGATTGCTCAACCGTCCTCTCCGGAGTGCTCGGTCCAGTGATAATAATAATGATGGCATTTAGTAAGCGCTTACTATGTGCAAAGCACTGTTCTGAGCGCTGGGGAGGTTACAGGGTGATCAGGTTGTCCCACGGGGGGCCCACAGTCTTCATCCCCATTTTCCAGATGGGGGAACTGAGGTGCAGAGAAGTGAAGTGACTTGCCCAAAGTCACACAGCGGACAGGTGGCGGAGCCGGGATTTGAACCCCTGACCTCGGACTCCAAAGCCCGGGCTCTTTCCACTGAGCCACGCCGCTTCTCAATAAATGACTGACAGAGCTCGCTATGAGCCAGGAAAGTGTCTTGTTGTTATTATACTGTCCGCTCCGGACCGCTGGGTCCACTGTTGTGCCCAATAAATGAGTGACTGGCAAAGCTGGCTGTGAGCCGGGAATGTGTCTGGTTATTGTTGTTCTACTGTCCGCTCCGGACCTCCGGGTCCAGCGCTGTGATTTGGACATCCTCTGTCTCCCCCTTCTAGACCGTGAGCCCATTGTTGGGTAGGGACCGTGTCTATCTGTTGCCGACTTGGACTTCCCAAGCCCTTAGTCCAGTGCTCTGCACGTGGTAAGCGCTCACTAAATACGATTGAATGAATGCATCTTACCTCCTTCCCTTCCCCACAGCACCTGTATATATGTATATATGTTTGTACAGATATATTACTCTATTTTATTTGTACATACCTATTCTATTTATTTTATTTTGTTAGTATGTTTGGGTTTGTTCTCCGTCTCCCCCTTTTAGACCGTGAGCCCACTGTTGGGTAGGGACTGTCTCTATATGTTGGCAATTTGTACTTCCCAAGCGCCTAGTACAGTGCTCTGCACATAGTAAGCGCTCAATAAATACGATTGATGATGATGATGATATATGTTTGTACATATTTATTACTGTATTTATTTATTTATTTTACTTGTACCTATCTATTCTATTTATTTTATTTTGTTAGTATGTTTGGTTTTGTTCTCTGTCTCCCCCTTTTAGACTGTGAGCCCACTGTTGGGTAGGGACTGTCTCTATATGTTGCCAACTTGTACTTCCCAAGCGCCTAGTCCAGTGCTCTGCACATAGTAAGCGCTAAATAAATACGATTGATGATGATGATGATGATATATATCTGTATATATTTATTACTGTATTTATTTATTTATTTTACTTGTACATATCTATTCTATTTATTTTATTTTGTTAGTATGTTTGGGTTTGTTCTCCGTCTCCCCCTTTTAGACCGTGAGCCCACTGTTGGGTAGGGACTGTCTTTATATGTTGCCAACTTGGACTTCCCAAGCGCTTAGTCCAGTGCTCTGCACACAGTAAGCGCTCAATAAATACGATTGATTGATTGAATGCACATAGTAAGCGCTCGACCCATCAGGCGGCCTGGCAGAGCTGGTTGTGGGGCGGGAACGGGTCCGTTGCTGGTTACACTGTCCTCTCCCGAGCGCTTGGCCCAGGGTTCCGCATGCAGCAGGCGCTGTGGCTGGTGGATTGTCTGATTATCAATCAATCAACCGATCAATCGATTGTATTTATTGAGCGCCTACTGTGTGCAGAGCACTGGACTAAGCGCTTGGGAAGTACAAGCTGGCAACATCTAGAGACAGTCCCTACCCAACAGTGGGCTCACAGTCTAGAAGGGGGAGACGGAGAACAAAACCAAACATGCTAACAAAATAAAATAAATAGAATGGATAGGTACAAGTAAAATAAATAAATAGAGTAATAAATATGTACAAGCATATATACAGGTGCTGATTATTTATCTGTCTGTCTGTCTGAGGGCAGGGCCGGGTCACCTGCAGCCCAAGAGCTGGGCCCAGGAAAGAGGAAGTGGCAACGAGGGGCGGTGGGTGGGTGGGTTGGTGCGGGTTTCCCAGTGCCAAGGGCCGAACCCAGAAGGTGCCTCTTCCTCCTCCTCCTCCTCCTCCTCTCCCCCCAACCCTCGCCCGGGGAAGCGCCCCATGCCCCAGGCCTGCCCCGTCCCCACCCATCATTCATTCTTTTAGACTGTGAGCCCACTGTTGGGTAGGGACCGTCTCTAGATGTTGCCAACTTGGACTTCCCAAGCGCTTAGTACAGTGCTGTGCACACAGTAAGTGCTCAATAAATACGATTGAATGAATGAATGGACTAAGCTCTTGGGAGAGGATGACAGAACAATAAACGGACGCATTCCCTGCCCCCCCCCCCCAACGAGCTGACAGTAAGTGCTCAATAAATATGATTGATTGATTGATTCAATCGTATTTATTGAGCGCTTACTGTGTGCACAGTTCTAACTCATTCCTTCATTCATTCAATCGTATTTACTGAGCGCTTCCTGTGGGCAGAGCACTGGGCTAAGCGCTTGGGAAGTCCAAGTTGGCAACATCTAGAGACGGTCCCTACCCAACAGCGGGCTCACAGGCTAGAAGGGGGGGGAGACGGGCAACAAAACAAAACAGATTAACGAACTAAAATAGAATAAATATGTGGGTCCGGGCCCTCTGTTCCCTGCCCCGCCCTGCCCTCCTGGGGCTTGGCCGTTGGTTGGGGGCCGGTGTGGGGGGGGGGGGGGGGGCGGCTCTCCCGGATTCCCTCCGGGAGGAGGAGGAAGAGGAGGAGGAGGAGGAGGAGGAAGAGGAATATCGCAGTCCAACCAACCGACGGACCGCAAACTGGCCAACGCCGCAGGACCGGGCGGGGGGGGGGAGGAAGGAGGACCCCTACTCTATTTATTTATTTTACTTGTACATATTTATTCTATTTATTTTATTTTGTCAATACGCTTTGTTTTGTTCTCCCCCTTCTAGACTGTGAGCCCGCTGTTGGGTAGGGACCGTCTCTATATGTCGCCGACTTGTACTTCCCAAGCGCTTAGTCCAGTGCTCTGCACACCGTAAACGCTCAATAAATACGATTGAATGAATGAATTCCTTTTTATTTATTTTACTCGTACATATTTATTCTATTTATTTTATTTTGTCAATATGTTTTGTGGTCTGTCTTCCCCTTCTAGACTGTGAGCCCGCTGTTGGGTAGGGACCCCCGCTGTTGGGTAGGGACCCTCTCTATATGTTGCCGGCCTGTACTTCCCAAGCGCTTACTACAGTGCTCTGCACACAGTAAACGCTCAATAAATACGACTGAAGGAATGAATGGATCACTATTTATTTATTTTACCTGTACATATTTATTCTACTTATTTTATTTTGTCAATATGTTTTGTTTTGTTGTCCGTCTCCCCCTTCTAGACTGTGAGCCCGCTGTTGGGTAGGGACCGTCTCTATATGTTGCCAACTTGGACTTCCGAAGCGCTTAGTCCAGTGCTCTGCACACAGTAAGCGCTCAATAAATACGACTGAATGAATGAATTACTCTATTTTAGTTGCACATATTTATTCTATTTATTTTATTTTGTCAATATGTTTTGTTTTAGTGTCTGGCTCCCCATTCTAGACTGTGAGCCCGCTGCTGGGTAGGGACCGTCTCTAGACGTTGCCGACTTGGACTTCCCAAGCGCTTAGTACAGTACTCTGTACCCAGTAATTGCTCAATAAATACGATTGAATGAATAGGGGAGATGCGCCGAGCATTTAGCCCAGCGCTCCGCACACAGTAAGCGCTCCATCAATACGATTGAATGAACAGGGTCCTGATTAACTTGGCTCTACCCCAGTGCTTAGAATAATACTAATAATCAGAAGAAGAATGGTATTTGTTAAGCACTTCCTGTGTGCCAGTAAATATTACTCTATTTTATTTGTACATATTTATTCTATTTTTTTTGTTACTATGTTTTGTTGTCTGTCTCCCCCTTCTAGACTGTGAGCCCACTGTTGGGTAGGGACCGTCTCTATGTGTTGCCAACTTGGACTTCCCAAGCGCTTAGTCCAGTGCTCTGGACTACTACTAACAAAATAAAAATAAATAGAATAGATAGGTACAAGTAAAATAAATAGAGTAATAAGTATGTACAAACATATATACAGGTGCTGCGGGGAAGGGAAGGAGGTAAGATGCGTATATATGTATAGATGTGGGGAAAGGAATAGAGTAATAAATATGTACAAACATATATACAGGTGCTGTGGGGAAGGGGAGGAGGTAAGATGCGTATATATGTATAGATGTGGGGAAGGGAATAGAGTAATAAATATGTACAAACATATATACAGGTGCTGCGGGGAAGGGAAGGAGGTAAGATGCGTATATATGTATAGATGTGGGGAAAGGAATAGAGTAATAAATATGTACAAACATATATACAGGTGCTGTGGGGAAGGGGAGGAGGTAAGATGCGTATATATGTATAGATGTGGGGAAGGGAATAGAGTAATAAATATGTACAAACATATATACAAGTGCTGTGGGGAAGGGAAGGAGGTAAGATGCGTATAGATGTATAGATGTATAGGTGTATACATGTTTGTACGTATTTATTACTCTATGTATTTATTTGTTTTACTTGTGCATATCTATTCTATTTATTTTATTTTGTTAGTCTGTTTGGTTTTGTTCTGTCTCCCCCTTTTAGACTGCGAGCCCGCTGTTGGGTAGGGACCGTCTGTAGATGTTGCCAACTTGGACTTCCCAAGCGCTTAGTCCAGTGCTCTGCACACAGTAAGCGCTCAATAAATACGACTGATGATGATGATGCGGGGGATGGAGAGGAAGGAAGGGGATTGAGTGAACAGGGGCGCTGCGCGGGGCGTTTCGCCCATCGCCCCGCACACAGTAAGCGCTCCATCAGTACGACTGAATGAAGAGCGTTTCGCCCAGCGCTCCGCACACAGTAAGCGCTCCATCACTACCACTGAGTGAGTGGATAAATGCGGGCCCACCCGTCGGTGGGGGGGGGCGGACGGGGTGCACCCCCTCCTCCCGGAGGCCCTCCAGGGATGGCCGGCGGACGGAGGAAGGCCTCACCTTTGAAGAGATAATCGTACTCGTCGTCGCGGTTGCCCATGGCGGGAGGTCACCGCTGCCACCGCTGCCGCCGAGACGGACGACGGAGGCCCGACGATGGAGACCAGGCCCGCCCCGCCCCGCCCCTCCCTACCCGACGCCTGCCACACTTCCGGCCGGAGCCGCGCCCGGAGGATGCCACACTTCCGGCCTGAGCCACGCCCGACAGCTGCCTCACTTCCGGCCGGAGCCGCGCCCGACGGCTGCCTCACTTCCGGCCTAAAGCCACACCCGACGGCTGCCACACTTCCGGCCGGAGCAGCGCCCGACGGATGCCACACTTCCGGCCTAGAGCCACGCCCGACGTCTGCCTCACTTCCGGCCTCAGCGCGCCCGACGGCTGCCACACTTCCGGCCGGAGCGAGACCAGGCGCGCGCCTCCCGTCGATCGCAGGAGGCCCCGCCCCCCGAGCCCGGTGCCGTGCGCACAACACCCCCCCTCCCCCCCGCACACGGGTCACGTGCCCTCCTCTCCCCATTTCCCCCACACTGAGCCCCCTCATCATCAATCATATTTATTGAGCGCTTACTGTGTGCAGAGCACTGTACTAAGCGCTTGGGAAGTACAAGTTGGCAACATCATCATCATCAATCGTATTTATTGAGCGCTTACTGTGTGCAGAGCACTGTACTAAGCGCTTGGGAAGTACAAGTTGGCAACATCATCATCCTCAATCGTATTTATTGAGCGCTTACTATGTCCAGAGCACTGTACTAAGCACTTGGGAAGTCCAAGTTGGCAACATATAGAGACAGTCCCTACCCAACAGTGGGCTCACAGTCTAAAAGGGGGAGACAGAGGACAAAACCAAACATACTAACAAAATAGAATAAATAGAATAGATATGGACAAGTAAAATAAATAAATTAATAAACAGAGTAATAAATATGTACAAACATATACGTATATACAGGTCACATGCCCTCCTTTCCCCATTTCCCCCACACTGAGCCCCCTCATCATCAATCATCAATCGTATTTATTGAGCGCTTACTGTGTGCAGAGCACTGTACTAAGCGCTTGAGAAGTCCAAGTTGGGAACATCTAGAGACAGTCCCTACCCAGGGACCCCGCTGTTGGGTAGGGACCGTCTCTAGATGTTGCCAACTTGGACTTCCCAAGGGCTTAGTCCAGTGCTCTGCACACAGTAAGCGCTCAATAAATACGATTGAATGAATGAATGAATGAGTTAGAACTGTGCACACAGTAAGCGCTCAATAAATACGATTGAATCAATCAATCATATTGAGCACTTACTGTGTGCAGAGCACTGTACTAAGCGCTTGGGAAGTACAAGTTGGCAACATCTAGAGACAGTCCCTACCCAACAGTGGGCTCACAGTCTAAAAGTCTCCTTCCTCTCCCTCTCACCTTACCTCCTTCCCCTCCCCACAGCACCTGGATATGTGTTTGTAGGCATTTAGCACTCTATTTATTTATTTATTTTATTTGTACATATTTATTCTACTTATTTTATTTTGTTAATCTGTTTTGTCTTGTTGTCTGTGTCCCCCGCCTAGGCTGTGAGCCCGCTGTTGGGTAGGGACCGTCTCTAGATGTTGCCGACTTGGACTTCCCAAGCGCTTAGTACGGTGCTCTGCACACAGTAAGCGCTCAATAAATCTAAAGGGAAAGTTGAAGAGAGCTGTGGAGCTGTCCTATCAGATATGGAAGAAGATGCTGGAGACCTAAGTAAGGACAGTAATATGTGGGAACTTTCTTGTGAAACTGCATGAGAGGAGCTTGCCAACAGCATTAGTGAGCCCACTGTTGGGTAGGGACTGTCTCTATATGTTGCCAACTTGGACTTCCCAAGCGCTTAGTGCAGTGCTCTGCACACAGTAAGCGCTCAATAAAAACGATTGATGATTAGGAAACAATGGAGGATTCTCAAAAGCCATGTTGAAAAGCTTGACAACCAAGATGAAGGAACGGAGGCCCAGTGAAGTGACTTGCCCAAAGTCACCCAGCTGACAATTGGCAGAGGCAGAATTCGAACCCATGACCCCTGACTCCAAAGCCCAGGCTCTTTCCACTGAGCCACTAGTACAGTGCTGTGCATACAGTGCTCTTAAACTGAGCCCCCTCCTTCTTCTCCCCATCCCTCCCGCTTTACCTCCTTCCCCTCCCCACAGCACCTGTATATACGTATATATGTTTGTATATTTATTTTATTTGTACACATTTTTCCTATTTATTTTATTTTGTTAATATGTTTTGTGTTGTTCTCTGTCTCCCCCTTCTAGACTGTTGAGCCCACTGTTGGGTAGGGACCGTCTCTCTATGTTGCCAGCTTGTACTTCCCAAGCGCTTAATACAGTGCTCTGCACACAGTAAGCGCTCAATAAATACGATTGATTGAATGAATGAATGAATTCCCTCCCCGCAAACCCGGTCCTTTCGGTCACGTGTCCTCCTCCCCCCACCCTCCGTCCCCCAACACCTGGGCCTTCGGGTCACGTGTCGGCCTCTCCCCATTCCCTCCCCTCCCCGCCGGCCTGGGCCTTTGGGTCACGTGCACTCCCCTCCCCACCTGGGTCTTTGGGTCACGTGCCCGCCTCTCCTCCTCCCTCCCTCCGCGCACACACCTGGTCCTTTTGGTCACGTGTCCACCTTAAACCCTCCCCCCGACCCCCCCCCAACCTGGTCCTTTTGGTCACGTGTCCACCTTTCCGCACCCCCCACCTGGGCTTTTTGGTCCTTTTGGTCACATGTCCACCTTTCCGCACCCCCCCACCTGGTCCTTTTGGTCACGTGTCCACCTTTCCCCCATCCCCCCCACACCTGGTCCTTTAGGTCACGTGTCCTCCTCTCCCCATCCCCCCCACACCTGGGCCTTTTGGTCACGTGTCCAACTTTCCCCATCCCACACACCTGGGCCTTTTGGTCACGTGTCCACCGTTCCCCATTCCCCCCCACACACCTGGTCCTTTAGGTCACGTGTCCTCTCCCCCCCACACACACCTGGTCCTTTTGGTCACGTGTCCACCTTTCCCCATCCCCTACACACCTGGTCCTTCGGGTCACGTGTCCACCTTTCCCCCCACACACACACACACCTGGTCCTTTAGGTCACGTGTCCTCCTCTCCCCACCCCCCCCACACCTGGTCCTTTTTTGGTCACGTGTCCACCTTTCCCCATCCCCTACACACCTGGTCCTTCGGGTCACGTGTCCACCTTTCCCCATCCCCCCCACACCTGGTCCTTTAGGTCACGTGTCCTCCTCTCTCCACCCCCCCCCCCCACACCTGGTCCTTTTGGTCACGTGCCAACCTTTCCGCACCCCCCCACCTGGACTTTTGGGTCACGTGTCCACCTCCCCCCACTCCCCCCATCCCGGACCATTTGGTCACGTGTCCTCCTCTCCCCACTCCCCCCCCCCCCGGCCTGGTCCTTTCGATCACGTGGCCTCCTGTCTCTCTCCCTCCCTCCCTCCCTCCCTCCCTCTCCCGCCTTAGGGGCCCGACGGAGAGGGAGTTGGCCCAAGGCGGTTCCATGGTGTAATGGTTAGCACTCTGGACTCTGAATCCAGCGATCCGAGTTCAAATCTCGGTGGAACCTTTCTTTCCTTTTCCCGCCGTTTCCCTCCAGCCAAGGGGTCCCGGGGTGGGGGACCCGCCCCCTGACTTGTCCCCCCCCATCTCCCGGCCCTTCCCAGAAAGTTGGCCTGCTCGGCTTCTCCTCGCAGGGAGGGAGGACTCCCCCAGACTGAGCCCCTTAATAATAATAATAATAATGGCATTTATTAAGCGCTTAGTATGTGCAAAGCACTGTTCTAAGCGCTGGGGAGGTTACAAGGTGATCAGGTTGTCCCACGGGGGGCTCACAGTCTTAATCCCCATTTGACAGGTGAGGGAACTGAGGCACAGAGAAGTGAAGTGACTTGCCCAAAGTCACACGGCTGACAAGTGGTGGAGCCGGGATTTGAACCGATGACCTCTGACTCCAAAGGCCGTGTTCTTTCCACTGAGCCACACTGCTTCCTTTCACTCCCCCTTGCCCCCCTCTCCATCCCCCATCTTCTTACCTCCTTCCCTTCCCCACATTACCTGTATATATATTTGTACATATTTATTACTCTATTTATTTTACTTGTACATATCTATTCTATTTTTTATTTTGTCAGTATGTTTGGTTTTGTTCTCTGTCTCCCCCTTTTAGAATGTGAGCCCGCTATTGGGTAGGGACTATCTCTAGATGTTGCCAACTTGGACTTCCCAAGCGTTTAGTACAGTGCTCAATAAATGCGATTGATTGATTGATTCCCCACAGCACCTGTACATATGTATATATGCTTGTACATATTTATTACCCTATTTATTTATTTACTTTACTTGTACATATCTATTCTATTTATTTTATTTTGTCTGTACGTTTGGTTTTGTTCTCCGTCTCCCCCTTTTAGACTGTGAGCCCGCTGTTGGGTAGGGACTGTCTCTAGATGTTGCCAACTTGGACTTCCCAAGCGCCTAGTACAGTGCTTTGCACACAGTATGGGCTCAATAAATACGATTGATTGATTGATTCCCCACAGCACCTGTATATATGTTTGTACATATTTATTACCCTATTTATTTATTTATTTTACTTGCACATATCTATCCCGGCTCCGCCACTTATCAGCTGTGTGACTTTGGGCAAGTCACTTCACTTCCCTGGGCCTCAGTTCCCTCATCTGGAAAATGGGGAGGAAGACTGGGAGCCCCCGGGGGGACGAACTGATCGCCTTGTAACCTCCCCAGCGCTTAGAACAGTGCTTTGCACATAGTAAGTGCTTAATAAATGCCATTATTATTATTATCTATTCAATTTATTTTATTTTGTTAGTATGTTTGGTTGTGTTCTCTGTCTCCCCCTTTTAGACTGTGAGCCCGCTGTTGGGTAGGGACTGTATATGTTGCCAACTTGGACTTCCCAAGCGCTTAGTACAGTGCTGTGCACCCAGTAAGCGCCCAATAAATACGATTGATTGATTGATTGACTGCGGCTCCCCGGGTGCCCGAGAGCGGCAGCCCCACTCGTCGCCAGGAGGGGGCGGGCGAGCGCGCTCCACGGCCGCAGGGGGGCGGGGCCTAGCGCTGTCACTCAGAAAGGCCCGGGTGACCAGAGGCGGGGCTGGCACGTGACCGGGGGTGGCGCGCGCATGCGCACGCGGCTGTCACGTGGCCCGGCGCGTGACGAGGGGCCGCCTCAGGGGGGCCGCCTCAGGGGGGCCGCCTCAGGGCCTTCCCTTTTTCTGAGGCGTCCACATCCTGCCTAGCTTATAATAATAATAGAATGACATTTCATTCAAATCGTATTTATTGAGCGCTTACTATGTGCACAGCACTGCGCTAAGCCCTTGGGAAAGTACATTCATTCATTCAATCGTATTTATTGAACGCTTACTGTGTGCAGAGCCCTGTAATAATAAGAATGACATTTCATTCAAATCGTACTTATTGAGCGCTTACTGTGTGCAGAGCACTGCGCTAAGCTCTTGGGATAGTACATTCATTCATTCAATCGTATTTATTGAGTGCTTACTGTGTGCAGAGCCCTGTAATGATAAGAATGACATTTCATTCAAATCGTATTTATTGAGCGCTTACTGTGTGCAGAGCCCTGTAATAATAAGAATGACATTTCATTCAAATCGCATTTATTGAGCGCTTACTGTGTGCAGGGCACTGCGCTAAGCTCTTGGGAAAGTACATTCATTGATTCAGTCGTATTTATTGAACGCTTACTGTGTGCAGAGCCCTGTAATAATAAGAATGACATTTCATTCAAATCGTACTTATTGAGTGCTTACTGTGTGCAGAGCACTGCGCTAAGCTCTTGGGATGGTACATTCATTCATTCAATCGTATTTATTGAGTGCTTACTGTGTGCAGAGCCCTGTAATGATAAGAATGACATTTCATTCAAATCGTATTTATTGAGCGCTTACTGTGTGCAGAGCCCTGTAATAATAAGAATGACATTTCATTCAAATCGTATTTATTGAGCGCTTACTGTGTGCAGGGCACTGCGCTAAGCTCTTGGGAAAGTACATTCATTGATTCAGTCGTATTTATTGAACGCTTACTGTGTGCAGAGCCCTGTAATAATAAGAATGACATTTCATTCAAATCGTACTAATTGAGCGCTTACTGTGTGCAGAGCACTGCGCTAAGCTCTTGGGATAGTACATTCATTCATTCAATCGTATTTATTGAGTGCTTACTGTGTGCAGAGCCCTGTAATGATAAGAATGACATTTCATTCAAATTGTATTTATTGAGCGCTTACTGTGTGCAGAGCCCTGTAATAATAAGAATGACATTTCATTCAAATCGTATTTATTGAGCGCTTACTGTGTGCAGGGCACTGCGCTAAGCTCTTGGGAAAGTACATTCATTGATTCAATCGTATTTATTGAACGCTTACTGTGTGCAGAGCCCTGTAATAATAAGAATGACATTTCATTCAAATCGTACTTATTGAGCGCTTACTGTGTGCAGACAACTGCGCTAAGCTCTTGGGATAGTACATTCATTCATTCAATCGTATTTATTGAGTGCTTACTGTGTGCAGAGCCCTGTAATGATAAGAATGACATTTCATTCAAATTGTATTTATTGAGCGCTTACTGTGTGCAGAGCCCTGTAATAATAAGAATGACATTTCATTCAAATCGTATTTATTGAGCGCTTACTGTGTGCAGGGCACTGCGCTAAGCTCTTGGGAAAGTACATTCATTGATTCAATCGTATTTATTGAACGCTTACTGTGTGCAGAGCCCTGTAATAATAAGAATGACATTTCATTCAAATCGTACTTATTGAGCGCTTACTGTGTGCAGACAACTGCGCTAACCTCTTGGGATAGTACATTCATTCATTCAATCGTATTTATTGAGTGCTTACTGTGTGCAGAGCCCTGTAATGATAAGAATGACATTTCATTCAAATTGTATTTATTGAGCGCTTACTGTGTGCAGAGCCCTGTAATAATAAGAATGACATTTCATTCAAATCGTATTTATTGAGCGCTTACTGTGTGCAGGGCACTGCGCTAAGCTCTTGGGAAAGTACATTCATTGATTCAATCGTATTTATTGAACGCTTACTGTGTGCAGAGCCCTGTAATAATAAGAATGACATTTCATTCAAATCGTACTTATTGAGCGCTTACTGTGTGCAGACAACTGCGCTAACCTCTTGGGATAGTACATTCATTCATTCAATCGTATTTATTGAGTGCTTACTGTGTGCAGAGCCCTGTAATGATAAGAATGACATTTCATTCAAATTGTATTTATTGAGCGCTTACTGTGTGCAGAGCCCTGTAATAATAAGAATGACATTTCATTCAAATCGTATTTATTGAGCGCTTACTGTGTGCCCAGCACTGCGCTAAGCTCTTGGGAAAGTACATTCATTCATTCAATTGTATTTAGTGAACGCTTACTGTGTGCAGAGCCCTGTAATAATAAGAATGACATTTCATTCAAATCGTACTTATTGAGTGCTTACTGTGGGCAGAGCACTGCGCTAAGCTTTTGGGATGGTACATTCATTCATTCAATCGTATTTATTGAACGCTTACTGTGTGCAGAGCCCTGTAATAATAAGGATGACATTTCATTCAAATCGTATTTATTGAGCGCTTACTGTGTGCAGAGCACTGCGCTAAGCTCTTGGGATAGTACATTCATTCATTCAATCATATTTATTGAACGCTTATTGTGTGCAGAGCCCTGTAATAATAAGAATGACATTTCATTCAAATTGTATTTATTAAGTGCTTACTGTGTGCAAAGCACTGTTCTGTGCGGAGGAGGGCAATCCAGTACACTACACAAAATGCAGCGCTTAGAACAGTGCTTTGCACATAGTAAGCGCTTAATAAATGCCATTGTTATTATGAAGAAGCAGAGAAGCAGCGTGGCTCAGTGGAAAGAGCCCGGGCTTGGGAGTCAGAGGTCATGGGTTCAAATTCCGACTCCGCCACTTAGCTGTGTGACTTTGGGCAAGCCATTTCACTTCTCTGGGCCTCGGTTTCCTCATCTGTACAATGGGGTCGAAGACTGTGAGCCCCACCTGGGACCACCTTGATTACCTCGTTTCCTCCCCAGCGCTTCGAACTGTGCTTGGCACAGAGTAACAAATGCCATAATAATAATAATAATAATAATTATAATGTTGGTATTTGTTAAGCGCTTACTATGTGCATTATGGCTAGTGATTGTATGGAATCTGTTCTTAGGCCCGTTGTTGGGTAGGGATCGTCTCCATCTGTTGCCGAACTGGCCTTTCCAAGCGCTTAGTACAGTGCTCTGCGCACAGTAAGCGCTCGATAAATATGATCGAACGAATTATTATTAAGCAGTGACTTTCCCTGCCCACCATAATAATTTGGGATCTGAGGAGGAAGGGTGTTTCTTGTCAGCGGCGAAACAGGTGAGATGGAGGCCCAGTGGGAAGGTTAATCAATCAATCAATCGTATTTATTGAGCGCTTACTGTGTGCAGAGCACTGGACTAAGCGCTTGGGAAGGACAAGTTGCCAACATATAGCGAGGGTCCCTACCCAACAGTGGGCTCACAGTCTCAAAGGGGGAGACAGAGTACAAAACCAAACATGCTAACAAAATAAAATAAATAGAATAGATATGTACAAGGTTAGTACCAGAGGAATGAAGTGTTGTCGAAGGAGAGTAGTGAGGTGAGGTAGGAGGGCCAAGGTGGTGGACTGCTTTAAAGCCGATGGAGAGGAGTTTTTGATGTGGACGGTTTTTGCAGTTTTTTGAGGAGTGGGGTGATATGTTTTTATTATTTATTATTTATTATTTTATTTATTTTATTATATTTTATATTATATAATTTTATTTATTTTATTTATATTATTTTATTATTTATTATTTATGTATTCATAAATATTATTTATTTATTTTATTTGTGCATATTCATTCTACTTATTTTATTTTGTTAATATTCATTCAGTCGTATTTATTGAGCGCTTACTGTGTGCAGAGCACTGTACGAAGCGCTTGGGGAGTACAAGTTGGCAACATATAGAGACGGCCCCTACCCGACAGTGGGCTCACGGTCTAGATGGGGGAGACAGAGAACAAAAGAAAACGTATTAACAGAATAAAATAAATAGAATAAATAGGTACAAGTAAAATAAATGAATAAATAGGGTAATAAATCCGTACCAACATATATACATATATACAGGTGATGTGGGGAAGGGAAGGAGGTAAGGCGGGGGGGATTCATTCATTCATTCAGTCGTATTTATTGAGCACTGTACTAAGCGCTTGGGAAGTACAAATTGGCAACATATAGAGACGGTCCCTACCCAACAGTGGGCTCACAGTCTAAAAGGGGGAGACAGAGAACAAAACCAAACATACTAACAAAATAAAATAAGTAGAATAGATATGTACAAGTAAAATAAATAGAGTAATAAATACGTACAAACATATATACATATATACAGGTGCTGTGGGGAAGGGAAGGAGGTAAGAGGAGGGGGAGAGGAAGGAGGGAGCTCAGTCTGGTAAGGCCTCCTGGAGGAGGTGAGCTCTCAGTAGGGACCGTCTCTCTATGTTGCCAACTTGTACTTCCCAAGCGCTTAGTCCAGTGCTCTGCACACAGTAAGCCCTCAATAAATACACTTGAATGAATGAATACATCCTGAACCTTTTTGTAGAAAACAAAATGATCATCATCATCAATCGTATTTATTGAGCGCTTCCTATGTGCAGAGCGCTGGACTAAGCGCTTGGGAAGTACAAATTGGCAACATCTAGAGACAGTCCCTACCCAACAGTGGGCTCACAGTCTAAAAGGGGGAGACAGAGAACAAAACCAAACAGACTAACAAAATAAAATAAATAGAATAGATATGTATAAATAAATAAATAAATAGAGTAATAAATATGTACAAACATATATACATATAAGCCGGGCAGCAGAGTGAAGTACAGACTGGGGTGACGTTTGTTACCCCTCTCAGGGTCGCACCTGAAGAGTTTCCAGGCCTCTGCTACGGGAGGAATTTCCAATCTCGACTACAGGAGGGAGAGGCAAGCAGACCCATCCCATTCCTATCCTCCTTATATACACTGTAGGGACAGAGATGGTGTCTGACCTGATTATCTTGTATTTTCCCCAGTGCTTAGAACAGTGCTTGGCTTAGTACAGTGCTCTGCACACAGTAAGCGCTCAATAAATACGATTGATGATGATGATGATGCTTGACATACGGTAAGCTTGAGAAATCCCCTTACTATTATTATTATTACTATATGTCTTGAGCTCTGTTGGGCAGGGATATCAGCAGGACATGGCACAGAAAGCTTCCCAGATTCTTCTCGAATTCCCTATCCCATGGGTTTGCATTGGAGCTGCAAGGCCATGGCAGGTAACATCAGTCACGTTTCCAGTTTAGTATTAAATAAAGCCTTTTTTCTGGTCAGTGGGAGGGCCCTACTAGTTGGGGATGGGTGAGGAAGGGGAGAGGAGGAAAGCAAAGACAAAGTTGGAGCCCCTCCCTCCTCCTTGCTGACTTAAGCAGAACTCTTTATGGATTTAGAAGAAGCAGCGTGGCTCAGTGGGAAAGAGCACGGGCTTTGGAGTCAGAGGTCATGGGTTCAAATCCCGGCTCCACCACTTGTCAGCTGGGTGATTTTGGGCAAGTCACTTAACTTCTCTGTGCCTCAGTTACCTCATCTGTAAAATGGGGATAAAGACTGTAAGCCCCACGTGGGACAACCTCATCACCTTGTATCCCCCCCCAGCGCTTAGAACAGTGCTTTGCACATAGTAAGCGCTTAATAAATGCCATTATTATTATTATTTATTACTCTATTTTACTTATATTTGCTGTTCTATTTATTTTATTCTGTTAATATGCTTTGTTTTGTTGTGTGTCTCCCCCATCAAGCCTGTGAGCCCGCTGTTGGGTAGGGACCGGCCCTATCTGTTGCCAGCTTGTACTTCCCAAGCGCTTAGTCCAGTGCTCTGCACACAGTTAGCGCTCAATAAATACGATTGAATGAATGAATGAATTCCTAGCCCGGCAAGTGGCCAGCGAGCGGAAGGCAATCTTCTGCAAGTCAAAACTCATCTGTGCTTGGGCAGCAGCGGCGTGGCAGAGAGTCAAGGGCGGAGACTCAAGTTTACTGCGCGGAAGGAGGCAATGGTAAACCACTTCTGTTATTTTTTTACCAAGGAAACTCAATGGATCCACTACCAGAGCGGGTGTAGATGGAGGTGGGGCGTTTGGGGAAAGGTGGATCCATGGCATCTCTGCGGATCAGAGACAACTCGATGGCATGTGACAAGACAAGGCCCCTGGGATCTCTTAGGCTCAGAGAGAATCTCGGAATCCTAGAATCCTCCCCCCTTCCCTCCTCTCCCCCTCGTCCCCCTCTCCATCCCCCCCCATCTTACCTCCTTCCCTTCCCCGCAGCACCTGTATATATGGTTGTACATATTTATTACTCTATTTATTTATTTATTTATTTTACTTAATAATAATAATGATGGCACTTATTAAGCGCTTACTAGGTGCAAAGCACTGTTCTAAGCGCTGGGGAGGTTACAAGGTGATCAGGTTGTCCCACGTGGGGCTCACAGTCTCAATCCCCCATTTTACAGATGAGGTCACTGAGGCCCAGAGAAGTGAAGTGACTTGCCCAAAGTCGCACAGCTCACAATTGGCGGAGCCGGGGTTTGAACCCATGACCTCTGACTCCAAAGCCCGGGCTCTTCTCCTCTGAGCCACGCTGCTTCTCTGCTTGTACATCATCATCATCAATCGTATTTATTGAGCGCTTACTATGTGCAGAGCACTGTACTAAGCGCTTGGGAAGTACAAATTGGCAACATATAGAGACAGTCCCTAACATACCTATTCTATTTTATTTTGTTATTATGTTTGGTTTTGTTCTCTGTCTCCCCCTTTTAGACTGTGAGCCCACTGTTGGGCAGGGACTGTCTCTATATGTTGCCAACTTGTACTTCCCAAGCGCTTAGTACAGTGCTCTGCACACAGTAAGCGCTCAATAAATACGATTGATGATGATGATGATGATGATGACCAGCGGGACTTTGGAAAGTCGAACAATCCATCTCCCGCCACCCCGGAGTTGGGGAACTGGGTGGATTTGTCACTCAGCTGGCCTGGTGCCCTGTGGCAGCGTTGGCACGTGACAAAGGGAAAGCTCTGTAGCTTGGTCACCGGGCAGTTAAATCAATCAGTGGTATTTACTAAGTACTTATAATAATAATTATGATAGCATTTATTAAGCGCCTACTATGTGCAAAGCACTGTTCTAAGCGCTGGGGAGGTTACATGGTGATCATGGTTACCTGTATATATGTATATATGTTTGTACAGATTTATTACTCTATTTATTTATTTATTTATTTATTTTACTTGTACATGTCTATTCTATTGATTTTATTTTGTTAGTATGTTTGGTTTTGTTCTCTGTCTCCCCCTTTTAGACTGTGAGCCCACTGTTGGGTAGGGACTGTCTCTATATGTTGCCAATTTGTACTTCCCAAGCGCTTAGTACAGTGCTCTGCACATAGTAAGCGCTCAATAAATACGATTGATGATGATGATGATGATGAAGTCCCAGAGGAGAGGAGAGAACGGGTGGCTCTAATTAATGCCACCACTCTTCCCCATGGCTTGGAAAGCATATGTGAGTCCGTGGAAGTCAAGAATCAGATAAGATAACCAACTTCAGGCCAGTCGCTCCATCAGTGGTATTTATTAAGCACTTGCTGTACGCAGAGCACTGTACTGAGCGCTTGGGAGAGAATGATAGAATACAGGTGGTAGATTCTGCCCATATGAGGAGCTACACTATAGAGGCGAGGACAGATACCCCCTCGTCCCCCTCTCCATCCCCCCATCTTACCTCCTTCCCTTCCCCACAGCACCTGTATATATGTTTATATATTTGTACGTATTTATTACTCTATTTATTTATTTTACTTGTACATATCTATTCTATTTATTTTATTTTGTTAGTATGTTTGGTTTTGTTCTCTGTCTCCCCCTTTTAGACTGTGAGCCCACTGTTGGGTAGGGACCGTCTCTGTATGTTGCCAATTTGGACTTCCCAAGCGCTTAGTACAGTGCTCTGCACACAGTAAGCGCTCAATAAATACGATTGACGATGATGATGATGATGATGAAATGAGGGCTTAGTCCTCAGATCAGCGGAGAACAAGAAGGTGGTTGGAATATTGATAACCGCATAGGTTAACTGTTGCCCTTACGATTCAGAGGATCTCAGTAGGAGTGCTGTTTCCTCCAAGAGGCCTTCCCTGACTAAACCCTCATGTCCTCTTTTCCCCCTGCCTTCTGGAGAACGGAGAAGCCGCGTGGCTCACTGGAAAGAGCCCGGGCTTTGGAGGCAGAGGTCATGGGTTCAAATCCTGGCTCCACCAATTGTCAGCTGTGTGACTTTGGGCAAGGCACTTCACTTCTCTGGGCCTCAGTTCCCTCATCTGGAAAATGGGGATTAAGACTGTGAGCCCCCCGTGGGACAACCTGATCATCTTGTAACCTCCCCAGCGCTTAGAACAGTGCTTTGCACAGAGTAAGCGCCTAATAAATGCTATCATTATTATTGTTATTATTATTATTATTAAAAGAGACATCCTCTTTTGTTCCCTTTACTCACCCCTCCTTCAGCCCACAGCACTTAGGTACATATCTGTAATTTATTCATCAATCAATCAATCAATCGATGGTATTTATTGAGCGCTTACTATGTGCAGAGCACTGTACTAAGCTCTTGGGAGAGTCCAGTACAACCGAGTTGGAAGACACGTTCCCGGCCCACAACGAGCTTCCAGTCTAGCGTTCATCAGTCAAATCAAGTAGTATTTAAATATACATAAATACATCCCCGAATCTCTTCGGCTCTGTTAATCCCCTGTACAGTACAAAGATCCTGAGGATAATAGGGACAAGGAGTAAAACCAGAATGAGAGTTTCTCCAACTTTATTACTGAAACGACGCCAAGATATTAGTGTCTAGGCTTCCCCTCTAGACTGAGAGCTCACTGTGGGCAGGGAACGCGTCTATCAACTCTGATTTGGTGTACTCTCAGTACCATCCTCTACACACATTTAAGCGTTCAGTAAATACGATGGATTCCCCAGGACAGCTTTGTTTGAGACTTGGTTCTGGTGCCGTGCTGCCGCTATTATGTTTTTCCCTGGGGTAGAAGCGGTTGCTACTAGCTGAGGAGAAGGAGTATTTTCCCTCTCGGAGTTGCATCCCAGTGGAACGGCTCGCCTTGGATAACAAGGGTCTAATTTATGTTGCTTTTAAATATGCAATCAACCAATTAGTGGCATGAAAAAAAGCAACTCAGGCAGTTGATATGCATACTGCAGCAGGCAAGAGCAGGTGCGGTGCTGTCTACGCTTTGCAATCAAGGGCTCTGCTTGCTGGGCCTCTTCCCAAACAGGGCAGAGAGCCAGAGACTGAGAGGGAGAGGTTTAGAGACGGAGACAAAGATCGTATAAAATCGTATTTATTGAGCGCTTACTGTGTGCAGAGCACTGGACTAAGCGCTTGGGAAGTCCAAGTTGGCAACATATAGAGACGGTCCCTGCCCAACAGCGGGATCACAGTCTAAAAGGGGGAGACAGACAACGAAACCAAACATACTAACAAAATAAAATAAATAGAATAGATAGGTACAAGTAAAATAAATCAATAAATAGAGTAATAAATCTGTACAAACATGTATACATATATCCAGGTGCTGTGGGGAAGGGAAGGAGGTAAGATGGGGGGGATGGAGAGGGGGACGAGGGGGAGAGGAAGGAAGGGGCTCAGTCTGGGAAGGCCTCCTGGAGGAGGTGAGCTCTCAGTAGGGCCTTGATCGAAAGGAAGACAGAAACAGAGAGCTCTTCTATTTAGATACAGTGAAGCAGCGGGTTTGATTTCTCTAGCATTGAAGGCTTTTAGACTGTGAGCCCTCTGTTGGGTAGGGACTGTCTCTAAATGTTGCCAACTTGTACTTCCCAAGCGCTTAGTACAGTGCTCTGCACACAGTAAGCCCTCAATAAATACGATTGATTGATTGATTGAAGGCGCTAGCATTGCCTCTTAAGCCTCCAACAAGAGCCGGCCCCATCTCTCGAAATCCCACCTCTTCCAGGAAGCCTCAGTTACCTCATCTGTAGAATGGGTAAGAGCCCGGGCTTTGGAGTCAGAGGTCGTGGTTTCAAACCCCGGCTCCGCCAGTTGTCAGCTGTGTGACTTTGGGCTGGTCACTTCACTTCTCTGGGCCTCAGTTACCTCGTCTGTAAAACGGGGATGAAGACTGTGAGCCCCCCTGTGGGACAACCTGATCACCTTGTAATCTCCCCATCGCTTTGAACAGTGCTTTGCACATAGTAAGCACCTAATAAATGCCATCATTATTATTATTAAAAGTGTGAGCCCTAAGCGGGAAACCGGATAACCTTGTATCTATCCCAGCGCTTAAAACAGTGCTTGGCACATAGTAAGCACTTAACAAATACCATCATCATTATTATTATTATTATTATTAGATTGTAAGCTCATTGTGGGCAGTGAGTGTGTCTGTTTATTGTTGTACTCTCCCATGTGCTTAGTACAGTGCTCTGGTACTGTACTGCACACAGTAAGAGCTCAATAAGTACTATTGAATGAATGAATGAACAAATACCATCGTTATTATAAAATGAAGTACAGGTGGAGTCCAAAGGCAAACAAATACAAAGCCCGGCCACTGCCTGTGAGATAGGCTCTGGGGGTTGTGCTTGCAGTCATTCATTCATTCAATCGTATTTATTGAGCACCTACTGTATGCAGAGCACTGCACTAAGCGCTTGGGAGAGTACAACAATAAACAGACACTCTCCCTGCCCACAATGAGCTTACAGTCTAGAGGGACCTACACATTCGGGAATCGTAGACAGATTCCTCTGGGGAAACCCCCAGTTCCAGGCGTCCTCGTGGTTTCAACTGTGTGAGATCCTGGTGCTCTGGATAATCGGACCTGGGAATCAGAAGGACCTGGGTTCTAATCAATCAATCAATCAATCGTATTTATTGAGCGCTTACTGTGTGCAGAGCACTGTACTAAGTGCTTGGGAAGTACAAATAGAGACAATCCCTACCCAACAGTGGGCTCACCACTTGTCTGCTGTGTGACCTGGGGTGAGTCACTTCACGTCTCTAGACCTCAGTCACCTCATGATGATGATGATGATGATGATGATGATGATGGCGGCATTTGTTCATTCATTCATTCATTCAGTCATATTTATTGAGTGTTTACTGTGTGCAGAGCACTGTACTAAGTGCTTGGGAAGTACAAGTTGGCAACATATAGAGACGGTCCCTACCCAACAGTGGGCTCACAGTCTAGAAGGTTGTCCGAGGTGGGTCTTAATTCCCCATTTTAGGATGAGGCCCAGAGTAATAATAATAATAATAATAATGATGGCATTTGTTAAGCGCTTACTGTGTGCAAAGCACTGTTCTAAGCACCGGGGAGGATACAAAGTGATGAGATTGTCCCACGTGGGGCTCACAGTCTTAATCCCCATTTTACAGGTGAGGGAACTGAGGCCCAGAGAAGTGAAGTGACTCGCCCAAAGTCACCCAGCTGACAATTGGTGGAGCCGGGATTTGAACCCATGACCTCTGACTCCCAAGCCTGGGCTCTGTAAGATGAGGGTGAAGACTGTGAGCCCCACGGGGGACAGGGACTGTGACTACCCTGATCAGCGTGTATCTACCTGCAGAGCGTAGTACAGTGCCTGGCAGGTAGTAAGTGCTCTCAGTGGAAAAACCCCGGGCTTTGGAGTCAGAGGTCATGGGTTCAAATCCCGGCTCCGCCAACTGTCAGCTGTGTGACTTTGGGCAAGTCACTTCACTTCTCTGGGCCTCAGTGACCTCATCTGTAAAATGGGGATTAAAACTGTGAGCCCCCGTGGGACAACCTGATCAGCCTGTAACCTCCCCAGCGCTTAGAACAGTGCTTTGCACATAGTAAGCGCTTAACAAATACCATCATCATCATCAAATACCATTTGAGACAAAAATAAAACGCCCCAAGCCGGGGAAACCCTGAGCACTATCTTCCCAGAAACTATTTATCCACTGTCCCACTAGATGTCCCACTGCTTTCATTAACAATACAGTAATTGCGTGATAAAAGATACATACATTTTTTGTTTTTGGTATTTGTTGAGTACTTACTATGTGCCAGGCACTGTACTAACCGCCGAGGTACATAGGTCCCACTGCTCTCATTAACAATGCAGTAATTGCATGATAAAAGATACATACATTTTTTGGTTTTGGTATTTGTTAAGTGCTTACTATGTGCCAGGCACTGTACTAACCTCCGAGGTAGGTAGGTCCCACTGCTCTCATTAACAATGCAGTAATTGCTCGATAAAAGATACATACATTTTTTGTTTTGGGTATTTGTTAAGTGCTTACTATGTGCCAGGCACTGTACTAACCGCCGAGGTAGATAGGTCCCACTGCTCTCATTAACAATGCAGTAATTGCACGATAAAAGATACATACATTTTTTGTTTTTGATATTTAAGTGCTTACTATGTGCCAGGCACTGTACTAACTGCCGAGGTAGATAGGTCCCACTGCTTTCATTAACAATGCAGTAATTGCATGATAAAAGATACATACATTTTTTGTTTTTGGTATTTGTTAAGTGCTTACTATGTGCCAGGCACTGTACTAACCGCCGAGGTAGATCGGTCCCACTGCTCTCATTAACAATGCAGTAATTGCATGATAAAAGGTACATACATTTTTTGTTTTTGGTTATTTTATTTTGTTTCTATTTATTTTATTTTGTTCTATTTATTTTATTTTGTTAGTATGTTTGGTTTTGTTCTCTGTCTCCCCCTTTTAGACTGTGAGCCCACTGTTGGGTAGGGACTGTCTCTATATGTTGCCAATTTGTACTTCCCAAGCACTTGTACAGTGCTCTGCACATAGTAAGCGCTCAATAAATACGATTGATGATGATGATGATGATGATGTTAAGTGCTTACTATGTGCCAGGCACTGTACTAACCGCCGAGGTAGATAGGTCCCACTGCTCTCATTAACAATGCAGTAATTGCACGATAAAAGATACATACATTTTTTGTTTTTGGTATTTGTTAAGTGCTTACTATGTGCCAGGCACTGTACTAACCGCCGAGGTAGATAGGTCCCACTGCTCTCATTAACAATGCAGCAATTGCATGATAAAAGATACATACATTTTTTGGTTTTGGGTATTTGTTAAGTGCTTACTATGTGCCAGGCACTGTACTAACCGCCGAGGTAGATAGGTCCCACTGCTCTCATTAACAATGCAGTAATTGCACGATAAAAGATACATACATTTTTTGTTTTTGGTATTTGTTAAGTGCTTACTATGTGCCGGGCACTGTACTAACTGCCGAGGTAGGTCCCACTGCTCTCTCATTAACAATGCAGCAATTGCATGATAAAAGATACATACATTTTTTGTTTTCGGTATTTGTTAAGTGCTTACCATGTGCCAGGCACGGTACTAACCGCCGAGGTAGATAGGTCCCACTGCTCTCATTAACAATGCAGCAATTGCATGATAAAAGATACATACATTTTTTGTTTTTGGTATTTGTTAAGTGCTTACTATGTGCCAGGCACTGTACTAACCGCCGAGGTAGATAGGGCTTAATCATCATCATCATCATCATCAATCGTAGTTATTGAGCGCTTACTATGTGCAGAGCACTGGACTAAGCGCTTGGGAAGTACAAATTGGCAACATATAGAGACAGTCCCTACCCAACAGTGGGCTCACAGTCTTGGGACACAGTCCCTGTCCCCCTTGGGGCTCACGGTCTTCATCCCCATTTTACAGATGAGGTCACTGAGGCTCAGAGAAGGGAAGAGACTTACCCTGAGCCCCTTGTTGGGCAGGGATTGTCTCTATATGTTGCCAAGTTGGACTTCCCAAGTGCTCCGCACGCAGTAGGTGCTCAATAAATACGACTGAGTGAATGGATGCCTGAAGGCCACACAGCAGGTAAGCGGCCGAGCCAGGATTGGAACTCAGATTTCCACTAGGTTGCCCCATTATTATTATTACTTATTAATGGCATTTGAATGGATGAATGAGTTAGCACTTACTAGAGAAGCAGCGTGGCTCAGTGGAGAAGAGCCCGGGCTTTGGAGTCAGAGGTCACGGGTTCAAATCCCGGCTCCGCCAGTTGTCAGCTGGGTGACTTTGGGCAAGTCACTTCATTTCTCTGGGCCTCAGTTCCCTCATCTGGAAAATGGGGATGAAGACTGTGAGCCCCATGTGGGCCAACTTGATCACCTTGTATCCACCCCCAGCGCTTAGAACAGTGCTCCGCACATAGTAAGCGCTTAACAAATGCCATTATTATTATTATTATTATTATTATTGCAGTGCAACAGAGTTGAAGGCCCATCTCCTCCAAGAAGCCTTCCCTGTCTAAGCCCTCCTCTCCCCTTCTCCCACTCCCTTCTGCGCTGCTCTTACTTACTCCTTCATTCATCCTCCCTCCCATCCCCAAAGCACATATGTATATGGCTGTAATTTATCATTTATTAATCTACTTATTTATATTAATGTCTTTCTCCCCCTCTAGACTGTGAGCTCATATGGGGAGGAATGTGTCTTTTTGTTGTTATACTGTACTCTTCCAAGCAGTTGGTAATAATAACAGTAATAATGTTGGTATTTGTTAAGTGCTTACTAGGTGCCAAGCACTGTTCTAAGCGCTGCAGGGGATACAATCAATCAATCAATCAATCAATCGTCTTTATTGAGCACTTACTGTGTGCAGAGCACTGTACTAAGCGCCTGGGAAGTACAAGTTGGCAACATATAGAGACAGTCCCTACCCAACAGTGGGCTCACAGTCTAAAAAGGTGATCAAGGTTTTCCCTTTTACAGTCTAAAAAGGTGATCCCTTTTAAAGATGAGGGAACTGAGGCCCAGAGAAGTGAAGTGACTTGCCCAAAGTCACACAGCTGACAATAATAATAATAATGATGATGATGATGGTATTTGTTAAGCACTTACTATGTGCAAAGCACTGTTCTAAGCACTGGGGGGATACAAGGTGATCAGGTTGTCCCACGGGGGGCTCACAGTCTTAATCCCCATTTTTTACAGATGAGGGAACTGAGGCACAGAGAAGTTAAGGGACTTGCCCAAAGTCACACAGCTGACAATTGGCGGATCCAGGATCAAGCGCTCAGTACAGCAAGCGCTTAGTCCAGTGCTCTGCACACAGTAAGCGCTCAATAAATACGATTGATTGATTGATTGATTAGAACCCATGACCTCTGATTCCCAAGCCCGTGCTCTTTCCACTGAGCCACGCTGCTTCTCCAGTCCGATGTGTGATCTTGGGGAAGTCACTTCACTTCTCAGCCCCCCGCCCCCTTTTAGACTGTGAGCCCACTGTTGGGTAGGGACTGTCTCTATATGTTGCCAACTTGTACTTCCCAAGCGCTTAGTACAGTGCTCTGCACACAGATACGATTGATTGATTGGTTTAAAATGGGATTCGAGACCGTGTGCCCCACATGGGACAGGGACTGTGTCCGACTCAATTTGCTTGTTTTCACCCCGGCGCGCAAGAAGGGCTTAACAAAAACCATCATTGCTATTATTATGGCAGAGCACTGTATTAAGCACTTGGGAGCGTACACCGTAACAGAGTTTGTAGGTACGTTCCCTGCCCACAGCGAGCTTACAGTCTAGAGGGGCAGGCAGCAGTGTGGTTTTAATGTGGGTTTGGGAGATTAAGTGGGGATATGCCCCACTAGCTGATGTGCTTATTGAACTTCCCTGAAAAGGCGGAACATTTCCCCGCTAGGATGATTCTGCATCTATTTTGGCGTGTCAGTCGGAGGATGGGGAAGGCGGTCCAGTACAGAACTCAGTAAAAGACTTGTCCCCGCATTTTAGACCGTGAGCCCACTGTTGGGTAGGGACTGTCTCTATATGTTGCCAATTTGTACTTCCCAAGCGCTTAGTACAGCGCTCTGCACATAGTAAGCGCTCAATAAATACAATTGATGATGATGATGATGATGGAGAATTTTCAGGCCTGTATATAATATCCACTGGAGATCGGGCTTCCTCCTCTGCGGGTGCACCTCTGTTGGTATTTGGGTATACTATGCCAACTGGGGGATTTGGCTCCCTGCTCCAAGCAAATGTTTCTGTTAATAATCATCAATCAATCAATCGTATTTATTGAGCGCTTACTGTGTGCAGAGCACTGGTGCCATTTGTTAAGTGCTTACTATTTAATAATAATGATGGCATTCGTTAAGCGCTTACTGTGTGCCAAGCACTGTTTTAAGCACTGTGAATTTGGGAGAGACAGGATAGATACCACAAGTAGAAAAAAGATGTGTCAGTGGCCAAACTATAGAATATAAAAGATACAAAAGGGCCAGCAACAGAAATATTTAAAAAGATCTTATTTATCTGAGCCCAGTGCAATAAAGTTCATGAATTTGGGAGAGACAGGATAGATACCACAAGTAGAAAAAAGATGTGTCAGTGGCCAAACTATAGAATATTAAAGATACAAAAGGGCCAGCCACAGAAATATTTAAAAAGATCTTATTTATCTGAGCCCAGTGCAATGAAGTTCATGAATTTGGGAAAGACAGGATAGATACCACGAGTAGAAAAGAGATGTGTCAGTGGCCAAACTATAGAATATAAAAGATACAAAAGGGCCAGCAACAGAAATATTTAAAAAGATCTTATTTATCTGAGCCCAGTGCAATGAAGTTCATGAATTTGGGAAAGACAGGATAGATACCACGAGTAGAAAAGAGATGTGTCAGTGGCCAAACTATAGAATATAAAAGATACAAAAGGGCCAGCAACAGAAATATTTAAAAAGATCTTATTTATCTGAGCCCAGTGCAATAAAGTTCATGAATTTGGGAGAGACAGGATAGATACCATGAGTAGAAAAAAGATGTGTCAGTAGCCAAACTATACAATATTAAAGATACGAAAGGGCCAGCCACAGAAATATTTAAAAAGATCTTATTTATCTGAGCCCAGTGCAATAAAGTTCGGGAGAGACAGAATAGATACCACGAGTAGAAAAAAGATGTGTCAGTGGCCAAAATATAGAATATAAAAGATACAAAAGGGCCAGCCACAGAAATATTTAAAAAGATCTTATTTATCTGAGCCCAGTGCAATAAAGTTCATGAATTTGGGAGAGACAGGATAGATACCACAAGTAGAAAAAAGATGTCAGTGGCCAAACTATAGAATATTAAAGATACGAAAGGGCCAGCCACAGAAATATTTAAAAAAGATCGTATTTATCTGAGCCCAGTGCAATAAAGTTCATGGATTTGGGAGAGACAGGATAGATACCACGAGTAGAAAAAAGATGTGTCAGTGGCCAAACTATAGAATATTAAAGATACGAAAGGGCCAGCAACAGAAATATTTAAAAAGATCTTATTTATCTGAGCTCAGTGCAATAAAGTTCACGAATTTGGGAGAGACAGGATAGATACCATGAGTAGAAAAAAAATGTGTCAGTGGCCAAACTATAGAATATTAAAGATACAAAAGGGCCAGCAACAGAAATATTTAAAAAGATCTTATTTATCTGAGCCCAGTGCAATAAAGTTCATGAATTTGGGAGAGACAGGATAGATACCACAAGTAGAAAAAAGATGTGTCAGTAGCCAAACTATAGAATATTAAAGATACGAAAGGGCCAGCAACAGAAATATTTAAAAAGATCTTATCTGAGCCCAATGCAATAAAGTTTGTGGCATTGATGATGTGGGAAAGAGAAGACTGGAGAAGTTGCTGTCCTTATTCCAGCTCAGGAAGAAACTCTTTAAGCCTTAAAGAGTTAGTTCGGCCGGTCTTCAAAACATGGGAATGAGAAAGATTCAAGGCCCTCGCTCTATTGTGGTTGTTTATTTGCCGTCGCTCTATTGTGGTTGTTTATTTGTCATCCAGTTGGCCAGAAACCTCTCCTAGCGGGGTAGCAAGCACCTGTTAAAATAAGCATATGGTTGAGAAATTTTGTCATGCAGGGGAAAAAAATGAGATGAGAAGCAGCGTGGCTCCGTGGAAAGAGCCCGGGCTTGGGAATCAGAGGTCATGGCTTCTAATTCCGGCTCCGCCACTTGTCAGCTGTGTGACTTCAGGTAAGTCACTTCACTTCTCTGTGCCTCAGTTACCTCATCTGGAAAATGAGTATTAAGACCGTGAGCCCCACGTGCGACAACCTGATTACCTTGCAGCGCTTAGGACAGTGCTTGGCACATAGTAAGCGCTTAACAAATGCCATCGTTATTATTATTATTTCCTACCGCTGCAAACACCAGATTTCTTTTTCCTCCCCCGAAAAAACCCTTTATCTGTCACTGGGTAGAGGTGGACGTTTGTGGTTTGGCCTGATCCCTCTTAAGGTCAACGTTGGGTGGCACAAATAACTTAGTCCAATTCAAGATTCCCTTTGCAAGGTTATGACTCCAGAGCCCAAGAGGCATTTAGCCCCCCATCTTACCTCCTTCCCTTCCTCACAGCACCTGTATATATGTATATATGTTTGTACATATTTATTACTCTATTTATTCATTTATTTATTTTATTTGTACATATCTATTCTATTTATTTTATTTCATTAGTGTGTTTGGTTTTGTTCTCTTTCTTCCCCTTTTAGACTGTGAGCCCACTGTTGGGTAGGGACTGTCTCTAGATGTTGCCAATTTGTACTTCCCAAGCGCTTAGTACAGTGCTCTGCACATAGTAAGCGCTCAATAAATACGATTGATGATGATGATGGTGATGATGATTTAGATCATTTAAAATCAAGATCCAAATCATTTAGATTAAGTAAAATGATATTCCAGTGATAACTTGGGACAGTGCATTTTTTTTTAAATGGTATTCGTTAAGCACTCACTATGTGCCAGGCATCGTACTAAGCGCTGGGGTAGAGGCAGCGTGGCTCAGTGGAAAGAGCCCGGGCTCTGGAGTCAGAGGTCATGGGTTCAAATCCCAGCTCTGCCACTTGTCAGCTGTGTGGCTTTGGGCAAGTCACTTCACTTCTCTGGGCCTCAGTTCCCTCATCTGTACAAGGGGGATTAAGACTGTGAGCCCACCGTGGGAAAACCTGATCACCTTGTAACCTCCCCAGCGCTTAGAACAGTGCTTTGCACATAGTAAGCGCTTAATAAATGCTATTATTATTATTATTATTATTATTATTATTATGTGGCTTTGGGCAAGTCACTTCACTTCTCTGGGCCTCAGTTCCCTCATCTGTAAAAGGGGGCTTAAGACTGTGAGCCCCCCGTGGGACAACCTGATCACCCTGTAACCTCCCCAGCGCTTAGAACAGTGCTTTGCACATAGTAAGCGCTTAATAAATGCCATTATTATTATTATTATTATTATGTGGCTTTGGGCAAGTCACTTCACTTCTCTGGGCCTCAGTTCCCTCATCTGTAAAAGGGGATTAAGACTGTGAGCCCCCCGTGGGACAACCTGATCACCCTGTAACCTCCCCAGCGCTTAGAACAGTGCTTTGCACATAGTAAGCACTCAATAAATGCCATCATTATTATTATTACTATTATACAAGGCAGTCAGGTCGGACCTAGTCAGTGTTCCACATAATAATAATAATAATAATGATAGCATTTATTAAGCACTTACTAAGTGCAAAGCACTGTTCTAAGCGCCAGGGAGGTTACAAGGTGGTCAAGTTGTCCCACAGGGGGCTCACAGTCTTCATCCCCATTTTACAGTTGAGGGAACTGAGGCCCAGAGAAGTGAAGTGACTTGCCCAAAGTCACCCAGCTGACAAGTGGCGGAGCCGGGATTTGAACCCATGAACTCTGACTCCAAAGCCCGGGCTCTTTCCCCTGAGCCACGCTGCTTCTCACACGGGACCCACAGTCTTAATCCCCATTTTACAGATGAGAGGACCGAGGCCCGAGAAGCGAAGTGACTTCCTCAAGGTCACACTGCGGACGTGAGGCAGAGCCGGGATTAGAACCCAGGTCCTTCGGACTCCCAGTGCTCTATGCACTAAGTCACGCTGCTTCTAATTGTGCCGGGAGATGCAACCGCTTTCCAAATTAAAATCTAGCCTCAGTGAGATCTGCAAATATTCCTTGGGCTAGGCATAGAAAAGCATTTCCTGAAAGATGTTTTTGGTGTTGAGCCTGATGGGTACAGGTTGCCTGGATTCCAGATTGCCTGGATTTGTAGCTGAGTGGCAAGAACCAAGGTCTAGGAGTTGAACGACCTGGGTTCTAATCCTGGCCCTGCCTCTTGCCTGCTGGGTGACCCTGGGCGAGTCACTTCACTTCTCTGGGCCTCCGTTGCCCCAACTGTAAAATGGGGATTCAATATGTGAGCCCACTGTTGGGTAGGGACCGTCTCTATATGTTGCCAGCTTGTACTTCCCAATCAATCAATCAATCAATCAATCGTATTTATTGAGCGCTTAGTGTGTGCAGAGCACTGTACTAAGCGCTTGGGAAGTACAAGTTGGCAACATACAGAGACAGTCCCTACCCAACAGTGGGAAGTGCTAAGGACAGCCCAGGCTTGGGAATCAGAGAAGGTGGCTCTGCCACTTGTCCGCTGGGTGACTTTGGGCAAGCCACTTAATCAATCAATCAATCAATCGTATTTATTGAGCGCTTACTGTGTGCAGAGCACTGTACTAAGCGCTTGGGAAGTCCAAGTTGGCAACATATAGAGACAGTCCCTACCCAACAGTGGGCTCACAGTCTAAAAGGGGGAGACAGAGAACAAAACCAAACATACTAACAAAATAAAATAAATAGAATAGATATGTACAAGTAAAATAAATAAATAAATAAATAAATAGAGTAATAAATATGTACAAACATATATACATATATACAGGTGCTGTGGGGGAGGGAAGGAGGTAGGATGGGGGGATGGAGAGGGGGACGAGGGGGAGAGGAAGGAGGGGGCTCAGTGTGGGAAGGCCTCCTGGAGGAGGTGAGCTCTCAGCAGGGCCTTGAAGGGAGGAAGAGAGCTAGCTTGGCGGATGGGCAGAGGGATTGGGGGCATTCCAGGCCCGGGGGAGGACGTGGGCCGGGGGTCGATGGCGGGACAGGCGAGAACGAGGTACGGTGAGGAGATTGGCGGCGGAGGAGCGGAGGGTGCGGGCTGGGCTGGAGAAGGAGAGAAGGGAGGTGAGGTAGGAGGGGGAGAGGGGATGGATGGATGGACAGCCTGGAAGCCCAGGGTGAGGAGTTTCTGCCTGATGCGCAGATTGATTGATTGGTAGCCACTTCACTTCTCTGGGCCTCCGTTGCCTCATCTGTAAAATGGGGATTCAATATGTGAGCCCACTGTCGGGTAGGGACCGTCTCTATATGTTGCCAGCTTGTACTTCCCAAGCGCTTAGTCCAGTGCTCTGCACACAGTTAGTGCTCAATAAATATGATTGATTGATTGATATGTGTACTGCCTCCATTTTGGACTCTGAACCCCATGGAGGGCAGGGACCTGATTATTCGGGATCTGCTCCAAAGCTTAGCACAGCACTTGGCCCATGGCAAGTGCTTAACACACACCGCAATTATTATTATTGTTGTTATTATTTCTAACAGGCTCTACCGTACAAAAATAATAATAATGGCATTTCTTAAGCACTTACTATGTGCAAAGCACTGTTCTAAGCGTTGAGGGGGTTACAAGGTGATCAGGTTGTCCCACAGGGGGCTCACAGTCGTCATCCCCATTTTCCAGATGAGGTAACTGAGGTACAGGGAAGTTAAGTGTCTTGTCCAAAGTCACACAGCTGACAATTGGCGGAGCCGGGATTTGAACCCATGACCTCCGACTCCAAAGCCCAGGCTCTTTCCACTGAGCCATGGGCAGTTCCATGGGGGCAAAGATAATACATCACAGGCTGCGTTCTTTATTATCATTCCAACCCAAATTGTTAGGGCCCCCGGGCCAGTGGCTATCTTTTAGACTGTGAGCCCACTGTTGGGTAGGGACCGTCTCTATATGTTGCCAACTTGGACTTCCCAAGCGCTTAGTACAGTGCTCTGCACACAGTAAGCGCTCAATAAATACGATTGATGATGCAAGGCGGCTTTAGTAAGGCTTCTTTGCAGGCAGGGAACGTATCTACTAACCCTGTTGTGGCATACTCTCCCAAGTGCTTAGCACAGTGCTCTACCCCCAGTAAGCGCTCAATAAACGCTATTAATCGTTCGGTAAGTGCCAGAGGAAAGATTTCACTGCATAACTTATTAGGCTTTATCAATTTTACTACTAGTGAGTCATATTTCAGAGAAAGTTCTATAAATAGGAGGGAAGAGGAAGAAAGAAACTCAGAAAAGTTTCGAGTGGCATTTTTTTTTTTGGAGGAATTTAACCAGCCCTTGATTTAACTATAACTAGGCAAATGTGATATTCCGAAATGTGTTGCCAATTTGTACTTCCCAAGTGCTTAGTACAGTGCTCTGCACATAGTAAGCGCTCAATAAATACGATTGATTGATTGATTGATTGGAGAATCTAAAGTCTTTGGCCAATTTTTTATAGTATTTGTTAAGCACTTACTATGTGCCCGGCACGGCACTAAACACTGGGGTGGGTAGAAGCTAATCGGGTTGAGCCCAGTCCCCGTGTCGCGTGGGGCGCACGGTCTCAATCCCCATTTAGCAGATGAAGTGACTGAGGCGCGGAGAAGAGAAGTGACTTGCCCAGGGTCACCCAGCAGACAAGTGGAGGAGCGGGATTAGAACCCAGGTCCTCTGATATGGGCCCATGTTCTTTTCGGTAGGCCACGCGGCTTCCTGTATTGTAACAGATTGAGGTTTATTTCCTGTTAACTTCACAACCACAAAAAAGGCAGCTCCCTTTCGAAGTTACACTTATCGTTACCATGGAAACCGGGCATTTCTGCAGAACACTGACTCATTCGGGTTTAGCGTACTTGTTTCTTTTAGACGCCTCTACCGCTCTTATCATCATCATCATCATCATCATTGGGTCTTATTGAGCGCTTACTGTGTGCGGAGCACTCGTACTAAGCCCTCGGGAGAGGACAGTATAACAGAGTTGGCCGGCGCATTCCCTGCCCACAGTGAGCTTCCAGTTGAGATGGAGGCAGGCATTAATGGTTACTCTGACTCTGAGAACTTGGAGGCTTCCCCTTACTCTATTTATTTATTCTACTTGTACATATCTATTCTATTTATTTGATTTTGTCAGTATGTTTGGTTTTGTTCTCTGTCTCCCCCTTTTAGACCGTGAGCCCACTGTTGGGTAGGGACCGTCTCTAGATGTTGCCGACTTGGACTTCCCAAGCACTTAGTACAGTGCTCTGCACACAGTAAGCGCTCAATAAATACGGTTGATGATGATGATGATGATCTCAGCAAGTGGCCGTCTCTATATGTTGCCAACTTGTACTTCCCCAGCGCTTAGTACAGTGCCCCGCATGCAGGAGACGCTCAATAAATATGATTGAATGAATGAATGAAGTGGCATTTATCCAGTCATTCAACGTGCTTATTTAGTGGAACGTCACAAGACGTTTGGTGAAGTTTTGGGTTTGGCAAAAACTGCGAGAGTGTCTGCTAAGGACGAGTGACCGTAACGTGGCTTGTTTCATCGTTTCTTCGGTTCATTTAGGGACCTCGATTTCCCGTGACGAATTTTCTCTGTCCCTCTAATAATAATAACTATAATGATGATGAAGGCATCTAACTGCTTACCATGTGGCAGGCACGTACTAAGCGCTGGAGAGGATACAAGCAAATTGAGTTAATAATGATGACATTTGTTAAGCGCTTACTATGTGCCAAGCACTGTTCTAAGCGTTGGAGGGGGATACGAGGTAATCAGGTTGTCCCACGTGAGGCTCACAGTCTTAGTCCCCATTTTACAGGTGAGGTGACTGAGGCCCAGAGAAGGTAAGTGACTTGCCCAAAGTCACCCAGCTGACGAGTGGCGGAGCCGGGATTAGAATCCATGACCTCTGACTCCCAAGCACGGGCTCTTTCCACGGAGCCGCGCCGCTTCTCACGCTGCTGAGTTGGACACAGTTCCTGTCCCCTGTGGGGCCCGCAGTCTCGATCCCCATTTCACAGAGGAGATAACTGAGGCCCAGAGAAGTGAAGTGACTTGCCCATGGTCTCTTAGCAGACAAGTGGCAGAACCATGACTGCCGGGTCCATGCTCTATCCCCTGGAAAGAGTGCTTATTGAGCGCTTACTGTCTGCAGAGCGCTGTACTAAGCGCTTGGAAGAGTACATGGGTAGACAATCCCCGCGCTCGAGAGCCTTACAGTAAAATTGGGGAAACAGACACCTTGTTTAGACTCCCCTTGCCTCTGCCGCTTCCTAAATCCAGTCAGGAAGATGACCCAGACCGAAAGAGTTGACTTTGGCTGCCCGCAGCCCAATTTTCTTTTTATTGCGGGCTCTTCCTACTCTAGTTAAAGGAGGAATGGTGTCAGAAATTAGAGTATGTGGTGGACTGTACAGTTTTCCTGCCGGTTTAATAACTACACATACTCTAGGATGTTTCTTATGAGAAGCTCAGTACTTGAAGCGGTTTCCTCTATTCAAGTAGGTTAGCAGCTGTTTTCCATTGTCTTCGTGCCTCCAACAGGAACGGTCAGCAACATGGAACACGTCGATTTGCCAGAAACATTTTCCGTGCCACGGTCCTTTTATTTATCGCTTAGGTCGGTTCTTTGATAGCATCGCCAAGGGGTTGCCACGTTCAAATGAGAATTAGACCACCGATCTGTAATCTAGGGAACCCCTGATTTTCATTCAGCATCTTAAAGGCAGAACAGATTGGAAATATACGTTGCTCTTCTCACGTGCTCCGGAGTGGAAGAAGTGGCCCGTGGTATATTAATAGTAGTCAGTTATATGGAGACGATCCATATCCTTCAGGCTAAAAAAGTCATTTTGCCAGAAACTGTCAAATAAGCAAGACCAAAGGGCTTTACATTTATGTATGTAGTAAGTGCTTCTTACGTGCCAAAGGGTTGGACTAAGTTCTGGGGTAGAGACAGATAATCGGATATTTGTTGAGCACTTGCTATGTGCCGAGCACTGTACTATGCACTGGGAATGGACACAAGATAATCAGGTCCCGTATGGGGCTCACAGTCTAAGTAGAAGGGGGAATGGGTATTGAATCTCGCCCCCTCCTACCTCACCTCCCTTCTGTCCTTCTCCAGCCCAGCCCGCACCCTCCGCTCCTCCGCCGCCAATCTCCTCACCGTACCTCGTTCTCGCCCGTCCCGCCATCGACCCCCGGCCCACGTCCTCCCCCGGGCCTGGAATGCCCCCAATACCTCTGCCCATCCGCCAAGCTAGCTCTCTTCCTCCCTTCAAGGCCCTACTGAGAGCTCACCTCCTCCAGGAGGCCTTCCCACACTGAGCCCCTTCCTTCCTCTCCCCCTCGTCCCCCTCTCCATCCCCCCTTCTTACCTCATCATCATCAATCGTATTTATTGAGCGCTTACTATGTGCAGAGCACTGTACTAAGCGCTTGTACCTCCTTCCCTTCTACTACTACCTGCTTCCCTTCCCCACAGCACCTGTATATATGTATATATGTTTGTACATATTTATTACTCTATTTATTTATTTATTTTACTTGTACATATCTATTCTATTTATTTTATTTTGTTAGTCCGTTTGGTTTTGTTCTCTGTCTCCCCCTTTTAGACTGTGAGCCCACTGTTGGGTAGGGACTGTCTCTATGTGTTGCCAATTTGTACTTCCCAAGCTCTTAGTACAGTGCTCTGCACATAGTAAGCGCTCAATAAATACGATTGATGAATCCCCATTTTGCAGACGAGGGAACTGAAGCACAGAGAAGTGAAGTGACTTGCCCAAGGCCACGCTGCTTCTCAGGTCCGTCACAGACCCTGTCCCACACGCCCCCCACACAGTCCACAGTTGGCTGTGCCGGATCATTTTTCTAAAAACCCATTCAGTCCATGGCTCCCCACTCCTCAAGAACCGCCAGCCGTTGCCCATCCACCTCTGCATCAAAAAGAAACTCCTCGCCGTTGGCTTTAACGAACTCGACCCCTCTTTTCTCACCTCGCTACTCTCCTGTGACAACCCAGCACTTCGCTTCTCTAACACCAACCTACTCCCTACACGTCCATCTCGTCTACCTCACTGCCGACCCCGCGCCCACTTCCTCTCTCCGGCCCCTTCACACCCAACACTTCACCGCTCTCCTTTAAAACCCTCCTGAAATCCTGAAATCAGATCTCCAAGAAGACTTCTAGACTGTGAGCCCACTGTTGGGTAGAGACTGTCTCTATATGTTGCCAATTTGTACTTCCCAAGCGCTCAGTACAGTGCTCTGCACACAGTAAGCGCTCAATAAATACGATTGATGATGATGATGAAGCCCTTTATCACCCTTCTGCATCAACTACGCTCTCGGCCGTGTCCCCCCTTAAGCACTAGACTGTGAGCCCACTGTTGGGTAGGGACTGTCGCTATATGTTGCCAATTTGTACTTCCCAAGCGCTTAGTACAGTGCTCTGCACATAGTAAGCGCTCAATAAATACGATTGATGATGATGCTCTCCCCGGCTGCACGGCACGGCACTTACCTCCATATCCTATAGCAATAATTCTATTTATTCTGACGATTTTGACACCTGTCTATATGTTTTGTTGTCTGTCTCCCCTTTCTAGACCGTGAGCCCGTTGTCGGTTGGGGACCGTCCCTATGTGTTGCCGACTTGGACTTCCCAAGCGCTTAGTACAGTGCTCTGAACACAGTAAGCGCTCAATAAATATGACTGAATGAATGAACAGGGTCCATAGCTTGACGGGGAGGGAGAACAGATGTTTAATCCCCAGTTAACAAATGAGGAAAGGGAGGCACAGGGGAGTTGGGTGACTCACCCGAGGTCTCACAGCAGCACCTGTATATATGTATATATGTTTGTACATATTTATTACTCTATTTATTTATTTATTTTACTTGTACATATCTATTCTATTTATTTTATTTTGTTAGTATGTTTGGTTTTGTTCTCTGTCTCCCCCTTTTAGACTGTGAGCCCACTGTTGGGTAGGGACTGTCTCTATATGTTGCCAATTTGTACTTCCCAAGCGCTTAGTACAGTGCTCTGCACATTGTAAGCGCTCAATAAATACGATTGATGATGAGGTAAGTGAGGAAGCTGGGATTAGATTCATTCATTCATTCAATCATATTTATTGAGCGCTTACGGTGTGCAGAGCACTGGACTAAGCGCTCGGGAAGTACAAGTTGGCAACATATAGAGACGGTCCCTACCCAACAGTGGGCTCACAGTCTAGCTCTGCACACAGTAAGCGCTCAATAAATACGATTGATTGATTGATTGATAGATGGGGGAGACAGAGAACAAAACAAAACATATTAACAGAGTAAAATAAATGGAATAAATATGTACAAATAAAATAAATAAATAGAGTAATAAATCCATACAAACATATATATAGGTGCTGTGGGGAGGGGAAGGAGGTAAGGCGGAGAGGGGGAGGAGGGGGAGCTTCTCTGCTTATTGTTGTAGTGTACTTTCCCAAGAGCTTAGTACAGTGCTCTGCACATAGTAAGCGCTCGATAAATACGATTTGAATGAAATGTCATTATTATTATTATTATTAGATATTTAATAATAATAATTTAATAATATTATTATTAGAGAAGCAGCGTGGCTCAGTGGAAGGAGCACGGGCTTTGGAGTCAGAGGTCATGGGTTCAAATCCCGGCTCCGCCCCTTGTCAGCTGGGTGACTTTGGGCAAGTCACTTAACTCCTCTGGGCCTCAGTGACCTCATCTGTAAAATGGGGATTAAGACTGTGAGCCCCCCATGGGGCAACCTGATTACCTTGTACCCTCCCCAGCGCTTAGAACAGTGCTTTGCACATAGTAAGCGCTTCATAAATGCTATCATTATTATTATTATTAGCTAGGCATGATGTGGACGCCCCAGAAAAAGGGAAGGCCCAGAGGCCACCCTGAGGCGGTCCCTCGTCCCGTGCCGGGACACGTGACGGGTGCTCAGGCCCCCAGCCTTGTGCTCTTTCTGCTAGGCCTCAGTGCTTCTCCAAAACGTCACGTGTTTTCCCTTTGTCTTTTTCCTGAAATGACGGATTCTCCGCTCCGCTATGGTAGCCGTGACCTGGTTGAAGACTTAGGAGGCTACCGCAGCCCACACAGAGACCAGACCAAGGCACTTGTGATGCTGCCTCAGTTTCTCCCGGGGGGGGCCGCAGGACGAAATGACATCATTCAGAACGTTTTGAGGAAAATCTCTGAGTTTAGAGGATCTCTCACCCTCCCAACCTCCGCTCCGGGAACTACGGGATCCCTTCAACAGGCACAGAAATCCAGTCCATCCAACGGAAAATCGGGTGCATGGCCACCCTACCTAAGAAGTAACACGGCCTAGTGGCTAGAGTCCGGGCCTAGGTGTCAGAAGGACCGGAGTTCTTATTCCTTCCCTGTGCCTCAGTTCCTTCATCTGTAAAATGGGAATTAAGACTGTGAGCCCCATGTGGGACAGGGACTGTGTCCGACCTGATTAGCTTGTAACAGCCTCAACATTTAGTACAGTGCCTGGCACATAGTAAGTGCTTAACAAATAGCTTAAAAAAAAGTCAACCAGCCAAGGTGAGGACTTTGGACTTTTTATTAAAGACAGAGGCCAAAAAATGACCAACTAATGTGAATATTCATAATGAAGGAATCAGCCTGGCCTGTCAATCCCTCAATCAATCATATTTATTAATCAATCAATCAATCGTATTTATTGAGCGCTTACTGTGTGCAGAGCACTGTACTCAGCGCTTGGGAAGTACAAGTTGGCAACACATAGAGACGGTCCCTACCCAACAGTGGGCTCACAGTCTAGAAGACTGTACTTATTAAGTACTTATGGTGTGCAGAGCACTGTACTTAGCGCCTAAGAGAGTACACTATAACAATATAACAGACACATTCCCTGCCCACAACAAGCTTACAGTCTAGAGGAGGAGACAGACATTAATATAAATAAATTATGGATATGGACATAAGCTCTGTGGCGCTGAGGAGGGCCAGGTTGAGGGGAAGGCAGGGGTGAATAAAGGGAGCAAATCGGGGCAACACAGTAGGGAGATGAAGAAAAGAAAATGGCCCAAGTGGAAAGAGCCTTAGGCCTGAGAGTTAGAGGACCTGGGTTCTAATCCTGGTTTCGCCACTTGTCTGCTGTGTGGCCTTGGGTAAGTCACTTAACTTCTTTATACCTCAGTTACCTCATCTGTAAAATGGGGATGAAATACCCATTTTCCCTCCGACTTAGACTGTGAGCCCCAAGTGGGACCTGATTATCTTGTATCGACCTCAGCACTAAGAATGGTGATTGACACATCAATCAATCAATCAATCAATCATATTTATTGAGCATTTACTGAGCACTCGAGAGAGTACAACAGAACACTACAACAGCGTTGGTAGGCACATTCCCCGCCCACAACGAGCTTACCGTCTCGAAGGACTTTAATATAAAGGAATTACGGACACGGACAAGATTGCTGTGGGGCTGAGGGAGGGAGCAAATTAGGGCAACGCAGAAGGGAGTGGGAGAAGAGGAAATGAGGATTTAGTCAGGGAAGGCCTCTTGGAGGAGATGGGCCTTCAGTCAGGCTTTGAAGGTGGGGAGAGTCAATGTCGATACGAAGAGGGAGAGCGGGCCAGGCCAGAGGCAGGAAATAGGTGAGATTTTGGTGGCGAGATAGACGAGATCAAATTCAGTGAGAAGATTAGCATTAGAGGAGCGAAGTGTGTGGGCTGGATTGTATTATCATCATCAATCGTATTTATTGAGCGCTCACTATGTGCAGAGCACTGTACTAAGCGCTTGGGAAGTACAAATTGGCAACCAACAGTGGGCTCACAGTCTAAAAGACCGTATTAGGAGAGCAGGGAAGTGATGTAGGAGAGGCCAAGGTGATTGAGTGCTTTAAAGCTGATTGTAAGGACACATAATAAGCCCTCCATAAATACCATAAACCAATTATTTTTTCGGAACTAGGTTTGGAGGGCTTGACACTTGGTTCATTTTATTTTTGATGACCGTAGAACATTTGGGATTTCCAGTCACAGGATCAAAGTCACGGGGCAGATCAAAGAGCCCCCGCCGGTTGGCTAGACTTCTCCTTCTGTGGTTAAGACAGGCACAGCACAGTTGAACTGGGTAATTACTGTTCAGTTTGAAGCCCTGGGAATCCATCTCTGAGCCCTGAAAAAAAACCAAAACGCCTATCTGGAAAACCTTCCTTCAAGTTTTCACGTAAAAAATGTTCTCGGCATTTTTAGGAAAGGAGAAGAGGTGGGAGGAAGGTCTTGCTGTAGTTTTGGGTGCGTTTGGTGAGAAACGAGGTTCGCCGTGTGCGTTGGGCAGCTCAGATAAAATGTTATAGAGCTGCGAATTATTCGGTTATCAGAGGGCACAGGCAGCTCGGACTCGAGAAACGGCAACCTATCGGATGTCTCCATATGCTGCTCTCTAACATTCCTGGGTCACGGTGGAAATAAAACTTTTAAAAATAAGCAGCTGTTTATTAAGCCTGGTCAGCCCATCGCGTAGAAATAAAGATTAGCGCGTTTCGTGGAAGTAGAAGGTAATTTTGAAGGACCGTAGTTTCCCCTGGGTACATCTGTGTATGTTTTGTAGTTTGCGTGGGTCATGGAGAGTTCAAGTGGAATATAGTTTTATTCCTTTGGCCTAGGCGTATGGGGTGTGAGGAGGAGAAGTGTTCATTCACAAGGAAACTCCCTCCCAAAGTGGGGGTGCTATTTGGAAAAAAAAAAAGGCAATATGTATAAATACTGTAATAATAATCTATCTTTGACTTCCGAGCAATACCGCTGGTTGCTGAGGTCATTAAAAGCCCACGGGAGTTTCACAAGGATCGAGAGGGAGGATCACCTGACTGGGAAAACCCGTAAAAGAGAAAATTAGGGATGGGACAAGATACGATTGATGCCATCAAGGCCAACGAGCGGACATTTCCCCCCAGTGCAGTGGAAAGTATGGTGGGAATCAGAGAGACCAGGGCCCTAATCCCGGCTCCGCCATTTGTCTGCTGTGTGACCTTGGGCAAGTCACTTCACTTCCCTGCGCTTAGAACAGCGCATAGTAAGCGCTTAATAAACGCCATCATTATTATTCCCTGGACCTCAGTGACCTCACCTGTAAAATGGGGTTGAAGACCGTGTACCCCACGTGGGACATGGACGGTGTTCAACCTGATTCGTTTGTATCTGCCTCAGTGTTTGAACGTGCCTGGCACGTAGCGCCTAATAGATACCATTAAAAAAAATAAAAATAAAAAGCTTAGGTCAGCCGTCCCCAAAGAACATGAAATTATTTTAGCAGGGAATGTTTCCGGAACTTCATTACTGATTGCTTCAAACTTCTCGGTAGCGGCAACTGGAAAAGTGCTCCTTCTGGTCTTGCCTGTTGTGAAACATTACTGAGGAGCTGTTGAAGAACCCCACCCATCCTTTCCAAAGAAAAATCCGGTTGAGGAAGAACTTTTCCCGACTTATCCCCTCTATGGCCGATTTCCTGATTTATACTGTTCTAAGCGCCGGAGAGGTTACAAGGTGATCACTTGAGTAATAATAATAATGATGGTATTTTTTAAGCACCTACTGTGTGCAAACCACTGTTCTAAGCGCTGGATAATAGAGTAATAAATACTCTATTTATTTTACTTGTACATATCTATTCTATTTTATTTTGTTAGTATGTTTGGTTTTGTCTCCCCCTTTTAGACTGTGAGCCCACTGTTGGGTAGGGACTGTCTCTGTATGTTGCCAATTTGTACTTCCCAAGCGCTTAGTGCTCTGCACACAGTAAGCGCTCAATAAATACGATTGATGATGATGATGATTATCTGTCTTTTTTTCTATTCCTTCATTCATTCATTCAATCGTATTTATTGAGCGCTTACTGTTTGCAGAGCACTGTACTAAGCGGTTGGAAAGTACAGTTCGGCAACAGAGGCAGTCCCAACCCAACAGCGGGCTCACAGTCTAGAGCCGATCTATCGATCACTCAGGCAATGGTATTTATTGAGCCTTACTATGTGCAGAGCACTGTGCTAAGCACTCATTCAGTCGTACTTATTGAGCGCCTACTTTGTGCAGAGCACTGTATTAAGTGGTTGGAAAGTACAGTTCGGCAACAAACAATCGCTACCCAACAACGGGCTCACAGTCTAGAATTCTGCTAATCAGGCAATGGTATTTATTAAGCATTCATTCAGTCGTACTTATTGAGCGCTTACTTTGAGCAGAGCACTGTACTAAGCGCTTGGGAAAGTACAGTACAGCAATAAAGAGAGACAATCCCTGCCCACAGCGAGCTCACAGTCTGGGGTGGGGGGTGGGGAAGCAGCATGGCTCAGTGGAAAGAGCCCGGGCTTTGGAATCAGAGGTCGTGGGTTCAAATCCCGGCTCCGCCACTTGTCTGCTGTGTGACTTTGGGCAAGTCACTTAACTTCTCTGGGCCTCAGTTCCCTCATCTGGAAAATGGGGATGAAGACTGTGAGCCCCACGTGGGACAACCTCATCACCTTGTATCTACCCCAGCGCTTAGAACAGTGCTTGGCACATCGTAAGCGCTTAACAAATACCAACATTACTATTATTATCATCAATACAAGTGAACAGACATCAATATAAATCAATAAAATGACAGATACATGCATAAGTGCGGTGGGGCGGGGAGGGGGGGGACGCCTAAAGGGAGCAAGTCAGGGGGACGCAGAAGGGAGTGGGAGATGAGGAAAAGTGGGGCTTAGTCTGGGAAGCCCTCCTGGAGGAGGCGTGCCTTCAGTAAAGCTTTGAAGTGGGCGAGAGGCATTGTCTGGCAGATTTGAGGACTTCCTGTGCTTACCGTGTGCAGAGCACTGTACTAAGCGCTTGGGAGAGTATAGTACAACAATAAACAGGTACATTGATTGATTCAATACGATTCAATACGATGTATATATGTTTGTCCATATTTATTACTCTATTTATTTATTTATTTTACTTGTACATATCTATTCTATTTAGTTTATTTTGTTCGTATGTTTGGTTTTGTTCTCTGTCTCCCCCTTTTAGACTGTGAGCCCACTGTTGGGTAGGGACTGTGTCTGGATGTTGCCAATTTGGACTTCCCAAGCGCTTAGTGCAGTGCTCTGCACACAGTAAGCGCTCAATAAATACGATTGATGATGATGATGATTCATCGACTGATACGATGGATTGAATCCCTTTGACCCAGCCCCAAGCTTGCCCAGGAATTGTTCCACCGCCCACGTACCACCCCCAAACAACTGCCAAAGTGTCTTTCTGCAACGTTCCCAGTTGCCTTGGCAACCCTTCCATCTCGCTCATCTCTTTTTAGATCCCCATTCGCGACTGTAGCCCTTTTCCGCATGTTCACTGATTTATTTTGGATCCTAGTTTGGATCAACACAATGGGAAATGTTTCCGGGGGTTGATCCGATTTTTTTCACGTAAGGCTTGGATTGTGTCGAAGTTCTCCATTCTCCCCGAAAACCCGTATCATTTATTGAGTGTCGCGAACATCTCTTTTAGGCTTCGAGTGCTTACAGACGGAGTCGCGTGTGTTTAACAATAATAATAATGTTGGTATTTGTTAAGCGCTTACTATGTGCAAAGCACTGTTCTAAGCGCTGGGGGGACAGCTTATTACCATCACTTGTATTGATGATAATAATAATAATGTTGGTATTTGTTAAGCCACATGAGGTTGTCCCATGTGGGGCTCACAGTCTTAATCCCCATTTTACAGATGAGGGAACTGAGGGAGGCCTGGAGAAGTGAAGTGACTCGCCCAAGGTCACACAGCAGATGTGTGGGGGAGGCGGGATTCGAACCCATGGCCTCTGACTCCCAAGCCCGCGCTCTCTCCACTGAGCCACGCTGCTTCGTGTTGGCTAGAGCACGGGCCTGGGAATTAGAAGGTTGCGGGTTCTAATCCCACTCCGTCCCTTGTCCGCTGCGTGACCTTGGGCGAGTCTCTGTGCCTCGGTCACCTCATCTGTCAAATGGGGCTGGAGACTGGGAGCCCCAAATGGGACAGGGGCTGTGTCCAACCTGATAAACTTGAATCTCTGTGCTTAGTACGGTGCGTGGCACGTAGTAAGCGCTTAACGAATACCACAATTATCATCAGCCCAGATTCTGCATATGCTCAGTTGAAGAGAAATGCCATAAACTGTGTGGCAGTCACTTCGGTTATAGATATGTGATGTCTTCACGGCCCCGGAGGGGGACTCCGATGACCCGAGGAGGGGGATTCGGCTGACGGGGGCTAATGGACCCCTTGACTTGGCGTAGATTCTCGGTCCCAAAGTCTTCGAGGCGACTGAGGCTCACCCATCGTCGCAGAGGGAGATTCCACCTGTAGAAGAGAAGGTAGAAAAGCCCGGCGGGAAATCACCCAGAATTGACAAAACCCCCTCTCATTTCCTCATTCACCGGCCTTCAGCTTTTCTGACTCAGACTCGAATCCAGTTAATAATAACAATTATGGTACTTGTTAGGTGCTTGCTATAACAATGATGGCATTTTATTAGGCGCTTACTATGGGCAAACCACTGCTCTAAGCGCTGGGGAGGTTACAGTGTGATCGGGTTGTCCCACATTTTTAATCCCCGTTTTCCAGATGAGGGAACCGAGGCCCAGAGAAGTGAAGTGACTTGCCCAAAGTCACACAGCTGACAATTGGCAGTCGGGATTTGAACCCGTGACCTCTGACTCCAAAGCCCGGACTCTTTCCACTGAGCCATGCTGCTTAAGCGCTGGGGCGGGTACAAGTTCATCAGGTCGGGCGCAGTCCCTGTCGCTCATGGGATTCACACTCTTAATCCCCATTTTACAGATGAGGTAACTGAGGCCCAGAGAAGTGAGGTGATGGTGCCCAAGCAGCGGATGTGTGGTGGACGCGGGATTAGAACCCAGATCCTTATGGCTGCCAGGTCGGTGCTGTATCCACCAGGCTATGCTGCTTCCAGTCAGAAACTTCCCTCCAGTCTTCGTCCTGGTCAAATCCTCCACTTACTTCCAGGCCTGGTCCTGTTTCCGGAGAAGCTTTCCTCTCTGCCCCTTCCTAATCTGGGCTCCAACTTGGGCAAGTCACTTCACTTCTCTGGGCCTCAGTTCCCTCATCTGTAAAATGGGGATTAAAACTGTGAGATCCACGAGGGGCAGGGACTGCGTCCAACCCGATTTGCATGTATCCACCCCAGTACAGTTCCTGGTACACAGTAAGCACTTTACAATTATTATTGTAATATTATATTATATTATGTTATATTATATTATATTATATTGTGTTATATTATGTTATATTATTATATTATATTATATTATTTTATATTGTTATAATTATATAACTATTATTATTATTATTCACCCCTTAGCCATTTTCCCTGCTGGGGTCAGTGCTTTTATCCACGGCCTATGAAGGGGATATGCTCACCCTCTCGGCTATTACTGGGAAACCTTTATCGGAGGCAGAATGTCCAGGGCGTGTAATTATCCCTGCCTGTTTCGAGGGATAGGATTTTGAAAACTATTCTTTTAAAATTTCCCACCCCACCGTGCCACCTGTTCACTTGAGTCCATCATCATCATCATCAATCGTCTTCATTGAGCGCTTACTATGTGCAGAGCACTGTACTAAGCGCTTGGGAAGTACAAATTGGCAACATATAGAGACAGTCCCTACCCAACACTGATTTATATTCTTATCTGTTTCCCCCTCTAGCCTGTAAGCTCACTGTAGGCAGGGAATGTGTCCACCGACTCAGTGAGCACTCAGTACAGTACCCACTCAAAACCACAGCATCTCTGAACGTTTCCATCCATTCTGCTATTTCCCTTACTTTCATTCATTGATTCATTCATTCGGTTGTATTTATTGAGCGCTTACTGTGTGCAAAGCACTGTACTAAGCGCTCGGGAGAGTACACTATAGCAACAAACAGACCCATTCGTGCCCACGGTGAGCTCACTGTTTAGAGGGGGAGACAGACGTTAATATAAATGAATAAATAAATAGTCAACAGACAGATAAATTACCTGTAATTCATTCATTTTAATGCCTGCTTTCCCCGCTAGACTAAGTTTCTTGAGGGCCCGGATCGTGCCTACTTGCTCTATTGTACCCTCCCAAGCGCTCAGTACAGTGGTCTGCACACAGAAAAAACTCGATAAATATCACTGATTGATAGACTGTTTGTTTTGAAATGCATTGGGGTTTTCCGGTGTCATATCTTGATATGAAAAGCAGGGGCATAAAAAAGTATCCACACATGTTATATGCACGTCATACATTTATAAAAAATTTTTTAATATTTTGTTTTTCCTGGCAGTATGATTTGGTGCCAGTGATTTCCTGTCCCTTCGCCCTAATTCTTCTTTAGTCAGTTTCATGATGGTGAGGTAGAACTGAAAACACTTTTATACTAAAGACTTTTTTTGGCATTAAGCAGAGTCTTGGTTTTTATGACAATAAGGGTAATTTTTGGCTTCTTTGGCTAGCTATATACCATTTAAGAACAGCAATAACTGGTATTCATTAAGCATTCACTTACTAAACGCTGAGGTAGATACAACATAATCAAGACAGATACAAACCCCAATCCCTCACAGGGTTCACAGTCTAAGCAAGAGGGAGATATTTTAATCTACATTTTACAAATGAGGAAACTGAAGCACAGAGAATTCAAGTGATTTTCCCAAGGCCACACAGGAGGCAAAGAAGATGTTTAAATCTGAGGTATCAGTGAATCCATAAAGTCAAATAATGGGTGTGCCGTTCCCTAGCCACAGTCAGATGAGCAGCCCGAATGTGTTAGAGACATTTGCTTGGAAAATTCCCATGACAACGTTATTCAGCCCGACAATTGTATTTAGAATAAGCATCCACTACTTCCTCAACATCTGAGGGAAGACAATACTGGCCAGGGCCTCTTTGTGTTTCAAATCCTGCAAGCCCGTGGTATGCTAACACTAATAAGAATAATGATAATGATAAGAATTGCAGCTCTTACTATATTCCAGGCACGGTACTAAGCGCTGGGGTAGATACGAGGTAATTAGGTTGTTCACAGTCCCTTACCCTCATTAGGGCTCATCGTCCTAATCCCCATTTTACCAATGTGGTAACTGATGCCCAGAGAAGTGGTGACCTTGTCTACTTGCTCTTTTGTATGCTCCCAAGCGCTTAGTACAGTGGTCTGCACACAGAAAAAACTCGGTAGATATCACTGATTGATAGACTGTTTGGAGGGCAGTTTTGAAATGCGTTGGGGTTTTCCGGCCTCACATCTTGATATGAAAAGCAGGGGCATCATCATCATCATCAATCGTATTTATTGAGCGCTTACTGTGTGCAGAGCACTGTACTAAGCACTTGGGAAGTCCAAATTGGCAACATATAGAGACAGTCCCTACCCAACAATCAATCAATCAATCAATCGTATTTATTGAGCTCTTACTATGTGCAGAGCACTATACTAAGCGCTTGGGAAGCACAAATTGGCAACATATAGAGACAGTCCCTACCCAACAGTGGGCTCACAGTCTAAAAGGGGCATAAAAAAGTATCCACATATGTTATATGCACGTCATACATTTATAAACATTTTTTAAATATTTGCGACCTTCGCCCGAGGTCACAAAGCAGATGTCATACATTTATAAATATTTTTTAAATATTTGTGACCGCCCGAGGTCACAAAGCAGATAAGTCATACATTTATAAACATTTTTTAAATATTTGTGACCTTCGCCCGAGGTCACAAAGCAGATAAGTGGTGGAGCCGGGATTAGAACCCAGGTCCTTCCGACTCCCGGGCCCGAGCTCTAGCCGCCAAGCCATTCTACTTTGGATTTTTGGTTTCCCCCATCTAGTCTCTGCTCCTTTCTTTATTTGAAGGCCACTTTCCTTTGAAGTCAGACATCTGCTTCGTGAAAAACACCAACTCCGCAGCTCGTTCCAGTTAGTCACCAGGGTGCTCCCGGTGTCTCCTCTAGCAGGGCAGGAAACCGGGCCAAAATCAATAAAAAGGAAACACCGATCGTATCTGACTTACTCAACTTCATGTTCCACAAATGTCCTGGCTGTAGCAACATTTCTAGGGACATGAGAAAGCTGACTCACGTTTCCTGCAAGGCAGCGCGGATCATCAGCCAAAACACCCGAAACCTTCCGTCACTCCCATGGAGAGGTCCCCAGTGTTGGAACAATTTGTAAGCGGCATTTTTATTATTGAGACGATTCTGGGACATCTGTTGTAGAGATTTAGAGAAAAAAAAAAAGACCTCAAACAATCGCATTCTTCATTTTTGGGAAAATGCCTAAGCTATTTGGGAAAAAACCCATTGTCATCAAAATGCTGTTTTTAACCTTTAAAGAGACTTCAACTCTCCAGAGGGTGAAAATAATAAGATGGAAAAACACTTTCTGGAAATTCTGGTTAGCTCGTATCAACCACAGCGCTTAGTACAGTGCCTGGCGCATAGTACGCGCTGAACAAGCGCTTAGTACGGTGCTCTGTACACAGTAAGCGCTCAATAAATACGATTGATGAAGTGATGAATAACAAATACCCTAAAAAAATTCAAGAATTTTCCATTTAGCGTGGAGTATGTTTTGCCCTATTTCTTTTGTGAAGTTTTTGTAGTAAGCTCTTTGGACATGGACATCCAAGTATTCATTCATTCAGTCAGTCGTATTTACTGAGCGCTTACTGTGTGCAGAGCACTGTACTAAGCGCTTGGGAAGTACAAGTTGGCAACCTATAGAGACGGTCCCAACCCAACAGCGGGCCCACAGTCTAGCAGGGGGAGACAGAAACCAAAACAAAACATATTAACAAAATAAAATAAATAGAATAAATATGTACCAGTAAAATAGAGTAATAAATATGTACAAACATATATACATTCATTCATTCAATCACATTTATTGAGCGCTTACTGTGTGCAGAGCACTGTACTAAGCACTTGGGAAGTCCAAGTTGGCAACATATAGAGACGGTCCCAACCCAACAGCGGGCCCACAGTCTAGAAGGGGGAGACAGAAACCAAAACAAAACATATTGACAAAATAAAATAAATAGAATAAATATGTACAAGTCAAATAAATAGAGTAATAAATATGTACAAACATATATACATTCATCCATTCAATCATATTTATTGAGCGCTTACTGTGTGCAGAGCACTGTACTAAGCGCTTGGGAAGTACAAGTTGGCAACCTATAGAGACGGTCCCAACCCAACAGCGGGACCACAGTCTAGAAGGGGGAGACAGACAACAAAACAAAACATATTAACAAAATAAAATAAATAGAATAAATATCATCATCATCATCATCAATCGTATCTATTGAGCGCTTACTGTGTGCAGAGCACTGTACTAAGCGCTTGGGAAGTACAAGTTGGCAACATCTAGAGACAGTCCCTACCCAACAGTGGGCTCACAGTCTAAAAAGGGGAGACAGAGAACAAAACCAAACATACTAACAAAATAAAATAAATAGAATAGATATGTACAAGTAAAATAAATAAATAAATAGAGTAACAAATATGTACAAACATATATACATATATACAGGTGTTGTGGGGAAGGGAAGGAGGTAAGATGGGGGGGATGGAGAGGGGGACGAGGGGGAGAGGAAGGAAGGGGCTCAGTCTGGGAAGGCCTCCTGGAGGAGGTGAGCTCTCAGTAGGGCTCACCTACTGAGATATGTATAGTAAATATGTACCAGTAAAATAAATAGACTAACAAATATGTACTAACATATATACATATATACAGGTGTTGTGGGGAAGGGAAGGAGGTAAGATGGGGGGGATGGAGAGGGGGACGAGGGGGAGAGGACGGAAGGGGCTCAGTCTGGGAAGGCCTCCTGGAGGAGGTGAGCTCTCAGTAGGGCTCACCTACTGAGATATGTATAGTAAATATGTACCAGTAAAATAAATAGACTAACAAATATGTACTAACATATATACATATATACAGGTGTTGTGGGGAAGGGAAGGAGGTAAGATGGGGGGGGATGGAGGGGGGACGAGGGGGAGAGGACGGAAGGGGCTCAGTCTGGGAAGGCCTCCTGGAGGAGGTGAGCTCTCAGTAGGGCTCACCTACTGAGATATGTATAGTAAATATGTACCAGTAAAATAAATAAATAGAGTAATAAATAGGTACAGACATATATACAGGTACATATATACAGGTATGCATATATAGAGGTACATAAGTATATAAGGATACATAAGTATATAAGTACAAGTAGTATAGTCCCCTTTTAGACTATGAGCCCACTGTTGGGTAGGGACTGTCTCTATATGTTGCCAATTTGTACTTCCCAAGCGCTTAGTACAGTGCTCTGCACATACTAAGCGCTCAATAAATACGATTGATTGATTGATTGATTGAAGTACAAGGTGGCCAGAAGGTAGTGGGAGAAGGGAAATGAAGGTTTAGTCAGGGAAGGCCTCTTGGAGGAGATGTGCCTTTGATAAAGCTTTGATGGTGAGGAGAGTGATCAGCTGTCGGGTATGAAGAGGGAGGGTGTTTCAGGTCAGAGGCAGGACGTGGCGAGAGGTCGGCGGCGCGATAGGATGGAGGTACAGTGAGTAGGTTGGCATTAGAGGAGCCAAGTGTGCGGGCCGGCTTGGAGGAAAGCAAGGAGGTGAGGTAGGAGAGGGCAAGGGGATGGACTGCTTGAAAGCCGATGGTAGAGTTTCTCTTTGATAGAGAAGCAGCGTGGCTTAGTGGCAACAGCAAGGCCTTGGGAGAGTCAGGGGTCGTGGGTTCTAATCCACTTGTCCGCTGTTGACCTCGGGCAAGCCACTTAACTGCTCTGAGCCACAGTTACCTCATCTGTAAAATGGGCCACAGTTACCTCATCTGTAAAATGGGGATTAAAACCGTGAGCCCCACGTGGGACAACCTGATCACCTTGTAGCATTTAGAACAGTGCCCGGCACATACGAAGAGCTTAACACATCATCATCAATCGTATTTATTGAGCGCTTACTGTGTGCAGAGCACTGTACTAAGCGCTTGGGAAGTACAAATTGGCAACATATAGAGACAGTCCCTACCCAACAGTGGGCTCACAGTCTAAAAGGGGGAGACAGAGAACAAAACAAATATACTAACAAAATAAAATAAATAGAATAGATATGTACACGTAAAATAGAGTAATAAATATGTACAAACATATATACATATATACAGGTGCTGTGGGGAAGGGAAGGAGGTAGGATGGGGGGATGGAGAGGGGGAAAAGGGGGAGAGGAAGGAAGGGGCTCAGTCTGGGAAGACCTCCTGGAGGAGGTGAGCTCTCAGTAGGGCCTTGAAGGGAGGAAGAGAGCTAGCTTGGCGGAGGGGCAGAGGGAGGGCATTCCAGGCCCGGGGGAGGATGTGGGCTGGGGGTCGATGGCGGGACAGGCGAGAATGAGGCCTAACGGTGAGGAGGTTAGGGGCAGAGGAGCGGAGGGTGCGGGCTGGGCTGGAGAAGGACAGAAGGGAGGTGAGGTAGGAGGGGGCGAGGGGATGGATGGACAGCCTGGAAGCCGAGGGTGAGGAGTTTCTGCCTGATGCGCAGATTGATTGGTAGCCACTGGAGATTTTTGAGGAGGGGAGTAACATGCCCAGAGCGTTTCTGGACAAAGATAATCCGGGCAGCAGCATGAAGTATGGATTGAAGTGGGGAGAGACACGAGGATGGGAGATCAGAGAGAAGGCTGATGCAGTAGTCCAGACGGGATAGGATGAGAGCTTGAATGAGCAGGGATATTATCATCATATTATCATATTATAACATTAACATTATTAACATTATTAATATTATAATATTAACATATTATCATCATCATTATTATTAGTGTTATGTGGAGGGGAATGGGCAACCACTGGAAGTTCTTGAGAAGTGGGGAAACATAGTCTGCATGTTTTTGTAGAAAAACGATCCGGGCAGCGTGGACTGGCGTGGGGAGAGACAGAAGGCAGGAAGGTCAGCGAGGAGGCTGTTGCAGTAATCAAGTTGGGTTGGACGCTTAGTACAGTGCTCTGCACACAGTAAGCGCGCAATAAATACGATTGAATGAATGTTAGGCTGTGTACTTGGATTAAGGCGGTACCAGTGTGGATGGAGAGAAAGGGGTGGATTTTAGCCACATTTTGAAGGTCGAACTGAAAGGATTTAGTGTTTGTGGGCTGACTGAGGGAGATGAGTAGAGGATAAAGGGAAGGTTACGGGTTATGAGTCAGGGCTTTTCCCACTAGGCCATCAATTCATGCTGTGTCTCTCAATGGGAGACTCCTTCATCATCATTACCATCGTCATCATCACTGACCAGGTAAAGTGAAATGGACCACCAATAAGATGAATTCAACCAATGAAGATGGGCAAATTGGATTGAGAAAAAAAAAAGAGAAAAAAAAACCCCAACTCAGGTGCTTCCTCAATAGCACATTCTTATCTCGGTACTTTAGTCATCTGGAAAATTACCTAAAGTCCTCACTTCCTGTTTCCTGCAGAGATGCAGGCTTAGGTTACTGGGAGTCTGTATTTTAAGGAGAAAAATTCACTAGGTGTATCAGAAAAAAGGCTGAGTAAATCTAATTCCGTAACCGTGAAATATTGAATAGAGTCATTCCTTCCAGGTTCAGACCTTGAAATACGGGGTGCTGCTGGCAACTATTGAATTTTCAGAAAGAAAAGGTACATAAGAAAATATTTCAGTTACGTCCTGCCATCTCATAAAAGGTTTATGAATCCCCCACTCAAAGCACAGACCTCAAGAGAAGGGTACATTTATTACACCCTACCTGAATAAATGACAGAAAAGTAATATCTTTTAAATAAGATACTGTTTGTCAGTGACAAGGTTTAAAAAAAATCTATTTTCATTGTTCTTCCTATTTTTCTCCCTGGGTAATTCCAATGGCATGCTTTATTAAAGGTGTTTGAATGGGTATGGTTTTTTTTTAAAATGTGAATTTATTCAAAAGTTTTAATAGTGAAGCTGCCTTGAAATTGGAAGAAAAAATCAGCTTGTGGAATTAAATATTTGGTTAGTGTATAGGAATCGGGGTGCATAAGGTATCAGATAGAAATGGATTTTCAGCAATTTGAATTTCCTGTATTTTAAACTCTTATTTGTTTAATTTCTTTTCTCCTTGAATCACTGAATAAAACATTTTTTTACAATTAAGTCTCCCATGTCCAGAGTGTTCCTTATGAAAAAGGAAATATTTGAGTCCTGAGATGATAGCATGAGACTGGAATTCAGAGGACCAGAGTTCTCTTCCTGGATCACCCCTGCCTTGTGTGTAATTTTGAGTAAATAATCATTATGGTGTTTGTTAAGCGCTTATTACGTGCCAAGCACTCAGCGCTTAGAACAGTGCTTGGCACATAGTAAGCGCTTAATAAATGCCATTAAAAAAACCCCAAAAAAACTAAAGCGCTGGGGTAAGTACAAAATCAGGTCCCATGAGGACCCACAGTCTAAGTAGGAAGGAGACCGGGATCGAATCCTCATTTTGCAGATCAGGGAACTGAGGCACTAAGAAGTGAAGTGACTTGCCCCAGATCACTTACTATTTCCAATTGCAAAGTTTCCCCTTTTAAAAAAGTAGTAAAATTCTTGCCACTAACATTCCCAAGGATGTTGTGGGGAATTGAGCTAATGTTTGTACAAATGCTCTAAGTCGTTTAAAACAAAGACAGTCAATTCCCAGCCGAGGATTGTAATTAAGGCTATGTTTTTCTAGTGACTTTTGGACTGAACTAGGTTTTCTTTAATTTATAGTTTTTAATTTTAAACAATTTAATGTATACTTCCACGTTTCTTAAAAAAGTTATTATGCTTTAATTCCATAGCTGAAATTAGATAAGGTAGTATTTTGCTGGCTTTTTTTGTTGCTGTGGGTAAAAGCACTAATTGTTTGTTTGGAAAATCTGGTCTGACTTTTTAAATGCTTTAAATTACTCTGGGAAGAGGCCGAACCAAAAACAAGAGCCAACATCAAAAACAACAGCTGTAGCTACAAACCAGAGGACGGTCTCCATCTCAATCAATCAGAAAATCGTATTTTTGAGCGCTTACGGTGTGCAGGGCGCTGTACTAAGCGCTTGGGAGGGGACAATATAATAGACACATTCCCTGCCCACAGTGAGTGAAATCTGGGGAAAGAGTGTTATTTAGGCATCCCTCTTCTCCACCTTGTACTTGTTGCCAACTTGTACTTCCCAAGCGCTTAGTACAGTGCTCTGCACACGGTAAGCGCTCAATAAATACGATTGAATGTTGCCAACTTGTACTTACCAAGCGCTTAGTACAGTGCTCTGCACACAGTAAGTGCTCAATAAATACGATTGAATGAATCTGTCAAATGGGGATGAAGACTGTGAGCCCGCCGTGGTACAACCCGATCACCTTGTAACCTCCCCAGCGCTTAGAACAGTGCTTGGCACATAGTAAGCGCTTAAGACTGTGAGCCCCCCGTGGGACAACCCGATCGCCTTGTAACCTCCCCAGCGCTTAGAACAGTGCTTGGACTGTGAGCCCACTCTTTTAGACTGTGAGCCCACTGTTGGGTAGGGACTGTCTCTATATGTTGCCAACTTGTCCTTCCCAAGCGCTTAGTACAGTGCTCTGCACACAGTAAGCGTTCAATAAATATGATTGATTGATTGATTAAGACTGTGAGCCCCCTGTGGGACAACCCGATCACCTTTAACCTCCCCAGCGCTTAGAACAGTGCTTGGCACATAGTAAGCGCTTAAGACTGTGAACCCCTCGTGGGACAACCCGATCGCCTTGTAACCTCCCCACTGCTTTGAACGGTGCTTTGCACGTAGTAAGCACTTGGCAAATGTCATTATTATTATTATCATTAATAACATAGAGTAGTAAATATGTACAAGTAAAACAGAGTAGTAAATGTGTACAAGTACAATAAATAGAGGGGTAATACATCTGTACAAATAGACACAAGTGCTGTGGGATGGGGGGCGATGGGGAAGGCTTCCTCTCCCCCTTGTCCCCCTCTCCATCCCCCCTTCCCTTCCCCACGGCACCTGTATCTATGTATATATGTTTGTACATATTTATTACTCTATTTATGTATGTATTTATTTATTTTACCTGTGCATATCTATTCTATTTATTTTATTTTGTTAGTATGTTTGGTTTTGTTCTCTCTCCCCCTTCTAGACTGTGAGCCCACTGTTGGGTAGGGACCGTCTCTATGTGTTGCCAACTTGTACTTCCCAAGCGGTCAGTACAGTGCTCTGCACATAGTAAGTGCTCAATAAATACGATTGATGATGATGATGATGAATGAATGTTGCCAACTTGTACTTCCCAAGCGCTTAGTACAGTGCTCTGCACACAGTAAGTGCTCAATAAATACGATTGAATGAAGCTGTCAAATGGGGATGAAGACTGTGAGCCCCCCCGTGGGACAACCCGATCACCTTGTAACCTCCCCAGCGCTTAGAACAGCGCTTGGCACATAGTAAGCGCTTAAGACTGTGAACCCCTCGTGGGACAACCTGATCGCCTTGTAACCTCCCCAGCGCTTAGAACAGTGCTTGGCACATAGTAAGCGCTTAGACTGTGAGCCCACTCTTTTAGACTGTGAGCCCACTGTTGGGTAGGGACTGTCTCTATATGTTGCCAACTTGTACTTCCCAAGCACTTAGTCCAGTGCTCTGCACACAGTAAGCGTTCAATAAATACGATTGATTGATTGATTGATTAAGACTGTGAGCCCCCTGTGGGACAACCCGATCACCTTGTAACCTCCCCAGTGCTTAGAACAGTGCTTGGCACATAGTAAGTGCTTAAGACTGTGAACCCCTCGTGGGACAACCCGATCGCCTTGTAACCTCCCCAGTGCTTTGAACGGTGCTTTGCACGTAGTAAGCGCTTGGCAAATGTCATTATTATTATTATCATCAATAACATAGAGTAGTAAATATGTACAAATAAAACAGAGTAGTAAATGTGTACAAGCACAATAAATAGAGGGGTAATACATCTGTACAAATAGACACAAGTGCTGTGGGGTGGGGGGCGATGGGGAAGGCTTCCTCTCCCCCCTGTCCCCCTCTCCATCCCCCCCTTCCCTTCCCCACGGCACCTGTATCTATGTATATATGTTTGTACATATTTATTACTCTATTTATTTATTTTACTTGTACCTATCTATTCTATTTATTTTGTTAGTATGTTTGGTTTAGTTCTCTCTCCCCCTTCTAGACTGTGAGCCCACTGCTGGGTAGGGACCGTCTCTATGGGTTGCCAACTTGGACTTCCCAAGCGTTTAGCGCGGTGCTCTGCACACAGTAACTGCTCGATAAATACGATTGATTGATTGATTGATTGATTGATTGATTGAGGCTGAGGCGATCGCAATGGCGGCCTCGGCCTCCTCCTTCTGCCGCGCGCGCCCCCCCAGTCACGTGCCACAGAGCCTCGTGTAGGGCGGCGCTAGGACCCGGCGGACGCCTCGCCCCGTCGGCCCCGCCCCTCGGGCGCGCGCCGGGCAGTCCCCCCCCCCCTCCGGCCCCTCCCCGCCTTTAGTGTAGGGACGCTAGGACCCGGCGGACGCTTCTTCCTCTGGGCCCCGCCCCTCGGGCGCGCGCCGGGCAGGCCCCCCCCACCCCCCCACCCCGTGTCAGGGGCTGGAGAGGAGCTTCGGCTCCCCCCCCCCGCCCCACCGCGCCCCTACTATGGTGGCCGGGCACTAGGACCCGGCGGGCGCCTCGTGGTGGGCCCGGCCCCCAGCCCCGCCCCCGGCCCCGCCCCCTGGCGGGGGCCCCCTAGTGGCGGTTGGCGCGGCCTCGGGCCCCAACAACATGGCGGCCGCCCCGGGGGCGGGGGGAGGAGGAGACTGAGGACGGGGAGGAGGGGGAGGAGACTGAGGGGAGGGGGAGGAGACTGAGGACAGGAGGAGGGGGAGGAGATTGAGGAGGAGGGGGAGGAGACTGAGGAGGTTGAGGAGGGGGCTGAGGGGGGGGGAGTCTGAGGAGGGGGCTGAGGGGGGAGGAGGAGGAGGAGGAGGAGATTGAGGAGGGGGCTGAGGGGGGGAGGAGGGGGAGGAGATTGGGGAGGAGGGGGAGGAGACTGAGGAGGGGGCTGAGGGGGGAGGGGGCTGAGGGGGGAGGAGGGGGGAGGAGGAGGAGGCTGAGGACGGGAGGAGGGGGAGGAGATTGAGGAGGAGGGGGAGGAGACTGAGGAAGGGGCTGAGGGCGAGGAGGAGGAGGAGGAGGAGGAGACTGAGGAGGGGGCTGAGGGCGAGGAGGAGGAGGAGATTGAGGAGGGCGCTGAGGGCGAGGAGGAGGAGGGGACTGAGGAGGGGGCTGAGGGCGAGGAGGAGGAGGAGGAGGAGGAGGAGGAGACTGAGGAGGGGGCTGAGGGCGAGGAGGAGGAGGAGACTGAGGAGATTGAGGAGGGGGCTGAGGGCGAGGAGGAGGAGGAGACTGAGGAGATTGAGGAGGGGCCGGAGGAGGAGGAGGAGGAGGAGGAGGAGGAGACTGAGGAGGCGGAGCGGGGGAGTCCCTCCTGAGGCCGGGCCGGGCCGGGCCGGGCCGGGGCGGGGCGGGGCTGGTGAGGAGGAGCAGGCGGAGGAGGAGGAGGCTGAGGAGGAGGCGGCCGCGGAGGAGGAGGCCGAAGCGGCGACGGCCGTGTCCGTGTCCGTGTCCGTGTCCTCCGTATCGGCCCCCGCTGCCCGGCTCGGGATCGGTAAGACCGGGCGGGGGCCCCCGCACGACTGTCCGGCCCGGCGGGGGCCCGGAGCCTTCTGCGGCTGGGCCGGACGGGGCGTCCCGGGCCGGGGGGCGGAGGGCGGGCAGGGCAGCAGCATCATAATGAGCATCATCAGCATCAATCCTATTTATTGAGCGCTGACTATGTGCAGAGCACTGGGCTAAGCGCTTGGGAAGTACAAATTGGCAACATCTAGAGACGGTCCCTACCCAACAGGGGGCTCACGGTCTAGATGATGATGATGGCATTGATTAAGCGCTTACTATGCGCAGAGCACCGTTCTAAGCGCTGGGGAGGTTACATGGTGATCGGGTTGGCCCACGGGGGGCTCACAGTCTTAAGCGCTGACCATGGGCCAAGCACTGTTCTAAGCGCTGGGGAGGTTACGAGGCGATCGGGTTGGCCCACGGGGGGCTCACAGTCTTAAGCGCTGACCATGGGCCAAGCGCTGTTCTAAGCGCTGGGGAGGTTACAAGGTGATCGGGTTGGCCCACGGGGGGGCTCACGGTCTTCATCCCCATTTTACAGATGAGGGAACTGAGGCCCAGAGAATTAATAATAATGATAATAATAATAATGGCATTTGTTGAGCGCTTACTACGTGCAAAGCACTGTTCTAAGCCCTGGGGAGGTTACAAGGTGAGCAGCTTGTCCCACGGGGGGCCCACAGTCTTAAGCGCTTACTATGTGCCAAGCACTGTTCTAAGCGCTGGGGAGGTTACAGAGTGATCAGGTTGTCCCACGGGGGGCCCACAGTCTTAAGCGCTTACTATGTGCCAAGCACTGTTCTAAGCGCTGGGGAGGTTACAGAGTGATCAGGTTGTCCCACGGGGGGGGGGGGGGGGGGGCTCGCGGTCTTCATCCCCATTTTACAGATGAGGGAACTGAGGCCCAGAGAAGTCATAATAATAATGGCATTTCTTAAGCACTTACTATGTGCAAAGAACTGTTCGAAACGCTGGGGGGGAATACAAAGGGATCAGGTTGTCCCACGTGGGGCTCAGTCTTCATCCCCATTTTACAGATGAGGGAACTGAGGCTCCGAGAAGTTAAGTGGCTTGCCCAAGGTCACACAGCAGACATGTAGCGGGGTCGGGATTCGAACCCATGACCTTTGACCCCAAAGCCCATGCTCTTTCCACTGAGCCACGCTGCTCCTCGGATGGCAGGGGCGGGGAGGTTCGGGAGTGGGGGAAGGACTGGCCAGAGGGGAGGGGGCTATTTACTGAGCGCCTATGGGGTGCAGAACATTGCACTAAACGCCCGGGAGAATCACGCTTTCCCTGCCCAAAAGGAGTCTACAGTCTAGAGGAATCAGTGGTATCTATGGAGCGCTTACTGTGTGCGGAACGCTGGACTAAACGCTCGGGAGAATCACGCTTTCCCTGCCCTGAAGGTGTTTACGGTCTAGAGGAATCAGTGGTATCTATTGAGCGCTTACTGTGTGCAGAAGGTTGGACTAAACGCTCGGGAGAGTCACGCTTTCCCTGCCCTGAAGGTGTTTACAGTCTAGAGGAATCGGTGCTATCTATTGAGCAGTTACTGTGTGCAGAACCCTGGACAAAACGCTCGGGAGAATCACGCTTTCCCTGCCCTGAAGGTGTTTACAGTCTAGAGGAATCAGTGGTATCTATTGAGCGCTTACTGTGTGCAGAAGGTTGGACTAAACGCTCGGGAGAGTCACGCTTTCCCTGCCCTGAAGGTGTTTACAGTCTAGAGGAATCGGTGCTATCTATTGAGCAGTTACTGTGTGCAGAACCCTGGACAAAACGCTCGGGAGAGTCACGCTTTCCCTGCCCTGAAGGTGTTTACAGTCTAGAGGAATCGGTGCTATCTATTGAGCAGTTACTGTGTGCAGAACCCTGGACAAAACGCTCGGGAGAATCACGCTTTCCCTGCCCTGAAGGTGTTTACAGTCTAGAGGAATCAGTGGTATCTATTGAGCGCTTACTGTGTGCAGAAGGTTGGACTAAACGCTCGGGAGAGTCACGCTTTCCCTGCCCTGAAGGTGTTTACAGTCTAGAGGAATCGGTGCTATCTATTGAGGGCTTACTGTGTGCGGAACGCTGGACTAAACGCTCGGGAGAGTCACGCTTTACCTGCCCTGAAGGTGTTTACAGTATAGAGGAATCAGTGGTATCTATCGAGCGCTTACTGTGTGCAGAGGGTTGGACTAAACGCTCAGGAGAGTCACGCTTTACCTGCCCTTAAGGTGTTTACCTGCCCTGAAGGTGTTTACAGTATAGAGGAATCAGTGGTATCTATCGAGCGCTTACTGTGTGCAGAGGGTTGGACTAAACGCTCAGGAGAGTCACGCTTTACCTGCCCTTAAGGTGTTTACAGTCTAGAGGAATCAGTGGTATCTATTGAGCGCTTACTGTGTGCAGAGCGCTGGACTAAATGCTCGGGAGAATCACACTTTCCTTGCCCTTAAGGTACTCATAGTCCAGAGGAATCGGGTATCTATCGAGCACTTACTGTGTGCAGAACCCTGGACTAAATGCTCGGGAGAATCACACTTTCCCTGCCCTTTAGGTGTTTACAGTCTAGAGGAATCAGTGGGATTGAGCGCTTACTCTGTGCGCTTGGGAGAGACCATTACAGCATCGTTGGCGGACACATCCCCTAACCATAATTAATTTTACAGTCTAGGGGAATCGATGTTGTTTTTTGAGCAGTTACCGTGTGCAGAGCACTGGACTAAGCGCTTGGGAGAGTCCAGTACAGCAGAGTTGGTAGTTGTGTTCCTTACCCTCAACTATCTTGCGGTCTAGAGGAATGAGTGGTGTTTATTGAGCATTTACTGTGGGCAGAGCACTGGACTAAGCGCTTTGGGGAGTCCAGTACAACCGAGTCGGTAGATATTTTCCCCGCTCACAACGAGCTTTCAGTTGGATCAAGCCCCGGGCCAGTTTGCCCCCAAATGTGGTCATTTTTCTGCTCTCTGGGGATGTTTCTGTTGTTGCCTGCAAATGAATCACCTTCAAGGGTCTCTTTCTCCTTCCACCTTTATCCCACTGAACTTTGCCTTAAAAATACCCCCCGCCAAACAAATTCAAGCAAACCCTCCCGGGCCTAAAATTGTAAAAAAAACAATTTGGTTCGATGGGGAGCAAAGGCTCCTATAGACAACAGATGCATTTTGCCGTAACGCGTTGAGGCATCGCCTTGTTTTCTGGTTCACTTTGCCTCTCGGAGCGTCATCTCATTAGATTCTCTTTGGACGATGGGGGATCGCAATCATCCTTTAATGTAAGATGTAATATGTCTCAGGTTTAAATTAGTCCCAGAGGACCCGCCTGCTGCTGCTGTTGTGGAGACGTAAGGCCTACCAGAGGAGGTTTAATTGGGCAGTTAAGCTTTGCACGATTGGGGGACCTAAATGCACCGGTTGGACTATGTTTATAACGCCTTTTTTTTTTAAATAAAAAAAACAACAACAAAGTTCGCCCAGCCAGATTGCTGTGTCTTCTCTGGCTTGATTCCCCACATAATGTAAACCTTCCTGCCCTCCTCCCGCCTTTAAAAAAAAAAACAAAACCCAAAACCAAAATTAAAACCGCTGTAAGCAGTGCAGCCCAGGGTACTTAATCTCCTAGTAGTTTTAGACCATTTGGGATTTTGGAAAAAAACCCAACAACTATGTTATGTTTGCTCCAGACTTCGTGCCATTAAAATGTCCGGCTAGGAGAAACTCTCGGGACCAACAAGTTAGAGAATAATAATTGTGGTATCTGTTAAGCTCTTACTGTGTGCCAGGCACCTGTTCTAAGTGCTGGAGAAGCTAATGGAAATAGCCCAGACCTGGGAGTTGGTGGACTTGGGTTCTAATTCTGACTCTGACGCTTGCTTGCTGTGTGACCTTAGGCAAGTCACTTAACTTCTCTGCGCCTCGGTTTCCTCGGTTGTACAATCAGGATACCTGTTCTCCCTCCTACTTAAACTGTGAGCCCCAGGTGGGACAGGGACTGTGTCTAACCTAATTAACTTATACCTACCCCCACGTTTAGAACAGTTTTGGCACATAAGTTTAACAGATACCATTAAAAAACCCAAGGACTTAGTAGTCCATCTGTAGATAGCTTCAGGTGGGTGCTTATTAAAACCCAGGCTGCGTTGGAAGCTTAGGGGTGTTTTTGGCAGCTGTTAGTTTATTTTGCCTTTGGTGGAAAAAATAATGTTTTGGACACTTTTTACTTCATTTCCAGTTGCCTCTTGAGTTGTTACTTTGTAAAAGGACTCCAGAACTAAAGTATACAAGACATGATTTTCACTTTCTGAATGATTAAGCACAGACATTTTTAATCCTGACAGGTTTCTCCCCTGGTGTGGGGAAACTAATTGAATGGGAACCCAGCCAAATCTTGGGGGGCTGCGGGGGGAGAGGGGGAATAAATGAGTAAATTTTGGCCTGGGTGGTTTTGAACTCAGAGTGAAAAAATGTCCATTTTGGAAAATGATACAAAACTCCGTACAGGTGGGGGGTTTTCCCCATCTACCCATCAGTCATATTTATTGAGCCCTTACCGGAGGCGGAGCCCTTGGGAGAGTGCAAATGAATAGAGTCGGTAGCCACGTTCCTTGCCCACAGGGAGTTTACTGTCTAAAGGGGGAGAAGGAATAAATTCCAGATCTGTACCAAAGTGCCCTGAAGCTGAGGGAGGGGTGAATAAAGGGTACAAGTCCAAGTGGGATGTAGAAGGGAGTGGGAGATGGGGAAAAGCGGGGCTTAGGGAAGGCCTCTTGGAGGAGATGTGACTTCAGTTAGGCTTTGAAGGTGGGGGAGAGTGATCAGCTGTCGGTTATGAAGAAGGAGGGCGTTCCAGGCCAGTGGCAGGATGTGGGCGAGAGGTCGGTGGCGAGATAAGATGAGATCGAGGTACAGCGAGTAGGTTGGCATTAAAGGAGCCAAGCGTGCCGGCTGGGTTATAGTGGGAAATTGCCTGAGCGTTTTAAAGATGATGGTAAGGAGTTTGTGTTGGGTTCCATCTGCACAGGAGATGGTGAAACTGATTTATAAAAATCTAACTTTTTCATCTGCACTGGTACTCAGAGAGTACTAATGTACTTTTGAGTCCTGAGACTTACACTTCTAGGAAATAGAATGTCGTTTTCTTAGAATACTCGGTGGTTTTAAAGGATGTGTGTTGGGGGGGAGGGAGGGCTGTGGCATTTGACAAAAAGTAAAGAAAAAGAAAATGACCAAACTAGACCAAGCAGTTTTTTTCATTGTTCCCTTGAGTAGACCTTTTCAAAATTCTTCTAAGCCAAAAAAATCAGTTTTTGAGAAGACTAGAATTTAAGAAATAAGGGGCAGCTGAAATAGTTGGCACTGAGGGAAAATATTAAGTGGTAATTGGAGTAGCAGAAATTCTCAGGCTTGCTTTTCCTCCAAGCCTGTGGTTTTGATATATTTTTTTGAAGAGGTTATAAAAATGTTTTTAAAAAACCCAGACCACAGATTTTTGACTACAGTGCAGCATTTTACATTTGTCACTTAAATTTTTTTCCATGACAGTGAAGGATGGCCCGCTTTAGTGCAAATACTTTGCTTCCCCTGCTTCTGTCAAAGTAACTATCGCCAGGGATACGGTTATGGTCAGTATCAGTAATCAGTCAGTGGTATTTACTGAGCGCTTACTGTGCTCAGAGCACTGTATTAAACACAGTGGAATTAGCAGGCACGTTCCCTGCCCCTAAGAAGCTGTCGGTCTAGAGGGGGAAAATGATGTTAAAATGGATATGATGGATGTTAAAATGGACGGATATGAACTCAAGTGCTGTGGGTCCGAGGGTGGAGATGATATCAAGGTCTTAAAGGGGACAGATCCAAGTCCTTAAGTGATGAAGAAAGGAGAGGTGCTTTGAGTTTTTAGAGAAGATTGAAATCCAATATCTCTGTTAGTCTCCTTCCGTGATGAGAGCAAACCATCCGCTCCCCCCATCCCCACCTCAGCCTCAGGGAATGTGTCTACCCGCTCTGCTATACCGAACTCTCCCAGCCGCTTAGTGCAGTGCTCTGCACACAGTAAGCTCTCAATAAATATTCGTTCAATCATATTTATTGAGCGCTTATTGTGTGCAGAGCACTTTACCAAGCGCTTGGGAAGTACAAGTCGGCAACATATAGAGACAGTCCCTACCCAACAATGGGCTCACAGTCTAGAAGGCTAGAATATGATTGAGCGACCTCCAGGAGTTTGTTTCTGCCACTCTTGACTTGCTCGGAGTTGTTTGAAACTCTTGACAGACCCAAGTTGCAAACAAAGGCAACTGGATAGAAAAGGGAAGTGGGGAAGATAGCAGTGGAATCCTCCTGTCGGGCCCAACCACATTTTCCACTGAAAATAACGAGTCATCACACCACGCTTATCAGCTCTTGGTCATCCTCTCAGGCACAGCGGAAAGAACCCGGGGCTGGAAGGGCAGGAGACGTAGGCTGTAGGGCCAGCTGGACCACTGACTTGGTTTCTTTATCTGCAAACTGGGGATAAAATCCCCGCCGCTGCTCTCCCTGCCTCTCGGATCGGTTGGGACAGAGACCGGTTTGTCTCTACCCCAGTGCTTAATAAGTGCCGTCATTATTCAGTCGTGGTATTCGATAAACGCGTACTCTGCCGAGCACTGTCCTCGGCGCTGGGGGAGAGACAGGAGAATCAGGTCCCAGATGGGGCCGACGGTCCAAGTAGCAAGGGGCACAGGGATCGAATCCCCCGTTTTGTAGATGAGAGACCTGAGGCCCAGACAAGTGAAGTGACTCGGCCAGGGTCACACAGCCGGTAAGCGGTTCCACTAGGTCACGCTGCTCCCCTAAATCATTAGCAGTGCCGCATAAAAATATTCTCAGGGACCGTCATCTTGAAAAGCAACTCCAAACCAGGGTTGGAATTCGAAAGATTTTTCCGGGTATCCACCGACTGCATTCAGCTCTTCTTCAAGCAGCGATGTGGGCTTCGGTAATGACATGTGCGTTGTCTTGCTTAGCGCAGTCCCTGGCACCTAGTAAACTCTTAATAAATACCACAGTTATTATTACCTTTTCCATCAATAGCTTAAGAATATTCCTAGAGGGCGAAGCACCGAACTAAGCGCTTGGGAGAGTATCACGTGTCCCCTCAAGGAATTTGTGATCTAATGGGAAAAGAGACATAAAGCAATTTACAGATGGTGGGAGCAGGAGGAGACCTTTTTTCTTTTTAATGGTATTTTTAAGCGCTTACCGTGTGCCAGTCACCGTACTAAGCGATCAGGTAGATACAGGCTAATCAGGTTGGATTCAGTCCATATCCCACATGGGGCTCACAGTCTTAATCCTCATTGTGCTGGTGAGGTAACTGAGCCAGAGAGAAGCAAAGTAACTCAGGTAAGCCAGTAGACAGTGAGTGCTCTGTTGTATTGAACTCTCCCAAGCGCTTAGTACAGTGCTCTGCACAGAGTAAGCCCTCAATAAATACAATCGACTGATTGACCAGCGGTGGTGGGATTAGAACTCAGGACTCCCGGGCCTGTGCTGTATCCGCCAGGCCACGCCGCTTCTTGGGGGACACCCGGCTCAGGGCATCAAAATTGGCAGCTAGAGAAGTCAAAGTGGGCAATACTGGGACCAGTCGTGAAGGCGTATGATCCCCTGAGAGCACTCCCGGCGTGACCGATGATCACTGGCCTTAGAAGAGAGCTTGAGACTGACCCAGATGTCCACCGCCTTTTTTTCTTCTTCTTTCTTTTTTTAATCAGCTGTAATGTACTTTGCAAGACTCTGCCAATTTTTGGTTCATTTCAAATTAGGGGTCGAATGAGATCAATGGCGGGTGATTTTAGGACAAATAAAATTGCACTCCAGGACCACTGGGGTAAAAGGGCTGATTGCATTTGTTTGCTAAAGCAGCTTATTTGGACTCACTGCCGATTTGAAAAGCAAGACCAGGTTTTAACAGAACAGGCAACGCCCCGTGCATTTGGCGTGTGTTCGTTTGTGAAGTTCGTCATAATAATGATAGAGTTTATTAAGCGCTTACTATGTGCAAAGCACTGTTGTAAGCGCTAGGGAGGTTACAGGGTGATCAGGTTATCCCACGGGGGGAGCTCACAGTCTTAATCCCCATTTATAGATGAGGTAACTGAGGCACAGAGAAGTTAAGTGACTTGCCCAAAGCCACACAGCTGACAATTGGCAGAACTGGGATTTGAACCCATGACCTCTGACTCCAAAGCCCGTGCTCTTTCCATTGAGCCACGCTGCTTCTCAATATTAATATTCTCAGTATTAATGCAAAATATTGACGATTTTGGCCAGTTCAAATATGAAGTACAGTATAGAATCACTTCATGTGATGCTTATCCCATTTCTGCATTGCCCAACGATAGCGTAGACATCAGATGGTGTATATGTGGGTGAGTATTTCCATTCTCAGCATTTATTGAGGACCTGACTGTGTGCAGAGCATTGTGCCAGGTGCTTAGGAAAGTACATCAGGGGTTGAAGACAAAGTCCTTGCCCTCGAGGATCTTACAGCCTAAAGATTTCTTTCTTTTATAGGGAGGAATGTAATACAGCATTCTCAAGTCTCTTGCGGAGTCGTCGATGTTTTCTGTGGCATATTCATTCATTCTTTCCATCACATTTATTGAGCGCTTACTGTGTGCAGATCACGGTACTAAGCATTTGGCCTATGGTCTTAGCCCCCCAAATGCGTGCCTAATCTGGAGAAAATTGACATCGTTATGATTTTGACTTGGTGATTTCAAAGTGCGTATATAGAAGGGTCGTTTAGGAAAACATAAAGAGAGTCCACACAGGTGATGAAGAAATTAGGAAAAATGCACCATTGAACACATCGGCACTCAGATAAACGACTTAACATCGGCACTCAGATAAACGACTTAATAAATTGAGCTTCTGGGGGAAGGTGATCGTTTTGGTACCAGTTCAGAAGACAAGTAAATCAATCAGTGGTATTTACTGAGCACTTATGATGTGCTCAAGCATTGAACTAAGAGCTTGGGAGAGAACATTGTAGCAGAGTTGGTAGTAAGCCAAGAGTGTTTAGCAAAAGTTTGCCTAGAAGTGCCTGGTGTTTCTGCTTGACCTTGGAAGCTGTCAGTTCTTCAGTGATTATGCTGTTGGTTCCTAACTCTCCCTTTGCTCCTTACAGTATTTTAAAGCCTAGAGAGCGTAGGTGTCAGTGGTATTTATCGGGCGCTTACTGTGTGAAGAGCACCGTACAAAGCGCTTGGGAGAGCACGCTACAACAGAGTGGATAAGCACGAACCCTGCCCAAAAGGAGCTTACAGCTTGGTAGGGAGATAAATGAATGATACGGGCATAAGTGCTGTGGGGCTGAGGGTGGGGTGAATTTCAAGTGGTTGAAAGGTACAGATCCCAGTGCAAGGGCGATGCAAATGGAAGAGGGATGAGGGGAAATGAGACCGTAGTCAAGGAAGACCCCTTGGAGGAGATGTGATTTTCCTGAGGTGGGGAGGAGTAGCGGTCTGTCGTATATGAAGCGGAAGGGCGTTCCAGGCCAGAGGCTGGGCACGGACAGGGGTCGGCGGCGAGAGAGATGAGATGGAGGTGCGGTGGCATTAGAGGGGCGAAGGGAGCAAGCTGGGTAGTAGTATTTTCCTATTTTCCTATAGGTAGTAGTATCCTATTTTAAGATCAACGCGGTAAAATAGGAGGTGTGATGGAAGGTTAAACCTTAACGGTTTCATCTTTGTCCTACTCAGCTTTTCATTCTCATACTGTTTCCCCTCTGAACCAAAGGAGTTATACTACTAATAATCGTGACATTTGTCAAGTGCTTCGTATGTGCCAAGGCACCTTACTGCCCGTCGGAGTAGATGCAAGGTAATCAGGTTGGACGTGGTCCCTGCCCCACGTGGGGCTCACGCTTAATCCCCACTTCATAGGTGAAGTAGCCGAGGCCCAGAGAAGTGAAATGACTTGCCCAAGGTCACACAGTGGACAGGCGGCGGAGCCGGGATTAGAACCCCGGCTCTTCTGACTCCCAGGACTGAGTTCTATCCGCTAAGCCCTGCTGAGTTGCGAAAGTCTTTAAAAAGGTAAAAGCTATATAACTTGTTGAATTATTGGTCAGGAAGGGGTCCTATTAGCTTGTTTAGCTTCCTTTTATGCAAACCAATAATTGGGGTGATTTTGTTCTCCACAATTAAATCAAAGGAACAAATTACCTGTGATTTTGCTTAGAGCGACAATCGGGACATCGTAATTTTTTGACCACCAAGTCTCTTTTATGGGAACGCACCGACTTTTGGCTCCCAGCTGCGGCAAAGACGTGTTTTAAAAGAAGTTATCCTCACTTCTCAAGTGGCATCTGTGGGCGGCGTGAGAATTTAGGCGATTGCATTTGTCCTGAATACTTCAAGAGGTGACCCAAGTGAATCAGGAGAGCCTTGCCCCAAACCGGTGGTGACTAGCTGACATTTTAGCACATCAACCGGTCCACTGCTGGCCTCTGTTACTGGAAATTGACAAGGAAGACGAGCTTCCTTTGAAGAAACCGAAAGGGCGAGGAGAGAAGAAAGGCACTGGTTACCCAATGGGGGAACAACTGGAGCCATTTTAATCAGTTGAATTTATTGAACCCTTGTATGCAGAGCACTGTATGAAGAGCTCGGGAGAGGACAATATAACAAACACATCCCCTGCCCACAGCGAGCTTACAGTGTAGACAGGGAGACGGACATTAAAATAAATCAACTATGGGCATGTATGTGAGCACTGTGGGTCTGAGTGGAGGGGTGAATAAAGGGAGCAAATCAGGGTGATGCAGAAGGGAGTGGGGGGAAAAGGCTTAATTCAGGAAGTCCTCTTGGAGGAGATGTGAGCTATTTCTTTTCCAAACTCCTAGGTCTTTCCTGATGAACCCCTCATTTCCCCATCCCGATCTCCTTCCCTTCTCATTCGGTGGTATTTATTGAGTGCTTTACTGGTGTGCTTGAGCCTGTATCCCACGAGCACATCGATGCTTACCCAGCCCCTGTCCCACAGCAGTTATATCCATCGCCTTACCCTCTCCCATTTCCTCTAGCTCAAATTTATTTTAGTGTCCGGCTCCTCGTCTAGTTTGTAGGAGGCTTGTGGGCAACTCTGTTCGCAGTGTAGAAGCAGGTAGAAGCAGCATGGTGTGGTGGTTAGTGGACAGGCCTGGGAATCAGAAGATCATGGGTTCTAATCCCGGCTCCGCCACTTGTCTGCCCTGTGACCTCGGGCAAGTCACTTCAATTCTCTGGGCCTCAGTTCCCTCATCTGTAAAATGAGGGTTGAGACTGTGAGCCCCATGTGGGACAAGGACCGTGTCCAACCCGATTTGCTTGTATCCACCCGAGTGCTTAGTACAGAGCCTGCCGCATAGTAATCGCTTAAAAAACACCAAAATTATTATTGTAACTTCCCAAACGCTTAGTACAGCACTTTGCACACAGTAGGGGCTCAATAAGGGCCATCGACTGATAGGCTATGGCTATACCGGGAAGCTTCTCAAAGCTACAAGATTTATCCTGTCGGATGGAAAATCAGGTGGATTTTTGAGAAGCTGTTGGGCGAATGCATAAGTTTGAGCAATCACCGTGAATCTTTACCCTTTATTCAGTTGTGGACTTGCCTTTCCTTTGGGAGTCTCGGCAGCATTGACCCCTTCATTTTTATAGATTCCTGATGGGAGACTTCCATCAAACCTACATCCCAAAAAACTCACGTGGAATGGCCTCCTTTTTCCAAATGCCTCAATCGATCAGTCAGTGGTATTTGTTGAGAGCTTACTATGTGGAGAGCACAGTACTAAGCGCTTGGGGGACTACAGAAAAACAATCAGCAGACACATTCCCTGGCCATAATGAGCTTACAGTCTAGAAAGCAAGTTTACATCCTCCAACAGAAGTATTTTTAAAGAGGGGTTGCAAGGTATCATATCCCTGGTCTGGCCTTTGAAGTCACTTTTACAAGGCAACAATCAATAATCATCCATTTACATAGATGAGGTAATACAGTTCACAAAATTTGGGCAACCTTTATCTAGTTTATTGGGTTTTTTTTATTTTGGGGGGTGGGGATTCTCTCCTTTTTTGCAATCTTTAAATAAAAATTCTTTTTGACTTTTCTAAGAGATCCTTTTTCTTTTTTTTACAGTGTTCAAGTGCCAGGCACCGTACTAAGTGCAGGGGTAGATACAAGCTAATAGGTTGGCTACAGTCCCTGTCCTACATGGGCCTCACAGTCTTGATCCAGATGAGGTAACTGAGGCACAGAAAAGTGAAGTGATTCGCCCAAGGTCACTCAGCAGACAGCCGGCCGAGCCGGGAATTCCAGAGCTCCTAATGATGATAATTGTGGCATTTATTAAGCTCTCACCGTGCTGAGAGCAGATGATGAGATCAGACAGAGCCCCTGCCCCCCAAAAGGGGATCTGAGTCTTTCGAACCACTATTTGGCAGATGAGGAAACCGAGGTAAAGTGGTTTGGCCCGAGGTCACGTCATAGGCCAACGAAGGAACTGGGCTCAAACCCAGGTCTTGAGACTTGCGGTCCCGCGCTCTTACCATTAGGCCACATCGCCTGGAGGCCTGGCCCCACAAAACGCAGGCAAAATTGGGAGAGAATCGTATTTAAATAGAAAAACACAAATGCAGTTGAAAACTAGGAAAGAGACCCGCTTCAACCTTACAAACAAATGCAAGCCAGAAAGAAAGGGTGCTAAAAGCTCATTGCAAAAGAACCCAAAAACAAATCAGTGTCAGTGAGGTTTGGAGGGGGTGTTCCTTTCCATTGAACAAATACCCACGTCCAAGCCAGGTATAATCTCGGCTCCACCCTTTTTTGTGCTGTGTGCCATTGGGCAAGTCACTTCACTTCTCTGGGCTTGTGTTCCCTCATCTGTCAAATAGGGATTAAGACTGAGAGCCCCGTGACCAGGAACTATGTCCAACCCGATTTGTTTGTGTCCACCCCAGCGCTTAGCACAGTGCCTGGAGCCCAGTAAGTGCTTAACAAATTCCACTATTAAAATAATAATAATTATTATTGTTATTATTTCCAGAAACATTCCCAATTTGTACTCCCTGGAGTTTAGGAAGAAGTGTGCCCGATCGTTCCAGTAATTGGAAATGGGAATATTAGTGAGAGAGAACGTCTGCCACTGCGTCATAGAGGAACAGAAGCAGTCATTACGAGGGAAAGATCCAACAGTTTAAAGAGGAATGATAAAGAACGAAGGGGGAGGTTGGGGAGGAAGAAAAAACTTGAAACGGGTGGGAACATTTTGGAAAATAAACCATTTTAGAAACTGAATGCTAGGCATCGGCTGCCTGGAATACGCAACCAGCCGGCGGGTGAACCTACTCTTGAAAAGTAATTTTCCAGCAAGGGAATCCTGAGCTCTCTTAATCCCTCGGTGGTATTCGTTGAGAACTTACTCTGTGCTGAGCACTGTACCGAGTGCTTGGAAGAGTAATAATAATAAATAATAGTGATTATGGTACTTGGTAAGCCCTCAACTATGTTCCAAACACGGTTTTAAGCACTGGGGTAGATACAAGTTAATCAGGTTAGACCCAGTCCCTGTCCCACATGGGGCTCACACTCTTAATTCCCGTTGTACAGATGAGATAACTGAGGTCCAGAAAAGTGAAGTGGCTTGCCCAAGGGCACACAGACAAGTGGCAGAGTCAGGATTAGAACATAGGTTCTTCAGACCCCCAGACTCATGCTCTATCCACAAAGTCACACTGCGTCTTATAAAATACAGTAGAATTTGCGCACACAAGAGAGATTATATTCTTAGACTGGTTGTGTCTGACCGAGCCCCACCTAAGTATTTAAAGGAAAGCTCATTTGAGGGCAGGGCACTTTTTTTTTTTTTTTTACCAACTCCATTGTATCGGACTCTCCCGAGCACTTAATACAGGGCTTAGAGCAGTGCTTGGCACACAGTAAGCGCTTGACAGATACCATCGTCATCATCCAGTGCTCTGCACACAGTTAAGCACTCAAGAAATGCCATCGTTTGATGGGTTGAAACGTCATCAGCTGCTAAAGAGACTGGACCAGATTTTCCTGGGCGGTGAGGCCCTGATGAAACTGAAGGAGCGCGTGGGTTGTCAGCCGATCATATTTATTGAGCGTTTACTGCGTGCAGGGCACTGGACTAAACCCTCGGGAAGGACAGTATAACAGTCAGCAGACACAGTCCCTGCCACCAGCGAGCTTACGGTCTAGAGACTTGCTGGAGATAAATTGATCAGTGTGTGTATTTTGAAACAGTTATAGTTCTGAGAGCAGCTCAGTACATGTTGAATATATGTGTGTGTGAGTATCTATCTATATATAGGTATCTATATACATATCTATAGATAGATACGTATCTATAAATATACATATATGTATTCAAGCAAAATGAGGAAGTAAGAAGTTACAGCATGCGAGTGGCAAGCCTGAGGAAAATCGTCAGAAGCGATGATGAAAAGAAGTAGCGTTTAAGCAGACTTCCTTTTTCTTGTTTCGAACGGACAACGCTGTGCAGGTTTTTCAGAGTGGATTTGGGAATTGATTTGATCATGCTGAATCACCGAGTTTCCAGCGGTTCTAGTTATTCTTGGAACCGGGTCAGTCTGGGAATTCACCTCTCTTTAATAACATTTTAATATGCTTGCAAGCTCCAAAGATGGGAAAGTGGTTTTGGAAAAGGTTTATCTTAAATATTGTCTCAATGGTTCCTGAGGTTAAGAAGTGACTGGCATCAGTTGACATAGATTCATTAAATGTCCTTTTATCTGTCCCATGACAGTGTCTCATGACGGTGGTCAACGGTGGATTCGAAGCCCAGTTTCTGCCACTAGATAAGCTGGTGAATTAGCCGTGTCTCAATTTCCAGGTTCCTTGTTGCTTCTCCAAGCCCAGTTGGCGACTGCGGCCCTGCCTTATTCCATTTGCAATTGGAAGCGGATTGTTTAGGATATTTGTATAAGAAGCGGATTCTTTATCAGGCAGCCTGGCCTTGTGGCTAGAGCACAGGTCTGAGAGTCAAAAGGACCTGGGTTCTAATCCCAGCTCCGCCACCTGTCTGCTGTGGGATCTTGGGCAAGTCACTTCCTTTCTCTGGGCCTCAGTTCCCTCATCTGTAAAACGGGGATGAAGACTGTGAGCCCTAGGTGGGCAGGAATTTTGTCCAGCCTGATTATTGGGTATCTACTCCAGTGATTAGAACAGTGCCTGGCACATAGTAAGCTCTTAACAAATATCACAATTATTATTATTATCATTATTATTATTATATCACCCCAACTTCTCCTCCTAGAATCTACCTTGAGATCTCGGTGAGCCTTTGGGCAGTCAAACATAAGTAGTCCTGGGCAGAATAGCAAGATATTAATGAATCATGAAGATTTATTACAACTCAACTAGTAGTTCTCTTAGTACAGTGCTCTGCACACAGTAAGCGCTCAATAAATACGATTGATTGATTGATTCTCAGATTAATTGGGAGCAAGGTCTTCTGTTTCAGAGTTATTCCCCCTGAGGAAATGTGAGATTGCCATATTCTATGCCGACACTTGGGTTTTACTCGTTCTTTCGTGACTCAGTGGAAGCTTTCTTGCTACCTTTGTGCTGGAAGAGAAACTTGAGTGAAGAGCAACAATTTGTGGGTATATTCTATGAAACTAGTACATTTACAGAGTCTAGAATTTCTTTTGAAGGAGTGTTTCCTCTCTGAGGAATTTACTGCTTGTGCATACGGTGAGCCATTATTCTCATCTGGGTTTCTCTGTTGACACCTGCATTTGCATTGACATTATGCAGTCTGAAGCATGTCGGACTGTCTGTGACTTTGGTGTTCCTGCTTTCGTTGCACTCCCTGAGAAGTAGGTTTTTGGTATTGGGTTTTTTTTTTTTGTTGCTTATTTTGGTTTTTATGCTATTTGTTCAGCGCTTACTATGTGCCAGGCACTGTACTAAGCTCTGGGGTAGCTACAGGCAAATCAGATTGGACACAGTCCCTGTCCCAGAGGGGGCTCATGGTCTTCATCCCCATTTTACAGAGGAGGTCACTGGGGCAACAGAGAAGTCAAGTGATATACCCAAGGTCACACAGCAGACACGTGGAGGAGCCGGTTCCTTCTAACCCCCAGGCCTGTGCTAGTTCCAATCCCAAGAAACCCAAACTGGATAGTGCTTACCAAAGATTATTACCGAAGAGTTTAATTTTTCCCTAGCTGTGTCTGGAACAGGTGTTGGTTTTCTTCCAGCCTTCTCTTTGTCTGACCAATTGATCATTCCAGGACTGATTTAATTGACTCTCACTAGATATGGGAGTAAGAGGAGTTAGTTGTGCTAATATTACACTTAAAATTATCTGTGTGTGTATATATAAATATATATATATTTTTCCTTCTAGACCGAAAGTTGGCATAGAATGTCTCAGGAGCACTTGTTTGAGTTTTATGGTGTAGGTTTCACTTTTGCTTTCTCTCACTCTTATTCACTTTTACTTTCACCTGATTTTCCTTGAGACTTTTTTTTTTCCCCTTCAGCTTACTTGGAGGTGTGAGAGATTCTTTGGTTAAGTTTGGGCTGTGAAGAAGGGGTAAAAGTGAATTTGGAAGCAAGGGCATATTTTTCAAATAAGTTTAACTTAGTGAATCCTTGCTTTATAAGACCCTGCTCTTTGGTGCTCTTTTTAAAAAAAAGATATGTTTTTCCTAGAGGCGGCAGCTCAGTGTATTTGTAAATGGAACAGGAAAATAAGATGCGAAATTTGACTAAAGGTACATTTTGGAGGAGAGAGAGAATACATGGTAAGATCTGTATGTTAATTTTCTTTTTCTTTTTTTCCTCTTTTGGGAAATTTCAAACAAGATCTGAAGTCCTGGATGCAACCGAATCCGTTAGCCGGGATCCAGGACATCTTTCAGCGAGCTTCAGTAGTGTGTAAGTAACATTTCAGTTTCACTGTGACTTTATTAGAAGCCGTACAGGGCTCCCTCCATGTGTGATCAGGAGGATCATCATCATCATCATCATCAATCGTATTTATTGAGCGCTTACTATGTGCAGAGCACTGTACTAAGCGCTTGGGAAGTACAAATTGGCAACAGAGACAGTCCCTACTCGACAGTGGGCTCACAGTCTAAAAGGGGGAGACAGAGAACAAAACCAAACATACTAACAAAATAAAATAAATAGAATAGATATGTACAAATAAAATAAATAAGTAAATAGAGTAAAAAATATGTACAAACATATATACATATATACAGGTGCTGTGGGGAAGGGAAGGAGAATCCATTCAGTTTTCTTCCCGTCTGAGAGCGTGCCAAGCCTCTTTGTGCTCAAAATCCCGGTTCAAACCCTGGCTCCGCCAATTAGCTGTGTGACTTTGGGCAAGTCACTTAACTCCTCTGTGCCTCAGTTCCCTCATCTGGAAAATGGGGATGAAGACTGTGAGCCCCACTTGGGACAACCTGATCACCTTGTATCTCCCCAGCGCTTAGAACCGTGCTTTGCACATAGTAAGTGCTTAACAAGTACCATTAAAAAAAAAATGTGAACCTCGGTTGAGGTAAACATAAAGGGGATCGACCATTAGAGTTAGGGGGCCTCCCTCTGGGGCTGCTGTCCCGGGCTTTGCCCAGGAAGGGATTCCCCCTTCCCACCACCTCCCAGGGACCCCTTACCACCCGCCCCCATCCCCGCTGCCCAGGAAAGTGAAATTTTCATTTCATTTGGAGGGGTGGGGAATGTTCTGTGGCATCGCTTCCTCCTTCCCCCCTCTGACTGATGCTTCGTCTCTGCTGCCTCCACCAAACTTTGACGTAGGAGAGAGGATCCATTGGACCCTCTTGCCTTTTCCGCATCGCGGGAGATGAGTGCTTTTACGTGGACCGTTGCTGCCTTTTAGTAGATTGCTCTTAATCTAGTATTGTACTTACGCTCCTCCCTGAGGTTTGAGACGTCCCCGTTGTGCATTTCTGGGGGTGTTTTTGTTCTAGAGGAGTTTAGGCAGTTTCAGCGTGGCTCAGTGGAAAGAGCGCAGGCTTTGGAGTCAGTGGTCATGGGTTCAAATCCCGCCTCCGCCAATTGTCAGCTGTGTGACTTTGGGCAAATCACTTCTCTGCACCTCAGTTCCCTCATCTGTCTTATGGAGATTGACTGTGAGCCCCCTCGTCCCCCTCTCCATCCCCCCCATCTTACCTCCTTCCCTTCCCCACAGCACCTGTATATATGTATATATGTTTGTACATATTTATTACTCTATTTATTTATTTATTTATTTTATTTGTACATATCTATTCTATTTATTTTATTTTGTTAGTATGTTTGGTTTTGTTCTCTGTCTCCCCCTTTTAGACTGTGAGCCCACTGTCGGGTAGGGACTGTCTCTATATGTTGCCAGTCTGTACTTCCCAAGCGCTTAGTACAGTGCTCTGCACATAGTAAGCGCTCAATAAATACGATTGATGATGATGATGATGATGTGGTCCAACCTGATTACCTTGTAACCTCCCCAGCACTTAGAACAGTGCTTTGCACTGATGATGATGATGATGATGTGGGCCAACCTGATTACCTTGTAACCTCCCCAGCACTTAGAACAGTGCTTTGCACATAGTAAGTGCTTAATAAATCATCATCATCAATCGTATTTATTGAGCACTTACTATGTGCAGAGCACTGTACTAAGCGCTTGGGAAGTACAAGTTGGCAACATATAGAGACAGTCCCTACCCAACAGCGGGCTCACAGTCTAAAAGGGGGAGACAGAGAACAAAACCAAACATACTAACAAAATAAAATAAAAAATAAAACAAAATAAAATAAATAGAATAGATATGTACAAGTAAAATAAATAAATAGAGTAACAAATATATACAAACATATATACACTTGTCCTTCCCAAGTGCCTAGTCCGGTGCTCATCATTATTATTCATTATTAATAAATGCCAACATTATTATTCTACTAATGGGGTACTTTTTTTTTTAATGCTATTCAGTAACTGCTTACCAGGTACCAGGCACTGTGCTAAACTCTGGGGCAGATACAAGCTAGGCAGGCTGATCACAGGCTCTGTCCCACGTGTGGCTCACGGCTTTAAACCCCATTTTGCAGATGAGGGAACTGAGGCCCAGAGAAGTGAAGGGACTTGCCCAAGGTCACACAGCAGACAGGCGGCGAGGTCGGGATGAGAACCTAGGTCCTTCTGATTCCAGGCCTGTGCTCTATCCACTAGATCACGCTGCTTCGCTAGCAAAACTTTTCCTCTACTTGAGGACTGTACTCTTTCATGGTACTGCCTGTCTAGTTTCTACAAGTGAAGTTTACCAAGGAACTGGTTGCCTATTTTTCAGTATAATGATGAGAACATACATGTATTTTCCATTTTCAGGGAAATGAGTGTGGCGCTTAGATGCTAAAAGAAATATCTATAACCCCGCCAACTTGGCCTTTTTCCTTTTTCAATCATCTCCTCGGCAGGGTTGGACATTTTCCAAGAAGACAGCCTGGAATTTGAATAGTTGTCGCTTCCTATGCCAGAGTATAAAGGGGGATGGGGAGAGGGGTGGTCTTATTGCCACTTTATACTGTTATGGTAGAGATTGATAGAAAGCAAGAGCTCTCTTACACACTTGAAACCCCCCTGCCCAACCATCACAGCCGGAATCAGTTGTAAATTAATGATCCCAAACTAGCTGAAGAGGAACGTGCCAATGAGTCAACTCTCCTTTCACGCGATCCTCTTTTACAAAGTACAGTTCCTCTTTTACGAAGCCGTAGTAGCTTCCAGAAACCACTCAGGACAGTCCTTTCGTAGTCCAATCTTTAATATTCCTTTTTATTCCTCTTTATAGTGGAAATAGGAAATGGCAGTTGAGGCACCAGCTGTGGGATATAGGTTGGGGAACCTGGGTTTAGGAAACAAGACTGGGGATGGAAAAAAAGAAGGACATCCCAAGTGCTCAGTACAATGCTCCGCACACAGTAAGCGCTCAATTATGATCGCTCGATCCTCCCTTTAATTCATCAAGTGATTCTCGGCCCATTGCTAGATGATAGCGTTTAATAAGGTCCACGCTCTCTAGGAAGTCAGAAGGGTAAAACAGAAGGTTTCGCCGCAGTCGTCCAAGTCATGACAGCAAGTGGACACGCGCCCATCTTCGGTGTCCCCAAAGAGGGCAGGGCAAGAAGAAGCCTCTTTGTCCGCCTGGGGTTGTTGATTCTGACACTGGAGAAACCATCCAGGCTCTTGTCTGAGAGTCCTGCACCCTAGAAAAATGGCATTTTTAATGATGGTACTTGTGAAACCCTTACTATGTGGCAAGCAGTGTTCTAACTGCTGAGGTAGATGCAAGGTAATCAGGTGGGACACGGTCTCTGTCCCGCATGGGGCTCACCCTCTTAATCCCCGTTTTCCAGAGGAGGGAACTGAGGCCCAGAGGAAGTGAAGTGACTTGCCCAGGGTCATTCAGCAGACATGGGGGTGGAGCCGGGATTAGAACCCAGGTCCTTCTGGCTTCCAGGCCCGGGTTCTTTCCACTAAGCCGTGCTGCTTCTCTGGTATCCTCATCTCAGGGGATGCCAGCAAGTCCTCAGTTTCTCCCTCCTCCTCCCCCGCCTCCCCCATTTAACTGATAAGCACACATCCGTTTGAGACTGTGGCTGCTTTTTTTGGGCAGGAGTTTGCCTGGCCCGTAGCTTGGAGAGACTTCCCGCTACCGTGCGGAAAGAGCAAGACTCCTAGGAGTCAGAGGACTTGTCTTCTAATCCTGGCTCTTCCACGTACCGGCTGGGTGACCTTGGGCGAGTCACCTTACTTCTCTGTGCCTCAGTTCCCTCATCTGTAAAATGGGAATTAATAATAATAATAATAATGATGATGATGCCATTTATTAAGCGCTTACTATGTGCAAAGCACTGTTCTAAGTGCTGGGGAGGTTACAAGGTGATCAGGTTATCCCACGGGGGGCTCACAGTCTTAATCCCCATTTTACAGATGAGGGAACTGAGGCACAGAGAAGTGAAGTGACTTGCCCAAAGTCACACAGCTGACAGTTGGCGGAGCCGGGATTTGAACCCATGACCTCTGACTCCAAAGCCCATGCTGTTTCCACTGAGCCATGCTGCTTCTCTAAGACCGAGCCCTGCGTGGGACAGGGACTGTGTCCATCCGGATTAGTTTGCATCCGCGCCAGCATTTAGTAGTCAGTCAGTCAATCGTATTTACTGAGCGTTTGCTGGACGCAGAGCACTATACTAAGCGCTTGGGAGAGTACAATATAACAGACGCTTTCCCAGACCACATCCAGCTTACCTGGACCATAGTAAGCACTTTACAATACTATATTTAAAAAAAAAAAGACCTTCGTTCTAATCCCCTTCTGCCGCATGCCTATTGGGTGACCTTGGGCAAGTCACTTAACTGCTCTGTGTCTCAGTTTCCCCATCTGTAAACTGGGGAGCCACCCTCTTTAGAGCGTGAGCCCTATATGGCTCAATGAGATCAGATCACGTTCACCATAGCCCTCATCAGTTGGGGGAGGATGGGGGGTGGCCCCCCATTTCTGTTAGCCAAAAGGGAAGGAAGGTTTTCCGTATCAACCCCCGGTGGGCTTTACGGAGCAGATGCTCTCCCAGACAGACCCTTTGGGTCGACGTCCTACTGAAGGAGTGCCCGAATTGACCGATCGCTGACAGGAACTGGTCTCTTCATCGGAGCTGTCAGGTCAACCTGATTATCCCGTAACTTCCCCAACACTTAGAACAGTGCCTGACACGTAGTAAGCCCCTAACAAATACCACAGTTTTTATCAAGGTCAGGCTCATCGTGCAGCAAAACCACGGGCCATTCTTTGGGTACTCACTTTTTGCTGGGGGCTGAATGACTTCTCTACCATTATAGACCACTCTGGAAATTTCCCCACTGTTTTACCTGCATATAAGCATAAAATAAAAAGCAATAGAGTCAAGGAGACAGTAAGAAGGTTGCAGCTGCCAGGTGAAAAAGGGGTCCCCCCCAATAATCAGTCAGTGGTATTTAGACTGTGAGCCCACTGTTGGGTAGGGACTGTCTCTATATGTTGCCAACTTGTACTTCCCAAGCACTTAGTACAGTGCTCTGCACACAGTAAGCGCTCAATAAATACGATTGATTGATTTACTGAGTGCTTAGTGTGTACTGAGCACCACTCGTGATCTTGGGCAAGGCACTTTACTTCTCCATGCCTCAGTTTCCTCAACTGTAAAAATGGGGATTCAATACCTGTTCTCCCTCCTACTTAGATTGTGTCTGACCTCACTAACTTGTATTTACCCCAGCACTTAGAAGAGTGCTTGACACAAATGCCACTTAAAAAAGAGAAACAGCGACTTGGTAGATTGTAAGAATAGTAATAATTGCGGTATTTGTTCAGTGCTTACTATGTGCCACACACTGTAATAAGTGCTGAGGTTGATACGAGCAAATCAGGAGTTGGACTCAGTCCCTGTCCCACATGGGGCTCACAGTCTTAATCCCCATTATACAAATGAGGTCACTGAGGCCCAGAGAAATGAAGTGACTTGCCCAAGGTCACACAGCAGACAAGTGGAGGAGGTGGGATTAGAACCCGGGTCCTTCCGACTCCCAGGCTTGGGCTCTAGCCACTAGGCCACACTGGTAGATGATTCCCTGCCCACAAGAAGCTAGCGTAACAATCAATCAATCGTATTTATTGAGCGCTTACTGTGTGCAGAGCACTGTACTAAGCGCTTGGGAAGTACAAGTTGGCACCATATAGAGACAGTCCCTACCCAACAGTGGGCTCACAGTCTAAAAGGGGGAGACAGACAACAAAACCAAACATACTAACAAAATACAATAAATAGAATAGATATGTACATGGAATATCTGGGTTAGATCATGCAAGAGCAATTTATTTATCTGGGTGCTAAATAATAATAACAATAATAATAATGGTATTTGTTAACCACTTAACTATGTGCCAGGCACTGTACTAAGCGCTGGGGTGGATACAAGCAGATAGGGTTGGACACAGATCCTGTCCCACGTGGGGCTTACAGTCTCAATTCCCATTTTACAAATGAGGGAACTGAGGCCCAGAGAAGTGAAGTGATTTGCCTAAGGTCACACAGCAGACAAGTGGCAGAGCTAGGATTAGAACCCTTCATCAATCAATCGATCAATCGTATTTATCGAGCGCTTACTGTGTGCAGAGCACTGTACTAAGCGCTTGGGAAATACAAGCTGGCAACACATAGAGACGGTCCCTACCCAACAGTGGGCTCACAGTCTAGAAGGAGGAGACAGACAACAAAACAAAACATACTAACAAAATAAAATAAAACACCACTGCTATCGTGATTGTAATAAGCAGTGACGCAGACTAAAACAGAAGATTAAAAATGCCGGGTTACGTGAAACAGCTGCACAGGAGGCCGCGAGCCAGAGAAACCCACCAACGTGAGATGAAACGAGGCGACCGCAAAGCAGCTCATTTTCCAGCCTGTCAGTTCAGGGTCGGTTGAATGAAGAAATGAAAAATACCTTTAATCCCTCAGGTGTTAAACCTGATCATCATCATCAATCATATTTATTGAGTGCTTACTATGTGCAGAGCACTGTACTAAGCGCTTGGGAAGTCCAAGTTGGCAACATATAGAGACAGTCCCTACCCAACAGTGGGCTCACAGTCTAAAAGGGGGAGACGGGGAACAAAAACAAACATTACTAACAAAATAAAATAAATAGAATAGGTATGTACAAGTAAAATAAATAGAGTAATAAATATGTACGGACATATATACATATATACAGGTGCTGTGGGGAAGGGAAGGATTGTATTATTATTACAATACAACAATAAACAGACACATTCCCTGCCTACAAGGAGAATCTTCCAGCCGCAGGAGCCAATTACCTCACAGGGTGTCCAAGCTGATTAGCTGGTATCTACCCCAGTGCTGGGCACATAGTAAGCACCTAAATGCCCCGGCACTTAATGTACATCCCTTTAAACCGCGAACTGAATCGGGATAAATAACGAGAGAAAGCCCCGAGATGGAGCTGACCAGTCCCTTTTCATTTGCACCGCAACTGAGAATTTTTTTTTTTTTGATGGCATTAGTTAAGCGCTTACTATGTGCAGAGCACTGTTCTAAGCGCTGGCGGAGGGGGATACATGGTGATCAAATTGTCCCACGTGGGGCTCACAGTCTTCATCCCCATTGTACAGATGAGGAGGCCTTCCCAGACTGAGCCCCTTCCTTCCTCTCCCCCTCGTCCCCCTCTCCATCCCCCCCGTCTTACCTCCTTCCCTTCCCCACAGCACCTGTATATATGGATATATGGTTGTACACATTTATTACTCTATTTATTTATTTATTTATTTTACTTGTACATATCTATCCTATTTATTTTATTTTTTTTGTATGTTTGGCTTTGTTCTCTGTCTCCCCCTTTTACACTGTGAGCCCACTGTTGGGTAGGGACTGTCTCTAGATGTTGCCAATTTGTACTTCCCAAGCGCTTAGTACAGTGCTGTGCACATAGTAAGCGCTCAATAAATACGATTGATGATGATGAGGAGGAGGTAGCTGAGGCTCAGAGAAGTTAAGTGACTTGCCCAAGGCCACCCAGCAGACATGTGGCAGAGTCGGGATTCGAACCCAGGACCTCTGACTCCAAAGCCCGGGCTCTTTCCACTGAGCCACGCTGCCGGCTCCTTCTTGGCGAGGGACTCATTCAAGTGGACGGGTTAATAGGCGCCTCGGCCCTTCTCAAATCCAGAAGCTCAGCCTGGGAAGGAGCAGAAATGGGCGTGGGCCAAGAAGTAAGGACCGGGGTTCGAATCCCACTCCGCCGCCGGCCCGCTGTGGGACTTTGGGCAAGCCCCTCTGTGCCTCAGTTCCCTCATCTGTAAAATGGGGATTGAGAACATGAGCCCCATGCAGGGGGCTTGTTGGCGTGGCTCAGTGGAAAGAGCATGGGCTTGGGAGTCAGAGGTCATGGGTTCAAATCCCCACTCTGCCAGTTGTCAGCTGTGTGACTTTGGGCAAGTCACTTCACTTCTCTGGGCCTCAGTTACCTCAGCTGTGAAATGGGGATTAAGACTGTGAGCCCCACGCGGGACAACCTGATCACCTTATATCCTCCCCAGCGCTTAGAAAAGTGCTTTGTACATAGTAAGCACTTAACAAATGCTATCATTATTATTATTATTATTATTATTATTGCCCCACTGCTTAGAACAATGCTTGGCACATAGTAAGCGCTTAGCAAATACCATCATCATCAGTATTATTACAGCGTGGCTCAGTGGAATGAGCCCGGGCTTGGGAGTCAGAGGTCGTGAGTTCTAATCCCGGCTCCGCCACTTGTCAGTTGTGTGACTTTGGGCAAGTCACTTAACTTCCCTGTGCCTCAGTTACCTCATCTGGAAAATGGGGATGAAGACTGTGAGCCCCACATGGGGCAACCTGATTACCTTGTATCCCCCCAGCGCTTAAGACAGTGCTTGGCACATAGTAAGTGCTTAACAAATGCCATCATTATTATTATTATTATTACTAGAATAAGCCCCCAGGTCACCTGTGCAGGGAGAGCAAGAAGGAGCTGGCCACATAGCCTTTATTCTGTGGAAGAAAATTGGACCTTTGAACCTTTAGGTTCAGTGATCCCGCCAGGGCAGCGGGCCTCATCGAACTATTTCCGATGTCTGTAGCTCCTGCCGATGGCACCAGTCTTCTTTGAGGGTTGGAGACTGTAGGCTCGTTGTGGGCAGGGAATGTGTCTGTTCGTTGTTATATTGTCCTCTCCCAAACACTAAGTGCTCTGCATACAGAAAGTGCTTGATAAATATGATTGAAAGGATGAATTTTGTTCTGATGTGCATTGACAGGGAGCTCTGTGAGGGGCAGGTTGATTTTTACTGTTTTTCCCCCTGCTGCCTGAGTCTGTCAATAATAATAATAATAATAATAATAATGTTGGTATTTGTTAAGCGCTTACTATGTGCAAAGCACTGTTCTAAGCCCTGGGGGGAATACAAGGAGATGAGGTTGTCCCATGTGGGGCTCACAGTCTTAATCCCCATTTTACAGATGAGGGAACTGAGGCACAGAGAAGTGAAGTGACTTGCCCAAGGTCACACAGCAGACACGTGGGGGAGGCGGGATTCGAACCCGTGACCTGTGGCTCCCAAGCCCGCGCTCTTTCCACTGAGCCACACTGCTTCTCTAGTCGATTGGCTCCGCCAGTTGTCAGCTGTGTGACTTTGGGCAAGTCATTTAACTGCTCTGTGCCTCAGTGACCTCATCTGTAAAATGGGGATTAAGACTGTGAGCCCCCCCATAGGACAACCTGATCACCTTGATAGCTCCTCTGCACTTAGAACAGTGCTTTGCACATAGTAAGCTCTTAATAAATGCCATTATTATTGTTATCATTTATTGAATGTTTACTGTGTGCAGAGCAGTCTTGGGAGACTGAGTGAAACAAGAAGCAGACACATTGCTTACCCACAACAAGCTTACAGTCTGGGGGGGAGACCGACATGATTAGAAAGAAATAAATGACAGATGTGGACATAAGCGCTGTGGGGCTGGGAGCAGGGATGAATCATCATCATCATCAATCGTATTTATTGAGCGCTTACTGTGTGCAGAGCACTGTACTAAGCGCTTGGGAAGTACAAATTGGCAACATATAGACACAGTCCCCACCCAACAGTGGGCTCACAGTCTAAAAGGGGGAGACAGAATAAAGGGAGTGAGTTAGGGCGATGCAGAAAGGAGAGGGAGAAGAGGAAAGGGGGCTTAGTCAGGGAAGACCTCTTGGAGGTGGTGTGCCCTCAATAAGGCTTTGAAGGTGGGGAAAGTCATTGTCAGTCGGATATGAAGAGGGAGGGGGTTCCCGACTAGAGACAGGACGTGGGTGAGGGGTCGGCGGCAAGATAGGATGGAGGTACGGCGAGTAGGTCGGCAGTAGAAGAGCGAAGCGTGCGAGCTGGGCCGGAGTAGGAGAGCAGTGAGGTGAGATGGGGGGAGCAAGGTGGTTGACTGCTTTCAAGCCGATGGCGAGGGGTTTCCTTCTGATGCGGAGGTGGACGGGCCACCCTGGAGCGTGAGGACCGTTCCCCAGCCGAGTTCCAGCCAACACGCGCAGGGAAAACGGGCGGCGGACCAAGGCCGCCGAGAGTCCGTATCCTAAAGAATCCCCGGCCGATTTGCCATCGGAGGATACCCACGCGTCTCTGTTTCCCTTTCAGATGTAGCCTTCTTTCTCGGAAGATGATTGAAGACAAGGGGCCCCGTGTAGCGGACTACTTCGTCGTAGCGGGGCTGACTGACGCCTCCAAGCCCCTCGAAGAGGAAATCCACTTCCACGACGCGTGTCACAAGGCAGCCAGGCCCAAAGAACCCATCACGGACGTGACGGTCATCATCAAGTCTCTCGGGGAAGAGGTGCCTCCAGGCTACGTGTGCATTGACGCCACCCCGACGGGACTTTCGGCCGATCTTAACAATGGGAGCCTCGTGGGGCCTCAGATTTACCTCTGCTACAGGAGAGGAAGGGATAAGCCCCCACTTACAGACCTTGGGTACGTACAAACTGGTGGGGAACATCGGCAAGGGGGACGTGTACAGGTCTATAATTCTGCTTATTTATATTGATGCCTGTTTACTTGTTTTGATGCCCATCTCCCCCCCACCGTCCATGAGCCCATTGTGGGCAGGAATCGTCTCTCTTTTTTGCCGTATTGTACTTTCCAAGCACTTAGTACAGTGCTCTGCACACAGTAAGCGCTCAATAAATACGATTGAGTGAATGAACGACAGGATGTCAGTGTTGGACCTTAGTGTCGGTTTAATAATGGCGGTGTTTGCTAAGCGCTTACTGTGCGCCGAGCCCTGCGCTAAGTACAAGATCGTCAGGTCCTGTATAACAGTAATGACAACTATGGTATTTGTTAAGCGCTTACCATGGGCCCGGCACTGTGCTAAGCGCTGGAGTGGATACAAGCAAATCGGGTTGGACACAGCCCCTGTCCCACCTGGGGCGCCCAGTCTCAATCCCCGTTTTCCAGATGAGGGAACTGAGGCACAGAGAAGTGAAGTGACTTGCCCACAGTCACACAGCTGATAAGTGGCGGAGCCGGGATTCGGACCCATGACCTTGTGGCTCCCAGGCCTGGGCTCTGTCCACTATTCCAGGTATGGGGCGCTCAGTCTAAGTAGGAGTGAGAACAGGGATCGAATCCCTGTTTTTTTTTGGCAGATGAAGGAACTGAGACACCGAGAAGTTAAGTGATTTGACCTCTGACTCCTAAGCCCGTGCTTATAGAGAAGCAGCGTAGCTTAGTGGAAAGAGCACGGGCTTGGGACTCAGAGGTCATAGGTTCCAATCCCGGCTCTGCGACTTATCATTTATTCATTCAATTGTATATATTGAGCGCTTACTGTGTGCAGAGCACTGTACTAAGCGCTTGGGAAGTCCAAGTTGGCAACGTATAGAGACGGTCCCTACCCAACAGTGGGCTCACAGTCTAGAAGGGGGAGACAGAGAACAAAACAAAACATAGTAACAAAATAAAATAAATAGAATAAACAGGTACAAATAAAATAAATAGAGTAATAAATACATACAAACATCTATACATATCTACAGGCGCTGTGGGGAAGGGAAGGAGGTAAGGTGGGGATGGGGAGAGGAAGGAGGGGGAGAGGAAGGAGGGGGCTCAGTCTGGGAAGGCCTCCTAATCAGCTGTGTGACTTTGGGCAAGTCACTTGACTTCTCTGTGCCTCAGTTACCTCATCTGTAAAACGGGGATTATGACTTTGAGCCCCACGTGGGACAACCTGATTACCCCAGCGCTTAGAACAGTGCTTGGCACATTGTAAGCGCTTAACAAATACCATCATGTTGATGATGATGATGATTTTTCCACTTAGCCACGCTGCTTCTCAACTGAACCGAATTCTAGTTTTTTTCTTCTAATGGTTCCTGTGGTTTTTCTGGAGGTTGCAACCTCAGTTAAAAGCATGTCTGCCAACTGTGTTATATTGTTGTATTGTCCTCTCCCAAGCGATTAGCCCAGTGCTTTGCACACAGTTTGTACTTAATAAATACCATTGATTGATTGATTGAAAGGACCTGGTTGTCCAAGGAGCCCCTTCCTTCTCTCCACAGATACTTTTTTTTTTTTTTAAAGACTCCAGCTACTGCCTTGAGCTTGGAAGTCTCCTTCAGAAGCAGCCAGTGGTTTTTCTGGGAGGTTTTTAATGTGTGTTTTTTGTGGGTTTTTTTTTTTCTTTTCTTCCCTAAGCTCCCCAGTAGCAGTGGCAACGTTTTCTACTTTGTTACTTCATTCCCTCCAAGCCCCTTTTGGGGATGTGGAAAGGTCTCAGTGAAGGATGTTGGTTTAACCTTTGAGTCGAGAGAGGGGATATTTAGTAATTCCGTCAAACGTCGATCTAGAGCAGACACGTTTCTGGACTTGATTTCAGCGTCCTTGCCTTACTGAAAAAGCCACGGAGATTGGCCTGCGTCACCGGGCCACTTGTTCGATTTTCAGACGTCACCCCGAGATTCCCTGTCCTTGAATTTTGAGAAGGAGTCCGCCGAGTGAACGGAGATTGTCCTATTCTTTTTTTTTGGAGGGGTGCAGGGGCCATTCAGGAGTCACCCACTGTTGTGGTTTGACGTTCCTGAGCGGGGTTCTGTTGTGTTTCTAATGCAGGGTTTTGTATGACTGGAAGGAAAGATTAAAACAAGGCTGTGAGACCATTCAAAATACTCCCTGCGGCCGCCCCGCCAACATCAGTGGGGGAAGCACCTCGTCTCAGAAAGTTTACATCACTTACCGGAGGGCCTCGGAGAACGTGACCCAGAATACCTTGGCCGTGACGGATTTATGCATCATCGTCCCCAGTAAAGGCGAGAGACCACCCCACACCTTCTGCAAAGTTGACAAAAATCTTAATAACAGTATGGTAAGCGTCCTCTTCTCAACGGGCACTCCAGCTGTTGGCTTCCAGCGCAGCCGCGTGCGACGCCGCGTCCCCAGACGTCCTCTTTGAAGACGGTGTTTTCGGTTAGAGAAGCAGCGTGGCTCAGTGGAGAGAGCATGGGCTTGAGAGTCAGAAGGTCATGGGTTCTAATCCTGGCTCCGCCACTTGTCTCCTGTGGGACCTCGGGCAGTTCGCTTCCCGTCTCTGGGCCTCGGTTACCTCACCTGAAAAATGGGGATTGAGCCTGGAATCACCACGAGAGACTGTGAGCCCACTGTTGGGTAGGGACTGTCTCTATATGTTGCCAATTTGTACTTCCCAAGCGCTTAGTACAGTGCTCTGCACACAATAAGCGCTCAATAAATACGATTGATGATGATGACGACATGTGATTGGCTTGTATAATAATAATAATAATGCTGGTATTTGTTAAGCGCTTGCTATGTACCAAGCACTGTTCTAAGCGCTGGGGTAGATCAGGTTGTCCCACGTGGGGCTCACAGTCTTAATCCCCATTTTATAGATGAGGTAACTGAGGCACAGAGAAGTCAAGTGACGGGCCCAAAGTCACACAGCTGATAAGTGGCGGAACCGGGATTAGAACCCGCGACCTCTGACTCCCAAGCCCGGGCTCTTTCCACTAAGCCATGCTGCTTCTCATCCACCCCAGTGCTTTGAATGGTGCCTGGCACATAGTAAGTGCTTATTGTTGTTATTATTATTATTATTATTATTATTATTATTATTATAATCCTGGGCCCTGCAGGGTGAGGACACTGGCTCCTCCACCTCTGGGGGATAACCTCTCCGATGGGTCATTCAATTCAATTGTATTTATTGAGTGCTTACTGTGCGCAAAGCACTGTACTAAGCGTTTGGGAGAGTACAATATAGCAACAAACAGATACATTCCCTGCCCACAATGAGCTTACAGTCTGTTCCGGAGGGAAACGGACATTATTATAAATTAATGAATTAATTACAGATATAGTGATAATAATAATAATAATGGTATTTATTAAGCGCTTACTATGTGCAAAGCACTGTAGTGTTGTGGGGCTGGGTAAGGGGTAAAGAGCCCCGACACACCCCTGCCCTGACACTGTTGGGAAGACAGCAATTCTGGGAAAAGTGCCGGCCGTCCTTTCCCAGATGCGATGGATAGAGCACGGCCCTGAGAAGAATCAGAAGATCATGAGTTCTAATCCCAGCTCTGCCACTTGTCTGCTGTGTGACCTGGGGCAACTTACTTCACTTCTCTGGGCCTCAGTTCCCTTGTCTGTAAAATGGGCATTGGGACTGGGAGCCCCCCGTGGGACAGGGACTGTGGCCAACCTGATTTGCTTGTATCCGCCCCTGGCATGTAGTGAGAGTTTAACAAATACCACAGTTATTTTTATTATTGGAAAATGGGGATGGAGACTGTGAGCCCCATGTAGGACAGGGACCTTGCCCAGCGTAATTAACATATACCTACCCCAGTGCTTAGTACAATGCCCGGCACACAGTAAGCACTTAACAAATACCATTTTTCAAAAAAGTGCTTGCAGTTGAGGGCTTGCACATAGGGAAAAAACACTAAGCACAGGAAAACGCTTCCACTCACACCCCGCTGACCTGTAAATGCAGTTCTGATTTCAGTGTGAGCTTCTAGCGACTCTTACCCGGTGCCTTCCGCCGTAGTAATTCCTACTATTCCTGTTCCCCGATACCTACTCCTCTGCCACAGCCCCGCTCAAGGCGGGCCCTCGAGGAGAGAAGAAATGGCCACTTAGGGGAAGTTTCTGCCTATATTATGGCTTCTGGATTTTTCCACTTCTCTTTCTCTCTGCCTTGCTGACAGTAATGCAGCCAGCTGAAGCCAGTGGGTCTCAGGGCACTTCCCAGCAACCAGTCGCTTTCTCTTTTTCTCTTTTCCTCCTGGCTCGGGTTTCTCGCCACTGCTGTTAGAGTCTGCCCGCCTGCTCTTATTCATAAACTTATTGCGGTATTGAGAACCACAGGCAGGAAGCAGGGGCCCTCCCCGCCCCCCGCAAATTAGGACGGACAATTTGAGACCAGGTGTGCCGTTGCCTTTTTCTTTTGTCCTTTAGTGGAAGAAAAACGCCCAGTTATTCTCTTTAGAGAATTTGGACCTTCCCATTCCCCTTCCGAATCAAAGCCACGGCCTCTTCGTGCCAGAATCGTCCTTTGTGTTTTCTTCTTTCGAGCTGTAGGTGGGAATTTAAGAAAGGCGGTTCCTAAACCACTGTTTTTATACCGAGTGAAATGTAACACTATCAGGAGAACCTGGAGTGAAGGACAAGTTGAGCTTCGGGTATGTTATAACGGGGAAACCACAAACCGATCTGTTCTCCAGATCTCAGTGTCCTCATCTGTAAAAATGGGGATTCAATATCTGTTCTCCCTCCTACTTAATAATAATAATAATAGTAGTAATAATGGCATTTATTAAGCGCTTACTATGTGCAAAGCACTGTTCTAAGCGGGAGCCCACTTTTAGACTGGGAGCCCACTATTGGGTAGGGACTGTCTCTATATGTTGCCAACTTGTACTCCCCAAGCGCTTAGTACAGTGCTCTGCACACAGTAAGCGCTCAATAAATACGATTGATGATGATGATGACCTAGTGGATAGAGCCCAGGCCCGGGAACCAGCAAACCTGAGTCCCCGTTCGTCTGCGGTGTGCCCTTGGGCAAGTCACTTCGCTTCTCTGGGCCTCGGTGACCTCATCTGTAATATGGGGATGAAGACCAGGAGCCCTCGTGGAACCTGGACTGTGTCCGACCTGATTAGCTCGTATCTGCCTGGTGCATAGTAAGTGCTTAACAAATACCATAAAAAAAGATATGAGAATATAATATAAGAGAAGCAGTTTCCGGGGAAGGTGAATTTTCTGCCTCCTCGGTGGCAACAAGATGCTTGGAGGAGCCTTGCGATGGTTGCCCCTGGTAGCCATCCTAATTGCCAGGGCTAACACCACCCCACCAGCCTTCTCTTACCCCTCCTCTTCGCTGGCATCCCTGCTAGGAGTCCATTAGGGATCAGAGGGTCCATTAATTTCTCCAATCCCCCTTAAACCCGCCGACACTTTGAGACCGCACAGCTTCCTGTGCTAATGACTTCCACATGTTTACCCCTTTCCGCATGAAGCAATGCTTCCCTTTTCATTTAGCTGTTTGGAACAGATTGCTTCAGTCCCGACGCTTGCGCTTTTGTTCCTCTGAAAAGGCATCGTTGTTGCATCAAACCCAATTTTCAAACTAGTGACAACAGTTTAGGTCGAGAGGAAAGGGCCTGGTCTGCTTTCGCACTTAAAAATGTCGGGGGTAGCGGGGGAGAAGGCATTTAAATCCTCAAAGCTTATAAGTGTAAGTGGTTAGATGCAAAGGATTCTTCATTTTATTTCCGGAGCGAGCAGTTTGGGGCAATCTCTAACCGAAGACAGCGATGAGATGAGTTCTTATACTCTGCCCAAGCCAAGAGGAGAAGCATCGCCTCGGGGGGAAGAGCCCAGACCTGAGAGTCAGAGGACCTGGATTCTAATCCCAGCCCTGCCCGTGTCTGCAGTGTGACCTTGGGCAAGTCACTTCTCTGGGCCTCAATTTCCTCAACTGTAAAATGGGGATTCAATATCTGTTCGCCCTCCTACTTAGATTGTGAGCCCCCTGTGTGGGACAGGGACTGTGCCCAACCTGATTAACTTGTCTCCCCCTTTTAGACTGTGAGCCCACTGTTTGGTAGGGACTGTCTCTATATGTTGCCAACTTGTACTTCCCAAGCGCTTAGTACAGTGCTCTGCACACAGTAAGCGCTCAATAAATACAATTGATTGATTGACTGTAACTCTCCCAGGGCCTTAAACAGGGCTGAAAACATAGTAGTGCTGAATTAATATCATCAACTAATATTGTTATTATTGGTAATAATAATGATATTGGTGGTAATAATGATAGCACTAATAATGGTGATGATGATAATACTAATTGGCAAGGGCTTTTCGGTTCAGGCTCCGGAAGAAATCAGGCCAGGGCCAAAAGAAAATCAGGCTGGGGGCCCTTAAGAAGACTGTGAGCCCACTGTTGGGTAGGGACCGTCTCTATATGTTGCCAACTTGTACTTCCCAAGCGCTTAGTACAGTGTTCTGCACACAGTAAGCGCTCAATAAATACAGTTGATTGATCATGAAAATGAATATTCAAAATATGGCCTATTGAACTGGCATGGGATTTCTTCAGGCCTTCGGATTTCCCCATGATCAGGATTCAGTGTTTTCCAAGGACAAGCAGGGGCTGATAAATTTAAACTGAGCTTAACAATAATAATAATAATAATAATGATGGCATTTATTAAGCGCTTAGTATGTGCAAGGCACTGTTCTAAGCGCTGGGGAGGTTACAAGCTGGGGGGCTCACGGTCTTAATCCCCATTTTACAGATGAGGTAACTGAGGCACAGAGAAGTTAAGTGACTTGCCCAAAGTCACACAGCTGACATGTGGTGGAGCCGCATCCCCATCCTCTCTTTCTCTGGATTCCTGATTTAGCCCTGTAAAAAGCCCTGGGCCGCCGGTCTGGAACCCACTCACGTTGCCATCCGTCAGAGCAGTCCACAGAGCGAGAAGTTTGGAAAGGCCGCCGGGAGAATGTGGTAGACCCCGTTGGCCTCCTGTAGGGATAACTGGGCTGCTTTGTTGAGGTTGACCTCAGGAATCAAGCAATCAATCAATCAGTGGTATTTATTGAGCGCTTACGATGTGCAGAGCACTATACTGAGCGCTTGGGAGAGGACAGGGCAACAGAATCGGCACCCTGCCCGTAACAGGCTTACAGTGTAGAAGGGGAGAGAAGTAACTAGTGAGCAGAAATACCATTGTTGCAGTGTTTAATGCACGCACGCACTCACACCATCCCTCCCCCCCCGCAACTCTCAAGCCCACTGGGTAAGTCTGGTTCAAAATCTTCTTTCCCCTCAAAGCACGTGGAGATGCAGATAAAACGCAAAACCACCGAAGCATAACAGTAGGAATGATTTTTGAACCGGGACAAGCAGGAAAAGGAAAAGCAGAAGACCCGTTTCCCTCGGAACCACAGTGACGAACACCGATTTCCAGAGCACGGTCTTGCCACGTGAAATCTGCCAGCTCGGCTCCCTCAAACTAATGACAGATTTCGTTTCACGGACGATCCGCCAATGAAGTTGCTTCCAGCATCTTAATATCAATCAATCAATCAATCGTATTTACTGAGCGCTTACTATGTGCAGAGCACTGTACTAAGCGCTTGGGAAGTACAAATTGGCATCACATAGAGACAGTCCCTACCCAACAGTGGGCTCACAGTCTAAAAGGGGGAGACAGAGAACAGAACCAAACATACCAACAAAATAAAATAAGTAGGATAGAAATGTACAAGTAAAATAAATAAATAAATAAATAGAGTAATAAATATGTACAACCATATATACATATATGCACACCTTAATATGCACACCTCAGCGCCTCAGCGCTTTTGTTTTTTTTCCGTCTGAAAGTGAACTTGCTTTTTTCCTTTGCGATTCCTTCCACGGGGTCTTACGTCCTTTCTCCCCTAGGTTTGGATCTTGAAGGCTAGATTGTTGTGGGCAGACGCAATTTTTGTCTATAAAATGTATCATTCATTCATTCAATCGTATTTATTGAGCGCTTACGGGTATCATTCAGTTAACGTGGCAATCTCAGGGAAGCTCAAGAGCCAGGAAGTCTGGAAAAAAAATGGTTGCATTTCACACTTGGTTGTCTGCAAAATGGCAGGTTGTGATTCGGCGAGACGGCCGAGGCGATGGCTAGGAAAAGCTAAAAAAGGAAAACTTGTCGTGGAATATTAGGTAGCGGATTGGGGAACTGCTAACGAGCCCTCATCTTCCAAAAGGTGAAGTCATTGTTCTTTTTCCAACGTCTCTCTCGTAGTGGGGATCCGCAGTATACTTATGCTACAAGAAGTCCGTGGCCAAGACCAACACCATATCTTACAAAGCCGGTGAGTATTTGACAGCTTTTGCTCGTATTTCAGTAGCGGGTAAATTGGGAGCAGCGTGGCTCAGTGGAAAGAGCCTGGGCTTTGGAGTCAGAGGTCATGGGTTCAAATCCCGGCTCCGCCACTTGTCAGCTGTGTGGCCTTGGGCCAGTCACTTAACTTCTCTGGGCCTCAGTTCCCTCGTCTGTAAAATGGGGGTTAAGACTGTGAGCCCCACGTGGGACAAACCTGATCACCTTGTAACCCCCAGTGCTTAGAACAGTGCTTTGCACATAGTAAGTGCTTAACAAACACTATTATTTGTTTATTATTAACATTACTATTAATATACTATATATTACTACTATTAATACTACTATAATATTACTGTTATTATTTGGAGAAGCAGCATGGCTCAGTGGAAAGAGCCCAGGCTTTGGAGCCAGAGGTCAGGGGTTCAAATCCCAGCTCCGCCACTTGCCAGCTGCGTGGCTTTGGGCGAGTCACTTCACTTCTCTGGGCCTCAGTGACCTCATCTGTAAAATGGGGATGAAGGCTGTGAGCCCCCCCCGTGGGACAACCTGATCACCCTGTAACCTCCCCAGCACTTAGAACAGTGCTTTGCACCTAGTAAGCGCTCAATAAATACCATCATCATTATTATTATCATCATCATCATCATCAATCATATTTATTGAGCGCTTACTATGTGCAGAGCACTGTACTAAGCGCTTGGGAAGTACAAATTGGCAACATATAGAGACGGTCCCTACCCAACAGTGGGCTCGCAGTCTAAAAGGGGGAGACAGAGAACAAAACCAAACATGCTAACAAAATAAAATAAATAGAATAGCTATGTACAAATAAAATAAATAAATAAATAAATAGAGTAATAAATATGTACAAACATATATACATATATATATATATATACACACACACATATTATTACTATTATTGGGCCGGCTTTTAACCCGAATGGCAAAATACGGAAGAGCGCATTCTGGGAACGCGCTTTTGTTTGCCTAGCTCTGTTATGCCATCAATATTTGCACTCCCTGTGATGTTTTGCCTGCCCTTAATCAGGGTTCTCCGGGAGGGGAAAGTCAAATGATTAATAGAAAACTAGATAACGGACCTCTCCGACTCATCCCTCTCTCGGAGCTTTGGGCAGGGCGGATGAAATGAACCTTGAACTTGAGCACCTGTTGAAAAAATCAATCAATCAATCAGCCAAGATTTTCCAAGCAGCCCGGGGCTAATCAGTCGATGCTGCTTACTGCGTGCAGAGCATTGTGCTGAGTGTTTGGAAGAGGACAGTACAACAGCGTGGGTGGACAGACTCCCTGCCCACAATGAGCTTATAGTCAATCAATCAATCAATCGTATTTATTGAGCGCTTACTGTGTGCAGAGCACTGTACTAAGCGCTTGGGAAGTGCAAGTTGGCAATATATAGAGACAGTCCCTACCCAACAGCGGGCTCACAGTCTAAAAGTCGAGCAGTCAATGGTATTTATCGAGCGCTTATAGTGTGCAGAACAGCACGGTTATATTATACTCTCCCAAACACTTAGTACAGTGCTGTGCATACAGTAAATGCTAGATAAATGCGATTGGGTGAATATAGTACATCATTTGGTAGACACACTCCCTGCCCACAACGAGCTTATAGTCAAGCAATCAATGGTGTGTATCGAGCGCTTATAGTGTGCAGAACAGCACGGTTATATTGTACTCTCCCAAGCACTTAGTACAGTGCTGTGCATACAGTAAATGCTAGATAAATGCGATTGGGTGAATATAGTACAGCATTTGGTAGACACACTCCCTGCCCACAACGAGCTTATAGTCGAGCAATCAATGGTATTTATCGAGCGCTTATAGTGTGCAGAACAGCACGGTTATATTGTACTCTCCCAAGCACTCAGTACAGTGCTGTGCATACAGTAAATGCTAGATAAATGCGATTGGGTGAATATAGTACAGCATTTGGTAGACACACTCCCTGCCCACAATGAGCTTATAGTCGAGCAATCAATGGTATTTATCGAGCGCTTATATTGTGCAGAACAGCACGGTTATATTGTACTCTCCCAAGCACTTAGTACAGTGCTGTGCATACAGTAAATGCTAGATAAATGCGATTGGGTGAATATAGTACAGCATTTGGTAGACACACTCCCTGCCCACAATGAGCTTATAGTCGAGCAATCAATGGTATTTATCGAGCGCTTATAGTGTGCAGAACAGCACGGTTATATTGTACTCTCCCAAGCACTCAGTACAGTGCTGTGCATACGGTAAATGCTAGATAAATGCGATTGGGTGAATATAGTACAGCATTTGGTAGACACACTCCCTGCCCACAACGAGCTTACAATCTAACAATCGGTGGTATTTATCGAGTACTTACTGTGTGTGCTGAGCACTGCACTAAGCACTTGAGAGGGGACCATATAACAATACAGCAGAGTTGGTAGATACATTCATTCATTCAGTCGTATTTATTGAGCGCTTACTGTGTGCAGAGCTCTGTACTAAGCGCTTGGGAAGTGCAAGTTGGCAATATATAGAGACAGTCCCTACCCAACAGCGGGCTCACAGTCTAAAAGTCGAGCAATCAATGGTATTTATCGAGCGCTTATAGTGTGCAGAACAGCACGGTTATATTGTACTCTCCCAAGCACTTAGTACAGTGCTGTGCATACAGTAAATGCTAGATAAATGCGATTGGGTGAATATAGTACCGCATTTGGTAGACACACTCCCTGCCCACAACGAGCTTACAATCTAACAATCGGTGGTTTTTATCGAGTACTTACTGTGTGTGGTGAGCACTGCACTAAGCACTTGAGAGGGGACCATATAACAATGCAGCAGAGTTGGTAGATACATTCATTCATTCAATCGTATTTATTGAGTGCTTACTGTGTGCAGAGCACTGTACTAAGCGCTTGGGAAGTACAAGTTGGCAATATGTAGAGACAGTCTCTACCCAACAGAGGGCTCACAGTCTAAAAGTCGAGCAATCAGTGGTATTTATCGAGCGCTTATAGTGTGCAGAACAGCACGGTTATATTGCTTTTAGACTGTGAGCCCACTGTTGGGTAGGGACTGTCTCTATGTGATGCCAATTTGTACTTCCCAAGCGCTTAGTACAGTGCTCTGCACATAGTAAGCGCTCAATAAATACGATTGATTGATTGATTGATTGTACTCTCCCAAGCACTTAGTACAGTGCTGTGCATACAATAAATGCTAGATAAATGCAATTGGGTGAATATAGTACAAGATTTGGTAGACACACTCCCTGCCCACAATGAGCTTACAATCTAACAATCGGTGGTATTTATCGAGTACTTACCGTGTGTGCTGAGCACTGCACTAAGCACTTGAGCGGGGACAATTTAACAATACAGCAGAGTTGGTAGATTCATTCATTCATTCAATCGTATTGAGCGCTTACTGTGTGCGGAGCACTGTACTAAGCGCTTGGGAAGTACAAGTTGGCAACATATAGAGAAGCATAGAGAACATAGAGAAGCAGTGTGGCTCAGTGAAAAGAGCCTGGGCTTTGGAGTCAGAGGTCATGGGTTCAAATCCCGGCTCCGCCAATTGTCAGCTGTGTGACTTTGGGCAAGTCACTTAACTTCTCTGGGCCTCAGTTACCTCATCTGTAAAATGGGGATGAAGACTGTGAGCCCCACGTGGGACAACCTGATCGCCTTGTAAATTCCCAGCGCTTAGAACAGTGCTTTGCACATAGTAAGCGCTTAATAAATCCCATCATCATCATCATCATATAGAGACGATACATTTCCCCCCCCCCCCACAACGAGCTTACAGTCTAGGGACCGGGGAGAATGGTCCGGTTCTCGATGACTGTGGAAGTACCCACAAGCGTCAAGCATCGATCACATTTGTTTAGTGCTTACTGTGGGTGGAGCACTGTACTTAGCGCTTGGGAGAGGACAACAGAACAATAAACAGACACAATCCCTGCCCACAACGAACTTGCAGTCTAGGGAGTGGTGGAGGCAGACATATAAATAAATACATTACAGATATGGACGCTCCAGGGCTGGGACGGGGAATATAGATGTGCTTGGCCCCCGTGAGCTTGGAAGTTCCTCGGCGGGAAGGCTTCACCGTTGCAAATATTGAGAGCTCACCTCCTCCAGGAGGCCTTCCCAGACTGAGCCCCTTCCTTCCTCTCCCCCTCGTCCCCCTCTCCATCCCCCCCACCTCCTTCCCTTCCCCGCAGCACCTGTATATATGTATATATGTTTGTACATATTTATTACTCTATTTATTTTACTTGTACATATCTATTCTATTTATTTTATTTTGTTAGTATGTTTGGTTTTGTTCTCTGTCTCCCCCTTTTAGACTGTGAGTCCACTGTTGGGTAGGGACTGTCTCTATATGTTGCCAATTTGTACTTCCCAAGCGCTTAGTACAGTGCTCTGCACACAGTAAGCGCTCAGTAAATACGATTGATGATGATGATGTAATATCAAGGTCCTCGAACAGAGCTCTGCCCACTCCACACTTCTCTGGGACCGACCAGCTGCTGAGCTGTAGAGGGAATTTCTTACTCAGCTTTAAGCAGCCTGACTTTTCCCGTTTGCCTTGTAGGTTTAATATGCAGGTATCCCGAAGAAGATTACGAATCCTTCCCGCTACCGGAATCCGTCCCTCTCTTTTGCCTTCCCATGGGGGCAACCATCGAATGCTGGCCGGAGGACAGCAAATACCCTCTTCCCGTTTTCTCCACGTTCGTGTTAACTGGAGCCTCAGCTGAAAAGGTACTAAAGTAGCTTTTAGCAGATGATACCGACAAATGAAGTTTTTTATGGTTATTTGGGGTTTATTTTTTGTTTTGGTTTGGTTTTTTGTGGTACTGCTTAAGTGCTTCGTATGTGCCAGGCACTGTACTAAGCGCTGGGGTTGATACAGATTTTTCAGGACACTGCCCTGTCCCACATGTCTTCATCCCCATTTGCAGGTGAATAATAATAATAATAATAATGGCATTTATTAAGCACTATGTGCCAGCACTGTTGTAAGCGCTGGGGGAAGATACAGGATCATCAGGTTGTCCCACGCGGGGCTCACAGTCTTCATCCCCATTTTACAGAAGAGGGAACTGAGGCCCAGAGAAGTCAAGTGACTTGCCCAAAGTCACACAGCTGACAATTAGGAGAAGCAGCGTGGCTCAGCGGAAAGAGCCCGGGCTTTGGAGTCGGAGGTCATGGGTTCAAATCCCGGCTCTGCCACTTGTCAGCTGTGTGACTTTGGGCAAGTCACTTCACTTCTCTGGGCCTCAGTTATCTCATCTGTAAAATGGGGATTAAGACTGTGAGCCCCATGTGGGACAACCTGATCACCTTGTAACCTCCCCAGCGCTTAGAACAGTGCTTTGCACATAGTAAGCGCTTAATAAATACCATTATAAAAAAAAATTGGCGGAGCCGGGATTTGAACCCATGACCTCGGACTCCAAAGCCTGGGCTCTTTCCGCTGAGCCACGCTGCTTCTCAGGTGAAGTCACTGAGGCCCAGACAAGTGAAGTGGCTTGCCCAAGGCCACACAGCAGACAAGTGGCAGAGCCGGGATTAGAACCCAGGCCCTTCTGACTCCTGGGCTCTGTGCTGAATTCCACTAGGCCACTCTGCTGCTTCTCTAAATTGAAAAGAAAGTCGGAAAGCAATTTTCATAATATCCAGTATGAGTGAGATCTTCCAGAAAGTGATTCCTTGAATAAAATGCAAATGATTAGCTCGTTTATGGAATTGTGGGTTTTTATATGGCTTAACGTGTAACGTATCCTGGTCTTTTCCAAAGGGAGAGAAATGGAGCGTATGCTTTGGTCTCCACCAAACCTCTCTTAACCCAGAGTGTGATCGATCAGTCCTTCAGGGGTTTCTTTGAGCACTTAGTGTGTGCAGAGCACTATACTAAGCGCTTGGGAGAATACAGCACCACAGAGTTGGTAGACACATTCCCTGCCCACAGGGAGTTTAAAATCTAGCCGGGGAGACGGGCGTTAAAATAAATTGTGAATACGTACTTAAACGTTTTTCCTCCTCGTCCTCATCTTCGTCTCCAAACCCTTTTTTCATGGGGACTTTATTCAAAGGGAATATATCCTCCAAAAAGCACATTCTCCTTTTGGCACGTTTCTACCAACTCCGTTTTATCGGACTCCCCTAAGCACCTTGTGCTCGTTGCATAAGTATGTTTTAATTTGTATATTCGTCGATTTAACTGTTCATCTGATTCATCCTTAGAGCATTTGTCTTACTTCTGTGCCAAATTCACATTCTTCCTCCTGCTCTCACAATTTGGAAATTATTTGTGTCCTTCTCCCCGCATTGAAGCCAGAGCTCCTGGAGGGCAAGGAATAGGGCAACGATCTGGCTTCCTACTTCATTAGTAAAATTAACTCCATCAGGTCTGAGCTCCCCAAAATCACTCCTCCCCCTTCTCCAACCCCGCTGCTCTCAACCCTCTCCGCTACTCTCCCATCCTTCCCAGCAGTATCTTCAGATGAGCTCTCCTCCCTCCTCTCAAGTGCTACTCCATCCACCTGTGCTTCAGACCCCATTCCTTCTCATCTTATGAAATCTCTCGCCCCTTCCCTCCTCCTCTCCTTAACTTCCATCTTCAACCGCTCACTCTCCACTGGTTCCTTCCCCTCTGCCTTCAAACATGCCCACGTCTCCCCCATCCTAAAAAAACCCTCTCTTGACCCCACCTCCCCTTCTAGTCATCGCCCTATCTCCATCCTACCGTTCCTTTCCAAACTCCTAGAATGAGTCGTCTGCACCCGCTGCCTCGAATTCCTCAACGCCAACTCTCTCCTTGACCCCCTCCAATCTGGCTTCCATCCCCTACACTCCACCGAAACTGCCCTCTCAAAGGTCACCGATGAGCTCCTTCTTGCCAAATCCAACAGCTCCTACTCTATCCTAATCCTCCTGGACCTCTCAGCTGCCTTCGACACTGTGGACCACCCCCTCCTCCTTAACATGCTATCCAACCTTGGCTTCACAGACTCTGTCCTCTCCTGGTTCTCCTCTTATCTCTCCGGCCGTTCATTCTCAATCTCTTTTGCGGGCTCCTCCTCCCCCTCCCATCCCCTTACTGTAGGGGTTCCTCAAGGGTCAGTTCTCAGCCCCCTTCTGTTCTCTATCTACACTCACTCCCTCGGTGAACTCATTCTCTTCCACGGCTTTAACTATCATCTCTATGCTAATGACACCCAAATCTACATCTCTGCCCCTGCTCTCTCTCCCTCCTTTCAGGCTCGGGTCTCCTCCTGCCTTCAGGACATCTCCACCTGAATGTCTGCCCGCCATCTAAAATTCCGTATGTCCAAGACTGAACTCCTTATCTTCCCTCCCAAACCCTGCCCTCTCCCTGACCTTCCCGTCACTGTAGATGCCACTACCATCCTTCCCGTCTTACAAGCCCGCAACCTCGGTGTCGTCCTTGACTCCGCTCTGTCGTTCACCCCTCACATCCAATCCGTCACAAAAACCTACCGGTCCCACCTCTGCAACATCACCAAGATCCGCCCTTTCCTCTCCATCCAAACTGCTACCTTGCTGGTTCAATCTCTCATTTTATCCCAGCTGGTTTACTGCATCAGTCTCCTCTCTGATCTCCCATCCTCCTGTCTCTCCCCACTTCAGTCGCTGCTGCCCGGATCATCTTTGTGCAGAAATGCTCTGGGCATGTTATTCCCCTCCTCAAAAATCTCCAATGGCTGCCTGTCAACCTACGCATCAAGCAAAAACTCACTCTCGGCTTCAAGGCTGTCCATCACCTCGTCCCCTCCTACCTCACCTCCCTTCTCTCCTTCTCCAGCCCAGCCCGCACCCTCCGCTAATCTCCTCACTGTGCCTTGTTCTCGCCTGTCCCGCCGTCAACCCCCGGCCCACGTCCTCCCCCTGGCCTGGAATGCCCTCCCTCCGCACATCCGCCAAGCTAGCTCTCTTCCTCCCTTCAAAGCCCTACTGAGAGCTCACCTCCTCCAAGAGGCCTTCCCACACTGAGCCCCCTTTTTCCTCTCCTCCTTCCCCTCCCCACAGCACCTGTATATATGTTTGTACAGATTTATTACTCTATTTATTTTACTTGTACATATTTACTGTCCTATTTATTTTGTTAATGATGTGCCTTTAGCTTTAATTCTATTTATTCTGACGACTTGACGCCTGTCCACATGTTTTGTTTGGTTGTCTGTCTCCCCCTTCTAGACTGTGAGCCCGTTGTTGGGTAGGGACCGTCTCTATATGTGGCCAACTTGTACTTCCCAAGTGCTTAGTCCAGTGCTCTGCACACAGTAAGCGCTTAATAAATACGATTGAATGAATGAATATGTCTTGCTACTGTTGAACTCCCCCATGCTGTTATTACCATACCCAATAATATTAATAATAACAGTCCTAGTAATGGTGGTGTTTAAGTGTTTATTATGTGCCAAACACCATTCAAAGCCCTGGGGTAGGTCCAAGATCATCAGGTCTTGGATAGAGCTCATAGTCCATTTAGGAAGGAGAACAGCTGCTAAATCCCCTTTTGCAGGTGAGGGAACTGAGACACAGAAAAGTGAAGTGACTTGCCCAAGGTCACACAGCAGGCAAGTGGCAGGAATTAGAACCCAAGTCCCCTGACTCCCGACCCCAGCCTCTTTCCACTAGGCCAGGCCGCTTCTCAGTTCATCGCTTGGGTGTGCAATAAAAACCATCGATCGTTGGATTGATTCATGGTTAATGTGTGTGCGAGAGAGAAAGTGTGGTGTGTTAAATTCTGTGCGGCCATTAGCTCTTCTCCATGCCGGGGGAGTCATCGTAATTTCTACAAACCAATGCAGAGCAATTAAAATACGCATACATATATTACAGTGCTCTGCACATAGTAAGCGCTCAATAAATACGATTGATGATATATAGTGCTTTAATATACTGTTAACACTGTAGGAGGTAGCACGGATTAAAGAATATGTGGATCGCTGTGCTAAAAACCGAAACGGTTGCCGTTTACAGGTATATGGTGCTGCTATTCAGTTCTATGAATCGTACCCCGCGGAGAATCTCACAGATAAACAGCGGTACCACCTGGGATTAGCATCTCCGGCCGACGGGAAGTCAGACGGCTCCCAAACCGTTCACACAAATAAGTGCATCTGCCTTCTCTCTCACTGGCCTTTCTTCGAAGCCTTCAGGAAGTTTCTTACCTTTCTATATCGTTACTCCATTTCCGGACCCCACGTTCTACCGATCGAGAAGTAAGTCGGAGACCCCTTTGGCCGACACGTCGGGAAACTGGTCTTCGGTGTTCCTGGGTTTTCGGCCTGCTATCGGTCGAATGGCACGGAGGGAAGAGAGGGATCCCCCCCGAAAACTCTAAAGACATAACGGAACATTATTCGGTCTGGGTTAATTTGGCTCTGGAACAGAGAAGACGCTCTTTTTGAGACAGGAAGCAACATTTTGCAAAAAGCTCTTTAATGGTGGAAACGATATTAAAATAAACCTTTTAGCCTCGAGCGCGATAGGAGGATCGAAAGCGGTAGAATATGATTTCTAAGCCCCATTTTCTGTTATAATAGTAATAATAATGATGGCATTTATTAAGCGCTTACTGTGTGCAGAGCAGTAGCAGTGGCAGTAGTAGTGATGGTATTTATTGAGTGTTTGCTATGGGCAGAAAACTGTAATGAGCCCTTTGAGAATGAACCAAGTGAATTCAGGCCGAGTCCCTGTTCTCACAATCCAGGTCGGGTAGTGGGGAGGGGAAAAACCCTAAGAAAAGAGGAACAATAATAATAATAATAATCATAATGGCATTTATTAAGTGCTTACTATGTGCAAAGCACAGTCCTAAGGTTACAAGGTGATCAGGTTGTCCCACGGGAGGCTCACTGTCTTAATCCCCATTTTACAGATGAGGTAACTGAGGCTCAGAGAAGTGAAGTGACTTGCCCAGAGTCGCACAGCTGACAGTTGGTGAAGCAGGGATTCGAACCCATGACCTCTGACTCCAAAGCCCGGGCTCTTTCCACTGAGCCACGCTGCTTCTCCTTCTAGCAGTGTCGCATCTTTATTCCGCAATCCCCAGACGCCTAGTAGAATGCAGCGTGCCAAATTCCCTCTAGACCGTAAGCTCCTTGTAGGCAGGAAACGTGTCTACCAACTCTGTTTTGTTGTACTTCCCAAGCGCTTAGTACAGTGCTCTGCACACAGTAAGCGCTCAATAAATACGATTGAATGAATGAATACACAGTAAGCGCTCGATAAATACAATTCATTGAAGTGGGTACTCAGTAAATGCTACCAGTGGGTCTAATATTAATGGTAATTGCGGTATTTGTTAAGCGCTCACTACGTGCCAAGCACTGCACTATACGCTGGGGTAGATTACAAGATCATCGGGTCCCAAATGGGGGATCACAGTCCAAGAAGGAGGGAGAACAGGCATTAATAATAATTATCATGGTATTTGTTAAGTGCTTATTATGTGCCAGGCACTGTAGTAAGTGCTGGCGTGGATACAGGTAAATACTCCCTGTCCCTCGTGGGGCTCACAGTTTCAGTCCCCATTTTTCACACGGAGGAACTGAGCCACAGAGAAGTGAAGTGACTTGCCCAGGATCACACAGCTGACAAGTGGCAGGAGCTGGGGTTAGAACCCAGGACCTCTGACTCTTAGGCCTGTGCTTTTCCCACTAAGCCATGCTGCTTCTCATAATAATAATAATAATGATAATAATAATAATGGCATTTATTAAGCGCTTACTATGTGCCAAGCCGTGTTCTAAGCGCTGGAGTAGATACAAGGTGATGAGGTTGTCCCACGTGGGGCTCACAGTCCTTATCCCCATTCTACAGATGAGTTAACTGAGGCACAGAGTAGTGAAGTTACTTGCCCAGTCACAAAGCTGACAATTGGCGGAGTCGAGATTTGAACCCACGACCTCTGACTCCAAAGCCCGGGCTCTTTCCACTGAGCCACGCGGCTTCTCATCTGAGCAGTCCTGGGAGTAAAACATTTTTCATGTGTTAGAAATTATTTAAATCTTTCAGGTCATTCGAGTTTCCTGGAGTAGTCATTTTAATCCAGTAAATAAAGTGTTCTTGGGGCCTGAAAGGTGTATCCACTTTCAAAGCAGGAACAGGTACATTTCTACAACAGAGGCAGCAGGATTAGGACCCCGATCCCCTGATTCCCATGCCCGTGTTCTCTCCACTAAGCCACACTGCTTCCCTTTTTGTAGTCTTCCTCCAAACGGAAATGAATTATCTATTTTGCTGAGCGATTTGGTTTTTTTTGTTGTTCTTTTTCTTTAGACACGTTTCCCATTTTATGCATAAAGTTCCTTTCCCATCTCCTCAGAGGCCACGGATATTGGTCCAGGTAAGAATCTTTTTGGCTATTGAGAACATCGAGTTAGAAATCCTTTCCCATTCAAGGGTGGTAATTTTTAATCGCGAATATAGCTCTTTTCAGGCTTGAGGTAGATTAAATTTCACAACTGCTTTCCTGTGCCTTTAGAGCGAGGATTCAACCGGAAGACATTTCAGAGGGTCATTTTTCTCTCTTTACAGAAACTATTTAATGTTCCAGGGTTTCATTTCCTCCTTTTGGTCTTTTTCTTCGGGGTCTGTTAAGCACTTACTTTATATCAGTCACTTTTCTAAGCGCTGGGGTAAATACAAGGAAATCAGATTGGGCACAGCCCATGTCTCACGTGGGGCTAACGATCTTAATCATTTTACAGATGAGGCAACTGAGGCCCAGAGAAGTGAAGGGACTTGCCCAAGGTCACCCAGGAGACAAGTGGCGGAGCCGGGATTAGAACCCAGGTCCTTCCAACTCCCAGGCCCGGGCTGTATCCATTAGGCTGCACTGCCTCTTGACAGCAGGCTGGTTTCCTTTTTGGCCGGGTCCGTCGACTCTAGTGATTGATTTTTCGGTATTTTCGAGCACTTGCTGAATGCAGAGCACTGTGCTAAGTGCTCGGGAGAGTATACCAGACGCCAGAGATGTGCCGTTCACCCTCAGAGGGCTAATGGGGACGGCAGTCAATAATGATTTATAAATAGTGGAAGCAGGGAGAAGGGGGAAGATAAAATAGACAGCAATAATGCAATTGTCAGGATGAAATAATGACAAAGAGGTGAATGTACCATCTGTACCTCAGTGATGGGGATGGAGTATAATAACAAGAGGGTTAAGGATGGCTGTTGGATTGGCATGACTTGAGTGTGATTGGGGAAGGCTTCCTGGAAGAGGTGGCATTTGAAGGAAGGCTACGAAGACTTGTGGCGTGACAAATTTGGGGAGATCCGGGCCAGGGGACCACCTGGGAGCGAGGTCAGAGGTGAGGGAAGAGGAAGAAAACGTGCAGGATGGGGGACGCGGGGGAAGAGAGCTGAGCCATAAGACGGCAGAGCAGTATTAGGAATGGCTGAGAGCAGAATGTTTGGATTAATGTTGCAGCAGTTTGGCAGCGGAGAACCAACTCCCAATTTAGGGGGTGTGTTACGAGGCCCGTGCTTGCCCAGGACCCAAAGAGACTTGGGTTAAGCAAAGAACCCGTCGACTGAGTCCCCGGCTGTGCTGACTGTTAAATGGGCCTGGCAAATTCTCCATCTTCAGCGTATGTCTTTGCAGAAACGTGACTCATTAAAAGTTCGTCTTAGCACACCGAGGGTCTTCTTATATTTTTATAGTGAATTTGTCCTGCACGAAGGATTCATTATGTGCTCTATTTTTTTTTTCTAGTTGTCCCCTCACGATAACTTAATCCTCAGTCAGCCAGTGTCTTCACCTCTTCCTCTGAGGCAAGTAAAATCAGATTTTGGTTTAACTTTCGAATCCGTTCGTCTCGAAGGGAAGCCGCTCATTCTCGGGGTGTGTGGGTTGTGGGGGGGAGAATTATGAAGAAATTCATGTTAACTGTTTCATTTTCAAACTATCAGTGCTAATTATTCAGATTTTATGTGTGTATAAAAATAGTTTTAGCTTTTGAAGTAAAATGAGGAACTTCAGCAAGCACCCACTGTAGAATTTTGCGCAGCCATTCCCAACCTTTTTTTATTTTTTTGGATTGGCAACATCTTGGAAATGCATCTAGAAGTACCTCTTCCCGCTCTGTACCATCCAGAAGCTTTAATACAAGTTTTCTTTCAGCGTGACAGGTCCCAGGCTTGAGGTTGACATTTCTTTAATTTGAACATGGAAACGTAAACTGACCATTTGTGATCCAAATTTGGTTTGGAAAATAAAGAATTGTTAAGATTTTCCCAACAAAATCCACGATCGCAAAGCAAGTCAGTACAAAGAAATCAGTGAAATCCATTCTCGTCTTTTTTGGGTGGTCTGCTCTGGTGAGATGGAGATGTACAATTCACATTTCTTCCACTCCTGATGGAAAAGGGGAAGCTTGTCCCTTTTCTTCCCCACTCCTCTCCAGGCCCTCCCTCTTCCTGCCCCTTCTTTAACTCACCCATCTTTCCCAGCAGGCTTCAACTCCCAAGTCCATGTGGCTGATTTCCAAATCTACATCTCTGTCCCTTTTTTAAATGGTATTTTGTCAAGTGCTTACTCTGTGCCAGGCACTGTTCTAAACTGGGGTAGATACAAAGTAATCAGGTTGGACCCAGTCCTCGTCCCACTTGGGGCTCACGGTCGTAACCCCCATTTTACAGGTGAGCTGAGGACCAGAGAAGTTAAGTGATTTGCCCAAGGTCTCGCAGCAGACAACTGATGGAGTCGGGCCTAGGACCCAGGTCCTTTCGATGCCCGGGCTCTATCCGCTAGGCCACGTTGCTTCTCGGCCCTGATCTCTCTCCTTCTCTGCAGTCTTTTTTTCCTCCTGCCTTCAGGACATCTCTTCCGCCGACACCTCAACGTAACATGTCCAAAAAGAACTTCTCATCTTCCCACCCGAACGCTACCCTTCCCTGACTTTCCCATCACTCCAGACAACATCATCATCCACCCTTTCTCACAACTCCTTAACCTTAGCGTGATCCTCGACTCATCTTTCCCATTCAATCTGTCGCCAAATCCTGTAGGGTCAACCTTCACAACATTGCTAAAATCTGCCCTTTCCTCTCCATCCAGGCCGCTACCGCATTCATTCATTCATTCAATCGTATTTACTGAGCGCTTACTGTGTGCAGAGCACTGTACTAAGTGCTTGGGAAGTACAAGTTGGCAATATAGAGAGACGGTCCCTACCCAACAACGGGCTCACAGTCTAGGGAAAGCAACGTGGCTCAGGGGAAAGAGCCTGGGCTTTGTAGTCAGAGGTCATGGGTTCAAATCCCGGCTCCGCCACTTGTCAGCTGTGTGACTTTGGGCAAGTCACTTCACTTCTCTGGGCCTCAGTTACCTCATCTGTAAAACGGAGATTAAGACTGTGAGCCCCACATGGGACAACCTGATCACCTTGTTACCTCCCCAGTGCTTAGAATAGTGCTTCGCACATAGTAAGTGCTTAATAAATGCCATTATTATTAGAAGGGGGAGACGGACAACAAAACAAAACATGTGGACAGGTGTCAAGTCATCAGAATAAACAGAAATAAAGCTAGATGCATTAATCCAAGCACTTATCCTATCCTGCCTTGATTACTGCATCAGCTTCCTCCCGTCTCTCCCAACTTCAATCCTTCACTCTGCTGTCCAGATCATTTTTCTACAAAGAGGTTCAGTCCGTTTTTCTCCCCCACTCCTCAAGAACCTCCGGTTGTTGCCCCTCCACCTCCGCATCAAACAGAAATTCCTTACTGTCGGCTCTAAAACACTCACCCACCTTACCCCGTCCTACTTTACATCCCTGATTTCCTGCTACAAACTAATGCGCTCCTCTGACACCAACCTACTCGTCGTACTTCGCACTCTGGCTTGGGGCTCTCCCGGCCCCTTCATACCTGACAAGTGATCGCTCTCCCCACGTTCAAAGCCTTACTAAAGTCGCACCTCATCCAAGAGACCTTCCCCGACTAAGCCTTCAACAGCACTTGGCACATAGTAAGCGCTTAACAAATGCCACCGTTATTATTATTATTTCCTCTTCTCCCACCTCCTCGCGCGTCGCCCTTGCGGTTGGATTTGCTGCTCTTTGCATCCCTTCCTCAGCCCCCGAGCACTGTCCATAACCATAACTTAATCTATTTACCTTAACGTCCGTCTCCCCCAAAAGACTGTGAGCTCACTGTGGGCAGGAAGTGTGTCTACCAACTCTGTTAAAATGTGTACTCTCCCAAGTGCTTAGTGCAGTGATCTGCGCACAGTAAATGCTCCCTGAATACGATCGACCGATTTCAGCGCGTGATTGACTATGAACAATTTTACCATTTCAATTAAAAAAAAAAAACCTGAAGAAAAAAAGTGTTTTCGGAACCCTTGGCAGTGGCTGTGATCAAATGCTCCCTAAGAGATATCACATATGCGTGAAAAGAAATTATCTCCTGAGTTCTGGCAGATCCTATTTGAGGAGCATAAAAGGTCTGGGTACCTTGCCAAGCTCCCAACTAAATGTAATCTAATTGTTTACGGCCACTTGCAGATTTTCTCCCTGACATTCAGGAGTCCTCTGGCACTCTTTTAGTTCCTGCTGATCTCGAGCGGCCCCCCACTTTTCTTGGAAATACTTCACACTTCCAACCTTAAAATAGCCCAAATTTAATTCCAGTGTTACTTCAGCCATTTCCGCAGGAATATTTATAACAGTCAATATGTTCCAGAACTAATGTAAAATTAAATTGAGTATTAAAGTGAGACTTCTGAAATGATTATAATTGTAGCATCACATTTGAGGAAAAATAAGCATGGTGGTTCTGTTTTCTTGAAATTCAGATGGCAAGGGCACTTTAATTTTTTTCATACGCCGTTAGAAGTCGCGGTATAATTATGTGGCACCGACCTGAGGGAAAATTACATTGATTATGGAGGGCGGGGGGAGAGGGAAGGGGTGTGTGTATGTTTGTTTTTTGGGGGGAAGGGGTTATCCTAAGGATTGCAGGCTTGTAAATGAGCTGTAACTTCTGGCACCCAGCTATTACTCACTCTTTATCCATGCATCCGTTCAGTCGTATTTATTGAGTGCTTACTGTGTGCAGAGCACTGTACTAAGTGCTTGTACTTCCCAAGCGCTTAGTACAGTGCTCTGCACACAGTAAGCGCTCAATAAATACGATTGATGATGATGATGGGAAGTCCAAGTTGGCAACGTAGAGAGATGGCCCCTACCCAACAGCGGGCTCACAGTCTGGAAGGGGGAGACAGACAACAAAACACGTTAACAAAATAAAATAGACTAGTAAATGTGTACAAGTAAAATAGAGTAATAAATCTGTACAAGCATATATCCAGGTGCTGTGGGGAGGGGAAGGAGGTAAGGCGGGGGGTGGATGGGGTGGGGGAGAGGAAGGAGGGGGCTCAGAAATCCCTTAAAGTGCCCTGAAGCAAGAGCGCAGTGCTTTCCATTTTGTTTGCACACAGTTTGATGAGAAACCCACTTTACGAGGCGGAATGGCTCCGGCCGGCTGGGCCGCAGTGTCTTCAGTCTTGTCCACAAGACACACTCCACGGGAACCCCCCGGAGAATCAAGGGGCTGGCCTCACCCCCCAGCCTCCATTTCCTGCCTGTCTCCAAGTCTGCCACTCGTCTTGTTGCGTGAACTTGAGTTAGGCACTTCCCTTCCTCCGCGCCTCAGTTCCTTCATCTGTAAAATGGGGATTAAGACCGTCTAAACCCCAAGTCTGCCCCTTGTCTTGTTGCATGAACTTGAGCAAGGCACTTCCCTTCCTCTACGCCTCAGTTCCCTCATCTGTAAAATGGGGATGAAGACTGTGAGCCCCATGTGGGACATGGACGGTATCCAGCCTGCTTATCTGTAAAATGGGGATTAAGACTGTGAGCCCCCCGATCACCTTGTAACCTCCCCAGCGCTTTGAACAGTGCTTTGCACATAGTAAGCGCTTAATAAATGCCATTATTATTATTAGCTTGTGTGTATTCCGATGCTTAGAACAGTACCCTGACGCATACTAAGCGCTTTTCGAATACCATTAAAAAAAAGACGATAAATGGTTAAGAAAACAAAAGAAAATTTGTTCCATTTCAGTCCCGTGTTATTTTAGAAGCAGGCAGAGTGCCATACCCAATTTGGGTTTTCTTTGTAGGCTAGGTCTTCACTGCCCATCACAAGTATTCCCGTTCTAAATAGAGCACTTTGTTTCGCAGCATCCATGAGACCCATCTATGTTTTAAAGACACAAAGCCGCAATTTATCCCTGCCCAGTCGAAAACAGCGTTGCGGAATGGAGGGTTTTTTGAAATCAGAGGATCGCATTGTTCGTATCGAACTCGATTTTTGCCCTCCCTCCCCGCACCCCCAGCACGAGAAAAGGGCAAATGGGCGATCAGAATCCCAAGACACGGCGGGCGACTTGCTCAGTGCACAGTTGAGCGCGCATTCGCTCAGGGGTATATTAATTACGGCATTTGTTAAGCGCTTACTGTGTGCCAAGCACTGTTCTAAGAGAAGCAGTGTGGCTCAGTGGAAAAAGCACGGGCTTTGGAGTCAGAGGTCATGGGTTCAAATCCCGGCTCCACCACTTGTCAACTGTGTGACTTTGGGCAAGTCACTTAACTTCTCTGGGCCTCAGTTCCCTCATCTGCAAAATGGGGATGAAGACTGTGAGCCCCACGTGGGACAACCTGATCACCTTGTAAATTCCCCAGCGCTTAGAACAGTGCTCTGCACATAGGAAGCGCTTAATAAATGCCATTATTATTATTATTATTATTATTCTAAGTGCTGGAGTAGATGCGGGGTAATCCCACGTGGGGCTCACGCTTTTAATCCCCATTTTACAGATGAGGGAACTGAGGCACAGAGGAGTTAAGTGACTTGCCCAAGGTCACTCAGCAGACAAGTGGCGGAGGCAGGATTAGAACCCACATCCTCTGACTCCAGAGCGCAGCACCAAGCTCTTGGGAGGTTGCGGTTCAGTAGACTTGGTAGCCCCGACCGGTAAATACTCCTGAATCAGCCTGGGCCCGGAGAGAGACCGTCCTTCCCCCTCCCGCCGCGCCCCCGCCGCACATCTCGGGGTGCAGGCTCAAAGGTGGAGGCTTCTGGGGAGCAAGGGAGGAATCGGATTCGATCGGGACCGATTTGACTGTGATCTAGACCGCAAGCTCGTCGTGGCCAGGGAGCGTGTCTGTTGGTTTTATCCTGCTCTCCCAAGCGCCGAGCACGGTGCTTTGCACGCAGTAAGCGCTCAGTAAATACGACTGAATGAGAGACGTGAACGGGAGCCGGTGCCCCCTTTCCCTTCCCGCTTCGCCACCCCGTAAACTTAGGGAAGCTGTGCCAGCTGGAAACGCATCAGGAGGTTCAAGAGCCATTTGGATAAATTGAATTTATCCAAATCCGTGGATGAGTAGGAAAGTCTGTCTCCCCCTTCTAGACTGTGAGCCCACTGTTGGATAGGGACCGTCTCTATGTGCTGCCAATTTGGACTTCCCAAGCGCTTAGTACAGTGCTCTGCACACAGTAAGCGCTCAGTAAATACGATTGATTGAAAGTCGGGGATAGAGAGGGCCAGTGGAGGATTGTTTGTTAAATGACCCAACCATTAGAATGGTTGCTCAAAACAAACCATTACATGATTTTTTTATAAAAAATGGTATCTATTTCTAGACTGTGAGCCCGTTGTTGGGCAGGGACCGTGTCTGTATGTTGCCAAATTTTACTTCCCAAGCTCTTAGTACAGTGCTCTGCACATAGTAAGCGCTCAATAAATGCAGTTGAATGAATGAATAAATCTGTTAAGTGCTTACTGTGGGCTAAGCACTGTACTAAGCCCCGGGGTAGCTAATCAGGTTGCACACAGTCCAGGTCCCACAGTCTTAATCCCCATTTTATAGATGGGGTAACTGAGGCACAGGGAAGTGAAGCGACTTGCCCAGGTCATGCAGCAGACAGAGGCGAAGTCCGAATTAGAACTCGGGTCCCAGATTTCCCCCAAGCTTCCTGGGCTTGTCACCATCTGAGAGCAAATTCTGTCATCGGCCTGACCCAGTGAGGCCGTTTCTTATATTTGTACGTTTTTGATGGGGTGTTTTTCTGGTACTTGTTAAGCGCTTGCTCTGTGCCAGGCACTTTACTAAGTGCTGGGGTAGAGCTGAAGGTAATAAGGTTGGACACTGTCCCCGTCCCTCACGTGGCAGCCTTAATCCCCATTTTACAGATGAGGAAACTGAGGCCCAGAGAAGTGGAGTGATTTGCCCAAAGGACACCCAACAGACAGGTGGCAGAGCCAGGGTTAGAGCCCAGATTATTCTGATTTCCAGGCCCGGACTCTATCCACTGGGCGACTTTGCCTCTCATTAACTTTTTCAATAGCTTCACGGTTAGAAGTCCTGTTTGAAACACGACGAAACGATAAATCTTTGGTTCTGTTCATCGTCAGGTGGGGTTTTGAATCATTAAATATTCGGCGCTCCAATGTTTCTGTTCGATCTATAGCGGTGGCAGATTCTCCACGCTACTGCAGAGCCTCGGCCCCGAGAACGCCGTGACCCTCCTGGTGTTCGCGGTGACGGAACATAAGATCCTCATCCACTCCCTCCGACCCTCCGTCCTCACCAGCGTGACCGAGGCCCTGGTCTCCGTGAGTAACCGCCTCTCTTCGGGAGCCGCTCCGGCGCTTAGCGATGTTGATTTTCATAACTAAAAGAGCTCAAGGTCGGCCTCGGACCGACTCCCTGGAAGCGTTAAGATCCGGGTCCTTGGGCTCGGGTCGTCCTGGAGGCCCGAGGCGACGGAGCTACTCCTAGGCCGGAGAAAATCCAGAGGGTCTTTTCCCGTTGCGATAGCTTCTGAATCTCCCGACTCGGGCCGCGTTTGATTCCGATTCCGTCCCCCGTCGATAGTTAAAAATTGGAGCCGGGGGAGCGTTTGAATGTCTTCCGTCCTCACGGACCTCGTCTTGGTGGCGATCGCCTGACTGTCCTAATGTCTCTGTTTTGATCCCAAGATGATATTTCCTTTCCACTGGCCCTGTCCGTATGTTCCTCTTTGCCCCCTGGCATTAGCAGATGTGTTGAGCGCGCCGTGCCCCTTCATAGTGGGGATCGATTCCCGATACTTCGATCTGTACGATCCCCCGGCAGACGTTAGCTGCGTGGACCTAGACACCAACACCATTTCTCAGTAAGTACCCGCCGGGGGTGTTACTCCAATCTGCTCTTTGTTTGGATTATGGTAGGGAGACGTCGGTCTGCCGATGGTATTTGGGGAGCGCTCACTGCGTGCGGCGCATCGGGGGGGGCGGCGGCGGGAGGGAGAGAAAGAGGAAGGGAAGAGAAATTGTCGGATTAGACAATTTTTAGACTGTGAGCCCACTGTTGGGTAGGGACTGTTGGATAGGGACTGTCTCTATATGTTGCCAACTTGTACTTCCCAAGCGCTTAGTACAGGGCTCTGCACACAGTAAGCGCTCAATAAATACGATTGATTGATTAGACATCTTGCAAGAGATGTGATTTGAAGATGAGAATGATGAGCCCAAGAGCAGGAGGTAGTCAATCAGGAGGATGGTATTTTAATTCCAAATCAAAAGAAACCAATTTCACTTCAGAGTGTTTTTCTTTTGTTGCCAGAAACACGTTCTTCATATATTGGATTTTATTTGCACAACCTCGGTTTTCTCTTGCCCGTTTTTTCCCCATGTATCAGGGAACCATTCTGAAAGTAGTGAAGTGCAGTGAAGCAGCATGACTTTTAGACTGGGAGCCCACTGTTGGGTAGGGACTGTCTCTATATGTTGCCAATTTGTACTTCCCAAGCGCTTAGTACAGTGCTCTGCACACAGTAAGCGCTCAATAAATACGATTGATGATGATGACTTAGTGGATAGAGCCTGGGCCTGGCATCAGAAGGGTTTGAGTTCTTAGCTCTTCCACTCATCTACTGTGTGACCCTGGGCAAGTCACTTCACTTCTCTGCCCCTCAGTTACCTCATCTGTAAAATGGGATTAAGACTGTGAGCTCCAGGTGGGACATGGGCTGTGTCCAACTTTTAGTTAACCTCGTATCTACCCCAGCGCTTAGTACAATACGTGGCACACAGTAAGCACTTAACAGATACAGTTTAAGAAGAAAAAAGTAATATAGCTAGTAAATCGTGTTGTTAATTTGCAATTCCAGAATTGGAGACAAGAAAAATATTGCCTGGAAGATTCTCCCCAAGAAACCTTGCAAAAATCTGATGAATACATTGAACAGTTTGCATCAGCAACTGGCCAAATGTAAGTGAATAAACTGAAGTTATTTTAGATAAGCTTCCTTGTTCCAAAACTAGTTCTAATTGATTGGGGCTGATTTGTAGGTAGATTTACTTTTCTATTTTTCTATGCAAAATACACATTGAATACATAGTTAATATATTTATATTTAGTCCTGTGTGGCCTAGTGGAAAGAGCCCGGGCCTAGGAATCAGAGACCCTAGGTTCTAATTCTGACTCTGCCCACTAGCCTGCTGTGTGACCTTGGATAAGTCACTTCACTCCTCTGGGTCTCAGTTCCCTCATCTGCAAAATGGGGATTCAATACCTGTCCTCCCTCCTATTTCGATTGTGAGCCCCATGTGGGACCTGATGATCTTCTAACCACCCCAGCACTTAGTACAGTTCTTGGCACATAGTAAGCGCTTAACAAATACCACGATTATTATCATTATCTTTACTAGTTCCCCAAAATGTTCGGGCATTCACACCATCGAAAAGGCCATTGACCTTTAAGGCAACCTCTATTGAAAGAAATAAACTTTTAAAAATGATCGTGATTGCAATGTCTGGGTTGGGAGGGCATTAACATTCTTTCAACTCCAAGAATGAATCTTGAGAAAATTCCCTTAGAACCTTAAACGTTCACAGAATAGAGCTGCCAAAATTATACTAATCGAGATGGCAATGGATTTAAGACGGGACACGTTTAAGTGGAGGGATTAAGCAGAGTGTGTTCTGGCAGTGTTCCAGAGAGGATGACAAGATGTTTTAACGCTAATGTATTTAGCTGATCACACGGGGAATTATAATGGCTCCCCCAGATCTGTCGGTTGACTCAAGAAGTGGGAGAAATTAAAGCGGGGTGGTGAGGCGGGCGAGGAGAAACTCAGAAACAAGAGGAGAACGAAACCTGTAGCTAAGCCGTGGGAATATGTGGCTTTATTGCGGAGTGCCATTTCTACATTTAAGTGTTTTTCCAGAGCCCTCTTCCTTTAAGAGCAAATTTCAGGTGGGAGATTTTTCCCTCTCCCTCTCTGGGTACAGCCACTATAAAAGAGTATTCTGTTTTGTTTGGGTGTAATAGAAGACCCTCATGACTTTTTTCTGAAACGGAATTTCCAACCCAAAATGGAAGCCTGTTTGACTCCGAAGGAGGAACAATTTGGGTAGATTTTAAAATGGTCTGTTTCCATGAAAAGATTCACTTCCTAAATCTATAATGGAGCGCCCTGACTTTCTCTTTTAATGGTATTTGTTAAGCCCTTACTCTGTGCCAGGCACTGTATTAAGCGCCGGGGTAGGTACAGGCTAACTAGGTTGGACACAGTCCACGACCCACATGGGGCTCACAGTCTTATTCCCCATTTTACAGATGAGGTAAATGAGGCCCAGGGAAGTTAAGTGACTTGCCCAAGGTCTACAGCTGAGAAGCGGCCACACTGCGTCTCCAGCTTGTATTCAAAATGGGGCTGACAAGTCAATCGATCAGTGGTATTCCCTGCCCGTAACGGGACGTAAAATATGAGCCGTCCGCTGCGCTGACCGCTGTCGGGTTTTCTTTGAACCGTTGCGATGACCACTATGGTGTCTCCTTTGAACTTGAAATTTTGAGAGAGCACTAACTCGGAGTCGGTTTCCAGTGCAGCAAAGACCAAGGGAAGATGGATTAATGGATTTGGCAATGAATGACTATGATTTCAACTTGGGAAAGAAGCTGCACGTGTTAGACATGGAGATCCAAGAAGCGTTTTTGGGTTTCATGGCCTCGATATTAAAAGGTTACCGGTCCTTCCTCCGGCCAATAACGCAAGCCCCATCTGAGACCGCCACAGACGCGAGTTCCCTTTTTGAGCTCCAAGGTAAGTTGGTGAAACCTTTTCCACTCTTGGCGTCCCTGATGATTTTGGGGAGTTGATCGACAACGCCGAACACTTAGCCTTTAGGATGTCCATTTCCTCTTTCGGAACACCAGAGCACACTTACGTTCTGGAATCAGAAGTGTATTTCTACACTGTGTTCTCTCCCGAGCACCTTGGTTGTAGTGAAATCAACAAATACAAATCAAATGAAATACGGATGAGTAGACATCCGGTCCCCGTATAAACCTTTCGTCGCCTTGGGGTTTAGATCGGAAATCTTAGTGACAGATAGGCAAGCAATACACTGCAGAAGTAAGGCAGAGAGAAAACGAGTTTGGTAAATGAGTGGCTTATTTTTTGACTTAAAAACGGCAATGCTGTTTCACGACCGAAGCATTTCAAAAACGGTGTTAGGGCTCCGTTCGAACAGGCGATCTGAACGTTGGTTCTCCTGACTCTCTGTGCATTCGTGTTCAACAGGTTTCTTAAAAAGCAGGGATCGCTCTCAGCAAAAATTCTATACCTTGATGACCAAAACACAAATGTTTATTCGTTTCATTGAGGAGTGTTCCTTTGTCAGTGACAAAGATGCAAGTTTGGCATTTTTTGATGACTGTGTGGATAAAGTAAGTACCATCCGACTGTATTGTTTCTACAAATAACTCTACCCTGTTTGGTGTAAACAGTTACAGTGAACACAACGAGTGTATTATCGAGAGTTTGTTCCAACTCTTGTTTGCCCTTAGGGCCCCAAGTCACTTGTTACCCCTCAGCCCAGTAATTGGATTCTTCTTGTCTCCTGCCGATTGTACAAGTCTTATTTAACCCTCAAACACAACTGTTAATGAACTAGCGAAGAGTATGTCGCGTTTCAGAACCGAGCCTTTTCCAAATATTTAGCAGTGGCTACGTAGTGCGGCGAAAAAAAGGCGCTGCTACCCGTGGGGTCCTGCAAAATGTATTGCAGTGATTTTTTTTTTCCGACTTACTTTCTTTTGAGTTCCACAACCTTCCTACCCCATTGAGGTGTGGTAAGTTTCCCTGTTCTTCCTCCCATCTTTCAATAGAAAATCCAACAGTGGTGTCACTGGGCCTGCAGCAAATAATAATAATAATAACAGTGGTATTTGTTAAGCGCTTACTTACATGCCAGGCTCTAGACACTGAACTAATCCAGCTGGACCTTCTGATGCCTAGGCCCGTGCTCTATCCGTTAGGCCACACTTCTTCCGTCTCCCAAGCGCTCAGCTCAGTGCTCTGCACCCAGTAAGCATTCCATAAACACCACTGATGGACGGATTGATCTCAGAAGCAGGGCGGGTTGGGAGTGTAGAAGAATGGAGGGCGATGGGCTGCCAACCTCTGGTAATCTGGGCCTGTTTGGGGGTTCTGTATTCGTAGTAAACCAGTGTCACCAAGAAGTCAGTCCGTGGAATTTATTGAGCACGAGAGGCCTAATGTCTGGTGGGGATGCGGGTGTTAAAATCAAAAAGCGGCATGGCGTAGTGGATTGACCACGAGCCTGGGAGCTAGAAGGATCTAGGTTCTAATCCCGGCTCTGTCACTTGTCTGCTGGATGACCTTAGGTAGGCGACTTCACTTCTCTGTGCCTCAGGTCCCGCATCTGTAAAATGGGGGATAAGACTGTGAGCCCTCTGGGGGACATAAACTGTGTCCAACCTGAACAGTGACCGGCGTGTACAAGGCGCTCAACAAATATCGTGGTGGTGGGGGGACAAAATTCTGGATATGGACATAAATGCTGTGGGGCTGAGGGTGGGGCGGGATGTCAAAGGCTTCAACAATGCGGATCCAAATGCCCGTAGTTGACACAGGGATAGAGGAAGCGAATAGAGGGGAAGGCTTCTCAGAGGAGATGTGATTTCAGTAAGGTTTGGAAGGTGAGGAGAGTTGGTCGTCTGTCAGATATGAAGCGGGGGGTCGGGCGGAGAGAGATGAAGGGTCAGAGGCGGGATGGGGGCGAGGGGCGAGGGGTCAGCGGTGAGACGGGAGATATTGAAGAACGGGGAGTAGCGTGGCGTTATCGGAGTCAAGTGAGGATACCCTCCCTTAGTGTCTCTCTCACGATCCCCACGATCAGTCAGTCATTTATTGAGCGCTTACTGTGTGCAGAGCACCGTACTAAGCACTTGGGAGAGTACACTGTGACAGACACATTCTAGACTGTGAGCCCACTGTTGGGTAGGGACCGTCTCTTTATGTTGCCAACTTGGACTTCCCAAGCGCTTAGTACAGCGTGGCTCAGTGGAAAGAGCCCGGGCTTGGGAGTCAGGGGTCATGGGTTTGAATCCCGCCTCTGCCACATGTCTGCTGTGTGACCTTGGGCAAGTCAGTTAACTTCTCTGAGCCTCAGTTCCCTCATCTGTAAAATGGGGGTTAAGACTGTGAGCCCCACGTGGGACAACCTAATCACCTTTGTATCCCCCCCAGCGCTTAGAACAGTGCTTTGCACATAGTAAGCGCTTAACAAATGCCAATATTATTATTATTATTACAGAGCTCTGCACACAGTAAGTGCTCAATAAATATGATTGAATGAATGAGTGAATTCCCTGCCCACAGCGAGCTTATAATGGCATTTATTATTAAGCACTTACTATGTGCAAAGCACTGTTCTAAGCGCTGGGGAGGTTACAGGGTGATGAGGTTGTCCCACGGGGGGCTCAGAGTCTTAATCCCCATTTTCCAGATGAGGTAACTGAGGCCTAGAGAAGTGAAGTGACTTGCCCAAAGTCACACAGCTAACAAGTGGCGGAGCCGGGATTTGAACCCATGACCTCTGACTCCAAAGCCCGGGCTCTTTCCACTGAGCCACGCTGCTTCTCTAGCTTGTAGCTATAGTCTAGCTTATAGTCTATAGTTTATAGTCTAGAGGGGGAGACAGGCGTTAATAGAAATAAATAAAATTACAGATATGGACATAGGTGCTGTGGGGCTGGGAGGGGGATGAATAAAGCATCCCACAGCATCCAATCCAGGGCACCGCACACTAAGCGCTCAGTAAATACTGTTAATTAAGAAGTGTATGAGTTTATTGCTTCAAACTGTAAGATCCTTGTGGGCACATCTAGCAACTGTGTTGTATTGAACTTCCCCAAATGCTTAGTACAGTGCTCAGTGCACAGTATGTGCTCACTAGATATGTCTTTTTCACAGTATTTGTTCAGCAACTACTACGATGAGAAGCAGCGTAGCTCAGTGGAAAGAGCCCGGGCTTTGGAGTCAAGAGGTCTGGGTTCAAATCCCGGCTCCGCCAAATGTCAGCTGTGTGACTTTGGGCAAGTCACTTAACATCTCTGTGCCTCAGTTACCACATCTGGAAAATGGGAGTTAAGACTGTGAGCCCCCTGTGGGACAACCTGATTCATTCATTCAGTTTAATCGTATTTATTGAGCGCTTACTGTGTGCAGAGCACTGATCCCCTTGTAACCTCCCTAGCGCTTAGAACAGTGCTTTGCACATAGTAAGCGCTTAACAAATATTATCATTATTATTATTACAGTGCCAAACACCGTACTAAGCAATAGATGGATTGATCCGTAAAGTCGTCTTAAGGTGATTTTTCTCAGTTTTCTCCAATCCCTGGAAAGTTGAGGATTTATATCCCTTGGACCGAGATTTTTGTCTTCAGTTGTTGAAGTCGATAGCTTGGATTTGGGTTGCTTATCCAAAGAGATGGGGAAATGCGTCTTTTCTTTTTTTAAACAAGACACAGTTCAACTTTCGGTAGACAAAGTTAGTCTCTATTACCTGGCCAGGTGATGCTGTGAAGGAGAGAAACAACGTGGCCTAGTGGATAGAGTGTGGGCCCGGGGGTGAGTTGGTCCCGGCTTAGCCACTTGCCTGCTGTGTGACCTAGGGCAAGTCACTTCATTTCTCAATTTCTCAATTACCTCCCCTGTAAAACGGGGATTACGGCTGCGAACCCCATTTAGGACATGGACTGTGTCCAACCTGATTAGCTTCTAGCTACCCCAGGGCCTAGAACAGTGCCTGGCCTTTAGTCAGTGCTTAACAAATACCAGAAAGAAAAGAGAGGGACATTTTTGCCTCTTAATTTTGTCTTTGTCCCAGAAAAGAGAACACCAGCTTTACAGCAAAATCTTGGGCTACTTCATTTCCCTCGATTTTAGCGGATCACCTTGAAAAATCAGGCCTCGTTAGATCGGAGGAAATACCAGACCTACTTGTCATCTCGTGAAGAGCCCGGGACATTATGTGCGGTGACAGTGATGCATTGTATAATTAATGCGGGAGGGCTAGGATTTCCTTAAAGTAGGTCACCGGCTGGTCTTTGCGCAGGAACGAAGCCGGACGACCATTAGAATTGTTCCCTGTGGGTTAGATGTCCCGAAGGAGAAACAATGCCCCGAAAATATAGGAGGTGGCATGAATTTTGATTCGCCAGAAGCCATGGTACTTCTGAAATATGGTATTTTATCCATGCTGTCACTAGAAAATTTGAATTCTTCACACTGTTCTCCCTCCTACTTAATTTGTGAGCCCCATGTGGGACCTAATGATCTCTCCCAGTGCTTAGTACAGTGCTTGGCACGTAGTAAGCGCTTCACAAATGCCACAGTTACTATTATTATTATTGAATCCAGAAGGTTTAAGGCAGTTTGTTTTAGTCATTAATCACCCCCCTCCCCTACCCCGCCCCGTGAAACATCACCACTGGAGCACAAGTTTGTAGAGTTGTCGTGTTGCCTTGACTGGCTGCTTGGTTTGCGGGGCTGAGAAAATGGTAGCGGGAAGTGGCCTACAAGCGAGAACGAACTAAAATATAACGAATGTTCCCGTATATATGTTTGTACATATTTATTACTCCATTTATTTTACTTGTACCTATCTATTCTATTTTTTTATTTCTATTTTATTTTGTTAGTATGTTTGGTTTTGTTCTCCGTCTCCCCCTTCTAGACTGTGAGCCCACTGTTGGGTAGGGACCGTCTCTAGATGTTGCCAATGTGGACTTCCCAAGCGCTTAGTCCAGTGCTGTGCACACGGTAAGCGCTCCGTAAATACGATTGATTGATTGATAAGGGAACTGAGACCCCAACATCACCAGAGCGGGGCTGAAGTGTCCAAAGGACCACCCGGTTTTCAGGTAGAGTGGGTGGTGTGTGTCAGTAAGCAAGTGCTTAAGACCAAAGGAGGAATGAAATGGTTGGTTTGTGATCCATCCGGACAGATAAAAGTAGCGATCGGATTGTGTTCTGCTGGGCCTGGGATCAGAGAGGGCAGGAATCTTCTCCCATTCCCTTCTGCGTCGCCCTGGCACTTGCATTCGCACCTTTTATTCACCCCATCCTCAGCGCTCCTGTACATATCTGTAATTTATTTAAATTAAAAGCCTGCCTCCCCCTCTAGACGGTAAGGGAATCTCTTCCAACTCTGTTATATCGTACTCTCCCGAGTGCTTAGTACAGTGCCCTGCGCAAAGGAAGCACTCAACGAATGGATCGACCGAGAGGCTTGTATTTGAATAAAGTTTCTTTTGGGGGCTGCCTGTAAAGAACCATTTGTTCTCATTGCCAATACTTTGGATTTAGGAAGCCTTGTGACTAATTAGCAGCCGTTTCATGAATCTGGGTTTAGACTTTTCTTAATTATTACAAGGATTCCTTTCACGCGTTTTTAATGCAACTGTGAATGGCTGGTCAAAGAACGAGATAGGAGTTGGATTTTTCACCAATTGAGACGGATGTCGCTTTGCCTTCTTTACGGCAGAACTCTTGAATAGATGTAGTGGTATTTATTGAGGTTCTACCGAGACTGAATAGATGTAGTGGTATTTAGTAATAATATAATAATAATAATGGCATTTATTAAGCGCTTACTATGTGCAAAGCACTGTTCTAAGCTCTGGAGAGGTTACAAGTTGATCACGTTGTCCCACGGGAGGCTCCCAGTCTTCATCCCCATTTTCCAGATGAGGTGACTGAGGCACAGAGAAGTTAAGTGACTTGCCCAAAGTCACACAGCTAATTGGCGGAGCCGGGATTTTGTACCCATGACCTCTGACTCCAAAGCCCGGGCTCTTTCCCACTGAGCCACGACTTTGAGCCCTCACGTGGGACAGGGACTATGTCCAAGCCGATTTGCTTATATCCACCCCGGCGCTCTGTATAGTGTCTGGCCCATAGAAGTGCTTAACAAATACCACTATTTTTACTATTATTATTAATAATAATAATAATAAATAATACAACAAAAACACAAGGACTCACTCCCTGTCCACAGGGAGTTTACACTATAATGGCAGTGACAGACTTAGAACTCTCTAATAGTGGAAATGATAAACTCGAGTCTTAATTGAAAGTTCGTAGAAGTATTTTTAATAATAATAATGGCATTTGTTAAGCGCTTACTGTGTGCAGAGTTTACTAGTATCTGGTAAGCACTTACTGTGCTCCAGGCAGTATACTAAGCACTGGGGTAGATTCAGGTTAGGCAGGTTGGACACAATCCATTTCCCACGTGGTCCGACAGTATTAATTCCCATTTTATAGATGAGTTAACTGAGGCACAGAGAAGGGAAGCGACTTGGCCAAGGTCACACGGCCATAGCATTATGGCTTATAGCTCTGTTGTAGCTACAATTGTTACGAGATCGAACACCTTCCCTGTCAGCAGTCTGTTTCTTTCCAGATGAGGAAACTGAGGCCCAGAGAGGTTGTGACTTGCCCAAGGTCACGCCGTCAGCCAGTGGTAGAGCCGCCCCCCTTAATCCCTCTGCTCTTCCACTGGACCACACTGCTTCCCTAAGCGTACATACAGATATGCGCGAGAAGGTTACAATGAGCATCAAGAAATAAAAATTTAGAAGTGCGAGAGGCACCTGAAGAGTTGAAAAGATTTGAGGGACTGATGAAGAGTCAGGGAATCTTGTTAGAAGAGGGGGGATTTTTAAGAGGGCTTTGGAGGGGCGGCGGGAGGGCCGAGTTCGAGCGAATTTGTTGGGGAAGGGAGGTCCAGGCAAGCCGTGACTCTGTTGTACATCCCGTCTATTTTCCTAGTGGTGAAATAAGCAAGGCAGGAAGGATATGTGATGGAAAAATAGGATTTAACCGCACTATAGAATCGCAGCAAGCAGAATGAGTCATTCACCCTTGGTTTTTTAGAAGCAGAGTGATTGTTCCCCGTGTCGTCTTCAGAATTGTCAGGGAGGAGCTTACGTCTTTAAAGTTATTCTCAAAGGTTAATTTTTTAAGTGGGCTTCTCCCAGACTTGCAGTCATTTTTTTTTTTTAAGAACCACGCTTAAGACTTGATGGGAAGATCCTTCCAGATTTCAGGACGATTGTAATCAGGCGAATGAAGTTACCGATCTGCGTAAACAGCTGCTGCGCTCCTCGACTGAATTCAGAATGTTTTAAATTCCTTCCTGCCCACGATTTAGCCCAACCTGTTCGAGTGGAAATCAATTCGTCAGGGGACCCGGGTTCTAATTCTGGCTCTTCCACCCGCCTGCTGTGAGGCCTCCGGCCAATCACTTAACTTCTCCGTGCCCGTTTCCTCGTGTGTAAAATGGGAATTGAATCCTTGCCGTCCCTCGACGGGGCACGCCATGTGTCCGATCTGAAGACGTCGTGTCTATCCCCGGAGTTTAGTTCAGTGCCTGGCATGTTGTAAGCGCTTAGCAAAGGTCACATTCAGTAGAAGTAGTAGTGTGCAAAGTAATATTCATCATATAATGGTAATTGTGATATTTTTAAGTGCTTACAATGTGCCGAGTACTGTGCTAAGCCCTGGGGTAGATATTAATCAGGTTGGACACAGTCTCTGTCCCACGTGAGGCTCACGGTCTATTTGAAGTTGAGGTTGAGACGCATTATTTGGAGGAACGAAGAGCAGCGCTTTTTAATCCTGTCCTCTACTGCACTTCTTTGGTCCAAAGCCTTGGCTCCAGGGAGCCCATTGAAAAAAATGAATATAATAGCATAGTTCAAGGAACAGCTGCCTAAGAAACACATGAAAAGCAACGTGGCTTAGTGGATAGAGCCCGGGAGTCAGAAGGACGTGGGTTCTAATTTCGGCTCTGCCACTTGTCTGCTGTGTGGCCTTGAGCAAGTCACTTTACTTCTCTGGGCCTCAGTTACCTCATCTATAAAACGGGGATGAAGACGGTGAGCCCTGTGTGGGTGAATGGACTGTATAATAATAATAATGGCATGGATTAAGTGCTTACTATGTGCAAAGTACTGTTCTAAGCGCCGGGGAGGTTACAAGGTGATCAGGTTGTCCCACGGGGGGCTCACCGTCTTCATCCCCGTTTTCCAGATGAGGTAACTGAGGCACAGAGAAGTGAAGTGACTTGCCCAAGGCCACACAGCTGACGGTTGGCGGGGCCGGAGTTTGAACCCATGACCTCTGACTCCAAAGCCCGGGCTCTTTCCACTGAGCCGTGCTGCTTCTACTGATTAGCTTGTATCTACCCCAGTACTTAGTAATAATAGTAATAATAATAATAATAACATGTGGTATTTGTTAAGCACTTACTGTGTGCCAGGCACTGTATTAAGCGCTGGGGTGAATACAAGTAAATCGGCATGGATACAGTCCCTGTCCCACAGTTGGCAGAACCGGGATTAGAACCCAGGTCCAGAACCCGGCCAGACTTCTTCCCTAGTGTAGTGGCCTAGCGGATAGCGCTTAGTACAGTGTCGGCACCATTGATTTACTCTCCCAAACGCTTACTACAGAGCTGTGGACACAGTAAGTGCTCAATAAATATGACTGACTGATTAACGAATACCTTAAAATATATATATTTCTATTTATGTATTTTAACACTACTGATGTCTGTCTACTTGTTTTGTTGTCCGTCTCCCCACTTCTAGGCTGTGAACCCATTGTTGGGTAGGGATGGTCTCTAACTGTGGCTGAATTATACTTTCCAAGCGCTTAGTTCAGTGCTCTGCCCGCAGTAAGCGCTCAATAAATACAGCTGAATGAATGAATATATTTGTTAATCAAAATATATATATTGTACGGCATTTGTTTAAGCTATACATTGCATTGTCTGGTGAGAAAGAATTAAGCTTTTGGTACTAGCCATCTGGCTTTGTGATTCAGCCGTAATTCTAATTATCGCGGCTGAAAGGGGCAGGGGATTGTTCTGGTGTACTCTCCCGAGCGCTTAGTGCAGTGCTGTGCACACAGCAGGCGCTCAATAAATACGACCGAGTGAATGAAGGGGAGCCCAGGGACGCGGGCTGCGTGCGGCCGTTGATTCTCCCCTGACTGTCCTCTCCTCCTGACCCGTGCAGGTGGATATGGATAAGACCGGTGAGACGCGACTCATAGAGTTAGATGAATCGTACAAAAGCGAGCACACGGTTTTCATCACGCCCCCGGAGATCCCGCACCTGCCCAACGGAGAAGAGCTCCCTTTGCAGTACAGGTATTTTCCGGCACAAAATACACGGCCCTGAAAGAAAAGCCCGACTTTTATGTCGCCCAAATCTCCGGGCGGTAAGCACATTTGGAGCCCAAAAGGCATTAAACAGATATCTATCAATCAACCAGTGATAATCACGTGTGCGTCCTACTAAGCGCTCGGGAGAAGACAGTATAAAGTGGGTAGACACATTCCCTGCCCACAACGAGTTTATAGTCTAGAGAAGCAGCGTGGCCTAATGGATAGAGCCCGGGCCTAGGAGTCTGAAGGACCTGGGTTCGAATCCTGCCTCCACAACTTTTCTGCTGTGTGACCTTGGGGAAATCACTTCACTTCTCTGTGCTTCAGTTACCTCACCTAATGGGGATTAAGACTGTGAAGCCCCGTGTGGGGACGTGAGTGTGTCCGACCTGACTTGCTTGTGTCCACCCTAGCGCTTAGTACAGCCCCGGGCACTTTACAGGGGCCGTTGAGAAGCAGCGTGGCTCAGTGGAAAGAGCCCGGGCTTTGGAGTCAGAGGGCATGGGTTCAAATCCCAGCTCCGCCACTTGTCAGCTGTGTGACTTTGGGTAAGTCACTTCTCTGGGCCTCAGTTCCCTCATCTGTAAAATGGGGATGAAGACTGTGAGCCCCACGTGGGACAACCTCATCACCTTGTAACCTCCCCAGTGCTTAGAACAATGCTTTGCACATAGTAAGCGCTTAATAAATGCCATCATCATCATTATTATTATTATTAACAAACACCACCATTTTTTTTAGAGGGGATATAGAGGCCAAACGTTTAGAATCCCTAACACGTTCATCTGAAGTTGCTACGGTGTGCATTTTCTTTTTTCAAATTTTCTCTTCCACATACTGGTGAAATGCAGTTAGATGGAAGCTAATGCACAGTACTGATTTTCCTTGTTTTATATTGCGCAGGGAGCACATCTGCTAGCTCTGTTGTATGCTCCCAAGCGTGTAGTACGGTGCTTTGCACATAGTAAGTGCTCAGTGAATCCCCGTGATTGATTGATAGAAAATTCCCATTTTTGTCACTACACTGAAGTTCATTTCTTCAAAGTAAGCCTTTTAAAGGATTAAACACATTTCTAATGATTATTTATTTTAGACTGTGAGCCCACTGTTGGGTAGGGACTGTCTCTATATGTTGCCAATTTGTACTTCCCAAGCGCTTAGTACAATGCTCTGCACATAGTAAGCGCTCAATAAATACGATTGATGATGATGATGATGATTATTTAGGGGCCTTGATGTTGCCTGCTGTTCATTTGAAAAGGAGTTAGCTTTCCAGGGATTTCTCATAGTGGTTTCAATAAGCGCTTTGTACAGTGCTTTGCACACAGTAAGTGCTCAATAAATACGACTGAATGAACGAGTGAATGAATGAATCAACGCTAATAAAGCTTGAATGAGTGAATGAATGAATCAACGCTAATAAAGCTTGAATGAGTGAATGAATGAATCAACGCTAATAAAGCTTATCCAAGTTAATTCAACAGAGTGTCTTATTGGGAAGAAACTGTTAGTGTAGTCTTTGCTTGTCAGTCAACAAGAACTTATTTTACTTTTTTCGCTGCACATTATTCATTTAGTACACACGTTACTCAGACACGTTCCCTGCCCGTAACGAGCTTCCAGTCTAAAGCATCAATACCTCGTTGGGTTTTGTGGTAAAATAGCTAGGTTTCCTCCTTACTCCATTGTCCCTGAAGACTTGAGTGTTGTGTCCTTCCCTAGCGCTTAGTACAGTGCTCTGCACACAGTGAGCGCTCAATAAATACGATTGAATGAATGAATGAATGTCCTTAAAGAACATTGAGCCCTCTGGAGTCCTTGGCTGTTTTATTAAATTTAGCTTGTCGCCGTCCACCCTTACCACAACCACATTTGTCATTCCCTTAGATGATTGGGGCTCTTGGCAGTCTGGGTTTGTGACCCAGAAAGATGGCCTACTGGATGGGACCTGGGTTCTAATCCTGGCTCCGCCACCTGTCTGCTCCGTGACCTTGGGCAAATCACTTCACTTCTCTGGGCCTCAGTGACCACATCCGTCAAATGGGGATTAAGATGTGGGATAGGGACTGTGTTCAGCTTAACCTGTATCTACCCTAGTGCTCAGAAAAGTGCTTGGCACATAGTAAGCACTTAACAAGTACCATAATCATTATTACTATTGTCATCATTATTATGTAAAACTATTTGAAAAGGTTTTTTTGGTGGGGGTTTCTGAGGCAGGGGTTCTCCCCAGTCTGCGTAAATAATTGTGGTATTTTGTACAAGGAGTCAGTTGCCTTTCTTTTAGCTGTCTTGCGAATTCCCGGACCTGGACTGTGGCATTTGTTAAGCGCTTACTATGTGCCTGGCACTGTACTAAGCAGTGGGCTGGATACAAGCAAATCGAGTGGACATGAGTGAGGCATTCCTAAATATTACCTGAAGGCAGCAGGCACTAGCCCAGAAAGCTTTTTAGGGGTGTCACACAGGCTGATCCAGTCAGGGCAGCCCCGGGGAATTCCAGGGTGTTCTTCTTCTATCGTTGTGCCTTAATAAGCGACGGTTTTATTTTCTTTTTCAGCTATAATGGATTTCCCGTGCTGAAGGCGGATTTGTTCGAGAAGCCAGAGGGGTTCCTTCAAATGAGAAATAGCAAACTGTCCACCAAAGCCAGTAGCCCCAATAACCCCTCGCCCATGTTCCGAAGAACCAAACAGGTGATTTGAAATAGCTGCAGACTCCATAAGCTCATCGCCCCAGGCCCGAGAAAATATCTTGAACGACTAGATGGGCCTCCCCAATCCTATCTCTCTCTTCCCCACTCCCAGCCATCCTGGCACCTGCCGACGCGTAGAAAATGAGAGCGCGTAGCAGTCGGGGCTCGGAACGGGCAGCAGGCTTAGAGACTGCCAAGTCCGCCCGGTTCCACTTTGGAATCATAAGCGATGTGGCTCTTAGCGTTGTATTTGGGAGAAGATTCGGGACGCTGTGCCATAACAGTCAAGCAAGGACCTCACCGAGGTGACGGTCACGGCGATATTTAAATCCACTCTGTAATTGGATTATAAAATCCTCCCTGGCAGGGGGCCCGTGTCTTCTGCTCTTATCACGCCAACTGAGTCCGACGTCCTTTGCAGTTTTGGGACTAGTGATGGTCACAGAAATAGTTGTCCTTTGGGGTCAAAGATGAGGCCCTTGACTGCTCTGTCTATTCATGTCAGGGGGTGAGTGTAATTGAAGAGATTGAGGAGCCAGCCCTGCCCACCCCTCAGTACTGTCCTTTTGATTTGGGGCTGAAGTGAGTCAGCCCTGGTAGCCGCTTTGTTTTGGCTTTGGGGCTTTTGATTCACGGTGTAAGCGACTCCTTTGCTCAGAGTGAACTTCCCCATTCTTACCGTCGCCATGCCGATAAGTTCTCTGCTGCTTCCAGCGATTCACATCTTCTAAAGATGTGGTTTCTGGTGTCTTAAAAATGGTTCCTTCTCTGCTGTCTTACGGTGAGCATGAGAGCCAGTGTGGTCCAGTGGAAAGAGCTTGGGATTGGGAGTCAGGGGATCCAGGGCTTGCTCTGCTAGTAGCCAGCTGAGTGACCTTAGCCAAGTCACTTAACCCCTTTGTTCCTATGTCTCCTGGCCAGTAACGTGGAGAGAGGAGTCTGCCCACGGGTACTGTGAGGCTGCCTGCCGTGAAGTAGCTGATGTGAAACCCATGATTGCTACACAATCAGTCAATCAGTTGTATTCATTGAGCGCTACCTGTGTGCCGAGCACTGAACTAAGCGCTTGGGAGAGGACAACACAACAATGTAACAGACCTATTCCCTGCCCACAATGAGCTTATAGTCTCGAGGGGGAGACAGACGTTAATATAAATCAGTAAATTCCAGATACGGGCCTAAGGGCTGTGGGGCTGAGGTGGGAGCGAGTCAGGGCGATGCAGAAGGGAGTGGGAGAAATGAGGGCTTAGGGAAGGCCTCCTGGAGGTAGTATCGTGGTTTCATCGGGATCGTGGCTACCTCTTCTTTTCATGTTTCCACATGGCAGTTGCCACCACGCCTTTCCCTGTCCCGCATCCATGTCCGGTCCAGTAAGGCTTCGATGCTGGCTGATTGACGTTGTTCACTTAAGACCCATTGAAGTCACTCACCTGTAGCACCGAGACGGCTATGTGCAGTTCAAGTCCACCATGCCTTGGGGGATGTTCCGATTACAAGCACCTCGCTTTAGCTCTGACCCCGTCCAACTCCAACCTAGTGGGAAAAGCACGAGATGGGACCGTCAGTAGTCTCACCATTTGCCGGGTGACCTCGGGCAAGTCGCCTAACTTTTCTGGGCTTCAGTTTCCTCATCTGTAAAAGGGGAGTAGAGTATGTGCTCGCCCTCTCCCCTAGACCGTGAGCCCTGGGTAAAACAGGGACTCTGTCTGGTCTGATTGACTCGTATCGAGCCCAGCGCTTTAGGCACAGAGCAAACGCTTAATAAATTCCGCCAGTATTACTACTTTTCTGGATGACCGCCATCCACTTGTCAGTCGTATTTATGGAGCGCTTACTGTGTGCAGGGGACTGGACTAAGCACTTGGGAGAGTACAATATAACAGTAAATAGACACATTCCCTGCCTGCAATGAGCTTACTCTTATCAAATCGTTAGATTTGGCATTCTGTGACACAATGGGCACTTTCTCACTATCGGGTAAGTTTCTAATAGCTTTGTGGGACCCCTCAAACCACGGGTGTCCATGCCACAACGGGGAGGAGGAGCTGGCCCCCTACAACTCTCTGAACCGGACCCCGAGATCCCAGCTCTTGGAAAAGACCTGAGTTTCCAGTCCGGGCTGGGAAGACCCAACCTGGTAGCTTTCTGACCTGGCCCCATCCAGACCTCCCCACCGCCATGAAATCCCAGCCCTCTTTTGCCCTCACACTCAAAATACAAAGTCGGCACTTCAGCAACCAGCCACCGCCCCCGGGTACGTTTGGGATTCTCTGTGTGCCGGAATCCGTGAAGAAAAGTGTCTTTTCAGAGTCATTAACGGAACGCCTCGTCTTTTTCCAGGAAATTAGGTCGGCCCATAGAGTAGCCAAACGGTATTCCTCCATCCCTCAGATGTGGTCAAGGTGCTTGCTGCGCCACTGCTACGGCCTGTGGTTTATCTGCCTTCCCGCCTACGTGAAAGTCTGCCACTCCAAAGTCCGAGCACTGAAAACGGCCTATGACGTCCTGCGGAAAATGCACGCCAAGAAGATCGATCCCCCGGACGAGGTAACCGGCAGTCGGGCGGTTTCATCTCAGGAGGAACCGCTCCCCGTCCCCGGCAGCCGGGCGGCTTCCCCCCATCCTCCCCCGGCTCCAGCCCGATCGGACGGTAACGGGATTGATCGTCTTTCAGGTGTGCTACCGAGTCCTCATGCAGCTGTGTGGTCAGTACGGCCAGCCGGTGCTAGCGGTACGGGTCCTCTTTGAGATGAAAAAAGCCGGCATCGACCCCAATGCCATCACCTACGGCTATTACAATAAGGTAACTTCGCCCTGGGGCGGGGAACGGGGGAAGGAGGAGGCTTCACGTTTTTGGTTGGTTGAACGCCGATTTCAGCGGTAAGAGGAGACGGGAGAAGCCATTCATATTCATGCCAGTGGCCCTGGAGTTGTCTCTGTAAATTCTTTATACAGTCACATGGGATCAATTAACGCAGTTCACTGCACCCCAGAGTGGACACTCAATAAATACCATTATTACTACTTTGGACCACCTGTTTAGTTCAGTTGGTCAATCGATGGTATTTATTGAGCGCTTACTACTACTACTAATAATGACGGTATTTGTTAAGCACTTACTATGTGCAAAGCACTGTTCTAAGCGCTGGGGGGATACAAGGTGATCAGGTTGTCCCACATGGGGCTCCCAGTCTTAATCCCCATTTTGCAGATGAGGAAACTGAGGCCCAGAGAAGTGAAGTGACTTGCCCAAAGTCACGCAGCTGACAATCGGTGGAGCCGGGATTTGAACCCATGACCTCTGACTCCAAAGCCCGGGCTCTTTCCACTGAGCCACACTGCTTACCGTGTGCTGAGCACAGAACTATGTACTTAGGAGAGTACAATCTAACAGATTTGGTAGACATATTCATGCAGTCGTAGTTCTTGAGCGCTTACTGTGTGCAGAGCACTGGTTCGTTCATTCAGTCGTATTTATTGAGCGCTTACTGTGTGCAGAGCACTGTACTAAGCGCTTGGGAACATATAGAGACGGTCCCTACCCAACAATGGGCTCACAGTCTGCCCTCAGGGAGCTTACAGTCTTAGGGAGAGAGGCAGACGTTAATATAAATAAATCAATTACCGGTATGTAAGTACTGTAGGGTGGCGAGGTGAATAAAAGGAGCAAATCAGGATGACACAGAAGGGAGTGGGAGAAGAGGGAGGGAGGGCTTAGTCATGGAAGGCCTCTTGGAGGAGATGGGCCTGCAATAAGGCTCTGAAGTTGGGGAGAGTGATGGTCTGGCAGATATGAAGAGGGAGGGCATGCCGGGTCAGAGGCAGGACGTGGGCGAGTGGTCGGCGGCGAGATAGACGAAATCGAGGTAGGATGAGTAAGTTGGCAGTAAGCGCTCAATAAATACGATTGAATGAATTAGAGGAGCACAGAGGGCAGGCCGGGTTGTAGTAGGGGAGCAGAGAGGTGAGGTAGGTGGGGACAAAGGGATTGAGTGCTTCAAAGTCAATGGTAAAGAGATTGTTAGAAATGAGGGCCTAGTTTGAGATGTAAGTCACTCAAAATGTTTGTCAGGGTTCCCTGGACAATCATCTAATTTCTCGTCAATGAATAGGCCGTCCTGGAAAGCACCTGGCCTTCGAGTAGTCGAAGCGGCTACGTCCTGTGGACCAAGATCAGAAATGTTGTGTTGGGAATAACACAGTTCAAAAAGGCCTTGAGAAAACAGTCCCGCCTTTCAAATGCAACTCTATCAGGTATTCCGGTTTTTGGAATTGTGTTCGTGGCTAGACCAGTTACACCTTCTAATGTCTTAGGGGCCTTAAACGGAGGTCACAGTAGTGGACATTACTGGGTTTAATGGCCGTAAACTTACTCTAACACTGGGATGGTTGGTTGGTTGTTTTTCTTTCTAATCACATCCACCCCCCCCGCCCACGCCCCCGATGTTAAGATTTCCACCTTCGCCGGAGTTCACCCAATTAATCAATGAATCGTATTTATTAAGCGCTTACTACGTGCAGAGCACTGGGTACTAAGCCCTTGGGAGAGGACAATACAACAGAACCAGCAGACACGTTCCCTGCCCAAAGCGAGCTTACAATCTAGAGGGGGAGTGTAACATACCTCCCCCCCACCGCGAGCGTACCATTTTGACTGCCGCTTGTTGAAGGCACTCTTCTAAAAAGATGCTAGCGTTCGGATGGAGCGTGCATAAATAGGGCGCGAGCGAGAGGAGTCAGGTCTCACGGACTAGCGGGTTGGTGTCTTTGCTCTCTCCTGAAGTGGTAAAACGCTGTCGTGTTCTGTTCTTAAGCAGATGACAGTGACGTGGATGTCGTTAGTCATGGCAGCATGGATAGTTCTAATGACACAAACACTGTGGAGCAGGCATCCTTCAACACTGATTTAATCAAAGTATATTCCACTGATGATAGATCTAGTACAGGTTTGTGTGTATGTGTGTGTGTATATATATATATGCATATATACCTGTATCAATGTATTGTGGTATCTTTTGAAAAATCAGAATTTGCTAGCCTGTCTTGACCGACGAACTAAAGCTGTACAGTTCCTTCTTCATTTCCTCTGAACGGGTTTGAAATCATCCGCAGTATTCTAGTGAGTCAGTCTGTCCCTCTCCCTCCCTTAACGATAACTGTGGTGTTCGTTAAGTTCTTAGGATGTGCCAAGCACTGTACTGAGCGCTGGGGTGGGTACCAGCAGATAGGGTTGGAAACAGTCCCTGTCCCACGGGGGGGCTCACAGTCTCAGTCCCCATTTTTCGGATGAGGTAACTGAGGCGCAGAGAAATGAAGTGACTTGCCCATGGTTACACAGCAGAGAGGTAGCAGAGCTGGGATTAGAACCCATGACCTCCTGACTGCCGGGCCCACGGTCTATCCACTGTGCCACGCTCTCTCGCTCTTCCTCCTCTTTATTTTGTATTTCTTATCCTTTTTTCCCTGCGGTCCAGCCGTCACTGCCCGTGGGCAAGAACAGATGTACGGGTTAAGTCCTGGCCGTCTGCGGAGGACTCGCTATTATAGCCGTAAGCTGAGCTACCTGATTGCCCTGTTTTTCCGGGGCCAGAAAACGCTCAGCAAATAACTGCCCCGATCTGAAATAGAGACACCACTCGCTCCGTAGTTCATCGGTCGTATTTCCTGAGCACTGATCTCAGCACCTGGGAGAGTATAGTAGAACAGAGTCCGTAGACAAGTTCCCTGCCCTCGGGGAGAGCTTACGTTCTAGGCAGGAAACGGAGACATTGATAGAAATAAAGAAATGACGAATATCGACAAAAGGGCTGTGGGGCCAAGGGAAGGGTGAATAAAGGGGGATACACTGATTTCATTTCACACTTGCCTTTCAGGCGGTGGCCGAGTGTAAATAAGCTCTAATGAAAACTGACCTCTTTGGTCTATTTCACATTTAGCTAATTCAGACCTGATTCACTCTCTTGGGAAGTCACCTAAATCTAAGGGGATCAGGCTAAACCCTTGGTGATTGTTTTAAAGTGTGCATTCCAACAGGATCTACCTGTAAAGATGAGAGAGTTTGACAGGTTTTCTCAACTTTTAGAAATGGAGGAGGTTTTCATCAGAAGGGGCACTTCCATTGAGACTGTAAGCCCCAATGAAAATCAATTAATTAAACTAAATTAAAATTAATTAATTTAATTCACCTTCAATTTTAAACCTGTGCTTTGAAGCAGATGTGCGAGAGCCAGCAAACAGTCAGAAAAATGTGGTAACCCTTTTAGCTGGTGTTTCTTCCTGATTGATGCCATTTTGCTTTTCGAGAAGCCCCGTGTTTAAATTTGCAGGGGATTTTTTTTTCTTCCAAAATATTCCAATTTTCCAAAATAATTACATCCCTATGCACTAATAAGCTTCAGGAAAGCCAGTTTTTATCCCAAAACAACCAAAAACCTTTTTCTCTCGCATGTTTTGGCCAGTGTTTTGGACAATGGCTTTATGATTTATCCAGGAATTCTTATGTAAGTAAATGGAGCCCCACCATGAAATGAATAAATCCAGTTGCCCTCGATTCCCTAATGCAGAACATGGTGCTTGGTTTTTGGGGTGTGTGTTTTATTTTATTTTTTCCTCTCTTTGTAATGTTTTCTCTCATCATAGGGGGCCAGTCGGATCTCGGCTACAGTTCGCTGTCTAAAGACCAAGTGAGGCGAGGGGACGAAACTGCTCAGGAGAAGCAAGAAGAGAATGAAGAAGCGAGAGAGAGTGATTCTAGTTCTTGTGGGTATTTTCAAAGCGACAACGTAGAGAATGAATTGCTTAACGTCAGTTGAGCAACCCCAGTGAGCTAATGTCTTGTAAGGCCGGAAACTCAAAGCAAAGATAAGCGTCTTCATTTTAAGATGTGCTGGCTGTACAAGTATTTAATTTTAAGAATTCTCGCTTGTGGGCTGTACCCTACCCATTATAAATGCTCAATTTTAGTCCATTTTTGTCAGTTACAAAGCACTGAACTTAGCTCTGGGGTAGGAACCCCCCACCCCTCCCTGCAAAGAAATCAAACTTAATAAAATAAGAATAAGAATTGTGGTATTTAAGTGCAGACTAAACGCTGGGGTAGATACAAGCAAATCAGGTTGGATACAGTCCCTGTCCCAGGTGGGGTTTACGGTCTCAATCCCCATTTTACAGCTGAGGTAACAAGCCCAGAGAATAATAATAATGATAATAATAATAATAATGGCATTTATCAAGCGCTTACTATGTGCAAAGCATTCATTCAGCCGTATTTTTTGAGCGCTTACTGTGTGCAGAGCACTCTGCTAAGCGCTTAAGCACTGTTCCAAGTGCTGGGGAGGTTACAAGGTGATCAGGTTGTCCCACGGGGGGCTCACAGCCTTTATCCCCGTTTTACAGATGAGGTAACCGAGGCCCAGAGAAGTGAAGTGACGTGCCCGAAGTCACACAGCCGACAAGTGGCGGAGCCGGGATTTGAACCCATGACCTCTGACTCCAAACCCCGGGCTCTTTCCACTGTGCCACACTGCTCCGGTCCCACAGCAGACAGGTGGCAGAGTCAGGATTAGGTCCGGGATTAGGAAGTAGAGATTTGGTCGGTAGTCCAAAAGAGACCGACCGGAAGAGAAGCACACAGAGCGCGTCATAACGCAAACACGGTGGAAAGAAGTTAAAAATCAATGCCGAGAACGCTCAGCCGGGGGGATAAAAGACAGAAGTGAATCAGGGGCGGGAGGGGGGCCGGCCTCAAGGTCCCGCCTTACTTCCCGCCAACAAAAATCAGTTACAAGGGCCCGCGGACTTCCCGGCTATCTTAAGTCGGGAAAGGCCGGCAACGGGAAGATGCCTCAGCCGCTCCCCGTGGCTCGGGAAGCCCCGACGGCACGGTGTGGGGCGGCTGGGCCGGATGGATCCGCGCCCACTGCCCAGGAAGGCTCCACCTTCTTTCGGGGCCACCCTCCAGCTAGCTAATAGAGGGAGGTTGGCCGAATAGCCGCCAGCAGTTGCCCGAACCCAATCAATCAATCAATCAATCGTATTTATTGAGCGCTTACTATGTGCAGAGCACTGTACTAAGCTCTTGGGAAGTACAAATTGGCAACACATAGAGACAGTCCCTACCCAACAGTGGGCTCACAGTCTAAAAGGGGGAGACAGAGAACAGAACCAAACATACTAACAAAATAAAATAAATAGAATAGATAGGTACAAATAAAATAAATAAATAAATAAATAGAGTAAAAAATACGTACAAACATATATACATATATACAGGTGCTGTGGGGAAGGGAAGGAGGTAAGATGGGGGGATGGAGAGGGGGACGAGGGGGAGAGGAAGGAAGGGGCTCAGTCTGGGAAGGCCTCCTGGAGGTCCTGGAGGATTTGGAACCCAAATCCCGAGGCCACTGCTTTGAGGTGACTGGAGCTCTTTTTTCATCTTTTGCTATTTGTTCAACGCTTGCTATGTATGAGGCAAACGCATCAGGTTGGGCCCAGTCCCTGTCCCACGTGGGGCTCACGATCTTCATCCAGATGGTCCCGATGAGGTAGCTGAGGCACAAGGAAGCGAAGCGACCTTCCCGTCGTCCCCCGCAGCAGGCGAGAGACGAAGCCAGAACTAGAACTCGGGTCCTGCTGACTCCCAAGCGTGTGCTCTGTCCAGGCCACGCTGCTTCTCTTAGCTAGATGGTCAGGTGGTCCTCCCCCTGCTAAGCGGCCAAGGGTTTTGTTCTTGTTTGATTTCTTTGGACTTTTAAAAATTATTATTATTATATTGCATTTGTTAAGCTCTTACCGCGTGCCAGACGTCGCGCTAAGTACTAAGGGTAGATACCAGCTAATCAGGTTGGACACAGTCCATGTCCCACATGGGGGTCACAGCCTTAACCCCCCATTTTATAGATGAGGTAACTGAGGTACAGAGAAATTAAGTAATAATAATAATTATAGTGTGTGTTAAGCGCTTAACTATGCGCCAGGCACTGTACTGAGCGCTGGGGTGGATCCAAGCAGGTGGGGTTGGACACAGTCCCTGTCCCACGGGGGGCTCACAGTCTCAATCCCCGTTTTACGGATGAGGGAACTGAAGCACAGAGAAGTGAAGTGACTCGCCAAAGGTCACACAGCCAACAAGTGGTGGAAGTGGGATTAGAACTTTCTAACTCCCAAGCCCCGGCTTTATCACCTACGCCGTGCTGCCCGACGTGGAATAGGGGCTCTGCCTGACCTGACTGTCTTGAATCTACCCCAGCGCTTTGTACAGTGCTTGGCACATAGTAAGCGCTCAGCAGATCCCACGATTACCGTCACGTTCTCGTCGAATTTTCAACAACAAATTGGTGCTCAATTTTGGACGGCCTTTTTCTGATCAGTCCTTCGGAAAGCCATTCTCCCTTCCCGTTTGCCTTGCCATTTCCCATACTAGAAGGCCCGATTCTTTGCGTGAATGTATTGAAGTAGCAGATGAAAACTTACTTCAAAGGACAATAAGGTTTCCATTACAAGGCTGATGTTTTGGCTTCAAGCTTAGCGTAATTGTAATAATAATAATGATGGCATTTATTAAGCACTTACTGTGGGCAAAGCACTGTTGTTTTGGCTTCAAGCTTAGCGTAATTGTAATAATAATAATAATGATGATGGCATTTATTAAGCGCTTACTATGTGCAAAGCACTGTTCTAAGCCCTGGGGAGGTTACAATAATAATAACGATGATGACATTTATTAAGCGCTTACTATGTGCAAAGCACTGTTCTCAGCGCTGGCGAGGCTACAAGGTGATCAGGTTGTCCCGCGGGGGGCTCACAGTCTTAATCCCCATTTTCCAGGTGAGATAACTGAGGCGCAGAGAAGTTAAGTGACTTGCCCAAAGTCACACAAGCTGACAATTGGCAAAGCAAGGTGATCGGGTTGTCCCGCGGGGGGCTCCCAGTCTTAATCCCCATTTTCCAGATGAGGTAACTGAGGCACAGGGAAGTGAAGTGACTTGCCCAAAGTCACACAGCCGACAGTTGCCGGAGACGGAATTTGAACCCATAACCTCTGACTCCAAAGCCCGGGCTCTTTCCACTGAGCCACGCTGCTTCTCTACTTCTCATTGTAGCTTGCAAAGGATGAACAGAGCTGTTTGGTCTGCATTTCCTGTCAGAGCAAGAAATGCAGGGTCACCTGACAAGCAGCGTGGCCTAGTGGATGGAGCTCGGCCCTGGGAGTCGGAAGGACCTGAGTTCTAATTCCTGCTCTGCCCCTCTTCTCCCGAGTCACTTCCCATCTACTTGCCTCAGTTCCCTCATCTGTAAAATGTGAATTAAAACTTTAATCCCCGGTGGCGCATGGACTGTGCCTAACTTGATTAGCTGGAATAAAGCCAGCACGTCCCAGATACCACAATTATTATTATTCGTAAAGCGCGCCCTCCCAGCCTTATGGGATATTCATATCACAGGCACCTTCCTTTAGCCCTGACAACTGTCCAACTCCAGCCTAGTGGAAAGAGCACGAGACTGGGAAAATTCAAAATGTTTTTGAAAAACTCATCTCTTTGGAATCAACCAGTAAACCCCAGTCCTCTTCATTTCCCTGAAAATTTCCCTCTGTCCTTACAGTGTCTGAGAGCGAGAGTGCTAAGGGAAGTGCCGATTGCCTTCCTAACCTGGATTTTCAAAGCGTCAGCAGGACCGAGCCCACATCCAGCATCGTTCGCCCGGCCGGGGCCGTCGGCAGCGCGGACGAAGTGTCGGGAGAAAGCACCGGTGAGTGAGTCCACGCAGCTCTGTCCCCAGGGGAACACGTCCGGCTGGTAAATTTGCATCATGCAGACCATAAACTCGTCGCGGGCAGGGAACGCATCAGCTTATTCCATCAAACTGCCCTCTCCCAAGCACTTAGTACAGTGCTCTGCACACGGGAAGCGTTCGATAAGTTCCACGGATGGATTGATGACGGGTAACGTGCTGTGGAGGGCTCGCTGAATCCGCGCCAATCGTAATGTCGTACCGACTGCAAGTTCAACTCAAGGATCGCTAAGGCGACGGGAACTTGACCTGTCGGGTCCGGCTTTGTCGAGCTTCTTTGGCTTTTGGTTGGCGGGCACGTGAGCTTCCCGTGAAGAAAGGTGTTTCTTGTTGGTTCTCATTCCCCAGAGTTTTGGGTGATTTCAGATCCCTCCTAGATTTCCCCTGATCCAACCCATCTCTTGCATTCGAGCTTCAGTGGCTCCAACCCAGGAGGGAGATGACGATTCTAATCTCCTAATCATCCCTCACTCTTGACTCTCCCACCTTCAACCCATGGCTCCTGACTTCTCCCTCCTTCCCTCCTCCCCTGGAATATTCTTCTCATTTATCTTCTAAATGCCTTCCCACCTCCAGGCCCTGCTAAAAAGTGTGTGTTTGTGCTCTCCCTCTCTCTCTCCCTATCGCTCTCTCTTTTTCTCTTTCTCTCTCTCTCTATTTTTCTGCCTTCCTCTTTCTCACGTATTTCTTCCCTCCCCTCTTTTACCTTCTCTCCCTTCCTATCTCTCTCCTTCCCTCTTTCCCTCCCTGTTTTTCTCCCTCCCTCTCTCTTATTCCCTCTGTCCCTCCCTCTCTCTTCCCCTCTGTCTGTCCCTATTTCACTCCCTCTCCCTCTCTTCTCCCCTCTTTCCCTCCATATTTTTTTCCTCTCTCTCGCACTCTCCTCCCGTGCCCCCCAAATTCTTCTGCACTTATTTATTTGTCCGTGTGTGGGGCTTTTATTTCTGCCTGGCTCTTTTGAACAGTTGTAGTGTCCTCTATTTATGGCTCCTCGTGTTCCACTTTAGACTGGAAGTTCATCAAAGGCAGGGACTGTGTTTTCTGTACTTGTTCTAAATGTCCCCCAAACAGCTCAGCCCTCAGAAGTGCCAACAAATGCTAATACCAGTTCATTGATTAAATGTAGGACAATCGCACCCAATGCCATTAGTCTCAAGGCTCACAAATACCCTTTCGGGACCTTCCCGGGAATCTGGTGCAAGTCCGATGGAATCCTTATGGGCAGGGAACGTATTGGCTAATTGTTGCATCGTCCTCTCCCTAGCACGTAGCGCGGCGCTCTACACATAGTAAGTGTTTAATAAATACCACTGATCAATTGATTGCTCTGAATTGATCGCGGAAGTGTTAGCCACAGTTTCGGTTAGACCACCTGAAGCGCCGGAAGATGAATTGTAGCTTGGGGCCCCTAACAAATTTGATTTTAATTTCCACTCCTTGCGTGTACCTGGAGTGGGTAGATCCGAGTACAGATGTTTTAGGGTAGGGCCTGAGAACATCCGTTTCTCACTTCAGAGGCTTAATCAGGGCCAGGAGAAATAAAATATTTAATCATCATCAACAAATAATTCTTGAAACCCAATTTCCTCGTGGCACCATAGTGAAGCCTGCCTGCAAACCTCGGGTCAGAGCATTGGCAGCTAAGGGAGTTTTCAGTGTTCTGTTGAGCTCCGTCTCTAGACTGTAAACTCATCATGGACAGGGAACTCTGTTGTATCGTCTTCTCCCAAATGCTTCGTACAGTCCTCTGCACATAGTAAGTGGTCAATAAATACAATTGATTGATTGAGGCCGCCTTTTTTTACGTAGTTAATACAATCTCTCTAGTCCAATACGTGTAGTTCTGTAAGGATTGGTACCTGATTTTAAGTGGAAGTGTGTGTTACATGATGTATTTCTAGAAAGCAATCAGTTGCACAACAAATAAATGCCTCATCTTTAAACTTGTGACGGAGTTTTTAAAAGCGACTAAAAGGCTTTTTCTGGCATTTTTTTTTTTTTTAAAGAAAGTGCACCTGGATTGCTGCGTACGTCGCTTTTTGAAGACACTAACGAGGCGGGAGGCGTTGACGGTAGGAGTCTACGAAAGCGACATAAAAGCGCTGTGGAGTGCAGCACGCCGCGGCAGCCGCTGGACTGGGAAAAAAGAAACCGAAATCTCAGCGGCCCGGCGACCAATGGAACAAACCGGAAAGCGAGCCCCGGACCAATGGGCGGCAGACCGGGAGCCGACCCCCAAATTGTCCGTGACGTGTTCCAGAAAAGCAGCAGGCCCACCACCCTCGCCTTGGGGAAGCCCCCGGCGACCTCCAGACTCCAAAGCCCGGAGAAGGAGTCCAGCGACGACGACGTCACCCCGGGAGGCGGGGTCTGTCCGGCCGACCAGCCCGAGTCCCCCGTCATCTTCGACCTGGAAGACCTGGACCCCGAGGCGGTGCGGGCCCCGCCGCGGCCCGTCCGAGCGGTCCGGCGAACCAGCAGCAGCTTCTCGGCGAAACCGGCGGAGAAGACGGACGTGGAGGCCGGTTTTGACCCCCTGTCCCTCCTCGCGGCCGAGACCGAGCGGGGGCGGCGGGAGGCGGAGGAGGAAGAGGAGGAGGAGGAGGAAGAGGACAGCCGGAGCGTGTCCACGCCCTCGACGAGGAGAGACCTGGCCGAGGAGATCGAGATGTACATGAACAACATGACGAGCCCCTTGGCCAGCCGCGCCCCGAGCGTGGACCTGCAGCGGCTGGGCGAGGAGCGCTCGGCCAATAAGAGGAGCCCCTCGGCGGCCCGCTCCTGCCGGAGGTCCAGCCTCCCTCCCAACTCCTCCCGGCCCGCCGGCCTCACCAAGTCCAAGAGTTACCACGCGAAGGGCCAAGACCGGCCCCGGGACCGGCTGTGGTCTTCCCCGTCCTTCTCGGCTCGCTGTCCGCTTAGGGACCAGGTCCCGGACGCGGGCGGGACCTTCACCCTGGTGTCCGCCCCTTCGTTTCACATCGACTCGCTCATCGCCCCGAAGCTGGACGTCCTAAAGAGCAGCGTGTTCTCCGCCGGGAAGGGGGTGGCCGAGAAGGCCAGCAAATGGTACACGAGGTTCACTATGTACGCCGCCCCGTCCAAGGTAAGAGCGTCATCGTCCGTGATACTCGTCGAGCGCTTACCGTGGGCGGGGCACCGGACCGAGGGTCTGAGGGAATCCGGTAGACAGGAGTCGGTAGACGTGTGTCCTATCCCCACGGACTTATGGGCTCGAGACGTCTTGGTGCCCAGGACTCCCCTCTGACCTCCGGTCCCCAGCCTCCCTACTTCCCCCAACCCTCCTCCATCGGGTGCTCTTCCTTTGACGAGGCCCCTGTGGTCGTGAGCTGGATTTGAGCTGTCCGGGAGCTTGAAGTTCATCGGCGGCGGGAGGTGTATTCCCTCAGTGAAGGAGGCTGGGCCATGAGATGAAATAAAAAACAAACCACAACTCTCTCTTCCCCTCGCCCCTCTCTCTCCCTCTCTCTCCCTGTCTCTCTCTCCTCCTCTCCTACTTCCTCTCCCCCATCCCTCTCCCTCTCTCTTTCTTCCTTTCTCTTTCTTCCTCTCTTTCCCCTCTTCCTCTCTCTCTCTGTCTCCCTCTCTTTCTCTCCCTCTTTCTCTCTCCCTCTGCCTCTCTCCTCCTCTCTCTCGTCCTTCCTCTCCCCATCCCTCTCCCTCTTTCTTTCTTTCTTCCTTTCTCTCTTTCCCCTCTTCCTCTCTCTCTCTTCCTCTATCTCTCTCTCCCTCTCCCATCCCCCCCCCCTTCCCCTTCCCTCCTTCCTTACCTCCTCAGGATCAGAACTCGGACCGAGCCAGCCTGTCCTCAGCGGGGGCCCCGGACTCAGAGTCAGCCTCCCTTGCCGACGAAGACCTCTGCAACGAACCCGAAGGGGCGGCCTCTCTGCCAGAGCCCAACGTCCCGCCCGGAGGCCGGGAGAGCGGGCGGAGCGGGCCCGGCCGCTGGGCCGGGGGCCCTCCCGCCCCTTTCCCCCCATGTGGTGAGCTGCTCCTCGCCGAGCGACCCAGTGTTGCCTCTCCCCTCCCTTTGGTCGGGGCCCCCACCCCTAGAAGTTGAAAGGGCGCGCCCCGTCGTTCGCCTCATTCATTCATTCGACTTTAGAGAAGCAGTGGGGCTTAGTGGATAGCGCCCGGGCCTGGGAATCAGAAGGTCAGGGGTTCTAATCCCAGCTCTGCCAGTTCTCGGCTGTGTGACCTTGGGCAAGTCACTTCGCTTCTCTGGGCCTCAGTTTCCTTATCTATAAAATGGGCATTAAGACCGTGAGCCCTATGTGTTCATTCAGTCATATTTATTGAGCGCTTCCTGCGTGCAGAGCGCTGTATTAAGCGCTTTGTGGGACAGGGACTGTGTCCATCCGATTACCTTGATGTATCCAGCGCTTAGTGCTGGATATAGTACGCACTTAAATATCACAATTATTATTTATTGAGTGCTTACTGCGTACAGAGCACTGTACTAAGCACTTGGGAGAGTGCACTGTTATAATGAGCAGATCCATTCCCTGCCCACAAAGAGCTCTTGCCATTTACTTGCTGCAGTTGTTAATTAGCGGGCCCCGCCGTTATCCTTCTCTTCCTCCTCCTCCTCATCATCATCATCACGACTCAGGGAAGGCCTCATTTCCACCCCTTGAGCAACCGGAAAGCTCTAGCAATGTGCGTCCCTGACACCCCCTCCACCCCAGTTCGGCTGCCGGGAGAGCAGTGTCAAAGCGAGTCCAGTTCCTCCCAGGGCGTCGGTTCTCGTTGGCGTTGGAGACCGGCCCCCTCCAAAACTAATTTCCGAGAATTCAAGGGGCCGGGCTAGCCCCTCCTGGGACTGCAAGCCAGTCCGGTGGCCTGAAGGTCCAGCTGAGTGAGGGCCTCCCCAGAGGGTGGAGAAGGAGAATGGGAGCGGGGGAGGTAGCCCGGGGCTGACTGGGCGTTCCCCGGGACATCGAGGCAGCAGAGGTCCCCTGTCTGGGCCTGGTTCCCCCATCACGGGCACCCACAAAGCACCAGCTCCTCCCAACCCGACTCCCGTCCACTGGGGCCTCCCTGGGCCCGGAGAGAGGGGACCGGCCGCCTCAGGATTTGCAGCTCCTTGACTCCCGGAGCTCCGCCTCAGTTCTCGGGCCCTCCCGTTCAGCAGCCGATCGGTCGGGAGAGCGGACTGAGAGTCTCCTGGGTTCGGAGCGCTGTGCTAAACTCCTAGGAGAGTGCGATAGAGTTGGGGGGCCTGCTCCCCAATCTTGAGGTGCCTGGAAGTCTTCCGGATGGAACTGGAAGAACCTTCTGGGTGTAGAATTGGCATAGCCCGTTGTTGGGTAGGGACCGTCTCTTTACATTGCCGACTTGTACTTCCCATGCGCTTAGTACAGCGCTTTGCACACGGTAAGCGCTCAATAAATATGATTGAATAGGTCAGAAGGGATTTCAGCCCGGAAAACCTTCGCTGTCCTAGTAGAATGAGCTGACTCTCACCCCATCTGAGCGTTCACGCATATCTGTCCACTCGCTAGATTTAGACAGTGTGGTCTATACTTTTACGTCTCTCTCCCTCATTCATGTCTCGCTCCCTCATTACAGCGGAAGCTACTTGCGGGCAGGAGACGTGTCACTTGATTCAGTACTTCCCAAATGCCTAGAACAGTGCAGTGCACCAGCGAGAGAGAGTTGCTGCTACTATTACTACCACACAACTAAAATGCTTGGATTGAATTAAGTTTGCTTTGTGGCGTAGAGATGAGATTTCAGGGCAAAATGAACGTTTGATAGTGAGGTGGGCGTATGTGGGATTCTTTCTAAGAAGGAAACCCACAGAATGATCAGCCAGTGGTATCTGTTGGGGTGGAGAGCACCCGATTAAGCGTTTGGTACAATAGAGTTGGTCGACGAGATCCCTGTCTGCAAGAAGTCTACGGTCTCTGGGGAGGGGCCGGGGGAAGAGATGTCAAAATAATCAATCAATCAATCAATCGTATTTATTGAGCGCTTACTATGTGCAGAGCACTGTACTAAGCGCTTGGGAAGTACAAATTGGCAACACATAGAGACAGTCCCTACCCAACAGTGGGCTCACAGTCTAAAAGGGGGAGACAGAGAACAGAACCAAACATACCAACAAAATAAAATAAATAGGATAGAAATGTACAAGTAAGATAAATAAATAAATAGAGTAATAAATATGTACAACCATACATATTTATTCTCAAAATAAATTACAGAGAGGGAAAGTAATGGAGTGTGACAGCACGGACATTGGGGCTGGGTGCATATCAGAGTGCTTACAGGGTACCTGGTCATGTCCACAGTCAGTGAAAAAGGAAAAGGAGCAGGGGAAAAGAGGGCTTCAATCAGGGAAGACCCCTTGGAGCAGATGTGATTGCAATAAGGAGCACACAGTAAGCGCTCAATAAATATGATTGAATAAATGAATAAGGCTTTGAAGGCAGGGCGAGTGGCGGTCTGTCTGTAAAGGTCTGGGGGAGGACGTGGGCAAGAAGTCAACAGAGTGATAGAAATCGAGGTTCGGAGAATAGGCTGCCGTCAGAGGTGGTGTGCGGGCTGGGCCGGAGGAGGAGATCAGTGAAGTAAGCTAGGAAGGTGGAAGTTACTTTCTCGTGGTTCGAGGCGTTTATTTTAATGTTTTGAAACCCACAGACTTCCTCTCCAAGTTTGCCGCATCTGACAAATCGGAGTGGGCGGCCCCCTGCAGCAGGAGCAGCATGAATATCTTCCAGAACTACGCTATGGAGGTACAGATTCACCAGAGCGGGGCCTCCGTCCTCGGTTTAGCCGCAGCTCGACGCGCCCGGGCCGTTGCTACCGTTTGACGACAGCAGCTTGACGTAGTGGATGGAGCAGAGTCAGAAAGCCAGGAAGGCATGGATTCTAATCCCAGCTCTGCCACTTCAATCAATCAATCGTATATATTGAGCACTTACTGTGTGCAGAGCACTGTACTAAGCGCTTGGGAAGTACAAGTTGGCAACGTATAGAGACGGTCCCTACCCAACGGTGGGCTCACAGTCTAGAAGAACTTGTCTGCTGTGTGACCTTGGACAAGTCACTTCATTGCTCTGGGCCTCAGTTACCTCATCTGGGAGATGGGGATTAAGACCGTGAGCCCCACGTGGGACAGGGACTGTGTCCAACCCGATTACCGTGTTAATGCCGTTTAAACGGACAGACCTTTTAAAACCGACGATCGGTGTAGTCAGAGTAACGAGTAACATGGAGCATCTGCTAATTCTCAAGACGCCATATAGGCATTGTTGAATAATCTGATTGCTTTTTTTAGAGGGGGCCTTGCCCCTGGCTCTTAAATCCAGCAGTCAGTCAGTCAGCCGCCCCTCCCATTCAGCCCGGGTTGCCGAACTCACCTCGGGGACCCCCACCCTAAAGCCCAGCTTGTTGTCTACAGCGGGAAACGTGCTAAATTTAGCCCGACTCCCACCCAGCATCTGTGCAGCAGGAGGTTCCGCTCAGTCTGGGGCTGTGGCTCCCATCCCCCTGCCTTCCCACCACGCTCCCCTCCTCGGGAGGGAGCATCCACCACGACCCAGATGGAACGGAGATGGCAGGTCCAGTGAGAGCAGCCCCCTCTGCTCCAGTTGGCACCGCTCCGATGGGAGCCCGGGCTCTTGGGGAGCGGTTCGGGGGGCCACCGGCGCCAGCCAATTGTTCCCAGGGAGGAGGAGGATGAGGAGGGATGGAGCCGGGGTGGAAGGGGCTGTAGCGTACTGGGCCTTTGATTTCCCGGAAAGTATCTTTGGACCATCATGACTAGAGGTGGGATGATTTTGGCTTTCGGAGAATCAATCGGCGGTATTTATTGAGCGCTTCCTGGACTAAGCACTTGGTCTGACACGATCCCTACCCACGAGAAACTTATAACTCGTTGACCATTGGACATTAGTCATTTGATTTGGGATGGATTAATTGCTGCACACACACACACATGCTCACATGGCTATGTGTGCCCTCATCCACTTTGGCAGTCTACCACAGACTTGGATTTTCACTGGGTTTGAAAATTGTAACGCTCTCCCTTTTTTAATTCACCCAGGCCCTAAGGTCGATCACAGAAGTAATCGACCTATTATTAAAATCACCGGCCGGTGCCGTCTGCAGTTTTTCCGTCAACACGGTGGTCAGTCGATCAGTGGTGCTTATCGAGTGCTTACTCAAAGCACCGTACTAAGTGCCTGGTAGACTACAATATTCCAGTTGGTAGACAGGTTCCCTGCCCCCAGCGAGCTTACAGTCTAGAGGGGGAGACAGGCATTAATATAAATAAATTACGGATATGGACATAATGGTGTGGGGCTGAGGGAGGGGCGAATAAAAGGTTAAGGATGATGCAGAAGGGAGACGGAGCGGGGGAAGAGAGGGCTTAATCGGGGAAGGCATCTTGGTGGAGATGGGCTTTTTAATAAGGCCTCGACGATGGAGAGAGTCACCCTCTGTCGGACACCGCGTTTCGCCTAGGTTCTCATCTCCAGCTGCTCACGATGCCGAACTTGCGAGTGCCTCGTCCACGATGAGGAAATCATGGCAGGCTGGACGGCCGACGACTCCAACCTCAACACCACGTGTCCTTTCTGCGGGAACCTCTTCCTGCCCTTTCTGAACGTCGAGATCCGAGATCTGCGCCGGCCGGGCAGGTGAAGCGAGCTCACCCTCCCCGTCGGGGCTCCCCCAGCCTCAAAGCGCCCCTTGAACGTCCCCCTCCTTGCTCCCGCAGGTACTTTCTGAAGGCCAGTCCGTCCACAGAGAACATGCGGTTGCCCCCGTCACTCCCCGGTCCCACGGGGACGCCGTGCCTCGCCTCGTCCAATCCCACCCTCACGGGGTCCGTGATTTCCGTCCAAGGGAACTGTAGCCCAAACAGGTACCGCTCCCGCGGCGAGTTTTGGCCGTAAGGATGCGTGACACAGGGCAAACCACAGTTTAAAGAGTGGTCACTGGGAGGGAGGGGGGAACGGTTAGAGTGCGTCGGCGGGGAGGTGGGCGGTAGAAAGCTTTCCTTCCAAAACCTTTCGGGCTCAATTAATTGGGATAAAACCGGGATTGGAGCAGGTCAGCTTTTCACGCAGAGGTACCGCAAGTCACATGACTAGCTCCCAAACGTAATTAAAAATTCGATTGTACCTACCTCAGCGCTTAGAACAGGGCTTGACACATTGTAAGCACTTTATAAGAACCATTATCATTAGTATTACTATTATTATTACTAAACGGGGCCTGCCAAGCAGTCGGCTGGACGTATTGAGTGCTTACCGTGAGTAGGAAACTGTACCCAGCGCTCGGGAGAGTCCAGTATGATACAGACACGACCCCCCTCAAAAAGAGCTTACAGTCTAGAGGAGTCAAGTTGGTGTGCTTGTACCACTGTCGCTTATGTTTTCGGACACAGAGGCCACAAAATAAAAAGGAGACCGGGGCGTGGGAGGGCTGAAATGGATAAAGCGGGACCTGGAAGGGTGGAAAGGTGAGGGAAGAGGAAGAAGACGAGGTTGACTAGATGGAAATGGGGTTTTGGCTGGTTGTGTTGCCTCAGTGGTAGTTACTGAGTGCTTACAAGCGCTTGGGAGAGTCCAATAAATAGAGTTGGTGGGTGCGATCAGTGCCCACAAGGAGTTTCCAGTGTAGAGTGGGAGACAGATATGACGATACATCACAGACGGGGGAAGGGGAGAGAATAAGAATGCGGACGTAAGGGGTGTTGGGACTAATGTCCCTGGCTGAAGTCCGAATAAAGGCTCCCCCTAGGACCGGACAACACGGGGTGCCAGGAGATTGATCGGAGCAGGGCATACGGTTGCGTCAGGGAATGCCCTGGTTCGGAGGGGCAGCCCGATGACTTTCTGGGGGGTTTCGTTGAAGAAACTCAATGCCGGAAAACCCGTGTGCCAGGAGCATCCAGATTCCCACCGGGAGAAGGGCCCCCGCCAGCGCGTCCGCCTGCCCGCTGTTTCCGATGGCCAGGAGCGTCAGCGCCTACGGTCCGCCGGAGGAGGCGGGGAGCCGGCAGCTCGCTCACCTCACGCCTACAGGAAGCCTGCCCACTACTCTGCCAGGCCCGACGGTAGGCCCGCCCGCCGCGTCTCTGCTTAGAGGAGGGAGGCCGCCAAGCCTGGCTACGCTGCGGGGAGCGGCCCGTGGAACTGCCGAACGCCCCGGGGAGGCGGGAGGAGCGGGGGACCGGCCACCGTTTTGTTAGCATCCCCTTTCTCTCGCCGCCACAGGATTCTCTGGGCTTAGAATGGCGTCTTCCCAGCCCGGACCCCATCACGGTCCCTTACCTGAGCCCGCTGGTGGTGTGGAAGGAACTGGAGAGCCTGCTGGAGAACGAAGGCGACCGGGCTATAACGGTGGCCGACTTCGTCGACCACCATCCCATCGTGTTCTGGAATCTGGTGTGGTATTTCCGGCGCCTGGACCTGCCCAGTAATTTGCCCGGACTGATACTGTCCTCCGAGCACTGTAACAAGTACTCCAAGGTACGGGAGCCCAGAGCAGCTAGCGAGCATCATCATCATCATATCAATCGTATTTATTGAGCGCTTCTATGTGCAGAGCACTGTACTAAGCGCTTGGGAAGTACAAATGAGCATCCCCCTAGATTGCCCAAACGAGCTGAAGGACCATCTCGGGGCCGTTTTACTCGTAGGCAGAATGTGTGGCTCAGTGGAAAAAGCCCGGGCTTTGGAGTCAGAGGTCATGGGTTCAAATCCCAGCTCTGCCAATTGTCAGCTGTGTGACTCTGGGCAAGTCGCTTAACTTCTCTGTGCCTCAGTTACCTCATCTGTAAAATGTTGTGAGCCCCCCGTGGGACAACCTGATCACCTTGTAACCTCCCCGGTGCTCAGAACAGTGCTTTGCTCACAGTAAGTGCTTAATAAATGCCATTATTATTATCAGCGCTTAGAACAGTGCTTCAGCGCTTAGAACAGTGCTTTGCACATAGTAAGCGCTTAATAAATGCCATTATTATTATTATAGACTGCATTTGCCGGCTTTTCCGGTTTCCGGGCGGACATCGGCCGACCCTCCCCTACCCCCAATCCCGTCCCCAGCTCAGGAGTGGGCAGAACGGGGCCCGAGGGCCGGAGGCGTCCCAGGGGTGGGTTAGATCCGGCCCTGCCCAAAGCCCGCTGCGGATGCCTCCTGCGCCCGTAGGCAGCCATGGTGGGGGTAGGTCCTTCCTTTGGCCAGCCGAGAGAGGCTTCTATGTCCGTAAATCGCTCTCCATCAGTCGATCGTTGGTATTCATTGAGTGCTGACTATGTGCAGAGCGCTGTTCTAAGCGCTCGGGAGAGCACAGCAGAATTAGCAGGCAGGTTCCCTGCCCATACCGAGCTTACGGTCTAGAGACCTCGCTCTCCAGCCGAGGTGGCCGTCCCCGCCTCCTGCCCCATTCCTCCCCCTACACCGCCTGAATTCCAGCTATTCGGGTGCACTTTGGGCTTCGCCGAAGGGGGTCTACTGCAGTCCAGGGTGGCCTTGAGAGCTCCGTGCCCCGCCGGTGATCCCTGGGGTCCCGGACCAAAGAGAGCCCGGCCCACAGTGGACCGGAACCGCCGAGGGAGGAGAAGCGGAGCGGCTCGGCTTCCCCCGGGGGAGCGCGGGGCCTGTTCCAGACAGGTGGAGGTTGAGGCCCAGCTCCCTGGCTTGCCCTGGTGCCTGGGCTTTGGTGGAGTCACTCAGCTACTACTACTTAAGACTAGGGGGAACGCTCTCGCCAGCCCCCCCGGGCGCCCTGCATGCGTGGAGGCTTTGGTCCATTCATTCATTCAATCGTATTTATTGAGCGCTTCCTGTGTGCAGAGCACTGTACTAAGCGCTTGAGGTCCATTAGGACCTCAGATTCGTCTTCGCCGCCAGAGACCTTTTCAGCACTCCCAGGGCATCAGCAGCCTGTCCTTGAAAAGGAACCTCGGGCTTAAGCCCCATCTCTCAGGGTCTCAGGGGACCCGGGCTCTCACCCCAGCTCCCTCTACGTTCACTCACTCAGCCGCATTTATTGAGCGCTTACTGTGTGCAGAGCACTGTACTAAGCGCTTGGAAAGTACAATTTGGCAACAGATGCAGTCCCCACCCGAAAGCAGGCTCACAGTCTAGAAGGGGGAGACAGGCGACAAAACAAAGCAAGGAGACCGGTGTCAGTACCATCAGAATAGATAAATAAATTAATAATAATAATGGTACTTGTTAAGTGCTAACTCTGTTCCAAGCACTGTTCTAAGCACTGGAGTAGATACAAGGTCATCAGGTGTCTGCCGTGTGACCTTAGGCAAGTCACTTCACTTCTCTGGGCCTCAGTTCCCGCCTCTGTAAAATCGGGAATAAGAGTTGGAGCCACACGGGGGACGGAGATTGTGCCCGACCAGATTAATTTATATCTACCCCAGCGCTTAGAACAATGCCCGGCGCATAGTAAGCCCTTAACAGGTGCCACAGTTACTGTTATCATTACTAGTTTCCAGAGCGCAGACTTTAAAGTGAGCAGGTCGGGCTCATCGGCACTCGTCGAAAACGAGAAGTTCCGGCTTCGATGATAAAGTCGACAAGTCCTTAGCGCGTATTGAATTAGCGTTCCGGTTCCTGCGGTATTGACTGAGAGCCCCTGCCTTCACGAGACCGTCTCGACGACGATATTGACAGCGCCGTGTTGCCGGGAGGAGAACTTTTCAAATAATGGCCCTCTACCTCTTCCGCAATCGTAGATTCCACGCCACTGCATGTCGGAAGACAGCAAGCACGTTCTGATTCAGATGCTGTGGGACAATATGAAATTACACCAGGATCCCAGACAACCCCTGTACATCCTCTGGAACGCCCAGAGTAAGTTCTTTGTTTTTTTTTCCCCAACGAGGTAATCGTCAGGCTTTAACTGTCGATCGGCATTTACAATCCCGAGGCGCAACCGATGGCCTTATTACACCACTTTTTTTGTCTTGCAGGTCCAAATCGCACTCTTTTATTTGAGAGTGAGTGTTCCATTTGATGTTGCAGTGTGACTGACCCGGGGGCGGTTTGGGGCTTAGTTTTGTCTCGGGGGGGGCAGTTTTTTGGCGTGTGAGTGTAAGCGTGTGTACGCGTGGCGCGGCTTTTTGGCGGATGGCTTAGACCGACTTTATTTTCCGATTCGTTTCAGAAATAGGTTGCCTCACTAGGATCGCTGATCTTTACGGGAGAGCGTAGAAAGGCAAAACGCTTTTTTCTGGTCGTTGCCCGAACCCAAACCGTACCCAAGTTTAGACCACAAGCCGACCGTCAGGCCTGCCCGTCTCTTCCGCTTATGCTGCCTTCCTACATTGTTTTATTCTTTCGGTTTTTTTCGTTAATCCTGGTGGCGTTTTTGATCCGCGGTTGCTTGTTTTGGTTTTTCTAACGTCCAAAAAGTGCTTATCCTTTTCGGTAGCCCTTTGCCGTCGCTTGGCGTTTTGGGTTTTGTTTCGTTCTCCCCCTCCCCAGATGAATAAAAGACACATCCCGTCCTTCACCCCCTCCGTTCTTTTGTAGCCCAGAAGACCCCCGTGGTCCATTTGCTGCCAAAAGGTGACGACTCATTTAACCAGGAGCTGTTGAAAAGCATGGTGAAAAGCATTAAGATGAATGACGTGTATGGGCCGATGAGTCAAATCCTAGAGATACTAAACAAATGGCCTCATCTTAAAAGGCAGAGGTAAGAAGACCCTGTCCCTCCTTTTCTCTTCAATATAAATGGATCTCTTCTCCGTGGGTAAATCATCATCAATCATATTTATTGAGCACTTACTATGTGCAGAGCACTGTACTAAGCGCTTGGGAAGTACAAATTGGCAACATAAATGATTTCCTTCAGAATTGTCAGAGTCGATCTTATGCCCATTCAGCATGAAGCCAGGCTATGATAAACAGTGTTTAAAGTCTAATTTTTTTTTAAATCTCTCTCTCTCTCTCTCTCTCTTTTCAGGAGTTTATATAGAGAAATATTGTTTCTCTCACTAGTGGCCCTAGGAAGAGACAACATTGACATAGGTAAAGTACTGTGCCGAATGAAGTGCCTAAAAAATGAGAAGCAGCGTGGCTCAGTGGAAAGAGCCCGGGCTTTGGAGTCAGAGGTCTTGGGTTCAAATCCCACCTCCGCCAATTGCCAGCTGGGTGACTTTGGGCAAGTCACTTAACTTCTCTGTGCCTCAGTCACCTCATCTGGAAAATGGGGATTAAGACTGTGAGCCCCCCGTGGGACAACCTGGTCACCTTGTAACCTCCCCAGCGCTTAGAACAGTGCTTTGCACATAGTAAGCGCTTAATAAATGCCATTATTATTATTATTATTATTATTATTCTCATCCAAGTATTTTCCTTCGGAAAAGAGATACATGCACTGGATTAATTACTACTTAGCGTGGCTCAGTGGCAAGAGCCCGGGCTTTGGAGTCAGAGGTCATGGGTTCAAATCCTGGCTTCGCCAATTGTCAGCTGTGTGACTTTGGGCAAGTCACTTCTCTGGGCCTCCGTTCCCTTATCTGTAAAATGGGGATGAAGACTGGGAGCCCCACGTGGGACAACCTGATCACCTTGTATCCTCCCCAGCGCTTAGAGCAGTGCTTTGCACGTAGTAAGCGCTTAACAAATGCCATTATTATCATTATTATTATTATTATAGCCAGTTCTAAAGTGGAATTTTCCTCAACGCTTGCCTAAAAGCGAATAGTGGCCTCATATCGTATGCGTTCGTGTTTAGCCCCACAGCACTTCACAGACCTACCCGTAATGTATTTGAATGTCCGTCTCCCCCTGTAGACTGTAATCTTCCGGGGGTCTTTCACCTCCGTTGTACTGAATGCTCCCAAGCACTGCACCCAATAAGCGTTCAGTAGATACCGTTGATCGGTTGAATGGTTAATAGCAAGGCTGTTGGTCGGCACGATAGATCCATTTTAGCCTCGTCGGTTCAGTGACTTGGGCCGCTAGGAAAGCATGAGTTAGAGCCCGCTTCCCTGCGCCGACTTGGACTGAGAAGCCCCTTGTGGGTCAGGGACTCTGTCATCATCATCAATCGTATTTATTGAGCGCTTACTATGTGCAGAGTACTGTACTAAGCGCTTGGGAAGTACAAATTGGCAACATCTAGAGACAGTCCCTACCCAACAGTGGGCTCACAGTCTAAAAGGGGGAGACAGAGAACAAAACCAAACATACTAACAAAATAAAATAAATAGATATGTACAAGTAAAATAAATAAATAAATAGAGTAATAAATATGTACAAACATATATACATATATACAGGTGTATACCCTGATGTCCACCCTGATGAACTCGTATCCACCCAAGCGCTTACTACAGTGTGTGACACATAATAATAATAATAATAATAATAATAATAGTGATGATATTTAAACGCTTACTACGTGCTAGGCACAGGACTAAGCGATGGGGTAGCCCCAAGCAAATCGGGTTGGACCCGGCCCCTGTCCCCCGTGGGGCTCACAGTCTCAGTCCCCATTTTACAGATGAGGGAACTGAGGCCCAGAGAAGCTGAGTGACTTGCCCACAGTCGCACAGGAGACAGAGCTGGGATTAAAACCCATGTCCTGTGACTGGTACTCCGTTTTGACAGTCGGGGGTCCCTTCGCCTCCCTTCTTAGACTGTATAAGCTTCTCCGGGGCAGGGACCAGCCCGCTTTGTTTTGTTCCCAAGTGACTAGTTCAGTTCTCTGTCCGCAGTAGGTGCTCAGTAAATGCTGTTCGATCTTGAGAGGATCCTAGTTGGTGCGAAACTAGAGAAGCAGCGCGGCTCAGTGGTAAGAGCACAGGCTTTGGAGTCAGAGGTCATGGGTTCAAATCCCGGCTCCGCCTATTGCCAGCTCTGTGACTTTGAGCAAGTCACTTAATTTCTCTGTGCCTCAGTTAACTCATCTGTAAAATGGGGATTAAGACTGCCAGCCCCACGAGGGCCAACCTGTTCACCTTATAACCTCCCCAACACTTAAAGAACAGTGTTTTGCACATAGTAAGAGCTTAATAAATGCCATTATTGTTATTATTATTATTATTATTAAACATGGCACCAGGCACCTTCACTGAGCAGCAGGAACCACAGGTAATAATAATAATGTATTTGTTAAGCGCTTACTCTGTGCCGAGCACTGTTCTAAGCACTGGGGTAGATGTAAGGTAATGAGGTTGTCCCACGTGGGGCTCCCACCCAGTCTTAATCCCCATTTTCCAGATGAAGTAACTGAGGCACAGAGAAGTCAGGTGACTTGCCCAAAGTCACACAGCTGATCAGTGGCGGAGCTGGGATAAGAACCCACGTCCTCTTGACTCCCAAGCCCAAGCTCTTTCCACTAAGTCACGTTGCTTCCCTAGTATCATCATCGTCATTATCATTATTATTATTATTATTATTATTCCTTTTAATGTCAACGTCAAACATCCTTCTTCTTGCTCGGAACTCCCCTCCCCGTCACACCTGGCGGCAGACCGCCCACTGCTTTCCCCATTTTCAAAACCCGCCTGCGATCACGTCTCCTCCAGGAGGCCTTCCCCAGTTCATTTCTCTTTTTGCCTCATCACCGCAAGCGGCCCATCGTACTCTCCCGCTCCCTCAGCGCGGGTGTTGAGCCCTCCGGTTCCGCCGACCGACCGGACGTATTCGATTTTTCCCCGCAGACGCGTTCGACAGAGAGTACAAGATGGCTTACGACCGTCTCACCCCGAACCAAGTCAAGAGCACCCACAACTGCGACAGGCCGCCGAGCACCGGCGTGATGGAGTGTCGGAAGACCTTCGGCGAGCCGTATCTTTAACCGGGGCCGGACGGCGGGGTGTGCGTTTACGTGTGCGCGCGCGTGTGTGCGGGCGGGCGCGCCTGGAGTGGACCGCGTGGCGTGGAAGACCGCACCCCGAGACTCCAGGAACGCTTCCGGTGCCAGCTTTTGAAAATCCATCCGGAGAGGGAGGGATCTTAGAGGCCCCGGAGACGGCCGACTTAGAAAGCCACAGTGGCGGACGGGCCCGGGAGCGGCTTGGCTTCCTGCCACCTTGGCGGTGTTTTGTGTTTTGTGTTGTTTTTTGTCGTCCCTCCCCTCCCCACCCCTCTCCTGGAGGTCTGGGCGTGTGGTGAGGAAACCCGAAGCAGAAGCCGCTCTCCGGTTTTCGGGTCTGAGAGCCGGCAGCCATTTCTATGGTTTCTCTGCGGCGAGGTGGGCGGGTCGATGCCCCGAGACTAAGTGATGTAGTAAGAGGATCTGTTTACAGAGACTGTTCGGAAACGTTACGCAGACCACGAAGTTGTATTATACGTGTTTTAAATTGTTTATAGTAAGTCGATATTTTTTTAATTTTTTTTTAAAAATGCACTGTGGTGGAGTTCAGATGAATTGAAACTCATCGGAGAGGGCAGCTCGCCGCTGGTTGCTCCCTCCCCGGTATGCTGCTACGTAGGATCATCCAGTTCAGTTTCCAGCAATCGTCCTTCCGGCCGGGGGTCGGGGGAAGAGGAGGCGGCGGGAAGCCTGAGGACGTCGACGTCGGGCGGCCCAGGGTTCGGCCGCAAACTCTCAGGGCCGCCGGCTGGAGAGCAAAGGGCGAGCTGCGGCGCGCCATACCAGCCGGGATTCCGCGTCGACCTCGCCGGGATCGGACTGGGCCCGACGGGAACTCGGCGGCCCGCGGTCCGGCCCGCTGGACCCTACGGTGCTCGGCCCGGGGAAGAGCGACCGACCGAGCCAGTGACCCTCCCCTTTGCGGTCGACGCAACCTGATCCGTGTTTGGAAACGTGACCCGCAGGTTGACGTCGGTCCAAACCCTGACTCTTTCTAGTACGCACGATACCGGATAAGGGCAGGTTTTATTTATAGGAAATGCAATCTCTTAGGGTAGCCGTGTATATAATCCTCTCGGGAACGTCGTCCTCGTTTCAGGTGGAGAAGATCTCCACTTACTCTCTAGAAGCATATAGTGCTACATAGATTTCTCAAGAAGGAAGGTGTGTTTTGGAGCAAACAGTCTGAGAGGTGGGGTTTTTTTTGGAAATCTGAACCGGCAGATTCCCGCAGGACATTTTGAAGGGTTGAATCCCGAGGCTGTTGTAGAAGGGGGATAGCAGAAGGTCAAAAACGGCCCAGTCGAACCCGTGTTTGTTCCTCCTGAACTCGGCCTGGGTCCGAGGGGGCTTCACCCCAGGGACCCCAGCAAACCCTGGCGCAGATCCTGAGGACGGGGCCACCTCCACCCCTGGGCATTAGCTGTCAATCGGGTATACTTATGAGTCAGTTAGGGGAGGCCCCCGCACGCGCAGACATGACCTCTTGTCAAAAACACCCATCTTTATTAGCTCCGTCGAACACTTTTCAGCCCAGCGGTGACGGACAATAACAGAAACGGGAGCGAACTCCTCCGGAGCTCGCGAGTTGGGTCATTTAAGTCGTGGCGCGGGGAGCTGGGAAATATTTCTTCCCCCTCAACCATCGGCTTGCCCTCCGCAGAAATGGCCCTGATGTCGTTTACACCTTTCAGTTCCCTCCTCGGGATCGTTTCCACGAGGGGAAAAAAAAAAGCCCTCACACGTTTGCTGTTGCTCCTGGGTTTCTGCTTTGTGGACTCTGGTATGTGTGTTCTCAAGTCCTGAAGGAAAAGGTGTCAACCGGGTTAAGGAACCTTCCGGAAAGGAATCGGAGAGCCGGTCCCCCTGCGGGATGATGCGCGGTGGCAGAACGGAACCGAGTGCGAGGCCCACCGGGGGCTCAGTGGAGTTACGGCAACGCATCCGTCCGTTCGGCCTCAAGAGCAGCTCGATCTAAGTGAGAATCACCGACGACGGCCCCGACTCCCACTCCGAACGTTTCCCAACCCCGGCCCCCGGGAGACGGTCAGCGAAGGCAGCGGGGAAAGATGTGTCTGCTCCACCAGCCCGAGAGACGGAGATGTGATAGTGGGGGCCGCGTTGGGGGGGTGTATGTGTGTGTGTGTGTGTGTGTGTCCGATTGCTTCTGCTTCTCCCCCTCTGGGCACGGGCAGCAGCCCCATTCTCAGGAAAACCCCCCACCCAAACCCCTAAGTCCGGCCCAGTGGAACACTCGACTTTCCAAGTGCCACCCAGTTTTTGATCGGAAAGACTCCCCCCCTTTGCCCCCGACCCCCATTGTGGCAGGGCAGGGAGTGTGGGCCGGCTGAAATCCCCTTCTCCAAACCTCCCTCCCCTCCGGCGAGACAGGAATGGGTCGTGGAGAGAGGGGGGCGCGGGGGACCACCGCTCTCATTGATGCTCTGGGCCTTAAGGGAATTTACAACCTATCTAGTGGATGCTCTGGAAGAGCCCTCGTTGCCGTTTTGCGGGCCAGAGGCTGAACCCTAAGTTACTTGTATAAGGAACCCGTTTCCGCCGGCAGCTGCTTCCGCATTCAGACCCCGGAGGCCCTCGTGGACTCCGTTCGGCCGGCAACGGAGGGAGGGGGTCCCAGGAGGGCGACCGGATGTCCCACCCGGTGGGTCCCACATGAAGCTTTGTTTCAAAAGATTGAGGTAAAGGCTGGTGACTGTGACCCAGAATCATTTGGAAGGAAGCATGCGAAGCGTTTTCTCTTCCTGGTTTTATCTCAGTATTTTTTTTTTCTGCTCCGTCGACACCAATAAAACCTCTTTCCACAAAGAACCGCCACCGTTTGAACATGCCGGCAAAGTAAGGGTGGGTCAGACCTTTCAGAGACCCATCTCAAAACGATCGCCTCAGATCGCTTCAGCCCACTGTTGGGTGGGGACTGTCTCTATATGTTGCCAACTTGTGCTTCCCAAGCGCTTAGTACAGTGCTCTGCACTCAGTAAGCGCTCGATAAATACGATTGATGATGATGTTCTCCCCACCGTGGGCCCTGGGGATTTTGGACTGGGACTACGGTGATCCCCACTCTCTCTCCTAGGGAGATTTCCCAGTTGGGTGGGTCTCCCGGAATGGATCGCGTGACCTTTCTCCGGGGGTGCCCCCCTTGGGGTTCAGGGGCTGGGTCCGGCCCGACTTCCCGGGATCTATCCCGGCACTTAGAGTTGGGCCCAGAGGAAGTGGGGAGCGAATACCATCGTTGTCATCTTCAGTTGGTGGCGGCCCGGCCCTAACCACCACCCCCCGAGAGACGGGCCCTTTCTCAGTTTGGCGGGGCCAGTTCCAGCCGAGAAGCAGCTGGCGACTGCCGACGGCCCCCGGGGGACAGCAACAAATGTCGAGGGAAGTCAGCCCGTCCTTCCTCTCTCCCCTCCACCTTCCCTTGGCTCCCCCAGATTATTTTTCTTTCCTTTGAATAGCATTCATTCAATCGTTCATTCAGTTGTATTTATTGAGCGCTTACTGTGTGCAGAGCACTGGACTAAGCGCTTGGGAAGTACAAATTGGCAACATATAGAGACAGTCCCTACCCAACAGTGGGCTTCCATGATGAGTTTCACGATGAGTCAATAAAGGAGATAGAGCCAAAATCCCAACGGGGCAGTCTCGATTTTTGTTTTTGAAGTTGCCTCTTCAGCGGGGTACGGGTTTTGAAACCTTAGTGACGTTAGCCAGATTGAATCGTTTCTTTCCAGCTGTCAGCATTTTGGAGTGCCGAAAATGGAAAAGAGTCAGCATTTTCTGATCCGGTCTTACGGGAAGGCCGATTTTGGCTTTCGGAGCCAATTGCCACTGTTCCTTTTCCTTTCATCATCATCATCAATCGTATTTATTGAGCGCTTACCATGTGCAGAGCACTGTACTAAGCGCTTGGGAAGTACAAATTGGCAACCTAAGTACAAATTAGGGTCACCTATTACCCCTTCCCATTTTCCTCATTCTTTCACTTTGCAATCTAAGGGTCTGTGGAAAAGCTTTCCACTCCTCTCAAATCCCTTGCATTCCAGTCCGGTTACGAGTGGAAGATATCCCCCGCTAAAACGTCCCGTAGACTGGAAGCTTGTAATGGGCAGGGAATGTGTTGCTCGTTTTGTTGTCCGGTATACTTCCAGGCGTTCAGTACAGTGCCCTTTGGCCGTATTCTCGGTTATCGCTCAAGATGCCCCGTGACTCTCACCTCGGAAGGTGTGGGCCCCGCTCTGGTTTGGCGTGAATAATTTCACTTGTGGTGCCCATCTGCATGAAAAGCAGTGTAAAGAGCCCGGGCTTTGGAGTCGGAGGTCGTGGGTTCAAATCCCGGCTCCGCCAACTGTCAGCTGTGTGACTCTGGGCAAGTCACTTCTCTGGGTCTCAGTTCCTTCATCTGTAAAATGGGGATGAAGACTGTGAGCCCGCCGTGGGACAACCTGATCACCTTGTAACCTCCCCAGCGCTTAGAACGGTGCTTTGCACATAGTAAGCGTTCAATAAATGCCATCATCATCATCATTATTATTATTAATTGCTATTTAGGCCTGTAGAGAAGCCTCGATAAATACCACCGATTGGTTGAATGAGCCCGTGGATTCAACTGCCACCGCCTCCCCCGGGCATCGCGACCGCTGGAAGCAGATTGGCCCTTGCCCCCGGTTCCTCGGAGACGTGGGGGATGAGGCGGTTTTTAAAGCCAAATCATCAATCGTATTTATTGAGCGCTTACTGTGTGCAGAGCACTGTACTAAGCGCAAATGAGAGGTAGGTTTTAAAGATTCGCTTTAACGGCCAGTCGGGAATCCAGGCCTCTACTTGTCTTATGCTGCCGAGTCGTCTCCGACCCTTAGCGGCCCCCGGGACGCACCTCTCCCAGAACGCGCCGCCTCCATCGGCATCCGTTCTGGTAAAGTAGTAAGCCGTGAGTTGGAGAAGCGGCGTGTCTCAATGGAAAGAGCCCGGGCTTTGGAGTCGGAGGTCATGGGTTCAAATCCCGGCTCCGCCAACTGTCAGCTGTGCAATTTTGGGCAAGTCGCTTCACTTCTCTGGGCCTCAGTTTCCTCATCTGTCAAATGGGGATGAAGACTGTGAGCCCCACGTGGGACCACCTGATCACCTTGTATCCCCCCAGTGCTTAGAACGGTGCTTTGCACATAGTAAGTGCTTAACAAATACCATCATTATTATGATTTTTATTATTATTATTCCTCACCCCCGGCAGTGGAGTTCCTGGGAGACCTTGGGGCGAGAAGCTAAGCCCCCTTTCCCCTTCCCCTTCCCTCCCCGGGGGGTTTGAGGTGACAGGTCAGGGGTCAAACGGGCTTGCCTCCACCTTGCAGAGGGACGCCACTTCACGTGCCACAAGAGTTCGAGAGGCGGAGCGGATGAAAACTCCCTGGAACATTTGGATTTTCATTTCACCCCATAGGATCGTAATAATGGCATTTATTGAGCGCTTACTGTGCACTTACAGTCTTCGTGCAGATGTTTCACTCGGTGGTGATTTACTCCGATGGCCTATTTGGGGGGGGTCATAAATTTGTCCCCTCCGGGGAGCCGCCCCGGCCTCGCTAACATCTCATCTCTTGGCCCTGTCGATCAATCAATCAATCAATCAGTCGTATTTATTGAGCACTTACTGTGTGCAGAGCACTGGACTAAGCACTTGGGAAGGACAAATTGGCAACATCTAGGGACGGTCCCTACCCAACAGCGGGCTCACAGTCTAGAAAGGGGAGACAGAGAACAAAACAAAACATATTAACAAGAGCTTTGGAGGGTCACCGGCCCAGTCCTTTCCCTTTCTCCGCTGGGCCCTTGGCGGCGTGCGGGGGCCCGTCCCCATCTTCCGGACCCCTTCCACCCTGTCCTCCCCCGCTAAGCTGGCCTATTTCTCTGCTGCTCTGACGGCTGGGTGAGGGGCAGGGGTTGGCGTTCCTCTCCATCCATCAGGAATAACCCCCGAGGGACCACACTAATGACAATAATAATCGTAATAATCCTGGTTTCGGCAAGGGCTTACTATGTGGCAGGCGCTCGTCTAAGCGCTGGGGTGGATGCAAGCAAACCGGGTTGGACGTAGTCCCACGTGGGGCTCACGGTCTTAATTCCCATTTTCCAGGTGAGGGAACGGAGGCCTCGGGATGCGACTCGCCCAGGGTCACGCGGCAGAGCCGGGAACAGAACTGGGTCCTCTGATGCCCGGGCTCTAGCCATTCTGTGGCCACCAGATCTAGAAAAGAAGGCTGTCACCGCAGCGTGTTCTCGCAGGGGCAGAAGAGGGAATTTAGAAACCAGAGGTGGAAGAGGGCAGGTGTGGGGGAGCAAAGGAGGAGCCTTTTCCGGGTGGGACAACATCAACTTCTCCTGGAAAGCCAAGTGCCAGCGCTGCAGGAGTTGTGACCACGAGGGAGGCCTTCGGGGCCACTCAGGATGGGCCCAAGCGGGCCTCAAAGAGGGGGACGCCTTCCAGGCGGAGCCTCCCAAAAGTGGGGGGACGAGACGGTCCCCGCCGCGGCCTGGGGCCCAGCCGGGCAGCTCCCCCACTTCGGTTCCGGGCCCGGGCTTCGGAAATCCAAGCGACGCTCGGCGGTATCCCTGGTTGCCCGCCCGCCGGCCGGGCCTCACACGGAGATGGGGCAGGAGATGAGCCGATCTTCCAGCATCACGCTGATGAGCAGGAACACGAAGTAAAGGATGAACATGGTGAAGCCCAGGAGCTTGTTCATTTTCCACTTGCACGAGGCGATGGACGTGATGACGAAGAGGAGCATGAGGAAGAGCAGGACGATGGCGCAGAAGAGACCGTTGCTGCTGACGGGCACTGGCCGCAGCCCGTTGAAGACCGAATACAGGAGCCACGGAACCGGCAGGCTGCGAGGCGGGAGGAGGGAGAGAAGCGGCCTGGCTTAGGGGAAAGAGCCCGGCCTCGGGAGTCGGAGGTCGTGGGGTCTAATCCCACTTTGGGCAAGCCACTTCACTTCTCTGGGCCTCAGTTACCTCATCTGGAAAATGGGGATTAAGACCGTGAGCCCCACCTGGGACAACCTGATCACCTCTGTATGATGGCATTTGTTAAGTGCTTACTATGTGCAATCACTGGGAGAGATACAAGGTCATCAGGTTGTCCCCCGTGGGGCTCACGGTCTTCATCTCCATTTGCCAGATGAGGTAACTGAGGCCCAGAGAAGCGAAGTGACTTGACCAAGGTCACACGGCAGACCAGCGGCGGAGTCAGAATTAGAACCCGTGACCTTCCAACTCCCAGGCCCGTGCGCTAGCCCCTACGCCACGCTGCTTCCCATCAGATACTACTGCTCCTATTGCCGCTGTTGTTTTCAGGCGACGGAATCGCGGAACGCAGGCGGGCCGCTCACCCCACGGTGATGTCAAATATATTGCTGCCCACGGAGCTGGATACGGCCATGTCCCCGAGCCCTTTCCTGGCCACGATGACGCTCGTGATGAGGTCGGGGATGGAGGTCCCGGCGGCCAGGATGGTCAGCCCCATGATCTCTTCGGAAATGCCGATGGTTTCGCCAACCTGACCGGCGGAGGAGTTCAGTCAGGCAGGCAATGGTAATAATAATAATAATAATAATAATAATAATAATAATAATGGCATTTATTAAGCGCTTACTATGTGCAAAAAGCACTGTTCTAAGCGCTGGGGAGGTTACAAGGTGATCAGGTTGTCCCACGGGGGGCTTACAGTCTTCATCCCCATCTTACAGAACAGTGCTTTGCTCATAGGAAGCGCTTAACAAATGCCATCATTTGTCTATCTGCTGTCTATCTCCTCCCCGCCCCTTACCACCACTATCACCACACAGAGACTTCTGACCTCTTAACCCCAGACCATCAGGCCCCATGTGAACTCCCTACTCAACCTCCCCTTCCCTCTGCACAAATCCTCATCCTCGACTCGGGCTACTTCTCCAAAACCAACTCCCTGATCCCCCGGGGTCTCTCCGTCTGTCTCCCCCGACCACCGGCACTCCAGCCCTGGATCTCCTCCCCGGGTCGCTTCCTCCGCTCCTGGTTCTCACATTTTTATTGTTTCCTCCTGCCTTATAAATCCCCTCTCCCCATCCTCATTCTTAGATTGTAGTAATAATGCTAATAGCTATAATATTATTAGGGCACTCATTAAGCACTTACTACATGCCAAGCACTGTCCTAAGCACTGGGGTAGCGCTACCTTCCTTCCTCTTCTTCCTTCCTCACCCCCTCATCCCCCTCTCCATCCCCCCCTTCTTACCTCCTTCCCTTCCCCACAGCACCTGTATATATGTATATATGTTTGTACATATTTATTACTCTATTTATTTTACTTGTACATATCTATTCTATTTATTTTATTTTGTTAGTATGTTTGGTTTTGTTCTCTGTCTCCCCCTTTTAGACCCCACTGTTGGGTAGGGACTGTCTCTATATGTTGCCAACTTGTACTTCCCAAGCGCTTAGTACAGTGCTCCGCACATAGTAAGCGCTCAATAAATACGATTGATGATGATGATGATGGGGTAGAGCCAAGCTAATCAGGTTGGACCCGATCCCTGTCCCACAGGGGGCTCACACGCTTATTCCCCATTTTACAGATGAGGTCACTGAGGTCCAGAGAAGTGAAGGGACTTGGCCAAGGTCACCCAGCAGACAAGTGGCAGAGGCGGGATTAGAACCCAGGCCCTTCTGACTCCCAAGCCCAGGCTCTATTCACAAAGCCTCCCCCCGCAGATTGACTTTCAGAGTCCGGCCGGTTCTAGCCTGGAAGATGCATCCCTATATATGTATATGTGTACATATACCTGTATATATGTATATATGTTTGTACATATTTATTACTCTATTTATTTTACTTGTACATATCTGTTCTATTTATTTTACTTTGTTAGTATGTTTGGTTTTGTTCTCTGTCTCCCCCTTTTAGACCGTGAGCCCACTGCTGGGTAGGGACTGTCTCTAGATGTTGCCAACTTGTACTTCCCAAGCGCTTAGCGCTCAATAAATATGATTGATGATGATGATGATCCCTAGAGATGGGAGCAGGGTGGGCGTTTCACCTCCAAATTCTTGGGGGGCTACGGGCAGTTTCCAGATCCCTCAGAAGGGCATCGGCGGGGGCACGGGGCGAGGCGGCTTCGGAGGGGGAGGGGGCACCTTCTCACCTGGTGAGCCCACCACACCACCAGGTAGGAGAACATGGCTATCCACATGATGGAGCCCAGGAAGGTCAAGGCGAAGAACTTCTTCGACTCCTGTCGAGGTCAGAGCAGCCGGTCGGGGGGCTGATGGGGACGGAGGCCCTCTTCCCCTGGGCGCGGCCCGGCAGGACGGGGGCGACGGGCTGAGGCCTGGGGACCCCTCTTCCCGGGATCCCCTCATCCCCGCCCGCCCTCCCCAGAGTCCCGGCCTCAGATTTTAGGCCCTAAATGTTTTGGGGTGGCCTGCTTCTCACTGCAGGCCCGGGACCCCCCGATTTCGGTTCTTCCACTGCGGGTCCTTCCCGCTGACCCCTGTCCAGCCCCCGACCCCAGCCGGAGCGAGAATCCTCACCGGCCTCCTGACGTCTGGCACGGTCAGCCACAGAGGGAACACGATGGGGAGGAGGAAGAGGTAAATGGCCTGTTTCCTTCTGGTTTCAGGCCACTCCAGGGACAGGGGCTTCTCGTTTTCTTCCTCCTCATCGTCATCCTCCTCATCGTCATCGTCTTCATCGTCGTCCTCTTCACTGCCATCGTCCCCCCCGCCATCTCCTCCGTCTCCAGGACACTGGTCTTGGCCTGTGGCGTCCTCTCCCTCGGGAGGTTCCTGAAAACGGGATCAACCAGCAGCCACGTACACACGGGAGCCGGGTCCGCCCAGGAGACATGTATGTGTCCCCGGCCCCTTGTGGGATGCCCGTCCGAGCTCCCACGGCAGGGTAGAGCGGCTCCCGCCAGCACAGGCCCGAGAAGCGTTGGTCCGACCGGAATCCTCCCGGTGTCCCTGATCCCGCCGGAAATTATTACTACTTGTACAGACTAGACTGTGAGCCCACTGTTGGGTAGGGACCGTCTCTATGTGTTGCCAACTTGTACTTCCCAAGCGCTTAGTACAGTGCTCTGCACACAGTAAGCGCTCAATAAGTACGATTGAATGTCTGTCTTCCCCCGTCTAGACTGTGAGCTTGTTGTGGACAGGGATCGTCTCTCTTTATTGTTGTATCGTACTTTCCCAAGCGCTTAGTCCAGTGCTCTGCACACAGTAAGCGCTTAATAGATACGATTCTACGTATTTTTATGTATAAATTGTTGGGTAGGGATTGTCTCTGATGTTGAATTGTATTTCATTCATTCATTCGATCGTATTTATTGAGCGCTTACTGTGTGCAGAGCACTGGACTAATCAATCAATCAATCATTCAATCGTGTTTATTGAGCGCTTACTGTGTGCAGAGCACTGGACTAATCAATCAATCATTCAATCGTATTTATTGAGCGCTTACTGTGTGCAGAGCGCTGGACTAAGCGCTTGGGAAGTCCAAGTTGGCAACATATAGAGACGGTCCCTACCCAACAGTGGGCTCACAGTATTTGCCAAGTGCTTAGTGCAGTGCTCTGCATACAGTAAGCGCTTGATAAATACGATTGGATGAACGATTGAATCATTTCTAATAATGCATGCATAATAATCATTTCTATGGATTTATATGTATTTTTATGTATAAGTACGATTGACTTGATGAATGAAGGATCGCCAGCCAACGGCCCCGGGCCTCCCGCCCGGGGTGAGGCAATCAATCAGTCAATCAATCCTATTTATTAAGCGCTTCGAGTGTGCAGAGTGCAAGACTAAGCGATCGGCAAAAGCCAGACGTCCCTCCGGCCACACTCAGGGGCTGGCGGAGGGGTCCGGAGGAAGCCCCGGTGGTCTCCCCGACTTACCGTGTCCCCGTCCCCCGGTTCCCGGTGGCCGGGGGTCTCCTCGAGGTCCTGCTGGGACTGGGGGTCGGAGGACAGTGTGTCGGCGGGCTCCTGAGACGAGGCCACTTGGAGGAAGGAGAGGAAGAGGGGTTGAGCTTCCCTGGCCAGGGTGGGGTGGGGCAGCCGCCTAAAAACTGGACCTAATGTTCCCTCTGCCTTTAGAGAAGCGGCGTGGCTCAGTGGAAAGAGCCCGGGCTTTGGAGTCAGAGGTCATGGGTTCAAATCCCAGCTCCGCCAATTGCCAGCTGGGTGACTCTGGGCAAGTCACTTAGCTTTTCTGTGCCTCAGCTACCTCATCTGTAAAATAGGGATTAATAATAATAATAATAATAGCATTTATTAAGCGCTTACTGTGTGCAAAGCACTGTTCTAAGCACTGGCAAGGTGATCAGGTTGTCCCACATGGGGCTCCCAGTCTTCAGCCCCATTTTACAGAGGAGGTTAACCGAGGCCCAGAGAAGTGAAGTGACTTGCCCAAAGTCACACAGCTGACAACTGGCAGAGCCGTGATTCGAACGCATGACCTCTGACTCCAAAGCCCGGGCTCTTTCCACTGAGCCACGCTGCTTCTCTACTTAAATTAAGATTAAGACTGTGAGCCCTTCGTGGGACAACCCGATCGCCTTGTAACCTCCCCAGCGCTTAGAACAGTGCTTTGCACATAATAAGGGCTTAATAAATGCCATCATTATTATTACCTCCGTAAGTCACGGCAACTTTCCACTCATTCATTCATTCAATCGTATTTATTGAGCGCTTACTGTGTGCAGAGCACCGGACTAAGCGCTTGGGAAGTAAATTGGGCAACAGATAGAGACAATCCCAACCCAACAATGGGCTCACAGCCTGCAGTCCACACGCCCTAGGCAGCCCCCTTCCTCTTGGGCAGGTCCTCACCCCAAAGGCAGCAGCCCCCCAATCCCACGCCCTTCGCCGCCCTCAGAAGAATGTGGCCCACTGGCCCAGAAAGCCTGGGTACTTTTGGATTTCCCTAAGCGCTCAGTCCAGTGCCCCGCCATGCCCAGTGGATGCTCGCGCACGCACGTGTGATTTGCGCTCAATAAATACGATTGAGCGAATGAATGAATGAATGAATGAATAGGCATAGATGTGTGTTTGTGTGCGAGTGCGTGGGCACGTCCTGCATCGGCTCACCTGGGGGTTTGCGTCCTTTTTTGACCTCAGTGTCTGTTTGGCCCTTGGCCAGGCCGCTCAGAATCTCTGCCTTGTCTCTGACGTGCGCTGCGGAGAAGCAAGGCAGGAAGAAGGGCTCTCAGGCTTCAGTCCCCTGGGCAGGGATGGCGACAGGAGCCACGGACCCTCCCTCTTCCTCCCTCCCTCTTCCTCCCTCCCTCTTCCTCCCTCCCTCTTCCTCCCTCCCTCTTCCTCCCTCCCTCCTCTCCATCCTCACCTCTCGCTCTTTCCCTCACCCCCCAGCCCCTCCTGGTCTGGGCCCTTCCTGCCGGAGCAGGCCTAGCTTCCCACTGCTGTGGGATGCAGCCTAATTGGGGAAGCAGGGGTGGTCCTTGACCGACCGCGGAGGCCTCTGGGAAAGGCCCCCATCGTGCTACGGTTTGGGAAGACCGATCTGATGGCTTATTTGGGGGGCTCTTGGGACGGCTCTCAGTAGCAAGGAGAAGGAGGAGGACGGGAAACGCAAGTTGTGCCGAGTTTTGCTGATATGCGGTCCCAGGATGAGGTGGAACATTCCTTGGGACTGTGAGCCCACTGTTGGGTAGGGACTGTCTCCATATGTTGCCAACTTGTACTTCCCAGGCGCTTAGTACAGTGCTCTGCATACAGTAAGAGCTCAATAAATACGATTGATTGATTGGGAAACCATCTGGCTCTGTCTGTTGACCTGAGTGACCCTGAGGGTCTTAGCCCTGGGCCGATTTAACGACAGATGCGTTCTCTAGTCCTCAAGCCTCCGATCCCCTTCCCACCCACCCATCTGCCTCAGTGGCTCCCCCCGCCCTCCATTTTCCATTTCTGGCAGGGCTTGACTGGAACATCCCTTCCGAGACCCCGATCTAAACCCGTGCGACGCATGTCCGTTTAACTTCCCTCTCGGCTAGTGTCTCCCCAACGGCCTGGATAATTTCGTTGAAAGGTGTCGAGGCGGGCGGGACAGGCGTTTTGGGGAGGCAGGGCAGCAGCGGAGACAGAACGGCGGGGCCAGAGAAGCCCAAATTGGGCCATTTCTTGAGAGCCTCTCAGCTCTCTGACCTCAAGTGGTAGTCAGTCATGGAATTTACTGAGCGCCCCCGGTGCGGAGCACGGTGCTAAACCTTGCGGAAAGTATCACAGAAAAACCAGGTGTGTTCCCGGCTCATAAGACACTTGCAAGCACGGTGGGATCTCATCTGCTCTGGCACGGGTCCCTCTCCTGGCATTAGAGCGTCGGCTAGGGCCAGGGCTTGGTTTTGCATGGACGGGGCCCAGCTGAGTGGGGGTCTCCAGCGAACACCCCCCAACACAGCCGATGGGGTCACACAGATTCCAGCCTGCAGCGAGGACGTGCCATTTTCTCCCTGTCCGTGAGACTCTCTCCCTTTCTCTCTCCTTCTTTCATTCTCTCTCTGTCTCTGTTTCACTCTCTCTGTCTCTCACTCCATCTCCCTCTTTCACTCTCACTCTGTCTCTCTCCCTTTCTGTCTCTGACTCTCTCCCTCTCCCCCTGTCTCTTGCTCTCTTTCACTCTTTGTCTCTTGTTTTTCCACCTTAAAACGGCTGTCTGGAAGGGTCTTACTGTCAGGCTCCAGGCCAGGCCATGCCAGTGGGGGCTCTGGGTCTCCCAGCCTCCACCTTATTCCTTTCCCGGCCCCAACCCCAGACCCCCCAGCTCCTCCAGCCCTCACCCCTATCTCTTTCGGGTTTTCACGGACTGGACATAACCAGAGACCCAAAGCGGGAGACAGGCCGAAGCCTGAAATTTCACAGCACCTGTCCGCCTTACCTACAAGCAGCCCCCCCAACTCTGTTCCTCTATATCTCTCATGGTCTCTGTCTCCCTATTACCTCTGTCTCTTCCTCCCTCTGTCTCTCTGCCTCTTTCTACTCTCTGCTTTAGTCCTGAGAAGCAGCATGGCTGAAAGCAGCCTCCCCAACTCTGCTCCTCTATATCTCTCACGGTCTCTGTCTCCCTATTACCTCTGTCTCTCTGCCTCTTTCTACTCTCTCTGCTTTAGTCTTGAGAAGCAGCATGGCTGAAAGCAGCCCCCCAACTCTGCTCCTCTGTATCTCTCACGGTCTCTGTCTCCCTATTATCTCTATCTCTTCCTCCCTCTGTCTCTCTGCCTCTTTCTACTCTCTCTGCTTTAGTCTTGAGAAGCAGCATGGCTGAAAGCAGCCCCCCCCACTCTGCTCTTCTATATCTCTCACGGTCTCGGTCTCCCTATTACCTCTGTCTCTTCCTTCCTCTGTCTCTCTGCCTCTTTCTATTCTCTCTGCTTTATAATAATAATAATAATAATAATAATAATAATAATGGCATTTGTTAAGCGCTTACTATGTGCAAAATCTTGAAAAGCAGCATGGCTGAAAGCAGCCCCCCCAACTCTGCTCCTCTATATCTCTCACGGTCTCTGTCTCCCTATTACCTCTGTCTCTTCCTCCCTCTCTCTGCCTCTTTCTATTCTCTCTGCTTTATAATAATAATAATAATAATAATGGCATTTGTTAAGCGCTTACTATGTGCAAAGTCTTGAGAAGCAGCGTGGCTGAAAGCAGCTCCCCCAACTCTGCTCCTCTATATCTCTCACGGTCTCTGTCTCCCTATTACCTCTGTCTCTTCCTCCCTCTGTCTCTCTGCCTCTTTCTATTCTCTCTGCTTTATAATAATAATAATAATAATAATGGCATTTGTTAAGCGCTTACTATGTGCAAAATCTTGAAAAGCAGCGTGGCTGAAAGCAGCCCCCCCAACTCTGCTCCTCTGTATCTCTCACAGTCTCTGTCTCCCTATTACCTCTGTCTCTTCCTCCCTCTGTCTCTTTGCCTCTTTCTATTCTCTCTGCTTTATAATAATAATAATAATAATGGCATTTGTTAAGCGCTTACTATGCGCAAAATCTTGAGAAGCAGCGTGGCTGAAAGCAGCCCCCCCCAACTCTGCTCCTCCATATCTCTCACGGTCTCTGTCTCCCTATCACCTCTGTCTCTTCCTCCCTCTGTCTCTCTGCCTCTTTCTACTCTCTCTGCTTTAGTCTTGAGAAGCAGCATGGCTGGGAAGCAGCGTGGCTTAGTGGAAAGAGCCCGGGCTTGGGAGTCAGAGGTCATGGGTTCTAATCCCGACTCTGCCCCGTGTCAGCTGTGTGATCTGGGGCAAGTCGCTTCACTTCTCTGTGCCTCAGTGACCTCATCTGGAAAATAATAATAATAATAATAATAATGGCATTTATTAAGCACTTACTATGTGCAAAGCACTGTTCTAAGCGCTGGGGAGGTTACAAGCTGATCAGGTTGTCCCCCGGGGGGCTCACAGTCTTAATCCCTATTTTACAGATGAGGTAACTGAGGCACAGAGAAGTGAAGTGACTTGCCCAAGGTCACGCAGCTGACCTGCGGTGGAGCCGAGATTTGAACCCATGACCTCTGACTCCAAAGCCTGGGCTCTTGCCACTGAGCCACGCTGCTTCTCTAAAGGCAGACGAAGTAGATTACTTTGTATCTACTCCAGTGCAGCTGGCACATAATAAGCATTTAGCAAATACCATTGAAAAATAGAAAAAATGGGGATTAAGACTGTAAGCCCCACGTGGGGCGACTTGATAACCTTGTATCTGTCCCAGCGCTTAGAACAGTGCTTGGCGCTTAACAAATGCTATCATTTTATTATTATTATTCTCAGTCTCTCCACCTCTCTCAGCCACGGTCTCGCTGGCTGTCTCTCCGTCCATCTTCCATCCTGTGACCCCTCGTGCGGGGTGTGCCTGGAGGGGAAAGTCTGGAGGCCTCAGGAGTGGCGGTGGTCGGACGTGGGGAAGGGGTGGCAGGGGTGGACTCGGGGTCCGGGGGCGACAGGGATGGACCCCCGGGAGTCTGGGGGCCACGAGGCCCCGGTGGGACCGTCTTACCTTCCCCCAGGGGGTCCAAGGTGTGGATCATGAGCTGAAAGATGGTACTGCGGAGCATGCTGTTGTGGAGCGAGGCCGAGCTGCTTCCCTGGAACAGCAAGGACGGGAGCTGGGCAGAGGGGAGAGATGGTGCCCGAGGGGGCAGGAATCAGTCAATCAATCAATCAATCAATCATATTTATTGAGCGCTTACTGTGTGCAGAGCACTGTACTAAGCGCTTGGGAAGTACAAGTAAAAGTCCCCTTTTAGACTATGAGCCCACTGTTGGGTAGGGACTGTCTCTATATGTTGCCAACTTGTACTTCCCAAGCGCTTAGTACAGTGCTCTGCACACAGTAAGCGCTCAATAAATACGATTGATGATGATGATGGAACATAGTAAGCACTTAATAAACACCACTGAAAAAAACTGGTTCCAATTTACAGTGACACAGCTGAGGCCATGGTTCTCAGAAACCCTCGGCGCCCACAGAATCCCGGTGGTGTGTGCTTTGGCGCCTAATCAATCAATCAATCAATCAATCCTATTGAGCGCTTACTGTGTGCAGAGCACTGTACTAAGCGCTTGGGAAGTACAAGTTGGAACACAGTAAGTACTTAATAAACACCATTGAAAAAACTAGTTCCAATTTACAGTGACACAGCTGAGGCCATGGTTTTCAGAAACCCTCGGTGCCTGTAGAATCCCGGTGGTGTGTGCTTTGGTGCCTAATCAATCAATCAATCAATCAATCGTATTTATTGAGCGCTTACTGTGTGCAGAGCACTGTACTAAGCGCTTGGGAAGTACAAGTTGGAACATAGTAAGCACTGAATAAACACCATTGAAAAAAACTGGTTCCAATTTACAGTGACACAGCTGAGGCCACGGTTCTCAGAAACCCTCGGTGCCTGTAGAATCCTGGTGGTGTGTGATTTGGCGCCTAATCAATCAATCAATCAATCAATCAATCAATCGTATTTATTGAGCGCTTACTGTGTGCAGAGCACTGTACTAAGCGCTTGGGAAGTACAAGTTGGAACATAGTAAGCACTTAAACACCATTGAAAAAAACTGGTTCCAATTTACAGTGACACAGCTGAGGCCATGGTTCTCAGAAACCCTCGGTGCCTGTAGAATCCTGGTGGTGTGTGATTTGGCGCCTAATCAATCAATCGTATTTATTGAGCGCTTACTGTGTGCAGAGCACTGTACTAAGCGCTTGGGAAGTACAAGTTGGAACATAGTAAGCACTTAAACACCATTGAAAAAAACTAGTTCCAATTTACAGTGACACAGCTGAGGCCATGGTTCTCAGAAACCCTCGGCACCAGTAGAATCCTGGTGGTGTGTGCTTTGGCGCCTAATCAATCAATCAATCGTATTTATTGAGCGCTTACTGTGTGCAGAGCACTGTACTAAGCGCTTGGGAAGTACAAGTTGGCAACATAATCCCCTCCCTGGTCGCTGCCAGCCGCATTCCCGAGGAGGCAGTGGAGGTCACATAAGGGCAGGAACCCTGGACCGTGAGATTCACCCTTGGCCTCTGTAAATTCCTTAAAGCGGGATGGATTACGCGGCTAAATCTCCAATGCCAAAGCTGTTTGCGGCCCCTGGCATATCTGGGAAAAACTGTCATAATGATCGGGTTGTTGGTGAATAATAATAACAATAATAGCATTTATTAAGCGCTTACTATGTGCAAAGCACTGTTCTAAGCGCGAGGGAAGTTACAAGGTGATCGGGTTGTCCCACATGGAGCTCACAGTCTTAATCCCCATTTTCCAGACGAGGTAGCTGAGGCACAGAGAAGTGACGTGACTTGCCCAAAGTCATACAGCTGACAAGTGGCGGAGCTGGGATTTGAACCCATGACCTCTAACTCCAAAGCCCGGGCTCTTTCCACTGAGCCACGCTGCTTCAGCGGTGAAGTGCCACTGTATGCCGGGCACTGGGGTAGACACCAGATCATCTCTTCGGATTTGATCCCCGTCCCAAACGGGGCTCCTGGCCTAATTAGGGGGGAAATATTTAATCCCCGTTTTACAGATAACTGTCATTTTATTTATTTCTATTCATGTCTGTCTCCTCCTCTAAACCCCCGCCCCCTCAAATGCTATTTACTTTTTTTCTATGTGTTAGGGACTGTACTAAGCACTGGGATGGATACAAGCAAATCGAGCTGGACACAGTCCCTGTCACGTTTGGACTCACAGTCTCAATCCCCATTTGACAGATGAGGTAACTGAGGCCCAGAGAATAATAATAATAATAATGGCATTTATTAAGCACTCACTATGTGCAAAGCACTGCTCTAAGCGCTGGGGAGGTTACAAGGTGATCAGGTTGTCCCACGGGGGGCTCACAGTTTTAATCCCCATTTTCCAGATGAGGTAACTGAGGCACAGAGAAGTGAAGTGACTTGCCCAAAGTCACACAGCAGACAGTTAGCAGAGCCGGGATTTGAACCCATGACCACTGACTCCAAAGCCCAGGCTCTTTCCATTGAGCCATGCTGCTTCCAGAGCAGTGAAGAGACTTGCCCGAGGTCGCACAGCAGACAGGTGGCGGAGCCGGGATTAGAATAATAATGATAATAATGATGATAATGATGGTATTTGTTAAGCGCTTACTATGTGCCAAGCACTGTTCTAAACGCTGGGGTAGATACAAGGTAATCAGGTTTCCCACGTGGGGCTCACAGTCATTATGAGCCCGTTGTTGGGCAGGGACCGTCTCTATGTGTTGCCGACTTGTACTTCCCAAGCGCTTAGTCCGGTGCTCTGCACACAGTAAGCGCTCAATTAATAGAGAAGCAGCGTGGCTCAGTGGAAAGAGCCCGGGCTTTGGAGTCAGAGGTCGTGGGTTCAAATCCCGGCTCCGCCACTTGTCAGCTGTGTGACTTTGGGCAAGTCACTTCACTTCTCTGGGCCTCAGTTCCCTCGTCTGGAAAATGGGGATTAAGTCCGTGAGCCCCACGTGGGACAACTTGATTACCCCAGCGCTTAGAACAGTGCTTTGCACATGGTAAGCGCTTCACAAATGCCATCGTGATTATTATTATTAATCCCCATGTTACAGATGAGGGAACGGAGAAGCGAAGTGGCTTGCTCAGGGTCACACAACAGACGTGTGGGGGAGCTGGGATTAGAACCCACGACCTTTTAACTCCCAGGCCCGGGCTCCGTCCTCTACGCCCCGCTGCTTCTCGACTGTACATATTTATTACTCTATTTATTTATTTATTTTACTTGGACCTATCTATTCTATTTATTTTATTTCATTAGTATGTTTGGTTTTGTTCTCCGTCTCCCGCTTTTAGACTGTGAGCCCACTGTTGGGTAGGGACTGTCTCTATATGTTGCCAATTTGTACTTCCCAAGCGCTTAGTACAGTGCTCTGCACATAGTAAGCGCTCAATAAATACGATTGATGATGATGATGATGACTGTCTCTAGATGTTGCCAACTTGGACTTCCCAAGCGCTTAGTACAGTGCTCTGCACACAGTAAGCGCTCAATAAATACGATTGATGATGATGACTGTACATATTTATTACTCTATTTTACTTGTACATATCTATTCTATTTATTTTATTTTGTTAGTATGTTTGGTTTTGTTCTCTGTCTCCCCCTTTTAGACTGCGAGCCCCCTGTTGGGTAGGGACTGCCTCTAGATGTTGCCAACTTGTACTTCCCAAATGCTTAGTACAGTGCTCTGCACACAGTAAGCGCTCAATAAATACGATTGATGATGATGACTGTACATATTTATTACTCTATTTATTTATGTATTTTACTTGGACATATCTATTCTATTTATTTTATTTTGTTAGTATATTTGGTTTTGTTCTCCATCTCCACCTTTTAGACTGCGAGCCCCCTGTTGGGTAGGGACTGTCTCTAGATGTTGCCAACCTGGACTTCCCAAGCGCTTAGTCCAGTGCTCTGCACACCGTAAGCGCTCAATAAATACGATTGATTGATTGATTGATTGAGTGTAGACTGTAAACTCGTCATGGGCAGGGAATGCGTCCCCTCCCAAGTGCTCAGTCCAGCGTCCCGCACCCAGTCGGCGCCCAGCGAGTGAGTGACCGTGGCTGCCCGACTGACCTGAGGGGCGTCTCCCCCAGCCGTGACGGAGGCGGCCGCCATCCTCCGACCAACCTGCCCCTTGACCCAGGCCTCCAGCGGGCGGTTCCACTTCATGGCGAAGACGTAGAGGACGTAGGCGGCGAGCAGCGCGAGGCTCTCCCACCAGGCCATGACGCTGTCCAGGAAGAAGGCGATGAGCATCAGCAGGTCCAGGATGTAGAAGGAGACGTCTCTGAACAGGGGCCACCAGGTCAGGTGGAGGATCTCCCGGGAGAACAGGGCGCACGTGCCGACGACGAACAGGAGGTTGAAGACGGCCGAGCCCACGATGGTGCCGATGCCCACGTTGCTGTGGGAGACGAAGACCCCGATGAGGGAGGTGAAGAGCTCGGGGGCGGACCCCCCGGCCGCCATGAAGGTGGCCCCGGCCACGTCCTCCGAGATCTCCAGCTTGGAGGTGATGACGCCCAGGGCGGGCACGAAGTACTCGTCGCACACGACGGCCAGGGCCACAAACACGTACATCATGCCCGACACGTGCAGCAGGACCCAGCCCCGCCGCCGCTCCTCCACGCCGAACACGTCCTCGGGGTACTCGGCCTTGGGGTGAGGCCGGGGGCGGCCGGGCCCCGGCGCCGGCGGCGGGCCGGGCGCCGCGGCCTCCGGGGAAGGCCCGGGCCTCGCCGTGGACCCTCCGGGCGCCGGCTCCACGAACACGCAGTGCCCGGTTTTGACCCCGGGGACGCCGGGGCCTAACGTGGCCGCCGGGGCCCGGGCGGGAGTTTCCGCGGCCACGGGCGGGAGTGTCGGCGATGGTTCCGTCCCCTCGGGGGTCTCGCCCGGCCCCGCTGGGTTTCTGGGGGCTGGGGTGTCGTCTCCCGCCTTCGTTTCGGAGACGGTCGGGGGGCTGGTCCTGGCCGGCCGCTCGGACCGGGCCATGGGGTGGTCCTTTCCCGTCCCCCTGGGAGGGGTCCGGGTGGCCTTTCCCGCCGTGGCCCCGGGGGTCACGACGGGGTCGCTCTGTGGCTCATTGCCCGGGCCCAGGATTTCACCCCTGGACGGGTCCCCGCCGGCCCGTCTTACGGGGCGCCGAGCCCACGTGTCCCCCGCTGCAGAAGCGGGGGCCCAGGGGCTCCAGAGGAGCCGGTGGGTGGACACAAGGAGCACGAGGACCGAAAGGAAGAGGACTCGGCCCCACCGCAGCCGTCTCCTCCCTGAGGGCCTCCTCTCCCGGCCCCCCAGCTCCATCGGCGCCTCCATTACGCCCGGCGCCAACCGATAGGAAGGAGCCTGTCACGCACAGCAACGGGGGTCCGGCTCCGCTCCTGGATTTGGGGGTCCCGTTGGGGCAGGGGTTGCCATGGAGGCCCGGGAGGGAGGCTTCGCCTGCAGATCCTGAAAGAGAAAAATAGTCAGAGCCGCCAGCCAGAGCTGGGCTGCTTCCCACGCCCGGCCCTACTCCGTCCATCAACCGGTACTATTTATTGAGCACCTACTACGGGCAGAGCACTGGACTAAGCGTTGGGGGGAGTGTGGTCGAGTGAGAAGACCCGATCCCCACCTTCCAGGAGTTTCCAGTCTAGCAATTCCTCCCATGATACAAGTGGGTTTTTGCACTTTTTCTCTCATTCATTCATTCATTCATTCAATCGTATTTATTGAGCGCTTACTGTGTGCAGAGCACTGTACTAAGGGATAATAAACAGAGCCAATCCCTGCCCACAACGAGCTCACAGTCTAGAGTTGGGGGAGACAGACAGATCTCCAGACAGAAGCAGCGTGGCTCGGTGGAAAGAGCACGGGATTGGGAGTCAGAGGTCATGGGTTCTAATTCCGACTCCACCACTTGTCTGCTGTGTGACTCTGGGCAAGTCACTTAACTTCTCTGTGCCTCAGTTCCCTCCTCTGTAAAATGGGGATGAAGACTGTGAGCCCCACGTGTGGCACATAGTAAGTGCTTAACAAATACCATCGTTATTATTATTATTATTATCTCCAGGCCTGTGAGACACCCCATGGCCCGCCTCAATATGCTGGGCTCACCCTTTCTGAGAGAGATGAAAAGCAGCGTGGCCTGGCGGCTACAATCTGGGTCTGAGAGTCAGAAGGACCTGGGTTCTAATCCCGGGCTCTGCCATTTGTCCGCTGTGTGACCTCAGACATTCTATTTATTTTATTTTCTTAATATGTTTTGTTTTGTTGCCTGTCTCCCCCTTCTAGACTGTGAGCCTGCTGTTGGGTCGGAACCGTCTCTATATGTTGCCATCTTGGACTTCCCAAGCGCTTAGTCCAGTGCTCTGCACACAGTAAGCGCTCAATAAATACAATTGATTGATTGATTGATCCACTCTACCTTATCGCTCTCTCCCAAGCATGTTTATTCTATTTATTTTATTTTGTTAATATGTTTTGTTTTGTTCTCTGTCTCCCCCTTCAAGACTGTGAGCCCGCTGTTGGGTCGGAACCGTCTCTATATGTTGCCAACTTGGACTTCCCAAGCGCTTAGTCCACTGCTCTGCACACAGTAAGCGCTCAATAAATACGATTGAATGAATGAATAAATGAAGCTCTTAGACCAGTGCTCTGCAAACGGTAATTGCTCTTAATAAATACATTTTTTAAAGAGTAAAAGAGCATCTCGAGCGGGGTACGGTTTTAACCTATTTTATCAGTCTTAGTTCATATTTTGAATAAGCTTATAGGTAGTCACTCTTTCCACCTTCAAAGCTTTATTGAAGTCACAGCTCCCCAACTAAGCCCTCATTTCCTCTTCTCCCACTCCCTTCTGAATCGCCCTAGCACTTGGATTTCCACCCTTTATTTAGTCCTCCCTCAGCCCCACAGCACCTAATAATAAAAATAATAATGGTATTTGCTAAACACTTACTATGTATCCACTATGGGGTGGATACCAGCAAATCGGGTTGGACACAATTCCCGGCCCACGTGGGGTTCACGGTCTCAATCCTCATTATACAGGTGAGGGAAGTCAGGCCCAGAGAAGTGAAGTGATTCACCCAAGGTCACACAGCGGACAAGTGGCGGAGCCGCCTATATACCTATCTGTAGTTTATTTATTTCTATTAATGTCTACCTCCCCCTCTAGACTGTAAGCTCGTTGTGGGCCGGGAACGCGTCTACCTATTCTATCATCCTCTCCCAAGCGCTTAGTCCAGTGCTCTGCACACAGTAAGCGCTCAGTACATACAACTGATTGACTGAGATAGTCACCCCCACCCCTCCAAATACGTTCACCTCCTTTTTGTACTCGGCCAATATCATTATTATCCATCATCATCATCATCATCATCAATCGTATGTATTGAGCACTTACTATGTGCAGAGCACTGTACTAAGCGCTTGGGAAGTACAAATTGGCAACATATAGAGACAGTCCCTACCCAACAGTGGGCTCACAGTCTAAAAGGGGGAGACAGAGAATAAAACCAAACATACTAACAAAATAAAATAAATAGAATAGATATGTACAAATAAAATAAATAAATAAATAGAGAATATCACCCTCCACCTTCGGTGGAAGACAGTGATAATGATAAGGATGGCATTTATTAAGCGCTTACTATGTGCAAAGCACCGTTCTAAGCACTGGGGAGGTTACAAGGTGATCAGGTTGTCCCACGGGGGGCTCCCAGTCTTCATCCCCATTTGACAGATGAGGTAACTGAGGCCCAGGGAAGTGAAGTGACTTGCCCACAGTCACCCAGCTGACAAGTGGCGAAGCCGGGATTTGAACCCATGACCTCCGACCCCAAAGCCTGGGCTCTTTCCACTGAGCCACGCTGCTTCCCTAATGATGATGAAACAGAAACAGAGCCCGGGACTGGGAGTCAAAAGAACCTGGATTTTAATCCCAGCTCTGCCGCTTTGCTGTGGGACCTTGGGCGAGTCACTTTCCTTCTCTGTGCCCCAGTTACCTCATCCGTAAAATGGGGATGAAGACCGTGAGCCCCAGGTGGGATGGGGACCGCATCCAACTTGATTAGCACAGTGCTCTGCACATAGTAAGCGCTCAATAAATACGATTGATGATGATGATCTATCGCAGTGCTTAGAACAGAGCTTGGTACATAAGCGCTTAACAAATACCATCATCATCATCATTTTTTTTTGATGGCATTTATTAAGCGCTTACTATGTGCAAAGCACTGTTCTAAGCGCTGGGGAGGTTACAAGGTGATCAGGTTGTCCCACGTGGGGCTCACAGTCTTAACCCCCATTTTACAGATGAGGTAACTGCGGCACAGAGAAGTGAAGTGACTTGCCCACAGTCACCCAGCTGACAAGTGGTGGAGCCGGGATTTGAACCCATGACCTCCGACTCCAAAGCCCGGGCTCTTTCCACTGAGCCACGCTGTCACTTCAATGGGCCTCAGTTACCTCACCTGTAAAATGGGGGTGAAGACTATGAGCCCCTTGTGGGACAGGGACTGTGTCAGCCCACATCCTCTCCCTGGCCCGGAATGCCCTCCCTCCGCCCCACTGTTGGGTAGGGACCGTCTCTATATGTTTCCACCTTGTACTTCCCAAGCACTTAGTACAGTGCTCTGCACACAGTAAGCGCTCAATAAATACGATTGATTGATTGATTGATTGATCATTATTATTATTATTAACGCGCTGTGGGCGTGTCTGCCGCTTACCTTTGACCTCCGGACTTACAGGTGAGTTTGGGGTCGATCCTGGGAGCCTGTGAGAGACGCTTCCCGCGGAGAGGAGACCTCCACCTTGAAATATGTGGCCATCCTCACCCTCCCTCCTCCTGCCAAACTCTTTAAGAAGGGTTGGGTGTGAAGGGCAGATCAACGAAGAATATCCAATCCCCGTCTAATACCTGCAAACCGCTAAGAAGATTAAGATGTATTTTATTGGTTCTGACCCTAAAGCAAAGGACTCTGCTGGGGAATATCCCCCCCGTTAGCCGAGGAATTTTGTGGGTACTCCCGTTGTCCTTTGTACCCATCCCTATTTATTTATTTTACTTGTACATATCTATTCTATTTGTTTTGTTAGTATGCTTGGTTTTGTTCTCTGTCTCCCCCTTTTAGACTGTGAACCCGCTGTTGGGTAGGGACTGTCTCTAGATGTTGCCAATTTGTACTTCCCAAGCGCTTAGTACAGTGCTCTGCACATAGTAAGCGCTCAATAAATACGATTGATGATGATGATGATGATCCCACTCCACTCTCCTGGGAGAACAGGAACTAGAAGAACCGTAAGAGGTCAAGGAATTCCAACCTGTTGCCCCAAGAACCTCCATTATAACCTTTCTGGGTCAGCACAGCTCCAGCCTTTTAGTCCACATAAAACTCCGCGGGGAAAGGAGAATAACAACAACAACAACAATAATAATAATAATAATGGTATCTGTTAAGCGCTTACTATGTGAGAATAATAATAATAATGGTGGTATCTGTTAAGCGCTTACTGTGTGCAAAGCATTGTTCTAAGCGCTGGGGAGGTTATAAGGTGATCAGGTTGTCCCACGGGGGGGCTTGCAGTCTTAATCCCCATTTTCCAGACGAGGTAACTGAGGCCCAGAGAAGTGAAGTGACTTGCCCAAAGTCACACAGCTGACGGCGGAGCCAGGATTAGAACCCATGACCTCTGACTCCAAAGCCCGGGCTCTTTCCACTGAGCTACACTGCTTCTCCAGTTCTGAGGAGGCTTGGGGGGCAGAGCGCAGGGGAATGGCCAGGTTGAGGTAAGCATTCCCTAGTATTAAATTATATAGTATACATCATTTATATTAATGTCTGTTTTCCCCCTCTCGATTGCAAGCTCACTGTGGGCAGGGAACGTGTCTACCAACCCTGCTGTACTTTTCTCTCCCAGGTTCTTAGTACGGTGCTCTGCACACAGCAAATAAGTAAATAAAGTTCAGTAAATAAGCTCTCTGGGAAAAAAACCATTGATTGATTGATTGGTTGACTGATTATTGATCTGGGCCGTAGGGCCTGGGTGACTCGTTGGCTCGGGGGAACCTGGAAGTGAGGCTGATTGAGGGGTCGATTTATTGATCGCCCATGGTGTGGGGTCACGGGGTACGTGCTTTAATCGGAGGAAATTGGAAGGCCGGTTTCACCCCTATCGGTCAATCAAATCAATGATATTTATTGAGTACCTCCTGGGTGCAGAGCACTATATTAAGCGGTTGGGAGAGTCCAGTAGAGTCCCAGCAGTCATAATCTCTGCCACGAAGCGGTTGGGAGAGTCCAATAGAGTCCCAGCAGTCATAATCTCTGCCACGAAGCGGTTGGGAGAGTCCAGTAGAGTCCCAGCAGTCATAATCTCTGCCACGAAGCGGTTGGGAGAGTCCAGTAGAGTCCCAGCAGTCATAATCTCTGCCACGAAGCGGTTGGGAGAGTCCAGTAGAGTCCCAGCAGTCATAATCTCTGCCACGAAGCGGTTGGGAGAGTCCAATAGAGTCCCAGCAGTCATAATCTCTGCCACGAAAGAGGCTTATGCCTAGCCGGGGAGACGGACGTGAAGCAACGTGGCCTAGTGGAACGAGTCCGGGCCTGGGAATCGGAGGACCTGGGTTCCAACCCCAGCTGTGCCGTTGCTTGCTGCGTGACCTCGGGCAAATCACTTCACTCTCTGGGCCTCAGTTTCCTCAACTGTAAAGTGGAGATTAAATCCTAGTCCCTTGTTATTGACAAGTAGGGTGCAAAATAGATTAATCGGTGTAAATCGGCCGCAGGGTTCTTGTACCCAGGGTGGTGACGCAGATAGGAAAAATGACTCGGAGACATGAGTTCAGATAGAGCAGTAAAAAAGGAAAGTGGCTACCTGCCCGTTCACCTCCCGGGAGAGGTACGAGTGACAAGCGGCCCCGATCCCATTCTCACTGTGTCTTTTATTGAGTTACAGCAACATGGGAGCGGAGCGTTTAGGAATTTCAGGAATCCAATTAGGACCGACAAGATGTTACAAATTCTCATTATTCTCTTTTCTCACTGCCTCGTGCAGGTTGTTGTTATCTGCCCCATGGCCTTGCATAGATGGGTGTTACTGGCCTCGAAGACACCTGTTGCTGAGCCTCGCATAAGATACAAAAAAAGGAGTTGTTCTCACGGCCTACACAAAATGGAGTCAGTCATGTCAAGTCCGCTAGTGGACAACATCCCTCTTGCTGGGACTGTGAGCCCCATGTGGGAGAGGAACTGTGTCCTACCACTGTGCTTAGAACAGTGCTTGACTCATTCATCCATCTAGTCATTTATTCAGTTGTATTTATTGAGCGCTTACTGTGTGCAGAGCACTTTACTAAGCTCTTCGGAGAGGGCAGTACCACAATAAACAGACACATTCCCTGCCCACAGTGAGCTTACAGTATAGAGGGAGATAAATTGTTTATGCGTACAGTGGGCAGGGAGGGGAAGGTGGCCGGTCACAGGAGGGCATATTTGAGGGCCGCCCTGGGCCACCTGCTCTCTTTATGTTCCATTTTCAAGGTTTCCTTTGGTAGTGGGAAGTCAGGCCAAGCTGGAAACATGGTTTCCCTTATGTGTCCCAAGCGAGGGCTGTGGGAAAGGTTGAGGGAGAAGCCCCTAGGAACACGACAGTCTCCATTTTTCCTTTAATGGTATTACTAAGTGCCGGGCGCTGTACTAAGCCCTGTGGAAGGTAGAAGCTAATCAGGTTGAACACAGTCCCTGTCCCACATAGGGCTCCCAGTCTTAATCCCCATTTTACAGATGAGGCACAGAGGAAGTGATTTGCCCAGAGTCATGCAGCAGACAAGTAATAATAATAATAATAATTGACATTTATTAAGCCCTTACTATGCGCAAAGCACTGTTCTAAGCGCTGGGGAGGATACAGGGTGACCAGGTTGTCCCACGTGGGGCTCACAGTCTTAATCCCCATTTTACAGATGAGGTAACTGAGGCCCGGAGAAGTGAAGTGACTTGCCCAAGATCAATCAATCAATCAATCAATCGTATTTATTGAGCGCTTACTATGTGCAGAGCACTGTACTAAGTGCTTGGGAAGTACAAATTGGCAACACATAGAGAAAGTCCCTACCCAACAGTGGGCTCACAGTCTAAAAGGGGGAGACAGAGAACAGAACCAAACATACCAACAAAATAAAAAGATAAAAAATAAAATAAAAAGATCACACAGCAGACATGTGACGGAGGCAGGATTCAAACCCATGACCTCTGACTCCAAAGCCCGGGCTCTTTCCACCGAGCCATGCTGCTTCTTGGCTTTAGCCAAGATGGTAGCTGAGTCCTTTGCTGTTTTCATTCGTTCATTCATTCAATCGTATTTATTGAGCGATTACTGTGTGCAGAGTACTGTACTAAGCGCCTGGGAAGTACAAGTTGGCAACATAGCGAGACAGTAGGATTAGAACCCAGGTCCTTTAGACTCCCGGGCCTCCGCTCTACCCAATGGTCCGCACTGCTGCTTCTCTAGATGTTGTACGGAGCCCGCGACACCGGAGTCGTATTTTGCCTTCCGTCGACTTGTTGGCTCGGCCTTCCCCAAGCGCTCTCTCTCTAATAATGACAACGACGGTATTTGTTAAGCGCTTACTAAGCGTCAAGCACTGTTCTGAGCGCTGGGTTAGATACAAGCTCATCAGGTTGGACACAGTCCCCGGCCCACGTGGGGCTCAGTCTTCATCCCCATTTTCCAGATGAGGGTACCGAGGCCCAGAGAACTGAAGTGACTTGTCCAAGGTCACACAGCATCTGCTCCTCCCTGACTCCCTTCCTCTGACCTCCCCCCTTGCTCTCCCCACAGCACTTGTGTATACTTGTACCCATTTATTACTCAATTTATTTTATTCATGTTGCGTATATATCTACCTCTGACCTCCCCCTTCCCCTCCCCACAGCACTTGTGTATACTTGTACCTATTTATTACTCAATTTATTTTATTCATGTTGCGTATATATCTACCTCTGACCTCCCCCTTCCCCTCCCCACAGCACTTGTGTATACTTGTACCTATTTATTACTCAATTTATTTTATTCATGTTGTGTATATATCTACCTCTGACCTCCCCCTTCCCCTCCCCACAGCACTTGTGTATACTTGTACATATTCATTACTCTATTTATTTTATTCATGTTGTGTATATATCTATAATTCTATATTCCTATTTTGATGCTATTGACGCCTGTCTGCTTGCTTTGTTTTGTTGTCCGTCTCCCCCTTCTAGGCTGTGAGCCCGTTGTTGGGTAGGGACCGTCTCTGTTGCCGAATTGTACTTCCAAGCACTTAGTACAGTGCTCTGCGCACAGTAAGCGCTCAATAAATACCACTGAATGAATGAATCTATAATGCTATTTATCTATATTGATGCCTGTCTACTTGTTTTGATGTCTGTCTCCCCCCTTCTAGACTGTGAGCCCGTCGTTGGGTAGGGACCGTCTCTATCTGTTGCCGAATTATACTTTCCAAGCGCTTAGTACAGTGCTCTGCTCACAATAAGTGTTCAGCAAACACAAATGAATGAATGGATGGATGATGAATGAATAATAATAACGGGAGAAGCAGCATGGCTCAGTGGAAAGAGCACGGCCTTGGGAGTCAGAGGTCGTGGGTTCTAATCCCGGCTCCACCACTTGTCAGCTGTGTGACTTTGGGCAAGTCGCTTCACTTCTCTGGGCTTCAATCCCCTCATCTGTAAAATGGGGATGAAGACTGCGAGCCCCACGTGGGACAACCTCATCTCCTTGTGTTCGCCCCAGCGCTTAGAACAGTGCTTTGCACTTAACAAATACCAACATTACAAGCGCTTAGTACAGTGCTCTGCACACAGTAAGCGCTCAATAAATACGATTGATTGATTGATTGATTGATTCTCTGGGCCTCAATCCCCTCATCTGTAAAATGAAGACTGTGAGCCCCGCGTGGGACAATCTTGATTACCTTCTATCCCCCCCCAGCACTCAGAACAGTGCTTGACACATAGTAAGCGCTTAACAAATACCATTATTATTACTATTATTATTAATGATGGCATTTGTTAAGCGCTTATTATGTGCCAAGCACTGTTCTAAGCACTAGGGTAGATACAAGATAATCAGGTTGTCCTACATGGGACTCACAGTCTTCACCCCCCATTTTCCAAATGAGGTCATTGAGGCTCAGAGGAGTTAAGTGACTGGCCCAAGGTCACACAGCAGACAAGTGGCAGAGTCGGGATTTGAACCCACGACCTCTGACTCCCAAGCCCGGGCCCTTTCAATGAATGACCATCTCCCCCTTTTAGACTGTGAGCCCACTGTTGGGTAGGGACCGTCTCTATATGTTGCCAACTGGGACTTCCCAAGCGCTTAGTACAGTGCTCTGCACACAGTAATTGCTCAATCATCATCAATCGTATTTATTGAGCGCTTACTATGTGCAGAGCACTGTACTAAGCGCTTAATAATAATAATGATGGCATTTATTAAGCGCTTACTACGTGCCAAGCACTGTTCTAAGCGCTGGGGAGGTTACAAGGTGATCAGGTTGTCCCATGTGGGGCTCACAGTCTTCATCCCCATTTTCCAGATGAGGTAACTGAGGCCCAGAGAAGTGAAGTGACTTGCCCAAAGTCACACAGCTGACAAGTGTCGGAGCTGGGATTTGAACCCATGACCTCTGACTCCAAAGCCCGGGCTCTTTCCACTGAGCCACAGGGGCAAGTCAAGTGAGTGCTTTAAAGCTGATGCTCAATGAATACGATTGATTAATTGATTGATTGATTGATTGATTACGCTGTTTTCCTTAAACTTTAATTGTGGGTTGTGTGAGGCCTGGAGGGCCTGGTTGCCAAGGCGACGTTGAGGACGGGCCCGGCGAAAAGGGCATCCGGTCTCTCAGCCAATCAGCGGCCTACGTTCCAGGGACCCACAGTGCCCTTCCGGTCCGCGGCGCCCTCGCCCCAACGCTCCAAGGGTCCGGCCCCCGCGCCCGGGGGGAAGGCGTTTCCGGACGGACCTCGTAGACTGTGAGCCCACTGTTGGGGAGGGACCGCCTCTATATGTTGCCAACTTGTACTTCCCAAGCGCTTAGTACAGTGCTCTGCACACAGTAAGTGCTCAATAAATGCGATTGATTGATTGATTGACCCGGTCTCCCTCGCAGACGGCTTAGCCCGGGGGAAGGTCGATGCGGGCGGGCACGGCGTCCCGACGGACGGTTTACGCCGGCGGAACGCAGCCCTCATGGGGGAAGGTTTGAGCGGACGGACCGCGGCTCCCTGACGAAAGGTTCGCGCGGAATAATAGCGATGGCCGTTTTTAAGCGCTTAGTACGTGCAAGGCACTGTTCTAAGCGCCGGGCCGCGGCTCCCTGAAGGGAAGGCTTGGGCGGACGGACCGCGTCAACCTGAGGGACGGTTTTCGCGGACGCACCCCGTTTCCCGGAGGGACGGTTTTCGCGGACGGACCCCTTCTCCATGAGGGAAGGATTTGGTGGACGGACCGCTCCCCTCTGAGGGCCGGTTTGTCCGGACGGACCGCCTCCCCGTGAGGGAAGGATTTGTCGGGCGGACCGTTTCTCTCTGAGGGCCGGTTTGTACGGACGGACCGCCCGCTTCCCCCTGAGGGAAGGATTTGTTGGCCGGAGGGTGTCCCCGTGAGGGGCGGCCGGTGAGTAGTGGGCCTTGCCGGGGCCTTGGGTCCCTTCGGCGACCCCCGACCCCCAGGGGTTGGAGCCGGGCCCTCCCCCCCACTCCCTCAATCGGGCCCATTTCATTCATTCATTCCTTTCATCGTCTTTATTCATTCATTCATTCATTCCATCGTCATTACTCATTCATTCCATCTTCTTTATTCATTCGTTCGTCCACTCCCTCGTCTTTACTCATTCATTCGTTCGTCCACTCCCTCGTCTTTACTCATTCATTCGTGCGTCCATTCCCTCGTCTTTACTCATTCATTCGTTTATTCCGTCGTCTTTACTCATTCATTCGTTCGTCCATTCCCCCGTCTTTACTCATTCACTCGTCCATTCCCCCGTCTTTACTCATTCACTCGTTCATTCCCTCGTCTTTACTCATTCACTCGTCCATTCCCCCGTCTTTACTCATTCACTCGTTCATTCCCTCGTCTTTACACATTCATTCGCTCGTCCACTCCCTCGTCTTTACTCATTCATTCGTTCGTCCACTCCCTCGTCTTTACTCATTCATTCGTTCGTCCACTCCCTCGTCTTTACTCATTCATTCGTTCGTCCACTCCCTCGTCTTTACTCATTCATTCGCTCGTCCATTCCCTCGTCTTTACTCATTCATTCGTTCGTCCATTCCCTCGTCTTTACTCATTCATTCGTTCGTCCACTCCCTCGTCTTTACACATTCATTCGCTCGTCCACTCCCTCGTCTTTACTCATTCATTCGCTCGTCCACTCCCTCGTCTTTACTCATTCATTCGCTCGTCCACTCCCTCGTCTTTACTCATTCATTCGTTCGTCCATTCCCTCGTCTTTACTCATTCATTCGTTCATTCCACTCCCTCATCTTTACTCATTCATTCGTTCATTCCACTCCCTCGTCTTTACTCATTCGTTCGTCCATTCCCTCGCCATTACTCATTCATTCGCTCGTCCACTCCCTCGTCTTTACTCATTCATTCGCTCGTCCACTCTCTCGTCTTTACTCATTCATTCGTTCGTCCATTCCCCCGTGTTTACTCATTCACTCGTCCATTCCCCCGTCTTTACTCATTCACTCGTTCATTCCCTCGTCTTTACTCATTCACTCGTCCATTCCCCCGTCTTTACTCATTCACTCGTTCATTCCCTCGTCTTTACTCATTCATTCGTGCGTCCACGCCCTCGTCTTTACTCACTCATTCGTTCGTCCACTCCCTCGTCTTTACTCATTCATTCGCGCATCCACTCCCTCGTCTTTACTCATTCATTCGTTCGTCCACTCCCTCGTCTTTACTCATTCATTCGCTCGTCCATTCCCTCGTCTTTACTCATTCATTCGTTCATTCCACTCCCTCGTCTTTACTCATTCATTCGTTCGTTCCACTCCCTCGTCTTTACTCATTCATTTGTTCATTCCACTCCCTCATCTTTAGTTATTCATTCGTTCATCCATTCCCTCATCTTTACTTATTTCATTCGTTCGTCCACTCCCTCGTCTTATTCATTCGTCCGTCCATTCCCTCGTCTTTACTCATTCATTCCTTCGTCCACTCCCTCGTCTTTACTCATTCATTCGCTCGTCCACTCCCTCATCTTTACTCATTCATTCGCTCGTCCACTCCTTCGTCTTTATTCATTCATTCGTTCGTCCATTCCCTCGTCTTTACTCATTCATTCGTTCGTCCACTCCCTCGTCTTTACTCATTCATTTGTTCGTCCACTCCCTCGTCTTGTCCACTCCCTCGTCTTTACTCATTCATTCGTTCATCCACTCCCTCGTCTTCACTCATTCATTTGTTCATTCGTTCATGCCACTGTCGTTATTCATTCATTCGTTCATGCCACCGTCGTTATTCATTCATTCATGCCACCGTCGTTATTCATTCGTTCATTCCATCGCCTTTATTCAGCACTTATTGTGTGCAGAGCACTGTCATTCATTCAGTCGTATTTATTGAGCGCTTACTGTGTGCCGAGCACTGTACTAAGCGCTTGGGAAGTAAAAGTTGGCAACATATAGAGACGGTCCCCACCCAACAGCGGGCTCACAGTCTAGAAGCGCTTAGGTCATGGATTCTAATCCCGGCTCTGCCACTTGTCAGCTGTGTGACTTTGGGCAAGTCACTTCACTCCTCTGAGCCTCAGTGACCTCATCTGTAAAATGGGGATGAAGACTGAGCCCCACATGGGACAATCTGATCACCTAGTATCCCCCCCCACCCAGCGCTTAGAACAGTACTTGGCAGATAGTAAGCGCCTCACAAATGCCACATTATCATTTTTATTAGTATTAAATTTTGACCACAGATAGAGACCATCCCTGTCCAACAACAGGCTCACGGGTTAGAAGATTATTGAGCAATTCCCAAGTGCAGAGCCTTGTACTAAGCACTCGGGAGAGGCCAGTTCAGCGGAGTTGGTCAACACGGTCCCTGCCCATAACAAGCTTAGACTCTAAATTACAGCTATAAATCACTGTCGGCATTTATTGAGTGCCCATTAATAGTAATAATAATAATAATAATCATGGTATTTGTTAAGTGCTTACTATGTGCCAAGTGCTGTTCTAAGCTCTGGGGGAGATACAGAGTGATCAGGTTGTCCCACGTGGGGCTCACAGTCTCAATCCCCATTTTACAGATGAGGGAACTGAGGCCCAGAGAAGTGAAGTAACTTGCCCAAAGTCACACAGCTGACAAGAGGCGGAGCCGGGATTAGAACCCATGACCTCTGCCTCCCAAGCCTGTGCTCTTAATAATCGTGGTATTTGTTGCCCTACGTGGGGCTCACAGTCTCAATCCCCATTTTACAGATGAGAGAGCTGAGACACAGAGAAGTGAAGTGACTTACCCAAAGGCACACAGCTGGCATGTTGCGGAGCCGGGATTAGAACTCATGACCTCTGCCTCCCAAGCCTGTGCTCTTAATAATCGTGGTATTTGTTGCCCCACGTGGTGCTCACAGTCTCAATCCCCATTTTACAGATGAGAGAGCTGAGGCACAGAGAAGTGAAGTGACTTACCCAAAGGCACACAGCTGGCGTGTTGCGGAGTCGGGTTTAGAACCCACGACCTCTGGCTCCCAAGCCCGGGCCCTTTCCACTAAGCCACGCTGCAGTGGAGCTGTGGGGCTGTATATTAACGTAAATTTCAGGGAGGGAAAAGCGGCCGAGTGTTGGCAACAAATTGTTGCCAATTTGTACTTCCCAAGCGCTTAGTACAGTGCTCTGCACATAGTAAGTGCTCAATAAATACGATTGATGATGAGTGTGAGGAGATGGACATAAGTGCCGGAGGCCGGGCGAGTCTCGAGAATCAGCGTGGCCTGGTAGCTAGAGCCCAGGCCTGCGAGTCAAAAAGACCTGGATTCTAGTTCCACTCTGCCTCTTGTCTGCCGTGCGACCGTGGGAAGTCACTTCACTTCTCTGGGCCTCGGTTCCCTCATCTGGAAAATGGGGATTGAGACCGCGAGCCCCAGAAGGGACAGGGATTGCGTCCATTCCGATTAGCTCGTGTCTACCTCAGCGCTTAATACAGTGTCTGGCACATAGAGCTTACCGAATACCACCGTGGTTAAGATACCGTTCTTATTGTCGAAATTGTCAGCAGAGGTGGGGAAGAGAGCCCCCTCCCATCATCATCATCAATCGTATTTATTGAGCGCTTACCGTGTGCAGAGCACTGTACTAAGCGCTTGGGAAGTACAAATTGGCAACACATAGAGACAGTCCCTACCCAACAGTGGGCTCACAGTCTAAAAGGGGGAGACAGACAACAAAACCAAACATAGTAACAAAATAAAATAAATAGAATTGATATGTACAAGTAAAATAAATAAATATGCACAAACATATATACCTATATACAGGTATATGTACAAGTTATGTATAGATATGTACAAGTAAAATAAATAAATATTTTATTTATTTCCCACCCACAGCGGCTCGGCCTGCCGGGGCCAAGCCCCCCGCACCGGGTGACGGACACGACCCCCAGTTATTCTCCCTCCCCAACTCCGACCCGCCCAGCGAGCGCGGCCACCATGCCGACCGTGGTGGTCATGGACGTGTCGCTGTCCATGACGCGGCCCGTGTCCGTGGAGGGCTCGGAGGAGTACCAGAGGAAGCACCTGGCCATCCACGGCCTCACCATGCTCTTTGAGCACATGGCCACCAATTACAAGCTGGAGTTCACCGCGCTCATCGTCTTCTCCTCCCTCTGGGAGCTCATGGTCCCTTTCACGAGGGACTACAACACCCTTCAGGTACCGGGGGGACCCGGCGGGCGGGGACGGGGAGGTTCGGGCCTAGTTCCTCACACCCAGCGCGCCGATTCCTTGGAACCAACTGGGAGGTCGGTGGGATTCAAGATCAGCCCCGGGGACTGACTGTGAGGAATTTCGGAGGGACGAAATTTATAAGTTCTCTTACTGTGTGCAGAGCACTGTACTAAGCGCTTGGGAAGTACAAGTTGGCAACATATAGAGACAGTCCCTACCCAACAGTGGGCTCACAGTCTAGAAGGGGGAGACAGACAACAAAACAAAACATATTAACAAAATAAAATAAATAGAATAAATACGTACAAGTAAAATAAATAGAGTAATAAATATGTACAAGCATATATACATAGTGGCTTGAATATAGATAGCACACCCTTCTAAATGTTTATTACAACCAAAAATTTGGTAGCCCAGTTTTCTGGATATGCATATGCTAGGCATCTAAGCATGGGGACTTTCCTTTATTCAGAGCAGTAGTTGCCCAAAATCAATCAATTAATCAATGGTATTTATAATAATAAGAATAAGAATGGCATGTATTAAGCAGTTACTATATGCCAAGCACTGTTATAAGCGCTTGGGAGGTTACATGGTGATCAGGTATTTATCTTCAGAAGTCACTTTTCTGCTCCATAGTTTCCTGATGACATTTTTCATCAGGACATTTCTCAGGGTGTAGATGAGGGGGTTTAGCATAGGGGTTATAACTGTAAAATACTGCAATAGCTTTATCCATGGGGAAGTTGGAGACGGGCCGCATATGCACAAATGTACACGGAATGAAGAACAGGACGATGACAGTGATGTGGGAGACGCAGGTCAAGGGTGCTTTGTGCCTACTCTCTTTACTGTGTGTTTTTAGGGCGCGCAGGATCATAATGTAGGAAATCATCAACATGATGAAGTTTAATAGACAGATCAACCCGCTGTTGGTGGCTACAAAGAGGCCGAGGGTGTGGGTGTCCATTCAGGCAAGGTTCAGTAAAGGGTTCAAATCACACAGGAAGTGATTGATGAAGTTGGAGCCACAGCAGGTTAAATCAACCATAAAGAGAATCTGGATGGTCGCGTGCACCAGGCCTACCATCCAGATGACCCCCACCAGCACACCACACGTACGCCTGTTCCTGATGATCGTGTAATGCAGTGGCTTACATATTGCCACGTAAGGGTCATAATCCCTCACCGTGAGGAGAATAATTTCGGCCCTGCCAAAACTCCTGGGAACTGAGCGGAGCTCGGACTCAGACCCGCAAAGTCGATCGATCGATGCTATTTATCGAGCGCTTACTGGGTGCGGAGCTCTGTGCTAAGTGCCCGGGAGAGGACGGCACACAGGCCAGGTAGGCGTGATCCCCGCCCTCAACGGGCTTCAGTCTAGAGATGAGCTGCCAGACCAGAAGGATGCCGGAAAGCTGGGGAGACCCTTCCGGCCCCCCCCACGGCACCCCCAGAGTCGTTTCTGATCTGACTGGCAAGCACGGTTTCACAGGGTGCCCCACCGTGTCCCCGTCTCGGCGGTGAGGTTTGTGAACAGCTGCCCCCACGAGCCCCCTGAAATGGCGACTGTGGGAAGCGATGACTCGTTTCCCTCTCTCGTCCCGCCAGGAAGCGTTGAGCAACATGGACGACTACGATAAAACCTGCTTGGAGTCGGCCCTGCTGGGCGTCTGCAGCGTCGTCCAGCAAGAGTGGGGAGGCGCGATCCCGTGCCAGGTACAGAGCATCCCCCTTCTGTCCCCTTCCTCCTCCTTCCACCCCCTTCCACCACCTTTCATCTCCTTCCGCGTCTTTCTGTTTCCTTCCACCTCCTTCCATCCCTTTTCACCCCCTTCTGCCAAGCTCAACTCACTAGGCCCCCCGGCAGACTGGTCAGATCCGGTGACCCTTTCCCAGCTGGGCAAGACACACTCCAGCCGGCTTTCTTTTTCCTCATGGAAAGAGCCCGGGCCCGGGAGCCAGAGGATCTAGGTCCTCATCCCCGCTCTGCCACTTGCCTGCTGTGTGTCCCTGGCCAAGTCACTTCACTTCTCCGGGCCTCAGTTTCCTCACCAAACGGGAATCCAGGACCTGTTCTCCCTCCCACTTAGACTGTGAACCCCTGTGTGGGGCGGGACCTCGTCTGTCCTAATGCGTAGTAATAATAAGTGTTTATCAGATACCAAAGATATTATTAATCGCCAAAGAAAGGGGAAAGGCTCCGGTAACGGACTCAGAAACAGCCATGTTACGGGCAGAGGAAAGTCATGGGTTTAGGTACACGCCTGACACTGTCCCTGGAGGGATGTGGGAATCGTGCTTCCAAGGGGAGGGGCTTGAGGGCATCGGGAATTATCCATTCACCTACGGCCCAGGCCTAACCCGAAGGGGTTACCTGGCACCAAACCCTGGGGTTGTTCTGTCTGGGTTTTCTTATGGTGTTTGGTAAGTGCTTGCTATGTGTCAAACCCCGTTCTAAGCGCTGGGTTGTAGGTCGGACCAGTCCCTGTCCCGCATGGCACTCATGGTCTAGGAAGGAGGGAGAACAGGAGCATTTACTGTGTGCAGAGCACTGCACTAAGCACTTAGGAGAGGACGGTACATCAGAGTTGGCGGACATGTTCCGAGCCCACAGTGAGCTGCCGGTTTAGAGGGCCTCTCGGGCACAACGGGATTTGCAGAACCAGGAGGCCTCCTTCCAGCAGCGAGCCGCCATCCGGACAGAGCACGGCGTCGGAAGAGACGGTTTGAAACGGTTTGCCCGCGGGGCCGGCGTCAGCTCAGGGGTGACTATCAAGGCTTGAGTTTTCCTGTCGGAAGCGTGTCCCGGGCACTAGAAGAAGACCCCTTCTAGACTGTGAGCCCATTGTTGGGTAGGGACCGTCTCTATATGTTGCCAAGTTGTACTTCCCAAGCGCTTAGTGCTGTGCTCTGCACGCAGTAAGTGCTCAATAAGTACGACTGAATGAATGAAGACGGGCCAAGTACCACCGTAGCGGGGGCAAAATGATTCACACCCTGGCCGTGCCTTGCTATAATGCTGCCTCGGTATATCGGAATAAAAGCAGTTCCTCTAAAGGGTCACCTCTTTCTCCCTCTCTGTCCCGCAGGTGGTTCTGGTAACGGATGGGTGTCTCGGGATCGGGAGGGGCTCCCTCCGCCACTCGCTGGCCGCTCACAATCCGCGGAGCGACAGCAGCAGATTCCCGCTGCCTTTCCCCTTCCCCTCCAAGCTGTACATCATGTGCATGGCCAATCTGGAAGAGGTAACTCCTTTTGAGCAAGGCCCCGGGGGCAGGGGTGGATCAGGGCGGAGGCGGGCAGGCCAGCTTACCGATGGTCCAGTCGGTCGGTCGTATTTATTGAGCACTTACTGGGTGCAGACCGCGGGGCTGAGCGCTTCTGAGAGGACAGTATAACAGAGTCGGTAGACATTCATTCGTTCAGTTGTATTTATTGAGCGCTTACTGTGTGCAGAGCACTGTACTAAGCGCTTGGGAAGTACAAGTTGGCAACATAGAGTGGTAGTTGGTTCCTTGCCCACATTGAGCTTAGTCAGTCACATTTATTGAGCACTTACAGAGCACTGGACTAAGCGCTTGGGAGCGTACGATATAACAGAGTTAGTCGGAAGACACGTTCCCTGCCCACAATGAGCTTACGGTCTAGAGGGAGACAGTAATATAAATAAATACAGATACGGACACAAGTACTGGATGAGCTGAGAGGGGGTGATTAAAGGAAGCAAATCCAAGTACAAGAGAAGATGAAAGGAGGGCTTAGTCAGGGAAGAGAAGACAGGCCTTCAGAAAGGCTTTGAAGCGGGGGAGAGTTGTCTATTAGATAAGAAGAGGGAGGGTGTTCCAAACCAGAGGCAGGACGTGGGTGAGAGGTCCGCGGTGAGCTAGATGAGATTAAGCTATGGCGAGAAGGTTGGAATTAGAGGAGCCAAGTGTTGGGGCTGGGTTACAGTAGGGGAGCAGCGGGGTGAGGAAAGGGGGGATAAGGTGATTGACTGCTCTCAAGCCGACGGTGAGGGGTTTCTTTTTGATGTGGAGCCTATAGTCTAGGTGGGTCTCGTCCAGGGACCTTTGCGTGGAACCATTTTAAGGATCGTGCCTGGACGTGGGGGTGGGCGGGGAGAGGGTCCGGATAAGGGGAGGAAGACAGTTGGGGGGAACTGGCAAGCTACGAAGTCCTTAGGTGGGACACAATTGGCCTGTCTCGGGTCGGGGGTAATCTGCGGCAGCCCGCTGGGCTGAATATTAATAATAATAATAATAATGGCATTTGTTAAGCGCTTACTATGTGCAAAGCACTGTTCTAAGCGTTGGGGGGGGATACACGGTGATCAGGTTGTCCCACATGGGGCTCACAGTCATAATCCCCATTTTACAGATGAGGTAACTGAGGCTCAGAGAAGTTAAGTGACTTGCCCGAGGTCACACAGCAGACATGTGGCGGAGCCGGGATTAGAACCCATGACCTCTGACTCCAAAGCCCGTGCTCTTTCCGCTGAGCCACGCTGCTTCTCTGAAGCTCTCTCCCGGGCTATTGGAGCAGTGAGCAGTCAGATGTCTGTTTCAGGAGCCAGTTGTCTGCTCAGCCTGTGGTTCAGAAGATGCCCTCTGATTTGGGGGCCCGCGGTGGGCTGCCGTAGTGAGGCCGTTAGTTCCTCGGGGCTGTCTGAGCCTCCATCTTTAGAGCCATTCGTGGCCAGGATCGTAATATTCCCCCCGACACACACACCAGACAACCTGTTAATAATAATAATAATAATAGTGGTATTGGTTAAGCGCTTACTGTGTACCAGGCACTGAACTAAGTGCTGGGGTGGATACAAGCAAATCGAGTTGGACACAGTCCCCGTCCCATGTGGGGCTCACAGTCTTAATCCCCATTTAATCCCTATTTTAGACTGTGAGCCCACTGTTGGGTAGGGACCGTCTCTATATGTTGCCAACTTGTACTTCCCAAGCGCTTAGTACAGTGCTCTGCACACAGTAAGCGCTCAATAAATACGATTGATTGATTTAACAGATGAGGGAACTGGGGCCCAGAGAAGTGAAGTGACTTGGCCAAGGTCCCACAGTAGACAAGTGGTGGAACCCATGACCTTCTGACTCCCAAGCCTGTGCTCTATTATCCACTGGGCACTCAAGCAGCCTAATTTGCTTGTATTCACCCCAGCGCTTAGTACAGTGCCTGGTACATAGTAAGCACATAAGTACCACAATGATTATTAAGAGCCGAGAGTGAGCCCGGGGTGCCCGTGGGCTCAGAGGCAGGATGGGAGCGCCGAAAATGGTCTCCTCTACGATCAATGTGGTATTTATTGAGTGCTTACTGTGTGACTGAGCAGAGCACTGTACTGAGCGCTTGGGAGAGGGCAGTACAACAGAGTCGGTAGACACTTTCCCTGTTCACAACAGGGAAGAACTGGGGGCAGCAAGATTCTTTTCAGAAGATCAACCCGCCTCCCTCAAGCCCAATCCCAGTCCTCAACAGTCCCCATCTCCGGGATGAAGGAAGTTGTGGTTTCACCGGGGGAATTTTTTCCAATTTAACCTCCAGCCCAGACTGCTGTAGCGGTTACAGGTTAGGTCAGACACAGTCCATGGGGCTCACGGCCTAACTAGGATGGGGAACAGGTATTTTGTCCCCATTTTACAGATAAGGAAACTGAGGGGCAGAGCAGTGTTGGTTTTGTTCTCCGTCTCCCCCTTTTAGACTGTGAGCCCACTGTTGGGTAGGGACTGTCTCTAGATGTTGCCAACTTGTACTTCCCAAGCGCTTCGTACAGTGCTCTGCACACAGTAAGCGCTCAATAAATACGATTGATTGATTGATTGACAGGTCCAAGGTCACCCAGCGGGTAAGTGGTGGAGCGGGATTAGAACCCAGACCCTCTCGGCGCCCGGGCTCTTTCCACTGGACCCCACCTCTTCACAGCCGGACTTCCCTGGCAGTCACCCGGGCTCCGAAGGGAACTTTGGTCTCTGTCTTTCTGAATCCCCCGGGTACCGACGACCTCATTGGACGGCGGTCTTTGGCGCGTCTTTGAAAGAGGGAATTTCCTTTCCTGTGCAGCTGCAGAGCTCGGATTCGTTAGATTGCCTGGAGCAGCTCGTCGACCTGAACAACGGCGAAGGGCAGATTTTCACCATCGACGGCCCCCTGTGCCTGAAGAACGTCCAGTCCATGTTCGGGTGAGTTGGCGAGAGTCCCTCCGCGAGGCTCGCTCGTGATCGCCCGCCGCTTCCCCGAGGTCGAGGCGAAAGTGCCCGGCGCGGGCACCCATTTTCAGACCTCCGCCGTTTTCTCCCATTTTCAGAAACCCCATGGGGTTGAACTCCGCGGCCTGCCACCTCCTGCTCTCCCTACGCCCACCGGGACCCAGGCTTTCAAGGCTGAGCCTTTTCCAGAATTGAGAAGCCTAGTGGAAAGAGCACAGGCCCGGGCGCCAGAGGACCTGGGTTCTAATCCCGACTCTGCCGCCGGCCCGCGTTGTGACCACGGGCAAGTCACTTTGCTTCTCCGGGCCTCAGTTTCCTCATCTGTAAAATGGAGACTCGATCCTGTTACCTCGTACGGAAACAGAGAGCCCCATGTGGGACAGGGTCTGTGTCCAATCTGACTAGCGCGTACCTGCCCCAGCGCTTAATACAACGTTGGGCACATAAGTGATTAGCAAGTACGACAATAATAATGATAAATATTTAACCAGACTAATTCATAATTATTATGGTTGAGCCCCCAGCGCTTAATATAACGTTGGGCACTTAGATGATTAGCAAGTACGACAATAATAATGATGAATGTTTAATCAGACTAATTCATAATTATTATTCTTGAGCCCCCAGCGCTTAATATAACGTTGGGCACATAAGTGATTAGCAAGTACGACAATAATAATGATAAATATTTAACCAGACTAATTCATAGTTATTGTGGTTGAGCCCCCAGCGCTTAATATAACGTTGGGCACATAAGTGATTAGCAAGTACGACAATAATAATGATGAATATTTAACCAGACTAATTCATAATTATTATGGTTGAGCCCCCAGTGCTTAATATAACGTTGGGCACATAAGTGATTAGCAAGTACGACAATAATAATGATGAATATTTAACCAGACTAATTCATAATTATTATGGTTGAGCGCCCAGTGCTTAATATAACGTTGGGCACATAAGTGATTAGCAAGTACGACAAATAATGATAAATATTTAACCAGACTAATTCATAATTATTATTGTTGAGCCCCCAACGCTTGATACAACGTTGGGCACGTAAGTGATTAGCAAGTACGACAATAATAATGATAAATATTTAACCAGACTAATTCATAATTATTATGGTTGAGCCCCCAGCGCTTAATATAACGTTGGGCACATAAGTGATTAGCAAGGACGACAATAATAAGGATAAATATTTAACCAGACTAATTCATAATTATTATGGTTGAGCCCCCAGCGCTTAATACAACGTTGGGCACGTAAGTGATTAGCAAGTACGACAATAATAATGGTAAATATTTAACCAGACTAATTCATAATTATTATGGTTGAGCCCCCAGCGCTTAATATAACGTTGGGCACACAAGTGATTAGCAAGTACGACAATAATAAGGATAAATATTTAACCAGACTAATTCATAATTATTATTGTTGAGCCCCCAGCGCTTAATATAACGTTGGGCACACAAGTGATTAGCAAGTACGACAATAATAAGGATAAATATTTAATCAGACTAATTCATAATTATTATTGTTGAGCCCACAGCGCTTAATACAACAATGGGCACTTAAGTGATTAGCAAGTAAGACAATAATAAGGATAAATATTTAACCAGACTAATTCATAATTATTATTGTTGAGCCCCCAGCGCTTAATACAACGTTGGGCACATAAGTGATTAGCAAGTACGACAATAATAATGATAAATATTTAACCAGACTAATTCATAATTATTATGGTTGAGCCCCCAGTGCTTAATATAACGTTGGGCACATAAGTGATTAGCAAGGATGACAATAATAAGGATAAATATTTAACCAGACTAATTCATAATTATTATGGTTGAGCCCGCAGCGCTTAATACAACGTTGGGCACATTAGTGATTAGCAAGTATGGCAATAATAATGATGAATATTTAATCAGACTAATTCATAATTATTATTGTTGAGCCCACAGCGCTTAATACAACGTTGGGCACTTAAGTGATTAGCAAGTACGACAATAATAAGGATAAATATTTAATCAGACTAATTCATAATTATTATTGTTGAGCTTCCTGGGCCAGAAGCGACAGGTTTTAGGGGACCCCTCCCGTGTGGTCAGAGCACAGTGACTTCTCCCTGGGAGAAAACTGAATCGTTCAGTGCTTGATACGGTGCCCGGCGCTGAGTACGGTGTCCGGCACATAGTAAGCTCTTAATTAATGCCCCAGTTATTATTTTTAATCTGTGAAAAGCGTGGCCTTCCGGGGTCATTGCTTTCCTTTGTCCCCGACGGCGACTTCCCCCTCTCCCACGTTCCAGGAAGCTGATCGACGTGGCGTACACGCCCTTCCACGCGGTCCTCAAGTGCGGCCACTTAACGTCGGACGTGCAGGCCTTCCCCAGGCCGGAACCCTTCGTCATAGACGAGGAAATCGACCCCATCCCGAAGGTCATCAACACAGGTAGGTCTTAAAGCCCGGACCCGGCGGGAGCTACGCTCCTACCGGCCCATTCCTCCTCTCTCTCCCACCGAGATGTGGCCCCGTCCCACCCCCGGTCCCGCTCCCCGAGGCCTCTGCTGGGAGACCGGGTGGCCCCACGCTCCCGGGAGGCAGTTTGAGCGGAAGGATGGTGGGGCAGGACTCTTTTCCCACTCCAGTCGTGGGCCCTGAAAAGGCCGGGCCGGGCTCAGGGGGGTGGTTTGCAAACTTTTGGCCTCTGCCTGGAGGTCCGGCTTATCCGCCGCCCGCCCGCCCGCCTGCCGGCTAGCCTGGCACAAGCCCAACAGAGGGGTCCGACCCGCAAACCCATCTCCCCTTTTCTGTCCCAGAAGGGCCCGGAGGCCGTCCAGGCAAAATCGAGGGACGGCGGGGGGCTGAGGGAAGGGCCGTCAGACCCTCTCCAGATCCCGGGGAAGTTTTTGGAACGAGAAACCGGGCTGGGCAGAGGGAGGGGAGAGGCTGGGCTTCTTGGGAAAGGTCCCCCGAGTTCTCGTAAACGGGATGAGGGAGTTCAGGGTCTCATGGTGAAGAGTAGAAGGCTCAGCCAGGGTTTCCCGAAGCCGTTGTCCCAAAACCCGACTGGCCTTTAGAAGCGAGTCCCCTTGGGCATCTCAAAGTCACCCGTGACCACGGTCACTCTGAGAACCTCGGTCTCCACGGTTACTGACCCATGGCCGATGGTTTTGACCCGGTATGGCTCCCCCCCCCCACCTTTCACTTTGACTAAATCAATCATTTTATTGAGCACATATTGTGTACAGAGCACTGTACTAAGTGCTTGGGAGAGGACAATATAACAGAGTTGGCAGGCACGTCCCCTACCCACGGCGTGCTTACAGTCTAGCCGGGGAGGCGGACTGATGCTCTGAAGGTGATCGGGAGGTTGGGCGAACCGGCTCTCCGTAGCCGCAGGAATTAAGTGGAGGGGGAATTTGGGGTGAGCTGAAGCTTGGACTTGAAATGAGACAGAGTCTCCCTGCCTTTCTCTCTGATGAATTCAAAGCGTGCAGTCTCTCTCTCTCTCTCTCTCTCTCTCTTTCTCATCCCCTTGTCTGCTGTGTGACTTTGGGACAATCGCTTCACTTCTCTGGGCCTCAGTTCCCTCATCTGCACTTGTGTATATTTGTACATATCTGTTATTCTATTTATTTTATTAATGATGTTTTTATATCTATAATTTTTTCTCTGGGCCTCAGTTCCCTCATCTGCACTTATGTATACTTGTACATATTTATTATTCTATTTATCTTATTAAGGATGTGTTTATATCTATAATTCTGTTTATCTATTTTGATGCTATTGATGCCTGTCTACTTGTTTTGTTTCGTTGTCTGTCTTCCCCTTCTAGACTGTGAGCCCGTTGTTGGGTAGGGATTGTCTCCATCTGTTGCCGAATTGTACTTTCCAAGCGCTTAGTACAGTGCTCCGCACACAGTAAGCGTTCAATAAATACAAGTGAATGAATTCTCTCTTTCTCTGTCCTTCCCACCCGCCCCTCCAGATCTGGAAATAGTTGGCTTCATCGACATAGCGGACATCTCGAGCCCGCCCGTCCTGTCCAGGCACTTGGTTCTGCCCATAGCAGTTAACAAAGGTGAGTTTTCCGTGACGCCCCTGTCCGGGGGACATTCTTTCCATTCCACACTGTTCTAAGCGCTGGGGTAGATACAAGGTAATCAGGTTGTCCCACGTGGGGCTTACAGTCTTCATCCCCATTTTCCAGATGAGGTAACGGAGGCCCAGAGAAGTAAAGTGACTTGCCCAAAGCCACACGGCTGAAAAACGGCGGAGCCGGGATTAGAACCCACAACCCTTGACTCCCAAGCCCGGGCTCTTTCCACTAAGCCACCCTGCCTCTCTAAAATCTGTAAAATGGGGATGAAGGCAGGGAGCCCCACGTGGGACAGGGACCGTGTCCGACCCGATTTGCTCGTATCTACCCCAGCGCTTAATAAGGGGCCGGGCACGTAGTAAGCGCTTAAGAAATCCCATAAACAAACAATCAACAAATAAGCATGAAAGTGCTGACTTGCAGCGGGGGAAGATTGGAGGGGAACCTGGATTTCCATCGGCGGCAGCAGGGTCTTGGGAGACGACAACAGAACTGCCACGTTCCCTGCTCACAACGAGCTTGACGGTCTAGAACGGGAGACAGACAACGAGTATAAAATAATAAATTTGGATATAGGCATAAATGCGGTGGGGCGGGGAAGGGGGGATGAATAAAGGGAGCAAGTCGGGGTGACGCAAAAGAGAAAAGGAGGGCTTAGTCAGGGAAGGCCTCTTGGAGGAGATGGGCCTTCGTTAAGGCTTTGAAGATGGGGAGAGTCCTGGTCTGTGGGATTTGAAGAGGGCCAGAGGCAGGACGGGGGCCGGGGGTCGGCAGCCAGATTGATGAGATGGAGGGACAGTGGGAAGGTTGGCATTAATCAATCAATCAATCGTATTTATTGAGCGCTTACTGTGTGCAGAGCACTGTACTAAGCGCTTGGGAAGTACAGGTTGGCAATGTAGAGAGACGGTCCCTACCCCACAGTGGGCTCACAGTTTAGAAGGGGGAGACAGAGAACAAAAAACATATTAACAAAATCAAGTAAATAGAGTAGATATGTACAAGTAAAATAAATAGAGTAATAAATACGTACAAACATATATGCAGGTGCTGTGGGGAGGGGAAGGAGGTAAGGCGAGTAGGAGGAGGGGGAGAGGAAGGAGGGGGCTCAGTCTGGGAAGGCCTCCTGGAGGAGGTGAGCTTTTAGTAGGGCCTTGAAGGGAGGAAGAAAGCCAGCTTGGCGGATGTGGGGAGGGAGGGCATTCCAGGCCAGGGGGATGATGTGGGCTGGGGGTTGATGGCGGGGCAGGCGAGAACGAGGCAAGGTGAGGAGATTAGCAGTGGAGGGTGTGGGCTGGGCTGTAGACTAAAGTGTGCAGACCCCAGGCCTCTCCGAGGTGCAGCGGCCCCAGCCATTGTGGGGTGGCTTTGGCTTTCCTTCCCCTGCGGGCCAGTTGCCGGCTCGGGCCGACTCCTCTCTGGTTCCTCGGCACGGCCTGCTGCGGCAGGGCCTGGGGGTCGGGGGCGGCGGGGATCCCGTTGGGAACCAGCGAGGACTGGGGCCCGGCGGCCGTTAGGCCAGACACCTCTCCCCTGGCAGGTCAAAAGTGATGGGCGGAAGTCCCCCGCCCCACACGGGTGGCCAGCGAGTAGCTGCCCCAAACCGCCGGCCCGTCGACCCCCTCCCTCGTGGCATCGGGGACGCCCTTCGGTGCCAACGCAAGAGGGCCGCGCGCGGCCAGCAGTGTGAGCGAGAGACTCGTTCCGGGCAAGCGGGCCAAGTCCCGGAAAACCGCGGTCGGGTCTTCCCTGTCCGTCAGGCGTCCTGACCGTCCCCCCCATCCGGCTCTGTTTTTGGCACAGAAGGCGATGAGGTGGGGACCAGTTTGACCGATGACGTCGAAGATGAAAATTCGGCCAATCAGATTGCGGGCAAGATACCCAACTTCTGCGTCCTGCTGCACGGCAGCCTCAAAGTGGAAGGGATGGTGGCCATCGTTCAGTTGGGGTAGGGGGTCTGGGTTCCGTCCGCCCGGGGGACTCTGGATAATACGGGTTCCAGCAGATGGGATCAGCCGAGCCAGAATCGGATGAGTTCGAAAGTTTGAGTGGAAAGAGGCCGAGCCTGGGAATCTGAGGACCTGGGTTCTTATCCCAGCTCTACCACCTATTTGCTGTGGGAAAGGCACTTTACTTCTCTGTGCCTCAGTTTCTTCATCTGCGGATTGGGGGGTTCAGTACCTGTTCTCCCTCCTACTTAAACCGTGAGCCCCTTGTGGGACCTGATGATCCTGTATCTACCCCAGCGCTTAGTACGGTGTTTGGTGCGGAGGAAGTACTTAGCAAATACAACAATTAGTAGTATTCCAAACCTTATCCTGATTACCACCCTGCCAGAATAAGAAGCCCCTCTCCCACTTTCCCACTTCCTCCCTCACCCTCTCCCCTGCTGCTCGCTAATAGTCAATCAGTCGTATTTATTGAGCGCTTACTGTGTGCAGAGCACTGGACTAAGCGCTTGGGAGGTACAAGTTGGCAACATATAGAGACAGTCCCTACCCAACAGTGGGCTCACAGTCTAAACGGGGGAGACAGAGAACAAAACCAAACATAACAACAAAATAGAATAGATATGTACAAGTAAAATAGAGTAATAAATATGAAAAATAATCACAATTCTGGTATCTATTAAGCACTTGCTGTGTTCTGGATCCCACCCAATCCCCGTCCCACACGGGACTCCCAATAATAATGATTATTATTACTAATCACCAGGTACTGTCCTAAGCCCTATGGTGGATACAAACGGATTGAGTTCGACACAGTCCCTGTCCCACGTGGGGCTCACGATCTCAATCCCCATTTTCCAGATGAGGTAACTGAGGCCCAGAGAAGTGACTTGCCCAGGGTCACAGAGCCGGCAAGCGGCGGAGCCGGGATTAAATCCCGGGCCTGCTCTCTATCCGTTGTGCCATCCTGCTTCTCGATCTGTCTTACTCCCATTTTATAGATGAGGAATCGGAGGCCCAGAGTGGTTCAGTGACTTGCCCGGGGTCACACAATGGGCCAGTGGCAGAGCTGGGGTCGAGGCCAAGGCCTCCTGATCAATCAATCAATCAATCAATCATATTTATTGAGCGCTTACTGTGTGCAGAGCACTGTACTAAGCGCTTGGGAAGTACAAGTTGGCAACATATAGAGACAGTCCCTACCCAACAGTGGGCTCACAGTCTGATCCCCTCCCATCCCCGCTCCGTGCCTTCCTTGAGGGGGTTAGGCTGCTTCCTGGGGAACCGAGAGTTTGGATCACGCCGAGGAGCCCGGCCGTTAGGAGAGTTCTCTTTAGTCGTTGCTTCAAGCGGGTGGGGGGCCGCGGTTGTGGTGGGCCCGAGGCGGGCAGCGGGTGCCGTCTCTAAGTGGGACGTTGTTTCAGGGTGGCAGGCCTCCTCCGCCCCATCCCCGTCTGTGTTCGGATGGTCGGAGTGGTCGAGGACAGGGGTTGGGGGGAGCCCGTGGGGTTTCCTTCCGGGGGTGACGGCCCCACCCGCCTCCCCGCAGGCCCGAGTGGCACGGGATGCTGTACTCGCAGGCGGACAGCAAGAAGAAATCCAACCTCATGATGTCTCTGTTCGAGCCCGGCCCGGGGCCTCTGCCGTGGCTGGGGAAGATGGCCCAGCTGGGGCCCATCTCAGGTAATCCCGCCGGACGGACCGTCCCTCTGCCCCAGACCCGGGCTCGGCGCTGGGTGCGGGGAGACCCCCGGGAGAGGATGCAGCGGGAACCCCGGCCCCCCGTCGATCGCGGAGTCCAGCGGTGGGCATCGCCCGACCGACTCGCCCACCCGAGGCGAACGACCCCGGGCGGCCTTCTGCGTCCTGAGCGGGGCTGGGGTGGCGGGGCGGGCGGGCGCTGCCTCTCTGCGGCGGCGGCTTTTTGACCGGAGTGGGGTTTCTTGACAGACGCCAAAGAAAACCCCTACGGTGAGGACGACAACAAGAGTCCCTTTCCCCTGCAGCCCAAGAACAAGCGCAGCTATGCCCAGAACGTGACCGTGTGGATCAGGCCCAGCGGCCTGCAGGTAGCCCCCCCGGACCACCTCCTCCCCTTCCGAAAACCCAGTCGTAAGCAACGGCTTCATTCATTCATTGTCGTATTTATTGAGCGCTTACTGTGTGCAGAACACTGTACTAAGCGCTTGGGAAGTACAAGTTGGCAACATAGAGAGACGGTCCCTACCCAACAGCGGGCTCACAGGCTTCAGAACACGGTGGGCGGAAGCCAGCGGTTGAAGCCCCAGTTGGCCACCACGTGATGGCTGCTGGCCCAGGTCCGTCTGGCTGGCCAGCATGGCCTAGCGAAAGGAGACCTGAGTTCTAGTCTCGCCTCCACTTCGTGCCTGTTGTGTAACCTTAGACAAGTCACTTAATAATAATCATGATAATTGTGGTATTTGTTAAGCGCTTACTTTGTGCCAGACACTGTCTTAAGCGCCGGGGTGGGCACGAGTAAATCGGGTTGGACACAGTCCCTGTCCCACATGGGGCACACAGGCTCAATCCCCATTTTACAGGTGAGGTAACTAAAGCCCAGAGAAGTGAAGTGACTTGCCCAAGGTCACACAGCAGACACGACTGCTAGGTCTGTGCTCTATCCACTACTCCATGCTGCTCCTCAACTTCTCCGGGCCTCAGTTTCCTCATCTGTAATGATGAACGAACCCCATGTGGGACAGGGATAATCTCGTGTCTGTCCCAGGGTTTAGCACAGACCGTAGCAGAGTGGCCCAGTGGAAAAATACACGAACCTGGAAGTCAGAGGGCCTGGGTTCTAATCCTGGCTCTGCCCCGCGTATGACCTTGGGCCAGTCGCTTCACTTCATTCATTCATTCAGTCGTATTTATTGAGCACTTACTGTGTGCAGAGCACTGGACTAAGCGCCTGGGAAGTACAGGTCGGCAACAGATAGAGATGGTCCCTACCCAACAGCGGGCTCACAGTCTAGAAGGGGGAGACAGACAACAAAACATGGAGACAGGTGTCAAAATAGAACAAATAGAATTAAAGCTAGATGCGCATCATTAACAAAATAAATAGAATAGTAAATATGTACAAGTAAAATAGAGTAATAAATCTGTACAAATATATATACAGGTACTGAGGGGAAGGAGGTAGGGCGGGGGAGATGGGGAGGAGGAGAGGAAAAAGGGAGCTTTGTCTGGGAAGGCCTCACTTTTTTTTTTTTTAATGGCATTTATTAAGCGCTTACTATGTGCAAAGCACTGTTCTAAGCGCTGGGGAGGTTACAAGGTGATCAGGTTGTCCCACGGGGGGCTCACAGTCTTAATCCCCATTTTACAGATGAGGTAACTGAGGCCCAGAGAAGCGAAATGACTTGCCCAAGGTCACACAGCTGACAATTGGCGGAGCCGGGATTTGAACCCATGACCTCTGACTCCAAAATCCGTGCTCTTTCCACTGAGCCACACTGCTTCTCCACGCTCCAAGTGAGCCACGCTCACTTCCCTGGACCTGATTTCCCTCATCTGCAAAATGGGGATTCAATACCTATTGCCCTCCTGTCTACTCCGTGATCCCCATGTGGACCTGATTATCCTGTATCTGCCCCAGGAAGAGAGTACAGTCCCTTTTTTTTTTTTTAAGGTGTATAAGCGCTTATTGTAGGTCAGGCACTGTGTTAAGCGCTGGGGTAGATACGAGGTAATCTTGTTGGACACAGTCCAAATCCCACATGGGCGCTCATAGTCTTAATCCCCATTTTACAGATGAGGTAACTGAGGAACAGAGAAGTGAAGTGACCTGCCCGAGGACACACAGCAGACGAGTGGTAGAGCCAGGATTAGAACCCAGGTCCTTCTGACTCCCAGGCTGGGCTGTATACACTAGGCCACTCCTCTCGGCATATAGTAAGTGCTGAACAAATACTACAATTGTTACTTTTGTATCGATAATAATACTAATCACCACCGTTCTTATTATTTCCGAGCTGGACTCATCCCCTTCGCCCATCTTGTTTTTGCATGTCGAGCTCCAATTTCAGCCCTTGGGAACTTACTGGCCACATGCGAGGGTTTTTCACCTGTGGCCCTCATCTCCACAGGGTCAGGGTTTCCTCATGAGCGTCCCGGGTACAGCTTCTGCCCGCCTTCCCCACCCCGCTTTTCAGGGGGCGGGGATATACTTTCCGGCAAAATCCCTCACGTCAAATTCTCTCTCCCTCTACCAAGACCGACGTCCAGAAGATTTTGAGAAATGCGAGAAAGCTTCCGGAAAAAACCCAGACGTTCTATAAGGTGAGTACGGGGGGGGCCCGGCGGGAAGGCCGGGTGGGGCCTGTGTTGGGATGAGGGGCGGGAGGTTTTGGGGGTCACTTCTGCTCCCCCAACTGAGGGACGTGCGGTTGTCGAAAGGAGTTTATGTCACCAAGGAGGCAGAGTTTATGTCACCAAGGGGGCCGCCGACCTCTGAGGGACCAGAAGCAGTAGAGTCCTAGGGATCTTGGGGTCCCGTGGTCCATCCCCCTGCCCCCATTCCCCTCTGCAGACAGTGATTGTCAGGATGGGCTACCTCAGGTGGGTGAGCTGGCCTGTGGCCTCCCCTTTCGTTAACAGTAATAACCAGGGAGCTTCAAAGCCCTTGAGTCCTGTCGCCCGGGGCCCGGCCAGCCAGGGACTCGCCAATCAGGCCAACTGCCACTTAATAATAATCATGATAATTGTGCTATTTGTTAAGCGCTTACTTTGTGCTAGACACAGTCTTAAGCGCCGGGGTGGACGCGAGTAAATCGGGTTGGACACAGTCCCCATCCCACGTGGGGCTCACTGGCTCAATCCCCGTTTTACAGATGAGGTAACTAAGGCCCAGAGAAGTGAGGTGACTTGCCCGAGGTCACACGGCAGGCACGACTCCTACGTCTGTGCTCTATCCACTACGCCGTGCCGCTCCTCAACTTCTCCGGGCCTCAGTTTCCTCATCTGTAATGATGACCGAACCCCATGTGGGGCGGGGATAATCTGACCTGATTATCTCGTGAGTGTCCCGGGGTTTAGCACAGACCGTAGCAGAGTGGCTCAGTGGAAAGAGCCCAGGCTTTGGAGTCAGAGGTCATGGGTTCAGATCCCGGCTCTGCCAATTGTCAGCTGGGTGACTTCGGGCAAGTCACTTCACTTCTGTGCCTCAGTTACCTCATCTGTAAAATGGGGATTAAGACTGAGCCCCTTGTGGGACAACCTGATCACCTTGTAACCTCCCCAGCGCATAGAACAGTGCTTTGCACATAGTAAGTGCTTAATAAATGCCATCATTATTATTATTACCCTTCCTAGTGCTCCCTCTTCACAGGGCAAGGGGCTGATCTAGCCATCCCCGTGGTCCTGGGGGGTACCCAGAAATCCCCCCCAACCCCTGACCCATCCAGCTCCCCCTCTCCCCGCTCCCTGGAGCCCCACCTGTTTCGGTAAAAGTCCAAGCGACCCTGTGGTCATCATCATCATCATCAATCGTATTTATTGAGTGCTTACTATGTGCAGAGCACTGTACTAAGCGCTTGGGAAGTACAAATTGGCAACATCTGGTCACAGTTGCCCGGCCTCTATTGAGGCCCAGGAGTCAGAAGGACCTGCGTTCTCATCCCGGCTCCACCGCTTGTCTGCTAAGTGACCTTGGGCAAGTCACTCTACTTCTTTGGTCCTCTGTTTTGTTTTGTTTTTTTTTTGATGGCATTTATTAAGCGCTATGTGTAAAACACTGTTCTAAGCGCTGGGGAGGTTACAAAGCGATCAGGTTGCCCCATGGGGGGCTCGCAGCCTTAATTCCCATTTTACCGCTGAGGTAACTGAGGCCCAGAGAAGTTACGTGACTTGCCCGAAGTCACACAGCTGACAATCGGAGGAGCCGGGATTCGGACCCATGACCTCTGACTCCAAAGCCCGGGCTCTTTCCACTGAGCCACGCTGCCTCACTGCTTCTCAGTTCCCTCCTCTGTAAAATGGGGATGAAGACTAATATGGGACAAGGGCCGTGTCCAATCTCATCAGCGTGTAGCTAGTGTTTAGAACAGTGCCTGGCACATAGGGAGTGCTTATCAAATACCATAAAAAGGGTGGGGGGAAAGGGCAGGTCTGGAGTGGCCCCATGACAGGCATTCATCCGTTCATTCAGTTGTATTTACGGGGAAGCAGCATGGCATAGTGGATGGAGCCCGGTTCTAATCCCGGCTCCAACACTTGTCTGCTGTGACCTTGGGCAAGTCCCGTCACTCCTCTGCGCCTCAGTTCCCTCGTCTGTCAAGTGGGGATGGAAACCGTGAGCCGTACCTAGGACGGGGGCCGTGTCCAACCCGATTTGCTCGTGTCCACCCCGGCGCTTGGTCCAGCGCCTGGCACGTAGTAAGCGCCGGGCCTCTCCTGCAGGAGCTGAACCGCTTACGCAAGGCGGCCCTGGCCCTGGGCTTCCTGGACCTGCTGAAGGGCGTGGCGGACATGCTGGAGCGCGAGTGCACCCTCCTGCCCGACACGGCCCACCCCGACGCCGCCTTCCAGCTGACCCACGCCGCCCAGCAGCTCAAGCTGACCGCCGGCCCCGCGGACCCCGCCGCCTACGACCACAACATCGCCCCGCTGCAGACCGACTTCTCCGGCAGCAGCTCCGACCGCATGTAGCATCACCCCGCGCTCCGGAGGAGCTTCGGACACTTCCGTTGGCGGGCTCCCTCGGGCCAGAGCCCGCCCTCCCCTCTTGGGGAGAACAAGGGCCCCGCTCCGGATGAACAATCCTCCATCTGAACGACTGTCGGGCGGGCGGCCCGGGATTCCTCCGGCGGATCCCGTTTTAACAGAGCAATAAAATGCCCGGTTTTACATAGCAAGTCCCCGAGTGGCTAGCGGGCTACCTCTGGCTTATCCTTTTCCCCAGAGGAGGAAAGGGACAGGCAGACGGGTGGATGTTTGGGACTCAGTGCCGATCGACGAAGTACATCGGTTGCGTTTGCTGCGGACTGTACCCACCGCTTGGGAGAGGACAATGAGAAGGGGTAGAAACGATCCCTGCCCTCTTGGAGCATGTGATCCAGTGAGGTAGTGGGCTGGAGAAGGATTAGAGCCAGGGATGGGGTCTATAATTCCCGAAGATGCCCCACTACCAGGGGCTGTGGGGGACCCTGGTGATCGGGCCCCCCAGAGAAGGCGGGGAGGGGAAGGAGGGTCCCCTTTGAGCTCTTGAGGTCGAACGAGAAAAAGGGCCGAGAACTCGATTGTAAATATTTTTAATAGAAATATGCTCTGTTGCCTTGTCGGAGACGAGTCAGTTCTGTCAGTAAATTCAGGGCAATCACACGGAATATGAGTTTCATCCTTGAGAGCCAGGGTGGAACCGGCAGATGTTTGTGGGGTCACGGGGGGCGGGAAAGGGAGCACGAGCGAGAAACGGGCCTGTGGCAGGAGAAACCTGACGGAAGCGGGCCGACGTGGCTACCTGGTAGTTGTCTTTCTAATGATATTATCGTCACAGTGTCAAACCAAGCTACCCAGCCGGACTCTCAAAGACTCGGAGTCCTTGCGCCTGGAGCAGCAAACTCTCAGTGCTCCCCTTTTTTCAGAACCCCCACATCCCGTTCCCTTGGGCCTCCAAAACCGCTCTCACCCAGGCGAGGCGCCCATGGACGGAGAGGGGTCGGTTGTGTTTGGAATGTGCGTTTGGGGATGGCGAGGGAACGGTCAACCGGCCACAGTCCAGAAGAGGCTGGACGGTCTTTCTACAGCTGCCGCCCCAGCTCAACTTCAGAGCCCCTTGGGGACGGCCAAGAGGAAGCCGTCCACTCGGCTGACCCTCGTCCCCGTCTGCGCCAGCGAGGGGGGCGAAGGGTTGAAGTGTGGGGGTCCCTGGCCGGCTTTCCCCGCCTCCCGTGGAATGTGAGGGTGGTCCTCGCTGTGTGAGCACCAGTTTTGCCACAGCAGGGCGGAGGCTCTGGCCGCGACTGCCCGAGGCAAGAAGCCAAGTTCCCCGCCCCACCTTCCTTTCAGACAGGGGTGGGAGGCGGGGGGTAGGAAGGCCCACCACCACCTGCCCCAGGTGGGGGGTTCAAAACACCTGACGGCGTGATTCATTTTATTTAAAAAACGGAACAACAGCAGCAAAAAAACAAGGAAATTCCCATCGGGAGAGGTTTGCTCTCCCCTTCGGCCACCGGAGGAAAGGGGAGGGTCATTTGTTACCTGAATGTAGGGACTGTCTCTATATGTTGCCAACTTGTACTTCCCAAGCGCTTAGTACAGTGCTCTGCACACAGTAAGCGCTCAATAAATACGACTGATTCCAGACATACCCCAAGGGGGATGTGGGAAGAAATGGGGGAGGCGGGGGGCGGCCAGCCTGGCCAAGTCAGTGAAGAAGGGGGTGCGGAGAAACCCAGCTGGACCCCTGCCTTTATTTCACACATCTCCGCCCCTTTTTCCCATCTCCAGCCGCCTGCCTCGGTTTCCCGGGGGAGACCGGCCAGCAAGGCGGCGGCAGGGCCCTGCCTCGATGCTCCAGGGACGACTGCTAAAGGTTAGACGCGGCCCAGAAGCCCTGGAAATCAGAGGACGCTCCTCGCACCGCGACCAGTTCTGTCCATCCTACGTGAGTTTGGTAATTATGGCGCGGGGTGGGCATGGGCCGTACCGACTGAAGTCATCTAGCAAATAGGGAAACGTCAGCGGGCTACGTGAGCGGGAGAGGGGGTTGGGGTGGGAGTTTTCTGAGAGAGCCCGATGCGGGTTTGTGTGACGGTACGGGTTTGTGAGTCGGTGTGAGTGCGATGGGAGGCCAGGGGAGACGGGGTGTCTGTTGAGGGTGAAGAAGGGTGAAATCACAGAGGATTAAAACGATCACCGAATCTTATAAAACCTCTCGTGTTCATAGCACGGGTAAAACTCTCTAAGGATTTCGGACGGCCTAAATCCGGGAGGGGAATCCCACGGCCGCACTTAGTTTGCCTTTCTCTTTTTCGTGGCAAGTTGTCGCCTTCGTTGTTTGTGGAGGTGACGGAAATTCACAAACAGCCCTGGAAAGGGACGGGACCGTGATCAGAAAGCGGAAGCGGGGCGTCCCAGCTCCCACCCAGCATCGGACCGCTCCCTCCGGTCCCCACGGCCGACACGGCTCCTCACCCGGATTTATTTCCCAAACTGTTTTTACTAGCTCTTTTCCTGTTTCTCTTCGCCCCAATCCCCCTTGGAGTCAGAGGGCCCGGGTTCTAATCCCAGCTCCGCCCCCCGTCTGCTGTGCCTCAGTTCCCTCAGCTGCAAAATGGAGATTCGATTCCTCTTGTCCCTCCTACTTCAGACTGTGAGTAACTGGTAGGAACTAACAGTAACTGGTTAAGCGCTCGCTATGTTCCAGGCACCGTACTAAGCGCTGGGGTGGATACTAGCAAATCGGGTTGGATGCGGTCCCTGTCCCCCGTGGGGCTCACGGTCTCGATCCCCATTTTACAGATGAGGGAACTGAGGCACGGGGAAGTGACTTGCTCAAGATCAGACAAGTGGCAGAGCTGGAACCCATGACCTTCTGACAATTAGGTCGTGCTCTCTCCACTACTCCACTGCCGTAACTGCTCCAGCGCTTAGCACAGTGCCCGGCCCATACTGAGCACTTGGCAAATGCCGCAGTTTTATCTGACTCCAATTAAAGCCACCCCCAACGCGTCCTTGGGACGCGGGCCTGAGACTCTAACACGAAGACCTTTTCTGAGACCGAGTTGCGAGCGGGAACGAACTTACGTAAAAATAACAATATGAGATGGCCTTGGAGAAAAGCGGAGAATCTGACGGTGAAGTTCAGGGGAGGCGGCAAGGTGAAGCTGAACTTTCCGCTTTCGTTGAATATCGGGATGGACTGGATGACGGAGGCGGCTGGAAGCAGAGAGCCGAGACTTGTGAGGGGTGAGTAATTCCCCCACGGGCCTCCCCGCTTATCGATAACGTGGGTAAGGGGTCCAGCGACGGGTACCGAAGGAGAGGGCGGGAGCGGTGTGGCCCAGTGGCCGGGGATGGGTCCGGGAGTTGGGAAACCAGGGTTCGGATCCCGGCTCCTCCGTTTGCCTGCCGTGTCACCCTGGACAAGTCACTGAACATCGAACATCCCCCTTTTAGACTGTGAGCCCACTGTTGGGTAGGGACTGTCTCTATATGTTGCCAATTTGTACGTCCCAAGCGCTTAGTACAGTGCTCTGCACATAGTAAGCGCTCAATAAATACGATTGATGGTGATGATGATGATGATGATCGAAGCAGCATGGCTCGGTGGAGAGAGCCCGGGCTTGGGAGCCAGAGGTCATGGGTTCTAATCCCAGCTCTGCCACTTGTCAGCCGGGTGACTTTGGGCAAGTCACTTCAATTTCTCTGGGCCTCAGTTCCCTCGTCTGGAAAACGGGGATTAAGACTGTGAGCCCCACGTGGGACAACCTGATCACCTTGTATCCCCCCCACAGCGCTTTGCACATAGTAAGCGCTTAACAAATGCCATCATTATTATTATTATTAATCTCTGGGCCTTCCTCGCTCATCTGTAAGACAGGGGGTTGAATTTCTGTCCCCTCTCCGCCTTCGACTGCGAGCCCTGTGAGGGGAGAGAGGGACTGTGTACAATCAATCGTATTTATTGAGCGCTTATTGTGTGCAGAGCACTGTACTACGTGCTTGGGAAGTACAAGTTGGCAACATATAGAGACGGTCCCTACCCAACAGTAGGCTCACAGTCTAGATCTGTTGGTTTTGTGTCTACCTCGGCACTTGGTACTAATAAATACAAATACCACAGTTATCACTGTTGTCATTAGGATGACACACAAACACAACCTAAATGACAGATGATGATCAATTCAGAGGGAAAAATAGGGCACTGAGATAAGAGGAGAAGTTTCAGGTATCTGACAGGGGCTTGTAATATTAAGGATGGTATTTGTTAAGCGCTTACTATGTGCCTAGCACTGTTCTAAGCGCTGGGGGAGATGATACACGGTAATCAGGCTGGATGCAGTCCCTGTCCCACGTGGAGCTCACAGTCTTAATCCCCATTTTACAGATGAGGGAACTGAGGCACAGGGGAGTGAAGTGACTTGTTCACAGTCCAACAGTCACAGCCACCACCGGCCCCTAATAATAATCATGGTAATAATAATAGTTGTTGTTGTCAAGCACTGTTCTAAGCACTGGTGTCGATACAAATTCATTAGATGGGACTCAGTCCCTGTCCCCTGGGCGGTTCGGTCTAGAGAAGGGTGTAGGATTTAATCCCCATTTTACAGGTGGGGGAAACTGAGGCACAGAGAAGCGAAGTGACTTGCCCAAGGTCCCACAGCAGACCAAGTGGCGGGAGCTGGATTAGAACCCAGGTCTGCTGATTCTCGGGCCCCGGCGCTTCCCAGAGGCTCTGAGACGACCCTGAATTGGGGCGAAGCAGGAGGGGGAGCCCGTTGTTGGGTAGGGACCGTCTCTATATGTTGCCAACTTGTACTTCCCATGCGGTTAGTACAGTGCTCTGCATACAGTAAGTGCTCAATAAATACGATTGAATGAATGAATGAGGGGGGGGAAGGCGTTGGCTTCCGAGGAGGGACCCGAGAGGGCCTTCGAGCCGGGGCTGGGAAAAATCAATCCGCGGCGAGGACTACCTTCGGCCAAGCACCCCAAGGGGAAGAGGGGGATCCAGATACTGTAGCGAATCCAAGTGAGAAGCTTCCAGTCTACGTCGATGCAGGCGAGCATGTAGAAGGGGTACCTACAGGAGACGAGAAATTCTCCTCAGTAGTGTGCAGACAGCCAAGGCCCGGGACGGCTTATGCTCCTCTCGTTCTGTTCCCAGCGTCCTCTACGGAGCGGGGGCCCTCAAGCGATACCGTCGATCAACCGATCAATGGGATTTATCGAGCACTTGTACTATGCGCTTGGGAGAGTGCCATCGCAACAGAATTAGTAGTCATCGTTCCCTGTCCTAGTCTAGTGTACACTTCTACTACCGCCGCACGGCTCCGCTGCCCGCCCAAGATCATCAATCGTATTTATTTATTCATCAATCGCCCAAGATGGAGAAGAAAACCCCGTCCGCCAGCCCCGTTACCTTGTGATTTCCACCGCGTTTAGCACGATGCGTGGGCCCACGGTAAGCGCTTACTGGAAGCCACCCCCGAGGGCGGGTAAAGGGGCGTCCCTGTTCCGGTGGGGTTTGCCCGGACGCCCGGCCCCAGGCCCGAGCCCCAACTAGGACGAGGGGAGCCGAGCGCTCCAGGGGCCCTGGACCGACCGGCGGGAGACCCCCAAGGGAGACAGTGACCACAGAGGAGATGGTCCAGGTTGACCACGGCGGGAGATGATGGCACAGGGGAGGGGGTGACCGTGGCAGAGACGGCGAATAGCGGGGGCAGGCAGGAAAGGGGAGACGGTGACCCCAGACGAGATGGCACAGGGGAAGGCGTGACTGCAGGGGGGAGGGGGATGGTGACCCCGAAGGATATGGCAGAGGGGAGACAGCAACGGCAGAGGGAAATGGGAAAGGGGGAACGGTGACCACGAAGGAGACAGCGGAGGGGAGGGGGCGGACGCAGAGACTGCAGGGGGAGATGGGGAGGGGGACGTGGTGACCACAAAGGAGATGGCCGAGGGTAGGGGGTGACCGTAGTGGGAGATGACGGCACAGAGGAGGGGGGTGATGACTCCAGGCAGGGGCTGACTGAGGCAGGAGAGGTGGCGGGTCTCCCCTCCCCTCGACAGGGAGCTTCACCCGGCAGACCCGAGGGCGGTGGAACCGTAATGGGACTGAGTCCTTACTGCGGGCCCCGCGCCGGCCCTCCGCCCACCTGAAGATCTCAATCGCGCTCCACAGGTAGAAGACGAAGAACACGACGGCTTTGTTCTGCATCTCCTCCAGGCTCCCGAAGATGACGAACAAAATGAAATTTCTCCCAAGGAGCTGGGGCGCGGAGGAAACGGAGACGGTTCAGAAACCCCAACCCCCAAAACAAACCCCCCCCCAGGTGGCTTCGTCCCAGGTGCCCGGGCCACGATAGCCCAGGAAAGGCCTCGAGGGTCATCTGGGCCATCCCTCCGCCTCGGGGCAGACTGGGTCAAAATGCCTCCACCAGCCAACTCCGCTGACGCCCCACGACGAGGGAGTTTCTAGTCTTCCATTCTGGTCTCGCTCCCTCACCCCCAGATCCTCGAATCCCGGAGGGCAGGGTAAGAATAATGGGAGCCACGCGCTGTGCTAAGCACTGGGGTAGAGACGAGATCACCGAGTCAGACTCAGACCCCGCCCCTCCTGGGGTTCACAACCAAAGAAGGAGAGCAGGTATCTTCTTCCCATTCTTCAGATGGGGCAACCGAGGCCCGGAGAGGTTAGGTGGCTTACCCCGGGTCACAGAGCAGCCAGGGATGAGAATTCCCGGTTCCCAGACCATAGCGCTCTGCCACCCCAGCCGAGCAGGTGTTCCGCTTGGGGCCGGGTGCCCCGGGGAGCGACAACGCTGGCTACCGCCCGGCCCTTCTTCGGCCCCAGCCGGGCGCTACCTGGATCAGGGATGGCAACAGCGGTGAGCGGGTGACTCCGATCAGGGCGTTGGCGGATTCCACCACCGCCAGCATCTGGCAGAAGTACATCATGTCGGCCATGGAGTGAAACGTGTCGTAGAGAGAATCTGAGGGACACAGACCAGAGACGGGTTCGTCCGCGGGCCCCGGGAGGGTGACCCCTCGGGTACTACCGTCCCCCCGCCGAGCCTCTCGGCCTTAAGCCCGAAGGGGAACCCCCCCAACGCGAGACGGCCCGCTCCCGGCCTAGCCGGGGAGAGAAAGCGGGCGGCCCCGCTCGCTTCTCCCCCGATCCTGAGGGGATCCAACATCTTGGACGTTTTCTCCCAGGGGTCTGGAGAGGCTGGTGGCCGGGCAGGAGGGGGTCCGTCATGGCAGAGGAGGACAAGAAGTGACCCGAAAAAGTCTGGGCCACCCCAGCTACAACTGCTTAAACTCCCAGTTCCAGTGAGATGGAGGACAGAGAAGTCCACCACGGGCTTGCACAATGGAGGTGCCTATACACGCGGCACATCATAAACACCCACCCTCACGTCCCTACGCGCACAGATACATGCTATAAACATACCCCCATACGTACACGCAACATAAACACCCACCCTGCCCGCAGGAAACACGGCACACGCGGCGTCGTTTCCCCTTCCTGCCGACGAGCGCTCTGACCGGCCCCAAATCCCAAATCTCGTCCATTATCCCGTGTTCGGGGCTGATAAAGGGGTGATTGGGCCCCCGGTCTCCCCGCTGGGGGCAGGGGATGGTGGCGGCGGCGGCGATTACTTGCCTTTTCCCAAGATGACGAGCCGGACTGTCATGTTGACGAAAATCCAGGAGAAGCCCAGGAACTGCACCAGGTTGTACATAAACAGGTAACCCTTCTTCAAGGTCACGAACGCTGCGGCCAGAAGCAGACGGTGGACACCGTCAGCCCGGGTGGACGGCCGGCTCGCTCTGCCCCCGGGGCCCCGAGATCGAATCCATCCCCCCCGTCGCCAAGTGGAGCCCCGTGCGGTTCACCGGCCCGATACCCGGCTCCAGCCATGCCCCGGGGCTACCGTCAGTCAGTCGATCGTATTTATCGAGCGCTTACTGTGTGCGGAGCACTGGACTGAGTGCTTGGGAGAGTATACGATAGTGAGGCGGGCATGTTCCCCATCTGAAAAATGGGGATTCGATACCTCTTCTCCCAGTCGGTCGATCGTATTTATTAAGCGCTTACTTTGTGCAGAGGACTGTGCTAAGTGCTCGGGAGGGTACGCTATAACGGACACATTCCCGAGGCCCAGAAACGTTAAGTAACTTGCCCAAGATCAGGGAGCAGAGACCTGTGGCAGAACTGGGAGTCAGGAGACTGGGAGCTAATCCCGGCTCCACTGTTGGCTTTCTGTGTGACTCAATTTCCTTGGGCCTTGGTTTCCCCACCTGTAAAATGAGAAATCTACACCTGTTCTCCCACGCCCTTTCACTGTGAGCCCCACGTGAGGCAGGGCAGGGAAGCAGTGTGACCTCGTGGATAAAAGTTGAGGCCCGAGGGCCCGAGTTCTAATCCCGGCCCCTTGTCTGCCATCATTATTATTATTATTAGCTCGGGCACTTGACTTGTCTGTGCCTCAGTGACCTCATCTGTAAAATAGGGATTAAATCCTCCTCCCTCCGTTTTAGCCTACGATCCCAGATGGGGCAGGGACTGCGTCCAAACTGATTAGCTGGTATCTACCCCGTGCTTAAAACGGTGCTTGGCACATAGTAAGCGTTTATATGGTGTTACGGGGGGGAAGAAAGCCACTACTTACAGTCGTCGGAAACTCTGGATTCCATTCTGATTTTATTAATCCTTTCTTCTTCCTAGAAAGCCGGAGAGAAGTTTCCCGCAAGGCTGGAGTGGACCGAGTCTCCCGTCTGCTCGACCGAGACCCGCCGGGGAATCGCCGCCCTCCTGCAGCTCCTGCTTTTCGAGGCCGCCGACTCCACCGGCCCAGGGAAACGAGATGCCACGGCTGGAGATCTGCACCTCCCCCGGGGGGGAACACCACCGCCAACCCCCCTCCGGGCCGGGGCTCCGTCAGGGCCGGCCGTGGGAGTCCACGGGGCCCAGACCTGGGAGCGTGGCCAAGTTGGAAGAGCGTGGGCACGGGAACCTGAGGACCGGCACGCAGTAAGTGCTTAACGAACTTAACGAATACCCCCCAAAAAGAAAAAAAAAAATCCCAGCTCTGCCGCTTGTTGGCTGTGTGACCTTGAGCAAGTCACTTCACTTCTCGGTTCCTGCTCTCCTTCCTACTTCTCCTTGAGAAGCAGCGTGGCTCAGCGGAAAGAACGCGGGCTTGGGAGTCGGAGGTCACGGGTTCTAATCCCGGCTCCGCCGCTTATCAGCTGTGTGACTTTGGGCCAGTCACTTCACTGTGCCTCAGTTCCCTCATCTGGAAAACGGGGATTGACTGTGAGCCCCACGTGGGACAACCTGACTGCCTTGTATCTCCCCCAGCGCTTAGAACAGGGCTTGGCACATAGTAAATGCTTAACAAATACCAAAATTACTTAACCTGTGAGCCCCATGCGGGCCGGAGATTGTGTTGAACCTAATTAATTTGCATCTTCCCCGCACTTAGAATGGTTGTTTGATGAACAGTAAGTGCTTAACAGATATTGCCAAAAAAGAAAAAAAAATGGAGCTAAGCAGAGGGCCCCTTGGCATGGTGCTCTGTCCAGGCAGCTCTGGTGGAGCTTTTAGACTGTGAGCCAATTTGTACTTCCCAAGCGCTTAGTACAGTGCTCTGCACACAGTAAGCGCTCAATAAATACGATTGATGATGATGATGATGGTGGGTTTCGTCCCTGGCTTTCCTGGCATTGGGTCCTCAGGGCCCACTGCTCCGCGCGCCAATCTCGGGGCCCAGGGTGACTGCTCCACAGCTCCCGGCCTCCAACCCCGTCGCCGGCCACGGACCTTGGCCTTGAGTTCCATCTCGGCGTCGGACTCGTCCAGCCAGCGGTCGAAGTCGGGGGCCAAGAAGAGAGGGCGCTTCTCTTGCCGGGTCAGCCGCTCCCACCACTGCCTCTTCTGCTTCTTCACCGTCATGTTCACCTGCCTCTGGGTAAGCCTGTGGGCCGGCTGCGGATCGGAGCGAAAATGATGCTGGGGAGGTCAGCTCCCCCCCCCCCCGGGGCGGGCCCGACTCCCTCGTCCGGCACGGGGGCTCGGAGAGGGAACCGTTCCGCTGTTCCCGCTGAGGAGACGGGCATGAACGATGGCAGGGAGGGAGCGGGCGCTTACTCCGGCCTGAGGCTCCGCACCGGATGCCGGGATTGAACCGAAATGATCGGCTGGGGCCCGGAACCCTGTCCCACCGGGGGCCTGAGAGGGGTTGACGGGGGAGAACGGGTGTCTTATCCCCGTTTTACAGATGAGGAAACGGAGGCCTGAGGAGATTCGGTGTTGAGGTCACTTGGCAGGCCCCGGCTCCCAGCGCTGTGCCCTTCCCCTTAGACCGCACTGCCAAAGGCGCTTGCTTCTCTTCCGGCAACCTCCCTCCATTTTCCTGAAATCGGCAGGGAGGAGGCGGCGGGTTGAACCGGAGAGGAGGAGCCCCCAGAGAGCCTTCACTTTTCCCCCTCCGGGCTCCTCCCCTGCCGCCGCTGCCCCCTCCTCCTCTTCCTCTCAGACCAGGCGTCCTGGGGAGGGGGAGTTGAGGGACCGTGACCCATCTGATGATCTTATACCGTCAGTACAGAGTGCGGGCAGAAAAAGAAAGGCTGAGTAAACGCCCAGAACTCCTGTGTCCCCGTTCCGTCAGGCTGAGCCGGCAATCCAGACCCCCGGGGTGGCCCGAGGGATGTGTATGTGTGTGGGGGTTTGGGGGGAGTCTCCCTGTGGGCCCCCCTGGGAATCGGGGACACCAGTCAGGGAGGCAGGTGGGGGTTTAGTCGGTCACTAATGGAACCACTGCGGAGAGACTGCCAGTTGAACAGGGTCTGTTGGCAAGGCAAACAGCCCCCGGCAGCCATCACCGTCTGTCCGGCCCTGTCCTACCCTGCGCCTGACAAAGCAAATAATGGCAGATGGCGGGGGAAGATGGCTCGGAGCCCCGCGGGCCTCCCGTCCCTGGCCTTGGGGCCCTCTTCCCGCCGCCGGGAAGGACAAGGAGGGAAGGTCTTGGGGTTCAGCAGCGGGTGAGGGGGCCCTGAGGATGGGGAGCAGGCAGGAGGGGGCATTCAGGTCTCAGCAGCAAAGGTTGGGGGGGCCCGGAGGGGGGGAAACAGAAGGCAGGCCCCTGGGAGACTGACCCCGGCTCCTCCCCGCTGCCTCGTATTTTACTCAACCGCCTCCGGCTCTCTGTGGGGGGCAGGACGAGAGGGGCAGAGGACGAGCCGCTTCTACCTGAGGCTTCACCGGCTCCAGAAACTCCAGGTGAAATTCGTAAGTGTTGTCTCCCTTGGCCCCATGGCCCTGGGCTGAAACATTAGAAAGAGACGCGGTAAAACGGGGCAAAGGATCGGCGACCGAGCCGCTCTCCACCCCACTGGCCGCTGCCCGGCTGGGCCCTCCCCCGGCCGAGGGCCCGGGACCGCTCAGCTGGGCATCAAACCCACCCAGATCTTCCCGTGGCACCGATCCACCCCTGGTGGAAGACACTGCCCAGGATAGGGAGGGCAGATAGAGCCAGCAAGCCATCCCGGGATGCCCGGGGTGCGGGGAGGGGGCGGCCAGCACATCCACGGCCTCCGGGGAGCCTTGGAACGCAACAGGGGAGGGGGAGACCCCCAGACTTTGGAAACTACCCCCACCCCGTGTCCCCCACAGGGGAGCTACTGGTCCTCGCCCGTTCCCCACCCATCAGGGCTCCCCTCCAGGGGGGCAGAGCAGGAGACTTGATTTCCCCAGAGAGCAGAGGTCTGGGCCTGTCTGTGTGCGGCGACGTGCGCGTTTGCCCGCACCCAGATTCGCTCCGGAACACCGCTCTCCCTTGGAGTTGGGGGGGCCGGGAGCGTGGGGGTCTGAATACGTAGGCAACGCAGAGGGGAGGACAGAGAAGGGAAATGAGGGCTTAGTAGAGGAAGGCCTCTTGGAGGAGGTAGGAGTTTAGGAGGACTGTGGGGGGTGGGGGGGGAGAGAGCGATGGTCTGACAGACATGAAGGGGGAGGGAGTGAGATACAGGCCAGAGACAGGCCTCCTCAAAAATCTCCAGTGGCTTCCAGTCAACCTACGCATCAGGCCAAAACTCCTCACCCTGGGCTTCAAAGCTGTCCATCACCCGCCCCCTCCTACCTCACCTCCCTTCTCTCCTTCTCCAGCCCAGCCCGCACCCTCCGCTCCTCTGCCGCTAATCTCCTCACCGTGACTTGTTCTCACCCATCCCGCCGTCGACCCCCGGCCCACGTCCTCCCCCTGGCCCGGAATGCCCTCCCTCCCCACATCTGCCAAGCTAGCTTCTTCCTCCCTTCAAAGCCCTACGGAGAGCTCACCTCCTCCAGGAGGCCTTCCCACACTGAGCCCCCTTTTCCCTCTCCTCCTCCCCATCCCCCCCCCCGCCCTACCTCCTTCCCCTCCCCGCAGCACTTGTATATACATTTGTATAGATTAATGACGCTATTTATTTGACTTGTTCTATTTATTTTGTTACTGATGTGCATCTAGCTTTAATTCTATTTGTTCTGACGACTTTGACACCTGTCTCCGTGTTTTGTTTTGTTGTCTGTCTCCCCCTTCTAAACCGTGAGCCCGTTGTTGGGTAGGGACCGCCTCTATATGTTGCCGACTTGCACGTCCTAAGCGCTTAGTCCAGTGCCCTGCACACAGTAAGCGCTCAATCAATACGACTGAATGAACGAACAGGATGTGGGCGAGAGATTGACAGTGGAGAGGAGAGGAGAGGAGAGGAGTGGGCCAGGCTGGGCCTTGGTAGGAGATCAGGGAGGTGGGGGAGACGCCCCCCTCCAGCCCCCTGAGTTGTTCAGCACTTTCTCACTCTCACAAAGGAGGGGATACTGACCTTTGAAGTGCAGGGTGTTTTCTGTGATGCTGATTACCGGATTCTGTGGAAAGAGAACAAGGATGTAAATGCTGCTCTCGCCTTAAGGAACTGAAGGGGAACCTAGTGGATTGAACCTGGGGACTGGGAGTCAGAAGGACTTGGGTTCTAATCCCTGCTCCTCCACCCGTCTGCTGGGTGACCTTGGGTGAGTCGCTTCACTTCTCTGGTTCCCTCACTTGGCAAATGGGGATTAAGACTGTGAGTCCCCTGTGGGACGGGGACTGTGTCCAACCTGACTAGCTTGTTTCTACCCCAGCGCTCAGTACGGTGCCTAGCACATGAGAAGCAGCGTGGCTCAGTGGAAAGAGCCCGGGCTTTGGAGTCAGAGGTCATGGGTTCAAATTCCGGCTCCGCCAATTGCGTGACTTTGGACAAGTCACTTCACTTCTCTGGGCCTCGGTTACCTCACCTGGAAAATGGGGATTAAGACTGTGAGCCCCCTCCCCCGCCGTGGGACAACCTGATCACTTTGTAACCTCCCCAGCGCTTAGAAGAGTGCTTTGCGCATAGTAAGCGCTTAATAAATGCCATCATTATTATTATTATAAGCGCCTAACAACTGCCATACGAAGCTGGTGGGAGTGAAAATCAATCAATCGTATTTATTGAGCGCTTACTGTGTGCACAGCACTGTACTAAGCGCTTGGGAAGTACAAGTTGGCACCATATAGAGACAGTCCCTACCCAACAGTGGGCTCACAGTCTAAAAGGGGGAGGTTGAAAAGATGTCAACCGTGATTCTTTACCTTGCCCCTCTCCTTGGGGGTCCCCAGGAGCAGGAAGATGTCAAGCCGCCAGGTTCGGGGGATCACCCTCAGCCCCAGTTAAGCAAAATTGATGCTTCTGGGATATCCACGGCAACCGGGCCTACCCGCAGCCGGGGAGGGATGAAGAACGGAGCTCTGCGCATAGTAAAGCGCTTAATAAATCCCACTGATTGATTGATCGATGAAGAACCCCAGAGCTTAACACCCTCCACCACCACGCTCGGGGGGTTGCCAACTCCTGGCTGAGCCCAGGCCCGTCTGTTCCCGGAGGAACAGGCCCGAGTCTGGAACAAAGTCAAAAGGGAGGCGGCCCTCTCCAGTTGTGATGCCAATTTGTACTTCCCAAGCGCTTAGTACAGTGCTCTGCACATAGTAAGCGCTCAATAAATACGATTGATTGATTGATTGATTGAGAAGGCGGTCCCCTCTCTCTCCCGCTGGCCCGGCCTGTCCCCGGAGCCCGCTCTGAGGGAGATCATCATCATCATCAATCGGATTTATTGAGCGCTTACTGTGTGCAGAGCACCGTGCTAAGCGCTTGGGAAGTACAAATTGGCAACATAAAGATGCCAATAGGGAGATGGTCATTCGCCTCCATCCCCACGGGCACCTCTGCCGTCCACCATCTGTCAGACGCTCCCCAGGAAGGTGACAGGACACTTGACATCCCGGGGGACAGAGACCCTGCAGTGGGATGGGGCGGAGGCGCCTGTGGAGGGTTTGGTGGTTTGTGCAGAGACACTCGCCGACCCCGTGTTTCTTCCTTCTATTTATTTCTTTAAGGTATTTGTTAAGCGGCCTGCACACCCTTTTTTTCTTTAATGGTACTGGTTAAGCACTTCCTATGTGTACTAAGCTCTGGGGCAGATACCAGCTCATCAGGTTGGACCGAGTCCCTGCCCCCCCCATGGGGCTCACAGCTTTAATCCCCATTTTACAGATGAGGGAACCGAGGCCCAGAGAAGCGAAGTGACTTGCGTGGTGGAGGAGCCGGGATTAGACTGTTGGGTAGGGACTGTCTCTGTATGTTGCCAGCTTGTACTTCCCAAGTGCTTAGTACAGTGCTCTGCACACAGTAAGCGCTCAATAAATACGATTGATTGATTGATTAGAGCCCGGGTGCTTCGGATTCCCAGGCCCGAGCCCTATCCACTAGGCCACGCTGCCCGTCTGCTCCCCTGGGAGAAGGGGTGACGCAAGCAAGATGGCAGGGCAAGGGAACAGTGTGTTGGGGGGTGTCACGACTTCTCCGGGCCTCGGTTACCTCACCTGTAAAATGGGAACGCAGGGTGTGAGCCCCACGTTGGGAAGGGACTGGCTAGTTGTATGAACCCCAGCGCTTGACAAACAGTAAGGGCTTAATATATTATTATTAATAACCTGCGCAGGATCCACGTTTGGCCCGGCCCACTGCAGCCCCTCAACCCAGCTGCCGGTAGCCCCCCGTGGCTCTCCCGGCTTCCGGCTGGGAACGCCGCGGCCCGAAGCCGCCTCCACCGAGGGCACAGCCCCAGGAGGCAGAACCGGAACGGCTGCCTGCATCTCCTGTTGCCCGCGCGTGCTCTTTTTCATTGGACCCACCTCAGGGCTGGCAGTCTTTGCCAAGGGGAGGAGCTGAGGGAGAGGTGGGAGGCGGGATGGGGCAGGACCCGACAGGCTTCCGGGACCCAGACGACTGTGGGATCCCCGTCCTCCTCCGGGAGGCCTTCCCAGACTGAGCCCCTTCCTTCCTCTCCCCCTCGTCCCCCTCTCCATCCCCCCCATCTTACCTCCTTCCCTTCCCCACAGCACCTGTATATATGTTTGTACAGATTTATTACTCTATTTATTTATTTTACTTGTACATATCTATTCTGTTTATTTTATTTTGTTAGGATGTTTGGTTTTTTTTTTTTCTCTGTCTCCCCCTTTTAGACTGTGAGCCCAATGTTGGGTAGGGACTGTCTCTATATGTTGCCAATTTGTACTTCCCAAGCGCTTAGTACAGTGCTCTGCACATAGTAAGCGCTCCATAAATATGATTGATTGATTGATTGATTGTCCGGCTGGCTGAGGAAACCTCCTCAGAGGAGAGAGAGAAAGAGAGAGGGAATCTCTCCTCGCCTTCGGGTGGGGCCCAGGGAACACAGACTCCCATTTCCCTCACAGCTCTCCTCTTCTAACATCTGGGCCTCAGTTTCCTCATCTGTAAAACGGGAACTCAGTACCTGTCCTTCCTCCCTCTAAATGAGCCACACAATAACTTTTTTCCCCCGCTTCAAACCCTTATTGGAGGCCCATCTCCTCCAAGAGGTCTTCCCTTCCCTTCGCCCTGACTTGCTTCCTTTATTCATCACCCCCTCCCAGCCCCAGGGCACTTTAAGTCGGTATCTGTAATTTATTTGTTTTTACTCATGTCCATCTTCCCCTCTAGACTGTAAGCTCGTTGTGGGTGGGGAATGTGCCTACTGTTATATTGTACTTTCCCAGGTGCTTAGTACAGTGTTCTGCACAAAGTAAGCGTTCAATAAATACGACAGACTGCTGAACTAGTTAGTCTGTGAGCTCCCCGTGGGACAGGGACCGTGTCCGACCCGATTACCTCGTAATTACCCCACTGCTTAGTAGAATGCTCGGCATACAGCAGGTGCTTAACAAAGCCTCGGTTATTTTTATTATTATTTATGGTAGTAATAATAATAATTATGATATTTAAGTGCTTACTATGTGCCAAGCACTGTTCTAAGCACTGGGGTTGATATAGGGTAAATCAGATTGTCCCACGTGGGGCTCACACTTTTAATCCCCATTTTACAGAAGAGGTAACAGGCACAGAGAAGTTAAGTGACGTGCCCAAGGTCACACAGCAGACAAGCATATTTATTATGCGCTTCCCATGTGTGAAACACTGTTGTAGGCTCTACGGTAGGTACATGGCAATTAGGTTGGACACAGTCCCTGCCCGGCATGGAGCTCGCAGTTTAAGTAGAAGGGAGAACATGTATTGAATCCTCATTTTACAGTTGTGGAAACAGGCACGGAAGTGACTCGCCTAAGGTCACACAGCAAGCGACCGGCAGAGCCAAGATTAGATCCCAAATCCTCTGTCTCCCAGGTCTGATATTATTATAATTTACTCCACAATGGGGTAAGTGTGTGGGTTTGTGTGTCGGGGCGGGGGGGAGGGTGGGGTGAGATAGCTTATTTCCTTATATTTAATTTGCAAACGTGCCACCCAGAACAGTAGTAGCCATTCCAAAGGGACTATACTCAGCCCAGATAATAATTACGGTGGTATTTGATAAGCGCTTACTCTGTGCCAAGTACCGGACGACAACCCGCTGGGGTAGATATACTATCAAGTCAGACACAATCGCTGATCCACATGGGGTTTACTGTCTTAAATAGGAGGGAGAACAGGAATTGACTCCTCATTTTTACAGATGAGCGAACAGAGGCCCAGAGAAGTGAAGTGACATGTCCAAGGTCACAAAGCAGGTAAGTGGCTGGAGTGGGGGATTAGCACCCGGGCCCTCGCTCTTTCCACTAGGCCACACTGCTTCTCCGATCCCGGATCAGAAACTGTGAACATGAAGGAAGGGCTCATACCCCTCTTTAATACTTCGGATGCTTCCCCTCCAGCCACAACACCCTGGTGCTTTTATGATAATGATGGCATTTATTAAGCGCTTACTATTTGCAAAGCGCTGGTTGTTTTTTTCGTATTTATTGAGCGCTTACTGTGTGCAGAGCACTGTACTAAGCGCTTGGGAAGTACAAATTGGCAACATTTAGAGACAGTCCCTACCCAACAGTGGGCTCGCAGTCTAAAAGGGGGAGACAGAGAACAAAACCAAACATACTAACAAAATAAAATAAATAGAATAGATATGTACAAGTAAGCACTGGGGAGGTTACAAGGTGGTCAGGTTGTCCCACGGGGGGCTCACAGTCTTCATCCCCATTTTCCAGATGAGGGAACTGAGGCACGGAGAAGTTAAGCGACTTGCCCAAAGTCAGTTGACAATTGGCAGAGCCGGGATTTGAACCCACGACCGCATCGTATTTATTTATTTATCATATTTATTACTGTGCTTTTCTCTTCTGTTGGTTTAGCATTCTCGTCGTCTCCCCCAACGTCTTCTCCTTCCCAACCTATTCTAAGATCATCAACTCCCTGGAGGCTAGGGACCCTGTTCTCACGCGTGTGTTTTGACCTCGGCGCTTTGCACAGTGCTGTACACACAGTACAAGCTTAATTCATTCATTCATTCATTCAATCGTGTTTATTGAGCGCTTAGTGTGTGCAGAGCACTGTACTAAGCGCTTGGGAGGTACAGTAACTAGGACCGCTACTATCTCCAAGAAAGGCAGACGAGACTGTTCTCCGCCAAGGGTTAGGATGAGGGTTTTTGATCTGAAGAGCTTTAAAAGCCTTCCTCCCATTCCTCTTCCAACTCTTTGAGTGAGTTGCCTCCCCTTCTGCTCCTTGACCACATCCCAACTGGCTTCCACCTCCTTCGCTCCACAGAAACCGCCCTCTCACAGGTCACCGGAGACCCCCTTCTTTCCAGATCCGACAGCCTCTCCTCCATCCTAATCCCCCTCTTCCCCTCAGCTGCCTTCGGTGCGGTCGACCTCCCCCTTCTCCCGGAAACATTATCCAACCTCGGCTTCGCGGACTCTGTCCTCTCCTGCTTCTCCTTTTAGGATCTCTGGGAGCCTAGGAAGCTGGGAAGCAGCGTGGCTCAGTGGAGAGAGCCCGGGCTTTGGAGTCAGAGTTCATGGGTTCGAATCCCGGCTCTACCAACTGTCAGCTGTGTGACTTTGGGCCAGTCACTTCACTTCTTTGGGCCTCAGTTACCTCATCTGGAAAATGGGGATGAAGACTCTGAGCCCCACGAGGTACAACTGGATCACCCTGTAACCTCCCCAGTGCTTAGAACAGCGCTTGGCACATAGTAAGTGCTTAATAAATGCCATTATTATTATTATCTCCTAGGAATCCTCCTAGAACTCTCTAATGGCTCGTTCTCAGTCTTCCCTTCGCGCTCCTTCTGTTTCCCCCTAAATGTGGGGGTCCCTCAAGGCCCAGTTCTGGGTCCCCTTAATAATAATAACAATGATGGCGTTTATTAAGTGCTTACTACGTGCAAAGCACTGTTCTAAGCGCTGGGGAGGTGACAAGGTGATGAGGTTGTCCCACGGGGGGCTCACAGTCTTCATCCCCATTTTACAGATGAGGTCACTGAGGCATAGAGAAGTGAAGCGACTTGCCCAAAGTCACACAGCTGACAATTGGCAGGGCCGGGATTTGAACCCATGACCTCTGACTCCAAAGCCCGGGCTCTTTCCACTGAGCCACGCCGCTTCCCTTCTGTTCTCCACCTTTACCAACTCCCTTGGAGAAGTCATTCGCTCCCCTGGCTACAACTGCTATCTCTGTGACGATTTATAAATCGCTTATTTATTCGTACTCATGTCTTCCTCCCTCTCTAAGACTGTAGGCTCAATATGGGCAGGAAACGTGCCTGCTGATTCTGTTGTACTTTCCCAAGCCCTCAGTACAGTGCTCTGCGCGTGGTAAGTGCTCAATAAATACCACTGATTGATCGAAGACGTCCAAATCTACACCTCCAAGCCCCGATCTCTCTCACGTCTTCTGTTTCGTAATTCCTCCTGCCTCCAAGGCTTTTCCACCTGGATGTTTCGCCGCCACGGCAAGCTTAACATGTCCAAAATAGAGCTCCTCGTCTTCCCACCCAAACCCTGTCCTCCCCCTGACTGTTTCACAAGCCCGTAACCTTGGCATTCGCCTTGAATCATCTCTCTCATTCAACCCCCGTATTCAATCTGTCACCCAATCCTGTCAGTTCAACCTTCGCAGCATCGCTAAAACCCACCCTTTCTTCTCCATCCCAACTGCTCCTACGCCTTCATTACCGCATCAGCCTCGGTGCTGACCTCCTTGCCTCCCGTCCCTCCCCGCTCCGGTCCGTCCTCCGCTCTGCTGCCTGGTTCATTTTTCTAAGAAAAGCCGTTGGGCCCACGTCTCCCCGCTCTTCGAGAACGTCCAGCGGTGGCCCATCCGCCTCCGCATCGGACGCTCCGTCCCGTCGACTTTTAAGCGCTCAATCCCCTTGCCCTCCCACCTTGCCACTCAGATTTCCTCCTGAAACCCAGCACGCTCACTTTGCCCCTCTGATGCCAATCTACTCACTGAACTTCGATCTCATCTATCTCACCCCCGATCTCTCGCCCACGTCCCGCCTCTGGCCCCGAACGCCCTCCCTCTTCATATCCAACATATCCAATACCCTCGCCACCTTCAAAGCCTTTATTTATTAATTTTTTGATAGCATTTATTAAGCGCTTACTATGTACAGTGCACTGTTCTAAGCGCTGGGGAGGTTACAATGTGATCAGGTTGTCCCACGGCGGGGGGCTCACAGTCTTAATCCTCATTTTACAGATGAGGGAACTGAGGCACAGAGAAGTGATTGAAGGCCCGTCTCCTCCAAAAGGCCTCCTTTCCTCTCCCTTCCGCAACGCCCTTGAACTTGGATCTGAAACAGTGCTTGGCACATAGTAAGCGCTTAACAGATACCAAAATTATTATTATTATTGCTTATTACGCCCTTGAACTTGGATCTGAAACAGTGCTTGGCACATGGTAAGCGCTTAACAGGTACCAAAATTATTATTATTATTGCTTATTCCTCCCTCCCTCAGCCCCCTATCAGACCCACAATTTATTTTAACGTCTGCCTCCCCGCCTCTTGACTGTAAGCTCCTTGCGGGCCGGGAACATCTCTACCAACTCTGTTCGTTCATTCGTTCGCTCAGTTGTATTTACTGAGTGCTTATTTACTGAGTTGTATTTACTGAGTTGGAATGAATGAAAATTCATTCATTCAATCGTATTTATTGAGCGCTTACTGTGTGCAGAGCACTGTACTAAGCGCTTGGGAAGTCCAAGTTGGCAACATATAGAGACGGTCCCTACCCAACAGCGGGCTTGCTAACTGTGTGCAAAGCACTGTACTAAGTGCTTGAGAATACAGTACAATAAAGAGACGCATTCCAGCCCACAAAGAGCCTACAGTACTGTACTTTCCCCAGCGCTTAGTCCAGTGTTTGCACTCAATCACTCACTAAAAATAACTGATTAATTGATCCTCCCTGCTGTGTAAGGCTGAAGTGCCTGGAGGCAGGGGGAGGGAGAGGATGGTAGTTGTAAGGGGGAGAATTATCATCTTATATTCATTCACTCTATATATGTATTCACTGTATATATGTATGTACATATTTGTAGATACATATTTGTACATTTTTATTACTCTACTTTACTTGTACATAGCTATTCTATTTATTTTATTTTGTTAGTATGTTTGGTTTTGTTCCGTCTCCCCCTTTTAGACTGTGAGCCCACTGTTGGGTAGGGACTGTCTCTAGATGTTGCCAATTTGGACTTCCCAAGCGCTTAGTACAGTGCTCTGCACATAGTAAGTGCTCAATAAATACGATTGATGATGATGATGATGAGTCACTCATTTATTGAGCACTTACTGTGTGCAGAGCACTGTACTAAGCGCTTGGGAGAGCACAACCATAAACAGATACATCCCCTGCCCCAAATGAGTTTACAGTCCTTGGCTGAGTGTTTGGCACAAAGAAAGTGCTTAACAAGTATCAATATTATGATCATTTTTATTTCCCTCTGGGGCTCTGGTGGGGCTATATGATTGATTGGTTGACTGATGGATTGTAATTAATTGGCCCGGAATCCGCCAAACTAGCTCTCTTCCTCCCTTCAAAGCCCTGTTTCGTACAGATTTACTACTCTATTTTATTAATGACGTGTATATAGCTACAATTTTATTTATTTATTTATTTATTTATTTAGCTTGCGCCACCTCTTCGTTCATTCATTCACTCAGTTGTATTTACTGAGTGCTTATTTACTGAGTCGTATTTACTGAGTTGGAATGAATGAAAATTTTGTACCTATCTATTCCATTTATTTTATTATGTTAGTATGTTTGGTTTTGTTCTCTGTCTCCCCCTTCTAGAGTGTGAGCCCGCTGTTGGGAAGGGACTGTCTATGTTGCCAGCTTGTACTTCCCAAGCGCTTAGTACAGTGCTCTGCACACGGTAAGCGCTCAATAAATACGATTGATTGATTTATCCTAATGGTACTGAAGCCGGTCTACTTGTTCCGTTCCGTTGTCTGTCTCCCCCTTCCAGACTGGGGGCCCGCTGGTGGGCAGGGACCGCTGGCGACTTGTACATCCCAAGAGCTCAGTCCAGTGCTCTGCACACAGTAAGCGCTCAATAAATACGATCGGCCGATCTCTTTCCCGAGGAGTCTACAGCAGGTTTCACAAGAAGGGAGGCGCGGGACTGGGAGCTTGGATGTCCGCCAGGTTTCCTCAGCCGGGGCCAAGGACCACTCCTGCCTCCAACGATCCCCGGCTAGGACACCATATGCGCTCAGTAAATAGCCTGGCCAACGGCTCCTGGAAAACCCCAGGCCCTGTGGGGCGGCTCTTTCCTCACCTGGGTGGCTACTACATGCCCGGGCCTGGCGACGTCTCCTCCCATCCCACGCACCTTGCTGAGAATCAATCAATCGTATTTATTGAGCGCTTACTGTGTGCAGAGCACTGTACTAAGCGCTTGGGAAGTCCAAGTTGGCGGTCCCTACCCAACAGCAGGCTCACAGTCTAGAAGGTAGAAGCAGTGCGGCTTAATGGATAGAGCAGGGAACTGGGAGTCCGAGGGTCGTGGGTTCTAATCCCTGCTCCGCCGCACGTCTGCTGTGTGACCCTGGGCAAGCCACTTCACTTCTCTGTGCCTCAGTGACCTCATCTGGAAAATGGGAGTTAAAAAATGTGAGCCCCCCCGCGGGACAACCTGATTACCTTGTATCCACCCCAGCGCTTAGAACAGTGCTTAGCACATAGTAAGCGCTTACCAAAAACCATTATTATTATTAAGAGGAGGGGCTGGAAAAGGATTCAGGGCAAGATACACCGGGTCGCCCGGTCGGGATGGGAAACAGGGGGCTCAATGGGAAGAGCCCGGGCTCGGGAGTCAGAGGTCGTGGGTTCTAATCCCGGCTCCGCCGCTTGTGAGCTGGGTGACCTTGGACAAGTCACTTCACTTCTCTGTGCCTCAGTGACCTCATCTGTAAAATGGAGGTTAAAAAATGTGAGCCCCTCGTGGGACAACCTGATTACCTTGTAGCCACCCCAGCGCTTAGAACAGTGCTTAGCACATAGTGAGCGCTTACCAAAAACCATTATTATTATTATTATTATCATTATTATTAAGAGGAGGGGCTGGAAAAGGATTCAGGGCAAGATACACCTTGTCCCCTGATCGCGCATGGGCCCCGGGACGGGAAGTAGCGTGGCTCGATGGAAAGAGCCCAGGCTCGGGAGTCAGAGGTCGTGGGTTCTAATCCCGGCTCTGCCACTGGTCTGCTGTGTGACTGTGGGCAAGTCACTTCACTTCTCTGGGCCTCAGTTCCCTCATCTGTAAAACGGGGATTAAAACTGTGAGCCTCCTGTGGGGCAACCTGATCACCCTGTAACCTCCCCGGCGCTTAGAACAGTGCTTTGCACATAGTAAGTGCTTAACAAATACCATCATTATTATTATTATTCTCTGAGCCTCAGTGACCTCATCTGTAAAATGGGGATTAAAACTGTGAGCCCCCCGTGGGGCAACCTGATCACCCTGTAACCTCCCCGGCGCTTAGAACAGTGCTTTGCACATAGTAAGTGCTTAACAAATACCATCATTATTATTATTATTCTCTGAGCCTCAGTGACCTCATCTGTAAAATGGGGATTAAAAAATGTGAGCCCCCCCGTGGGACAACCTGATTACCCTGTAGACACCCCAGCGCTTAGAACAATGCTTAACACATAGTAAGCGCTTACCAAAACCATCATCATCATTATTATTATTATTATTTAGAGGAGGGGCTGGAAGATTCGGGGGCGAGAAGCAGCATGGCTCAGTGGAAAGAGCCTGGGCTTTGGAGTCAGAGGTCGTGGGTTCAAATCCCGGCTCCACCACTTGTCAGCTGGGTGATTTTGGGCAAGTCACGTCGCTTCTCCCCCTCATCCCCCTCTCCATCCCCCCCATCTTACCTCCTTCCCTTTCCCACAGCACATGTAGATATGGTTGTACAGATTTATTACTCTATTTATCTATTTATTTTACTTGTACATATCTATCCTATTTATTTTATTTTGTTAGTATGTTTGGTTTTGTTCTCTGTCTCCCCCTTTTAGACTATGAGCCCGCTGTTGGGTAGGGACTGTCTCTAGATGTTGCCAATTTGTACTTCCCAAGCGCTTAGTACAGTGCTCTGCACATAGTAAGCGCTCCATAAATACGATTGATGTTGATGATGATCTTACCTCCTTCCCTTCCCCACAGCACATGTAGATATGGTTGTACAGATTTATTACTCTATTTTACTTGTACATATCTATCCTATTTATTTTATTTTGTTCGTATGTTTGGTTTTGTTCTCTGTCTCCCCCTTTTAGACTGTGAGCCCACTGTTGGGTAGGGACTGTCTCTAGATGTTGCCACCTTGTACTTCCCAAGCGCTTAGTACAGTGCTCTGCACGTAGTAAGCGCTCCATAAATACGATTGATGATGATGATGATTAGAACCCAGGTCCTTCTGGCTCCCGGGCCTGTGCTTTTACCCCCTTCTAGACTGTGAGCCCGTTGTTGGGCAGGGACCGGCTCTAGATGTTGCCAACTTGGACTTCCCAAGCGCTTAGTACAGTGCTCTGCACACCGTAAGCGCTCAATAAATAGGATTGAATGAATGGTGATGGTTGTTGGTAGTCTCCCTTTGGGTGGCCCGTGGCGGGGGGAAGGATTTTACCTTCACGTCGCTGAGCTCCACGCGAAGGTAGAGCTCGTGGTGTCGTTGGGCCCAGTAGACGTGCGGGGTGAGGACGGGGGGCTGCATGGCGGCGGCGGCCGGAGGCGCGTCCATCAAGCTCCTCTCCGGCCCGCAGTGCCGACTCGCACCACGAGGGGGCGGCCCACCCACCCCGCCAGCCACAGAGCGAGGGGGCGGCGACCTACGTCATGACGCACGCCGCGCAACGTCGGGGCCGCCCCCCTCTCCCCCGCCCCGCCTTTTGCGGGGGCCGCGCCTGCGCAGCGGCAGCGGCGGGCCCCGCCGAGGAAACAGCGCCTGCGCGGTGGAGGGAGCGCGGGCGCCGCCGAGAAAGCCGCGCCTGCGCAGTGGCTGGCGGGCAGCTGCGGGTGCCGCCGAGAAGGCCGCGCCTGCGCGGTGGCGGGCGCCCCCGAGAAGGCCGCGCCTCCGCAGTGGCTGGCGGGCAGCTGCGGGCGCCGCCGAGAAGGCCGCGCCTGCGCGGTGGCGGGCGACCCCGAGAAGGCCGCGCCTGCGCAGTGGCTGGCGGGCGCCGCCGAGAAAGCTGCGCCTGTGCGGTGGCGGGCCGCTGCGGGCGCGCATGCGCCGCCGAGAAGGCCGCGCAGGCCGCTACTCGAGGCTGCGTAGTAATCAATCAATCAATCAATCGTATTTATTGAGCGTTTACTGTGTGCAGAGCACTGTGCTAAGCGCTTGGGAAGTACAAGTTGGCAACATATAGAGACAGTCCCTACCCAACAGTGGGCTCACATAATAATAATGATGATGGCATTTCTTAAGCGCCTACTATGTGCCAAGCACTGTTCTAAGCGCTGGGGAAATACGAGGTATGATACAAGAGAAGCGTTGTTGGTCAGTAGAAAGTGCACGGGCTTTGGAGTCAGAGGGCATGGGTTCAAATCCCGGCTCCGCCAATTGTCAGCTGTGTGACTCTGGGTAAGTCACTTCACTTCTCTGGGCCTCAGTTACCTCATCATTAAAATGGGGATTAAGACTGTGAGCCCCACGTGGGACAACCTGATTACCTTGTGTCCTTCCCAGCGCTTAGAACAGTGCTTTGCACATAGTAAGCGCTTAACAAATGCCATTATTATTATTTTTATTATGAGCACGGGCTTTGGAGTCAGAGGTCATGGGTTCAAATTTCGGCTCCACCAATTGTCAGCTGTGTGACTTTGGGTAAGTCACTTCACTTCTCTGGGACTCAGTTACCTCATCTGTAAAATCGGGATTAAAACTGTGAGCCCCCTGTGGAACAATCTCATCTCCTTGTAACCTCCCCAGCGCTTTGAACAGCACTTTGCACATAGTATGCAATTAATAAATGCTATCATTATTATTACAAGGCGATCAGGTTGTCCCACTTGGGGCTCACAGTCTTCATCCCCATTTTCCAGATGAAGTCACTGAGGCCTAGAGAAGTGAAGTAACTTGCCCAAAGTCACACAGCTGACCAAAGGTGGAGCCGGGATTAGAACCCACAACTCCCAAGCCCGGGCCCTTTCCACTGAGCCACGATGCTCCTCTAGATCCAGCCCATTGTTTAGCACAGTGTTTGGCGTTCGTTATCGACAAGTAAGGGGCAAAATAAGTTAACCGGGGTAAACCGGCCGCTGGGTTCGAGAACTCAAGGTGATGACGCAGATAGGAATAATTCATTCATTCATTCAATCGTATTTATTGAGCGTTTACTGTGTTCAGAGCACTGTACTAAGCGCTTGGGAAGTACAAGTTGGCAACGTAATAATGACATTTATTAAGCGTTTATTATGTGCAAAGCACTATTCTAAGCACTGGGGAGGTTACAAGGTGATCAGATTGTCCCACGGGGGGGGGGGGGCTCACAGTCTTAATCCCCATTTTACAGATGAGGGAACTGAGGCCCAGAGAAGCAAAGTGACTTGCCCAAAGTCACACAACTGGAAGTTGGCGGAGGTGGGATTTGAACCCATGACCTCTGACCCTAAAGCCCGGGCTCTTTCCACGGAGTCACGCAGACATGAGTTCACATAAAGCAGTAGAGGTAGAAAAGCTGACTGCTCGCCCATGGGTGACGAACAGCCCCAATCCCACCCTCTTCTCCGTTTTTATTTGGTTCCCCATCGGGGCTACACAAAGGAAACTTGGGCACCCTATTGTGAGGAGATGTTAGCAGGAGACATGGCCCACACAGGATGGATTCCTCTCAAGACAGGGCGTAGCCGCTTTGATCAGTATCAGCCCTCTTCCACCAATTCCTCACACATCCTGTCGTTGAGCTTTGCACACAATGGAGTCGGTCATGCTAAGCATTTAGGGGAAAATGCGGTCAATGCCCCTTCTGCTGGAGTGTGCGGCCAGGGTGGACAACAGCTTATGATCAGAACTTAATAAATGCCATTGTTATTTTCGTTATAGATGCAGTTGTTTATAATCAAGCAGGACTAGGGATTTTCCCCATGACAGTGCCCTGCCTGCAAACGGGCAACAGCAGCAGCCCCAGGCCCCTCTCCTCCCTCTGCCCTTCTAGGTCCTCCCACCCCTTCCCCTGCCCCTCTCCCCCCCCTTCCTGCCTTCCTCCTCTTCCTTCTTCTTCCTCCTCCTCCTCCTCGTCCTCCTCCTCCTCATTATTTTGGGGGCAGCCCTTGTCCCACCTTCCCCTCAGCCCGCGCCTCAGGCCCGGTTCCCTCTCGCTGCTCTGCCTCTTCCCACCGCCGGGGGCGCTGTGAGGGCGGAGCGGGGCGGCCCTGCCGCTTCTCGCCGCCGGGGGCGCTGTGAGGGCGGAGCGGGGCGGCCCTGCCTCTTCCCGCCGCCGGGGGCGCTGTGAGGGCGGAGCGGGGCGGCCCTGCTGCTTCTCCCCGCCGGGGGCGCTGTGAGGGCGGAGCGAGCCGCGGAGGCCGTGCGGCTTGCCGCCGCCGGGGGCGCTAGTGAGGGCGGAGCGGGGCGGCCCTGCCGCTTCCCGCCGCCGGGGGCGCTGTGAGGGCGGAGCGGGGCCGCTTCCCGCCGCCGGGGGCGCTGTGAGGGCGGAGCGGGGCGGCCCTGCCGCATCCCGCCGCCGGGGGCGCTGTGCTGGCGGAGCGAGACGCGGAGGCCGGGCGGTCTCCCGCCGCCGGGGGCGCTGTGAGGGCGGAGCGGGGCCGCTTCCCGCCGCCGGGGGCGCTGTGCGGGCGGGGCGGGGCCGCTTTCCGCCGCCGGGGGCGCTGTGAGGGCGGAGCGGGGCGTCCCTGCCTCTTCCCGCCGCCGGGGGCGCTGTGAGGGCGGAGCGGGGCGGTCCTGCCTCTTCCCGCCGCCGGGGGCGCTGTGAGGGCGGAGCGGGGCGGCCGTGCGGCCTCCCGCCGCCGGGGGCGCTGTGCGCGCGGAGCGGGGCGGCCGTGCGGCCTCCCGCCGCCGGGGGCGCTGTGCGGGCGGAGCGGGGCGGCCGTGCGGCCTCCCGCCGCCGGGGGCGCTGTGAGGGCGGAGCGGGGCGGCCCTGCCGCTTCCCGCTGCCGGGGGCGCTGTGCGGGCGGAGCGGGGCGGCCCTGCCCCTTCCCGCCGCCGGGGGCGCTGTGCGGGCGGAGCGGGGCGGCCCTGCCCCTTCCCGCCGCCGGGGGCGCTGTGCGGGCGGATCGAGGCGGCCCTGCCGCTTCTCGCCGCCGGGGGCGCTGTGAGGGCGGGGCGGGGCTGCTTCCCGCCGCCGGGGGCGCTGTGAGGGCCGCTTCCCGCCGCCGGGGGCGCTGTGAGGGCGGAGCGGGGCCGCTTCCCGCCGCCGGGGGCGCTGTGAGGGCGGAGCGGGGCCGCTTCCCGCCGCCGGGGGCGCTGTGAGGGCGGAACGGGGCGGCCCTGCCTCTTCCCGCCGCCGGGGGCGCTGTGAGGGCGGAGCGGGGCGGCCCTGCCTCTTCCCGCCGCCGGGGGCGCTGTGAGGGCGGAGCGGGGCGGCCCTGCCGCTTCCCGCCGCCGGGGGCGCTGTGAGGGCGGGGCGGGGCTGCTTCCCGCCGCCGGGGGCGCTGTGAGGGCCGCTTCCCGCCGCCGGGGGCGCTGTGAGGGCGGAGCGGGGCGGCCCTGCCCCTTCCCGCCGCCGGGGGCGCTGTGCGGGCGGATCGAGGCGGCCCTGCCGCTTCTCGCCGCCGGGGGCGCTGTGAGGGCGGAGCGAGGCGCGGAGGCCCTGCCGCTTCCCGCCGCCGGGGGCGCTGTGCGGGCGGAGCGGGGCGGCCGTGCGGCCTCCCGCCGCCGGGGGCGCTGTGAGGGCGGGGCGGGGCGGCCGTGCGGCGGCCTCCCGCCGCCGGGGGCGCTGTGCGGGCGGGGCGGGGCGCGGGGAACCGGAAGTGGTGGAGTCGCCCCCCCCTCGTCCGGTGCCAGTCCGGTGCCCGTCGCCCGGTGCCTGTCGCCCGCTCGCCCGGTGCCCGTTCTTTCCTTCCTTCCTTCCCTCCCCCGAGGAGCCGAGCGGAGCCCGTCTGGGAGGACCCGGGAGAAGGTACCGTATCCCCTCCATCCATCCCTCCATCCCTCCCCGTTCCCGGGGCCGCCTCCGCCCGTCTTCGGGGGCTTTTCTTTCCAATTCAATCGTATTTAATGTCGTCCAGTGCGCCCTGCACACAGTAAGCGCTCAATACATACGACTGAATGAATTGAGTTTTCTTCTGCGCGGGAGAAGCACTGTGCTAAGCGCTGGGGACCGAGGCGGGTGAGCCCGGTTCTCTCTCCCCGGGCACCGGGGGCTTTTTTCTTTTTTTTAATGGCATTTGTTGAGCGCTTACTACGTGCCAAGCACTGTTCTAAGCGCTGGGGAGGTTACAAGGTGATGAGGTGGTCCCACGGGGGGCTCGCAGTCTTCATCCCCATTTGACAGATGAAGGAACTGAGGCCCAGAGAAGTGAAGTTGTCAGAGTCACCCAGCTGACAAGTGGCAGAGCCGGGATTTGAACCCACGACCTCTGACTCCAAAGCCCGGGCTCTTAATGATAATAGCATTTATTAAGCGCTTACTATGTGCCGAGCACTGTTCTGAGGATGGGGAGGTCACAAGGTGATCAGGTTGTCCCACGGGGGGCTCACAGCCTTCATCCCCATTTGACAGATGAAGGAACTGAGGCCCAGAGAAGTGAAGTTGTCAGAGTCACACAGCTGACAAGTGGCGGAGTCGGGATTTGAACCCATGACCTCTGACTCCAAAGCCCGGGCTGTTAATAATAATAATGATAATTGCGTTTATTAAGCGCTTACTATGTGCCAAGCACTGTTCTGAGGATGGGGAGGTCACAAGGTGATCAGGTTGTCCCACGGGGGGCTCCCAGCCTTCATCCCCATTTGACAGATGAGGGAACTGAGGCACAGAGAAGTGATGTGACTTGCCCAAAGTCACACAGCTGACAAGTGGCGGAGTCGGGATTTGAACCCATGACCTCTGACTCCAAAGCCCGGGCTCTTAATAATAATGATAATAGCGTTTATTAAGCGCTTACTATGTGCCAAGCACTGTTCTGAGGATGGGGAGGTCACAGGGTGATCCGGTTGTCCCACGGGGGGCTCACAGTCTTCATCCCCATTTGACAGATGAGGAAACTGAGGCCCAGAGAAGTGATGTGACTTGTCCAAAGTCACATAGCTGACAAATGGCAGAGTCGGGATTTGAACCTATGACCTCTGACTCCAAAGCCCGGGCTGTTAATAATAATAATAATAATAATTGCATTTATTAAGCGCTTACTATGTGCCAAGCACTGTTCTGAGGATGGGGAGGTCACAGGGTGATCAGGTTGTCCCACGGGGGGCTCACAGCCTTCATCCCCATTTGACAGATGAGGAAACTGAGGCCCAGAGAAGTGATGTGACTTGCCCAAAGTCACATAGCTGACAAATGGCAGAGTCGGGATTTGAACCTATGACCTCTGACTCCAAAGCCCGGGCTGTTAATAATAATAATAATAATAATTGCGTTTATTAAGCGCTTACTATGTGCCAAGCACTGTTCTGAGGATGGGGAGGTCACAAGGTGATCAGGTTGTCCCACGGGGGGCTCACAGCCTTCATCCCCATTTGACAGATGAGGGAACTGAGGCACAGAGAAGTGATGTGACTTGCCCAAAGTCACATAGCTGACAAATGGCAGAGTCGGGATTTGAACCTATGACCTCTGACTCCAAAGCCCGGGCTGTTAATAATAATAATAATAATTGCGTTTATTAAGCGCTTACTATGTGCCAAGCACTGTTCTGAGGATGGGGAGGTCACAAGGTGATCAGGTTGTCCCACGGGGGGCTCACAGCCTTCATCCCCATTTGACAGATGAAGGAACTGAGGCCCAGAGAAGTGAAGTTGTCAGAGTCACACAGCTGACAAGTGGCAGAGCCGGGATTTGAACCCATGACCTCTGACTCCAAAGCCCGGGCTGTTAATAATAATAATAATAATAATTGCGTTTATTAAGCACTTACTATGTGCCAAGCACTGTTCTGAGGATGGGGAGGTCACAAGGTGATCAGGTTGTCCCACGGGGGGCTCACAGCCTTCATCCCCATTTGACAGATGAGGGAACTGAGGCCCAGAGAAGTGATGTGACTTGCCCAAAGTCACACAGCTGACAAGTGGCGGAGTCGGGATTTGAACCCATGACCTCTGACTCCAAAGCCCGGGCTCTTAATAATAATGATAATAGCGTTTATTAAGCGCTTACTATGTGCCAAGCACTGTTCTGAGGATGGGGAGGTCACAGGGTGATCCGGTTGTCCCACGGGGGGCTCCCAGTCTTCATCCCCATTTGACAGATGAGGAAACTGAGGCCCAGAGAAGTGATGTGACTTGCCCAAAGTCACATAGCTGACAAATGGCAGAGTCGGGATTTGAACCTATGACCTCTGACTCCAAAGCCCGGGCTCTTAATAATAATAATAATAATGATAGCATTTATTAAGCGCTTACTATGTGCCAAGCACTGCTCTGAGCACTGGGGAGGTCACAAGGTGATCCGGTTGTCCCACGGGGGGCTCACAGTCTTCATCCCCATTTTACAGATGAGGGAACTGAGGCACAGAGAAGTGATGTGACTTGCCCAGGGTCACACAGCTGACAGTTGGTGGAGCCGGGATTTGAACACATGATCTCTGACTCCAAAGCCCGGACTCTTAATAATAATGATAATGGCATTTGTTAAGCGCTTACTATGTGCCAAGCACTGTTCTAAGCGCTGGGGAGGTCACAAGGTGATCCGGTTGTCCCACGGGGGGCTCCCAGTCTTCATCCCCATTTGACAGATGAGGGAACTGAGGCCCAGAGAATTGAAGTGACTTGCCCAGAGTCACCCAGCTGACAAGCGGCAGAGCCGGGACATGAACCCATGACCTCTGACTCCAAAGCCCGGGCTCTTAATAATAATGGCATTTGTTAAGCACTTACTATGTGCAAACCACTGTTCTGAGCGCTGGGGAGGTTACAAGGTGATCCGGTTGTCCCACGGGGGGCTCACAGGCTTCATCCCCATTTGACAGATGAGGGAACTGAGGCCCAGAGAAGTGAAGTGACTTGCCCAAAGTCACGCAGCCGACAATAGGCAGAGCGAGGATTTGAACTCATGACCTCTGACTCCAAAGCCCGGGCTCTTAATAATATATATTTGTACGTATTTATTACTCTATTTTATTTGTACATATTTATTCTATTTATTTTATTTTGCTAATATGTTTTGTTATGTTGTCTGTCTCCCCCTTCTAGACTGTGAACCCACTGTTGGGTAGGGACCGTCTCTACATGTTGCCAACTTGGACTTCCCAAGCGCTTAGTACAGTGCTCTGCACACAGTAAGCGCTCATTAAATGCGATTGAATGAATGAATGAATGAATAATGGCATTTGTTAAGCGCTTACTATGTGCAAAGCACTGTTCTGAGCACTGGGGAGGTTACAAGGTGATCAGGTTGTCCCGCGTGGGGCTCCCAGTCTTCACCCCCATTTTCCAGATGAGGGAACTGAGGCCCAGAGAAGTGAAGTGACTTGCCCAGAGTCACCCAGCTGACAAGTGGCAGAGCCGGGATTTGAACCCATGACCTCTGACTCCAAAGCCCGGGCTCTTTTCCACTGAGCCACGCTGCTTCTCTGCTGCTGCGGTCCAGGTTTTCCTGGACCGGAGCTTGGGTTTCCAATCTGATTATCTTGTATCTACTCCAGCGCTTATTCTATTTCTTCTATTTCTTCCAACGATTTTGGCACCTGTCTCCATGTTTTGTCATCCGTCTCCCCCTTCTAGACCGTGAGCCCGCTGTTGGGTCGGGACCGTCTCTATATGTTGCCGACTTCTCCTTCCCAAGCGCTTAGTACAGTGCTCTGCACGCAGTAAGCGCTCAATAAATACGACTGAATGAATAATCCCGCTTCCGCCGCCCGTTTGGGCGCCCCGTGACCTTGGGCGGGTCACTCCCCTCCTCTGGGCCTCGGGGACCGCGTCTGGAAAATGGGGCCGAAGAGCGTGGGCCGGCCCCGTGACGGCGGTTAGAACAGCGCTTGGAACGTAGTAAGCGCCTCACAAATACCGTCGTTATCATCGGCCTTATTATTAAGTGGCCCAAGGTCACCCAGCTGATCATCATCATCAATCGTATTTATTGAGCGCTTACTGTGTGCAGAGCACTGTACTAAGCGCTTGGGAAGTACAAATTGGCAACATATAGAGACGGTCCCTACCCAACAGTGGGCTCGCAGTCTAAAAGGGGGAGACAGAGAACAAAACCAAACGGACTAACAAAATAAAATAAATAGAATAGATATGTACAAGTAAAATAAATAAATAGAGTAATAAATATGTACAAACATATATACATATATATATATACATATGTATATATATACACATATGTATATGTGCATATATATATACATATGTATATATATACACACATATGCATATATATATGCATATATATATACACAAGCGTCAGGGCACGGCTACTAATAATAATAGTGATAATTAGGGTAATAACAGTAATGATGGTATTTGTTAAGTGCTTACTGTGTTCCAAGCACTGTTGTAAGCGCTGAGGGAATTATTAGAATCCACGGCCTTCCAACTTCCAGGCCGGGGCTTCCTCCACTATTCCCTGCCGCTTCTCTGCTCTTTCCTCCTCTTCTCCCTCCTCCCCTTTGAACCTCCCCTTTACCCCCCCGTCTCCCCCATCGGAGGTGGCACGGGGATAACGGACTCGAACCTTTTCCAGGCCGTTCCCAGGAAGCCCGGCGGGAAAAGCGGGCAGCCGGGTGACGCGCTCCCAAACCCGAGGGATTCCTGCGGTCTCCTCGTTCGGGGGAGAATCGCGTGGCCTCTGTCCACCGGACAGTCGAAGGCCCCCCTTCCCCGTGGCCACGCCGGCATCCCTCTCATCATCATCAATCGTATTTATTGAGCGCATACTATGTGCGGAGCACTGTAGTAAGCGCTTGGGAAGTACAAATTGGCAACATATAGAGACAGTCCCTACCCGCCCCGGCCTCGGCCCGCAGACTCGAGCTGAAGGATATCACTTTTATTCTCCCCGCTCCCAAGTGGTTAAGCTTCCTGGTTGAATTTCTCCCCGCCGCCAGCAGCGAAAAATCAGCACGGACGATTTGAAATTGCTAATAATAGCAGTGATGGTGGCGTTAGTTAAGCGCTTACTGCATGCCACGCATTGGGGTGTCTTTTACTTGTACATATCTATTCTATTTATTTTATTTTGTTAGTCTGGTTTTGTTCTCTGTCTCCCCCTTTTCGACTGTGAGCCCACTGTTGGGTAGGGACCGTCTCTATATGTTGCCAACTTGGACTTCCCAAGCGCTTAGTACAGTGCTCTGCACACAGTAAGCGCTCAATAAATGCGATTGGTGATGATGGTGATGATGGTGCGCGCTTATTATGTGCCAAGACCCCACATGTGGTAAGAGGGAGAAGGGATTGAATCCCCATTTTGTGGGGGAGGGAACTGAGGCCTCTGTTGCCGAATCGTACTTTCCAGTCAATCAGTCAGTCGTCTTTATTGAGCACTTACTGGGTGCAGAGCACTGTACTAAGCGCTTGGGAAGTCCAAGTTGGCAACATAGAGAGACAGTCCCTACCCAACAGTGGGCTCACAGTCTTAAAGGGGGAGACAGAGAACAAAACCAAGCATACTAACGAAATAAAATAAATAGAATAGATATGTACAAGTAAAATAAATAAATAAATAGAGTAATAAATATGTACAAACATATATACAGGTGCTGTGGGGAAGGGAAGGAGGTAAGATGAGGGGGATGGATGAGGGGGAGAGGAAGGAAAGTAAAGTAAATAGAGTTATAAATATGTACAAACATATATACAGGTGCTGTGGGGAAGGGAAGGAGGTAAGATGAGGGGGATGGAGAGGGGGATGAGGGGGAGAGGAAGGAAGGGGCTCAGTCTGGGAAGGCCTCCTGGAGGAGGTGAGCTCTCAGTAGGGCCTTCCAAGCGCTTAGTACGGTGTTCTGCACACAGCAAGCGCTCAGTAAATACGATCGAATGAATGAGGCCCAGAGAGGCAAAGTGCCCTGCCCAAAGACACACAGCAGGCAGGAGGCGGAGCCAAGATTAGAACCCAAGTCCCGTGACTCCCAGACTTTCCACTGGGCTACCCAGTTTCCCAGTGAACATTAATGACGGGATTACTGTGAGCCGAGCGCCGGGGCACAAATTCTATTTTAAAGATGAGGAAGCACGTTCAGTGGCGCGCTGTGCCCAAGTGGCAGAGCTGGGATCAGAACCCAAGCCTCCCGCCTGACGGGCCGGGATTATCCTCAGAGAAGCAGCGTGGCTCAGTGGAAAGAGCCCGGGCTTTGGAGTCAGAGGTCACGGGTTCGAATCCCGGCTCCTCCACTTGTCAGCTGTGGGGCCTTGGGCAAGCCACTTCACTTCTCTGTGCCTCTGTTACCTCATCTGGAAAATGGGGGTGAAGGCCGTGAGCCCCACGTGGGACAACCTGATCACCTTGTAACCTCCCCAGTGCTCAGAACAGTGCTTGGCACGTAGTAAGTGCTTAACAAATGCCATTATTCATTCATTCATTCAATCGTGTTTATTGAGCGCTTACTGTGTGCAGAGCACTGGACTAAGCGCTTGGGAAGTCCAAGTTGGCAACATCTAGAGACGGTCCCTACCCAACAGCGGGCTCACAGTCTAGAAGGGGGAGACAGACAACGAAACAAAGCATATTAACAAAATAAAATAAATAGAATAAATATGTACAAATAAAATAGAGTAATAAATACGTTACTGTGTGCAGAGCACTGGACTAAGCGCTTGGGAAGTCCAAGTTGGCAACATCTAGAGACGGTCCCTACCCAACAGCGGGCTCACAGTCTAGAAGGGGGAGACAGACAAGAAGACAAAACATATTAACAAAATAAAATAAATAGAATAAGTATGTACACATAGAATAAATAAATAGAGTAATAAATACGTACAAACATATATTATTAAGAGCCCGGGCTTTGGAATCAGAGGTCATGAGTTCAAATCCCGGCTCCGCCAATTGTCAGCTGGGGGACTCCAGGCAAGTCACTTCACTTCTCTGTGCCTCAGTTCCCTCATCTGTCAAATGGGGATGAAGACCGTGAGCCCCCCGTGGGACAACCTGATCACCTTGTATCCCCCAGCGCTTAGAACAGTGCTTTGCACGTAGTAAGCGCTTAATAAATGCCATTATTATTATTATTATCCTCAGGCCTTTCTGCTTCAAAACTCCAAAACCGCTTTAAATCCCGAAAGGCCGTAAAGATATGTCTCAGCGGAAGAGAAGCGGTCCCCATAATAATGATGGCATTTATTAAGCGCCTACTATGTGCAAAGCACTGTTCTAAGCGCTGAGGAGGTTACAAGGTGATCAGGTTGTCCCACAGGGGGCTCACAGTCTTCATCCCCATTTTACGGATGAGGGAACTGAGGCACAGAGACGTTAAGTGACTTGCCCAAAGTCACACAGCTGACAATTGGCGGAGCCGGGATTTGAACCCATGACCTCTGACTCCAAAGCCCGCGCTGTTTTCCACTGAGCCCCGCTGCTTCCCTAGCCACGCTGCGGCTTCCGATGAACCCCACATTTGGCTGGTCTTGGTCGGTTTACGCTTTTCAAAAGCCCAGTTTTGTCCTCCCAAATTGCCCCCGCGTTGCCTCCGCCTCGGCCCGTCCCTTTGCATCTCAGGAGTGGTTCCAAAAGAAGAGCGTGTTTACGGGCTGCCCCGTCACGTCTAATTATTTCGCTCTCGGTAAATTGGCATAACTAGCGCCGCTGAGGTTTATTGGGCCTGGTTAGCGGAGAAAGGGAGGCCCGAGGGGCGGAATTTCTTGACCGGAGCTCTGTTCATCTTTAAGGATCCGGACCAATTGAGCAGCGGTGTTTATAATAATAATAATAATAATAATAATAATAATGATGGCATTTGTTAAGCGCTTACTATGTGCAAAGCACTGTTCTACGCACTGGAGGGAATACAGTGTGATCAAGTCGTTCCCCGTGGGGCTCCCGGTCTTAATCCCTATTTTTACAGATGAGGTAACTGAGGCGCAGAGAAGTGAAGTGACTTGCCCCAGACCACACAGCAGACTTGTGGTGGAGCCGGGATCCGAACCCGTGACCTCTGACTCCAAAGCCCGGGCTCTTTCCACTGAGCCACGCTGCTTCTCTATTTATTAAGCGCTCGCTGCGCTCCGAGCGCCGTACTAAGCGCTGGGGAAACTACAGTACGATAGGAGTGGTAGGTGATCCTCAAGGAGCTTAAGGTCAACTCTCTGAGTAGAGTTTGAATGTAAAAAAAAAAGTCAAATAGATGGAAGGCCGGACGTGGGTTTTGGGAAACTACAGTAGGATAGGAGTGGTAGATGAGATCCTGTCCTCAGGGAGCTTAAGGTCAACTCTCTGAGTAGAGTTTGAATGTAAAAAAAAGTCAAATAGATGGAAGGCTGGACGTGGGTTTTGGGAAACTACAGTAGGATAGGAGTGGTAGATGAGATCCTGTCCTCAGGGAGCTTAAGGTCAACTCTCTGAGTAGAGTTTGAATGTAAAAAAAAAAAAGTCAAATAGATGGAAGGCCGGACGTGAGTTTTGGGAAACTACAGTAGGATAGGAGTGGTAGGTGAGATCCTGTCCTCAGGGAGCTTAAGGTCAACTCTCTGAGTAGAGTTTGAATGTAAAAAAAAGTCAAATAGATGGAAGGCCGGACGTGGGTTTTGGGAAACTACAGTAGGATAGGAGTGGTAGGTGAGATCCTGTCCTCAGGGAGCTTAAGGTCAACTCTCTGAGTAGAGTTTGAATGTAAAAGAAAGTCAAATAGATGGAAGGCCGGACGTGGGTTTTGGGAGACTACAGTAGGATAGGAGTGGTAGATGAGATCCTGTCCTCAGGGAGCTTAAGGTCAACTCTCTGAGTAGAGTTTTAATTTGTAAAAAAAAAAAAAGTCAAATAGATGGAAGGCCGGACGTGGATTTTTACCTGTTGAGAAATCTTTAGCATTTCAAAGGTCGGGGGTGAGCCGAAGGTTTCTGGGGTGGGGGGGTCCCGTACTTGAAAAATAGGGGTCGCATTTCCATGGCAACGTCGAAGCAAGCGAGTGAATTGGATTTTTTTTTTTTGTAATGTTACTTTGGCAACATTATTCACCACCCTCCCCTTTAATAAATGGGGAATCTAATTCTGCTAATTGTCTTGTATTCTCCTCTCCCAGACACTTAACCCTTATAATTGTGGTATTCGTTAAGCACTTACTTTGGGCCAGGTACTGTACTAAACTCTGGAGTCGATACAAGCAGGTGGTGTTAGGTGCTGTCCCTGTCCCACACTGGGCTCACAGTCTTAATCCTCGTTCTACAAATGAGGTAACTGAGGCACAGGGAAGTGAAGTGACTTACCCAAGGTCACACAGCAGGCAGGTGTTTTACCGTCTATAGAGCGCTGTGCTCAGTGCTTGCGAGGGTACAGTATAAAAGTGCTTGGGGCTGGGGGTGGTGAGGATCAAAGTGCCTAAGGGTGATGCAAATAATAATAATAATAATGGCATTTATTAAGCGCTTACTATGTGCAAAGCACTGTTCTAAGCGCTGGGAAGGTTACAAGGTGATGAGGTTGTCCCACGGGGGGCTCACGGTCTTAATCCCCATTTTACAGATGAGGTAACTGAGGCACAGAGAAGTAAAGTGACTTGCCCAAAGTCACACAGCTGATTAGTGGCGGAGCCGGGATTTGAACCCATGACCTCCGACTCCAAAGCCTGGGCTCTTTCCACTGAGCCACGCTGCTTCTCCTAAATATGTAATTTATTTCTTGATAAATAATTTATCTCCCCCTCTAGACGTAAGCTCATGGTAGACGGGGTCCAGGTCTCCCGATTCTGTTGTATTGTCCTCTCCCAAAAGCTTTTCATTCATTCAGTCGTATTTACTGAGCGCTTACTGTGTGCAGAGCACTGTACTAAGCACGTGGAAAGTACAGTTATAGAGACAATCCCTTCATCATCATCATCAATCGTATTGAGCGCTTACTATGTGCAGAGCACTGTACTAAGCGCTTGGGAAGTACAAATTGGCAACATATAGAGACAGTCCCTACCCAACAGTGGGCTCACAGTCTAAAAGGGGGAGACAGAGAACAAAACCAAACATACTAACAAAATAAAATAGAATAGATATGTAGAAATAAATTAAATAAATAAATAAATACAGTAAAAAAATATGTACAAACATATATACATATATACAGGTGCTGTGGGGAAGGGAGGGAGGTAAGATGGGGGATGGAGAGGGGGACGAGGGGGAGAGGAAGGAAGGGGCTCAGTCTGGGAAGGCCTCCTGGAGGAGGTGAGCCAGCGGGCTCGCAGTGTAGAAGGGCTTGGGGGAAGCATCGTGGTTTAGCGGCTAGAACCCGGGCCTGAGAATCGGAAGGACCTGGGTTCTAATCCCACCTCTGCCACGTGTCTGCCGTGTGGCCTGGGGCAAGCACTGTGCTAAGGGCTTGGGAGAGTAAAATGCAATTGGGCTGGTAGACACCATCCCTATCCTCAGAGGAGCTCACAGTGTAGTGGAGGAACTTTCAATAATCAGTCACTAGCATTTACTGAGCGCCTACTGTATGCAGAGGAGTCATAACTGTAATAACTACGGTACTTCATCATCATCAATCGGATTTATTGAGCGCTTACTGTGTGCAGAGCACTGGACTGAGCGCTTGGGAAGTACAAATTGGCAACATATAGAGACAGTCCCTACCCAACAGTGGGCTCGCAGTCTAAAAGTATCAGAGTGCTCAATCAATCAGTCAATCAATTAATTAGTGGTACTTATTGAGCGCTTACTACATGCAGAGCACTGTAGTAAGCGCTTGGGAGAGTCCAATACCACGGAATTAGCAGATACATCATCCTCTGCCCCTTACGGGGCAGACAGACAGCAGCGTGGCTGAGAAGCAGCGTGGCTCAGTGGAAAGAGCCCGGGCTTGGCAGCCCGAGGTCATGGGTTCTAATTCCGCTCCGCCACTTGTCAGCTGCGTGACTTCGGGCTTGTTAAGCCCTTTCTATGTGCCAAGCACTGTTCTAAGCACTGGGTATAAATACCAGTTAATGAGGTCGGTCCCACGAAGGGCTCCTGCTTTTAATCCCCATTTTCCAGGTGAGGGAACCGAGGCCCAGAGAAACAAAGTGACTTGCCCAGGGTCACACAGCAGGCAAGTGGCGGCGCCGGGATTAGAACCCAGGTCCTTCTCACTCCCAGGCCCGGACTCTTAACCACCGCGCTCCTTCCCTAAACACTGGAGTAAGCGCTTGGGAGAGTACAGAACTATTGTATATTATAACAGACACATTCCCTGCCCACAGTGAGCTTCCAGTTGAGAGTTTCCGTAGTTTTCCGGAACTTTTAATGATTATAGCAGAAGACTGGGATGAGCTGACTTCAGCCTGATGTGTTTCTGGGATTGCGGTCCCCTCTGGAAATGGGGAATTTTACTCATTGCTCTTCTGGGGGGCTAGAAGGAATTTTAAAAATTGTATTTATTAAGCACTTACTACGTGCCAGGCACCGTACTAAGCGCTGGGGTAGATATAGCTAATCATTTTGGACACAGTCCCTGTCCCACGTGGGGCTCACAGTCATTCATTCATTCATTCAGTTGTATTTATTGAGCGCTTACTGTGTGCAGAGCACTGTGCTAAGCGCTTGATAAGTCCAAGTTGGCAACATATAGAGACGGTCCCTACCCAACAGTGGGCTCAGAGTCTAGAAGGGGGAGACAGAGAACAAAACCAAACATATTAATAAAATAAATAGAATAAATGTGTACAAATAAAATAGATAAATACATACAAGCATATGTACAGGTGCTGTGGGGAGGGGAAGGAGGTAAGGCAGGGGGAATTGGGATGGGGAGGAGCGGAAGAGGAAGGAGGGGGCTCAATCTGGGAAGGCCTAATTCCTAAGTCTTAATTCCCATTTTACAGATGAGCTGAGTGAGGCACAGAGAAGAGAAGTACAAAGAAAACAAGTGGCAGAGCCGGGATTAGAACCCAGCCCCACAACACTTATGTCCATATCCGTACTGTATTTATTTTACTTTATTTCTATTAACGTCCGTCTCTCCCTCTAGACCGTAAGCTCATCGTAGGCAGGGAATGTGCCTGTTTATTGTTACAGTACGTCTTCCGAACGCTCAGTACAGTGCTTTGCACACAGTAAGCACTCAATAAATACAAATGAGTGAATGAACAGGTCCCTGTGATTCCCAGGCCCGGGCTCTATCCACTAGGCCATGCTGCTTCCAGCTGTTAATGTTCATAAACTGCTCCGAGATTCCCGGAACGCACCCGGGCACCTTTCTTCCTTCCTCCCTCCCTCCCTCCGTGCGTGTTCCGGACCGTGACGCCCCGCGGAGGGGCCTGCCAGGGTGGGAGCGGGGAAGGAATTTGGGGCAGGGCAGGGCACGGCAAGGGAAACCCCAGGAGTCAGTGGGGACCAGAAGCACAGTGTGATCTTTTACAACGAGCCGAGACACAATCCTGGGCCCCGGGGGCAGTGGGAGGGAAAACTTCCCGGGGGTGGGGAAGCGGGGGAAGGATTTGATTTGAATGTTTGTTTTTTTTTTTTAAAAAAAAAAGGTATTAAAAGGTATACAGCAGCCATGGCGGAAAGTGGCGTATTTTTTACTCTCTCTCTCTCTCTCTCTCTCTCTCTCTCTCTCTCTCTCTCTCTCTCTCGCTCTCTCTCGCTCTCTCTCGCTCTCTCACACACACACACACACACTCTTTCTCACACTCTTTCACACTCACACTTTCTCTCACACTTTCTCTCACACACCCTTTCTCACCCTTTCTCTTACACTTTCTCACACACACAATCTCACGCACTTTCACACTCTCACACTTTCACACACTGTCACACTTCCTCTCACACTTTCTCTCACACACAATCTCACACTTTCACACACTTTCACACTTCCTCTCACTCTCACACTTTCTCTCACGCACTGTTTCTCACTCACAATCCCACACACAAATTCGCTCACTCTCACACCCTTTCTCTCTCAAACCCACCAACTCTCACACTTTCTCACCCTTTCTATCACACTCTTTTTCACACTATCACACTTTCACACACTTTCTCAAACTCTCACACACTTTCACACACTCTTCCTCTCACTCTCACACTTTCTCTCACACACACACATTCTCTCACTCACACACACTTTCTCTCTCACACACTTTCTCTCACACACACAAACTCTCACACTTTCTCACTCTTTCTGTCACACTTTTTCACACTATCCCACGTTCCCACACTTTCTCACACGCTCTCTCACACTCGCACTTTCTGTTTCCGTCTCTCTCACACTCTCCCCCTCGCTCTCAGCTCGGCCTAGGCGACGAGGCCGTGGCTGAGGCAGCAGCGGGCCACCTCCGCCGCCGCGCGAGCCGCCGGCCCAGGAAGATGCACCATGGCAGCAGCGATGGAAACTGAACAGCCGGGGGTCGAAGTTTTCGGCACCGCGGAGCGCGAGGAGAGCGGCGAGGCGGAGGCGGAGGAGGAGCGGCCCACCCTGGAGCCCTTCTACGTGGAGCGCTACTCCTGGAGCCAGCTGAAGAAGCTGCTCGCCGACACCAGGAAATACCACGGCTACGTCATGGCCAAGGCCCCGCACGACTTCACCTTCGTCAAGAAGAACGACCCGGACGGCCCTCATTCGGACCGAGTCTATTACCTCGGTGAGTGTCCGCCGCGTGACCCCCCCCCCCCCACCCCGGACGAGCCTCTTCACTTCTCTGGGCCTCAGTGACCTCATCTGGAAGATGGGGATGAAGACTGTGAGCCCCACGTGGATCGTGGACCTTTCCTCCCTGATTAGCTTGTATCTACCACAGTGCTTAGGACAGTGCCGGACGCAGAATAAGCACTTAAATGCCATTTTAAAAAAGTGGGGGTTACTCTGTGCTCCCCCACAGCCAGCCTGGCTTAATGGAAAGAGCCCAAGCTTGGGAATCAAAGGTTGTGGATTCTAATCTAATTCTAATTAGAATCCCGGTTCCGCTGCTCGTCAGCTCTGTGATTTTGGGCAAGTCACTTTTAACCTTTCCGTGCTTCAGTGACCTCATCTGTAAAATGGAGATTAAGACTGTGAGCCCCACCTGGGACAACCGATAACCTTGTGTCTAACCCATCACTTAGAAAAGAGCTTGGCACATAGTAAGCGTTTAACAAATGGCATCAGCACGTGGGGGGAGAGGACAGTATAACAATAAACAGACACATTCCCTGCCCACAGTGGGCTTACAGTCTAGTGGGCGGGGATCCAGGCATAAATATATCACAGGTAAATAATTATTGATTGATTGATTTACACCTCCCAAAGGGGCCCGTGACTCAGAGCCACTGAGGTCAGCCTGGTTGCCAAGGACGTTTTCTGGGTCGGGGCTGGCCTGTCTTCAGTGCTGTCCTCTGAGGTGGGAAAGGCGTCACGGGCAGCGCAGTCAGGAGTGGATTTTACTTTTAGACTGTGAGCCCACTGTTGGGTAGGGACTGTCTCCATATGTTGCCAATTTGTACTTCCCAAGTGCTTAGTACAGTGCTCTGCACATAGTAAGTGCTCAATAAATGCAATTGATGATGATTTTACGGTCAGCAGATTCCGGAACGGGAACGGCCTCACTCAATTTTAGGCGGGCTTGTTTCCGAACCAATAATGAGGAAGTTGAAAGAAAACGATCCATAGTCCGGTGAAGGCCTGGGGGAGATGATGCGGGCCACGGAGACGAGGCCGTCTCGGGAAGGCTGGAGAGGAGAGCTGACTCAAACCGTCGTAACAGCACAGGGCTGTCGTTCACTAGTGCGCTTGTGGGGATTCCCTGTAAAGGAAATCCACTTTTAAATGCTCAGTCAAACAGTCAATCCATCAGATTTTTAGACTGTGAGCCCACTGTTGGGTAGGGACTGTCTCTATATGTTGCCAATTTGTACTTCCCAAGCGCTTAGTACAGTGCTCTGCACATAGTAAGCGCTCAATAAATACAATTGATGATGATCAGTGGTATTTCTAGGGTGCTTACTGTTTGCAGAGCACTGGGCTAAGGCGTCTAGACTGTAAGTTTGAAGCAGGGAGTAGGGAGTATACTTCTGATGCATTGCCCACTTCCAAGTGCTTGGTACAGTGCTCTGTACACAGTAAGCTCTCAATAAATACTATTGATTGATTGATTGAAAGCTCGTTATAGGCAGGGAATGTGTCTTCTAATTCTGTTCTATTGTAGTCTCCCAAGCACTTAGTACAGTGCTCTGCACATGTAATTGTGATATTTCAGTGCTTACTATGGAGCTGGGGGGGAATACAAGCAGATCCGATTGGACACAGTCCCTGTCCCACACAGGGCTCACGGTCTCCACCCCCATTTTCCAGATGAGGGAACTGAAGCCCAGAGAAGTGAAGCGCCTCGCCCGCAGTCACACAGCAGACAAGTGGCCGAGCCGGGATTAGAACCCAGGCCCGGGCTCTTTCCGTCAGGCCACGCCGCTTCTCTGGAAAAGTCCCGGAAAAGCCTCCGAAACGGCGGGGTCACCGCTGGCCTGGCGCTTCCCGGGCCGAGCCCCCACCACCGTTGGCCATTTTCCTGCTGGAAGGAAGTCCATCTTGTCGTAGTCACCCATGGGGTCTCTAGCAAAAATCCTCAAAAATCTCCAGTGGCTACCAATCAATCTGCGCATCAGGCAGAAACTCCTCACCCTGGGCTTCAAGGCTGTCCATCCCCTCGCCCCCTCCTACCTCACCTCCCTTCTCTCCTTCTCCAGCCCAGCCCGCACCCTCTGCTCCTCCGCCGCTAATCTCCTCACTGTACCTCGTTCTCGCCTGTCCCGCCGTCGACCCCCGGCCCACGTCATCCCCCGGGCCTGGAATGCCCTCCCTCTGCCCCTCCGCCAAGCTAGCTCTCTTCCTCCCTTCAAGGCCCTGCTGAGAGCTCACCTCCTCCAGGAGGCCTTCCCAGACTGAGCCCCTTCCCTCCTCTCCCCCTCGTCCCCCTCTCCATCCCCCCATCTTACCTCCTTCCCTTCCCCACAGCACTTGTATATATGTATATATGGTTGTACATATTTATTACTCTATTTATTTATTTTACTTGTACATTTCTATCCTATTTATTTTATTTTGTTGGTATGTTTGGTTCTGTTCTCTGTCTCCCCCTTTTAGACTGTGAGCCCACTGTTGGGTAGGGACTGTCTCTATGTGTTGCCAATTTGTACTTCCCAAGCGCTTAGTACAGTGCTCTGCACATAGTAAGCGCTCAATAAATACGATTGATTGATTGATTGATAGCAGCCCGGCAAGTGCTAGGCTATAAACTCGTAATGGGCAGGGACCCGTGACTTCTAATTCGGTTGTGTCGGACGCTCCCCAGCGCTTGGCGTCGTAGTGAGCGCTCAGTGATGGATGGACTGATGCCGTGTGTGAGGGGGAATAATTGTCTTGTATTCCCCCGGGCCTGGAATGGCCTCCCTCTGCCCATCCGCCAAGCTAGCTCTCTTCCTCCCTTCAAGGCCCTGCTGAGAGCTCACCTCCTCCAAGAGGCCTTCCCAGACTGAGCCCCTTCCTTCCTCTCCCCCTCGTCCCCCTCTCCATCCCTCCCATCTTACCTCCTTCCCTTCCCCACAGCACCTGTATATATGTAGATATGTTTGTACATATTTATTACTCTATTTATTTTGCTTGTACATATCTATTCTATTTATTTTGTTAGTATGTTTGGTTTTGTTCTCTGTCTCCCCCTTTGAGACTGTGAGCCCACTGTTGGGTAGGGACTGTCTCTAGATGTTGCCAATTTGTACTTCCCAAGCGCTTAGTACAGTGCTCTGCACATAGTAAGCGCTCAATAAATACGATTGATTGATTGATTGATTGTATTGCAGCCATGTCCGGGGAGAACCGGGAAAACACCCTGTTCTACTCGGAAATCCCCAAGACCATCAACAAAGCGGCGGTCCTGATGCTGTCCTGGAAGCCGCTCCTGGACCTGTTTCAGGTAGGACCCTCCTTCCCCCCGCAGCCCCTCTCCCGTTAGGCATCCCCGGCGCCTCGGCTCATCCCCGGGCCCTAAGGGTCATGGGTTCTAATGCCGGCTCTGTCGCTTGCCTGCTGTGCGACTTGGGGAAGTCACTTCACTTCTCTGTGCCTCAGTTCCCTCGTCTGTAAAATGGGGAATGAGGCTGTGAGCCCCAGGTGGGACAGGGGCTCTGTCTATATGTTGCCAACTTGTACTTCCCAAGCACTTAGTACAGTGCTGTGCACACAGTAAGCGCTCAATAAATACGATTGATTGATTGATTGATTGAAAGACTGATTTTCTTGTCTTCCGCTGTCGAGCCATCTCCGACCCGTAGCGACGCCACGGACGCATCTCTCCCAGAACGCCCCGCTTTCCACCTGCGATCATTCTGGTGGTGTAGGAAGGAGAACAGGCATTGAAGCCCCATTTTACAGATGAGGAAACCGAGGCCCGGAGAAGGAAAGGGACTTGGCTCTAGCCATTCGTTCAGGTCAATCCTGTTTACTGAGCGTTTGGTACGTGCGGAGCCATCTCCCCCTTCTAATAATAATAATGCTAGTAATAATGATGGCATTTATTAAGCGCTTGGAGGAGTTTGTAGCTCCTTGTGGAAGCAGCATGGCTCAGTGGAAAGAGCCCGGGCTTAGGAGTCAGAGGTCATGGGTTCAAATCCCAGCTCCGCCACTTGTCAGCTGTGTGACTGTGGGCCAGTCACTTCACTTCTCTGGGCCTCAGTTCCCTCATCTGGAAAATGGGGATTAAGACTGTGAGCCCCACATGGGACAACCTAATTACCTTGTATTACCTCAGCGCTTAGAACAGTGCTCGGCACATAGTAAGCGCTTAACAAATACCAACATTATTATTATTATTATTATTATTACTATATGCAAACTACTGTTCTAAGCACTGGGGAGGTTACAAGGCAATCAGGGTGTCCCACAGGGGGCTCACAGTCTTCATCCCCATTTTACAGATGAGGAAACCGAGGCCCGGAAAAGGAAAGGGACTTGGCTCCAGCCATTCGTTCAAGTCAATCCTATTTACTGAGCGTTTGCTACGTGCGAAGCCGTCTCCCCCTTCTAATAATAATAGTAATAATGATGGCATTTATTAAGCGCTCACTATGTGCAAAGTACTGTTCTAAGCACTGGGGAGGTTACAGAGCAATCAGGATGTCCCACAGGGGGCTCACAGTCTTCATCCCCATTTTACAGATGAGGGAACTGAGGCCCAGAGAAGTGAAGTGACTTGCCCAAAGTCACACAGCTGACAATTGGCAGAGCCGGGATTTGAACCCGTGATCTCTGACTCCAAAGCCCGGGCTCTTTCCACTGAGCCACGCTGCTTCTGGACTGTGAGCCCGTTGTTGGGTAGGGACCGTCTCTCTTGGTTGCCTATTTGTACGTCCCTAGCGCTTAGTACACAGTAAGCGCTCAATAAGTACGATTGAACGAACGAATGAATGTTAATATGTTTTGCTTTGTTGTCTGTCTCCCCCTTCTAGACTGTGAGCCCGCTGTTGGGTAGGGACCGTCTCTAGATGTTGCCAACTTGGACTTCCCAAGCGCTTAGTACAGTGCTCTGCACTCAGTAAGCGCTCAGTAAATACGATTGAATGAATGAATGAGCAGACAGGATCCTTGCCCTCAGGGAAACCCACAAGCTAGCCGAGCGAGACAGACGCAAATATCAATTATAACCAGAAGAAAACAGTAGTGAAAGGGACTGGGTATGGAAGTGTTACGGTGGGGGTTGAAATGAAAGGAAAAATTGTGGTATTCGTTAAACGCTTATTGTGTGCCAGGCACTGTACTAAGCGCCGGGGTGGATACAAGAAAATGGGGTTGGACACAGTCCCCGTCCCACAGTGGGCTCACAATCTCAAACCCCATTTTGCCGATGAGGGAACTGAGGCCCAGAGAAGTGAAGCGCCTTGCCCAAGGTCCCACAGCAGACTGTGAGCCTGTTGTCGGGTAGGGACTGTCTCTATATGTTGCCAACTTGTACTTCCCAAGCGCTTAGTCCAGTGCTGCGCACACAGTAAGCGCTCAATAAATGCGATTGAATGGAAGTGGCCGAGTAGGGATTAGAACCCACGACCTTCGGATTCCCAGGCCCGGGCTCCATCGGCTACACCGTGCTGCTTCCCAAGTGATGCCGAAGTAGCTGGAGGGGAAGTGGAATGGGGAGAGGAAGGATTAATCAGGGAAGGGCCTCTGGGAGATGTGCGATTTCCCAAAGGCCTTGAGGACGGGGAGAGCGGCAACCTGCCAGACAAGAAGGGGAAGAAAATTCCGGTCAGTCGTACGCATTGAACGCTTGGGAGAGTATAATATCACGGAGTCGGGAATCACGTTCCCCGTCCAAAAAGGGCGCAGGGAAGAAGGGAGGGCCGACGAGTTGAGGGGAGGAGGGACTGACAGTGGACACACAAGAACCCACAAAGAAGAACACAGATGGTGACAACACACAGCGCGCTGACAAACACAATAATAATAATGGCATTTATTAAGCGCTTACTATGTGCAAAGCACTGTTCTAAGCGCTGGGGAGGTTACAAGGTGATCAGGTTGTCCTACGGGGGGGCTCACAGTCTTCATCCCCATTTTCCAGGTGAGGTAACTGAGGCACAGGGAAGTGTAGTGACTTGCCCAGAGTCACACAGCTGACAATTGGCGGAGCCGGGATTTGAACCCATGACCTCTGACTCCAAAGCCCGGGCTCTTTCCACTGAACAACGCTCTTCTCTATAAGCAATAAGCTGCTTCCCTATTTGCAATAAGAGCAGTAGCGTGCGGTGTCTGGAGGAGCCGAGCAGCTCGCCCTCAGCGGGCACTCCCTAGGATGCCATCTCCTGTGACTTTTTTTCTCTTTATGGTATTTGTTAAGCACTTACTAAGTGGCACAGGCACTGTACTAAGCGCTGGGGTAGTTAGAAGATCAGGTTGGACACAAGCCACGGCCCATCTGGGGCTCACAGTCTCCGTCCCCATTTTACAGATGAGGCAACCGAGGCATGGAGAAGCGACTTGCCCGAGGTCTCGCAGCGGGCAAGTGGCGGAGCCGGGATTAGAACCCAGGACTCCCTGGCTTCCACAGGACACATCTGGCCGGCGGGTCCTGGGCTAATAATAATAATGAGGGCATTTATTAAGCGCTTTCTATGTGCAAAGCACTGTTCTAAGCGCTGGGGAGGTTACAGGGTGATCAGGTTGTCCCAAGAGGGGTTTACAGTCTTAATCCCCGTTTTACAGGTGAGGTAACTGAGGCCCAGAGAAGTTAAGTGACTTGCCCAAAGTCACACAGCTGTCAGCCGGCTCTTTCCACTGAGCCACGCTGCTTAGACCCCATAATTGCTCACACTGTTAGAGGGGCTGGGCTTAGATTGTAAACTCCATCAGGACTGTCTTCTAACTCCGTTGTACTCTCCCAGGTGCTTAGTACAGTACTCTACACCCCAGTGGGCACTCAGTAAGTACCACCGACTGACTGGGCTTGGTCCCTGAAGCGTCTTCCTTCTAGCTCCTGGTGGGCAGGAACGTGTCTGTTGGATTGTCTCTCCCAAGCGCTTTCTGCACGCAGTAAGCGCTCAATAATAATAATAATAACGTTGGTATTTGTTAAGCGCCTACTATGTGCTAAGCACCTTTCCGCACTCAGTAAGAGCTCGATAAAACCTGTCGATGATTGGTGGGTCTTGGGCCAGCCGGCGACTCTCCCGCTTTTTCCCTTCAGGCCACCCTGGACTACGGGATGTATTCCCGGGAGGAGGAGTTGTTACGGGAAAGGAAACGCATCGGCACCATCGGCATCGCCTCGTACGACTACCACCGAGACAGCGGGACCTTCCTGTTCCAGGCCGGGAGCGGAATTTACCACGTGAAAGACGGAGGGTCCCAGGGGTTTACCGTGAGTCCCGGGGGGACGAGGGAAGGAAAGCTGCCTGACTCCTAGTCAGTTGGTCGTATTTATTCAGCACTCACCGCATGCAGAGCACTGTACTAAGTGGCTAGAGCGCGGGCCTCGGAGTCAGAAGGTCACGGGTTCTAATCCTGGCTCCGCCACTTGTCTGCTGGGGGCCTCTGGGTAAGTCACTTCACTTCTCTGGACCTCAGTCACCTCATCTGCCGAATGGAAATTGAGACTGTGAGCACCACGTGGGGCAGGGACCTTGTCCAACCCGATTCGCTTGTGACCATCCCAGCGTTTAGTACGGTGGGTGACACATAGTGCTTAAAAGTACCATTATTATTATTATTATTATTATTATTATTATTAAGAAAAATAGAAACATCCCCTGCCCATTATCCCATTTTCCAATTCGCTTGTGTCCATCCCAGCTTTTAGTATGGTGGGTGACAGTCAGTGCTTAACAAATACCATTATTATTATGATTATTATTAAGAAAAATAGAAACATCCCTTGCACGTTATCCCCTTTTCCGATTCGCTTGTGTCCATCCCAGCGTTTAGTGCGGTGGGTGACACATAGTCAGTGCTTAACAAATATCATTATTATTGTTATTATTATTATTAAGAAAAATAGAAACATCCTTTGCCCGTTATCCCTTTTTCCGATTCGCTTGTGTCCATCCCATCGTTTAGTGTGGTGGGTGACACATAGTCAGTGCTTAACAAATACCATTATCATTATTATTATTATTATTATTATTATTATTATCATTATTATTATTATTATTAAGAAAAATAGAAACATCCCCTGCCCGTTATCCCCTTTTCCGATTCGCTTGTGTCCATCCCAGCGTTTAGTACGGTGGGTGACACATAGTCAGTGCTTAACAAATACCATTATTATTAAGAAAAATAGAAACATCCTTTGCCCGTTATCCCCTTTTCCGATTCGCTTGTGTCCATCCCAGCGTTTAGTACAGTGGGTGACACATAGTCAGTGCTTAACAAATACCATTATTATTATTATTATTATTATTATTATTATTATTATTAGAAAAATAGAAACATCCCCCGCCCGTTATCCCCTTTTCTGATTCGCTTGTGTCCATCCCAGCGTTAAGTACGGTGGGTGACACAGTCAGTGCTTAACAAATACCATTATTATTATGATTATTATCATTAAGAAAAATAGAAACATCCCTGCCCGTTATCCTCTTTTCCGATTCGCTTGTGTCCATCCCAGCGTTTAGTACGGTGGGTGACACAGTCAGTGCTTAACAAATACCATTATTATTATGATTATTATCATTAAGAAAATTAGAAAGATCCCTGCCCGTTATCCCCTTTTCTGATTCGCTTGTGTCCATCCCAGCGTTTAGTACGGTGGGTGACACATAGTCAGTGCTTAACAAATACCATTATTATTATTAAGAAAAATAGAAACATCCCCTGCCCATTATCCCCTTTTCCGATTTGCTTGTGTCCATCCCAGTGTTTAGTACGGTGGGTGACACATAGTCAGTGCTTAACAAATACCATTATTATTATTATTATTATTAAGAAAAATAGAAACATCCCCTGCCCATTATCCCCTTTTCCGACTCGCTTGTGTCCATCCCAGCATTTAGTACAGTGGGTGATACATAGTCAGTGCTTAACAAATATCATTATTATTATTAATAAAAATAGAAACATCCCCTGCCCATTATCCCTTGTTGATAGGGGAGACACTTAGGAAAAAGCAACAGCCACAAATTCATTCCTTCCCCAGGCGAAGGCAGTCGCATCATTCCTTGTTAAGCGGAAAACGAAGCTAAGAAATGGCCGAATGGGTAATCAATCCATCAGTCGATCAACAGTGTTTATCGAGCACTGACGATGTGCGGAGCACTGGACTAAGCACTTGGAGGAGTCCGTTATGACAGTCGGTAGACTTTTCCCCCGGCCAAAACTAGCTTACAGCGTAGAGGATAGTGGCTACTTCCAGATTTCTGCATTTTTCCAAGAAACGTTGAGAGCGAAATAATTCCTCGGGGACTACCCTGGGGAAAAATCTCTCCTGAGCAGAAGGAGGTGGACGCGTGGCGTGGCTCGCTCCGGAAAACCCCCGTGGGTCAGAGGCAGACGTTCATTCAGTCATATTTATTGAGCGCTTACTGTGTGCAGAGCAGTGTACTAAGCGCTTGGGAGAAGACAGTAGAACAATAAACAGACACGTTCCCTGCCCGCAACGAGTTTACAGCCTGGAGATGAGAAGGTTACGCCCCAGGGTATCTATTTTTCAACTGCGTCCTGTCAAAGTCTTTATTTCTCCCTCTTTAACAGTCATTGCGCATGGATGTGGCATTATTTTGAATTTTTTTATGGTACTTAAGCACTTACTGTGTGCCAAGCACTGTACTAAGCTGCTGGGATAGATGCAAAGTAATCAGGTTGGACACAGTCCCCGTCCCCCATGGGGCTCACAGTCTTAGTCCCCATCTGACAGAGGAGGTAACAGAGGCCCGGAGGAGTAATAATAATAATCATTATGGTAATAATAATAATAATAATGATGGCTTTTATTAAGCGCTTACTATGTGCAAAGAACTGTTTTAAGCGCTGGGGAGGTTACAAGGTGATCAGGTTGTCCCATGGGGGGGTTCACGGTTTTAATCCCCATTTTACAGATGAGGTAACTGAGGCACAGAGAAGTGACTTGCCCAAAGTCCGGCCAAGCCGGAATTAGAACCCGTGACCTCCGACATCACAAGGCCCAGCTCGGGTCTGCTGCTGCTGACAAAATGGCAGGCACGGATGATATAATAATGGTGGTATTTGTTAAGCGCTTACTATGTGCAAAGCACTGTTCTAAGCACTGGGGTGGTTACAAGGTGATCAGGTTGTCCCACGGGGGTGCTCACAGTTTTAATCCCATTTTCCAGATGAGGAAACTGGGGCACAGAGAAGTGAAGTGATTTGCCCAAAGTCACACAGCTGACAGTTGGCAGAGCCGGGATTAGAACCCACGGTCTTAAGCATTCGTTAAATGCTTACTATGTGCCAAGCACTCTACTAAGCGCTGGGATGGATACAAGCAAATTAGGTTGGACACAATCCCTGTCCCACCTGGGGCTCACAGTCTCAATCCCCATTTTACAGGTGAGGGAACCGAGGCCCAGAGAATAATAATAATAATAATAATAATGTTGGTATTAAGCGCTTACTATGTGCAAAGCACTGTTCTAAGCGCTGGAGAGGGATACAAGGTGATCAGATTGTCTCACGTGGGGCTCACAGTCTTAATCCCCATTTTCCAGAGGAGGGAACTGAGGCCCAGAGGAGTGAAGTGACTTGCCCAGAGTCACACAGCTGACAAGTGGCGGAGCCAGGATATGAACCCACGGCCTCTGACTCCAAAGCCCGGGCTCTTTCCACTGAGCCACGCTGCTTCTCAAGAAGCAGCAGAAGAGCAGAGAAGTCCTCTCCCCCTCGTCCCCCTCTCCATCCCCCCCCATCTTACCTCCTTCCCTTCCCCACAGCACCTGTATATATGTATATATGTTTGTACATATTTATTACTCTATTTATTTATGTTACTTGTACATATCTATTCTATTTATTTTATTTTGTTAGTATGTTTGGTTTTGTTCTCTGTCTCCCTCTTTTAGACTGTGAGCCCACTGTCGGGTAGGGACTGTCTCTATTTGTTGCCAATTTGGACTTCCCAAGCGCTTAGTACAGTGCTCTGCACATAGTAAGCGCTCAATAAATACGATTGATGATGATGATGATGACTTGCTCAAGGTCCCACAGCAGACGAGAGGTGGAGCCAGGATGAGAGCCCAGGCCCGGGCTGTAGCCGCCAGGCCATGCCGCTTCTCATTATTGGGCGTGGATACGGTATCCTCATTGCAGTGCCCGGTGTGTTGGGCGTAAAGACGCTTCCATTGGAAATATTTCAGCCAAAGGCCAGTGGCCTGGGCTTACGGCATCAAGGAAGCCATTTCTTCATCAGCCTTCAATCCGGCGCCACCAGCACTTTCCCTTCCCACCGCCCACTCTCCATTCCGGGCTCCGGGGCGGCTTCCCCGCCGCTCCGCTCTCCCCTGGCCCGCCCGCCCGGGGGTGAAGCCCATTCCTCTCTTGTTTCCTCAGCAACAGCCCTTGAGGCCCAATTTAGTGGAGACCAGTTGTCCCAACATCCGGATGGACCCGAAACTCTGCTCTGCCGATCCCAACTGGATCGCCTTCATCCATAGCAATGACATCTGGATCTCCAACATCGTAACGAGAGAGGAGAGGAGACTCACCTACGTGCACAACGGTAATGCCAGGAGTGGGGGGGGTTTATTGCTGTATCGCGCTTTCCTAAGTGCTCTGCACCCAGTAAGCGCTCAATAAATACGATTGAATGGATGAATGGGGGGAGCCTGCCTAGCTAGAGAGAATTTTTGTGCATTCCCTCCTACCGCCAAGCTAGAGGGAATTTGTTTCCTCCTCCCGATGTAAAGGTGCAGGAGGGGGCAATTGTGCGAGTCAGTACGCTAACTCACATGCTAAATAAAGGAAACCGGGTGACGCTATACCGAGTTTTCCCCCTTTACATTTTAAGTGCCAGCTTGATTTTCTGGGACTTTTTTTGGTCGCTGTGTTGTGGGAGTGAGAGATACCGCCCTGCTCCCCGTAATCACGACGTGTTTCCTGGAAGCGATGGGCTTTGAGAAGGGTCCGGGGAGAGAGGGGGCTGTTGTAGGTGGAAGAAGGGAGATAGAAGTAGGAGCAGAGGCAGGAGCTAAAGCCTGGAGAGGCTTTCTTGTCCGGAATGAGTGGGGAGGAGAGGCACTTGGTCGGTGCCGGGAAATAACGGGTGGCGAGGTGGCGCTGGGCGAGAGGTTCGAAGGAGAGATGTGTCGGCGTTCCTTGGGAGGATTTCCCCTCTGAATTCTTCAGTTGGTCAGAGGAGCCCCTCCGACTGAACTTGCTGCACAGGAGACCGAGCGGCTTCTTCACAAGAAAGGGTTGTCTGTTTGTTTTTTCGTTTGTTTGTGTGTCTGTTTTTATGGTATCTGTTAGGTGCTTGCTAGGTGTCAAGCACCATTCTAAGCTCTGAGGTAGATGCAGGTTAAAATCAGGTCGGACACAGCCTCTGCCCCACAAGGGTCTCTCATTCTAAGTAGGATGGAGAACAAGTGTTGAATCCCCATTTTAATACTACTACTAATAATAATGTTGGTATTTGTTAAGCGCTTGCTATGTGCCAAGCACTTTTCTAAGCGCTGGGGTAGCAAGGTAATCAGATTGTCCCACGTGGGGCTCAGAGTCTTCATCCCCATTTTACAGATGAGGTAACTGAGGCCCAGGGAAGCTAAGTGACATGCCTAATGTCACGCAGCTGATAAGCGGCGGAGTTGGGATTCGAACCCATGATCTCCGACTCCCAAGCCCGGGCCCTTGCCACTAAGCCATGCTGCTTCCCATTTTACAGTCGAGTGGGCCCAGAGAAGTTATTCATTCATCGTCGTATTTACCGAGCGTTTACTAAGCGCTTGGGAGAGTACAGTACAAGAAGCTGACACATCCCCTGCCCACAACAAGCTCACAGTCTAGAGGGGGAGAAGTTACGTGACTTGCCCGAGGTCATACAGCGTCAGGACTAGAACCCAGATCCCCTCATCCCCTTCTCCATCCCCCCATCTTACCTCCTTCCCTTCCCCACAGCACCTGTATATGTGTATATATGTTTGTACATATTTATTACTCTATTTATTTTACCTGTCCATATCTATTCTATTTATTTTATTTTGTTAATACGTTTGGTTTTGTACTCTATCTCCCCCTTTTAGACTGTGAGCCCACTGTTGGGTAGGGACTGTCTCTATATGTTGCCAACTTGGACCTCCCAAGCGCTTAGTCCAGTGCTCTGCACGCAGTAAGCGCTCAATAAATACGATTGATTGATTGATTGATTGACTTTGGGGCCCGGGCTTTTTCCCCTAGGTCACTCTGTTTCCCCTTTAGGTCTGTGGAGGGGGCTTCTGTCTGCCCTGGGAGCTCGGTAAAAACCACACCGGCCGACGGATGTTTTAACCTCAGAGAGTCCGGGCCCCAGGGCGGTCAGCTCCTCGCAGACGGCGTCCACATCAGCCCTCCGCTCCGGCAGACCCCCGGGGAGATATCGTTCCCGCTTAAGACGAGGTTGCTTTCCCCGTTGCTCTCTCCTCTCAGAGCTGGCCAGCACGGAAGAGGAGCCCAGATCCGCCGGCGTGGCCACCTTCGTCCTCCAAGAGGAGTTCGACCGCTATTCCGGCTACTGGTGGTGTCCGAAGGCCGAGCCGAGTACGTAGCCGGAGCGCCGGACGGTCCCCGGGGGTCGGAGCCGGGGGGATCCCGCTCCTTCGCAGCTTCCGGAACGATCCCTGTTTCTTTGGGGAAAAGGCCCCGTTGCCCCGGAGACAATCTCCGTAATTAGCTGCCGTGGAAAGGACCCACATGTCTCTTGGTTGCCAAAGCGACCACCTTTTTGCATCCTTTGAGGTACAGCCCTGTGGCTTGTGAAGTTTTCCCTCTAGAGCACGGAGTCGAAGCCACCGAGCGAGGCTCGGTCTCTTCCCCTGACTCCACTCTGGTGTCTCTTAACTGTTATTTAGCGCTCCGAAAAATCTGTGCTCTTGCTCTCCCTGACGTCCGTCTGGCAGTTTAGAGGTCCGTGATCCCCCTCGGTCGTCTGGAAAATGGTCCTGCCGAGAACTCGCTCCCTTTCGAGGGACATCGGTCCTCCCCAAGCGAATCCTGATAAAAGAGGGTGGTCTTGCCTTAAGGTGAGGGTGGAAAAGGAAAAAAAAAAAAGCTCAGATAAGATGGGCAGAGAACCCAGTTCCTAATATAAACCAGTAGAAATCAGAAAGCGCAGGGAGCTGTTTAAAGATTCCCTCTGATGCCTGGTGCCCTCTGATCAATTAATCAATTAAGGTATTTGTTAAGCGCTTACTATGTGCCGAGCACTGTTCTAAGCACCGGGGTAGACACACGGTAGTCAGGTTGTCCCACGTGGGGCTCACAGTCTTCATCCCCATTTTCCAGATGAGGGAACTGAGGGCCGGAGAAGTGAAGCGACTTGCCCAGGGTCACACAGCAGACGTGGGGGAGCCGGGATTAGAACCCAGGTCCTTTCAACACCCAGGCCCGGGCTGTATTCACTGCGCCACGCTGCTGCTTCTCAACCTGCTTGGCAGGTTGGACCCATGTGGAGCGTGATATTTTCTTGAACGGTGAAGGTCCACGAGGGTGGACATGCTCTGCACACAGTAAGCGCTCAATAAATACGATTGATGATGATTGATGATGATGGACAGGTGGACTTGACCCACCGCAGTTAGCAGGCCTCAGGAAACTCCATTTTCCCAAAGAGTCACCACCCTAAGCGCTTATTATGTGTCAAACGCTGTTGTAAGCCCTGGGGTGGATACAGGTTAATCAGGTCAGACACAATCCCTGCCCCATATGGAACTCACAATCTCTTTTTTCATTGATTGATTCATTCAGTGGTATTTATTGAGCGCTCACTGTGTGCAGAGCCCTGTACTAAGCGCCTGGGAAGTACACGTGGGCAACATAGAGAGACGGTCCCTACCCAACAACGGGTTCACAGTCGCGGGGCTCAGTGGAAAGAGCAGGGGTTTGGGAGTCAGAGTTCATGGGTTTGAATCCCAGCTCCGCCAGTTGTCAGCGGTGGGACTTAGGGCAAGTCACTTAACGTCTCGGTGCCTCAGTTACCTCACCTGTAAAATGGGGATTAAGATTGTGAGCCCCCCAGTGGGGCAACCTGATCACCTTGTAACCTCCCCAGTGCTTAGAACAGTGCTTTGCACATAGTAAGTGCTTAATAAATGCCATCATCATTATTATTATATTATTATGTAATAATGCATCATTAATAATCATTAATTATATTATAATCGTGATAATTATTAATGATAATGATTATTAATATAATTGTTATACTAATTATATTATATTAATATAATAATAATGGTCATAGTTATGAAGTGCTGGCTCTGAACCAAACAGAATACTCCGATCCAACTCAATCCCTATCCCACCCGCCATTCGCAATCTAAGGGAGAGAGAGAGCAGGATTTTTTTTTTTTAGAAGCAACCTAGCCTAGTGGATGGAGCACTGGGCTGGGAGTAAGAAGGACCTGGGTTCTAATCCCTGCTCTGCCACTTGTCTGTTGTGTGACCGTAGGCGAGTCACTTCACTTCTCTGTGCCTCAGTTCCCTTATTGGTAAAATGGGATTTAAGGCTGAGTCCCTTGTGGGACAGCAACCGGGCCCAATCCGATTTGCACGGCTCCATCCCAGCGCTTAGTACACTGCTTGATGCATTGTAAATGCTTAACACTGTTATTATTATTGTCATTATTAATGATCTCCGTTTTACAGTTGAGGAAACTGAGGCACCAGGAGATTAAGTAACCTGCCCTAGGCTTCACATTAGGTTTAAAACCAAGGTATCCCGACTCCCGGTCTCATTCTCTCTCCACTAGGCCAGGGGCCATCTTCTGCTTATTGGGAATTCCTGGGTGTTCGCCATCGGTAGAGCAGAGCATGAAATCCGTGAGGGGACCTTATCTCATCACCTGTAAATGAGGGATAAGCATCAGTGGGGGGTTTCGGATTCAAGAAAGGGGAAAACAATCTTGGGAAAAATGTAATGGTCTTGGTAGTAGAGAAGAAATTGGGGGGGAAATGGTAATAAACAGGTTGTTGCACCTGGGTTGGTTTTTGGGAAAGCTTACCCTGGCCAGTGTTTACTGGGATTTCCAAAGCAATTCTTGCCGAAGACAATAATAATAGCAATAATTGTGGTATTTGTTAAGCTCTTACTGTGTGCCGGGCACTGTACTAAGCGCCGGGGTGGATACAAGCAAATCAGGTTGGACACGGTCCCTGCCCCACATGGGGCTCGCAGTCTCCATCCCCGTTTAACAGAAGAGAAATGTCTGATGCCCAGGCTCTATCCAGTTGGCCTTGCTAGGAATTTGTTTGTTTCTCTGGGACTTGGAAGCGTTCCGGTTTTCCAGGCGGGCACGGGCCAGGGCGGGGGATGGACCACCAGGGGGAATCCGGGAGCCGTGGAAGAGCGCGGCCGGGGCCTCTGCTCGACTGAGCGACTCTTGGGCTTCCCTTCCAGCTCCCGGCGGAGGCAAGATTCTGCGCATCCTGTATGAGGAAAACGACGAGTCCGAGGTGGAGATCATTCACGTGACGTCCCCCATGCTCGAAACCAGGAGGACGGATTCGTTCCGATACCCCAAGACGGGTGAGGCCGGCGGTTGATTCCCCTCCGGTCCCCCCCCGCTCCTTCGCTAGATAATCCCGTGGCTCAGTGGAAAGAGCCCGGGCTTTGGAGTCAGAGGTCATGGGTTCCAATCCCGACTCCGCCACATGATCTTGGGCAAGTCACTTAACTTCTCTGGGCCTCAGTTACCTCAGCTGTAAAATGGGGATGAAGACTGTGAGCCCCACGTGGGACAACCTGATCACCCTGTATCCTCCCCAGTGCTTAGAACAGTGCTTTGCACATAGTAAGCGCTTAACAAATGCCAGTTATTATTATTATAATCCCAGGTCCTGTCCCCCGCCTCTGGGGCCGACGGATTCATTTACCTGTATATATGTTTGTATGTATTTACTACTCTATTTATTTATTTTATTTTAATATGGTTTTTTTTGTTGTCCGCCTCCCCCTTCTAGACTGAGCCCACTGTTGAGTAGGGACCGTCTCTAGATGTTGCCAACTTGGACTTCCCAAGCGCTTAGTACAGTGCTCTGCACACAGTAAGCGCTCAATAAATACGATTGAATGAACGAATGAATTTACATCCTTCCTTGGCACTCTTGTCTCTGCGCGTATAACCGATGACTTAGCCCGATCACGTTATTTGTCAATATCTCTATGTCTCTCTCCCCCCCCATTAGAGCAAAAAGTGCTCTGTGGGCAGGGAATGGATTTCGGGCTTCAGTTGTAGTGATGGCATTGAGAAGCAGCGTGGCTCAGTGGAAAGAGCCCGAGGTTTGGAGTCCGAGGTCATGGGTTCAAATCCCGGCTCCGCCACTTGTCAGCTGTGTGACTTTGGGCAAGTCACTTCACTTCTCTGGGCCTCAGTGACCTCATCTGTAAAATGGGGGTGAAGTCTGTGAGCCCCACGTGGGACAACTTGATTACTGTGTATCTACCCCAGCGCTTAGAACAGTGCTTTGCACATAGTAAGTGCTTAATAAATGCCATCATCATTATTATTATTATTATTCTTAAGTGCTTCTGGTGTGCTGAAGTACTTAGAAAGCGGGTTCCCTCTAATGGGTGTTCAGTAAATAGACACCCAGTGGGTGTCCTGTAAATTCCAGTGTTACCACCATCCCCTTCTAGGCCCCGTCCAGTAGAGAAACAGCAACTTCCATACCCCAATTCCTCTCAACCAGTGGTTTTTACCGAGCGCATCCTATCCATGGAGAACTGTACCCTGCACTAGGGAGAGTTGAATGCTACAGAATTCGCAGACGTGTTCCCGGCCCATAAGGAACTTACAATCTTTGAGGGGCAGATCATCATCATCATCAATCGTATTTATTGAGCGCTTACTATGTGCAGAGCACTGTACTAAGCGCTTGGGAAGTACAAATTGGCAACATATAGAGACAGTCCCTACCCAACAGTGGGCTCACAGTCTAAAAGGGGGGAGACAGAGAACAAAACCAAACATACTAACAAAATAAAATAAATAAAATAGATATGTACAAGTAAAATGAATAGAGTAATAAATATGTACAAACATCTATACATATATAATGTATATATATGGACATATATACATATACACATATACACACACATATATACATATATATGTATATATATATGGCAGATGGACATGATGTACAAACACATATACATATATAATGTATATATATGGACAGATATACATATATACACATATATACATATATGCATATACATATATACACATATATACATACATATATACATATATGTATATATATATATATGGCAGATGGACATGATGTACAAACATATATACACATATATAATGTATATATACATGGGCATATATACATATATACATATACATATATACACACATATACATACATATACGTATATACACATATATACGTATATACATATATGTACATATGTGTACATATATGTACATATATATGTATATATGGCAGATGGACATTATTAGGAATAGATCAGTGATTTGTAATATGTAATTAAAAGATATGTGCCAGACTGCTGTGGGGTTGGGGGAGGGAGGCAAATATGAAGTGTCCAAAGGTCACAGACTCTCCTCCCCACGTTGTTATTACTCTATTTACTTATTTGTACATGTTTATTCTATTTATTTTATTTTGTTAATATGTTTTGTTTTCTTCTTTGTCTCCCCCTTCTAGACTGTGAGCCCACTGTTGGATAGGGACCGTCTCTATCTGTTGCCAACTTGGACTTCCCAAGCGCTTAGTCCAGTGCTCTGCACCCAGTAAGCGCTCAATAAATACGATTGATTGGTTGATTGGCCCACCAGGGACAGCTGCAAAGTGGAATTGCTTGTTGGGTAGCAAAGAGAATCCTTCCCGGAGCCGGTGGCTGTCCCAGTAATCATGTTTTGAGCAACCACTTTACGCAAAGCACTGTGCTAGAAAGCATGGGGAGTGACACGGAAATAGTTCTTGCCCTCTTATCAAATCTGAGGGACAGATTTGTGTCAAACTTGGCATTTCTGATTCAAAATATAACCCAATCATGAGTATTTATTGAGCTGCTGAGCACTGGACAAGTGCTTAAGCGCTTAGTACAGTGCTCTGCACACAGTAAGCGCTCAATAAATACGACTGAATGAATGAATGAAATGTACTGTGTGCTTATTATTATTGTTAGTGATAATAATAGTAATAATGACGTGTGTTAAGCGCTTACTGTGTTCTAAGCACTATATTAATTGCTGGGGTAGTTACAAACAAATCAGGTCGGACACAGTCCCTGTCCCTCATGGGACTCCTGGTCTCAATCCCCATTTTACAGATGAGGTAACTGAGGCCCAGAGAAGTAAAGTGACGTGACTTAGGTCACACAACAGACAAGCGGTGGGGCCAGGATTAGAACCCATGACCCTTGCTCTGTCACTCTGCCATGCTGCTTTGAGTGCTTACCGCCTGCTGTACTAAGCGTTAGGAGAGTAATCAATCAATTAGTGGCATTTATTGAGTGCTTACTGTGTGCAGAACACCGTACTAGGCACTCGGAAGAGCACAATGGAAGAGTTGGTAGAAACATTCCCTGCCCACAGCGAGCTTACAGTTGTCTCCTTTTTTTTTAAAGGCACAGCAAATCCCAAAGTCACCTTTAAGATGTCCGAAATAACAATCGACGCAGAAGGAAACGTGAGTGTCTTTTCTGTTTTTTCTCTACCAAGTGTGCTTTTAACGTAACCGAACCCTTAACTCCAGTCAGCTTGGTAACCTGCGTATTCCCATCCATCTTTTAGACTGTGAGCCCACTGTTGGGTAGGGACTGTCTCTATATGTTGCCAACTTGGACTTCCCAAGCGCTTAGTACAGTGCTCTGCACACAGTAAGCGCTCAATAAATACGATTGATGATGATGATCTCCAGCCCGTGAGCACGCCGATAGAGGTGAGCCCGCAGGTTACGTAGGCGATGATGTCCAGTTGTATTTAATTCTAGAGGAGACGGAATAATCATCATCGTCATCGTAATAATGATGGTATTTGTTAAACGCTCACTATGTGCTGAGCACTGGGGTAGATCCAAGCTAATCAGGTTGGACACAGTTCCTGTCCCACACGCAGCTCACCGTCTTAATCCCTGTTTTACAGGGGAGGTAACGGCGGCCCAGAGAAGGGAAACGACTTGCCCAAGGTCACACAAGTGGCAGAGCAGGGATTAGAACCCAGGCCCCAGCTTTTATCCACTAGGCCACTCGTAACAGCGGGTCCTAACTATTGCCTCTCGCCCCTAACCCCATTTGATCAATCAATGACATTTCGTGAGCTCCTACTATGCGCAGAGCACCGTACCAAGCACAGCCCAAAAGAATTAGCAGACACGTTCATCATCATCATCATCATCAATCGTATTTATTGAGCGCTTACTGTGTGCAGAGCACTGTACTAAGCGCTTGGGAAGTACAAATTGGCAACATATAGAGACAGACGTTCACTGCCTATAACGAGCTTAACAGTCTAGAGGGGGAGACCAACGTTATTATGAATAAATAAGTAACTTCCTGTAGCTCCTCCCGGAAGACAGGTCACTCTCAGCTCCCTGTTTGGTGTTTAGTCGATCAATCAATGCTATTTAGTGAGCGCTTTCTACGTGCAGAGTGCTCGCCGCGACCTGGGAAACGTGTCTGTTATATTGCACTGTCCCAAGCGCTCAGTCCAGTGCCCTGCGCACAGTAAGCGTTCAAGAAGCAGCGTGGCTCAGTGGAAAGAGCCCGGGCTTTGGAGTCGGAGGTCCTGGGTTCAAATCCTGGCTCCGCCACTTGTCAGCTGTGTGACTTCGGGCAAGCTGCTTCACTTCTCTGGGCCTCAGTTCCCTCATCTGGAAAATCTGGAAAATCACACCTTTTAGACTGTGAGCCCACTGTTGGGTAGGGACTGTCTCTATATGTTGCCAATTTGTACTTCCCAAGCGCTTAGTACAGTGCTCTGCACATAGTAGGCGCTCAGTAAATACGATTGATGATGATGATGAAAATGGGGATGAAGACTGTGAGCCCCCCGTGGGACAACCTGATGACCTTGTAACCTCCCCAGCGCTTAGAACAGTGCTTTGCACGTAGTAAGCGCTTAATATGTTTTGTTTTGTTTTCTGTCTTCCTCTTCTAGACTGTGAGCCCACTGTTGGGTAGGGACTGTCTCTATATGTTGCCAACTTGTACTTCCCAAGCGCTTAGTACAATGCTCTGCACACAGTAAGCGCTTAATAAATACAATTGATTGATAATAAATGCCATTATTATTATTATTATTATTATTGAGAAATTTGATTGAGTGACTGACTGCCTAAGCGCTTGGTCAGAACGAGCTCGGCACCTTAGTGTGAGGGTTGCGTCCCACCCCGGAAGAAGGGGGAAAGAAATGTTGGGAAAGGGGGAAGGGAATACCGGAGGTGGGCGAAATGTTTTCCAGAGGCCGGGCGGAGCGGGTCTGGGAAATGCAGGATGGGACGGAAACAGCCCCAAGTTCGCCCTCAGGCGCAGTTCTCCGTCTTTTTCCTCGGAGAGAGAGATGTTCCCTGTCCCGTCCCGTCCGTCCTTGTTGCCCAGCTTCCGACAGGGGCCCCGAGCCCGGGAGCCGGCCCGCTTCGGTATCCTTTCTCCCCTCCCGCCCCCGTCGAGTGGGTCCAGAGCAGTGACCACCCCCTCGCCCCCGACGCTAACCGGATGGCCGTTGGTCGTGACAGATTGTGGACGTGGAGGACAAGGAGCTCGTCCAGCCCTTCGAGGTCCTGTTCGAAGGAGTGGAATACATCGCCAGAGCCGGATGGACTCCAGAGGGAAAATAGTGCGTATGTCAAGCGGGGTCTTACAACAATAATAATAACAATGGTGGCGTTTGGTAAGCGCTTACTACGTGCGAAGCACTGTTCTAAGCGCTAGGGAGGATGCAAGGTGATCAGGTTGTCCCACGCGGGGCTCACAGTCTTACAGATGAGGTAACTGAGGCTCAGAGAAGTTAAGTGACTTGCCCAAAGTCACACAGCTGACAAGCGGCGGAGCGGCATTAGAACCCGTGACCTCTGACTCCCGAGCCCTTGCTCTTTCCGCTGAGCCACGCTGCTTCTTCATCATCAGTCGTATTTATTGAGCGCTTACTGTGTGCAGAGCACTGTACTAAGCGCTTGGGAAGTACAGATTGGCAACATATAGAGACAGTCCCTACCCAACAGTGGGTTCACAGTCTATCAATCAACGGTAGCAACCAAGCGCTTACTGTGTGCAGAGCACTGTACTGAGCGCTTGGGAGAGGAGGACAGTGCAACAGTAGAGGTGGCAGGCACATTCCCCACCCACAAGGAGCTCACAGGCTGGAGGGGGAGACGGACATTCGAATCAATCAATCAATCAATCGTATTTATTGAGCGCTTACTATGTGCAGAGCACTGTACTAAGCGCTTGGGAAGTACAAATTGGCAACATATAGAGACAGTCCCTACCCAACAGTGGGCTCACAGTCTACAAGGGGGAGACAGACAACAAAACCAAACATACTAACAAAATAAAATAAATAGAATAGATAGGTACAAAATAAATGACGGACAGACGTGCTGGGGATCGTATCGGGGCCTGGAGCGGCCTTTCCGCCAGCCTGAAATATGGTCTGTGGGGTTTAATTTGCAGCGTGGCCCGGTGGCTAGAGCCCGGGCCCGGGAATCAGAAGGACCTGGGTTCTAATCCCGGCTCCGCCACTTGTCTACTGTGTGACCTTCGGCAAGTCACTTCTCTGAGCCTCAGTTCCTTCATCTGGAAAATGGGGATTAAATCTGCGAGCCCTGGGTGAGACAGGGACTGTGTCCAACTTGATTAGGTTGTATTTACCCCAGCGCTTAGAACAGTGTTTGACACAAAATAAGTGCTTTCCAAATACCATTATTGTTGTTGCTATTATTATCATTATTAAGTCACTTCCAGGCAGCTCTTTGTTTTGAATATCGGGGAAACTCACTTTGGCTCTAGAAGCAACGTGGCCTAGTGGAAGGAGCCCAGGCCTGGGCGTAAAAGGACCTAGGTTCTAATCCTGGCTCCACCGCTTGTCTGTTGTGTGACCTTGGGCAAGTCACTTCACTTCCCTGGGCCTCAGTTCCCTCATCTGCAAAATGGGGGATTCAGTCCTTGTTGTCCCTCCTACTTAGGCTGTGAGCCCCAGGTGGGACCTGATTATCTTATATCATCATCATCATCATCATCAATCGTATTTATTGAGTGCTTACTATGTGCAGAGTACTGTACTAAGCGCTTGGGAAGTACAAATTGGCAACATATAGAGACAGTCCCTACCCAACAGCGGGCTCACAGTCTAAAAGGGGGAGACAGAGAACAAAACCAAACATACTAACAAAATAAAATAAATAGAATAGATATGTACAAATAAAATAAATAGAGTAATAAATCTGTACAAACGTATATACATATATACAGGTGCTGTGGGGAAGGGAAGGAGGTAAGATGGGGGGGATGGAGAGGGGGACGAGGGGGAGAGGAAGGAAGGGGCTCAGTCTGGGAAGGCCTCCTGGAGGAGGTGAGCTCTCAGCAGGGCCTTGAAGGGAGGAAGAGAGCTAGCCTGGAGGATGTGGGGAGGGAGGGAGGGCTATCTACCCCAGAACAGTGATTACAATAGCATTAGTGAGCGCTAACAGCAGTAGCAATGCCACAATTGCTGTTATTCACAATTCTCTGGTAGTCGGGGAAGGTGAAAGTTCCCCCTTCACCGCTCCCCAAGGTTGCTCAGCAAACATGGACAGCGACCAACAAAGGGAGAGTAGAATCAAGGCCAGGGAGAAATGCAGAGGGAAGGAGGTTATTTTAGGAGCTGAGCAGCTGTTCAGAGTCTGACTGTCCCTCCTGCCCACTCCGGCTAAACCCCGAGCGAACCGGTGAGACAGCGGTTCTGGGAACTTGGGCTAACCCTAACCCCCACGCCGCCCACCGAGGGATGCCGCCCCAGCGATTTGAAGATTAACTTCAAAGCGGTTATCTGTCAGGGATGAAACCAATCACATTTTATAATCCTGGGGGATATCTTCCCTTTTGGACCAAGGTTTCTTTCAAACCTTGCCCTTAGCGGGCATCCAATCGTCTTTGCGGGCGCAGGTGGTCGGCAGGCGTTTGGACAGAACACGATGGCGGCGTTAGAGGACATCGTTCTCCCCCTTTTAGACTGTGAGCCCACTGTTGGGTAGGGACTGTCTCTATACGTTGCCAACTTGTACTTCCCAAGCGCTTAGTACAGTGCTCTGCACACAGTAAGCGCTCAATAAATACGATTGATGATGATGATCGTTCTGACAGTGTGCCGCCGTCTGGGCTGAGCACAACGCCGTGGCGGGAGAAACGTTTTAGCCCACCCGGCTTGCGTCCCTCAACGAGATCTGTCCCTGAACATGGGGCTGTTGAAGGATAAGCTCCCTTCTCCCCCCGTCCAGTATTCTAGGCGAACCGACTGTTTGCCCTGGGCCGCCGGTGCACAGCAAAAGGGCATTCGATCAGTGGAACCTATCGAGCGCTTATCGCAGGCGGAGCGCTGTACTAAGTGCTTGGGAGAGCACAGTACGGCAGAATCGGAAGACACATTCCCCGCCCTCGAGGTTTTAAAGCAGCAGTCCTTTCACCCCCTCCTACTTCACCTCACTGCTCTCCTACTCCAACCCAGCGCGTATATTTCGCTCCTCTAATGCCATCCTTCTCACTGTTCGCCGACCTCTCGTCCATGATCTGCCTTTGTCCGGAAACATTGTCCCTCCTCATATCCGACAGACAATGACTCCCCCCTTACCTTCAAAGCTTTATTGAAGGCCCATCTCCTCCCAGAGGCCTTCTCTGACTAAGCCCACCTTTCCTCTTATTTATTTATTTATTTTACTTGTACATTTACTTGTACATTTCTATCCTATTTATTTTATTTTGTTGGTATGTTTGGTTCTGTTCTCTGTCTCCCCCTTTTAGACTGTGAGCCCACTGTTGGGTAGGGACTGTATGTGTTGCCAATTTGTACTTCCCAAGCGCTTAGTACAGTGCTCTGCACATAGTAAGCGCTCAATAAATACGATTGATTGATTGATTGATCTTCTCCTCCTCCCTTCTCCGTCGCCCTGACTCGCTCCCTTTTTTCGTGCTTCCTCCCAGCCCCACAGCACTTAGGTGCAAAACTATAATTTTACTTCTATTAATGTCTGTCTCTCCCCCTAGACTGTAAGCTCGTCATGGGCAGGGAGTGTGTCTGTTCTATTGTCCTCTCCCAAGCACTTAGTACAGGGCTCTGCACACGGTAAGCACTCAGTAAATACGACTGACTGACTGGCTTAAGCGCTTAGTACGGTGCTGTGCACACAGTAAGCGCTCAATAAATACGATTGATGACAAGGAGTTTACAGACTAAAGTCTTTCCCCCGGCCTGTGTTTCCATTGCTAAGCGCGTTGCCTCCAGATCCGAAATGGGACTTGGAGATGTCTAGAGCTACGTGTTTAAATTATGTAATACTAATAATGTGTACTTATCAAAGCCATGTAACTCTAATAATCTCTTCCTCTCTCTCTCTTTTTTTTGGTGGGTTTTTATCATTTGCCGAAATAGCGCATGGTCCATCCTGCTAGATCGTTCCCAAACCCGGCTCCAGATCGCGTTAATCTCCCCTGCATTATTTATCCCAGTAGAAGACGACGCTATGGAAAGACAGAAGCTCATAGACTCCGTGCCCGACTCGGTGACACCCCTGATTATTTATGAAGAAACAACCGACATTTGGATAAATGTACGAGTTTGATTTGGGGCTCTTTTGGCGGTTCGATGTCTCTCGAGTGCGATTCGGCGACTGTAGGATGTACTCTCCCAAGCGTTTGGCCCAGTGGTCTGCACACTGTAGGTGCTCACCCAGTACAGTCGAGGGCTTAAAGTCTGGGGGAACTGCCCTATTCTCAAGTAGAAACGTTTACAGATGAGGTAACTGAGGCACAGAGAAGTTAAACGGCCTGCCCAAAGTCGCACAGCCGACAAGTGACAGAGCCAGTATTAGAACCCACGACCTCTAACTCCCAAGCTTGTGCTTTTTCCACTAAGGCACGCTGCTTCACGTTACTTTCTCTCACCCAAGACCATTTTGCCCTGGTCCAGAGAAGTTTCGTTTCCCCACACCTTCCGTCTATAATAATAATAATGATGGTATTTGTTAAGCACTTACTATGTGCATAGCACTGTTCTAAGCGCTGGGGAGGTTACAAGGGGATCAGGTTGTCCCACGGGGGGCTCACAGTTTTAATCCCCATTTTACAGATGAGGTAACTGAGGCACGGAGAAGTTGAGTGACTTGCCCAAAGTCACACAGCTGATAGTTCGCGGAGCCGGGATTTGAACCCACGACCTCTGACTCCAAAGCCCGGGCTCTTTACACTGAGCCACGCTGCTTCTTCAGAGGTCTAGAGGTCTGTGAGCCCACTGTTGGGTAGGGACCGTCTCTATATGTTGCCAATTTGTACTTCTCAAGCACTTAGTACAGTGTTCTGCACCCAATAAGCGCTCAATAAATACAATTGAATGAATGAATGAAGGGTCTAGTCTCTAGAGGAGAGCTGGGCCTTCAGGAACGGGGCCAGGGAAGCCTGCAGAGTTGCACTTCCGCCTTCCAGGACTTTTTTTCCCACTCCCCTCTCCTGGAATAAAGGACCCAGATGCCAGATCCGCCAGCCCGTGAAGAATCCGCAAGGAAATGAGATGAGAGGGGACAGAGGGGCAAGCACAGTCCAGCGGCGACGATCAAACGCGTTGCGGCCTGAACCCGAAGCCTCCGTCCCGACCGGGTTTTGTTTTGTTTTCCGGAACTTCAACTTCCAAGCGCTTCCCTTTTAATCAATCAATCAATCAATCAATCGTATTTATTGAGCGCTTACTATGTGCAGAGCACTGTACTAAGCGCTTGGGAAGTACAAATTGGCATCACATAGAGACAGTCCCTACCCAACAGTGGGCTCACAGTCTAAAAGGGGGAGACAGAGAACAGAACCAAACATACCAACAAAATAAAATAAGTAGGATAGAAATGTACAAGTAAAATAAATAAATAAATAAATAGAGTAATAAATATGTACAACCATATATACCTATATACAGGTGCTGTGGGGAAGGGAAGGAGGTAAGACGGGGGGATGGAGAGGGGGACGAGGGGGAGAGGAAAGAAGGGGCTCAGTGTGGGAAGGCCTCCTGGAGGAGGTGAGCTCTCAGCAGGGCCTTGAAGGGAGGAAGAGAGCTAGCTTGGCGGATGGGCAGAGGGAGGGCATTCCAGGCCCGGGGGATGACGTGGGCCGGGGGTCGATGGCGGGACAGGCGAGAGCGAGGTACAGTGAGGAGATTAGTGGTGGAGGAGCGGAGGGTGTGGGCTGGGCAGTAGAAGGAGAGAAGGGAGGTGAGGTAGGAGGGGGCCAGGTGATGGAGAGCCTTGAAGCCCAGGGTGAGGAGTTTCTGCTTGATGCGCAGATTGATCGGTAGCCATTGGAGGTTTTTGAGGAGGGGAGTAATATGTCCAGAGCGTTTCTGGACAAAGATAATCCGGGCAGCAGCATGAAGTATGGATTGAAGTGGAGAGAGACACGAGGATGGGAGATCAGAGAGAAGGCTGGTGCAGTAGTCCAGACGGGATAGGATGAGAGCTTGAATGAGCAGGGTAGCGGTTTGGATGGAGAGGAAAGGGCGGATCTTGGCAATGTTGCGGAGCTGAGACCGGCAGGTTTTGGTGACGGCTTGGATGTGAGGGGTGAATGAGAGAGCGGAGTCGAGGATGACACCAAGGTTGCGGGCTTGTGAGACGGGAAGGATGGTAGTGCCGTCAACAGAGAAGTGCCGTCAACTTTTAGACTGTGAGCCCACTGTTGGGTAGGGACTGTCTCTATATGTTGCCAACTTGGACTTCCCAATTGCTTAGTACAGTGCTCTGCACACAGTAAGCGCTCAATAAATACAATTGATTGATTGATTCCCTTTTTTCAGTCCCACTCTGTGTTTCCCTGTTTCCACAGATCCACGACATCTTCCACATCTTCCCCCAGAGCCACCCAGACGAGGTGGAGTTCATCTTCGCTTCCGAGTGCAAGACTGGGTTCCGACATCTGTACAAAGTCACGACAACGCTGAAGGAGAGCAGATACAAGAGGTCCGGTGGAGGCTTCCCTGCTCCGAGTAAGACGGGAGAGAGGGGGCCGGGGGGAGGGCGGCACAGCGTTAGCAAAGTCAATCTGGCAGCTCCAATTCCTGCCGTCCATCGATCGTATTTACTGAGCGGTTATTGTGTGCAGAGCACTGTACTAAGCGATTGGGAGAGGACAGTAGAACAATAAACAGACGCGGTCTCTGTCCACAACGAGTTTACGGTCTAGAGGGGGAGGCAGGCATGAATATAAATAAATAAACTACGGATATGGACATTAGCAAAATCAATCTGGCAGCTCCAGTTCCTGCCGTCCGTCAATCGTATTTACTGAGCGGTTATTGTGTGCGGAGCACTGTACTAAGCGATTGGGAGAGGACAACAGAACAATAAGACGCAGTCTCTGTCCACAACAAGTTTACAGTCTAGAGGGGGAAGCAGGCATGAATACAAATAAATAAACTACGGATATGGACATTAGCAAAGTCAATCTGGCAGCTCCAGTTCCTGCCGTGTGTGCATCGTATTTACTGAGTGGTTATTCTATGCAGAGCACTGTGCCAAGCGCTTGGGAGAGGACAGTAGAACAATAAACAGATGCGGTCTCTGTCCACAATGAATTTACAGTCTAGAGCGGGAGACAGGCATGAATATAAATAAACTACGGATATGGACATTAGCAAAGTCAATCTGGCAGCTCCAGTTCCTGCCGTCTGTCCATTGCATTTACTGAGCGGTTATTGTATGCAGAGCACTGTACTAAGCGCTTGGGAGAGGACAATAGAACAAGAAACAGACGCGGTCTCTGTCCACAACGAGTTTACAGTCTCGAGGGGGAGACAGGCATGAATATAAATAAATAAACTACAGATATGGACATAAGCAGCGTGGCTCAGTGGAAAGGGCACGGGCTTTGGAGGCAGAGGTCAGGGGTTCAATTCCCAGCTCCGCCAATTGTCAGCTGTGTGACTTTGGGCAAGTCACTTCACTTCTCTGGGCCTCAGTTGTCTCATCTGTCAAATGGGGATTAAGACTGTGAGCCCCACGAGGGACAACCTGATCACCTTGCAACCTCCCCAGCGCTTAGAACAGTGCTCTGCTCATAGTAAGCACTTAATAAATGTCATTATTATTATTATTATTATTATAAGCGCTGTGGGCTGGGGAGGGGGATGAATAAAAGGAGCGAGTCAGGGCGACGCAGAAGAGGAAAGGAGGCCTCTTGGAGGAGATGTGACTTTTAGATTGTGAGCCCACTGTTGGTTAGGGACTGTCTCTATAGTTGCCAACTTGTACTTCCCAAGCTCTTAGTACAGTGCTCTGCACACAGTAAGCGCTCAATAAATGCGATTGATTGATTGTGATGTGCCTTCAATAAGGCTTTCAAGGAGGGGAGAGTATTTGTCTGTCGGATCACTGTCCCAACTGCTCCCCACCTCCCCACACCCCCCAAACAGGGGTGCCCTAAATCAAAGTAAATGATACATCCATCTGAAGCCCGTCGGGTCCTGGTCACGGTGGGATTCCCTATCGTGTCAGTGCTGTGAAGTTGGGGCTCAGAGGCAGCGGAGTATTAAGAGCGGTGGTATTTAAGCGCTCGCCGGGCAGTAAATGCCGCACTAAGCTCTGGGCTGGGCAACACTGGAAGCAGATCAGGCGGGGGGCCCTGTCCCACGTGGGGATCACGGTCTAAAAACAGCACCGGCCAATTCTTTTTCCAAAGCGCGTAAACTCTCCTTTGGTGGCGGTGATGTGAGTGTGTTGTGTTTTGGCACATCCAGACGCTTGGTCGAGAGCAGCACCCCTCCTCTCAGGTTACCCTGGGGGTTGATGTTTAGCTTCCCGGGGCTGGGCTGGGGGTGGTCGCGGGGGTGGTGGGGCGGGTGAGGAGACTAAAGAAGGGGCAATGGCCGGCTTCGCCTGGGCTTCCCGATTGTCCTCGTTTCGGCTGCCCTGCTGTCGGTCCAGCGGGGACCAGCATGGCCTGGTGGAAGGAGCCCGGATTAGAGAAGCAGCGTGGCTCAGTGAAAAGAGCACAGGCTTTGGAGTCAGAGGTCATGGGTTCATATCCCGGCTCTGCCAGTTGTCAGCTGTGTGACTTTGGGCAAGTCACTTCACTTCTCTGGGCCTCAGTTCCCTCATCTGGAAAATGGGAATGAAGACTGTGAGCCCCCCGTGGGACACCCCGATCATCTTGTAACCTCCCCCAGGGCTTAGAACACACAGTAAGCACTTAATAAATGTCATTATTATCATTATTATTGTAAGGGAGTCATAGGACCTGGGTTCTAATCCCGGCTCCACCTCTCTTCCCTGCTGTGGGACCTTGGACAAGTCAGTTCACTTCCCTGGGCCCTACTTTCCTCATCTGTAGAATGGGGAATCAGTCCCTGCTCTCCCTCCCACTTAGAGAGTGAGCCCCACGTGGGACCTGCTGATCTTGAAATAATGGTAATTGTGGTATTTGTTAAGCGCTTACTGTGTGCCAGGCACTGTACTAATACAGTACAGTAGGTGCAAGGTAAGTGGGTTGGACACAATTCCTGTCCCACCCAGGGCTCACAGTCTTCTTTGGTAGCCACTGGAGATTTTTGAGGAGGGGATTAACATGCCCAGACTGTTTCTGCACAAAGATGATCCGGGCAGCAGCATGAAATATAGATTGATGTGGGGAGAGACAGGAGGTTGGGAGATCACACAGGAGGCTGATGCAGTAATCCAGTCGGGATAGGATGAGAGATTGAACCAGCAGGGTAGCGGTTTGGATGGAGAGGCAAGGGCGGATCTTGGCGATATTTCGGAGGTGAGAGCAGCTGGTGACAGATTGGATGTGAGGGGTGAACGAGAGAGCAGAGTCGAGGATGACACCAAGGTTGCGGGCTTGTGAGACGGGAAGGATGGTAGTGCCGTCAACAGTGATGGGAAAGTCAGGGAGAGGGCAGGGTTTGGGAGGGAAGATAAGGAGTTCTAAGGAGATAAGGGAAGATATTGAGTTTTAGATGGCAGGCAGACATCCAGATAGAGATGTCTTGAAGGCAGGAGGAGACCCGAGCCTGAAGGGAGGGAGAGAGAGCAGGGGCAGAGATGTAGATTTGGGTGTCATCAGTGTAGAGATGATAGTTGAAGCCGTGGGAGCGAATTAATTCACTGAGGGAGTGAGTGTAGATAGAGAACAGAAGGGGACCGAGAACTGACCCTTAAGGAACCCGTACAGTAAGGGGATGGGAGGGGGAGGAGGAGCCCACAAAGGAGACTGAGAATGAACGGCCAGAGAGATAAGAGGAGAACCAGGAGAGGATGGAGTCTGTGAAGCCAAGGTCGGATAGCGTGTTGAGGAGAAGGGGGTGGTCCACAGTGTCGAAGGCAGCTGAGAGGTCGAGGAGGATTAGGATAGAGTAGGAGCCGTTGGTTTTGGCAAGCAGGAGGTCATTGGTGACCTTTGAGAGGGTAGTTTTGGTGGAATGTAGGGGATGGAAGCCAGATTGGAGGGGGGCGAGGAGAGAGTTGGCATTGGGGAATTCGAGGCAGCAGGTGTAGATGACTCGTTCAAGGAGTTTGGAAAGGAATGGTAGGAGGAAAATAGGGCGATAACTAGAGGGGATCCCGCCGTCGACCCCCAGCCCATGTCCTCCCTCTGGCCCGGAATGCCCTCCCTCCGTACATCCGCCAAGCTAGCTCTCTTCCTCCCTTCAAAGCCCTACTGAGAGCTCACCTCCTCCAGGAGGCCTTCCCAGACTGAGCCCCCCATTCCTCTCCCTCTCCCCAGCCCTCCAGCTCTACCTCCTTCCCCTCCCCACAGCACCTGTATATGTGTTTCTGCAGATTTACTACTCTATTTTACTTGTACATATTTACCATTCTATTTATTTTATTTTGTTAATATGTTTTGTTTTGTTGTCTGTCTCCCCGTTCTAGACTGTGAGCCCGCTGTTGGGTAGGGACCATCTGTATATGTTGCCAGCTTGTACTTCCCAAGCGCTTAGTACAGTGCTCTGCACACAGTAAGCGCTTACTGATTACGATTGAATGAATGAATGAATGAATCCCCAGTTTCCAGATGAGGGAACTGAAGCAGGAAGGAGTGAAGTGACCTGCCCAAGGCCACACAGCAGACAAGTAGCAGAGCTGGGATTAGAACCCGGGTCCTTCTGAGTCCCAGGGCTGTGCTCTATCCACCAAGCCACACTGCTTGTATCGACCCCTTTTAGACTGTGAGCCCACTGTTGGGTAGGGACTGTCTCTATATGTTGCCAAATTGTACTTCCCAAGTGCTTAGTACAGTGCTCTGCACACAGTAAGGGCTCAATAAATACGATTGATGATGATGATGACCCCAGCATTTAGTGCAACGCTTGGCCCGAAGGAGGCACTTCACGGGCTCCGCTATTATAATCCAGAATCCCGGGTCCCAGCCCGCGGCCGGCTAACGGGGGCCGAGGCCTCCCGTGCACTTGGCCACCTTCCCCGCATCTGCCCGTGGCACTCCGTGCTCCCGATGGGAAGGGACCGGTGAGTGTGAGTGGCTCCAGGGAAGCCACTAGCCCTGTCATCCAGTCGTCATCCCCTCCCTCCACCCCCGGCCGGGACAGGCCCTGCCAAGGTGGCAGACTCGGCCCAGGTCTCAGAAGTCAAGCGCTGTGTGTCATCAGCTGCCCCTGCTCTGTGACCTTGGGTGAGTCACCAGCCCTCTGTGAGCCGCAGCCCTGTTCCCCCCTGTGCCCCTCGCCCTGCCCCATGGGCACATCATTCCACCCGCCCAACGAAAAACACCACGCTCCCATCCCGCTTGATCTCGGTCTGTGCCTTTGCAGTCTGGCGCAAAGTGCAGAGCGTGGCGACGTAATGGCAGTTCGTTGTTTTTTTTTTGTCTCCAGATGATTTCAAGTGCCCCATCAAAGAGGAGGTGGCCATCACCAGCGGAGAGTGGGAGGTGCTGGGCCGCCACGGCTCGAACGTACGTCCTCTAGCTTTCCCCTCGGGACTCGGAGTTGACGGGGCAGTTTAAGGGGGGAGCGGGGCACGCAAGGGAGGCCCCGCGCATAAACGCAGCCCCGGGCATCGAAGGAAACCAAGGTTGGGGGAATCAGGGACGTCCATCAGAGCAGGAAGGACACATCGGAACCCCAGGTCTCCCGATTCCTCAGATTGGTCATTGCCGGGTGCCTGGCAAAGGAGGCCCGGAGACGGGGCTGGCCGGCATTTTGTGGGCCTGGGCGGTTTTGAGAACTCCAGGCTGCTGGGAGTCAGGACTGTGAGGGCCACCGGCATCTTGAGGCGAACGTTTCCCGAGTTGTAGGCCGACTCGCTCGCGGCGATTCTCTAGTTTATTTCCCCCAAGGCCCATCACTAAACCCCCCGCCGGCCAAGTTGTTTGGCCAGAGGGCATCCAGGGTGAGAACTTGGGAACAGTGAAGCAGAGCCGAGATGAGGAGGAGTGGGACGGGCGAAACTGGAAGCTTGCATGGACAGCTGTGGATCGGAGAACCAAAAAAAAGAGTCCGTGAGAACATTCCAGTTCTAACTGAATAGGCTAGTTGCTAGGATTGACATCCCTTCCTGTCTCTCACTTCCGAGACTCCATGAAACACTCCTACTCCAGGAACACTAAATAAACTTGTCCCCTGGTGGGAGACCACAAAAAAAAAATAAATGAGGTTGACTCAGCGGCAGGGGAGCAGAAAGGCATTGAGATAAGACATCAAACATGCAGCTAAGCCAAAGACAGCACACAGACAGAAGTAGAAAGCATCTGGCAGTGGTATTTTTGTTTGAGCTAAGCTCCGCTTTGGATCGTCCCCACCCACGCCCTTGGATGGCTGTCTTCTAAAAGAACTACCCCCTTCCATCGGACCGAAAACTAGCCCCGCCTTTGAAACGGTCACCGGGCCTGATCCGAACGGTCCTCCCTCGTCTTCGGGCCCTCAGCTGAAGTCAAAAACGCCCTGATTATGCCATTGTTAGTAAGAGGGCAGTCTTATTTTATACCCCTGAAGGGGAAAAAAAAAAGCTGTTAAGCCAATGAGTAATTCAGATGCAGCAGAGAGAACTTAAAACTGGGAGCACAGGTTTGCGACCGTGAAATTGTCCGCCGGGTATGAACTGGTTCGGCCCGACGGAATGGGGGTCATTGAGAGCTTTTGTCCTCTTGGCAGATCCGAGTCGACGAGGTGAAAAAGCTGGTGTATTTCGAAGGCACGAAAGACACCCCCTTGGAACACCATCTGTACGTGGCCAGCTACGAAAACCCCGGCCAGGTGACACGGCTGACAGAGAGGGGCTTCTCTCACGCCTGCTGCATCAGTCAGGTAGCCGGCCCATTTCCTCCCCCGACCCCCGCCTTCCGTCGCACCTCCCGAAATGGACCGTTACTTGTCCCCCGGGGGTATTTGAGTTCAAACTACCCCCACGCCCCCACTCATTGGACCGGGGCCTGACCCAGAAAATAAACTCTTTGTCGTTCCAGGAACAGAGGAAAATCACGTTTTGTCCCTTTCTCTAGGACTGTGACCTGTTCATAAGTAAATACAGTAACCAGAAGAACCCCCACTGCGTGTCCCTCTACAAGCTCTCAGGTTCTGAAGACGACCCGGTTCCCCGAACAAAGGAGTTCTGGGCCACGATTTTAGATTCGGCAGGTATGGGAGGAACCGAGGCGATGGGCCCTCGGCTGAGCCTCAGGGCCCCCCGGCCCTCTCCGTTGGGCGGTTCCCGCTCCCAGACTGGGTGTCGGAAGCGGGAAGAGGGTGCCCCGGCCGTGGTGAGGAGCAGGGCGGCCCGGTGGAAGGCGGACCCGCTGGGGAGGCCGAGATCAGACGGGGCAGCCTTTCCTCGAAATAAGATTAGAGCGGCGCCAAATGTTCTCGGGAGGCGGCCTTCGCTTCCAACCCACTTGGCTCCGGTCCCAAAATGAAAGAAAAGCCGGGCGGGTCATCCGAGCCGACCCAAACGGGTGCCACCTTCCCTCTCGGCCAGGGAAGGGTCCCCCCCCCCGCCCCCTTGACGTTCTCGGGGCCATGCAGGGGCGGCCTGAGCGCTTACCACAGTGCAGCGCACCAAGCGTGTGCTCCATAAACACTACGGCACTATCATCGCCCCAGGCGTGGGTCTGGGACACCTGGGTTTCGGCCTGTTGGGTGACCTTTGGGCCAGCCACCTTGACCGCTCCGGGCCTCAGTTTCCTCGTCTGAAATGGGCGACCGGGTCCCCATTCTCCCCCCGCCTCTCAGGGAGCCGCAGGGACCGATCACGGTACGTTGTGATCGACCCCAGGATGTAACACAACGCTAGACACCTAGTAAGCGCTGAATCAGGCCCCTGATGAGGGCGATTAAGTAAGGGCGCCCTGGTACTCCCACGCTCCCGATTGGCGTTTCGGCTGTCCAACGTGCTGGTGAGCCCACTGTTGGGTAGGGACTGTCTCTATATGTTGCCAACTTGTACTTCCCAAGCGCTTAGTACAGTGCTCTGCACACAGTAAGCGCTCAGTAAATACGATTGATTGATTGGTGACCTCGTCCTCCATCTCGCTAAGTCGCGGAACCAACTGGGAAAGCCTGGTCCTGGGAATCACAGGGCCTGGATTTTAATCCTGGCTTCACCATTCATTTGCTGTGTGACTTTGGGCAAGTCGCTTCACTTCTTCGAGCCCCAGTTTCCTTCCTCATCTGGAAAATGGGGACAAAGTACCTGGTTTTGTTTTTTTTCTTGTTTTTTTTTTATTTTGCTAAGCACTTACCATTTGTCAGTACTGGGGTAGATACAAGTTAAATCAGGTTGGACGCAATCCCTGTCCCGCATGGGGCTCCCGGTCTTAATACCCATTTTACAGATGAGGGAACTGAGGCACAGAGAAGTGAAGTGACTTGCCCGAGGTCACACAGCACACGCCGCGGAGCCGGAATTAGAACTCAGGTCCTCGTGATTTCCAGGTCCGTGGTCTATCCTCTAGGCCACGCTGCCTCGCTGGGGCACACTGCTGGAGGGCCCCTTGTAGGTCAGGCACTGTGTTGGATCTGCCCCAACGCTTTGCACAGCGCTTGACACGGAGTAAAGTAGTAGTTTTTTTTTTAAATGGTACTTACGTGCTTATTAGGTTCCAGGCACACTCGTAGCGCTGGGATAGACACAAGCTAATCAGGTTGGCCACAGTCCGTGTCCCACTTGGGGTACACAATCTTAATTCCCATTTCACAGGCGAGGTAATTGAGGCCCAGAGTAGTGAAGTAACTTGCCCAGTATCACCCACAACAGACAAAAGTGGCCAAGCTGGGATTAGAACCCAGGTGCCTCTGAGTCCCAGGCCTGTGCTTTTCTCACCAGCCCACGTTGTTCCTGGAATGATAATTAAATCATCGCCCTAATTATTTTTACTGTGGTCCTGGACGCGCGTGGTTGGTGGGTGGAAGTGGAGGTGGTTAGACGGGGGTAAAACTCACATTCTTGGGGCCCCGCGTTGCTCTCGGAAACCTGATTTGTCACAGAAAGAGATCCATCCGGACCGGAGCTCTCAATCCCAACGGGACTGCCTCCCTCTGCACCTCCGGCTTCCGGAAACCGGCCGAGAGAGTTTTCCGGGTCGGGACGTAGAAGTTTGGGAACTGAGGACGGGGAGGGTGGCTGTGTGAGTGACAGATAATGGTATTTAAAAGCTTTCTGTATGTCAAGCACTGTTGTAGCTAGAAGCTGATCAGGTTGGACACAGTCCCTGTCCTGCATGGAGCTCCAGGCCTTCATCCCCTTTTACAGATGAGGTCACTGAGGCACGGAGAAGTGAGGTGACTTGCCCGAAGTCACACAGCAGGCAGGCGGCAGAGCCGGGATTAGAAAGCAGCGTGGCTCATTGGAAAGAGCCCGGGCTTTGGAGTCAGAGGTCAGGGGTTCAAATCCCGGCTCCGCCACTTGTCGGCTGTGTGACTTTGGGCAAGTCACTTCACTTCTCCGTGCCTCAGTTCCCTCATCTGTAAAATGGGGATTAAGACTGTGAGCCCCCCGTGGGACAATCTGATCACCTTGTAACCTCCCCAGTGCTTAGAACAGTGCTTTGCACATAGTAAGCGCTTAATAAATGCCATTATTATGGGTTCAAATCCCGGCTCCGCCAGTTGTCAGCTGTGTGACCTTGGGCAAGTAGTCCAGTGCTCTGCACACAGTAAGCGCTCAATAAATACGATTGAATGAATGAATGAATGAATGAACTTCTCTGGGCCTCAGTTACCTGTAAAATGGGGATTAAGATTGTGAGCCCCCCGTGGGACAACCTGATCACTTTGTAACCTCCCCAGCGCTTAGAACAGTGCTTTGCACGTAGTAAGTGCTTAATAAAAGCTATCATTATTAGTATTATTCTGACTCGCAGGCCCCAGGGGGTGTGGGGTGGCTCTAATTAATAATAGCATTTATTAAGCGCTTACTATATGCAAAGCACACTAGGCCGTGCTGCTTCGTTCAGCTCGAGTTGCCGGCAGGATGTCGGCCAGTCAGTCATAATTATTGAGATCTTACCGTGTGCAGAGCACTGTGCTGAGCACTGGGGAGAGTTCAGTAGAACAGAATAACTGACATTCCCCATCCACGGCGAGCTTAGAGCGTAGAGCGGGGTGATGGATGTTAATATAACCAAGCGGGGATGTGGATTGTGTGGGCCAGAGCGGTACAAAGTTCGAGTCCCAGCTCCGCCACCGAACTGCTGGGTGACCTTTGGCAAGTGACTCACCCCTCTCTGAACCTCAATTTCTTCAACCGCGGGAGAGGGAAAAGTCAGAATGTGAGCCCTTTGCCGGATAGGGGCCGTGTCGCCTCCCGTAACCTCAAATCTACCTCAGCTAGCCCTTCAATTTTAATAGTTAAATGTTAACATTAACATGAACGATAACGTTTAACTTAAATTTTCAATAGTTAGCCCTTAAACGCCAGTACTGTTTTATTATTCTCTTCGGGCTACGAATTGGAAATAGGATTGTTAAAAAAGAAATGTCGTTTTTGTAGCAAATTCATCCGAAAGGGGGTTCGGTACGAGTCCTTTAAAGACCGGGCGTATGTCGCCTGCCCGCAGGTCCTCTTCCGGATTACATCCCGCCGGAAATCTTCTCCTTCGAAAGCACCACGGGTTTCACCCTGTATGGGATGATGTACAGGCCTCACGACCTGCAGCCCGGGAAGAAGTACCCCACCGTGCTGTTCATCTACGGTGGGCCGCAGGTGGGTCAGCCGGGGGGCGGGATCGACGTGACAGAGAGCCGTCTCCGGGATGCCGGCCGAATGGGTCTCCCGAACCGGTTTGTCCGCGGGACGGCGTGGGCTCGGAGGTTGGAGGGCCTCCGGCCTCTAACCCGGCCACGTTCGGGATTCTTCAAGTTCCCTGGGGCCGGGGGGAAGCGGCTGTGCATCAGAGGTCCGCGACATCCGTCTCTCAGCGGGGTTGGCCGGCCACGGCAGGGGCGACCGTGGACCCGCCTCCAGATGCCAATTCCCGCATCTCCTTCTCTCTCGACGCGCCCATCTCTGTGGGGCCCGGAGCGGGAGAAGTAAAGAGCAGGGAAGCGAACGGGTGACCGACAAAGGGAGAAGTCACACGCCATTCCCCGAGGTGGGGAGAGAAGCAAATGATGGATTTGCTCTCCCACGTCCTTTCTGCTCTGCGCGTAGTAAACTTTAGCTCAGTAAATACCTCTAGATGGTGATGGATCAGGGGGTCGGGATTTTGGAGCCATGCTGTATTTCTTCCCTCAAAGACAGGTTGAGTAGCAAACTGGCCGAGGTGGCCGGTGGGTGGATGTCGGAGCAGGTGGAGTCCCGTGGCAGGAATGTCCTGACTTCTCAAAGTGCCAGGAAGTCCGGCTCCGGGCTGCCGCTCCTCCCCAGCGGAGACCGATGTTCTCTGACACGTGCCGGGCTGGGAGCTGGGGAGCCGGGGCAATGCTGCCTCAGTTTCCTCCACTTACGTGAGGCCTGTTGAGTGAGGGATCCAAAGCCTGAGCCTTCTTTCCTCTAGACTTTTAAGCTCACTGTGGGCAGGGCATGTGCCTGCAAACTCTGTTATATTGGACTCTCCCAAGTGCTCAGTACAGTGCTCTGCATGTAGTAAGCACTCAATAAATCCCACTGATAGATTGCTTCCCTTCAGCCCTGGTTTGGCTTCCCTAGTTAGACAGGGAACCGGGGGTTGGGGGGTCCAGACTTTCATATTGAAGTCTCTGTAACCCCCTCTGGGGAGACAAAAAGCGCCCGTCGACTTTTAAAGGATGTTTCCCTTTTTCGACCGGAGCTTCAGAGGCCTTCCCAGACTGAGCCCCCTTTTTCCTCTCCTCCTTCCCCTCCCCACAGCACCCGTATATATGTTTGTACAGATTTATTACTGTATTTTACTTGTCCATATTCACTATTCTATTTATTTTGTTAATGACGTGCCTCTAGCTTTATATCTATTTATTCTGATGACTTGACACCCGTCCACATGTTGTGTTTTGCTGTCCGTCTCCCCCTTCTAGACTGTGAGCCCGGTGTTGGATAGGGACCATCTCTATATGTCACCGACGTGTACTTCCCAAGCGCTTAGTCCAGTGCTCTGCGCACAGTAAGCGCTCAATAAATACGATTGAATGAAGGAATGAATGAGTAGAACCGCCGCTGCCAAGTCCCACCAGAAATCGGGCGCCGGTAATTCACCGGGCTGTTTCTGCCATCCCTGAAGTCCGCTTTCTTCTTCAGGTGCAGTTGGTGAACAACAGATTTAAAGGCGTCAAGTATTTCCGCTTGAACACCCTGGCGTCTCTGGGCTACGTCGTGGTGGTGATTGACAACCGGGGGTCCTGTCACCGAGGACTGAAGTTCGAAGGGGCTTTCAAGTATAAAATGGTGCGTGGGCAGAGAACCGTTTCCCCGTGGTACGTCGGGGTGCGTGGCCTGTCTGTGCGGGAGGGGGGAAGCCCAGGAGAGGAGGCAAGGCTGGCAGCTAACGGAGGTCTAATCCCGGCTCCGCTACTTGCCTGCCGGTGGCCATGGGCAAGTCACTTCGCTGCTCTGTGTCTCGATTGCCTCAGTGGCAGAATAGGGATGAAGACTGGGAGCCCCCAGTGGGACGGGGACTGTGTCCGACTTGATTAGCTTGTATCTACCTTACGCTTAGTACAGTGTCTTGCACATAGTAAATGCTAAATACCATTAAAAAAGTCCCTCCCCCCCCCCCCCGCAGCACCTGTATATATGTTTGTACATATTTATTACTCTATTTATGTATTTTACCTGTACATATCTATTCTATTTATTTTATTTTGTTAGTATGTTTGGTTTTGTTCTCCGTCTCCCCCTTTTAGACTGTGAGCCCACTGTTGGATAGGGACTGTCTCTATATGTTGCCAACTTGGACTTCCCAAGCGCTTTAGGACAGTGCTCTGCACACAGTAAGCGCTCAATAAATGCGATTGATTGATTGATTGATTGATTGATTCCCATTTTCACCCAAGCCGTTTAATGTCGGGGTTGGGGAGGAAAGCATTCACCCTCAGCGGTCGCTGTCTCTCCCAAGAATTCCTCAGATTTTCTCAGATTCTTTTCCTCTCCCCAAGGACGGCTATGGCAGTCCCTACCCCAGACCCCAGGATCAGGATTGATCCTTTTTTTAAAAAAAAAAAAAAAAGTTTCAGCACTTATGTGCCAGGCACTGTACTAAGCACTGGGGTAGATACAAGCTAATCAGGTTGGACACAGTCCCTGTCTCACGTGGGGCTCACAGCTTTAATCTCCATTTTACAGATGAGGTAACTGAGGCACGGAGAAGTGAAGCGCCTTACGGTCCCTTAGCAGGCAAGTGACAGAGGTGGGGTGAGAAGCAGCATGGCTCAGTGGAAAGAGCCCGGGCTTTGGAATCAGAGGTCATGGGTTTGAATCCCGGCTCCACCGCTTGTCAGCTTGTGTGACTTTGGGCAGGTCACTTCACTTCTCTGTGCCTCAGTTACCTCATCTGTAAAATGGGGATTAAGTCTGTGAGCCCCACGTGGGACAACTTGATTACCTCAGCGCTCAGAACAGGGCTTTGCACATAGTAAGCGCTTAGTAAATGCCATTAAAAAAAAGGCAGGTCTTCTGAGTCCCAGGCCCGGCTGTTTCCCCGTGGCCACACTGCTTCTCACTTGATCCACTCTGGGTTGGTGAGCATTGGTGCTGCAAAAGAAATGCAGGGGACGTCCCGAAGCCCCTTCCAGCCCTGTGATTGACCAGAGATTGGCCAGGGGCCTGGAGAACTCCAGAGAAGGCAACGGAGAGGGAGAGAGAGAGGCCGTCGGAGGTTTAGATGGGACCGCAGTCCTTGGCGGGGTGTCCGTCGTCCCTCCCGTCCCCCCGGACACAGGTTCAGGGTGGGCATAGTTGGGTAGGAATCTCTCTCAGAGGGGCCCCGTTCAAGAAAGTAGGTTCGGTTCGGGGTCACCGGAGACAATCTGGAATGGTGGGAATAAGCCGATGAGATCTTCTGGCCTTGAGAGAACCCAGGTGATGAGGCAGTGACTCCTGTTGATCCTTCTGGCCCTTGGAGTAGACACTAACGGCGGTGACATCAAGTCCGAAGGGCGGTTTTACGCACGCGTGCGTGTGTGTGTGTCTGTCTGTGGCCCCGGGCGGGCCTGTATCTTGAAGAAATTGATCTCGGGCGGTGCCACTCCCACCCTCTAGCCCCTGCCCGCCCCTCCTGCCCAGGTGTCACAGCCCCCGCCGTCTGGCCTCCTTTTCCCGCCAGGGCCAGATCGAGATCGAAGACCAGGTGGAAGGCCTCCAGTACCTGGCGTCTCAGTACGATTTCATCGACCTGGAGCGCGTCGGCATCCACGGCTGGTCCTACGGCGGATACTTGTCTCTGATGGCGTTACTGCAGAGGTCAGATATCTTCAGGGTATGTGCCTCCTCCTACAGTCTTCGATCTGTGAGGGCCGAGTTGCGGCGACCCGGAGCTGGCCGCGGCGGCAAGCGGGCAGTCAGCCGCTCGTCTTTATCGAGCGCCTTCTTGGTGCAGAGCATTCATTCAGTCGTATTTATTGAGCGCTTACTGTGTGCAGAGCACTGCACTAAGCGCTTGGGAGTGGACAGTGGAACAGTATAGCAGACATATTCCCTGCCCCCAATGAATTTACCGTCTAAGAGGGCAGGAAGGGCACAAATAATACAGATAACCTCCCCCCCGCACCCCGTTTGATTTTTAAGTTCAGTGGGAAATTCTGTAGGTGGGTCGAGGGGGCGTTAAATATCAATCTTTCGGAGAAAAACGAGCAGGAGGTTGTTATCCTCCTTTGAAGCCCAGGCAGACTGGGGTTCGAGCCGAAGTATTTAACGAACCCTTAAAGCTGGATCCCGTAACGCAGTCAGTCATCTATGATCACAAAGCTAATAGCGATATTAAAATGTCAACCAGTGCCTCTAATTAAAAAGAAAGCAGGGGCTCTATGTCTCTGTCTCTGCACGCATGAGAACCTCCGCATATCTATAAGTGTAAAGTCTGCAGACTGACACATTTTTCATTGGCATGTTAGTAATAGCCTTGTCATCCAGATACTTCAGTGTTAAAGGTTTTATGGGAACCCTGGAACGAAATGAGCTTTTATGTGTTCGGAAGATGTCCCCTTGATTTCCGTGCTGGGGGTAAGAGCCAGAGCCCATGAGAGGTCCCCGTGTCTCTCTCAGGGTCCCTATCTCTCTGTCTCTCCCTCCCTGTGGGTGTCTCTTTCGGGGTCTCGGCGTGGGTTGGTCTCTCTGTGGATCCCTGTGTGTCTCTCTCTCTGGATCTCTGTGTCTGTGTCTCTCAGTCCCTATATCTTTGTGTGTCTGGGTCCCTGTGTCTCTTCCCCATCTGTCCATCCCTCCCGGTCCTCCCCCGGAAGGATTTTTTTTTCATATATTTGTATATAAGAACAGATACAGACATAGATACGTTTACAGTCGGCGGAGATAGCAGAGAGGCTCCCCTCTCCCCGGCGCGCGGGCCCCTCGGTACGAGTTGGCTTTTGCAGGTGGCGATTGCCGGCGCGCCAGTGACGCTGTGGATTTTCTACGACACGGGCTACACGGAGCGCTACATGGGCCACCCCAACCAGAACGAGCAGGGCTACTACCTAGGCTCCGTGGCCATGCAGGCCGAGAAGTTCCCTTCCGAGTAAGTTCGGGCTCTGGACGAGCCCCAGACCTGCCCCCAAGTCAGGTCTTTTAATTTGGGATTTTGCCGTTCACGAAGCGCCCGCTACCAGCTGGCCAAGCTGGCTAAGGGTGGGCCCAGAGATCGGAAACGGTCTGTTTTACAGCTATGGGTCCTCAAATATCCTGGACAGTCAGAGCTCGCGTGCTTTCTCTCTCCTCTTTCTCTCCCTCTCCTCTCCCTCTCTTTCTTCCCCCTCTGTGGGAACACATTTCCATTATCTCGAGAAGAAGCATGGCCTAGTCGATATTGCATGGCCTGGGCGAAGGACCTGGGTTCTAATCCCAGTTCCGCCACTTGTCAGCTCTGTGACCCCAGGCAAGTAACTTCATTTCTCTAGGCCTCAGGTCCCTCATCTGTAGAATGGGGAGGGAGACCGTGAGCCCCACGTGGGTCATGGACTCTGTCCAGTCCGATTAGCTTGTGTCTTCCCCAGCGCTCAGTACAGCGCCTGACACATAGCAAGCACTTAACAAATGCCATTTAAAAAAATCCATCCCTTCGAATGATTTCTTTCAGCAGTAATGATAGCACATTACTCGCCCCGCCTAAGGAGGGCAGAAAAATGACATTTGGCCAAAGCTCTGGACCTGGAACAGGCTCTGAAGCAGCCACGTAATAATAACGATAATAATAGTAGTAGTAATAATAATAATAATAATGGCATTTGTTAAACGCTTACTATGTGCAAAGCACCGTGGGTCTAAGGGTCCCCCCGCTAAATGACAAGGAGTGGAGGGAGGGCAACCTGAGGAAACTTCTGGAAGGTGAGGCGGTCAGCGGAGCCAGAGTGGGATGGCTGTCCTCCCCAGCCACCCTGCCCCTCGGAGAAGCAGCATCTCGGGTTTTGATAAATTAGAAAATCCCAGACCGCACCCAGCCATTTCTGGAAACCCGCTAAACCTCTTGCCAGATTCATTCATTCATTCATTCAATCGTATTTATTGAGCGCTTACTGTGTGCAGAGCACTGGACTAAGCGCTTGGGAAGTACAAGTCAGCAACATATAGAGACGGTCCCTACCCAACAACGGGCTCACACTCTAGAAGGGGGAGACAGACGACAAAACAAAACACGTAAATGGGTGTCAAAGTCGTCAGAACAAATAGAATGAAAGCCATTAACCGAGTAGAGTACAGCTTTGGGGCCACCATACAAGAAATTTGAGGAAGCCCAACCTCTTTATTTTCTTTTTCCTGAGGAAGACGATCGCTGGTATTTATCGAGCACTTCCTATGCGCAGAGCACCATGCTAGGCGCTTGGGAGAGCACAGTACGACAGAATTGTGGGAATAAGGAAAATCAAGATCAGTTGATCTTTATTGGGCCCGGGAGAAGGGGCAGGTGGGGGGAAAATGGCCCGGGTGGACTGTCCACCAGTGCCCCGCTGCATTGCGTGACGCCGTGTTTTTTGCCTTCCCCAGGCCCAACCGTTTACTGCTGTTGCACGGCTTCCTGGACGAGAACGTCCACTTTGCACACACCAGTATATTACTGAGTTTTTTAGTGAGGGCCGGGAAGCCCTATGACTTACAGGTGAGCGTCCCAGCCGTATCGGTCTGACCCCGGTTTCGAGTGGACCCCCACGGCGCCGCGAACTTGGGACGGGCTACAGAGGCCGGAGACTTCCTCTCTCCCCGGGGCGTCCAAACCATAGGGATTGGTCTGGCCCATCTGGGGCAGGGGGTGGGGGGGCGAGGCTCCTGCCGGTTTCACAGGTGGGGAATCCAGGCTCTCAGTTCCGTCCGTCCACCGACGGTATTTGAACCCTGACTGTGGGTGAAGCGTTGTTTTAAGTGCCTGAGATAATAACACTGTACTGCAAAGTTCATTCGATCATTCATTCAGTCGTATTTATTGAGCGCTTACTGTGTGCAGAGCACTGTACTAAGCGCTTGGGAAGTCCAAGTTGGCAACATATAGAGACAGTCCCTACCCAACAACGGGCTCACAGTCTAGAAGGGGGAGAGCACAGGCCTGGGAATCAGAAGGTCCTGGGTTCTAATCCCGGCTCCGCCACTCATCATATATACATATATATATATATACACACACACATATATATACATATATACACGTATATGTATATATGTTTGTACATATTTATTACTCTATTTTACTTGTACATATCTATTCTGTTTATTTAATTTTGTTAGTATGTTTGGTTTTGTTCTCTGTCTCCCCCTTTTAGACTGTGAGCCCACTGTTGGGTAGGGACTGTCTCTATATGTTGCCAATTTGTACTTCCCAAGCGCTTAGTACAGTGCTCTGCACATAGTAAGCGCTCAATAAATGCGATTGATGATGATGATGATCAGCTGGGTAACTTTGGGCAAGTCACTGCACTGCTCTGGGCCTTAGTTCCCTCACCAGTAAAACGGGGATGAAGACTGTGAGCCTTACGTGGGACATGGACTGTGTCCAACCTCATTAGCTTGTATCTACCCCAGCGCTTACAACAGTGCATGGCACATAGGAAGCACTTAACGAATACCATTTAAAAAAAAAAAAATGGTTGTGAGACGCGATCCCGGCCCACAAGGAGCTTCCAGTCCACGCGGGAAAACTAGAGCCTTCCTGCCATTTTTCTGTTTTCTGGCAGTTTTTGGAGGGAGGGGTGGGCCGGGACTGGAGAGGTGCGGTTGTTTTACTGCCCTGTGGAGCCTGCATGGTCGTTGATTCATTGTATTTATTAAGCGCTTACTGCGTGCAAAGCACTGTACTAAGCACTTGGGAAAGTACAGTATAACAACAAACAGACATATTCCTGCCTACAATGAGCTCACAGTCTAGAGGGAGAAACAGACATTAATATAAGTAAACAAATGACACATATCTGTCTATATATATACATATAAACAGAAAAATGGCAGGAAGGCTCTAGTTTCTCCCCGTGGACTGGAAGCTCCTTGTGGGCCAGGATCGCGTCTCACAACCATTTTTTGTTAAAAATGGTATTCATTAAGTGCTTCCTATGTGCCACGCACTGTTCTAAGCGCTAATAAATACATATTTATTACTCTATTTATTTATTTATTTATTTTACTTGTACATTTCTATCCTACTTATTTTATTTTGTTGGTATGTTTGGTTCTGTTCTCTGTCTCCCCCTTTTAGACTGTGAGCCCACTGTTGGGTAGGGACTGTCTCTATGTGATGCCAATTTGTACTTCCCAAGCGCTTAGTACAGTGCTCTGCACATAGTAAGCGCTCAATAAATACGATTGATTGATTGATTGATTGATTGGGGTAGATATATATACATATATAGATAGATACAGATATAAATGACATATATATGTGCTGTGGGGATGGGAGGGAGAATGAATAATAATAATAATAATAATAATAATGGCATTTATTAAGCGCTTACTATGTGCAGAGCACTGTTCTAAGCGCTGAATGAAAGAGCAAGTAAGAATGGCGCAGAAGGGTGTGGGAGAAAAGGAGAGGAGGGCTTAAGGAAGACTTCTTGGAGGTGGGTCTTCACTAAGGCTTTGGAGTGGGGGAGAGAAACGGTCTGTGGGGAGGCCAGGCCGACGTCTCCAACCGTTCCGCTTCGTGGGCTGAACTCTCAGCCTGCCACCCTCCCGAACCCCGCGCCCCATCCCGGGCCACCCCTCTGTCCCATCTGTGCCCCCACCCGCTAAAGGAGCGGCCGTCACCCAGGGTGGTGGCCCGAGGCTGCGGCCAGGGAAGGAGGGAAGGGCGGCCGAGGCCGGGGCGGGGGTTGACGTTGCGGCGGGGGCTGGCTTTTTTCACCAGTTAATTGATTGACGGTATTTATTGAGCGCTTACCGAGCGCAGAGCGCTGTACTGAGTGCGCGGGAAAGCGCGGTACCTCAGAGTTGGTCGACGGGATTCCCTTCCCGCAAGGAGCGTCCGTTCCAGAGGGGGAGGCAGAAGTGAAAGTAGGGATGGGGAAATAGAGGATAAGAGTATTTCCACAGCCGTCGTGGGGCAGGGGCGAGTTCCAGGGAGGCCACTCCACTTCCACTCTTCCGGCGGCCGGCGTCAGCTCCACGACGTTCCCGCTGCGCAACATTCCCGCTCCCGGTTGTTCCCCTCGTGCCTTGCAGATCTACCCTCAGGAGAGACACAGCATCCGAGTGCCCGAATCCGGAGAGCATTACGAACTGCATCTTTTGCACTACCTTCAGGAAAACCTGGGCTCCCGTATCGCCGCTCTAAAAGTCATGTGACGGTGACCTCGAGGATCCCGCCAGGCTCCCTCTGGGACATTCCGGAGCGTTCCCATCCCGCCCCCCCGCCACTTCCCCTCCCCGCTCAACGCCCCCGCCGGGACCGCCCAGCACAGACCGGCCAAGGCCCCGGTTCCCCGGGAACGCCGCCGGGCGGGGAGAATTCCCAGGAGACGGACGACAGGCCACCGGTTCGCCCCACGCACCCCTCTCACTTTTTCAAAGCGTTAATAAGCCTCGTGGGAGGGGTCTTTTTACGGCGCCTTTCCGAATTTGTTACAATCGAGTCGCTGAATGATGGGTTCGCTACAGTCCAACAGCCTCTCTGGCTAGATACGGATTTAGACCACACTTAAATGTAATTTAATAGCTTACGCTTCATTACTTGGGATGCGTCCAGCATGTTACGAGCTAATCGTTATTCAACATATGACTTGATCGGTCCTTAATGATTTAAAAGAAAAAAACTTGGGATGCATCCAGCATGTTCCGAACTAATCACTATTAAGCATATGACTTAATCGGTCTTTAATGATTTAAAAGAAAAAAAAACCAAAACCCCTCGAGGCCTCCCACAGACTCTTTCTTAGGTCAGTCAAAAGCTCCGACCGGCTTCTCGGTGAGTTCCGTCTATGTATCGAATACAGACACTATTCATTTTTCTTGGGTAATAATGATCTGAGTGGATTTTAAGCAGTCGCTCTCACCTGAAGGAAACTACAATAACAGTCTATGTAGCATGGATTTAATTAGTCTTACGGTGTTGCTAATTGCCGGCGGATTGATTTTTTTTTTTAAAGGGAAAGATTAGAGCTTAAAATTTTGCAATCTTTATCCCCCACTGGCTCCGACTCCTAAAGACTGACCCTCTCTCGGGAACCTGAGGGCGTCTCTTGACTCTGTTTCCCTCTACTGTCTTCCCACGTTGCTGTGTCTTGGAATTTGCTTCCGGGTGGAGGGAGGGGGAAGTTAATGATGTTTTCCAGTTCTAGCTGGTTAATAAAGATGTGTGAGTATCCTGTACCTGAGCATGGAAAGGGTTTGGGAAATGAGGGTTTTTTTAACCTTCTGGAGTGGTAGTGTAAAAATAGGGAACTTGGGATCATCACTTGAAGCCAGTGAAAGCCCCAGTGTCCCTAAGAAGGGAAAAAATCCTGTGGGAGCAGCGTCTTCCCTGAATTTTAACGACTAAAAAAAGATTTTCAGAAACCTGACATCCCGGCTCCCTTCCTTGTTGGAAAATGGTCGGCTGAGCACGAGAAGCCGCTGTTTGGAAATCAGAGCCCGACAACCCCAAACGACCCCGGCCCCCGCTCAGAAGGTGAGGGGCTGTCCACCTCCAAAATCCAGGCCAGGAATCGCTCAGCGTTCCAGGGATCGGTGCTCACCTCCTTGAATTCCCCTGGCCGGATGGAGGCGCGGGGACCTCGAGAGCAGGCGGCGTCACCGGGAAGCCCTTCTTCCTCCTCCGTGCTCCTCTCTCCGGGTCGAGGGACGGGGCCGAGCTTCGGAGCCAGCGTCCGGCGAGGGCAACACAAGCCGAGTTCCTCGTCAGCAAGCGAGTGTGGAGTGCCTGGCTGTTGGGCCCGTAGCTGGCTTTGGCAGAAATATCCTGCGTCGGGGTAGGAGGTGACAGAGGGGAGAGGAAAAAGTCCAACGTTGCTCTAGCGATGGCCGAACACTTTGAAATAGGATTGGATTTTTTGAGTCTTTGCATATTTGTACTGTATTATGCATATATCTCTATTGTGTGGACATGTATACATTTACATACGGATGGTATTCTCCCTTGCCTGGATTTTTTTTTCCATCGGTGTTAAATCGGTCTGGGTATCTCTACCCCCATCCCCACCAATCAAAAGGACATTTCCTCCTGTTTCATTTGTCTTAAGTAGCTGGTGGGTTATTAAGGGAGACTCGTGCCTCTGAACCCCGCGGCCTACCGTCGCGGGGAGGGGGGCATTCCTATAGGGCAAGATCTGCTGCTGGACCCAGACCGTCAGAAAATCACTCTGATCGATAGGAAAAAAAAAAGGATGGAGCGGAGGACGCACCATTTTATGCAAGACGCTATCCCCATGGCTCATAGGATGGAACCGCCCCCCGGCCACTGAGCATTTAGATGTCACCCATTTTCCTGCCCCCTCCAGGGGCCAACCATCTTCATATTTGGTGCCACACTGTGAACTTGGCAGAAGGCTCTTGTCCTCGCAGATTTTTGCCCGATTTAGATTTGTGTGTCGTATCGGGGATGGGAAGGATTTCCCGGCTCCCCTCTCCCGTCTTCCTCCGGCCCACCGCCGCCCAAAGTGAGGGAGCAGGGACGGGTGTCGAGTGAGGGGGGGAGTTGGAGCAGGAGGGGTTGGGAGGAGATCCAGGAGCAAAGAGCGGAGCGGGGCTTTCCGCTTGCTTCACCAGGGTGGTATCCCGGACTCCAGCCTGAGGGACGGCTGGGGTGGGATCGAGACCATACGCTCGTTGTGGGCAGGGAGTGTGTCTATTCTACTCTGCATTGTCCCCTCCCATGCGTTCGGTACAGTGCTCTGCTCACAGGAAGCGCTCAATAACTGCAATCAGTGAGGAACGGGGAGGTGAAATGGGCCTTCTGGAGAAAAGGGGGAGCAAACCACCTCTCCTGCTCGGGGCCACCGACTCCCACAGGAGGGGCATCCAGAGTGGGATCCCGGTCTGTCGGGCAGAAGGGCCGGTGCTTATTGAGGGAGGGAGGATGGCTCCCAAACTCACATCTGCCTGAAGGCGAGTCAAGGCCTCAGCCGCGAGATTCAGTCGCGGAGCCGGCGTCTCCTTCCATCCGTTCGACGCCCCGGACGACACCCTCCATCTGCCCGACTCTCCATACGTTCTCCTGTTGTGGGGGTTACTTCCTGAGGGAGATCTTTAATCACGGCGCTTTGTGGAAAGGGAAAAGCCGATGGAAGAAGGAAATGGAATGAGGTTAAGGCTGGGGGTTGACCCATCACTTCTATGAGCATCTCCCTGACGGTTGACATCTTCTACCCTGCAAATCAAATGCCGAGCAGGCCGATCCGTGAAGCAGCAAGTCGACTTTGGCACGCCCGGCTTTGGGGCTTGATTCCATCTGCTATCCAACGGCCGGGGATGGGGGGAATGACCTCGAAGACCACCGGTCCCGTCCGTCAGAAGGAAAGCGGACAGGGCCGGGCCGCCTTGCCGGGGGACAGGCAACACCGGTCACCTCCCCTGAAGGATGGAGTCCCGTGGACATCAGGCCAGTTTCGTGCCAAAGAGCGGGTACAGCCGAGTCGGTGAGCGAGGCGTCGGAGGGAGTGCCCGCTTATCCCTCCCCCTGGACTTTTAGACTGTGAGCCCACTGTTGGGTAGGGACTGTCTCTATACGTTGCCAATTTGTACTTCCCAAGCGCTTAGTACAGTGCTCTGCACATAGTAAGCGCTTAATAAATACGATTGATGATGATGACGGATGGTTTCGCCACCAGACGCCCGCTTCCCCTCAGTAACTCAAGTGCCTGCCCGTTCGCACGCGGTGGGCCGGAACCCACGCCCTCATTTCAGAAGGGAGAAACCGTCCGGATCTTGCAGCGTTCTGCCCGAAAGGAGTCGGGTGTTTCATTTTAGAACTTAAAAGTGCCTGCTGTTTGAAGCGTTGACTTGGATTTTAAACAGTGCATGCTTCACTGGAGTGAATTTATGGGGTCGTCCCCGTCCCTCCCACCTCCCCATTTCTAGCTCAGCGGCTTTTAATCACGTAAAGTGGAAACATTAGTCTGGCTGCGTTTTATTACGGACCCTTTTGTTGCAATAAAGATGCTGCTAAATCAATCGAATTAAATGTTTCTTTTCTATTTTTCACTGTCTCTGTGATTTAGTGGGGGGGATTTAAGGGTCTAATTAAATCTGCAGTTCCACTGACGTTGATTTAATATCCACTCTGTCGCACATACACACGCTCACGGGGGTTGGGGAAGGGAGCGGGTGGGACGACACCGACTTAAGTAGGAAAATTAGCCGGAACTGGGTCTAAAGCGAGAAGGCCCACGGGGCCGTGTTTAACCCTCGACTCTTTAGATGATTCTCAGCACCCACGGTACCTGAGGCTTGTCGTGGTGGTAATCAATCAATCAATCAATCGTATTTATTGAGCGCTTACTGTGTGCAGAGCACTGGACTAAGCGCTTGGGAAGTACAAGTCGGCAACACAACGGTAACGGTGGTAGTGGCAGAACGCTGGTGGTGGGATCAGAGGTGCCGGCTCTGCTGCGAGTCTGCTGTGCGACCTTGGGTGAATCACTTCACTTCTCTGTGCCTTAGTTCCCGCAACCGTAAAATGGGGATTAAGACTGTGAGCCCCACGCGGGACAGGGATTGTGTCCAACCTGATTACCTTGTATCTACCCCAGCGCTTAGAACGGTTCTCGGCACATAGTAAGCACTTAACAGATACCACAATTATAATTATTTATTAAGATAGAGAGCATCCTCCTCCTCCCCATCCCCCCGCCTTACCTCCTTCCCCTCCCCACAGCACCTGTATATATGTATATATGTTTGTACAAATTTATTACTCTATGCATATTTATTCTATTTATTTTGTTAATATGTTTTGTTCTCTGTCTCCCCCTTCTAGACTGTGAGCCCGCGGTTGGGTAGGGGCCGTCTCTATATGTTGCCAACTTGGACTTCCCAAGCGCTTAGTACAGTGCCCTGCACACAGTAAGCGCTCAATAAATCCGACTGAATGAATGAATGAATGAGACAGAGAACAAAACCAAACATATTAACAAAATAAAATAAATAGAATAGATATGTACAAGTTAGAGTAATAGATAATAAATAATAGATAATAAATAAATAGAGTAAAAAAGAGGAAGACCTCTTGGAAGAGGTGTGATTTTAATTAGGCTTTAAAGGTGGTGAGAGTCTTTGTCCGATGGGAAGAGGGCATTCCAGGCCAGAGGCAGGAGGAGGGAGAGGGGTTGGCGGTGAGAGAGATGCGATCATGGTACATTCATTCATTCGATCGTATTTATTGAGCGCTTACGATGTGCAGAGCACTGTACTAAGCACTTGGAAAATGCAAGTCGGCAACAGATACAGAGAGTAGGTTGGCATTAGAAGAGTGAAGCGTGAGGCCTGGGTGGTTGTAGAACGTGATAGAGGAACCATTCATTCATTCATTCATTAAATTGTATTTATTGAGCGCTTACTGTGTGCAGAGCACTGTACTAGGCGCTTGGGAAGTACAAGTTGGCAACATAGGGAGACGAGTGACCCGTAGAGGCTGGGACTTCTCCATCTCCAGCGCTGTCAAGAGGCAGTAGAGCTGGTGGAAAGAAACCAAGACTGAGGGTCAGGAGATCCGGGTTCTAATTCTGCCGCCAGTCTGCTGTGTGACCTTGGGCAAGTCGCTTCACCTCTGTGGGCCTCCGTTTCCTCATCTGGAAAATGGGACTAGAATCCCTCTTAGACTGTGAACTCAGTGAGGGATGGGGACTGAGTCTGAACAGATTATCTTGTATCTACGCCAGGACCTTGCGCAGACTAAGTGCTTAATAAATATCATTATTATTTTTAGAATAAGCCTCTGTCACATGAGAAGCGGCGTGGCCTAGTGGAAAGAACACAGGCCTGGGCGTCAGAGGACTCTGTTCTAGTTCCGGCTCAGCCACCTGCCTCCTGTGCGACCTTGGGCAAGTCTCTTTACCCTCTGTGCCTCAGTTTCTTCATCTGTAAAATAGAGATTCAATACCTTGTTCTCCCTCCTCTTAATAATAATGTTGGGTAGGGACCGTCTCTATATGTTGCCAACTTGTACTTCCCAAGCGCTTAGTCCAGTGCTCTGCACACAGTAAGCGCTCAATAAATACGATTGAATGAATGAATGAGTGGTATTTGTTAAGCGCTTACTATGTGCCAAGCCCTCCTCTTAGATTGTGAGCCCCATCTGGGTGTAATATCTATATTCAAGTCACTATGTATATATGTTTGTACATATTTATTACTCTATTTTACTTGTACATGTTGATTCTATTTATTTTATTTTGTTAATATGTTTTGTTTTGCTGTCCGTCTCCCCCTTCTAGACTGTGAGCCCGCTGTCGGGTAGGGACCGGCTCTATATGTTGCCAACTTGGACTTCCCAAGCACTTAGTCCAGTGCTCTGCACACAGTAAGCGCTCAATAAATACGATTGAATGAATGAATGAATCTGGGGCAGAAACTGTGTCCGACCCGATTATCCTGTACCTATCTCAGAGCTTAGTAGCAGTGCTTGGTACGTAGTAAGTGCTTCACAAATAATAATAATAATAATAATGGCATTTATTAAGCGCTTACTATGTGCAGAGCACTGTTCTAAGCACTGGGGAATTTACAAGGTGATCAGGTTGTCCCACGTGGGGCTCACAGTCTTCATCCCCATTTTACAGATGAGGGAACTGAGGCCCAGAGAAGTTAAGTGACTTGCCCAAAGTCACACAGTTGACAAGTGGTGGAGCCGGGATTTGAACCCATGACCTCTGACTCCAAAGCCCGTGCTTTTTCCACTGAGCCACACTGCTTCTCTATTGCATACTATTTATACTATACTATATACTATACTATATATACTGCATATACTATATATATATATAGTATATATATATACTGCATATACTATATATTGCATAGTATTGCATACTATTGCATTCATACTATTGCATTAATAATAATAATAATAGTTGTGGTATCTGTGAAGCGCTTACTATATGCCAAGTAGTTTTACTAAACTCTGAGGTAGGCACTGGGGTGGACACAAGCACATAGGGTTGGACACGGTCCCTGTCCCACATGGGGCTTGCAATCTTAATCCCCATTTTACAGATGAGGTCACTGAGGCCCAGAGAAGTGAAGTGACTCGCCCAGGGTCATACAGCAGACACATGATGGAGCTGGGATTAGAACCCAGATCCTTTTGGCTCCCAGGCCTGTGCTGTATCCGCTAGGCCGGGATGGGGAGGACAATCTGGCATAGAGGCAGGTGAGTGAATGGGATTCATTCATTCGTATTTCAGCCATTCAATCATATTTATTGAGTGCTTACTGCGTGCAGAGCACTGTACTAAGCGCTTGGGTGAGTACAGTACAACAATAAACAGACGCATTCCCTACCACAACAGGCTGCCATCTTACCTTTCAATTCAATCGTATTTATTGAGCGCATATTGTGTGCAGGGCACTGTACTAAGCGCTTGGGAAGTCCAAGTTGGCAACATCTAGAGACGGTCCCTACCCAGAATGTGGGTGAGTGGTCGGGGATGAGATAGATGTTTATACGGGTGGGTACAAACTCCACTACTACAGGTGGGGTTGGGAGGATTCCCCCCTTGGGCTGTCCGGGTCTTCCCTTGGGGTCCTGCCTGGGCTCTGGGCTACTTCCTCTTCCCTTCAATCAGTCAATCAATCAATCAATCGTATTTATTGAGCGCTTACTGTGTGCAGAGCACTGTACGAAGCGCTCGGGAAGTCCAAGTTGGCAACATCTAGAGACGGTCCCTACCCGACAGCGGGCTCACAGTCTAGGAGGGGGGGGACGGACGACAAAACAAAACATATTAACAAAATGTACTGCATGATTATTATTATTATTGGACTGTCCTTCTAGACTATGAGCCCCCTTCTAGACTGTGAGCCCTATATGTCTCTATATGTTGCCAGCTTGGACTTCCCAAGCGCTTAGTCCAGTGCTCTGCACACAGTAAGCGCTCAATACATACGATTGATCGATTGATTGATTGATTTTGGCCTACGGATTCCATGCTGAAAACCAAAAGCAGGCTGGCGCCCCTCTCCCCACCCCCAGCCTCGGCCCACCCCTGGCCTCAGCTGGCAGGGAACCCGGGGGTGGCGCGGAGACACATGGTTGTTAATAATTAACACCTCATTAACTGGTGGGGAACAGTGCCACCCGGGCACTATGGAAACCATGGTCTTCCCTGGCGATACCCAATCGAGGACCGAGCGCTCCCGCCTTTCCCCCTCCCTGGCGATGCCGGGAAGCTGGAGGAAGCAGGACAAAGCGGATCAAATCTCCAGGCTGCCTCCACCTCCAGATTGAGGGGATTAGCCGCCCTCACTGGCTGCTGAATTTGCTCCCCGTCTGGACCATTCAACTGCCACACCATCCCATAAATTACTCTATTTATTTATTTTATTTTACTTGTACATATCTATTCTATTTATTTGATTTTGTTAGTCTGTTTGGTTTTGTTCTCTGTCTCCCCCTTTTAGACTGTGAGCCCACTGTTGGGTAGGGACCGTCTCTATATGTTGCCAACTTGGACTTCCCAAGCGCTTGGTACAGTGCTCTGCACACAGTAAGTGCTCAATAAATATGCTTGATTGATTGATTGATTGATTGAAGGGAAGAGGAAGTATCCCAGAGCCCAGGAAGGACCCCAAGGGAAGACCTGGACAGCCCAAGGGGGGAATCCTCCCAACCCCGCCTGTAGTAGTGGAGTTTGTACCCACCCCTATAAACATCTATCACATCCCCGACCACTCCCACACATTCTGCCTCTGGCCAGGACCGCCCTCCCTCCTCCTATGTGATAGCTGACGACTCTCCCCCAAACTTCAAAGCCTCACTGAAGGCCCGTCTCCTCCAAGAGGCCTTCCCAGACTAAGCCCTCCTTTCTCCTTCCCCCACTCCCAGGGAAGTGACTGGCTCAGTGGAAAGAGCCCGGTATTTGGGGTCAGAGGTCATCGGTTCAAATCCCGGCTCCGCCACTTGTCAGCTGGGTGACTTTGGGCAAGTCACTTCACTTCTCTGGGCCTCAGTGACCTCATCTGTAAAATGGGGATGAAGACTGTGAGCCCCCCGTGGGACAGCCTGATCACCTTGTAACCTCCCCAGCGCTTAGAACAGTGCTTTGCACATAGTAAGCACTTAATAAATGCCATTATTATTATTATTATCCCACTTCATTCCTCTCACCCCACTCCCGGCACCCCGCTCTTCTCACCCCACTCCGAAGCAGCGTGGCTCAGTGGAAAGAGCCCGGGCTTTGGAGTCAGAGGTCATGGGTTCAAATCCCTGCCGCCCACTGTCAGCTGTGTGACTTTGGGCAAATCACTTAACTTCTCTGGGGTTCAGTGACCTCATCTGTAAAATGGGGATTAAGACTGTGAGCCCCCATGGGACAACCTGATCACCTTGTAACCTCCCCAGGGCTTAGAACAGTGCTTTGCACATAGCAAGCACTTAATAAATGCCATTATTATTATTATCCCACTCCTCTCCCCCCTAATTCCTATCACCCCCTACTCTTTACAGCCCCCATTCCTCTCACCCCACCCCTAATCCCCCCACTCCACTCCTCCTGTCCCACCCCCAGGCCCAGGGAACAAAAGGCCCGGCTGTTTCCTGCTTTCCTCCCTTGGGACTTTGTCTGCACCACTTTCCCACATTCTGTTTCCCTCACCTTCATGAATATTCAGGATTGGACCTGAAAACCTCGTTAAGGATCGGGCTAATCACCGGCACTTCACTGGCCACCCTGGGCCCAGGGGCTCATCAGGTGGCCACTGACTCGGCCTCAGGCCCTGCCGCGGCCCCTTTTGATCCTCTATTGCCTTTTACTATTTTTTTGGGGGTCCAGTTTTTCGCTAAATAGGAAAAAGTTCAAGTCTCGCAGCTGATGAGGACTGTGGCCTCGGCGGGTTTGGAAATACTCTGCACAATATGATGATGGTGATGATCACGAAGGTGAAAATTTATTTATATTGATGCTATTGATACCTGTCTACTTGTTTTGTTTCGTGGTCTGTCCCCCCCGCCCCAACCTTGTAACCTCTCCAGCACATAGTAAGTGCTTAATAAATGCCATCATTATTATTGTTATCTTCCAGCGCATATGTCTATATTTGACATTTGTTTATTTGTATTGATGCCTGTCTCCCTTTCTAGGCTGTAAGCTAGACTTGGGCAGGGAATGTTTCTGTTTATTGTTATATTGTCCTCTCCCAAGTATTTACTACAGTGCTCTGCACCCAATAAGGACTCCCTGCATACTTTATATCTGACATTTGTTTATTTGTATTGATGCCTGTCTCCCCTTCTAGGCAGTAAGCTAGACTTGGACAGGGGATGTTTCTGTTTATTGTTATATTGTCCTCTCCCAAGTACTTACTACAGTGCTCTGCACCCAATAAGGACTCCCTGCATACTCTATATCTGACATTTGTTTATTTGTATTGATGCCTGTCTCCCCTTCTAGGCTTTAAGCTAGTCTTGAACAGGGAATGTGTCTGTTTATTGTTATACTATCCTCTCCCAAGTACTTACTACAGTGCTCTGCACCCAATATGGACTCCCTGCATATTCCCTGTACTCCTTGGACGAGTCATTTTAGTTTGTTTTTTTTTGATGGCATTTATTAAGCACTTACTATGTGCAAAGCACTGTTCTAAGCGCTGGGGAGGTTACAAGGTGATCAGGTTGTCCCACAGGGGGCTCACAGTCTTCATCCTCATTTTACAGATGAGGGAACTGAGGGCCAGAGAAGTTGAGTGACTTGCCCAAAGTCACACGGCTGACAATTGGCAGAGCCGGGATTTGAACCCATGACCTCTGACTCCAAATCCCGTGCTCTTCCCACTGAGCCACGCTGCTTCTCTACTTCTCTCTTACTTCTCTGGGTTAAGACTGCGAGCCCTGCGTGGGACAACCTGATCACCTTGTATCCTCCCCAGAGCTTAGAACAGTGCTTTGCACGTAGTAAGTGCTTAACAAATGCCGTCATCAATCGTATTTATTTATTTATTGAGAGCTTACTGTGTGCAGAGCACTGTACTAAGCGCTTGGTATCAAATGCCATCATTACTATTACTCCCCCTCTTAGTGAGCCCCAGGTGGGACAGGGACTGGGTTGGACCTGGTGATCTCCTTAAGTGCTGTCTCTGTTGCCGAATGGTACTTTCCAAGCGCTTAGTACAGTGCTCTGCACACAGTAAGTGCTCAATAAGTACGATTGAATGAATGAATGAAGTGGGCTTGCAGATAGAGGCCTCAATCTCCCAGCCCACTCTGCTGTGGTGTGATAGTAGGGAGCCACAGATTTCTGGAGGATAGGCAAGGCGAGGAAAAGGTATGTTGTATTAATAATAATAATAATGGTATTTGTTAAGTGCTCAATAAATAGGATTGAATGAATGAATGAAATGGGCTTGCAGATAGAGGCCTCAATCTCCCAGCCCACCGGGCCCCAGCTGCGGTGTGACAGCAGGGAGCCACAGATTTCTGGAGAAGGATAGGCCAGGCGAGGAAAAGATCTGTTGTATTAATAATAATAATAATAATAATGATGATGGTATTTTTTAAGTGCTCAATAAATACGATTGAATGTGAATGAATGAAATGGGCTTGCAGATAGAGGCCTCAATCTCCCAGCCCACTGGGCCCCAGCTGTGGTGTGACAGCAGGGAGCCACAGGTTTCTGGAGATGGATAGGCAAGGCGAGGAAAAAGTCTGTATTAATAATAATAATAATAATGATGGTATTTGTTAAGCGCTCAATAAATACGATTGAATGTATGAATGAAATGGGCTTGCAGATAGAGGCCTCAATCTCCCAGCCCACCCAGCCCCAGCTGCGGTGTGACAGCAGGGAGCCACAGGTTTCTGGAGAAGGATAGGCAAGGTGAGGAAAAGGTATGTTGTATTAATAATAACAATAGCGCTCAATAAATACGATTGAATGAATGAATAATAATAATAATAATGATGGTATTTGTTAAGCGCTCAATAAATACGATTGAATGAATGAATGAAATGGGCTTGCAGATAGAGGCCTCAATCTCCCAGCCCACCCAGCCCCAGCTGCGGTGTGACAGCAGGGAGCCACAGATTTCTGGAGAAGGATAGGCCAGGTGAGGAAAAGGTCTGTTGTATTAATAATAATAATAATAATAATGGTATTTGTTAAGCGCTCAATAAATACGATTGAATGTATGAATGAAATGGGCTTGCAGATAGAGGCCTCAATCTCCCAGCCCACCCTGCCCCAGCTGTGGTGTGACAGCAGGGAGCCACAGATTTCTGGAGAAGGATAGGCAAGGCGAGGAAAAGGTCTGTTGTATTAATAATAATAATAGCGCTCAATAAATACGATTGAATGAATGAATAATAATAATGATGGTATTTGTTAAGTGCTCAATAAATACGATTGAATGAATGAATGAAATGGGCTTGCAGATAGAGGCCTCAATCTCCCAGCCCACCCAGCCCCAGCTGTGGTGTGACAGCAGGGAGCCACAGGTTTCTGGAGAAGGATAGGCAAGGCGAGGAAAAGGTATGTTGTATTGATAATAATAATAATAATAATAATAACGGTATTTGTTAAGCACTCAATAAATACGATTGAATGTATGAATGTAATGGGCTTGCAGATAGAGGCCTCAATCTCCCAGCCCCAGCTGTGGTGTGACAGCAGGGAGCCACACGTTTCTGGAGAAGGATAGGCAAGGTGAGGAAAAGGTCTGTTGTATTAATAATAATAATAATAATAATAATAATAATGGTATTTGTTAAGCACTCAATAAATACAATTGAATGAATGAATGAAATGGGCTTGCAGATAGAGACCTCAATGTCCCAGCCCACCTGCCCCCAGCTGAGGTGTGACAGCAGGGAGCCACAGGTTTCTGGAGAAGGATAGGCAAGGTGAGGAAAAGGTCTGTTGTATTAATAATAATAATAATATTAATGATGGTATTTGTTAAGCACTTACTATGTGCCAGGCACTGTACTAAGCACTGGGGTGGATACAAGCAAATCGGGTTGGACACAGTCCCTGCCCCATGTGAGGCTCACAGTCTCAATCCCCATTTTCCAGATGAGGGAACAGAGGAAGAAGTGAAGTGACTTGCCTAAGGTCACACAGCAGACAGCCGGTGGAGTTAAGATTAGAACCCAGGTCCTTCTGACCCCGAGGCCCGTGTTCTGTCAATAGCCACGCTACTTCTCACTATGATAAACACTATCAATCAATCAGTTGATTGATTGCAGGGGTCACTGCCCTCAGAAAAATAACCCCGGGGGGTCGGGGGAAGGCCCAGCCCCAATCCTTCCCCTCCCCACAGCACCTGTATATATGTGTATATGTTTGTACGTATTTATTACTCTATTTTATTTGTACGTGTTTATTCTATTTATTTTATTTTGTTAATATGGGTTTTTTTTGTTCTCTGTCTCCCCGTTCTAGACTGAGCCCACTGTTGGGTAGGGACCGTCTCTATACGTTGCCAACTTGGAATTCCCAAGCGCTTAGTACAGTGCTCTGCACACAGTAAGCGCTCGATAAATACGATTGAATGAATGAATTTATTACTCTATTTATATTTTATTTGTACATATTTATTCTATTTATTTTGTTAGTATGTTTTGTTTTGTTCTCTGTCTCCCACTTCTAGACTGTGAGCCCACTGTTAAGTAGGGACCGTCTCTATATGTTGCCAACTTGGACCTCCCAAGCGCTTAGTACAGTGCTCTGCACACAGTAAGTGCTCAATAAATACGATTGAATGAATAAATGAATTTATTACTCTTTATTTTCTTTCTACATATTTATTCTATTTTATTCTGTTAATATGTTTTGTTTTGTTCTCTGTCTCCCCCTTCTAGACTGTGAGCCCTCTGTTGGGTAGGGACCGTCTCTATATGTTGCCAACTTGGACTTCCCAAGCGCTTAGTCCAGTGCTCTGCACACAGTAAGCGCTCAATAAATACGATTGAATGAATGAATGAATGAATGTTGTAGTGTACTCTCCCATTCATTCAATCGTATTTATTGAGCGCTTACTGTCATTCATTCATTCATATTTATTGAGCGCTTACTGTGTGCAGAGCACTGGACTAAGCACTTGGGAAGTACAAGCTGGCAACATATAGAGACGGTCCCTACCCAACAGTGGGCTCACAGTCTAGAAGGGGGAGACAGAGAACAAAACCAAACATATTAACAAAATAAAATAAAGAGAATAGATATGTACAAGTAGAATAAATAAATAGAGTAATAAATACGAACAAACATATATACATAGATACAACTACTATTATTTGTATATTATATATAATAGATAGGTACAAGCAAAATAAATAAATAAATAGAGTAATAAATATGTACAAACATATACATATATACAGGTATTAAGCACTTGAAGTACAAGGTGCTTAGTACAGCGCTCTGCACACAGGATGGGCTCTTTAAATATGGTGGACTGTCTGACAGGCCCCCTCACCCCTGAGGTCTGGCTTGGATTGAGCTGGATCCAGCTGGACTTCAGGGTGGACAGGGCTCCCTGGGGGAGAGGGAGCGGTCCGTGTTTGGTCCGGTCAACCCCGTGAGTCGGAGGACTGATTTGGACTCCCAGACTACTGGGCCGACCACCCCAGCCCCTCTCCTTGACCCCTCCGGTGGGAGTCTCAGGAACCAGGGTGTTGAGGGGTGTCCAGCAGAGCCCCCTTCATCCCCCCATCTTCATTCATGCATTCAATCGTATTTATGGAGCGCTTACTGTGTGCAGAGCACTGGACTAAGCGCTTGGGAAGTCCAAGTGGGCAACATCTAGAGACGGTCCCTACCCAACAGTGGGCTCACAGCCTAGAAGGGGGAGACAAAGAAGAAAACAAAACATATTAACAAAATAAAATAAATATGTACAAAGAAAATAAATAGAGTAATAAAGTAATTCATTCATTCATTCAATCGTATTTATTGAGCGCTTACTCAATATAAAACTCTTACTCCATTCATTCATTCAGTCATATTTATTGAGCGCTTACTGTGTGCAGAGCACTGTACTAAACGCTTGGGAAGTCCAAGTTGGCAACATATAGAGACGGTCCCTACCCAACAGTGGGCTCACAGTCTAGAAGGGGGAGACAGAGAACAAAACATATTAACAAAATAAAATAAATAGAATAAATATGTACAAATAAAATAGAGTAATAAATTCATTCATTCAATCATATTTATTGAGCGCTTACTCAATATAAAACTCTTACTCAATTCATTCATTCATTCAATCGTATTTATTGAGCAATTACTCAATATAAAACTCTTACTCAATTCATTCATTCATTCATTCAGTCGTATTTATTGAGTGCTTACTGTGTGCAGAGCACTGGACTAAGCGCTTGGGAAGTCCAAGTTGGCAACATCTAGAGACAGTCCCTACCCAACAGTGGGCTCACTGTCTAGAAGGGGGAGACAGAGAACAAAACATATTAACAAAATAAAATAAATAGAATAAATATGTACAAATAAAATAGAGTAATAAATTCATTCATTCATTCAATCGTATTTATTGAGCGCTTACTCAATATAAAACTCTTACTCAATTCATTCATTCATTCATTCATTCAATCGTATTTATTAAGCGCTTACTGTGTGCAGAGCACTGTACTAAGTGCTTGGGAAGTCCAAGTTGGCAACATATAGAGACGGTCCCTACCCAACAGTGGGCTCACAGGCTAGAAGGGGGAGACAGAGAACAAAACATATTAACAAAATAAAATAAATAGAATAAATATGTGCAAATAAAATAAATGGAGTAATAAATATGTGCAAACATATATACAGGCCTCCTGGAGGGAGGGACTAGAATCCGGCCACCGCGGACCGGATCCCGAGGTCGGAGGCCCGAGCGGGTGAGCGCGGCCCAGTCCTCGGCCCTGATCCCGGAGGGAACTTTGCCCCCGAAGTGGTGATCCTTAAGCAAACCTTAGCGTCATGTGCTGTCGGAGAGAGAGCCTTCTCCTGGGGCCAGCTGGCCCAAGTCCTAAAGGGCCAAGGCTTGGGAGTCAGAGGTCATGGGTTCTAATCCCGGCTCCGCCGCTTGTCGGCTGTGTGACTTTGGGCACGTCACTTAACTTCTCTGTGCCTCAGTTACCTCATCTGCAAAATGGGAATTAAGACTGTGAACCCCATGTGGGACAACCTCATCACCTTGTATCCCCCAGTGCTTAGAACAGTGTTTTGCACATAGTAAGCACTTAATAAATACCATCATCATTATTATTATTATTATCCTGGACCAGGCCGCTGCCCGGACACCTCTTGGCATCTCTCCCCTGGCCCCTTTCCCATCTCCCCTATCCCCTCCACTGTCCTTTGTCCCTTCTCCTGTCTTCCCTGTCCCCTCTCCCATCTCCTCCTCCTCCTCATCATCATCAATCGTATTTATTGAGCGCTTATTGTGTGCAGAGCACACATCTCCTCTATCCCACCCCCTCTCTTTTCTCTCCTATCCCCTCTCCCCGGCCCCCTCTCTCATTCATTCATTCAATCATATTTATTGAGCGCTTACTGTGTGCAGAGCACTGTACTAAGCGCTTGGGAAGTACAAGTTGGCAACATATTTAACGAGCACTCACTGTGTGCAGAGCACTGAACCAAGAGCCCGGGAGAGGACAATAGCTCTCCCCATCCCCTCTCCCCTGTCTTCCGCCTCTCTCCCATCCCCATCCTCTCTCCCACCTCCCGCTCCTTCTCCCGTCTCCTCTCTCCCCTTTCCCATCTCTCCTGCCCCCTTATCTGTTTCCCCATTTGTAAGACAGAGATGAGATTCCTGGTCTCCCCAAATCTTTGACTGTGAGTTGCAAGAGGGACTGGAACTATCACTGACCTGTCTGCACTGTATTTAACCCAGCACTTAGTACATAGTTCATTCATTCATCCATTCCTATTTATTGAGCGCTTACTGTGTGCAGAGCACTGTTCTAAGCTCTTGGGAGAGTACACTACAACAGTTCCCAGACTGAGCCCCTTCCTTCCTCTCCCCCTCATCCCCCTCTCCATTCCCCCCATCTTACCTCCTTCCCTTCCCCACAGCACCTGTATATATGTATATATGTTTGTACATATTTATTACTCTATTTATTTATCTTACATGCACATATCTATTCTATTTTATTTTGTTAGTATGTTTGGTTTTGTTCTCTGTCTCCCCCTTCTAGACTGTGAGCCCACTGTTGGGTAGGGACTGTCTCTATGTGTTGCCGACTTGTACTTCCCAAGTGCTTAGTACAGTGCTCTGCACACAGTAAGCGCTCAATAAATACAATTGATTGATTGATTGATTGATTAAACAGACACATTCCCACACAGTCTGGTTGGGGGGGGAGAGGGGAGACAGATATTAATATAAATAAATAGTAAGTAATTCTGTTTATATTGATCAGTGTTTATTTGTACTGACATCTGTCTCCCCCCCCCCCCCCCCCCGCCCCAGACTGTGACCCCGTTGTGGGCAGGGATTATCTCTATTGCTGTATTGTACTTTCCAAGTGCTTAGTACAGTGCTCTCGCACACAGTAAGCGCTCAATAAATATGATTGAATGAAAGAACTTAATCAGCCCCTCATTGCCCCCTCCCCATTAGCCATATTCACCCCCATACTAGCTGACTGCTCCTTCTCTGGATTTGGGCCCCCAGGCCCCGCCGTGTCCCTGCTACTTTGAGTCCTGGGCAGTCCCACTCCCCCCCTGCTCGCCCCGGCCAACAGATCTAGTCTGTGAAGCAGTGTGGTTCACTTGTGCCCTCTGTAATCCTGTGCGTCCTGTATCCCTGTGCCCTCTAACCCTGTGCCCTCTGTCTCGGCCAGGGAGAAAGGAAGAAAAAGCCGTTGCTGCCGGAACCAGGTGGAGGCCGAGGTCATCGTCCGGCGAAGGCGGCGGCTCCCCTGAGCGTGGACGTAAACCGGACCCGGGGGACACCGATGGGTGGGCGGCCGCTCAAGCCCCAGTCTCTGGGCACTGTGCCGGGCAGGGCTGCTGGTGTGATGTGCCCCGCCTCGGGGCCCTGTGCCCCCCAGCCCTGATGGCAGAGACGAAGCCGCTTGTTCCGCTCCCGGGGGTGCGCGCGTGTGTGGAGATGTGGGTGTATCTAAGTGTGCATGGACATGCTTTTGGGCAGGCACGGGCACGTGTGGGCATGCCCTTCTGCCATCAGACAAGTCCTCCCATAGTGGCAGTTACCTCCTGGGCATTGCCAGGCCCACTGGGGAGGACTTGCACTCTCCCGCTCGGCGACTGACTGACCAGGAGTCCCATCCAGGAAAGAGTGGCTGCCCCTCCTAAAATGCTAGGGGTGAGTCTGACTCCAATCAATCAATCAATTGTATTTATTGAGTGCTTACTGTGTGCAGAGCACTGTACTAAGCGCTTGGGAAGTCCAAGTTGGCAACATCTAGAGACAGTCCCTACCCAACAGTGGGCCCACAGTCTAAAAGACTGTGGTAGGTGAGGTGGGCCCGCAAGTTGGGGTCTCCTTGGGAGCAGGGGCGCGGAGGCAGTGGGGGACACCCTCGGCTGCCCGAGGACCACCTCCCGCCCAACCGTGGCCACGGAGACTGCAAGGAGCAGCGGCCGGGCCTGGCCGTGACCCGGGCTGTGGTCCGTATGGATGGTCTGGGAGAGAGCGCTTAGTACAGTGCTCTGCACATAGTAAGCGCTCAATAAATACGATTGAAAATGAATGAGAGAGGGAGTCCCTGATTGGATGCGAGGTGGGCCTAATGACCAGTTGCCGTGGGACGCCCTCCATCCCCGGCAGCCAGACTGAAATCGAGGGAGACGGTGAGGATGGTGGGCCCCGTCTGACCCCTTACTGGTTGGAGGTCCTTCCTCCCTCCCGCTGCCCACCTGGCTGGAATGGTGGCCTTTATTACACACTCTGAGAGCGTCTCTAAGGGGTCTGGTGGCACGGAAGGGCTGAAGTCACAAACAGTAATGGGACTGTGAGGTAGGGAGATTGCCTTCTGGGGCGAGGTGATTTGAAAAGGGCTTTGAAAATGGGGAGAGCTGTGGTTTGTAGAATTGGAAGTGGAGGGAAGTCTGCGCGGGGGGAGAAAGGGACGCGAGCCATGGGCCAGCAGAAGGAGACAGAAGTACGAGCCACGGTGGCTGTTTGCTTGAAAGAAATGAAGTGTTTCAGTTGGGGCGTTGGAGGACAGAGTGGTTAACTAGGAGGGAGAGAACTGATTGCGTGCCTTGAAGCCAGCCGTTGGGAGGATCTGCTAGATGTGGAGAGAAATTGAAAACCATCTGAGGATTTTGAGAGGGGAAGTGTGAACAGAAGGATGTTTGAGAAAAATGATTTGGGCAGCATAGTGAAGAATGGGCTGGGAAATGGAAAGCCCAGAAGCAAGAAAACCAATAATAACACCCTGTCTATAGAGAGACAACTTCTCCCACTTCTCTCACCCCATCTATAAAAGACAATCCTCCTCCTCTACCACTCTGTCAGTGGGACAACCCACCTGTAGAGGAAAACCCACCCTCACCTTTATTAATCACCCAATCTAGAGAGCCATGTCAATCAATCAATCAATCAATCGTATTTATTGAGCGCTTGCTGTGTGCAGAGCACTGTACTAAGTGCTTGGGACGTACAAGTTGGCAGCCATGTCCCACCCCCACCAACACCCTGTCTACCAAGACGGAGCCTCCCTTCCTGCACCCTGAACATATCAGGGTGGGGAAGCAGCGTGGCTCAATGGAAAGAGCCCGGGCTTGGGAGTCAGAGGTCATGGGTTCAAATCCCGGCTCCACCAACTGTCGGCTGTGTGACTTTGGGCATTCATTCATCCACTCAGTCATATTTATTGAGCGCTTACTATGTGCAGAGCACTGTACTAAGCTCTTGGGAAGTCCAAGTTGGCAACACAGAGAGATGGTCCCTACCCAACAGCGGGCTCACAGTCTAGAACGGGGAGACAGACAACAAAACAAAACATAGTAACTAAATAAAATAAATAGAATAAATATTTACAAGTAAAATAGACTAATAAATATGTACAAACATATATACATCTATACAGGTGGGCAAGTCACTTAACTTCTCTGTGCCTCAGTTCCCTCATATGTAAAATGGGGATTACGTGGGACAATCTCATCACCTTGTATCCTCCCCAGTGCTTAGAACAGTGCTTTGCACATAGCGCTTCACAGATCAATCAGTCGATCGTATTTATTGAGCGTTTACTGTGTGCAGAGCACTGTACTAAGTGCTTGGGAAGTCCAAGTTGGCAACACATAAAGACAGTCCCTACCCAACAGTGGGCTCACAGTCTAGAAGGGGGAGACAGAGAACAAAACCAAACATGTTAACAAAATAAAAGAAATAGAATAGATATGTACAAGTAAAATAAATAAATAAATAAATAAATAGAGTACAAACATATATACATATATACAGGTGCTGGGGGAAGGGAAGGAGGTAAGACGGGGGGATGGAGAGGGGGGCGAGGGGGGAATAATAATGCCATTATTATTATCATTATTATTATTATTATATCACCCCTGCTGCCTCTGACACTCTGCCTATAGGGAGAAACGCTCCCACCTCTAGCACCCAGGCTGCAGAGACACAACCCCTGCCTTTTCCTCTTTATAACGACGGCCTCCTCTTCTCTGCTCAACCCCTTGTCTACTAAGGTGGATCTCTCCCTCTTCTAATACCCTGTCCTCAAGAGAAGTCACCCCCGGCCTCTGCCCCGGTCTGAGGACAGAAGCCTTCTCATCTCGAGCACCCCGTCTGCGGAGAGACAACCCCTGCGGCCTGTTTATAGAGATGATCCCTGCCTCTCTTAGCTCCTTCTTTACGATCTCGGACACTGTCTACACGAGGCAGCTCCTCCGGCTTCCGACTCCTCGTCCGAAGAGAAGGCCTCCTCTTCTCCCCACCAAGTCCTCAGTGGCCTGTCCTCCGCCGGGTACCGTGGATGAGCCCAACATTTCTGAGCGATGTCTCCCCCCTGGACACGCGACGGGAGTCCCGGATCATCATCATCATCATCATCATCATCAATCGTATTTATTGAGCGCTTACTATGTGCAGCGCTTGGGAAGTACAAATTGGCAACATATAGAGACAGTCCCTGCCCAACAGTGGGCTCACAGTCTAAAAGGGGGAGACAGAGAACAAAACCAAACATACTAACAAAATAAAATAAATAGAATAGATATGTACAAGTAAAATAAGTAAATAACTAGAGTAATAAATATGTACAAACATATATACATATATACAGGTGCTGTGGGGAAGGGAAGGAGCACGGTACTAAGCGCTTGGGAAGTACAAATCGGCCCCTTGCAGGACAGGGACTGAATCCGATGTGATTATAATAATAATAATAATAATGATGGCATTTATTAAGCGCTCACCATGTGCAAAGCACTGTTCCAAGCGCTGGGGGGATACAAGGTGATAAGGCAGATCCTCCGGCTTCCGACTCCTCATCCGAAGAGAGGGCCTCCTCTTCTCCCCACCAAGTCCTCAGTGGCCTGTCCTCTGCCGGGTGCCGCGGATGAGCCCAATATTTCTGAGCGATGTCTCCCCGCCGGACACGCGACGGGAGTCCCGGATCACTTTTCCCCTTTTTAATTCGCTAAATCAATCCGTCGTATTTATTGAGCACCGTGTGCGGAGCACCGTACGAAGCTCCCGGGAGAGTACAATGTAACAGTTTATAGCCTGCAACGGGCTATAAAGCGGAACAGTACCTGTTTTGGACCCCTCTGCTCTCTCTTCTCTCTCCCGGTCTCTTCGGCTCCGGGACTCCCTCCCCGCAACAGCGTGGCTACCTCACATTTGTGTCACGCGTCCGCACCCGTGTCATTCATTCAATCGTATTTATTGAGCGCTTACTGTGCGCAGAGCACTGTACGAAATGCTTGGGAAGTCCAAGTTGGCAACATATAGAGACGGTCCCTACCCAACAGCGGGCTCACAGGCCGACTCCTCGCCGTTCGCTCGTCGGGGGCCTGGTTCTGAGTGTGAAGGAAGCCAAGTGCCCGCGTCTGCCCTCTCTTAGGTCCTGCTGACCACCGCGCTGCCCCTCCCTCCAAGTCGGGTGTGTTCAGCGGCTGATCACCCCCAACCCTGGCCCCGAATGGTTTTGGGGGGCTGGTGGGAGGCCTGAAGTGGGGGCTGTAATGGTGTTGTCGTTGCATCTGGCTTCCTAGTGGGCAAGCGGGCAGAGGCGGCTAGGCCGTGGGGCCTAGATTGAAGGTGGACGGGCGAGCAGCCTGGAGCGCCAACTACCCCGGCTCCGCCACTTGTCAGCTGTGTGACTTTGGGCAAGTCACTTCACTTCTCTGGGCCTCAGTTACCTCATCTGTAAAATGGGGATTAAGACTGTGAGCCCCCTTGGGACCATTTGATCACCTTGTAACCTCCCCAGCGCTTAGAACAGTGCCTTGCACATAGTAAGCACTTAATAAATGCCATTATTATTATTATTATTTTATTATCAAGCCATCCTCCCCCCAGCCTGGCCCACCCCCTGGCCTCGGAGAGCTCCCGGATCCGCTGCCGGACACGGGTCTGGTTATCTGTTCCCCCTCGTCCCCCTCTCCATCCCCCCGTCTTACCTCCTTCCCTTCCCCACAGCACCTGTATATATGTATATATGGTTGTACATATTTATTACTCTATTTATTTATTTATTTATTTATTTATTTTACTTATACATTTCTATCCTACTTATTTTATTTTGTTGGTATGTTTGGTTCTGTTCTCTGTCTCCCCCTTTTAGACTGTGAGCCCACTGTTGGGTAGGGACTGTCTCTATGTGATGCCAATTTGTACTTCCCAAGCGCTTAGTACAGTGCTCTGCACATAGTAAGTGCTCAATAAATACGATTGATTGATTGATTGATTGATCTGTAACTTCCCGGCTGGGAATGAATGTCCAGGCTGGGGAAGGGGTGCTTCCCACCCCAAATTTTGGAGCAGCTCTGCCCCAGGGGGCTAGGGAGGAGAGATTTCCCCTTGCCTGTAGCTGGGGAAGCTCTGATGCTCCAGCCCCGTAGGAAAGGAGTAGTTATATCTATGTATATATGTTTGTTCGTATTTATTACTCTATTTATTCTACTTGTACATATCTATTCTATTTATTTTATTTTGTTAATATGTTTGGTTTTGTTCTCTGTCTCCCCCTTCTAGACTGTGAGCCCGCTGTTGGGTAGGGACCGTCTCTTTATGTTGCCAACTTGGACTTCCCAGGTGCTTAGTCCAGTGCTCTGCACACAGTAAGCGCTCAATAAATACGATTGATTGATTGATTGCTTGATTGGGTAGGGACTGTCTCTATATGTTGCCAACTTGGACTTCCCAAGCGCTTAGTCCATTGCTCTGCACACAGTAAGCACTCAATAAATACAATTGATTGATTGATTGATTGGGTAGGGACCGTCTCTATATGTTGCCAACTTGGACTTCCCAAGCGCTTAGTCCAGTGCTCTGCACACAGTAAGCGCTCAATAAATACGATTGATTGATTGATTGGGTAGAGACTGTCTCTATATGTTGCCAACTTGGACTTCCCAAGCGCTTAGTCCAGTGCTCTGCACACAGTAAGCGCTCAATAAATACGATTGATTGATTGATTGATTGATAGTAAGCGCTTAATAAATGTCATCATTGTTATTATTACCCGGGCAGTGGGTGGGGCAAAGTGAGTGGGTGTTCTCTAGTTTGGCAGCCTCCCCCCCCAGCCCCAATTCCTTGGGTGGTACCCCCCTCTCCACCACATGGATCGAGCAAGCCCCAGAGGGAGCAGGGGGCCTGCTCTGGACCCCTCTCCAGACTCTCCCCTTCGAAGAAGGGATTTGAACCCACGACCTCTGACTCCAAATCCCGTGCTCTTTCCACTGAGCCACGCTGCTTCTCCGAGAGGCCACCGAAGAACCGAGTCCAGTGGGAGAAAGGCAGCGTGGCTCAGTGGAAAGAGCCCGGGCTTTGGAGTCAGAGGTCATGGGTTCAAGCGCCAGCTCCGCCAACTGGGATTCTGGGCAAGTCACTTACCTTCTCTGGGCCTCAGTTCCCTCATCTGTAAAATGGGGATGAAGACTGTGAGCCCCCCGTGGGACAAGCTGATCACCTTGTAACCTCCCCTTGGGAAAGGGATGGACCCTTCTTCACCCCATGGGAAATTTTAGGGTCTCCCTCGGCCCCCTCCAGCTGATTTTTGAGTTCTCACCAGTTCCGGGAGCCGGTCCCTGTGTCCCAGCCAGAGTTTAGACCCCGGGCCTAGCGGTCACCCTGAAACATTCCCAGCCTGTGGGCCTGCCTGGTACAAACTGGGACGTCCACCATCCCTGGGGGCTACGGAATTTGGACACTCTGCACATAGTAAGCGCTCAATAAATACGATTGATTGATTGATTGATTGACCCACTCCCACCCCTCCATTCACACTACCGGTTCTAGCCGCTGAGGTTGAGTCACTGCGGATGGACTACAGGCCCTCTATCCTGGCTACCATATTCTTTCCCCTCTCCACCCCCCCATCTTACCTCCTTCCCTTCCCCACAGCACCTGTATATATGTATATATGTTTGTACAGATTTATTACTCTATTTATTTTACTTGTACATATCTATTCTATTTATTTTATTTTGTTAGTCTGTTTGGTTTTGTTCTCTGTCTCCCCCTTTTAGACTGTGAGCCCACTGTTGGGGTAGGGACTGTCTCTAGATGTTGCCAACTTGGACTTCCCAAGCTCTTAGTACAGTGCTCTGCACACAGTAAGCGCTCAATAAATACGATTGACGATGATGCTGATGATGATTGCTGATGAGCAGATCAGCATACAAAGTTTCCCCCGTTTACTCTTTTTTTTTAATGGCATTTATTAAGCGCTTACTATGTGCAAAGCATTCATTCATTCATTCAATCGTATTTATTGAGCGCTTACTGTGTGCAGAGCACTGTACTAAGCGATTGGGTAGTACAAGTTGGCAACATAGAGAGACGGTCCCTATCCAACAGCGGGCTCCAAAGCACCGTTCTAAGCGCTGGGGAGGTTACAAGGTGATCAGGTTGTCCCACGGGGGCTCACAGTCTTCATCCCCATTTTACAGATGAGGGAACTGAGGCACAGAGAAGGTAAGTGACTTGCCCAAAATCCCAGTTGGCGGAGCTGGGATTTGAACCCACGACCTCTGACTCCAAAGCCCGGGCTCTTTCCACTGAGCCATGCTGCTTTTCTCCCATTGTACTCGTTTCTTCGGTGCCCTCTCGGAGAAGCAGCATGGCTCAGTGGAAAGAGCCCGGGCTTTGGAGTCAGAGGTCATGGGTTCAAATCCCGGCTCCGCCGATTGTCAGCTGTGTGACTTTGGGCAAGTCACTTAGTTTCTCTGGGCCTCAGTTACCTCATCTGGAAAATGGGGATTAAGACTGTGAGCCCCCTGTGGGACAACCTGATCACTTTGTAATCTCCCCAGCGCTTAGAACAGTGCTTTGCACATAGTAAGTGCTTAATAAAATGCCATTATTTATTATTATTATTATTATTATTATTATTATTATTCCAGTGTGGATCGAGCACAGGCCTGGGAGTCCGAAGGACTTGGGTTCTTAACCCCGGCTCTGCCGTTTGTCTGCTGTGTGACCTTGGGTAAGTCACTTCACATCTCTGTGCCTCAGTTCCCTCAGATGTAAAATGGGGATTAAGACTGTGAGCCCCCTGTGGGACAACCTGATCACCTTGTAACCTTCCCTGCGCTTAGAACAGTGCTTTGCATGTAGTAAGCGCTTAATAAATGCCATTATTATTATTATTATTATGGCTTGAAACTGCTCGACTCTGCTCTCATTCAGTCAGTGGTATTTATTGAGCACTTACTATGTGCAGAGTATTGTGTTCTGCAGAAGTTTGGATGAGTGTTTGTGCTATAAACTATTGGGAAGCAGCCTGGCTTAGCGGCAAGAGCCCGGGCTTTGGAGCCAGAGGTCCTGGGTTCTAATCCCGGCTCCGCCAATTGTCAGCTGTGTGACTTTGGGCAAGTCGCTTCACTTCTCTGGGCCTCAGTTAACTCACCTGAAAATGGGGATTAAGACTGTGAGCCCCACGTGGGACAACCTGATTACCTTGTATCTACCCCAGTGCTTAAAACAGTGCTTGGCACATAGTAAGCGCATAATAAATGCCATCATTATTATTGTTATTATTCTCAGGGCCTCAGTTACCTCATCTGCAAAATGGGGATTAAGACTGTGAGCCCCACATGGGACAACCTGATTACCTGAAGCAGCGTGGCTCAATGGACAGAGCATGGGCTTGGGAGTCAGAGGTCATGGGTTCAAATCCCGGCTCTGCCAGTTGTCAGCTGTGTGACTTTGGGCAAGTCACTTCACTTCTCTGGGCCTCAGTTCCCTCATCTGTAAAATGGGGATTAAGACTGTGAGCCCCACGTGGGACAACCTGATCACCTTGTATCCTCCCCAGCGCTTAGAACAGTGCTTTGCACATAGTAAGTGCTTAACAAATGCCATTATTATTATTGTTATTATTACCCCAGTGCTTAGAACAATGCTTGGCAAAAAGTGAGCACACCATTATTATTATTATTATTACTGTACTAAGCGCTTGGGAGAATACAATAGAATAAAGTTGGTAGACTCATTCCCTGCCCATAAAGATTTACAATCTCGACCCATGTATTCAACCTGTCACCAAATCCTGTCGGTTCGGTCTTCGCGACATTACTAAAATTCACCCTTTCCTTTCCATCAATCGATCAATCGTATTTATTGAGCGCTTACTGTGTGCAGAGCACTGTACTAAGCACTTGGGAAGTACAAGTTGGCAACATATAGAGACAGTCCCTACCCAACAGTGGGCTCACAGTCTAAGAATCCCAACTGTAACCCCGCTGATCTAAGCACTTACCCTATCCTGTCTTGACTACTGCATCAGTTTCCTGGCTGACCTCCCTGCCTCCTGTCTCTCCCCACGCCAATCCATTTATTAATAATAATAATAATAATAATAATGATGATGATGATGGTATTTGTTAAGCGCTTACTATGTGCCAAGCACTGTTCTAAGCACTGGGGTAGATACAAGGTGATCAGGTTGTCCCACGTGGGGCTCACAGTCTCTTAGTCCCCATTTTACAGATGAGGTAACTGAGGCACAGAGAAGTTAAGTGATTTGCCCAAAGTCACACAGCTGACATGTGGCGGAGCCGGGATTTGAACCCATGACCTCTGACTCCAAAGCCTTTTCCACTGAGCTACGCTGCTTCTCTAACAGTGCTGTGAGCTAACGGTGCGCTTAGAACAGTAGTGTTCTAAGCGCAGGATCATTCATTCATTCTTTCAATCGTATTTATTGAGCACTTACTGTGTGCAGAGCACTGTACTAAGCACTTGGGAAGTACAATCAATCAATCGTATTTATTGAGCACTTACTGTGTGCAGAGCACTGTACTAAGCGCTTGGGAAGTACAATCAATCAATCATATTTATTGAGCGCTTACTGTGTGCAGAGCACTGTACTAAGCGCTTGGGAAGTACAAGTTGGCAACATAGAGAGACAGTCCCTACCCAGGATCATCTAGAGAAGCAGTGTGGCTCAGTGGAAAGAGCATGGGCTTTGGAGTCAGACGTCATGGGTTCAAATTCCGGCTTCACCACTTGTCAGCTGTTTGACTTTGGGCAAGTCTCTTCACTTCTCTGGGCTTCATCTGTCAAATGGGAATTAAGACTGTTAGCCCCCTGTGGGACAACTTGATCACCTTGTAATCTCCCCAGCGCTTAGAACAGCGCTTTGCACATAGTAAGCGCTTAATAAATGCCATTATTATTAGTAGTAGTAGTAGTAGTAGGACACAGTCCCTGTCCCAAATGGGGCTCACAGGCTTATTCTAATTCATTCATTCATTCAATCGTATTTATTGAGCGCTTACTGTGTGCAGAGCACTGTACTAAGCGCTTGGGAAGTACAAGTTGGCAACATATAGAGACGGTCCCTACCCAACTCACAGTCTAGAAGGACTCACAGTCTAGAAGATTCTAATGTACTTTAGGACAGGGCTCTGCACACGGTAGATGTTCAGTCAATATGCTTGATTTGTCTTTGGGCCCGGAGATGAGGGACGCCCGGGCCGGGTTGCTGGGGTAAACGGTGGTGGTGCCCACTGGTCAGCAGAATCTCGGGGTCTCACGGGAGCAAAAACTGCTCACTCTCGGGCTTCAAGGCTGTCCATCCATCCCCTCGCCCCCTCCTACCTCACCTCCCTTCTGTCCTTCTCCAGCCCAGCCCGCACCCTCCGCTCCTCTGCCACCGCTAACCTCCTCACCGTTAGGCCTCGTTCTCGCCCGTCCCGCCGTCGACCCCCGGCCCACGTCCTCCCCCTGGCCCGGAATGCCCTCCCTCCCCACATCCACCAAACTAACTCTCTTCCTCCCTTCAAAGCCCTCCTGAAAGGTCACCTCCTCCAGGAGGCCTTCCCACACTGAGCCCCCTTTTTCCTCTCCTCCTCCCCACCACCCCCCGGCCCTACCTCCTTCCCCTCCCCGCAGCACCTGGATATATATTTGTACAAATTTATTACTCTATTTTACTTGTACATATTTACTATTCTATTTATTTTGTTGATGATCATCAATCGTATTTATTGAGCGCTTACTATGTGCAGAGCACTGTACTGAGCGCTTGGGAAGTACAAATTGGCTTCCCCACAGCACCTGTACATATGTACACATGTATATATGTATATATGTGCATATATATGTATATATATATACATGTATATATACATGTACATATATATGTGTATATATATGTATATATGTGCATATGTATGCACATATGTATATATGGTTGTACATATTTATTACTCTATTTATTTATTTATTTATTTATTTTGTACATTCTATCCTATTTATTTTATTTTGTTCGTATGTTTGGTTCTGTTCTCTGTCTCCCCCTTTTAGACTGTGAGCCCACTGTTGGGTAGGGACTGTCTCTATGTGTTGCCAATTTGCACTTCCCAAGCGCTTAGTACAGTGCTCTGCACATAGTAAGCGCTCAATAAATACGATTGATTGATTGATTGATTGATATAGAGACAGTCCCTACCCAACAGTGGGCTCACAGTCTAAAAGGGGATGATGATGTTGATGATGTGCATCTAGCTTTATTTCTATTTATTCTGATGACTTGACACCTGTCCACATGTTTTGTTTTGTTGTCCGTCTCCCCCTTCTAGACTGTGAGGACTTGACCCCTGTCCACATGTTTCGCTTCCCCCTTCTAGACTGTGAGCCCGTTGTTGGGTAGGGACCGTCTCTATCTGTTGCCAACCTGTACTTCCCAAGCGCTTAGTACAGTGCTCTGCACACGGTAAGCGCTCAATAAATACGATAGTGAATGGGAGTGCCCAGTGGCTGAGAGAGCAGAGGACCCCCCAGTGTCTGATGAGCAGAGTCAGTCCGTCAGGCAGTCGTATTTATTGAGCGCTGACTGCAGAGCACTGTACTAAACGCTTGGGAGAGTACACTGTAACACCAAACAGACCCATTCCCTGCCCACAGTGAGCTGATGAGCAGAGTCAGTCCGTCAGGCAATCGTATTTATTGAGCGCCGACTGCACAGCACTGTACTAAACGCTTGGGAGAGTACACTGTAACACCAAACAGACCCATTCCCTGCCCACAGTGAGCTGATGAGCAGAGTCAGTCCGTCAGGCAATCGTATTTATTGAGCGCCGACTGCACAGCACTGTACTAAACGCTTGGGAGAGTACACTGTAACACCAAACAGACCCATTCCCTGCCCACAGTGAGCTGATGAGCAGAGTCAGTCCGTCAGGCAATCGTATTTATTGAGCGCCGACTGCACAGCACTGTACTAAACGCTTGGGAGAGTACACTATAACACCAAACAGACCCATTCCCTGCCCACAGTGAGCTTACAGCCTAGTGGGGAGACAGACGTTAATAGAAATAAATGACAGATTCATTCATTCATTCAATCGTCTTTATCGAGGGCTTACTGTGTGCAGAACACTGTAGTAAGCGCTTGGGAAGTACAATTCAGAAACAAATAGAGACAATCTCTGCCCACAACGGGCTCACAGTCTAGATGTGTACTGGAGGAGGAGGAGGAGGAGGAGGAGGAGGAGGAGGAGGGTCTCAGATTCCCGAGCTGGACACCTGTCCTCCCCCTCCCCCCCTCCTCCCAATTCCTGGAGAATGCGGTTCCCAGCGGAGAGGGGGCCGTACCGACCTCCCCCCTGCCCCCAGTCCGGAGTCCCTGAAAACCTGGATCTTCTCCAGGGTGTCCCCAGCCCCTTCTTAAGGGTCCGGGTGCGCGCCTCCCCCTCTCAGGCCTCAAGCCTTGGGGGGAATTTCTCAGAGGGGCTTTGAATAATAATAACGGCACCTGTTAAGCTCTTACTATGTACCGGGCACTGTACTAAGCGCTGGAAAGTGGCTTTGACCAGTCGGGCCCCCCTCTATTTTGGTCTCCCCTGCCCCTCCACCCATCCTTTCTCTTCTTCCCTGTCCCCCCACCCCTCCTCCCTCCTGTCCCCCGGCCCCCCCACCCCTCCTCCCTCCTGTCCCCCGGCCCCCCACCCATCTTCCCTCCTCTCCCCGCCCCCCAACCCATCTTCCCTCCTCTCCCCCGGCCCCCCCTCCCCTTCCCCCCACCCATCCTCCCTCCTCTCCCCCAGCCCCCCACCCATCTTCCCTCCTCTTCCCCGGCTCCCCACCCCTCCTCCCTCCTCTCCCCCCACCCCTCTTCCCCCCTCTCCCCCGCCCCCACCCCTCCTCCCTCCTCCCCCCCACCCTCCACCCCTCCTCCCTCCTCTCCCCCCACCCCTCCTTCCCCTTCTCCCCCGCCCCCATCCATCCTCCCTCCTCTCCCTCGGCCCCCACCCCTCCTCCCCTTCCCCCCTCCTCCCTCCTCTCCCCCCTTCCCCCACCCTCCCTCCTCTCCCCCGTCCCCCCACCCCTCCTCCCTCCTCTCCCCCCGCCCCCCACCCCTCCTCCCTCCTCTCCCCCGGCCCCCACCCCTCCTCCCCTTCCCCACCCCTCCTCCCTCCTCTCCCCCGTCCCCCATCCATCCTCCCTCCTCTCCCCCGTCCCCCATCCATCCTCCCTCCTCTCCCCGGCCCCCCCTCCCCTTCCCCCCATCCTCCCTCCTCCCCCCCGGCACCCCACCCACCTCCCCTCCTCCCCCCCGGCCCCCTCCCCCCCTCCCCTTCCCCCCATCCTCCCCTCCTCCCTTTCGCCCCCCATCCTCCCCCCTCGCCCCCCCCCGTTCCCGTGTCCCCTGGCGTCGGCCCGGGGCGGGCTAGGCGGCCGGGGGCAGGGGGTTTCGGGTCGGGGGTCGGGGGTCGGAGGTGGGGGGGGGCGGGGGAGGGGGAGGGGGCCGGACCCTCTCCAGGCCGCAGTTCCCGGGGCGGGTCCGAGGCTCCGGCCGGCTCCATCGTCCGCCCGTCCGTCCGCCCGCCCGTCCATCGCCGTTTGGGCGGGGGGCGGGGGGGGTCCCCGGGCAGGCGGAGGGGGCGGGCCCGGGGGTCCGATGGGGAGGGGCGCGGGGGGAGTCTCCGGCTGACAGCTCCTCCCGTTGCTCCCCGCTGCAAGATGGCGCGGCGGGCCGGGGGCCGCCCACCCCGACTCCCCCGGACCCCCGACCAGCCCCGGACCTGACCGGGACCCGGACCCCGCGCCCCGGACCCCAACCACTGGACCCCCCCCCCCACGACCGGACCCCGCAGGACCAGACCTTTCCGGACCTTACTGGACCCCCCCAGGACCGGACCCCAAAGGACCCCACCGGACCGGACCCCACTGGACCCCCCCAGGACCGGACCCCAGAGGACCCCACCGGACCGGACCCCACTGGACCCCCCCCAGGACCGGACCCCAGAGGACCCCACAGGACCGGACCTTACTGGACCCCACCGGACCGGACCCCACTGGACCCCAGAAGACCCCAGAGGACTGGACCTTACTGGACACCACGGGACCGGACCCCACCGGACCAGACCTTTCCGGACCCCAGAGGACCGGACCATACTGGACCCCACAAGACCGGACCTTACCGGACCCCACCGGACCGGACCTAACTGGACCCCACCGGATCGGACCCCACTGGAGCCCACAGGACCGGACCTTCCCGGACCCCAGAGGACCCTACAGGACCGGACGCCACCGGCCCCTACCGTTCCCCACCGGACCGGACCTTTCCGGACCCCACAGGACTGGACCCTACTGGACCCCACCGGACCTTCCCGGACCTCACTGGACCGGACCCTAGAAGACGGGACCTTTCCGGACCCCAGAGGACCGGCCCCTACCATTCCCCACCGGACCGGACCTTTTCCGACCCCACAGGCCTGGACCCTACTGGACCTCACCGGACTGAACTCCACCGGACCTTTCCGGACCCCAGAAGAACGGACCTTACCGGACCTCACTGGACGGTAACCCAGAGGACCGGACCTTTTCGGACCCCAGAGGACCGGACCCCAGAAGACCGGCCCTTCCCGGATCCCAGAGGACCGGACCTTCCCGGACCTCACTGAACAGAATCCCACAGGACCGGACCTTTCCGGACCCCAGAGGACCGGACCCCAGAAGACCGGACCTTCCCTGATCCCAGAGGACCGGACCCCAGAAGACGGGACCTTCCCGGATCTCACTGGACAGGATCCCAGAGGACCGGACCTTTCCGGACTCCAGAGGACCGGACCCCAGAGGACCGGCCCTTCCCGGATCCCAGAGGACCGGACCCCAGAAGACCGGACCTTCCCGGACCTCACTGGACAAGATCCCAGAGGACCGGACCTTTCCGGACTCCAGAGGACCGGACCCCAGAAGACCGGGCCTTCCCGGACCTCACTGGACAGGATCCCAGAGGACCGGACCTTCCCGGGTCCCAGAGGACCGGACCCCAGAAGACCGGACCTTCCCGGACCTCACTGGACCAGACCCCAGAGGATCGGGCCTTCCCGGACTCCAGAGGACCGGACCCCAGAAGACCGGGCCTTCCCGGACCTCACTGGACAGGATCCCAGAGGACCGGACCTTCCCGGGTCCCAGAGGACCGGACCCCAGAAGACCGGACCTTCCCGGACCTCACTGGACAAGATCCCAGAGGACCGGACCTTTCCGGACTCCAGAGGACCGGACCCCAGAAGACCGACCCTTCCCGGATCCCAGAGGACCGGACCCCAGAAGACCGGACTTTCCCTGATCCCAGAGGACCGGACCCCAGAAGACCGGACCTTCCCGGATCTCACTGGACAAGATCCCAGAGGACCGGACCTTTCCGGACTCCAGAGGACCGGACCCCAGAGGACCGGACCTTCCCGGACCCCAGAGGACCGGACCCCAGAAGACCGGACCTTCCCGGACCTCACTGGACCAGACCCCAGAGGATCGGGCCTTCCCGGACCCCAGAGAACCAGACCCCAGAAGACCGGACCTTCCCGGACCCCAGAGGCCCGGACCTTCCCGGACCCCAGAAGACCGGACCTTATCGGACCACACCTGACCGGACCCCAGGGAGGCGGGAGGAGGAGGACGAAGAGACGGCCAGGAGGGAGAGAAGGCCAGGGAGAAGGAGGAGTGGAGTCCAGGGTCGATGGCTGGGCCTCCGCTGCCCCTACTCCTGGCCCTGCCCCTGCTGCTGCTACTGGCTCTCGGAGGCGGTGAGTCCCGGAGGGCTGCGGGGAGGGGGTGGCCCGGACCTAACAGGCCGGGGAGGTAATAATAATAATAATAATAATGATGATGGTGGTATTTGTTAAGCGCTTACTATGTGCAAAGTACTGGTCTAAGCGCTGGGGAGGTTACAAGGTGATCAGGTTGTCCCACGGGGGGCTCACCGTTTTCATCCCCATTTTAGAGATGAGGTCACTGAGGCACAGAGAAGTGACTTTTTTAATGGTATTTGTTGTGCTGACTATGTGCAGAGCATCGTTCTAAGCACCTGGGAGGTTACAAGGGGATCAGATTATCCCACAGGGGGCTAGGCCTGAGCACCGAGGGACAGACCCAACCCCGCACCCAGAAGTTGCGGGACGATGACGATGACCCCGGCACGGTGACCCGCACCGTGACCCCCATGGTGACCCACAGCCCCCACACAAACACTGCAGACACACAAACACACAAACACAAACACAGACACAAACACAGACACACAAACACAAAAAAGGCCCTGCAGACACACAAACACACGCGCTCCTTCACACCTCCAGGGCCTGCACGCCCCAGTCACCAGAAAACCTCGCAGTCCCCAAAATTGTGTCCTACACACAATCTCGCTCACCATCTCCAGTACACCCAGAGTCACATGCAAACTGTTTTGTGCACACACAAACACACATCCCTGCTTCCCCCCCCCACCAACCCCCACCGTCACAGTTTGGCACATGCACGTGTTTGGCCTGTGCCCCCCAATCCACCTCGATCTGTCCCCACGAGCCACGCTTCACACCCTCACACACGTCCACGTGGGTTCGTCCCCAAGCACAGGCGGCCGCACAGAGTTTCGCGCCCTGGCACGGTCTCAAGCGCATCGTTTCGCGCACACTGGGCCACACACGTGCCCGGTTTCTCATGCGGACAATCTAACACCCGTCGCTTTGCACGTGCTGTCGCATTCATGCGTTCATTCAGTGGTATTTATTGGGTTCTCGCTGTGTGCAAAGTGCTGTACTAAGCGCTTCGACTGTTTCGTGCTAGCCCAGGTCCCATCCTGTCGAGCCGTCCATCCATCAGTGGTATTTATCGATTGCTGACTATGAGCAGAGAGCTGGGGTGACCACTTGGGAAAGTTCAATATTCATTCATTCATTCAATCGTATTTATTGAGCGCTTACTGTGTGCAGAGCACTGTGCTAAGCACTTGGGAAGTCCAAATTGGCAGCATATAGAGACGGTCCCTACCCAACAACGGGCACGCAGTCTAGACGGGGGAGACAGACAATAAAAACAAAACATGTGGACAGGTGTCAAGTCATCAGAATGAATAGAGATAAAGCTAGATGCACACCATTAACAAAATAAATAGAATAGTAAATATGTACAAGTAAAATGGAGTAATAAATCTGTACAAACATATATACAGATCTTCTTTAAAAAAAAAGAATGGTATTTGATAAGTGCTTACTATGTGCCAGGCACTGTAAAAACAGTGCTCTGCACACAGTAAGCGCTCCATAAATAAATACGATTGAATGAATATGACAGAATTGGCCGACCTGTTCCCTGCCCATAACGAGTTTACAATATAGGGGCGTGCACACGGTTTCTCTCTCTCTCTCTCTCTCTCTCTTTCACAAACACATACACACACAAACACTTGCACAAACACACAAGCAGCGGGTCCCCGAGCACGTGGCTTTGTCAACAATCCCAGTTGGCGCAAGGAGAGCTGAGCTTCTCCCCTTCACTGGCTCCTTCCCCAAGACCCCCGGATCCTCACCCCTGACCCCTTCTTGCCCCCCTCCTCTGGCTCTCCCAGCAGGTTATTCCGGGGACCCCAGGCCCAGGCCCCCCTTTCCGCCCCCCGACAGGGTGTCTTTCAGCCAGGGGGTTCTCCCCACCACAACTCCCCGACTAAGCAACATCATTTTCCTTAGGATCTACAGAAGGCTGGGGTTGGCACCCCCCATTAGCCCCAACGGGGGTGGAGAGGGGGTTGGGTGAGGGTCCGGTTCTTCCCAGAAAGTGACCGTGGCTGAAGCGACCCCCCGGGCCCCTCACCGTGAGCAGACGACAACCCGTCCCGGGAGGTGGGAATGGTCAGGGTTTATTTCGGGGAGCGGACTTTAAATGTTGGAAGGCCAGACTGATCTCCAGAGCCCCAGGAGAGGCCCCCCTCGGCCCCCCGAGAGTCCCAGGAGAGCCTAGGAGAATCGCAGGAGAGTCCCGGGATAACACCAAAGACAGTCCAGGAGAACTCCAGAAGAGCCCTGGGAGAACTCCAGGAGAGTTCAGGGAGGAACCCCTGGAGAAACAAATAATAATAATGGTATTTGTTAAGCGTTTACTACGTGCCAAGCGCTGTTCTCCATGCTGGGGTAGATACAAGGTAACCGGGTGTCCCCATTTTTCCAGTCTTCATCCCCACTTTCCAGCTGAGGTAACTGAGACACAGAGAAGTCAAGTGGCTTGCCCAAGATCACACAGCAGACAAGTGACGGAGCCGGGATTAGAACCCACGTCCTCTGACTCCCAAGCTCCTGCGCTTGCCACTAAAAGCCACGAGGACCCCGGGAGAACCCCAGGAGAGCCCTGGGAGAACTAGACCTTTCCTTGACCCCTGAACAGCCCACTCAAGTTTTCCACCATCCTCTCGGCTGTCCACGGGACCTCATCCCACGGGCTGGGGCGATAATAATGACGGTATTTGTTGAGCGCTTACCATGTGCCAAGCACCGTTCGATGACCGGGCCCCCCCAACCCACCACGTCCGCGGCCAGCAGCCGGTCTCTCCGGGGTCACAGGCGCAGCGTCGCCGTTGCCCGGAGGCGAGAACTTGGGGGGCACTGGGGTTAGTACAGTGTTCTGCACACAGTAAGCGCTCAATAAATACGATTGATTGACTGATCCATTTTTGTATCCGGGAAAAGTGGACTCACTGCGGAGAGGGGACAGGCTGGAGCCCGAGCCTCTCGGGGGTGAGTGGGGGGAAATAATCGGAGGACCCTTCTCCCTTTAATTGGACTAATTATCCAGGCCGACTCCTTCCCTAGAGATTTGACTGTCCCCATCTCCCCCCGCGCCCACTCTTTGTAACTTCCCCTGCGCTTGGAACAGTGCTTTGCGCATGGTAAGCGCTTACTAAATGCCATCATCATTATTATTATTAAGTCACTTCACTTCTCTGGGCCTCGGTCCCCTCATCTGTAAAATGGGGATGAAGACTGTGAGCCCCCCCGTGGGACAACCTTGTAACCTCCCCAGCGCTTAGAACAGTGCTTTGCACATAGTAAGCGCTTAATAAATGCTGTCATTGTTAGTACTATTATTATTAGTCATCCCCATTTGACAGGTGAGGTCACTGAGGCCCAGAGAAGTGAAGTGACTTGTCCAAAATCACGCAGCTGATAAGTGGCGGAGTTGGGATTAGAACTCATGACCTCTGACTCTCAAGCCCCGGCTCTTGCCACTGAGCCGCGGGGCGAGGAGTTGGACACGAGGAACTTTTGCGGTGGTTTGTCGGGGAGAGAGGCCGGGGGCTCCGGGGAAGGTTGAGAAGCAGCGTGGCTTAGGAGAAAGAGCCCGGGTTTGGGAGTCAGAGGGCGTGAGTTCTAATCCCGGTTCCGCCACTTAATATTTATTTTATTTGTACGTATTTATTCTATTTATTTTTTTGTTAATATGTTTTGCTTTGTTCTCTGTCTCCCCCTTCTAGACTGTGAGCCCACTGTTGGGTAGGGACCGTCTCTATGTGTTGCCAACTTGGACTTCCCAAGCGCTTAGTCCAGTGCTCTGCACACAGTAAGCGCTCAATAAATACGATTGAATGAATGAATGAGTGAATGAACTGCGTGCTGCTGTGGCCCCCTCCAAGGGGATGGGGGAGTTCAGATGAACCAGTCAGGGGCAGGGCTTGCCTGGAATGGGGAGGAAGGGGCACAGACGGACCCTCTGTCCGAGTCCGGGAGGAAGCAGAGCGGCCTAGTGGGTAGAGGCCGGGCCTGAGGGTCAGAGAACCTGGGTTCGAATCCCAGCTCTGTCACTTGTCTGCTGTGGGACCTTGGGCAAGTCACCTAACTTCTCTGTGCCCCAAGTCTCCTTTTCTCCGTCCTACTCAGTCTGTGAACCCTATGTGGGACAAGGACTGTGTCCAATCTAATCATCTTGTATCTACCCCCACGGCTTAGAACAGTGTTTGACATATATTAAGTGCTTAATAAATACCATAAAAACAAATCGTTTCTCCCCAACCCTCTCACCTCTCATACCCCATTCCCCATCTCTTCCCGCAATCTTCCCACTGCTCACCCCCATATTCCCTTTTTTTTAAAATGGCATTTATTAAGCACTTACTATATGCAAAGCACTGTTCTAAGTGCTGGGGAAGTTACCAGTTGATCAGGTTGTCCCACGGGGGGCTCTCCATCTTAATCCCCATTTTACCGATTAGGGAACTGAGGCTCAAAGTAGTGAAGTGACTTGCCCAAAGTCACCCCGCTGACAATTGGTGGAGCCGGGATCGGAACCCACGACCTCTGACTCCAAAGCCTGTGCGCTTCTTTTTTCTTCTATTCCTTCCCATCTGATTCCCCCCGACTGCTGACCCCCAGATTTCTTCTGCCTCCTCCCCTGACCCTCCCCCTGGGGACCCCCACATTTCCTCTGTCTCCTCCGCTGGCCGTCCCACCGCTGACCCCGTATGCCCATCTCCTCTCCCACCCCCAGACCCGGGCCACTCAGCGGAGCTGGCGTTCGCCGTGGAGCCGAGCGACGGCGTGGTGGTCCCAGCCCAGCCCCTGGTTCTGGGCTGCCTGGTGGAAGGGACTCCTCCCATCAGCATCACATGGAGGAAGGACGGGACGGTGCTGACGGACCGCGAGGACGCCTTCCTGCTGGCCAACGGCTCCCTATACCTGGCCCCGTTCCGGGCGGAGCGTGGGGACGGCTCGTCTGACGAGGGCGAGTACGACTGCGTGGCTCAGAACCGCTTCGGGCTGGTGGTCAGCCGCAAGGCCAGGATCCAGGCTGCCAGTAAGTGCGCATCTCCGTCCCTGGGTCTGGGGGTGGGCCTGCCCTGCCGAGAGAACCGGAGCGGCCGGGAGGGACTGGGAAGGACCGGACCCGGGGCGGAGGGACGGAGGAGGACACGAGGCCGCTGGGAGCTCGGAGGGGACGGGCAGCACTGGACCGGGATCTGGGTACCGAGGAGAACGTGAGGCTACCGGGACCACCCGAGGGGCCAGGAGGGATCGAGCTAGGCCCATGGGGACGGAGGGGAACACGAGACTGCTGGGGGCTCGGGGACCAGGCCAGGGAATTGTCACCTCAGTTTTCATTAAAACTCGGACACTCCCGAAGCCTGATGTTTTTCCCAGTCCAGAGCTAGTTTTCCCTAAACAGCTTGGTTTCGGAGGACCTTGAGGAACCCTCCGTGGCCTTCCCTCCACATTCCAGCATGCAGTCCCAGAGCAGGGAAGCGAGGCCAGGAGAGGGGTAGGGAGGAGGGAGCTGCCATGCCAGGACTCCCAGAGAAGTTCTGGATGTCAGGGGGTCCAGCTGGCCCCTCTGCAGACGCAGGCAGGGGATCGGATGCCTTTTCGGAAGGGGCTCTTGGAGGTGCTTTGGGGCGGCAGCCCAGCCCTCACCTCTTCCCAGAGGACTGTGTTAACTTGTTGGACCCCAGGCTGCCGGGCGGGGGGCCCTGGGCTGGGAATACCATTCCAGCTCCACTGGGAAGCCCCACTACTGCAGGTCTCAATTTCCCCGTCTACATCTTCAGCTCATGTGCTTATCAATCCATGGTAGTGACCGAGTGCTTCCTGTGTGCAGAGCACTGTACTAAGTGCTTGTACAACACAGTTGGTAGACACATTCCCTGCCTGCAAGGAATAATTCTCCCTCTCCGCAAACTTAAAGTCTGGGAAGGAAAGTCCAGAACCGAGGGCGGCTCCCTGCAGGCCGGAGGGTCACTGGCCTCCCCCACATCTCCACCGAGGAAAGGAAAAGTGCAAAGCACTGTTCTAAGTGCTGGGGAGGTTACAAGGTGATCAGGTTGTCCCACGGGGGGCTCCCAGTCTTCATCCCCATTTTCCAGATGAGGTAACTGAGGCCCAGAGAAGTGATGCGACTTGCCCAAAGTCACCCAGCTGACAAGTGGCGGAGCTGGGATTTGAACCCATGACCTCTGACTCCAAAGCCCGGGCTCTTTCCACTGAGCCACGCTGCAGCACTGAATAAGACTCTGGAAACCCCTACACAGCTGCCTCCCTGCTTCCCAGCCTCCCAGCTTCCCGGCCTCCTGGCTTCACCGAGAAGCAGCGTGGCTTAGTGGATAGAGCTCGGGCCTGGGAATCCGGAGGTCGTGAGTTCTAATCCTGGCTCCGCCACTTGTCTGCTGCGTGACCTTGGGCAAGTGACTTCACTTCTCTGGGCCTCAGTTCCTTCATCTATCAAATGGGGATTGAGACTGGGGTCCCCGTGTGTGTCCAATCCGATCTGCTTGTATCCACCCCAGAGCTTAGTACAGTGCCTGGCGCTGTACAGAGAAGCAGCGTGGCTCAGTGGAAAGAGCTCGGACTTCGGAGTCAGAGGTCATGGGTTCAAATCCCAGCTCCGCCAATTGTCAGCTGGGTGACTTTGGGCAAGTTACTTCACTTCTCTGGGCCTCAGTTACCTCATCTGTAAAATGGGGGTTAAGACTGTGAGCCCTTCGTGGGACAACCTGATCACCTTGTAACCTCCCCAGCGCTTAGAACAGTGCTTTGCACATCGTAAGTGCTTGATAAATGCTCAAGCGCTTAGTACAGTGTTCTGCACACAGTAAGCACTCAATAAATATGATTGATTGATTGATTGATTGGCGCACAGTAAGCGCTTAACAAATACCACAAGTATTATTATTAGAGGAGGGGGAAGGAGGGTGCAGGGGGACCCGGGGGTGGCAGGCTCACTGGCATCTAGTTGGATCCCATCTGCAACTTGTCTGCTGTGTGAACATGGGCAAGTCACTTAAATTCTCTGTGCCTCAGTTATCTCATCTGTAAAATGGGGATGAAGACTGTGAGCCCCACGTGGGACAACCTGATTACCTTGTATCAGGGAGAAGCAGCAGAAGAAGTAGAGAAGCAGCGTGGCTTATTGGAAAAAACCCGGGCTTTGGAGTCAGAGGTCATGGGTTCAAATCCCAGCTCCGCCAATTGTCAGCTATGGGACTTTGGGCAAGTCACTTCACTTCTCTGGGCCTCAGTTCCCTCATCTGTAAAACGGGGATGAAGACTGTGAGCCCCACATGGGATAGCCTGATCACCTTGTATCCTCCCCAGAGCTTAGAACAGTGCTTTGCACATAGCAAGGGCTTAACAAACGCCATCATCATTATTATTATCATTGTATCGACCCGTGTTTAGAACAGCACTTGGCACCTAGTAAGTGCTTAACAAACACCGTAATAATGGCAAAGGTCCGGCTTCCAGCTCCCTCTCTTCCCGTCTGGGCCCTGGCTCTCAGACTTCCCAGCTGGGTGACTCCGGGGGGGCGGGGGGACGAGGGGGTCAGGGGTCGCCCAGATCCCTTCCCAGTAAGTGGCTTGGAGCGGATTTGGAAGGCGAACGGCTCCCGGTTCCCAGCCCTCGTCCTCGCTGGCGGGCCGGCCAGATGGCCCCTGGGGAGCCCCTGGCCACCGTCTTCTCCCTTTCTTGTGCTCCTCCATTGTTCCCAGGCGAGCTGGGAATGCCGGCTGCTCAAAAGCTGCTCAAAGGGAAAGGCATTTGCAGTTGGCAAATGTGGGGGGCTGGTTGCTGGGAGGCGGTGGATGGGCTGGGGACGCCGCAGTCCCACGGATCCCCCCCAGCCCGGCCCGGGGTGGGGGGACTGAGGAAGTTCTCTCAGGTGACAACGCATTTGGGTCTGCAGGGTGGGCAAGCTGAAAGACCCCTTCGGCCCAACCGCCATCACCAGGGGAATTGGGCCTGGGGATTCATGTGCAGAAACGCCGGAGGATTCGCCTGCACTGAGGTGCGCGATCCGATTTAAGCAGTCACTACCCCAAAGCGTTGGCAGCTGTGGCTTCCGAGAGCTCGGGCCCACGCGGGCATACAGGGGGGCACGGGAGCCCACCGGCCCACCTGCGCGGGATCTCCTCCTTCTGATCACCCTCAGGGCCGGGGGGCACCCGGTGGGACCCTGTGATTCACGTGTGGAAGCGGTACCGTCCTCGGAGACCCCACGGGTGCCGGTGGCCAGTAGAGTAGCACCAAGGCGGGAGATGCATCCATGGGGATTCATTCATTCAGTCGTATTTATTGAGTGCTTACTGTGTGCAGAACACTGTACCAAGCACTTGGGAAAGTACAACAGTGAACAGTGACAGTCCCTTCCCACATTGAGCTTAAAATCTAGGGGGGTGGGGACAGACATCAATACAAATAAATAAAATGACAGATATTATTAGAGATATGAGATAGAGATATGAGATAGAGATTAGGTATGAGATTAGAGGTGAGATATAGAGACATTAGAGATAGGATTAGGGAAGCAGCGTGGCTCAGTGGAAAGAGTACGGGCTTTGGAGTCAGAGATCGTGGGTTCACATGTATATATGGATATATGTTTGTACATATTTATTACTCTATTTTACTTGTACATATTCTATTTTATTTGGTTTATATGTTTTGTTTTGTTGCCTGTCTCCCCCTTCTAGACCGTGAGCCCGCTGTTGGGTAGGGACCGTCTCTATATGTTGCAAACTTGTACTTCTCAAGCGCTTAGTACAGTGCTCTGCACACAGTACACGCTCAATAAATACGATTGAATGAATGAATGAATGAGTGAATGAAATCCCAGCTCTGCCAATTGTCAGCTGTGTGACTTTGGGCAAGTCACTTCACTTCTCTGGGCCTCAGTTATCTCATCTGTAAAATGGGGATGAAGACTGTGAGCCCCCCGTGGGACAACCTGATCACCTTGTAACCTCCCCAGCGCTTAGAACAGTGCTTTGCACGTAGTAAGCACTTAATAAATGCCATTATTGTTATTATTATTATTATTAGATATGGACATAAGTGCTGTGGGGCTTGCAGGGGGTGGGGAGGAAGAGAAAAGGGAGCAAATCAGGGCGACGCAGAAGGGAGTGGGAGATGAGGAAAAGTGGGGCTTAGTCTGGGAAGACCTCCTGGAGGAGATGTGCTTTCATTAAGGCTTTGAAGTGGGGGAGAGTGGTTGTCTGTTGGATCTCAGCCCCGCAATGTGGGCAAGTATTGTGTCTGTTCATTGTTGCATTGTCCTCTCCCAAGTGCTTAGTGCAGTACTCTGCACACAGTAAGTGCTCAATAAACGCAATTGAATGAGTGAACCTGGGCCTTGACCCCTATCCCCCGCCCAGTCCCCCGGGTCTGGCCCAAGACAGGAAACAGGCAGGGGTGATTCTGGGGCATTTGGTCTTCAAATGCAAATACACATTTCCCTCTTCCCTCTGCCTTTTTTTTAATTAAAGCTATTTGTTAAGCACTTACTATGTGTAGGCTAAGTGCTGGGGTGGATACAAACCAGTCAAGTTGGACGAAGCCCGTGTCCCACATGGGGCTCACAGTCTTAACTGCCGTTTTAAAGATGAGGGAACTGAGGCACAGAGAAGTGATTTGCCCAAGTTCATACAGCAGACAAGGTTAGAACCCTGCGTCTGTTATATTGTACTCTCCCATGCACTTAGTACAGTGCTCTGAACATAATGAGTGCTTAATAAATACGATTGAGTGGCCTTTCTAACTCCTACGCCTGTGTTCTGTCTCCTGGGCCATGCTGCTTCTCATTTACTTTAATATCTGCCTCCACTACTATACTGTGAGCTTCTTGAGGGCAGGGACCTTATCTCCCAACTCTATTATCTTCTACCTAGTGTGTAGTCCAACTTGTTGCCGACTTGTACTTCCCAAGCGCTTAGTACAGTGCTCTGCACACAGTAAGCGCTCAATAAATACGATTGAATGAATGAACGAATGAATAGTACAGTGTTCTGCACTCTCCCTTTATTCTTCCCCGTTCCCAGCCCAGTGCACTTATGTACATATCAGTCATTTTATTTATCTCTTCGGTCTTTCCCCCTCCCAGCCCCAAAGCACTTCTGTACCTATTTGTAGTTTTATTTAATAATTATTATTAGTAATCCCGCCTCCGCCACTTGTCAGCTGTGTGAGTTTGGGCAAGTCACTTCACTTCTCTGGGCCTCAGTTCCCTTATCTGCAAAATGGGGATTAAGACTGTGAGCCCCGCGTGGGACAACATGATCACCTTGTATCCCCCCACCAGTGCTTAGAACAGTGCTTGGCACCTAGTAAGCGCTTAACAAATGCCATCATCATTATTATTATTATTATTACGGTATTCGTTAAGTGCTTAGTAGGTGCCAAGCACTGTTCTAAGCACTGGGGGAGATATTTGTTAAGCGCATACTAGGTGCCAAGCACTGTTCTAAGCACTGGGGGAGATACAAGGTTATCAGGTTGCCCCAGGTGGGGCTCACAGTCCCCATTTTACAGATGAGGGAACTGAGGCCCAGAGAAACTGGGCGACTGGCCCAAAGTCACACAGCTGACAAGTGGTGATTCGAACCCACGAACTCTGACTTCCAAGCTCGTGTTCTTTCCACTAAGCAGTGCTGCTTCTCTAGTTTCCCAAGTGCTTAGGCCGGTGCCCTGCACTCAGTGAGCGCTTAATAAATCATCATCATCATCAATCCTATTTAATGAGCGCTTACTGTGTGCAGAGCACTGTACAAAGCGCTTGGGAAGTACAAGTTGGCAACATATAGAGACAGACCCTACCCAATAAATGTGATTGAATGGTCTTAAGCCCCTCTGTTCAGCCCCTCCATTCCCTCCGCTTCTCCCTCTTCTCTCTGCCGTTCCTCTGTGTTTCCCTCCCTCTCTCTCCCCTTCCCTCGCCCTCTTCGCCCCCCAACATCCCCCTCCCCGGGACCCCTTTTCCCTCCCTTCCCTCCCGGCCCTCGGCCGCCTGGGTCCCCAGGCCCGGAGCGGGCCTGCGGCCTCGGCGTTGCGAGCGGTCCTTTTGTCCTCGTTCGGAGCTCCATCACGGGCCTTTGATGCTGCGCTCTGCACTTCGCGCCGCCACTGAGCTCAGTGACTGATTTTCCACAGGTCAGGGGAGAGGGACAATGAGCCAGAACACACTGGAGAGAGACAAATGAAACGGCGCGGCCGCGGAGAGGGCTAATGAAGAGCGGGGATCAATTCGGGCTCACAAAGAACGGCTTAAACCGAGGGTGCGCCGTGGAGAGGGGCGGCGGGCAACGGGGGGCGTGGGAGGGAGCGTGCGTGCCTCCGTGCTTGGAAGACAGCCGTCCAGTACGTAGGCCTGGGGGAGTGGGTGCGTGGAAGGGAGTGTGTAAGTCTTGGGGCGTGGATGGCCATTGGGAAGGGCAAGAATGGGTGCGCGGGAGAGCTTGCGTGGGCGCGCGTATGGGAGAGAAAAAGCTCACGCCTGTGCCTTCGGGAGAGAGAACCCGCGTGTGAGAGTTCGTGTGGCTCAATCAATCAATCGTATTTATTGAGCGCTTACTGTGTGCAGAGCGCTGGACTAAGCGCTTGGGAAGTCCAAGTCGGCAGCACATAGAGACGGTCCCTACCCAACAGCGGGCTCACAGCCTAGAAGGGGGAGACAGAGAACAAAACCAAACGTACTAACAAAATAAAATAAATAGAATAGATATGTACAAGTAAGATAAATAAATAGAGTAATAAATATGTACAAAAATATATACATATATACATCTACAGACGGTCCCTACCCAACAACGGGCTCACAGCCTATAAGGGGGAGACAGACAACAAAGCAAAACATATGTACAGGTGCTGTGGGGAGGGGAAGGAGGAAAGGCGGTGGGGGGGGGAGGGGAATATAGCATTTATTAAGTGTTTACTATGTGCAAAGCACTGTTCTAAGCGCTGGGGAGGTCACAAGGTGAACAGGTTGTCCCACATGGGGCTCACAGTCTTAATCCCCATTTTCCAGATGAGGGAACTGAGGCCCAGAGAAGTGAAGTGACTTGCCCTAAGTCACCCGGCTGACAAGTGGTGGCGCCGGGATCATCATCAAGCATATTTATTGAGCGCTTACTGTGTGCAGAGCACTGTACTAAGCGCTTGGGAAGTACAAGTTGGCAACATATAGAGACAGTCCCTACCCAATAGTGGGCTCACAGTCTAAAAGGTCGTGGGATCTGAACCCATGACCTCTGACTCCAAAGTTACTTCATCTGTAAAATGGGGATGAAGACTGTGAGCCCCCCGTGGGACAACCTGATCACCTTGGAACCTCCCCGGCGCTTAGAACAGTGCTTTGCACATAGTAAGTGCTTAATAAATGCCATTATTATTATTATTATTATTATGGGAGCACCCATGAGAGAGCTAATGGATGTGTGTGTGTTGGGGGGGTGGTGGTGAGAGAGCTTGTGGGGGTGAGGAGTTTGGAGACAGAGCGCTCCTGGGTGTGTTTGTGTGTGTGAAAGAGAGTTGATTCATTCATTCATTCATTCAATCGTATTTATTGAGCACTTACTGTGTGCGGAGCATTGTACTAAGCGCTTGGAAAGTACAGTTCAGCAACCAATAGAGATAATCCCGGCCCACAGTGGGCTCACAGTCTAGAAGCGGGGAGACAGACATCTTTCTAACTCCCAGGCTCGAACCCTTTCCACTAGGCCACGCTGCTTCTGGAGCAGCGGCTGCATGCAGGACACTGTACTAAGCGCTTGGATTCGGACCGCTTTCTGTAGACAACAGCCCCGCTCTCAGGGAGCTCACGAGCCGATCGCGTCACCGCTCACGACTGTTTCTGGAAGGAGAGTGAGCTCGCTGTGGGCAGGAAATGTAGATTGTACTCTCCCAAGCGCTCAGTACAGTTCTCTGCACACAGTAAGCACTCAGTAAATACCACTGGTTGATTGAGAGCCGGAGCCGGAACAGTTCGGAGTAAGGACCGTCGGCTTCTCCGGGCCCGGGACTGGGATCTCTGAATTGTGTGTGTGTGTGTGTTTTGTATGGGTGTGTGTGAAAGAGAGCGCTCTTATGAGAGAGAACTCATTCATTCAGTCGTACTTATTGAGCGCTTACTGTGTGCAGAGCACTGGACTAAGCGCTTGGGAAGTCCAAGTCGGCGACCTGTAGAGACGATCCCGGCCCAACAACGGGCTCACAGTCTAGAAGGGGGAGCCAGACAACAAAACAAAACATGGAGATGTCAAAATGGTCAGAACAAATAGAATTATAGCTATATGCACATCGTTAAGAAAATAAATAGAATAGTAAATATGTACGAGTAAAATAAATAGAGTAATAAATCTGTACAAATATATACAAGTGCTGTGGGGAGGGGAAGGAGGTGGGCTGGGGGGATTGGGGAGGAGGAGAGGAAAAAGGGGGCTCAGGGTGGGAAGGCTTCCTGGAGGAGGTAAGCTCTCAGGAGGACTTTGAAGGGAGGAAGAGAGCTAGCTTGTGTGGGTGTGTATTTGAGTGAGAGCTCGTGTGAGAGAGAGTTCATTCATTCATTCAATCGTATTTATTGAGTGCTTACAGTGTGCAGAGCACTGTACTAAGCCCTTGGGAAGTCCAAGTTGGCAACATATAGAGACAGTCCCTGCCCAACAGTGGGCTCACAGTCTAAAAGAGGGAGACAGAGAACAAAACAAAGCATATTAACAGAATAAAATAAATAGAATAAACATGTACCAGTAAAATAAATAAATAAATAATAATAATGATAATGGCATTTGTTAAGCACTTACAATGTGCAGAGCACTGTTCTAAGTGCTGGGGGGTTACAGGGTGATCAAGTTGTCCCACGTGGGGCTCACAGTCTTAATCCCCATTTTACAGACGAGGTAACTGAGGCTCAGAGAAGTTAAGCGACTTGCCCCAGGTCACACAGCAGACAGGCCGGGGAGTTGGGATTCAAACCCATGACCTCTGACTCCAAAGCCCGGGCTCTTTCCACTGAGCCACGCTGCTCCTCTTAGAGTAATAGTAAACAGAGTAAATAGAGTAATAAATACATACAAACATATATACATATATGGTCCATGGTAAACATTTAACAAATACCATAATTATAATAATAATAACGGCGTTTATTAAGCACTTACTATGTGCAAAGCACTATTAATAATTATCAATATTATTACACAGTAAGCGCTCAATAAACACGATCGAACGAATGAGTGAATCTCATCCAGCGCTTAGAACAGTGCTTTGCACAGAGTAAGCGCTTAACAAATGCCAATTATTATTATTATTATTATTATTATTATTATTATTATTATTACCCTAAACCCTCCCCTCCGCCCGCTCCTCCCGGGTTCCTCCCCATCCTCCTCCAGCCCCATCTCATCCCACTCTTTCCCAAACCCCTCTGCCCCCCCTTCCTCATCTCCCACCCCCAATGGTGCTGCTGATCATCTCATCAGTCACAATTAGTCTGTTATTGTTCGAACATCAAAACAGGGGGGAGTCGGGGGCCACTGTTGGGGAAAGCGCGGGCTATAGGATAGGGAAGTTTTGGGGGCTGCCGCCTGCCCCCATGGGCATATTTATTTATTTATTCTATTTATTTTATTTTGTTAATATGTTTTGTTCTCTGTCTCCCCCTTCTAGACTGTGAGCCTAGATGTATGTATATATTATATTATATACATATACTATATGTATATATGTTTGTAATTATTTGTTACTCTATTTATTATTATCATTATTATTTATTTATTATTTATTTGTTTATTTTACTTGTACATATCTATTCTATTTATTTTATTTTGTTAGTATGTTTGGTTTTGTTCTCTGTCTCCCCCTTCTAGACTGTGAGCCTAGATGTATGTATATATTATATTATATGCATATATTATATGTATATATGTTTGTACATATTTGTTACTCTATTTATTATTATTATTATTATTATTATTTATTTAACTTGTACATATCTATTCTATTTTATTTTGTTAGTATGTTTGGTTTTGTTCTCTGTCTCCCCCTTTTAGACTGTGAGCCCACTGTTGGGTAGGGGCTGTCTCTAGATGTTGCCGACTTGGACTTCCCAAGCGCTTAGTACAGTGCTCTGCACATAGTAAGCGCTCAATAAATACGATTGATGGTGATGGGTGGCGGACCAGAGAGGGAGGGGGCACTGATTGCCCTCGCCCACCCGGTCCTCTGCAGCTCCAGCTGCTCGGCGGGGGCTCCTCTGACCCCCCATCCCACCCACACCCACCCCTCACCATCAGGGGTGACTGTTTCGGGGCCGGGAGGCATCTGAGCATCGTCACCCCCGTGTCCCGATGCTTCCCCGAACAAGGCTGGGTGGGTAGAAGCTCTGGACTGAGCCCACGTCAGTACCAGAACTGGGGGTCTCGGAGAACCCAAATCAGTTGCCGGGGGCAGCGGATCTCGGACTCAGAACACGGATAAAAAGAGTTATTGTCAGAACACGGATAAAAAGAATTATTATGCCATTTGATAAGTCCCTCTCCCCCGCCCTACCTCTCTTCGCCTCCCCGCAGCACCTGTATATGTGTTTGTACAGATTTATTACTCTATTTTACCCATACGCATTTACTATTCTATTTATTTTAAGAATAATAATGATGATGGCCTTTATGAAGCGCTTACTATGTGCAAAGCACTGTTCTAAGCGCTGGGGAGGTTACAAGGTGATCAGGTTGTCCCACGGGGGGCTCACGGACTTAATCCCCATTTTCCAGACGAGGGAACTGAGGCCCAGAAAAGTGAAGTGACTTGCCCCAAGTCACCCAGCTGACAAGGGGCGGAGCCGGGATTTGAACCCATGACCTCTGACTGCAAAGCCCGGGCTCTTTCCACTGAGCCACGCTGCTTCTCTTTTTTCACCCCTCCATCAGTCCCACAGCAATTATGTACATATCTATAATTCATTTTAACATCTGTATTCCCTGCCAGACTATAAGCTCCTGGTGATCAAAGAACGGGTCTACCAACTCTGTTGTACCTTCCCAAGTACTTAGTACAGAGCTCTGCACTCAAGAAGCGCTCAATAAATATGAATGATTATCAATTAAGGGCTGAAGTGATGCAAAAGATTCAAATCAAACCCGGTTCCTGTCCCACAAAGGGACCGTCTGATCTGCTTATCTTGTGATGATAATAATAATAATTGTGGTGTTTGAGTGCTTACTCTGTGCCAGACACTGTACTAAGCGCTGGGGTGGGTACAAGCAAATCAGGCTGGGTATAGTCCCAGTCCCACGTGGGGCTCACAGCCTCAATCCCCATTTTACAGATGAGGGAACTGAGTCCCAGAAAAGCGAAGTGAGTTGCCTAAGGTCACACAGCAGACAAGTGGGGCAAGCAGCGTGGCTCAGTGGAAAAAGCATGGGCTTTGGAGTCAGAGGTCATGGATTCAAATCCCGGCTCCACCACTTGTCAGCTGTGTGACTTTGGGCAAGTCCCTTCACATCTCTCGGCCTCAGTTACCTCATCTGTAAAATGGAGATTAAGACTGTGAGCCCTCCGTGGGACAACCTGATCACCTTGTAACCTCCCCAGCGCTTAGAACAGTGCTTTGCACATAGTAAGTGCTTAATAAATGCCATTAAAACAGAAAAAAAGTGGCGGAGCTGGGATTAGAACCTATGACCTTCTGACTCCACTACTCCAAGTTACTTTGTATCTACCCTAAGGCTCATTCATTCATTCAGTTGTATTTATTGAGCGCTTACTGTGTGCAGAGCATACAATGCAACAATAAAGAGTGACATTCCCTGCCCACAGTGAGTCTATAGTCCAGGGGTGGGGACAGGGGGGAGTCAGACAGCTCAGCCCAGCGCTTGGCGCAATACAAATATGACAATACGATAATAATAGTTATAATATTAATTTATTATTGAATGTCCAGGGCTTCTCCTTTCTCCGGTTTTCAGCCCCAATCGTGGCACCCCCGCAACCCGCCAGACCCCTTCAAGCTCAGAGCTTCCCTCCCTTTTAGACTGTGAGCCCACCGTTGGGTAGGGACTGTCTCTATAAGTTGCCAACTTGTACTTCCCAAGCGCTTAGTACAGTGCTCTGCACAAAGTAAGCGCTCAATAAATACGATTGATTGATTGATTGATTGATTGATTGGGGGGTGAGGGCGAGGGATGGTCTGCCCTTGTAAGATGACGGTGGCACAGAAGCATCGTGGCTCAGTGGAAAGAGCACGGGCTTTGGAGTCAGAGGTCATGAGTTCGAGTCCCGGCTCCACCACATGTCTGCTGTGTGACCTTGGGCAAGTCACTTAACTTCTCTGAGCCTCAGTTACCTCATCTGTAAAATGGGGATTGACTGTGAGCCCCACGTGGGACAACCTGATCATCTCGTATCCCCTCCAGCGCTTAGAACAGTGCTTTGCACATAGTAAGCGCTTAACAAATGCCATCATCATCTCCTTTCCCTGCCCCCAGCAAATAAATTCCGCTTCAGCCCAGATGCAGGCAGACCCTGCTTCCCTGCACAAACAGACGTGAGGGACACGGTCAGAAATTCCATCCTTGCTTTCCCGGAGGCGCCAAGGGGGATTCCTGAGTAATGGGGGTCAGGAGAGGTCGTCTCCCCCAACAACAGGGTGCTGATAGACACCCGGCCTGCGGGTCAGAGGTCAGAGGGCCGGATTGAGCCCAAGGGGTTGGGGGGGGCGGCAGGGATGACTCTATTAATTCATCCAGTCATTCAATTAATTCAGTCATATTTATTTGTACGTTTGTACGTATTTATTACTCTTACTTGTACATATCTACTCTATTTATTTTATTTTGTTAATACGTTTTGTTTCGTTCTCCGTCTCCCCCTTCTAGACTGTGAGCCTGCCGTTGGGTAGGGACCGTCTCTATATGTTGCCAACTTGGACTTCCCAAGCGCTTAGTACAGTGCTCTGCACGCAGTAAGCACTCAATAAATACGATTGAATGAATGAATAAATATACCTGTATATATGTTTGTACTTATTACTCTATTTTATTTTGTACATATTTATTCATTTTATTTTGTTAATATGTTTTGTTTCGTTCTCCGTCTCCCCCTTCTAGACTGTGAGCCCGCTGTTGGGTAGGGACCGTCTCTATATGTTGCCAACTTGGACTTCCCAAGCGCTTAGTACAGTGCTCTGCACGCAGTAAGCGCTCAATAAATACGATTGAATGAATGAATAAATATACCTGTATATATGTTTGTACTTATTTATTACTCTATTTTATTTGTACATATTTATTCTATTTATTTTATTTTGTTAATATGTTTTGTTTTGTGCTCCGTCTCCCCCTTCTAGACTGTGAGCCCACTGTTGGGTAGGGACCGTCTCTTTATGTTGCCAACTTGGACTTCCCTAGCGCTTAGTCCAGCGCTCTGCCCACAGTAAGCGCTCAATAAATACGATTCATTCATTCAACCGTATTTGTTGAGCGCTTCCTGTGGGCAGAGCACTGGACTAAGCGCTTGGGAAGTATGAGTTGGCAGCATATAGAGACAGTCCCTACCCAACAGTGGGCTCACAGTCTAAAAGGGGGAGACAGGGAACAAAACCAAACATACTAACAAAATAAAATAAATAGAATAGATAGGTACAAGTCAAATAAATAAATAAATGAATAAATGAATGCGTCTGGAGTGGAACTTGGCCTCTTTAGTGAGGGGAGAAGCCTCTATCCTCCCCCTTCCCCCCAACCTCAGGATTGCCTGTCTTCTCTCCATCAGACCCCGACTTTCATCAGGCCTGGCTTTTCTTTTTCCTTTGAGGCCCGGGGTCAAAGGGCAGCGGGGGAGGAAGGGAAGGCTTGACAAAGCAGTGACCTCTGAAGGGGCCTGGGAGCAGATGGCTCCTTCCCTTCCCCTTTCCCTTTCCCTTGGAAATTCCCATTTTCCCTCCCCCAACTGAATGTCTGAGCTCCCCGGCCTGAATCAGCAGTCAGTCACAGCTCCCCACCACCCCTCCTCCCCAGCCCTGCAGGCTGGCATTGAAATCCATCAATCTCGGGCATTTATCCGACGCTTACTATGTGCGGAGCGCTGGACTGAGCGCTTGGCAGAAGACAGTAATAAGCGTGGTGTTTGTAATAATAATAATAATGATGATGGTATTTGTTAAGCGCTTACTATGTGCAAAGCACCGCTCTAAGCGCTGGGGGGTGGATACAAGGTGATGAGGTTGTCCCACGTGGGACTCACATATATATATATATATATATATATATATATATATATATATATATATATGAGTGTACATATATGTGCTTGTACATATTTATTACCTTATTTATTTATTTATTTTACTTGTACATATCTATTCTATTTATTTTATTTTATTTTATGTATTTTAAATACATATGTGTTTGTACATATTTATTACCCTATTTATTTATTTATTTATTTTACTTGTACATATCTATTCTATTTATTTTATTTTATTTTATGTATTTTAAATACAAATGTGTTTGTACATATTTATTACCCTATTTATTTATTTATTTATTTTACGTGTACCTATCTATTCTATTTATTTTATTTTGTTAATATGTTGGGTTTTGTTCTCTGTCTCCTCCTTCTAGACTGTGAGTCCACTTTCGGGTAGGGACTGTCTCTATATGTTGCCAACTTGGACTTCCCAAGTGCTTAGTACAGTGCTCTGCACACAGTAAGCGCTCAATAAATACGATTGATTGATTGATTAATCCCCATTTTACAGATGAGGTAACTGAGGGAATAATAATAATAATGATGGTATTTGTTAAGCGCTTACTATGTGCCGAGCACTGTTCTAAGCGCTGCGGGGGGGATACAAGGTGATGAGGTTGTTCCACGTGGGACTCACAGTCTTAATTCCCATTTTACAGATGAGGGAACTGAGGCTCAGAGAAGTGAAGTGATTTGCCCAAGGTCACACAGCAGACATGTGGCGGAGCCGGGACTCGAACCCATGACTCCAAAGCACATGCTCTTTCCACTGAGCCACGCTGCTTATTATGTGTCAGGCACTTTACTAGGTGCTGGGGTGGATATAGGCAAACTGGGTTGGACACATTCGTTCATTCATTCAATCGTATTTATTGAGTGCTTATTGTGTGCAGAGCACTGTACTAAGCACTTAGGAAGTACAAGCTGGCAACATATAGAGACCGTCCCTACCTAACAACGGGCTCACAGTCTAGAAGGGGGAGACAGACAACAAAACAGATACATACATAATCATCTTTCTTCGATCCATATGACACAATATAATCAGCATGTTTCTCCAGAAACAGCGTACTCGGAGCATCAGATTTGATTATTACATCCTTCTGCGGCGTCCCCTTTCAATAAACCAAAAATTCTGTTCAAACAAATCCTTTGGATTATTACATCCTTCTGTTGCGTCCCCTTTCAATAAACCAAAAATTCTGTTCAAACAAATTTTGCATATCACGGAAGACTTACACTCCTGATCAAAACCCCCATGGCATCAATATTCTTAATAAGAAGAAGAAGAACTGAAGATTCAGGCAGCGAGTTTTCTCCTCCCTGTCCCACATAGGGCTCACAGTCTTCAATCCCCATTTTACAATTTACATTTACAATCCTCGTTTAGAACAGTGCTCAGCGCTTAGAACAGTGCTTTGCATGTACTAAGCGCTTAATAAATGCCATTATTATTATTATTTTACAGATTTAGAACAGTGCTCAACGCTTAGAACAGTGCTTTGCACATAGCAAGCGCTTAATAAATGCCATTATTATTATTATTAGATGAGGTAAATGAGCCCCAGAGAAGTGAGGTGACTTGCCCAAGGTCACACAGCAGACAAGCCGGGATTAGTACAACGGACTTTGTGGACGCAATCAATGGGGGACTCTGCCCTGGGGAAAAATTATATCGGTAGTTTATTTATTTCTGTTAATGCCTGTCTCCCCCGCTCAAGACTGTAAGCTCACTGTGGGCAGGGAATATGTCTGCTTATTGTTATATCGTACTCTCCCAAGTGCTTAGTCCAATGCTCTGCACGCAGAAAGCGCTCAGTAAGTACCATCGATTGATTGATTAATCTTGTTGTGGGCAGGGAACATGTCTTCCAATTCTGCAGTATAGTAATAATAATAATAATGATGGCGTTTATTGAGCACTTACTATGTGCCAAGCACTGTTCTAAGCACTGGGGAGGTTACAATAATAATAATAATGATGGCATTTATTAAGCGCTTACTATGTGCCAAGCACTGTCTAAGCACTGGGGAGGTTACAGTAATAATAATAATAATAATAATAATAATGGCATTTATTAAGCGCTTACTATATGCCAAGCACTGTTCTAAGCACTGGGGAGGTTACAATAATAATAATAATGATGGCATTTATTAAGCGCTTACTATGTGCCAAGCACTGTCTAAGCACTGGGGAGGTTACAGTAATAATAATAATGATAATGATGATGGCATTTATTAAGCGCTTACTATGTGCCAAGCACTGTCTAAGCACTGGGGAGGTTACAGTAATAATAATAATAATGATGATGATGGCATTTATTAAACGCTTACTATGTGCCAAGCACTGTTCTAAGCACTGGGGAGGTTACAATAATAATAATAATGATGGCATTTATTAAGCGCTTACTATGTGCCAAGCACTGTCTAAGCACTGGGGAGGTTACAGTAATAATAATAATGATAATGATGATGGCATTTATTAAGCGCTTACTATGTGCCAAGCACTGTTCTAAGCACTGGGGAGGTTACAATAATAATAATAATGATGGCATTTATTAAGCGCTTACTATGTGCCAAGCACTGTCTAAGCACTGGGGAGGTTACAGTAATAATAATAATGATAATGATGATGGCATTTATTAAGCGCTTACTATGTGCCAAGCACTGTTCTAAGTGCTGGGGAGGTTGCAATAATAATATTATTATTATTGCACACAGTAAGCGCTCAATAAATACGACTGATGGATTAATAAATGCCATTATGGGGGGGTGAAAGGGGGCTCCAGTCTGCATGCAAAGACACACACATATTTCTAGTCACAGCTCTGGGTTGGGTGTGGGGGGAAGGGTCTTCTGATCTATGGGAAATTGCCATTCAATTCAAGTGGTGTGAGGGTTTTTGTTCCTGCTGTTATTCTTTGTCACACACTCTAACCTCCTCGATTTCATTCAGGGACTGTTGGGGAAAGATATAAAAATAATGTGCGTTTGTGTGCGTGGGCCAGTGGTGGTGGTGAACTATAAAAAAAACCTCCCAAAGCCTTAGAGAAGCCGGCTTCTTCCCAGCCAGAGAGTCTGGCTTTGTGGGAATGGGACAACTACATCCTTAGCAGCAACAACGACAATAATAATGATTGTTAAGCACGTACTACAGGCCAAACATTGTACTAAGCGCCGGGATAGATACCAAGATCATCAGGTCCCCCATCATCATCATCATCAATCGTATTTATTGAGCGCTTACTGTGTGCAGAGCACTGTACTAAGCGCTTGGGAAGTCCAAGTTGGCAACATCTAGAGACAGTCCCTACCCAACAGTGGGCTCACAGTCTAAAAGGGGGAGACAGAGAACAAAACCAAACATAGTAACAAAATAAAATAAATAGAATAGATATGTACAAGTAAAAAAAATAAATAGAGTAATAAATATGTACAAACATATATACATATATATGGGAGCCCATGGGGCCTCACAGTCTCAGAAGGAGGAAGAATGGGGATTGGAGCAGGATAGATTAGTGGAATCCAGCGCTTAGAACAGTGCTTTGCGCATAGTAAGCGCTTAATAAATGCCATTATTATTATTATTATTATAAAGCCTGGGCCTGGGAGACAGAGGACCTGGGTTCTAATCCCAGTTCCGCCCCTTGTCTGTGTGTGACCTTGGGCAAATCACTTAACGCCTCCGTGCCTCAGTTACCTCATCTGTAGATGTGAGCCCACTATTGGGTAGGGACCGTCTCTATATGTTGCCAACTTTTACTTCCCAAGCGCTTAGTCCAGTGCTCTGCACACAGTAAGCCTGTATATATGTATATATGTTTGTACATATTTATTACTCTATTTATTTATTTTGCTTGTACATATCTATTCTATTTATTTTGTTAGTATGTTTGGTTTTGTTCTCTGTCTCCCCCTTTTAGACTGTGAGCCCACTGTTGGGTAGGGACTGTCTCTATATGTTGCCAATTTGTACTTCCCAAGTGCTTAGTACAGTGCTCCACACATAGTAAGCGCTCAATAAATACGATTGATGATGATGATGAAGTAAGCGCTCAATAAATACGATTGATGATGATCTGTAAAAAAGAGGATTCATTCAGTCATTCATTCAATCGCATTTATTGAGCGCTTACTGTGTGCAGAGCAGATTCGATACCTGTTCTTCCCCCTATTTAGACTGTGAGTCCTGGGTGGGACGGGGACTGTGTCTGACCTGATTATCTTGTATCTTCCTCAGGGCTTAGTATGGTGCTTGACATAACACGCTGGAGAAACAGCGTGGCTCAGTGGAAAGAGCCCGGGCTTTGGAGTCAGAGATCATAGGTTCGAATCCTGGCTCCGCCACCTGTCCGCTGGGTGACCTTGGGTAAGTCACTTAACTTCTCTGAGCCTCCGTTACCTCATCTGTAAAATGGGGATTAAGACCGTGAGCCCCACATGGGACAACCTCGTTACCGTGTTTCCCCTCCCCAGCGCTTAGAACAGTGCTTTGCACATAGTAAGCGCTTAACAAATGCCATTATTATTATTATAACAACAATAACAATGATGGTATTTGTTAAGCGCTTACTATGTGCCAAGCACTGTTCTCGTGGCTCAGTGGAAAGAGCCCGGGCTTTGGAGTCAGAGATCATGGGTTCAAATCTCAGCTGTGTGACTTTGGGCAAGTCACTTCACTTCTCTGTGCCTCAGTTACCTCATCTGTGAAATGGGGATCAAAACTGTGAGCCCCCTGTGGGACAACTTGATCACCTTGTAACCTCCCCCAGCGCTTAGAACAGTGCTTTGCACATAGCGTTTAACAGATGCCATCATCATCATCACTGGGGTAGATACAAGGTGATCAGGTTGTCCCATGTGGGGCTCACAGTCTTCATCCCCATTTTTCAGATGAGGTAACTGAGGCAAAGAGAAGGGAAGCGACCTGCCCAAAGTCACACAGCAGACAAGTGGCAGAGCTGGGGTTAGAACCCACGACCTCTGACTCCCAAGCCCGAACTCTTCCCCACTAAGCCACGCTGCTTCTCTAGTAAGCGCTTAGCAAGCACCGCGATTATTGTTATTGTTAATAATTCCCATTTTGCGGATGAGGAAACTGAGGCACGGAGAAATGAAGTGACTTGTCTGCAGCAGAGAAGGGGAAGAGGCGGGATTAGGAAGCGGGTCTCCTTACTGCCAGGCCCATGTTCTTCCCACTAGGCCGTGTTACTTCCCTAACCGCACGGGGTGGGAACGACTATCACCCCCCGAGACGCACTGGGCCGATCCGCGTCCAGGGATGGGATGAAGAGAGGGCCACAGTCCTTTTTTTCTGCCCGGAGGAGCAGCAGACTGTGTTTGTTCATATTTATTACCCTATTTATTTATTTATTTTACTTGTACATATCTATTCTATTCATTTTATTTTGTTAGTACGTTTGGTTTTGTTCTCTGTCTCCCCCTTTTAGACTGTGGGGTAGGGACTGTCTCTATATGTTGCCAACTTGGACTTCCCGAGCGCTTAGTATAGTGCTCTGCACACAGTAAGCGCTCAATAAATACGATTGATGGATTGATTTCTTCCCTCCAAATCCCCAGTGAGCCCCTCAGATGTTTTCCGCCGAGCCCGAGGAAACACACGTAGTTGCGGAGAGGAGCTCGGATTCATGTGAAAGCAATTTCTTTAATAACGGCTTCGCTCTTCCGCACCGTCTGGTCCTCCGGGGAGTCGAGCGAACGGATCCGTTGCTTTAAGCAGAACCAGGGTGCAGTGGAGGGGTACAGCTGGTGGTGCGGTGTCTCTCTTAATAGCTTGGGGGGTGAGAGGAGGGGAGCGGGGGGCAAATTTACTTGGCGGGGAATGCTCTGAACGCGTTCTGCGTTCCGGAGAAAGCGTCCGAAGTGGTGGGATGCGGTGTTGGGAGTTTCCAGTGGCTGGTAGCTCAGGGCCCTGGTTTTCCAATAAATTAGAAAGCATTTGTGGATGAAGTGACCCATTAGGGGGGTAATAGCACTACCCTATCAGGCCTGCTGATCGGCATTAGTTATGCACTATCAAGCTCATGCCCAAGCCCTGGAGGAATTTAATTAAATTGGAACCAGCAGCGGAGAGAGAGAGATTGTGAGCGTGTGTCTGTATTCATTCAATCGTATTTTTTTTTTGGCACTTATTAAGCGCTTACTAGGCGCAAAGCACTGTTCTAAGCGCTGGGGAGATCACAAGGTGATCAGGTTGCCCCACGGGGGGCTCGCAGTCTTCATCCCCATTTTACAGATGAGGGAACTGAGGCCCAGAGAAGGTAGGTGACTCGCCCAAGGTCACACAGCTGGCAACTGGTGGAGCCGGGATTTGAACCCATGACCTCTGACTCCAAAGCCCGGGCTCTTTCCACTGACCCACACTGCCTCTTCTTCTTTATTGAGCGCTCACTGTGTGCAGAGCACTGTACTAAGCACTTATGTGTATGTATGTGTTTGTTGGTGTCCATTCATGACGTCTCTTACAGAGTTGGTACTAAACGTGAATACTGTTTAATCCAGCACAGGACACAGGATGCCACTGTCATCATCAGTGTTATTTATTGAGTGCTTACCACGTGCATAGCACTGTATTAAACGCTTGGGAGAGGACAATGCATGTACCATAAAAAAGATGAGTATAAATATTATAAATTATTTATATTCACGTCCACCACCCTCTCTGTACTGTAAGCTTGTGTAAGCAGGAATGTGCCTGCTGTTTGTTGTGCGGTAGTCTGTAGACATAGTACAACAGAGTTGGTGATAATAATGATAATTTTGATACTTGTTAAGCACTTACTATGTGCCAAGCACTGTTCTAAGCACCAAGTTAGGTAGAAGTTATATCGGGTTGGGCGAGAGAAGCAGCATGGCCTAGTGGGTAGAGCCTGGGCCTGGATTCTAATCCTGACTCCTCCACTTGCCTGCTGTGTGACCACGGGCAGGTCACTTCACATCTCTGGGCCTCAGTTACCTCATCTGTAAATTGGGGATTAAGACTGTGAGCCCACGTGGTACAGGGACTAGAAGAAGTGTGGCTCAGTGGAAAGAGTATGGGAGTCAGAGGTCCTGGGTTCAATTCCGACCCCGCCGCTTGTCTGCTGTATGATTTTGGGCAAGTCACTTAACTTCTCTGTGCCTCACTTAACTCATCTACAAAATGGGAATTAATCAATCAATCAATTAATCAATCGTATTTATTGAGCGCTTACTGTGTGCAGAGCACTGTACTAAGCGCTTGAGAAGTACAAGTTGGCAACATATAGAGACAGTCCCTACCCAACAGTGGGCTCACAGTCTAAAGTTAAGACTCTAAACCCCACGTGGGACAACCTAATCACCCTGTATCCCCCCCAGCGCTTAGAACAGCGTTGTGCACATAGTAAGTGCTTAACTAATACCATTATTATTATTATTATTATTTGCTTGTATCCACCCCAGTGCTTAGTACAGTACCCGGCACATAGTAAGCACTTAACAAATACCATAATTATTATTACATTTTCCCTGCCCACAACGGGCTTACTGTCTAGAGGGGGGGAAGGACATTAATATGAATAAATAATTTATAATATATACTATATATATCTATATATACTATCTTTTTATGGTACTTGGTAAACACTATACGCTGAGCTAAATTCAAGGTGGGATACAATCCTTATCCCACAAGGAGCTCACAGTCTCGGGGAAAAGAGAGAAGAGAGCATTGAATCCCTATTTTACCAATGAGGGACCTGAGGCCCAGAGAAGAGAAGTGACTTACCCAAGGTCACACAGAAGACAAGTAGCAGAGTCAGGATCGGAACCCAGATCCTCTGACTCCTAGACCCGGGCTTCCTTTCTATAGTCCACCTATCAATCAATCGTATTTATTGAGCACTGTACTAAGCGCTTGGGAGAGTACTAGAACAGTAAAACAGACACATTCCCTTCCCACAATGAGCTTACCACTCAGCGCTTTCCAGAGTGCTTTGCACCCAATAAATACTCAGGAAATTCTGTTAATACTTTTGAAGTTGGAGCAGAGGTGGGCAGCGGGAAGCATCTGGAGCTGAGACCCCCGAGGAGGAAATAATGTGGAGTCCTGGTTTCTGACTGAATTCTCTGAACCCCCTTTCCCCACAACCTGGAGAAAAACCACCAGGAAACCATAACCTGGCTTGGCAGCTGCTTAACTCACCCTCCTTCAAATAGAAATAAATAAAGCCGAGCTAATAAAGGAAAGAGTTTATGAGCTTTTTATAGATTTTACTGGCGAAATCAAGGCCTGCGTAACCCGACTCGATTTCTTAATATTTATGGGGACCTCTTAAAATCCCCAGATCTGAAGCTGGGAGAGCTGGGAGCCGGGGCGGAAGATTTATATTGGGGATTGCTGTGAGGTCACTTGGTGTGAACCTTTACAAATTCAATTATGTTCCTTCATCAAAGGAGGAGGTGGAAAGTTTTCTGTCTAATTGTTCTGGCATGCAAATGAGTTTCCGCAGGGAAGACTTGGAAGGGGCTGCTTATCCCAGCTTGGGGTGGAAGCCTGGTCTAGTTGAAAGAGTCCAGGCCCTGGAGTCAGGGGACCTTGGTCCTAATCCTGTCTCCAATCACTTGCCTGCTATGAACAAGTCACTTCACTTCTCTGTGCCTCAGTTTCCTCACCTGCAAATGGGAAATGAATAGCTGTTAATAATAATAATAATGATGGCATTTATTAAGCGCTTACTATGTGCAAAGCACTGTTCTAAGTGCTGGGGAGGTCACAAGGTGATCAGGTTGTCCCACGGGGGGCTCACACTCTTCATCCCCATTTTGACAGATGAGGGAACTGAGGCACAGAGAAGTCAAGTGACTTGCCCAAAGTCACACAGCTAAGTAGCAGAGCCGGGATTTGAACCTATGATCTCTGACTCCAAAGCCCGTGCTCTTTTCCACTGAGCTGCATCTTCCTACTTAGACTGTGAGCCCTGTAAGGGACAGAGACCGTGTCTGACCTGATTATCTGGTATTTTCCCTGGCCCTTCGGTGCATTTCGTTCATTCAATCGTATTTATTGAGCGCTTACTGTGTGCAGAGCACTGGACTAAGCGCTTGGGAAGGACAAGCTGGCAACACAGAGAAACGGCCCCTACCCAACAGCGGGCTCACAGTCTAGAAGGGGGAAGAGAGACAACAAAACAAAACATATTAACAAAATAAAATAAGTAGAATAAATATGTACAAGTAAAATAAATAGAGTAATAACATGGCACATACAGTGCTAAGTGCTTAGTACAGTGCTCTGCACACAGCAAGCGCTCAATAAATATGATTGAATGAACATAATAAACGCTTAACGAATACCAGCGTGGCTCAGTGGAAAGAACCCGGGCTCGGAGTCAGAGATCGTGGGTTCTAAAACCGGCCCTGCCACCTGTCAGCTGGGTGACTTTGGGCAAGTCACTTCACTTCTCTGTGCCTCAGTTCCCTCATCTGGAAAATGGGGATGAAGACTGTGAGCCCCACCTGGGACAACCTGATCACCTTGTATCTCCCCCAGCACTTAGAACAGGGCTTGGCACATAGTAAGTGCTTAAAAAATGCCACCATCATTATTATTATTACAGTACAGTAATAAAGAGGGACAATCCCTGTCCACAACGAGTGTCCCCCCTCCCCTAATCCTATGACCTCTGACTGTAGGGGACTCTGGGGGCCATCCCCTCCAGAATCCAAATCCAGGGATTGGGATTGCGGTTCCAGCCAGCCCCGCTGAGCTTCCTCAGGGGATTCCAGAAGATCCCAGAGCTGGGAATTGAGCAGCCCCCCTCCCTCTGTTTCCTCCTCCTCCTCCCCCCAGCTCCAGCTGGGAAGGTCTTTGTTCACAGCCTCGTTTTACTCATCACCAGCAAACCATGAAATTAGAGTGGCACTGCTAATAGTTTTCTTAACAACTTAATATCTACTTGGGGGACAGGGTTGTTTGTGGGTTCATTAGCGAGGGCTCCTTGTTTTTACTTTCACTGAGGTGGGGGTGGGCCTTCCTCTGATACAGCAGGACTTCTGTGGGTGGAAAAGGGGCGAGGGGCTGGGGAGGGCTGGGGGTGAAGGGTAAGGGACTGGGGTAAGGTTCAGTAAATACTCCAATAATAATAATAATAGCATTTATTAAGTGGGGTAAGGTTCAGTAAATACTCCAATAATAATAATAATAATAGCATTTATTAAGTGGGGTAAGGTTCAGTAAATACTCCAATAATAATAATAATAATAGCATTTATTAAGTGGGGTAAGGTTCAGTAAATACTCCAATAATAATAATAATAATAATAGCATTTATTAAGTGGGGTAAGGTTCAGTAAATACTCCAATAATAATAATAATAATAGCATTTATTAAGCGCTTACTATGTGCAAAGCAATCAATCAATCATATTTATTGAGCACTTACTGTGTGCAGAGCACTGTAGTAAGCCCTTGGGAAGTCCAAGTTGGCAACATCTAGAGACGGTCCCTACCCAACAGTGGGCTCACAGTCTAGAAGGGGGAGACAGAGAACAAAACAAAACATATGAACGAAATAAAATAAATAGAATAGATACGTACAAGTAAAATAAATAAATAAAAAGAGTAATAAATACGTACAAACATATATACATATATACAGGTGCTGTTCTAAGCACTGGGGAGGTTACAAGGTGATCAGGTTGTCCCACGGGGGGCTCACGATCTTAATCCCCATTTTACAGATGAGGTAACTGAGGCCCAGAGAATAATAATAATGATAATAATCGTATTTATTAAGCACTTACTATGTGCAAAGCACTGTTCTAAGCGCTGGGGAGGTTACAAGGTGATCAGGTTGTCCCACGGGGAGGCTCACAGTTTTAATCCCCATTTTACAGATGAGGTAACTGAGGCCCAGAGAAGTGAAGTGACTTGCCCAAAGTCACACAGCTGACAGTTGGTGGAGCCGGGATTTGAACCCATGACCTCTGACTCCAAAGCCCGGGCTCTTTCCACTGAGCCATGCTGCTTCTCCAAATTGAGCAGCAGGACTTGGGGAGGAAGGAGAGAGAGTCAGCCGCTTGCCTTTGGCTACTCTCACCCTGCAGAGTGGCAGCCCACCACCCCACCCCTTTAATGATGGGGTGACAGGGTGGCTTGGTGGAAAATGCCCGGGCTTTGGAGTCAGAGGTCATGGGTTCAAATCCTGGTTCCGCCACTTGCCAGCTGTGTGACTTTGGGCTTCTCTGGGCCTCAGTTCCCTCATCTGTAAAATGGGGATGAAGACTGTGAGCCCCCTGTGGGACAACCTGATCACCTTGTAACCTCCCCAGTGCTTAGAACGGTGCTTTGCAAATAGTAAGCGCTTAATAAATGCCATTATTATTATTATTAGGAGAGGAGTTGGGGAGGGGAAAGGTGCTAGAGGCTGCTCAAGAAAGGCAAACATGGGGAGGTGATCAGGGAAGACCGTGACTTAGTGGCTAGAGCACGGGCCTGGGCATCAGAAGGACCTGGGTTCTAATCCCAGCCTCGCCACTTGTCTGCTGTGTGATGTTGGACAAGTCACTTCACTTCTTTGTGCCTCAGTTCCCTCATCTGTTAAATGGGAATTAAGTCTGTGAGCCCTAGGTGGGACAGGGACTATGTCCAACCTGATTAGTTTCTATCTACCCCAGCGCTTAGAACAGTATTTGACACATAGTAATAATAATAATGATGGCATTTATTAAGCGCTTTACTACGTGCAAAGCACTTAAGTGCCATTATTATAATTAATCGTATTTATTGAGCACTTACTCCCCTTCCTTCCTCTCCCCCTCTTCCCCCTCTCCATCCCCCCCATCTTACCTTCTTCTCTTCCCCACAGCACCTGTATATATGTATATATGTTTGTACATATTTATTACTTTATTTATTTTACTTGTACATATTTATCCTATTTATTTTATTTTGTTAATATGTTTTGTTTTGTTGTCTGTCTCCCCCTTCTAGACTGTGAGCCCGTTGCTGGGTCGGGACCGTCTCTCTATGTTGCCGACTTGTACCTCCCAAGCGCTTAGTCCAGTGCTCTGCACACAGTAAGCGCTCAATAAATGCGATTGATTGAATGAGTGAATGAATACCCATTCTCCTTCCCCTTTTAGACCGGGAATTCTGTGTGAATCAAGTACCACATTTCACCGATCTCATCTCTATCCCAGTATTCAGCACAGGGCTAGCTTTTTTTTTTATGGTATTTGTTGAACGCTTACCCTGTGCCAGGCAGTGTTCTAAACACTGCAGTAGGTACAAGTTAATCAATTTTGTCTTCCCCTTCTAGACTGTGAGCCCATTGTTGGGTAGGGGCCGTCACTATATGTTGCCGACTTGGACTTCCCGAGTGCTTAGTACAGTGCTCTGCACACAGTAAGCGCTCAATAAATACAATTGAATGAATGAAGTTGGACAACAGCCCATTCATTCATTCATATTTATTGAGCGCTTACTGTGTGCAGAGCACTGTACTAAGCGCTTGGGAAGTACAAGTCAGCAACATAGAGAGAGGGTCATGCCCCTCGCAGTCTTAATCCTTATTTTACAGATGAGGCATCTGAGGAACAGAGGAGTGAGATAATAATAATAATAATGATGGCATTTATTAAGCGCTTACTATGTGCAAAGCACTGTTCTAAGCACTGGGGTAGATACAAGGTAATCAAGTTGTCCCACAGGGGGCTCACAGACTTAATCCCCATTTTCCAGATGAGGTAACTGAGGCACAGAGAAGTTAAGTGACATGCCCCAAATGACTTGTCCAAGGTCATACAGCAGGTGCGTGGCAGTGCTAGGATTAGAACCCAGGTCCTTCTAATGCCAACTGTTGCCAACTGATGCCTTCTGTTGCCAACTTGTACTTCCCAAGCGCTTAGTACAGTGCTGTGCACACAGTAAGTGCTCAATAAATACGATTGATTGATGCCCAGGCTCTAGCCATTAAGCCACACTGCTTTGTAGCTTGTAAAACCAGTAAGGTGAGTGGGCTACCCTGAGTCCAGGGGGACTAGCCCCACGGGAGCCCTGCTGTGCCTCAGTGGGAGAATCAGAGGCGGGAAGACAGATGGAACACCACCTCTCCCTTGGTGCCTGAGTCTCACCTGCAGAGTTGAGACCTAATAAACACCTTGTTCCTAATTAGCCTAATTAGCTTTGGGGCAGCACTCGCTGTGGGGAGGGTGAGGAGGTATAGCTGACTCCAGAGAGATTGCTCAAGCCTGTTTGAGTTCCTACCGGATAAAAATAATAATAATGAAGGCATTTATTAAGTGCCTACTATGTGCAAAGCACTGTTCTAAGCGCTGGGGAGGTTACAAGGTGATCAGGTTGTCCCACAGGGTGCTCCTAGTCTTCATCCCCGTCCCCCTCTTCATCCCCCCATCCCACCTCCTTCCCTCCCCCCCAGCACCTGTATATATGTATATATGTTTGTACATATTTATTACTCTTTATTTATTTTACTTGTACCTATCTATTCTATTTATTTTATTTTGTTAGTAAGTTTGGTTTTGTTCCCTGTCTCCCCCTTTTAGACTGTGAGCCCACTGTTGGGTAGGGACTGTCTCTATCTGTTGCCAATTTGTACTTCCCAAGCGCTTAGTACAGTGCTCTGCACATAGTAAGCGCTCAGTAAATACGATTAATGATGATGATGATCCCCATTTCACAGATGAGGGAACTGAGGCCCAGGGAAGTGAAGTGACTCGCCCAAAGTCACCCAGCTGACAATCGGCAGAGGGGGGATGTGAACCCATGACCTCCGACTCCCAAGCCCGGACAGTGCGGCTCAGTGGAAAGAGCCCAGGCTTGGGAGTCGGAGGTCATGGGTTCAAATCCCGGCTCCGCCACTTGTCAGCTGTGTGACTTTGGGCAAGTCACAACTTCTCTAGGCCTCAGTTACCCCATCTGTAAAATGGGGATGAAGACTGGGAGCCCCAGGGGGGACAAACTGATCACCTTGTATCCTCCCCAGCGCTTAGAACAGTGCTTTGCACATAGTAAGCGCTTAACAAATGCTATCATCATCATCTTTCCACTGAGCCACGCCACTTCTCTAATCCTTATCTGGTTTCTAATGGAATGCTTCTCTGGATCCCTTCGTTTAGGAAGAAGGGGTCAGGCCTCTGCTGGGATCTTAGGTCTTCCCATCCGGGCTGATTTTCCAGCCGAATCCCACCCAGAGACTCGGCCTGGGTGGGATACTGGCACCGATCAATCAAGCAGGAGAATCTCTTGAGGGCCCAGAACTCAGGAAGCGTTTGAGAAACAGCGTGGCCTAATAGAACATATGCTTGGGAGTCAGAGGGACCTGGGTTCGAATCCCAGCTCCACCACTTGTCGGCTGTGTGACCTTGGGTAAGTCACTTCACTCTTTTGGGTCTCGGTTCCCTTGTCTGTAAAGTGGGGGTTAAGACTGTGAGCCCTACATGGGACAGGCACCCAATTGGCTTGTATCCACCCCAGCGCTTAGTACAGTGCCTGGCACATAGTAAGTGCTTAACAAGTACTTAGAGAGAAGCAGTGTGGCTCAGTGGAAAGAGCACGGGCTTTGGAGTCAGAGGTCGTGGGTTCAAATCCCGGCTCTGCCAATTGTCAGCTGTGTGACTTTGGACAAGTCACTTAACTCCTCTGAGCCTCAGTTCCCTCATCTGTAAAATGGGGATTAAGATTGTGAGTCCCCCCGGGGGACAACCTGATCACCTTGTAACCTCCCCAGCGCTTAGAACAGTGCTTTGCACATAGTAAGCGCTTAATAAATGCCATTATTAGAGAAGTAGCATGGCTCAGTGGAAAGAGCATGGGCTTTGGAGTCAGAGGTCATGGGTTCAAATCCCAGCTCCACCGCTTGTCAGCTGTGTGACTTTGGGCAAGCCACTTAACTTCTCTGGGCCTTGGTTACCTCATCTGTAAAATGGGGATTAAGACTGTGAGCCCCACATGGGACAACCTGATCACCTTGTAAATTCCCCAACGCTTAGAACAGTGCTCTGCACATAGTAAGCACTTAATAAATGCCATTATTATTATTATTATTAAATACCACAATTATTATTATTTATTAGGAGGTCTTTTAGTTTGTGAGCCCCATGACAGGGACCGTGCTTTCTCACCTATTAATACCTAATTGTGGTATTAAAAATACCACAATTACTATTATTATGTATTTCCCGGCACTTAGTTCAGAGTTCTGCACACTGAAAGTGCTTACTAAATGCTGATACTAATACAGCTACTAAATGAAACAGCTCAGCCCCATGGGACTAAGAGTTTCTGGGCTGCTCTTCGCCCCTTCGCGAAGTCAAGAAATGCAGCTTACGCTAGGGCAGACTTTCCACCTTAATCAATCAATCGTATTTATTGAGCACTTACTGTGTGCAGAGCACTGTACTAAGCCCTTGGGAAGTCCAAGTTGGCCACATATAGAGACGGTCCCTACCCAACAGTGGGCTCACAGTCTAGAAGGGGGAAGACAGAGAACAAAACCAAACATATTAACAAAATAAAATAAATAGAATAGATATGTACAAGTAAAATAAATAGAGTAATAATGTTTGTACATATTTATCACTCTATTTTACTTGTACATATCTATTCTATTTATTTTATTTTATTTTGTTAGTATGTTTGGGACTGTCTCTATGTGTTGCCAACTTGTACTTCCCAAGCACTTAGTACAGTGCTCTGCACACAGTAAGCGCTCAATAAATACGATTGATGATGATGATGATATATACCTTAACACCTCAACAAATATTTGTTGCTTGAGAGAACTCCCCACTACCCTTCCCTAGATTGTAAACTTCTTGGGGGCAGGTCTTCTAAATCTACTGGCCTCTCCCAAGTGCTAAGTATAGGGCTCTGGATGATAATAATAATAATAATAATGGCTAAATATAGGGCTCTGGATAATAATAATAATAATAATGGCATTTATTAAGCGCTTACTATGTGCAACGCACTGTTCTAAGCACTGGTAGAGGATAGAACACCGGCCTGGGCATTTGAAGGACCTGGGTTCTAATCCTAATTTCCCCTTTTGTCTGCTGTGTGACCTCGGGCAAATCCCATCACTTATCTGAGCCTCTTACTTCTAGACTGTGAGCCCGTTGTTGGGTAGGAACCGTCTCTATATGTCGCCAACTTGTACTTCCCAAGCGCTTAGTACAGTGCTCTGCACACAGTAAGCGCTCAATAAATATGATTGAATGAATCTGTAAAGTGGAGGATTAAGATTGTGGGCCCCATGTGAGACATGGACTGTGTCCAACCTCTTTACCTTGAACCTACCGCAGCTCGCTTAGTGTGTGGCATATAATAAGCACTGAACAAGTACTGAGAAGCAGAGTGGCTCGGTGGAAAGAGCCCGGGCTTCGGAGACAGAGGTCATGGGTTCAAATCCTGCCTCCGCCACGTCTGCTGTGCGACCTTAGGCAAGTCACTTTACTTTTCTGTGCCTCAGTTACCGCATCTGTAAAATGGGGATTAAGACTGTGAGCCCCCTGTGGGACAACCTGATCACCATGTATCTTCCCCAGCGCTTAGAACGGTGCTTTGCACATAGTAAGCGCTTAAGAAATGCCAACATTATTATTATTAAAATGCGGATTAAGACTGTGAGCCCCATGTGGGACAACCTGATCACCTTGTATCCCCCCCAGCGCTTAGAACAGTGCTTTGCACATAGTAAGCGCTTAATAAATGCCATCATTATTATTATTATTACTGTAAAAAAAAAACAGGTGGTCTGTAACCTCTTAGTTTAATTTTTTTGGTGAGTTAAATGCAGGTGTGGGGGTTAAGTGCAGGGTGAGTCAGTCTGGGGCCTTGTGAGGCAGAATTGTAGGGGGCAGGTGGGGTGTTTTCTCTCTCCCTTAGCGTGTCCCCCACCCAGGGAGTCTCAGGTGTAAGGGGGAGGGAAGGGACACACAAGGATTAAGCTCCCTTAATGAGGTGCCATCTGCAGTGGCATTTCCTCAGCTGGAGTCAGAGCCCACCCCCACCCCCCAATTGTCCCCATGGGACAGGGGCCGGGCTCTGATCTAGCTGGGTATGGTGGTGACTTACCCTGGTGGCCATGGGCCCTGTGCCCTTCTTGCTCTGAGAAATAATAATAATAATAATAATGATGGCATCATCATCATCAATCGTATTTATTGAGCGCTTACTATGTGCAGAGCACTGTACTAAGTGCCTGGGAAGTACAAGCTGGCAACGTATAGAGACAGTCCCTACCCAACAGTGGGCTCACAGTCTGAAAGGGGGAGACAGAGAACAAAACCAAACATACTAACAAAATAAAATAAATAGAATAGATATGTACAAGTAAAATAAATAAATAAATAGAGTAATAAATATGTACAAACATATATACATATATACAGGTGCTGTGGGGAAGGTAAGGAGGTAAGATGGGGATGGAGAGGGGGACAAGGGGGAGAGGAAGGAAGGGGCTCAGTCTGGGAAGGCCTCCTGGAGGAGGTGAGCTCTCAGCAGGGCCTTGAAGGGAGGAAGAGAGCTAGCTTGGCGGATGGGCAGAGGGAGGGCATGCCAGGAATGGCATTTATTGCTTACTATGTGCCAAGCACTGTTCTAAGCGCTGGGGAGGTTTCAAGGCGATCAGGTTGTCCCACGGGGGGGTCACAGTCTTAATCCCCATCTTACAGATGAGGTAAGTGAGGCCCAGAGAAGTGAAGTGACTTGCCCACGGTCACACAGCTGACAAGTGGCGGAGCCGGGATTTGAACCCATGACCTCTGACTCCAAAGCCCGGGCTCTTTTCACTGAGCCACAAACAGCCCTGGACCCCACTGTTGGGGAGGGACCGTCTCTATATGTTGCCAACTTGGACTTCCCAAGCGCTTAGTACAGTGCTCTGCACACAGTAAGCACTCAATAAATACGATCGATTGATTGATTGAACAGAAGCCCTCTGGCTGGCTGGGGTTGGGTCATTCATTCATTCAATCATATTTATTGAGTGCTTACTGTGTACAGTGCACTGTACTAAGTGCTTGGGAAAGTACAATACAAAAATAAACAGACACATTCTAGACTGTGACCCCACTGTTGGGTAGGGACTGTCTCTATATGTTGCCAGCTTGCACTTCCCAAGCGCTTAGTACAGTGCTCTGCACACAGTAAGCGCTCAATAAATACAATTGATTGATTGATTCCCTGCCCACAAATAATTTACAGTCTAGAGTGGGGAAGACAGACACTATCCACCATGCCACGCTGCTTCCCCAAGAGGGTCACACCCCTCCCCAAGGTCACCCAGAAGAGGTGCCCACTAGGTGCCTGGTGGATCTCCAGGAGAAGCAGCGTGGCTCAGTGGAAAGAACACGGGCTTTGGAGTCAGTGGTCATGGGTTCAAATCCTGTCTCTTCCAACCGTCAGCTGTGTGACTTTGGGTAAGTCACTTCACTTCTCTGTGCCTCAGTTACCTCGTCTGTATTAAAACTGTGAGCCCCCCGTGGGACAACCTGATCACCTTGTAACCTCCCCAGTGCTTAGAACAGTGTTTTGCACATTGTAAGCGCTTAACAAATACCATCAGTATTATTATTATTCATTCATTCATTCAATCGTATTGAGCGCTTACTTTGTACAGAGCACTGTACTAAGGGCTTGGGAAGTCCAAGTTGGCAACATATAGAGACGGTCCCTACCCAACCGTGGGCTCACAGTCTAGAAGGGCGAGACAGAGAACAAAACAAAACATATTAAAATAAAATAAGTAGAATAAATATGTACAAGTAAAATAAATAAATAAATAGGGTAACCAGTCAATTGTATTTATTGAGCGCTTACTGTGTGCAGAGCACTGTTCTAAGCGCTTGGGAAGTACAAGTTGGCAACACATAGAGACAGTCCCTACCCAACAGTGGGCTCACAGTCTAAAAGGGGGAGACAGAGAACAAAACCAAACATACTAACAAAATAAAATAAATAGAATAAATATGTACAAGTAAAATAAATAAATAAATAGGGTAACCAGTCAATTGTATTTATTGAGCGCTTACTGTGTGCAGAGCACTGTACTAAGCACTTGGGAAGTACAAGTAGGCAACATATAGAGACAGTCCCTACCCAACAGTGGGCTCACAGTCTAAAAGGGGGAGACAGAGAACAAAGCCAAACCTACTAACAGAATAAAATAAATAGAATAGATATGTACAAGTAAAATAAATAGAGTAATAAATATGTACAAACACATATACATATATACAGGTGCTGTGGGGAAGGGAAGGAGGTAAGATGAGGGGGATGGAGAGGGGGACGAGGGGGAGAGGAATGAAGGGGCTCAGTCTGGGAAGGCCTCCTGGAGGAGGTGAGCTCTCAGTAGGGCCTCAGTAGGGTAAGGCGAGGGGGAAGAGGGGGAGAGGAAGGAGGGGGCTCAGTCTGGGAAGGCCTCCTGGAGGAGGTGACCCAACTGCCCCTCTCAGCCCCAGCAGAAGGGGAAGAAGGAAATGGACCAAGTTTCAACCCCAAGGCCCAGGGCACCTCTGGTCCCCCTGGAACTCAGCACCCTCTCCCCCCAACCTTTCCATGCTCCATACAAGCAGGGTGAGGATTGAGGAGGGGTCCTGTTGTCGGACAGCAGTCCAAACTGACCGGACGGCCCCAAGCACCTGCCCCCCTGCAGCTCCGCGTGGTTTCTCCAAGTGGGCTGGATGGCTGGGTTCCTCCCACCACCCCGCATCCCCAGAGCCCCCTCCCTCGGGCCACCCCTGCCATCCCTCCTCCCCCGGCCCCCTTCCAGATGGTGGACTGCGCCGTGGGAGCCCGGATGGGCCGTGGCCATTGTGTCCGGAGACAAAGGCGGGGCCGGCTGGCCAGCTTGCCAAGGCTGCAGCGCATTCAGCAGAATCCCCGGACGACGAGACGACGGGCTGATGGCAGGGTGTTCCCAGGTCCTCCTCCTCCTCCTCCGCCTGCCCTGCTTCCCGCCCGCCCGTGGGAACCACCATCAATCACCCCGGCCCAAGCCCTGGCCACATTCCACCTCCCTGGAGCCTTCCCTACTCTCCATCAATCAATTATATTTAGTACTTTCCCAAGTGCTTAGGACAGTACTCTGCACACAGCTCTCAGTTAATATGATGGAATGAAAGAATGAATTGAGCTCACATTGTCTTAAGCTTTACGCACATATACATGCATAGGCCCCCACCCTCAGAGGTTAACATTCACATACATGTGTGGACCACGAAGCCAGACAAACCATCACAAAACCCACCCATCTATAGATAGGGATGCATATCTCCCTATCTGATATTCATTAAGCATTTACTATGCGTCAAACACTGTTTTAAGCCTTGGGGTCTCGTCTTATGCTGTCGAAGCCTTGGGGTGGTTACAAGATAGGATGGACACGGCCCCCGTCCCACATGGAGCTCAAAGTCTGTGGAGGGAGAACAGATATTGAACAAGTATTGAACCCCCATTTTACAGTTGAGGAAACTGAGGCACAGAGAAGTCGAGCGACTTGTCCAGGGTCACGCACGAGACAAGTGGCGGAGCCGGGATTAGAATCCGGGTCCTTCGACTCCCAAGCCCGGGCTCTTTCCACTAAATTATGCTGTACTTCTCTGTGCAGTCACACAGATACATGTACCCATAGAGAGTCACGCGTGCCCATACAGACTCTCACCATTGCACACTCACTCATCAATAAATCGGTCATATTTGTTGAGCACTGCCGCGTACAGAGTTGGTAGACGCATTCCTTGCCCACAGTGAGCTTACAATTTGGAGGGGGAGACAGACGTGAATATAAATGCTTAAATTACGGATATGTGCACAAGTGCTTTGAGGCTGAGGGAAGGGTAAATAAAGGGTGTAAGTCCGAGTGAAGGGCGAAGCAGAAGGGAGAAGGGGAAATGAGGATTTGGGGACGACGTCTTGGAGGAGATGTGACTTCAGTAAGGCTTTGATGGGGGGTGATTGTCTGTTGGATATGAAGAGGGAGGGAATTTCAGGCCAGAGGCAGGATGTGGGTGAGGGGTCCGCAGTAAGCTAGATGAGATGGAGGTACCGTGAGTAGGTTGGCTTTTGAGGAGTGAATACAGGCTGGGTCGTATTAGGACATCAGGGAGGTAAGGTAGGAGAAAGCAAGGTGAACGAGTGCTTTAAAGGAGTTTCTATTTGATGCAAAGGTGGATGGGCAACCACTGGAGGTTCTTGAGGAGCAGGGAAACATGGGCTGAAAATTTCTGTGGAAAAATGATCCGGGCAGCGGAGTGAAGTATGAACTAGTTAGGACATCAGGGAGGTAAGGTAGGAGAAAGCAAGGTGAGCGAGTGCTTTAAAGGAGTTTCTATTTGATGCAGAGGTGGATGGGCAACCACGGGAGGTTCTTGAGGAGCAGGGAAACATGGACTGAAAATTTCTGTGGAAAAATGATCCGGGCAGCAGAGGGAAGTATGAACTAGAGAGACAGGAGTTAGGAAGGTCTGCGAGGAGGCTGATGCAGGAGTCAAGGTGGGAGAGGATAAGTGCTTGAATTAATGGGGTAGAAGTTTGGAGGGAAAGGAAAGGGGAAATTTCATCATTATCATCATTGTTGGTATTTATTCAATGCTTACTGTGTGCCGAGCACTGCACTAAGTGCTTGGGAAGTACAGTACAACAGTTGGTGGACATGTTCCCCGCCCATAATGAGCTTACGGTCTAGAAGAGAGGCAGTCACATACATCCACATCCACGAACAGTTATACAGACACAAGCGGTTTTACAAGTATAAACCCATTCAGTCTCTTGAGGTCTCCCATGAGAAGGAGCTCGGTGTTTGTTCGAATACAAAAAGGTCTGAAGATTGACTGATGGGGTTGATTGCGTGGCTTTCCCACCCCCAGTGCCATGCCTCCTCCTCCAACCTGATCCCTGGGGGAGCTGGACTTGACCCCCTGAGCCCCCCTCCTAAATGGCGGGGAGTTGGGGAGGAGGTCGCAGAGAGCAGATATTTTCCTCCTCCAGGAGGCCTTCCCAGACTGGGCCCCCTCCTTTCTCTCCCTCTCTTCCCCCTCCCCATCCCCCCTGCCTTACCTCTTTCCCCTCCCTACAACACCTGTATATATGTTTGTACATATTTATTACTCTATTTTATTTGTACATATTTACTCATTTATTTTATTTTGTGAATATGTTTTGTTCTCTGTCTCCCTCTTCTAGACTGTGAGCCCGCTGTTGGGTAGGGACCGTCTCTATATGACCTCTACTTAGTTTCTACCATGCAGAGTAGAAACTTTGCACCCAACAAGTGCTCAGGGAATACTACCAGCTCCAAGCGCTTAGTACAGTGCTCTAGTCCATAAACACTATTGGTTGGTTGGCAAATCCAGATTCCCTGGCCGTGTGTTGGGGGAGGTCACTCACCAGGGGCACAGAACAGCATTCATTCATTCAGTAGTATTTATTGAGCACTTACTGTGTGCAGAGTACTGTACTAAGCGCTTGAACTCCCTCAGAGAGCCCTCCCCTCCCCTGATTCACCTGCCTCTCTCCTCTAATGCCAACCTTCTCACTGTATCTCGATCTCACCCGTCTCGCTGCCGACCTCTGCTCCATGACCTGCTTCTGGCCTGGAACGCCCTCCCTCCTCATAATAATAATAGTAATAATGATGGCATTTATTAAGTGCTTACTATGTGCCAAGCACTGTTCTAAGCGCTGCGGGGGATACTAGGTAATCAGGTTGTCCCACGTGGGGCTCACTAAGTCCCCATTTTAGAGATGAGGTAGCTGAGGCCCAGAGAAGTGAAGTGACTTGCCCAAAGTCACCCAGCTGATAAGTGGTGGAGCCAGGATTCGAACCCATGGCCTCTGACTCCCAAGCCTGTGCTCTTTCCACTGAGCTACACTGCTTCTCGTAAGCGCCAATGACTCTCCCCTCCTTCAAAGACTTATTGAAGTCACATCTCCACCAAGAGGCCTTCCCTCCTTTCCTTATCTCCCACTCCCTTCTGCATCATTCATTCATTCAATCGTATTTATTGAGCGCTTACTATGTGCAGAGCACTGTACTAAGCGCTTGGGAAGTCCAAGTTGGCAACATATAGACACGGTCCCTACCCAACAGTGGGCTCACAGTCTAGAACACCATCTTTCCTTGCTTCCTCTACTCATCCCCCTCCCAGCCCCACACTATTTATGTCCGTATCGTGGCTCAGTGGAAAGAGCCCGGGCTTTGGATTCAGAGATCATAGGTTCGAATCCCGGCTCCGCCACATGTTGGCTGTGTGACCTTGGGTAAGTCACTTAACTTCTCTGAGCCTCAGTTACCTCATCTGTAAAATGGGGATTAAGACTGTGAGCCCCACATGGGACAACCTCATCACAGCGTGGATCAGTGGAAAGAGCCCGGGCTTTGGAGTCTGAGGTTATGGGTTCAAATCCCGGCTCCCCCAATTGTCAGCTGTGTGACTTTGGGCAAGTCACTTCACTTCTCTGGGCCTCAGTTCCCTCATCTGTAAAATGAGGATTAAGACTGTGAGCCCCCCGTGGGACAACCTGATCACCTTGTATTCCCCCAGCGCTTAAAGCAGTGCTTTGCACATAGTAAGCACTTAATAAATGCCATTATTATTATTATTACCTCGTTTCCCCTCCCCAGCGCTTAGAACAGTGCTTTGCACATAGTAAGCGCTTAACAAATGCCATCATTATTATTATTATTATTACCTCGTTTCCCCTCCCCAGCGCTTAGAACAGTGCTTTGCACCTAGTAAGCGCTTAACAAATGCCATCATTATTATTATTATTATTACCTCGTTCCCCCTCCCCAGCGCTTAGAACAGTGCTTTGCACATAGTAAGCGCTTAACAAATGCCATCATTATCATTATTATTATTACCTCGTTTCCCCTCCCCAGCGCTTAGAACAGTGCTTTGCACATGGTAAGTGCTTAACAAATGTCATCATTATTGTTATTATTATTACCTCGTTTCCCCTCCCCAGCGCTTAGAACAGTACTTTGCACATAGTAAGCGCTTAACAAATGCCATCATTATTATTATTATTATTACCTCGTTTCCCCTCCCCAGCGCTTAGAACAGTGCTTTGCACATAGTAAGCACTTAACAAATGCCATCATTATTATTATTACCTCATTTCCCCTCCCCAGCGCTTAGGACAGTGCTTTGCACATAGTAAGCGCTTAACAAGTGCCATCATTATTATTATTATTATTACCTCATTTCCCCTCCCCAGCGCTTAGAACAGTGCTTTGCACATAGTAAGCGCTTAATAAATGTCATCATTATTATTATTATTATTACCTCGTTCCCCCTCCCTAGCGCTTTGAACAGTGCTTTGCACATAGTAAGCGCTTAATAAATGCCATCATTATTATTATTATTACCTTGTTTCCCCTCCCCAGTGCTTAGAACAGTGCTTTGCACATAGTAAGCACTTAACAAATGCCATTATTATTATTATTATAGCCATCATTTTAGTTACTTCCATTAATGTCGGTCTCCCCCTCTCGCCTGTCCCCTCGCTGTGGGCAGGGCCGTTGTCTGTTCTATTGTCCCAAGCGCTTAGTACGGTGCCCTGCGCACAGTAAGCGTTCAATAAATGCGATTGTTTGGCTGACCGGCTTGTCCTCCCCCCAGCAATGTCAGACTTCCACGTCCACCCGGAGAACGCCGTGGCGGAGGAGGGCGGCGTGGCCCGATTCCAGTGTCAGATCCACGGCCTGCCGGAGCCCGTGATCCTGTGGGAGAGGGACCAGGTGCCCATCGACACGGAGGACAACCGGTGAGGGCCCCGTTTTCCGGTTTTGGGGGTCCAGGTGGGAGGCGGATGCTTCCCGCTGCTCCCCGACCCTTCTCCCAGTCCGGGAGACCGGTGAGGTCCCATTCATTCATTGTCATAATCGTTGAGAGCACTCATTCATTCATTCAATCATAATCGTTGAGCGCACTCATTCATTCATTCAATCATAATCGTTGAGAGCACTCATTCATTCATTCAATCGTAATCGTTGAGAGCTTACTGTGTGCAAAGCACTGTATTAAGCACTTGAGAGAGTACAATAAGGGATTAAGACTGTGATGACCTTGCATCATCATCAATCGTATTTATTGAGCGCTTACTATGTGCAGAGCACTGGACTAAGCACTTGGGAAGTACAAATTGGCAACATATAGAGACAGTCCCTACCCAACATCATCATCATCATCAATCGTATTTATTGAGCGCTTACTATGTGCACAGCACTGTACTAAGCGCTTGGGAAGTCCAAATTGGCAACGTATAGAGACAGTCCCTACCCAACAGTGGGCTCACAGTCTAAAAGGGGGAGACAGAGAACAAAACCAACATTCTAACAAAATAAAATAAATAGAATAGATATGGACAAGTAAAATAAATAACTAAATAAATAGAGTAATAAATATGTACAAACCTATCTACCCCAGTGCTTAGAATAATAATAATGATGGCATTTGTTAAGCGCTTACTATGTGCAAAGCACTGTTCTAAGCGCTGGGAACAGTGTTCGGCACGTAGTAATACTAATAATAACGATGGCAGGCGTTTATTAAGTGCTTACTATGTTCAAAGCGCTGTTCTAAGCGCTGGGGAGGTTATAAGGTGATCAGGTGGTCCCACAGGGGGCTCACAGTCTTAATCCCCATTTTACAGATGAGGGAACTGAGGCGCAAAGAAGTTCTTTTAGACTGTGAGCCCACTGTTGGGTAGGGACCGTCTCTATATGTTGCCAACTTGGACTTCCCAAGCGCTTAGTACAGTGCTCTGCACACGGTAAGCGCTCAATAAATACGATCGATTGATTAATCTCCATTTTACAGGTGAGGGAACTGAGGCACAGAGAAGTTCTTCTAGACTGTGAGCCCAGTGTTGGGTAGGGACTGTCTCTATATGTTGCCAATTTGTACTTCCCAAGCGCTTAGTACAGTGCTCTGCACACAGTAAGCGCTCAATAAATATGATTGATTGATAGTAATAATAATAATAACGATGCCATTTATTAAGTGCTTACTATGTTCAAAGCACTGTTCTAAGCGCTGGGGAGGTTACAAGGTGATCAGGTGGTCCCACGGGGGGCTCACAGTCTTAATCTCCATTTTACAGATGAGGGAACTGAGGCACAGAGAAGTTCTTCTAGACTGTGAGCCCACTGTTGGGTAGGGACTGTCTCTATATATAGCCAACTTGTACTTCCCAAGCGCTTAGTACAGTGCTCTGCACACAGTAAGCGCTCAATAAATACGATTGATTGATTGGTTGATTAAGTGACTTGCCCAAAGTCACATGGTTGACAATCGGCAGAGCTGGGATTTGAACTCATGACCTCTGACTCCAAAGCCCCTGCTCTTTCCACTGAGCCACGATAGTAAGTGCTTAACCAATACCATCATTATTAATATCATAGACACATTCCCGGGCTTGGGAGTCAGAGGTCATGGGTAAGCGCTCAATAAATACGGTTGAATGAATGAATAAAGGGAGCACGTCAGTGTGACAGAGGAGACGAAAGTCAGGGAAGGCCTCTTAGAGGAGATGAGAAGCAGCGTGGCTCAGTGGAAAGCGCCCGGGCTTTGGAGTCAGAGGTCACGGGTTCGAATCCCGACTCCGCCACACGCCTGCTGTCACTTCACTTCTCTGAGCCTCAGTTACCTCATCTGTAAAATGGGGATGAAGACCGTGAGCCCCACGTGGGACAACTTGATCACCTTGTATCCCCCCCAGGGCTTAGAGCAGTGCTCTGCACATAGTAAGCGCTTAATAAACGCCATTAATATTATTATCATCATCAATCGTATTTATTGAGCGCTTACTATGTGCAGAGCACTGTACTAAGCGCTTGGGAAGTACAAATTGGCAACATAGACAGACGGTCCCTACCCAACAGTGGGCTCACAGTCTAAAACGGGGAGACAGAGAACAAAACCAAACATACTAACAAAATAAAATAAATAGGATAGATATCATCATCATCATCAATCGTATGTATTGAGAGCTTACTATATGCAGAGCACTGTACTAAGCGCTTGGGAAGTCCAAATTGGCAACATAGAGAGACGGTCCCTACCCAACAGTGGGCTCACAGTCTAAAAGGGGGAGACAGAGAACAAAACCAAACAGACTAACAAAATAAAATAAGTAGGATAGATATGCACAAGCAAAATAAATAAATAAATAGAGTAATAAATCACCAATAATATTAATAATATCAATACAATTAATAATATCAATAATTTTAATCAATATAACATATAATAAATCAAATATAATCAATATAATTATATATTAATCATCATAACATTAATATATCAATGTTAATATAATTAATATAATATAGCATATAATAAATCAAATATAATCAATATAATTATATATTAACTACCATAACATTGATAACTAATTAATTATTAAAAATTAATTATTAATGATCAACAGTACTATTTTAATTAATATTATTAATTATCGATAATATTATACTATTTATTATTATTATTATTATTAATAGCCTTCAGTAAGGCTTTGAAACGGGGGGGGCGGGGAGTCTGGCCGTCCCCCACGGTGTGACTGTGACTTTTCTTTTTCTGCTTTGGCTTCCCACCCACCCCGCTCCCCTCAAGGTACACACTGCTCCCCAGGGGCGTCCTGCAAATCACCGGGCTCAGGGCTGAAGACAGCGGCCTCTTCCACTGCGTGGCCACCAACGCCGCCAGCGTCAAGTTCAGCCGCAGAGCCAGACTCACGGTGTCCGGTGAGCGGCCGCTCCGTCAATCCGTCTGTCAGTCAGGGGACTCGGTTGGACGCTTCGTGGCTCGATGGAAAGAGCCCGGGCTTAGGAGCCAGAGGTCAAGGGTTCGAATCCCGGCCCCGCCGACTGTCTGCCGGGTGACTTTGGGCAAGTCACGTCGCTTCTCTGGGCCTCAGTTCCCTCATCTGGAAAATGGGGGTTAAGACTGCGAACCCCCCCCGCCGTGGGACAACCTGATCACCTTGTAACCTGTGTGCAGAGCACTGTGCTAAGCGCTTGGGAAGTACACGTTGGCAACATATAGAGACGGTCGCTCCCCAACAGTGGGCTCATAGTCTGGAGCATATTTACAGCATGGGCTTTAGAGTCAGAGGTCATAGGTTCAAATCCCGGCCCCGCCACTTGTCAGCTGGGTGACTTTGGGCAAGTCACTTCACTTCTCTCTGCCTCAGTTCCCTCATTGGTAAAATGGGGATGAAGACTGTGAGCCCCCCGTGGGACAACCTGATCACCCTGTAACCTCCCCAGCGCTTAGAACACTGCTTTGCACATAGTAAGCGCTTAATAAAATGCCATTATGTGAAGCAGCGTGGCTCACTGGAAAGAGCCCGGGCTTGGGAGTCAGAGGTCATGGGTTCAAATCCCGGCTCCGCCAACTGTCAGCTGTGTGACTTTGGGCAAGTCACTTCGCTTCTCTGGGCCTCAGTTACCTCATCTGGAAAACGGGGATTAAAACTGTGAGCCCCCCGTGGGACAACCTGATCACCTTGTAACCTCCCCAATGCTTAGAACAGTGCTTTGCACATAGTAAGCGCTTAACAAATGCCATTATTATTATTATTATATATCTATGATTCTATTTATTTATATTGACACCTGTTTGCTTGTCTTGTCTGTCTCCCCACTTCTAGACTGTAAACCCGGTGTGGGCAGGGATTGTCTCTCTTGATCAATCAATCAATTGTATTTATTGAGCGCTTACTGTGTGCAGAGCACTGTACTAAGCGCTTGGGAAGTACAAGTTGGCAACATATAGAGACAGTCCCTACCCAACAGTGGGCTCACAGTCTAGAAGTGGGCTCACAGTCTAGAAGTGGGCTGACAGTCTAGAAGTGATTGCTGAAGTGTACTTTCCAAGCGCTTAGTACAGTGCTCTGCACACAGTAAGCGCTCAATAAATACGACTGAATGAACGAATGAGTGGGTTGAAGCTGGGGAAGGGGTCCCCGACTTACCTCAGAAGCAGCATGGCTCAGTGGAAAGAGCCCGGGCTTTGGAGTCAGAGGTCATGGGTTCAAATCCCGGCTCTGCCAACTGTCAGCTGTGTGACTTTGGGCAAGTCACGTCATTTCTCTGGGCCTCAGTTCCCTCATCTGGAAAATGGGGATGAATAATAATAATAATGATGGCATTTATTAAGCGCTCACTATGTACAAAGCACTGTTGTAAGCGCTGGGGAGGTTACGAGGTGATCAGGTTGTCCCATGGCGGGCTCACAGTCTTAATCTGTCAGACTGTGAGCCCACTGTTGGGTAGGGACTGTCTCTATATGTTGCCAACTTGTACTTCCCAAGTGCTTAGTACAGTGCTCTGCACACAGTAAGCACTCAATAAATACGACTGATTGATTGATTGATTAATCCCCATTTTACGGATGAGGGAACTGAGGCCCAGAGAAGTGAAGTGACTTGCCCAAAGTCGCACAGCTGGCAATTGGCGGAGCTGGGATTTGAACCCACGACCTCCGGCTCCAAAGCCCGCGCTCTTCCCACTGAGCCATGCTGCTTCAAGACTGTGAAGACTGTGAGCCCCCCGTGGGACAACCTGATCACCTTGTATCCTCCCCAGCGCTTAGAACAGTGCTTTGCACGTAGTAAGCGCTTAATAAATGCCATTATTATTATTATTAATCAATCAATCGTATTTATTGAGCGCTTACTGTGTGCAGAGCACTGGACTAAGCGCTTGGGAAGTACAAGTTATTGTTACCTCCTGCCCTCCGGAGAGAGGAACGGAGCAGCCGGCTGACAGGAGGGGAGTAGGGAGGGAGTGACTCCAGGGAGGAAGGGGGTGACTCCCCGTAGGATTAGGGGGCGCGGGGCGGTTTTCCGGCCCCAGCAGTGTTTCCGGAGCGCTGACCTTGGAATGACCGTTGTGCTACGCAGGAGGCCGTTCCCTGGCCTACAAGGAGCCCAGGATCCTGGTGGGCCCCGAGAACCTGACCCTCACGGTGCACCAGACGGCCATCCTGGAGTGCATTGCCACGGGGAACCCCCTTCCCGTCGTGTCCTGGAGCCGCCTCGGTGAGTGCCCCGTCCCCAATCCCCCCCTCCGCCCAGGAGAAAAAATGGAATTCAATCTGTCCCCCTCAGTTTTTTTTTAAAAATGGCATTTATTAAGCGCTTACTACGTGCCAAGCACTGTTCTAAGCGCTGGGGAGGTTACAAGGTGATCAGGTTGTCCCACATGGGGCTCACAGTCTTTATAATAATAATAATAATAATGGCATTTATTAAGCGCTTACTATGTGCCAAGCATTGTCTAAGTGCTGGGGAGGTCACAAGGTGATCAGGTTGTCCCACGTGGGGCTCACAGTCTTCATCATAATAATAATAATGGCATTTATTAAATGCTTGCTATGTGCCAAGCCCTGTTCTAAAGCACTGGGGAGGTTACAAGGTGATCAGGTTGTCCCACGGGGGGCTCACAGTCTTCATAATAATAATAATAATGGCATTTATTAAGCGCTTACTATGTGCCAAGCACTGTTCTAAGCGCTGGGGAGGTCACCAGGTGATCAGGTTGTCCCACGTGGGGCTCACAGTCTTCATAATAATAATAATAATGGCTTTTATTAAGCGCTTACTATGTGCCAAGCACTGTTCTAGGCACTGGGGAGGTTACAAGGTGATCAGGTTGTCCCATGGGGGGCTCACTGTCTTCATAATAATGATAATAATGGCATTTATTAAGTGCTTACTATGTGCAGAGCACTGTTCTAAGCGCTGGGGAGGTTACAAGGTGATCAGGTTGTCCCACGGGGGGCTCACAGTCTTCATAATAATAATAATAATAATGGCATTTGTTAAGCGCTTACTATGTGCCAAGCACTGCTCTAAGCGCTGGGGAGGTCACAAGGTGATCAGGTTGTCCCACGTGGGGCTCACAGTCTTCATAATAATAACAATTATGGCATTTGTTAAGTGCTTACTATGTGCCAAACACTGCTCTAAGTGCTGGGGAGGTTACAAGGTGATCAGGTTGTCCCACATGGGGCTCACAGTCTTCATAATAATAATAATAATAATGGCATTTATTAAGCGCTTACTATGTGCCAAGCACTGTTCTAAGCTCTGGGGAGGTTACAAGGTGATCAGGTTGTCCCATGTGGGGCTCACAGTCTTCATAATAATAATAATAATAATAATGGCATTTATTAAGCGCTTACTATGTGCCAAGCACTGTTCTAAGTGCTGGGGAGGTTACAAGGTGATCAGGTTGTCCCACGTGGGGCTCACAGTCTTCATAATAATGATAATAATGGCATTTGTTAAGCGCTTACTATGTGCAAAGCACTGTTCTAAGCGCTGGGGAGGTTACAAGGTAATCAGGTTGTCCCACACAGGGGCTCACAGTCTTCATTCCCATTTGACAGATGAGGTAACTGAGGCACAGAGAAGTTAAGTAATAATAATGATGGCATTTGTTAAGTGCTTACTATGTGCAAAGCACTGTTCTAAGCACTGGGGGGGATACAAGGTGGTCAGGTTGTCCCATGTGGGGCTTAAATCGTATTTATTGAATGCTTACTGTGTGCAGAGCACTGTACTAAGCGCTTGGGAAGTCCAAGTTGGCAACATATAGAGACAGTCCCTACCCAGCAGTGGGCTCACAGTCTAGAAGGGGACTCATTATGATGGAAGGATAGACTGTGAGCCCACTGTTGGGTAGGGACCGTCTCTAGATGTTGCCAACTTGGACTTCCCAAGTGCTTAGTATAGTGCTCTGCACACAGTAAGCACTCAATAAATACGATTGATTGATTGATAGATAATAATAATAATAATGATGGCATTTGTTAAGCGCTTACTGTGTGCAAGGCACTGTCCTAAGCGCTGAGGGGGGGTACAAAGTGATCAGGTTGTCCCACGTGGGGCTCACAGTCTTCATCCCCATCTTCCATGGGTAGGGACCGTCTCTCTATGTTGCCAACTTGGACTTCCCAAGCGCTTAGTCCAGTGCTCTGCACACAGTAAGCGCTCAATAAATACGATTGAATGGAATGAATGAATGAATGAAGTATGTTAATCCATGGCAACCTGGGGTAGGAAGGATGGAGGGCGGGGGCTGGAGGGCTTCCGACGTGTTGATCTCGTGTGCCGGAAGGCTCCCGGAACCGAGACAGGGCCTGGGACGGGCCGCCTTGGGACCCGACCGCATCCAGACAGAGAAGGGGGACCTGAGCCGTGCCCGGAGCTGGACACCTCAGCGTGGCTCAGTGGAAAAGAGCCCGGGCTTTGGAGTCAGAGGCCATGGGTTCAAATCCCGGCTCAGCTGTGTGACTTTGGGCGAGTCACTTCACTTCTCTGGGCCTCAGTTCCCTCCTCTGGAAAATGGGGATGAAGACTGGGAGCCCCCCGTGGGACAACCTCATGACCTTGTATCCCCCCAGCGCTTAGAACAGTGCTTGGCACATAGTAAGCGCTTAATAAAGGCCATCATTATTATTACCCCCAACTGGAGGGGCACAGCCAGGGGAAGACCTCCTCCTAGCATTCATTCATTCAATCGTACTTATTGAGCGCTTACCCTGTGCAGAGCACTGGACTAAGTCCAAGTTGGCAACATCTGCCCAACAGCGGGCTCACAGTCTAGAAGGGGGAGACAGAGAATAAAACAAAACACATCAACAAAATATAAGTAGAATAGATATGTACAAGTAGAATAAAGAAATAAATAGAGCAATAAATCCGTACAAACGTATATACAGGTGTTGTGGGGAAGGGAAGGAGGTAAGGCGGGGGGGATGGAGAGGGGGAGAGGAAAGAGGGGGCTCAGTCTGGGAAGGCCTGGTCAGCAACACCGGGATTTCATTCATTCATTCGTTCAATCGTATATATTGAGTGCTTACTGTGTGCAGAGCACTGGACTAAGCGCTTGGGAAGTCCAAGTTGGCAACATACAGAGGTGGTCCCTACCCAACAGTGGGCTCGCAGTCTTTAAGGGGGAGACAGAGAACAAAACCAAACGTATTAACAAAATAAAATAAATAGAATAAATAGGTACGAATAAAATAAATAAATAAATAGAGTAATCAACACATATAAACATACATAACTATATGCAGGTGCTGTGGGGAGGGGAAGGAGGTAAGGCGGGGAGGAGGGGGAAAGGAAGGAGGGGGCTCAGTCTGGGAAGGCCTCATTCATTCAATCATATTTACTGAGCGCTTACTGTGTGCAGAACACTGGACTAAGCGCTTGGGATGTACAAGTTGGCAACATATAGAAACGGTCCCTAAATCAAAAAATCAAATCAAATCAATCGTATCTTTTGAGCGCTTACTGTGTGCAGGGCACTGGACTAAGCACTTGGGAAGTCCAAGTTGGCAACATACAGAGGCAGTCCCTACCCAACAGTGGGCTCGCAGTCTTTAAGGGAGAGGCAGAGAACAAAACCAAACATATTAACAAAATAAAATAAATAGAATAAATATGTACAAATAAAATAGATAAATAAATAGAGTATTCAACACATATAAACATACATACATATATACAGGTGCTGTGGGGAGGGGAAGGAGGTAAGGTGGGGAGGAGGGGGAGAGGAAGGAGGGGGCTCAGTCTGGGAAGGCCTCATTCATTCAATCGTATTTACTGAGTGCTTACTGTGTGCAGAGCACTGTACTAAGCGCTTGGGATGTACAAGTTGGCAACATATAGAGACGGTCCCCAAATCAAATCAATCGTATTTATTGAGCGCTTACTGTGTGCAGAGCACTGGACTAAGCTCTTGGGAAGTCCAAGCTGGCAACATCCAGAGACGGTCCCTACCCAACAGCGGGCTCCCGGTCTAGAAGGGGGAGACAGACGACAAAACCAAACGTATTAACAGAATAAAATAAATAGAATAAAATGCAAGTTGGGGGGATGCCATCTCCCCGCCGCCTGGGTGGGCCTCGCTGTCCTGCAGATGGCCGGCCCATCGGGGTGGAGGGGATCCAGGTGCTGGGGACGGGGAACCTGATGATCTCCGACGTGACGGTGCAACACTCGGGCGTCTACGTCTGTGCCGCCAACAAACCCGGGACGCGGGTCCGGAGGACGGCGCAGGGCCGGCTCGTGGTGCAAGGTACGGACGCGGGGGCCAAACCCCCCGGACCTCACGGGACCCCCACGGTTGTCCCCGTCCCACCCCCTTCGTCCCTGGACGGGGTGGGGGGGGAGCTTTCAGAGGTCATCCCGTCCATCCTCCTGCCTCTACACCCTCAATCAATCAATCAATCAATCGTATTTATTGAGTGCTCAATAAATACGATTGATGATGATTGAGCGCTTACTGTGTGGAGAGCACTGTACTGAGCACTTGGGAAGTCCAAGTTGACAACATCTAGAGACGGTCCCTACCCAACAGTGGGCTTACAGGCTAGAAGGGGGAGACAGAGAACAAAACCAAACATACTAACAAAATAAAATAAATAGAATAGTTATGGACAAGTAAAATAAACAAATAGAGTAATAAATATGTACAAACACGCGCCCAAGGGGTGGTGAGGGTTGGGGTTATCTCTACTTGTCATAGAGATTCCCATCTGTGAAACAGGAGGAAAATCAATCAATCAATCGTATTTATTGAGCACTTATTGTGTGCAGAGCACTGTACTAAGCTCTTGGGAAGTACAAGTTGGCAGCATAATGGCTGTTCCCCTCTCTGTCAGTCAAAGGTATTTCTTGAGCACTTACTGTGTGCAGAGCACTGTACTAAGCGCTTGGGAAATACAAGTGGGCAACATAATGCCTGTTCCCCCCCCTCAGTCAGTCAAAGGTATTTCTTGAGCACTTACTGTGTGCAGAGCACTGTACTAAGCGCTTGGGAAGTACAAGTTGGCAACATAATTCCTGTTCCCCCCCCTCAGTCAGTCAAAGGTATTTCTTGAGCACTTACTGTGTGCAGTGCACTGTACTAAGCGCTTGGGAGAGTACAATAGGTGCGTTCCCTCCACCGGGTGCAGGAAGCCCGAGGGCGCCTGCAGCTCGGTCTGTGCCCTGCAGTGTATGGACCGCTGAGAGCCAGTCAGGCATATTTATTGAACGCTTACTGTGTGTGATGAACAGTGCTTGGCACATAGTAAGTGCTTAACAAATACCATCATTATTATTATATGATCCCTGCCCACAACCAGCTGACCGTCTAGAGGGGGAGACGGACATTAGTAATAATAATAATAATGGCATTTATTAAGCGCTTACTATGTGCAAAGCACTGTTCTAAGCGCTTGGGAGGTTACAAGGTGATCAGGTTGTCCCACGGGGTGCTCACAGTCTTAATCCCCATTTTACAGATGAGGGAACTGAGGCACAGAGATGTTAAGTGACTTAACCCCGAGTCATGCAGCTGACAATTGGCGGAGCCGGGATTTGAACCCAGGACCTCTGACTCCAAAGCCCGGGCTCTTTCCACCGAGCCACGCTGCTTCTCTAATATAATATAATGTTCCATGTGGGATAGAGAGGCAGCGTGGCCTTGTCGGCAGCGTGGCTTAGTGGAAAGAGACCGGGATTTGGAGCTAGAGGTCATGGGTTCGAATCCTGACTCCGCCACACATCTGCTGTGTGACCTCTGCTTAGTCCAGTGCTCTGCCCACAGTAAGCGCTCAATAAATACGATTGATTGATTGATTGCTGTGTGACCTCGGGCAAGTCACTTCTCGGAGCCTCAGTTCCCTCATCTGGCAAATGGGGATGACGACCGTTAGCCCCACGCGGGACAACCTGATCACCTTGTGTCCCCCGGTGCTTAGAATAGTGCTTTGCACGTAGTAAGTGCTTAACAAATGCCAGTATTATTATTATTATTCAACCTGGTTGTCTTCTCCATCTACCTTTCTCCATCTACCATCCTCTTTCTCCATCCCGGGATGGGGCGGGGGCAGGCCGGGCTGAGGAGTTCAGAACATAGGGCTTGGGCAGGTCACTTACTTCTCTGGGCCTCAGTTTATTATCATTATTCTCCCTCTTCTTCCTCCTCCTCCTCCTCCCGCCCCCCGCTGCCCACTCAGCCCCGGCAGAGTTCGTCCAGCACCCTCAGTCCATCTCCCGGCCCGCGGGCAGCACGGCCGTGTTCACCTGCCAGGCGCAAGGGGAGCCGCCCCCCCAGATCACCTGGCTGAAGAACGGGCAGGTCCTGGGACCCTCCAGTCACGTCAAGCTCAAGAACAGCAACAGGTACAAAGGGCTTAGTACAGTGCTCTGCACATAGTAAGCGCTCAATAAATACGATTGATGATGATGAGGTACCACCGTGCGGGGAGAGGGGCACCGGAGATGGAGAGAAGGGGGAACCGTCGTTGCCCGGGATGGCCCGGTGGGCATCTCCGGGGTCGTGACCTCCAGGAGCGCCCACGATGCTAGCTCTCTTCCTCCCTTCAAGGCCCTACTGAGAGCTCACCTCCTCCAGGAGGCCTTCCCACACTCAGCCCCTTCCTTCCTCTCCCCCTCGTCCCCCTCTTCGTCCCCCCATCTTACCTCCTTCCCTTCCCCACAGCACCTGTATATATGTATATATGTTTGTACAGATTTATTACTCTATTTATTTATTTATTTTATCCCCCTCGTCCCCCTCTCCATCCCCCCCATCTTACCTCCTTCCCTTCCCCACAGCACCTGTATATATGTATATATGTTTGTACAGATTTATTACTCTATTTATTTATTTTATCCCCCTCATCCCCCTCTCCATCCCCCCCATCTTACCTCCTTCCCTTCCCCACAGCACCTGTATATAGGTATATATGTTTGTACAGATTTATTACTCTATTTATTTATTTATTTATTTTATCCCCCTCGTCCGCCTCTCCACCCCCCCACCTTACCTCCTTCCCTTCCCCACAGCACCTGTATATATGTATATATGTTTGTACAGATTTATTACTCTATTTATTTATTTATTTTATCCCCCTCGTCCCCCTCTCCATCCCCCCATCTTACCTCCTTCCCTTCCCCACAGCACCTGTATATATGTATATATGTCTGTACAGATTTATTACTCTATTTATTTTACTTGGACATATCTATTCTATTTATTTTATTTTGTTAGTATGTTTGGTTCTGTTCTCCGTCTCCCCCTTCTAGACTGTGAGCCCACTGTTGGGTAGCGACTGTATCTATATGTTGCCAACTTGGACTTCCCAAGCGCTTAGTACAGTGCTCCGCTCACAGTAAGCGCTCAATAAATACGATTGATTGATTGATTGGTGGGGTGGCCCGGGAGGAGTGGGGCGAGACGGGGGAAGCCCCGATGGTCACCCGACCGACCCTCCCCTCATCAGAGAAGCAGCGTGGCTCAGTGGAAAGAGCCCGGGCTTTGGAGTCAGAGGTCACGGGTTCAAACCCTGGCTCTGCCAATTGTCAGCTGGGGGACTTTGGGCAAGTCACTTCACTTCTCTGCGCCTCAGTTCCCTCATCTGGAAAATGGGAATTAAGACTGTGAGCACCCCCGTGGGACAACCTGATCACCTTGTAACCTCCTCAAGAGCTTAGAACAGTGCTTGGCACATAGTAAGCGCTTAATCAATGCCATTATCATTATTATTATTATTATTATTATTATCCAGCACGCTGACCCTCTCCGGAATCAGCCAGGAGGATGAAGCCATTTACCAGTGCATCGCCGAGAACAGCGCCGGCTCCTCTCAGGCCAGCGCCCGGCTGACCGTGCTGTGGGCGGAAGGGCTGCCCGGGCCCCCCCGGGACGTCAGGGCCGAGACGGTCTCGGCCACCGCCGTCCAGGTGTCTTGGGGCGAGCCCCTGCAGAACACCCAGGAGATCATCGGTTACGTCCTCCACATCAGGAAGGCCGCCGGTGAGGGCCCCTGCAGTCCCTCCGGGCCGGGAGGTGAAGCCGCCCTTTCCCATCCCCGCGGCTTCGTCGCTTCGAGCCCCATTTTCTCGGCACCGAGGCGTGGGAGGCCTGGTCCAGGGTGGTGAGGCGGGGGTTGGCGGGGGAAGGGAAGCTGGACGGCGGGGGGATTCCCAATCGGGGAAAGCATCCTGGAGGCGGTGGCGGCTGCAGGAGGCGGGGTGGACGGGACGTTGCCGGAGACAGGTGAGAGGGACGGACCGCAGGACGGGCGGGGAGGAGAAGAGTCCGGCATCTCCCCCGGAGGCCCTCAATGCTCCCCCCAACTCCCGCCCCGGCCCAGACCCCCTGGAGATGGAGTACCAGGAGGCGGTCAGCAAGAGCACCTTCCGGCAGCTAGTGTCCGACCTGGAGCCGTCCACCCGCTACAGCTTCTACGTCAAGGCCTACACGTCGCGGGGGGCCAGCCGACCCTCCGTGGTGACCGTGGTCCGCACCCTGGGGGAAGGTGAGGCACCGACGGAGCCCGAGGGCGGCCGCAGCTCCGTCTGGGCCCTGCAGTACCTGGACCGCTGACAGCCAGTCGGGCGTATTTATTGAACGCTTACTGTGTGCGAGCACCGGGCTAATAATAATAACAATAATAATAACGATAGCATTTATTAAGCGCTTACTATGTTCTAAGCACTGGGGAGATTACAAGGCAATCGGGTCGCCCCACAGGGGGCTCACGGTCTTAATCCCCATTTTACAGATGAGGCCCAGGGAAGTGCAGTGACTTGCCCAAAGTCACGCAGCTAAGTGGTGGAGCCGGGATTCGAACCCATGACCTCTGACTCCAAAGCCCGGGCTCTTTCCACTGAGCCATGCAGCTTATCTAAGTGGCTAAGCGCTTTGTTGCCAATTTGTACTTCCCAAGCGCTTAGTACAGTGCTCTGCACATAGTAAGCGCTCAATAAATACGATTGATTGATTGACTGATTGCGAGCTGGGGCCGACCTGTGCGGGACGTTTTTGAACGGACACTGGACCCTGGCCTGACCCCCGGGACCTGGCCAGCGGGAGTCCGCCGGGAAAGAACACGAGCCTGAGTTTTCCCGGAGAAATAATAATAATGATGATAATATTTGATAAGCGCTTACTATGTGCCAAGCACTGTTCTAAGCGCTGGGGGAGATAGAAGGTAGAAAGCTGGGGGAGAAAGCAGGGGCTGCGGTGGGGTGAGGAGAAGCAGCGTGGCCTGAGGGATAGAGCCCGGGCCTGGGAACTAGAAGGACCTGGCTTCTAGTCCTGGCTCTGCCTCAGTTCCCTCATCTGTAAAATGGGGATTAAAACTGTGAGCCCCCCGTGGGACAACCTGATCACCTTGTAACCTCCCCAGCGCTTAGAACAGTGCTTTGCGCATAGTAAGCGCTTAACAAATACCATCATTATTATTATTACGTCCCCTGGGTGACCCTGGGCAAGTCGCTTCATTCAATCATATTTATTGAGCGCTTACTGTGTGCAGAGCACTGGACTACACACTTGTACACTTCACTTCTCTGGGCCTCAGTTACCCGAACCAGAAAATGGGGATTGAGACTATAAGCCCCAAGTGGGGCGGGGACTTTGTCCAACCTGATTAGCATTCATTCATTCAATCGTATTTATTGAGCGCTTACAATGTGCAGAGCACTGTACTACACACTTGTATACTTCCCTTCTCTGGGCCTCAGTTACCTGAACCAGAAAATGGGGATTTCATTCATTCATTCATTCATTCATTCATTCAATTGTATTTATTGAGCGCTTACTGTGTGCAGAGCACTGGACTACACACTTGTACACTTCACTTCTCTGGGCCTCAGTTACCTGAACCAGAAAATGGGGATTTCATTCATTCATTCATTCAATCGTATTTATTGAGCACTTACAGTGTGCAGAGCACTGTACTACACAACCGTACACTTCACTTCTCTGGACCTCAGTTACCTGAACCAGAAAATGGGGATTTCATTCATTCATTCATTCATTCAATCGTATTTATTGAGCGCTTACAGTGTGCAGAGCACTGGACTACACACTTGTACACTTCACTTCTTTGGGCCTCAGTTACCCGAACCAGAAAATGGGGATTTCATTCATCCATTCATTCATTCAATCGTATTTATGGAGCACTTACAGTGTGCAGAGCACTGTACTACACACTTGTACACTTCACTTCTCTGGGCCTCAGTTACCGGAACCAGAAAATGGGGATTTCATTCATTCATTCATTCATTCACTTGTATTTTTTGAGCGCTTACAGTGTGCAGAGCACTGTACTACACATTCATATACTTCCCTTCTCTGGGCCTCAGTTACCTGAACCAGAAAATGGGGATTTCATTCATTCATTCATTCATTCATTCAATCGTATTTATTGAGCGCTTACTGTGTTCAGAGCACCGTACTACACACTTGTACACTTCACTTCTCTGGGCCTCAGTTACCTGAACCAGAAAATGGGGATTTCATTCATTCATTCATTCAATCGTATTTTTTGAGTGCTTACAGTGTGCAGAGCACTGTACTACACACTTGTACACTTCACTTCTCTGGGCCTCAGTTACCTGAACCAGAAAATGGGGATTTCATTCATCCATTCAATCAATCGTATTTATGGAGCGCTTACAGTGTGCAGAGCACTGTACTACACACTCGTACACTTCCCTTCTCTGGGCCTCAGTTACCTGAACCAGAAAATGGGGATTTCATTCATTCATTAATTCATTCATTCAATCGTATTTATGGAGCACTTACCATGCGCAGAGAGCACTGTACTTGGGAAGTCCAAGTTGGCAACATCTAGAGACGGTCCCTCCCCAACAACGGGCTCACCTACTCCAGCGCTTAGTACAGTGCCCAATGAATACGATTGAATGAATGACTGAATGGCACTTACCAAATACCAAATCGGCCCTTTTAAACTGTGAGCCCACTGTTGGGTAGGGACTGTCTCTATATGTTGCCAACTTGGACTTCCCAAGCGCTTAGTCCAGTGCTCTGCACACAGTAAGCGCTCAATAAATATGATTGATTGATTACCATTAAAGCAACAAAAAAAGTCCAAGTGGCTGAAATGAGGAGTTGGCAGGGGAGGGAATCCAGCATTCAAAATTCCTGTTTCTGATTTCCCTCGTCCCCCGGCTCTCCCGGCCCTCTCCCTTTCTCTCCCTCTCCTGTTCCCCGTCCGTCCGTCCCTCCGTCCGTCTCCGTCTCTCCCCGCGCGCCTCTGCGGCAGTCCCGGGGATGCCGGCCCTGTCCGTCAGGGTCCTCGACAGCACCTCGATCCAGGCCCTGTGGGAGCCGTCCCTCAAACTGGGCCGGCCCAAAGGCTTCAAGCTGTTCTACCGTCCGGAGCGCCTGGCCCACTTCGTCGGCCCCATGATGTTGCCCGGCAACGCCACCTCCTTCAACATCACCCATCTGGGTACCGTTTGGCCGGGGACCCCCCACTCCTGGGAGGACCCGGGTTGGGGTGGAGGGGAGGGTCTCCCGGTGGCCCCTCGCGGCCCCTGGCGCGGGTCTGACCGGCCGGACTCTCCCCTCAGACCCGGCCGTGGTTTACGAGGTGAAGCTGCTGGCCTATAATCAGCACGGCGACGGGAACACCACCGTGCGCTTCGTGGCCCTGCCCGAGACGGTGGACGGGACTGGTGAGTTGGCCCCAACGATCAGGGCTCTGGGAAACGATAATCATCATAGTAAAAACAATAATAACAATTGCGATATTTGTTCATCATCATAATAATAACAACAATCGTGGTATTTGTTAAGTATTTGTGTATTTGTTAAGTAGTTGTATTTGTTAAGTGCTTACTATGTGCCAAGAACTGTTCCAAGCACTGAGGTAGATACGATAATAATAATAATAATGACAGCATTTATTAAGCGCTTACTATGTGCTAAGCACTGTTCTAAGCGCTGGGGAGGTTACCGGGTGATCAGGTTGTCCCACAGGGGGCTCACAGTCTTCATCCCCATTTGCGAGATGAGGGAACTGAGGCACAGAGAAGTGAAGTGACTTGCCCACAAAGCCGACAATTGGCGGAGCGGGGATGTTAGCTGAAGTCACGAGAGCGAATGAGTTCTCCAAAGGACGACTCAGACCTGAGCCGTGGGGGATGTCAGAGGGTGGAAGGGAGAGGAGGAGCCAGAAAAAGAAACTGAGAAGGGGCAGGAGAGACAGGAGTGTCAGTGACACCGGAGCTGGAGGAAGCTTCAAGGAAAAGAAGGTGGTATACCTCGTCTAAAGCAGTCGCGAGGTCTAGGAAGATTAGGACGCAGTACAGACCGTCAGATTTGGCAAGAAGAGAGTCATCAGTTACCTTTGAAAGGGCCGTTTCTGTGGAAGACAGATTGGAGGGGATCGAGGACAGAACCGGCGGAGACAGAGGAAAAAGAAACTGAGGAGCAGAGAGGCGGGAGTGTCACTGAAGCCAGGGTTGGAGGAAGCTTCAAGGAAAAGGAGGTGGTATACATTGCTAAAAGCAGTTGAGAGGTCTGGGAAGATTAGGATGGAGTGCAGACCATCAGATGTGGCAAGAAGGGAGTCGTCGGTAACCTTCGAGAGGGCCGATTCTGTGGCATAAAAGTGGTGGAAAACGGATTAGAGGGGATCGAGGAGAGAACTGGAGGAGAGGAGACAGTGGAAAAAGAAACCGAGAAGGAGCAGAGAGAAGGAAGATTAGGATGGAGTGCAGACCATCAGATGTGGCAAGAAGAGAGTCGTCGATTCTGCCGAGAGGGCCGATTCTGTGGCATAAAAGTGGTGGAAAACAGATTAGAGGGGATGGAGGAGAGAACTGGAGGAGAGGAGACAGTGGAAAAAGAAACCGAGAAGGAGCAGAGAGACAGGAGTGTCAGTGAAGCCAGAGCTGGAGGGCATTTCCCAGACTGAGCCCCTTCCTTCCTCTCCCCCTCGTCCCCCTCTCCATCCCCCCCATCTTACCTCCTTCCCTTCCTCACAGCACCTGTATATATGTATATATGTTTGTACATATTTTTTACTCTATCTATTTATTTATTTTATTTGTACATATCTATTCTATTTATTTTATTTTGTTAGTATGTTTGGTTTTGTTCTCTGTCTCCCCCTTTTAGACTGTGAGCCCACTGTTGGGTAGGGACTGTCTCTATATGTTGCCAATTTGTACTTCCCAAGCGCTTAGTACAGTGCTCTGCACATAGTAAGCGCTCAATAAATACGATTGATGATGATGATGATGATTTCAAGGAAAAGGAGGTGGTATACATTGTTAAGAGTAGTTGAGAGGTCTAGGAAGATTAGGATGGAGTTAGGCTGCCCCTCATTCATTCATTCCCATTTTCCAGATGGGGTGACCGAGGCACAGAGAAGTTAAGTGGCTCGCCCAAGGTCACACAGCAGACAAGTGGCTGGGTCGGGATCTGAATCCACGGCCTCTGGCTCCCGAGCCCGCGTTCTTTCTACTAAGCCACGAAGCGCTTACTATGTGCCAGACACTGTTCTAAGCGCTGGGGTGGATAGAGACTGTGAGCCCACTGTTGGTAGGGGCCGTCGCTATATGTTGCCAACTTGTACCTCCCAAGCGCTTAGTACAGTGCTCCGCACACAGCTGGTGCTCAATAAATACGATTAAATGAATATAAGCTAAACAGGTTGGACACGGTCCGTGTCCCACGTGGGGCTCACAGATGAGGGAACTGAAGCACAGAGAGGTGACGTGACTTGCCCAAGGTCCCGCAGCAGACCGGTGGCAGAGCCGGGATTAGAACCCAGGTCCTTCCGACTCTCAGGTTCGTTCGTTCAATCGTATTTATTGAGCACTTACCGTATGCCGAGTACTGTACTAATTGCTTAGCTCCATCCACTAGGGCAACGCTGCTTCTCTAAAAAGAGGAGCAGCAGAAGGAGAATCCAGCCCGGGAGTGCGGGGAGTGGAGTTCTGGGTTCTAATCCTGCCCCGGTCGGGCCTCAACCAGATCCGACCCGGGCACCCAGCTTATCATCATCATCAATCGTATTTATTGAGCACTTACTATGTGCAGAGCACTGTACTAAGCGCTTGGGAAGTACAAATTGGCAACATATAGAGACAGTCCCTACCCAACTGGGCTCACAGTCTAAAAGGTAAGCTCGTTGTGGGTAGGGACTGTGTCCGCGTGGCCTGGTGGAAAGAGCCCAGGCCCGGGAGTCGGAAGGACCTGAGTTCTAATCCTGGCTCCGCCACTCGTCCGCTGGGTGACGTAGGGCGAGTCACTTCGGTTCCCTCAGCTGTAAAATGGGGATGGAGACTGTGAGCCCAAGTGGGACAGAGACGGTGTTAATAATAATAATAATAGTAATAATGACGGCATTTATTAAGCGCTTACTATGTGCAAAGCACTGTTCTAAGCACTGGGGAGGTTACAAGGTGATCAGGTTGTCCCTCGTGTGTTCAATCCGATTAGCTTGTACCTGGGGAAGCAGCGCGGCTCAGCGGAAAGAGCCCGGGCTTTGGAGTCGGAGGTCGTGGGTTCAAATCCCGGCTCCGCCGCTTGCCAGCTGGGTGACTTTGGGCAAGTCACTTCACTTCTCTGGGCCTCAGTTTCCTCATCTGGAAAATGGGGATGAAGACTGGGAGCCCCCCGTGGGACAACCTGATCACCTTGTATCCTCCCCAGCGCTTAGAACAGTGCTTGGCACATAGTAAGCGCTTACCAAATACCCAAATTATTATCACCCCAGTGCTTAGAACAGTGCTTGGCACATAGTAAGCGCTTACCAAATACGCAAATTATTCTCACCCCAGTGCTTAGAACAGTGCTTGGCACATAGTAAGCGCTTAACAGATACCCAAATTATTATCACCCCAGGGCTTAGAATGGTGCTTGACACATAGTAAGCGCTTACCAAATACCCAAATTATTCTCACCCCGGTGCTTAGAAGAGTGCTTGGCACATAGTAAGCGCTTACCAGATACCCAAATTATTATCACCCCAGTGCTTAGAACAGTGCTTGGCACATATTAAGCGCTTACCAAATACCCAAATTATTCTCACCCCAGTGCTTAGAACAGTGCTTGGCACATATTAAGCGCTTACCAAATACCCAAATTATTATCACCCCAGTGCTTAGGAACAGTGCTTGGCACATAGTAAGCGCTTACCAGATACCCAAATTATTATCACCCCAGTGCTTAGAACAGTGATTGGCACATAGTAAGTGCTTACCAGATACCCAAATTATTATCACCCCAGTGCTTAGAACAGTGCTTGACACATAGTAAGCGCTTACCAAATACCCAAATTATTATCATCCCAGTGCTTAGGAACAGTGCTTGGCACATAGGAAGCGCTTACCAGATACCCAAATTATTATCACCCCAGTGCTTAGGAACAGTGCTTGGCACATAGTAAGCGCTTACCAAATACCCAAATAATTATCACCCCAGTGTTTAGAACAGTGCTTGGCACATAGTAAGCGCTTACCACATACCCAAATTATTATCACCCCAGTGCTTAGGAACAGTGCTTGGCACATAGTAAGCGCTCACCAGATACCCAAATTATTATCACCCCAGTGCTTAGAACAGTGCTTGGCACATAGTAATCGCTTACCAAATACCCAAATTATTATCACCCCAGTGCTTAGAACAGTGCTTGACCCATAGTAAGCGCTTAGCAATTACCCCCATCGTCGTCACTGTTGTGTCGGACTCTCCCCAGCACTTAGTACAGTGTTCTGCTCGCCATAAGTGCTCAATAATTACAATGGGCGGGCAGACCCTGCTCCACTGTGCCCAGGTCTGCCCACGAGCACTGGCAGCTGACGGGAGGAGCGTCGGCCTCGGGGCATTCAGATGCCCCTCTAGCTAAGCGGGCCCCCTGAGGGCACTGGGCTTGGGGAAGGAGAGGGCCTCAGTTTCCCGACTGGACAAGCCCCCGCCCCGCTGCTTGTTTGTACATATTTATTACTCTATTTATTTATTTATTTATTTATTTATTTATTTATTTATTGTACTTGGACCTATCTATTCTATTCATTATATTTTGTTAGTATGTTTGGTTTTGTTCTCTGTCTCCCCCTTTTAGACTGTGAGCCCACTGTTGGGTAGGGACCGTCTCTATATGTTGCCAATTTGTACTTCCCAAGTGCTTAGTACAGTGCTCTGCACATAGTAAGCGCTCAATAAATACAATTGATGATGATGATGATAGAGACGGTCCCTACCCAAAAATGGGCTCACGGTCTAGAAGGGGGAGACGGACAACAAAACATGTAGACAGGCGTCAAAACCGTCAGAATAAACAGAATTAGAGCTATATGCACATCATTAATAAAATAGAGTAGTAAATACGGACAAGTAAAATAAATAGAGTAATACATCTGTACAAATATATACAAGTGCTGTGGGGAGGGGATGGAGGTAGGGTGGGCCACTGTTAGGTAGGGACTGTTTCTATATGTTGCCAGCTTGTACTTCCCAAGCGCTTAGTACAGTGCTCTGCACACAGTAAGCGCTCAATAAATACAATTGATTGATTGATTGATTGTTTCAGCGCCCAACCCGCCGTGTGACTGCCTGACGGAGGAGCGGGGCAGCAAGGCTTCCGCGGCCACGGGCCTCATCGTGGGCATCCACATTGGCATCGCCTGCATCGTCTTCTGCGCGCTCTTCCTCGTCTTCGGCTACCGCGGCAGGTGAGGGGCCTTGGGGTGTGGGCTGGGGAACCATCATCACCATCATCGTCATCCTCAATCGTATTTATTGAGCGCTTACTGTGCGCGGAGCACTGTACTAAGCGCTTGGGAAGCCCAAGTTGGCAACATATAGAGACAGTCCCTACCCAACGGTGGGCTCACAGTCTAAAAGGGGGAGACGGAGAACGAAACTAAACACACTAACAAAATGAAATAAATAGAATAGATAGGTACAAGTAAAATAAATAAATAGAATAATAAATATGTACAAACGTATATATATATATATATATATATATATATATATATCTGGAGCACTTACCGTGTACAGCTTTCCGTGTACAGAATTGGAGAAGCAGCGGGGCTCAGTGGAAAGAGCCCGGGCTTTGGAGTCAGAGGTCATGGGTTCGAAACCCGGCTCCCCCACTTTCCAGCTGTGTGACTTCGGGCAAGTCACTTCACTTCTCTGGGACTCAGTGACCTCATCTGTCAAATGGGGATGAAGACTGTGAGCCCCACGTGGGACAACCTGATCACCTTGCAGCCCCTCCAGCGCTTAGAACAGTGCTGTGCACACAGTAAGCGCTTAATAAATGCCATTATTATTATTACAGAGCACTGGATTAAGGGCTCGGAGCAGTGTAACAGAGTTGGTAGACAAATGTGGCTAGAGCACGGGCCTGGGTTCTAATCCTGGGGCCACCGCTTGTCTGCTGGGCGACCCTGGCTAAGTTACTGCACTTCTCCGTGCCTCAGTTACCTCATCTGTCAAATGGGGATCGCGACTGTAAGCCCTAAGTGGGACAGAGACTGTGTCCAACCCGATCTGCTTAGAAGAGAAGCGGCGTGGCCCAGCGGAAAGAACCCGGGCTTTGGAGTCGGAGGTCATGGGTTCAAATCCCGGCTCTGCCAATTGTCAGCTGGGTGACTTTGGGCAAGTCACTTCTCTGGGCCTCAGTTCCCTCAACTGTAAAATGGGGATGAAGACTGTGAGCCCCCTGTGGGACCACCTGATCACCTTGTAACCTCCGCAGTGCTTAGGACGGTGCTTTGCACATAGTAAGCGCTTAATAAATGCTATCTTTTTTTATAATAATTACGGTCTTTGCCAAGTCTTTGTTAAGTGTTTACTATATGTCAGAAACTAGTACTTGCATCCACCCCAGCGCTTAGTAGAGTGCTTTGCACATAGTAAGCACTTAATAAATGCTATCTTTTTTTATAATAATAATTACATAATATTATATAATAAGCGCTCAATAAATACGACTGGACGAAGGAAAAAGCGCTTCGTCGAGCGTGCACGGCAAATGGTGAGCGCTCAATAAATTCCATCCCACCCCTGCCTGTCCCTGCCACCCTCCGTCCCCCCCCCACCCGCCTCGTCCTCAGGCTCCTCGTCTGCCAGGCGGCCCAAGAGCAGCTGTCCGCGCCGCAGATTCCCGGGAGCCAGAGGGACCCGAGGGTCCCGGCCGTGATCCGGGAAGAGCTGGGTGGGAATGACAAGTGCCTGGACCCCAACGAGCTGGAGCAGCTGTTCCTCCCATCCCAGGCCGTGCCGCCGGCGGATAAGGCGTTCCCGGTAAAACTGCCCCCGTGGTCCCAACTGAACCGCCAAGGGACCCCCCTCCCCATCCCCGCCACCTTACCTCCTTCCCCTCCCCACAGCACCTGTATATATGTCTGTACCTATTTATTACTCTATTTATGTGTTTATTTTACTCGTACACATTAATCGCCACTTGCCAGCTGGGTGACTTCGGACAAGCCACTTCACTTCTCTGGGCCTCAGTTCCCTCGTCTGGAAAACGGGGATAAAGACCGGGAGCCCCACGTGGGACTGTGAGCTCACTGTTGGGTAGGGACCGTCTCCATATGTTGCCAACTTGTCCCTCCCAAGCGCTTAGTACGGTGCTCTGCACACAGTAAGCGCTCAATAAATACGATTGAATGAATGAATGAATGAATGAGTCGTATTTATTGAGCGCTTACTGTGTGCAGGGCACCGGACTAAGCGCTTGGGAAGTCCAAGTTGGCAACATCTAGAGACGGTCCCTACCCAACAGCGGGCTCACAGTCTAGAAGGGGGAGACAGAGAACAAAACAAAACGTATTTACAAAATAAAATAAATAGAATAAATATGTACAAGTAAAATAAGTAAATAAATTATTTATAAATAAATAAATAAATAACAAATAAATTATTTATAAATAAATAAATTATTCAAAGATAAAGAAATAAATAAATGCGTGCAAATGTATATACATATATACAGGTGCTGTGGGGAGGGGAAGGAGGTAAGGCGGGGGAGAGGGGGAGAGGAAGGAGGGGGTTCAGTCTGGAAAGGCCTTCTTTTGTTAAGCGCTTACTACGTGCAAAGCACCGTTCTAAGCGCTGGGGTAGATACGAGGTGATCAGGTTGTCCCACGGGGGGCTCACAGTCTTAGTCCCCATTTTCCAGATGAGGGAACTGAGGCCCAGAGAAGCAAAGTGACCTGCCCAAAGTCACACAGCTGACAAGTGGCAGAGCTGGGATCGTTAACGAAACGTGACTTAGTAGTTCGGATTCACTGGAATCTCAGCCCAGGCCTGCATGGGGAGACATTCCCATTTGTCCGGGCGGGGGTGACATGGAAGTAAGAGAGGAAAGACAGGCAGGCCGGGGCCTGAGGAATTTCCCAGTTTATCCTGTCCCCTCTCTGGGGTCCGTGGAGGAGTGGGCAGTGTTGGCTGGAGTCCGGGCAAGGGATTTCACTCTCCGACTTACTTTGGTGCCTACCTTTAGAGCACGGGCACGGGTGTCAGAAGGTCATGGGTTCTAATCCCCGTCCCCCACTTGTCCGCTGTGTGCCCTTGGGCCGGCTAACAGAGAGTTAACTTCTCTGTGCCTCAGTGACCTCATCTGTAAAATGGGGATTGAGACTGCGAGCCCCAGGGGAACGGGGAGCGCGTCCAACCTGATCTGCTTGCATCCGTCCCATTCATTCATTCATTCATTCATTCAATCGTATTTATTGAGCGCTTACTGTGTGCAGATCACTGGACTAAGCGCTTGGGGAGTCCAAGTCGGCAACAGGTAGGGACGGTCCCTACCCAACAACAGGCTCGCGGTCTAGAAGGGGGAGACGGACAACAAAACAAAACACATGGATGGGTGTCAAGTCATCAGAAGCAGTGTTGCTCAGTGGAAAGAGCCCGGGCTTTGGAGTCAGAGGTCATGGGTTCAAATCCCGGCTCTGCCAATTGTCAGCTGTGGGACTTTGGGCAAGTCACTTAACTTCTCTGGGCCTCGGTTACCCCATCTGTAAAATGAGAATTAAGACTGTGAGCCCCCCGTGGGACAACCTGATCACCTTGTTACCTCCCCAGTGCTTAGAACAGTGCTTTGCACATAGTAAGCGCTTAACAAATGCCATCATTATTATTATTATCAGAATAAAAGGTAGAAGTAAAGAAGTATAGAAGTAAAGGTAGATGCACATCATTAACAAAATAAATCGAATAGTAAATATGTACAAGTAAAATAAATAGAGTAATAATGCTTGGCACACAGTAAGAGCTTAACAAATACTGTAATTATTATCATTGTTATTATTACCGACGGGGGTGAAGGGAGGGGAATGGGGTTCTAACCTCTGACTGGCCATCTGCCCCCTCAGCCGGACCCCGGGCTGCCCGAGTCGTGCAACGAGACCCAGATGGCCACCCTCCCACCGGACGAGTTCAGCTTCCTCGAGGAGAGGAGGCCCGAGACCCCGGACCCAAACATCCCCGGGATCGGGGGGTCCCCAGCACTAAGGACGGACTCATCTCGGAGCCCCGGCCCCAGTCCCGCCAGTGAAGGATAGCGGGCCTGGTGAGGACACCCCTACCAGGGACTTCCTGGGGAATGGGATCCGGGACGTATCCGGAAAGCCTCCGGGCCAAATCCCCTTCTAAGCGCCCTGTGGGGTCTGGGCTGTGTCTGGCACTCGCTAAGGTGATTCTTCAATCTCAGGTCAAGTCAAGGATTTTTCCAATCTCATTCGTTATCATTATTGATATCATCATTTTGGCGGCTCCGCGATCCGGACTTCGGGAGTGGCAGGACGCCTCCTCAGCCCTTCTTCCAGACTGACCCCGGGGAGAATTCCTTCTCCTCTTGGGGTCACAGGATGGGGGAGATTCTGGGCTGGGAGAGAGGGCTTCCAAGGACAGATTGGAGGGCCCAAGCCACTCCCCTGGGTCGCTGCCACCCAGATTATAGAAGACGAAGAAAAAGAAGAAGAAGGAACTGTTTGGATGGAGGTGGCTCCTGACGTGATTCCCATGCTGCTGGCTGTTGGGGCCTGCTTCCCTCTGCCAGCGGCTCTGCCCACCTTCTTGATTTCTCAGGATGCTTTTCCCACTGTCTGACTTTTTCGCCCACCCAGAGTATCCAGAAGCCCTTGCGCGGGCATCGAACTGCCCCTCGGGGCCGACCCCAGCCCTGCCCGCGGTGGGCTCAGCACCTACCTCAGCCGGAATGAATGTCTGCCTGGGGGTGGCGGATGAGGCCCCTCATCCCCACCCTCTCCCCCCTGTCCCGCAGGTCCTCCTCCTTCTCCCCGGCCGTGCCCCCCTCCGCCCCCTCAGAGTCTCGCACTCGGTCCATCCTACCTCAGGTCCCCGGCCCGGGGCGCCGGGGGCGCCATGTTGTCTCTGTAGGTTTCGTTTCGTCCTCATCCTCATTCGGATGTGAAGCACTTCCAAAATGCCGAAAGCCAAACCCTACCTCGCCACCCTCCTCTCTTCCTTCGTGTGTTGGCATTATTGGATTTCCTTCCCCTCCCTTCTCTCCTCTTCTCTCTTCCCTCCTCTCCCCCTTCCTCAGTCTCCCTTCTCCTTCCTCTCTCTTCCTCCCTCATCTTCTTCTTCCCTCCTTTTCTGCTCTTCTCCCACTCGTCTCTCCTCCCTTCTCTCCCCTCTCCTCCACCCTCAGCCCTCCCTTTCCCCCGACTTTGACCACTGGGCCCTGGGTCAGAGGACTCCCCTGGCACGTGGCGAGGGGTCAACCCTTCCACTCCGAGTGGCTCCCGGGAGGCCATGAGGACCCTGGCCTGGCCTCCTCAGTCCGGCGGGCCGGGACCTAACCGTGTTCCTGCCCTGATGCTCCCAGTGGAAACGACATGTTACCCACTTCAGCCAAGTTAGACTGACCAAGAGTTGGGACGGAGATCCCCTCACCCACCAGTGAGCCAAATTGTCCCCTTCCCCACCCGCGCTCACTCCTCGTCCACCCCAGTGGGAGGCTGGGAGGGTCTCTCTGGAAGCCCCTCTGCCCTGAGGGGTGGGAGATCCGCCCCTGATGACCCTCCGGGAATCCAGGGAGAAGCTGAGGGGGGCCCAGAGTCAGGGGAATCTGACAGTGCTGGAGTCGGGGACAGCGGGGAGTGACCCCCATCCTCTTCTCAGCCAGTTTGGAGAAGAGGGGCCTGGCCAGCTGCCTCTCAGAGATCCCTTGCCCCTCATAAAACATATTTTTCTTTATTTAATCGAAAAAAGAAAAAAAGACGTGTCTTTCCCCGTCCCCAGATCCCTGAAATACCCACATTTAAGGCCCTGCTCCCCTGACCCCCCGTTTCCCTCAGATGCATTACCCACTGGCTGCCCGGAATTGGAGGTGGGTTGCCTCACTTTCCCCCATGGGTGTGGAAGGAGGGTGACCCGGGGCTAGACTGAGTGTCCCCTTCTGGAAGACCACACTGCTGTCCACCCACGCCCCCCTGCCCAATCCCAGTGGAGCATGGTTGGGAATCCAGGAGCGGGGCTGGGTTCGCCTCACCGGAATATATCGTGTTTGTGGCGTGTGCGTGCATCCTTGAGCTCCCACCGCCCCCATCCCACCCCAACCCCAGGCGACAGCGCTGAAGGGACGGGGCACGGGTGGAGGGAAACCTGGCTTGCCCTCCCGCAGCCTGGGGCCTCCCCAGATATTCGTCTGAAGCTATTTTTATACCGTGCATTTGCAGTTTTCATTTGATGGATTCTTTTGTTTTCAGTTTCTTAATGGAAAGAAATGAGGGGGAGACAGCTATTTTTGGTTAAATGAAAAAGCATTAAAAAACGACGACCCTTTCCGTAAGAATGATAAACGAGAGAGGTCAGACTGTTTAGCACCGTGCCCTCGCCCCGCCAAATCGTTCATTCAATCGTATTTACTGAGCGCTGACTGTGTGCAGAGCACTTGTACTGAGCGCTTGGGAAGTACAAGTCGGCAACATATAGAGACGGTCCCTACCCAACAACCGGAGGGAGGTGGGGGGCAGTTGGAAAACGACGGTGGTTCTTGCCCTCGCCCCCTCACCCCGCTTCGCAATCCGTATTTCCTGGGACCCCGATTGGGATCTTTGCCCAAGTGAGTGGTTCTCTGCAGGTTGACTCCTTCCTCTGAAGCCTTGGTGGTCCCAGCCCGTGACCCTGGGAGCAAACACTGCGTGGTCTGTCCCTTCTGCAGAGACGCTGTGGAGCCCCCCACCCTCCACAACATCCCTCCCCTCATTTTGGAGGGTCACTAAATATCCAGCTAAGGGTCAAACGCGGGGTCGGTGACCAGTAGCCATTTCCTCGGTGTCCCCAGGTGTGGGCTAGTCAACCCTTCTAGGTCCCCTCTACAAATTTTGGGGGCTGATGAAAAACTCCCAACATCTCCCCACCCCGATGAGGCCATCTGAGCCCCCCTTCCTCTCTCCTCCCACTATTCCGCTGTCTCCTTCTCTCCACCCTAACAGGCCTGAAGTTTAAAAATTGGCAATAAAAAATGATCCCCAAACAGTAACGCTGTGATTCTCCTTTGCGAATAATAATAATTACGGTACTTATCATAAGCGCATACTAGGTGCCAAGTAGTAACCAGCTGCTTAATCCTTGATGGGGTTCGGAGTCTAAAGGGGAGGAAGAAGGGGTCTTCAATGCCCATTTTATAGAGGGGAAAACTGAGGCACAAAGCGGTGACGTGACTTGCCCAAATTCACACAGCAGGCGAGCGGGTGTGTGGGAGAAGCGGGCAGCGGAGAGGGAAGTGACCGGATCTGTAATAATAATAATAATATTAGTTATGGTAGTTGTTAAGCGTTTACTATATGCCAAGTACTGTTCTGAACCCACTGTTGGGTAGTTACTGTCCCTATATGTTGCCAATTTGTACTTCCCAAGCGCTTAGTACAGTGCTCTGCACACAGTAAGCGCTCAATAAATACGATTGGTAATGATGATGATGATGTTAAGCAGGTTCTATGCCGTCCCCGTCCCACATGGGGCTCACGGTCTTAATCCCCATTTTTCAGATGAGGTAACTGAGGCCCAGGGAAGTGAAGTGACTTGCCCAAGGTCGCAGACCAGACGTGTGGTGAAGCAGGGTTTAGAACCCAGGTCCTTCAGACTCCCAAGCCCGTGCTCTGTCCACTAGATCACGCTGCTAGGGAGAGCTAGTAGGGGAATAATAATAACTATGGTATCTGTGAAGCACTTACTACGTGCCAGGCGCTGTTCTAAGCGCTGAAATCACGGCCTAGACAAGGAAGGCCTGTTGGAGATAATAATAATAATAATGATAGCATTGATCATCATCAATCATATTTATTGAGCGCTTACTGTGTGCAGAGCACTGTACTAAGCGCTTGGGAAGTACAAATTGGCAACATATAGAGACAGTTCCTACCCAACAGTGGGCTCACAGTCTAAAAGCGCTAATTTATTAAGTGCTTACTATGTGCAAAGCACTGTTCTAAGCGCTGGGGAGGTTACATGGTGATAAGGTTGTCCCACAGGAGGCTCACAGTCTTAATCCCCATTTTACAGATGAGGGAACTGAGGCCCAGAGAAATTAAGTGACTTGCCCAAAGTCACACAAGTGGTAATAATAATAACAATGGCACTTATTAAGCGCTTACTATGTGCAAAGCACCGTTCTAAGCACCGGGGAGGTTACAAGGTGATCAGGTTGTCCCATGGGGGGCTCACAATCTTAATCCCCATTTTACAGAAGAGGGAACTGAGGCCCAGAGAAGTGGACTCACCCAAAGTCACACAGCTGAAAATTGGCAGAGTAGGGATTTGAACCCATGACCTCTGACTCCAAAGCCCGGGCTCTTTCCACTGAGCCACGCTGCTTCTCTGCATGTGATTTTAGTAAGGCTTTGAAAGTGGGGAGAGTGGTGGTCTGTTGTATGGGAAGCAGCATGGCTCAGTGGAAAGAGCCCGGGCTTTGGAGTCAGAGGTCATGGGTTCAAATCCCGGCTCTGCCAATTTTCAGCTGTGTGACTTTGGGTGAGTCACTTCACTTCTCGGGGGGCAGAGGGAGTGCTCTTCTGGGGCCGGGATGGAGCGGAGCGGGCACCAGAGCCAGGAGCAATCAAGAGATGGCAAATTGGGCAAATGATTGTAACTAGGCTAAAATGGATAATTACACCTCCCCAATTAGACAAAATGCTCCAGAGGCCGGAGATTGCTTCCAGATGCTGCCCCGCAGAGACCGGAGGGGGAGACTGGTGGGATGCTTAAAAAACACTCCCGAGGCCCCCAAAATAGCCCTGTGGCCTGGGAGGGACAGGATACAAGGGAGTCAGAAGGGACCTGGGTTCTAATCCTCACTCTGCCACGTGTCTGCTCTGTGATCTTAGGCGAGTCACTTCAGTTCTGTGGGCCTCAGTGACCTCCTCTGGAAAATGGGGGTTGAGACTGTAAGCCCCATGTGGAAAAGGGACTGGATCTGATCCCATTTGTTTGTATGCACCCCAGTGCTTAGTACAGTGCTTGGTAATAATAATAATAATGGCATTTATTAAGTGCTTACTATGTGCAAAGCACTGTTCTAAGTGCTGGGGAGGTTACAAGGTGATCAGGTTGTCCCAAGGGGGGCTCACAGGTTTAATCCCCATTTTACAGATGAGATAACTGAGGGACAGAGAAGTTAAGTGACTTGCCCAAAGTCTCACAGCTGACAATTGGCAGAGCGGGGATTTGAACCCATGACCTCTGACTCCAAAGCCACACAGAGAAGCAGCATGGCTCAGTGGAAAGACCCCGGGATTGGGAGTCAGAGGACCTGGGTTCTAATCCCTGCTCTGCCCGGTGCTTCCTGTGTGACTTTCGGGTAAGTCCCTTCACTTCTCTGGACCTCAGTTTTCCTGTTCTCCCTCTTACTTAGACTGTGAGTTCCATGTGGAACAGGGACCGCGTCCAACCTAATTCACTTGTTTCTACCCCAGCACTTAAAACAGTGTTTTTGACACATAGTAGGCACTTAGGGAATGCAATTTTTTAAAAGAAACAACCCATTCTTCCTCCCAAATAGATTGTGAGCTCCCTGATTATTTTGTATCTACCCCAGCGCCCGGCACATACTAGATGCTGAACAAATTGTATTATGCATGTTATTTTTGTTATTATTGTTATTATTATGGGATCCATATCAGAAAGCAACCTCAGGCTGTGGTGGGTTCCCCCCCACTCCCCAGCTGTTCTCTCATTTGGGAAGCAATCAGCCTGAGATGGCTTTCCCAGTGCGGATCTTCCAAGCGCCAAAGCTAATTATCTCCGGCAGGTGGGTCGCTGGGAAGACTGGGATTCAGTTCCTGAACACCGGCTTTGACAGAGGGAGAGGACTCTGACATCCCGCCAGTTTTCCCCTCCAGCTCCCCCCTCTCCCCCACCTGGCGACTCCTCGGATCCAGAATTCCAAGACCCCCGGGCTGGGAATTCTGTGGGACTCCAAGCCCCACGTGGGACAGGGACTGTGTCCAACCTGATTAGCTTATATCTATCTTTTAGACTGTGAGCCCACTGTTGGGTAGGGACTGTCTCTATATGTTGCCAACTTGTACTTCCCAAGCGCTTAGTACAGTGCTCTGCACACAGTAAGCGCTCAATAAATACTGATTGATTGATTGATTGATTTTACTTGTACATACCTATTCTATTTATTTTATTTTGTTAGTATGTTTGATTTTGTTCTCTGTCTCCCCCTCCTAGCCTGTGAGCCCACTGTTGGGTAGGGACTGTCTCTATATGTTGCCAACTTGTACTTCCCAAGCGCTTAGTACAGTGCTCTGCACACAGTAAGTGCTCAATAAATATGACTGATTGATTCTCTGGGCCTCATTTCCCTCATCTGTAAAATGGGGATGAAGACTGTGAGCCCCATGTGGGACAACCTGATCACCTTCCTCAGCGCTTAGAACAGTGCTCTGCACATTCATTCATTCATTCAATCGTATTTATTGAGCGCTTACTGTGTGCAGAGCACTGGACTAAGCGCTTGGAAAGTCCAAGTTGGCAACATATAGAGACGGTCCCTACCTAACAGTGGGCTCACAGTCTAGAAGATAGTAAGTGCTTAACAAATACCATCATTATTATTATCGTTAAGTAGGGGGAGAACAGGTGTTGAATCCCCATTTTACAGTGGAGGAAACTGAGGCATAGAGAAGTGAAGTGACCTGCCCACGGTCACTCAGCAGTCAAGTGGCGGAATCAGGATTAGAACCCAGGTCCTTTGAGTCCCAGGCTCGTGCTTTAACCACTAGGTCATTTTGCTTCTGACTTCACATTTAACGAATACCATCATTATCAGTAGCCGTAGTAGTTTTTTCTGGTGTCTGTTCAGCACTTACTACACACCGGGCACTGTACTAAGTGCTGGGTTAGATACAAGATAATCAGGTTGGACACATTTCTGTCCTCTGAATGTCCTATTATATTCCTACTTTCCATCAATCAATCAATCAGTCGTATTTATTGAGTGCTTACTGTGTGCAGAGCACTGGACTAAGCGCTTGGGAAGTCCAAGTTGACAACATCTAGAGGCAGTCCCTACCCAACAGTGGGCTCACAGTCTAGAAGGGGGAGACAGAGAACAAAAAAAAACCATATTAACAAAATAAAATAAATAGAATAAATATGTACAAAGAAAATAGAGTAATAAATTCATTCATTCATTAAATCGTATTTATTGAGCGCTTACTGTGTGCGGAGCACTGGACTAAGCGCTTGGGAAGTCCAAGTTGGACACATATAGAGAAGGTCCCTACCCAACAACGGGCTCCCAGTCTAGAAGGGGGAGACAGAGAACAAAACAAAACATATTAACAAAATAAAATAAATAGAATAAATATGTACAAAGAAAATAGAGTAATAAATTCATTCATTCATTAAATCGTATTTATTGAGCGCTTACTGTGTGCAGAGCACTGTACTAAGCGCTTGGGAAGTCCAAGTTGGCAACATATAGAGACGGTCCCTACCCAACAGCGGGCTCACAGTCTAGAAGGGGGGAGACAGACAACAAAACACAACATGTGGACAGGTGTCAAGTCGTCAGAACAAATAGAATTAAAGCTAAACACCCATCATTAACAAAAGAAATAGAATAGTAAATATGTACCAGTAAAATAAATAGAGTAATAAGTCCACGTCCCACGTGGAATTCACAGTCTTCACCCCCATTTTACAGATGAGGTAACCGAGGCACGGAGAGACGAAGTGACTTGACTGAGGTCACACAGCAGACAAGTGGTGGAGTGCAATTAGAACCCAGGTCCCCCTGACTCCCAGGCAGGTGCTCTATCCACTAAGCCACGCTGCCTGGCTTATTATTTTCTATTTTCTCATTATTTTCTTTCTTCTGGAGGCAGGGCTTATTTCTGGAAGAGATTTGGGGCGGGTATCCAGTTTTCAGCGTCGTTTCCACCAAACTCACAAGAAAGGAGTCTCGCTAAGGAGGGAGAAATGATTCATATACTGAGCGTGGAATGGACCCTAGGTCCTTAATTTCTCTCTACCCTGAAGTTCTCTCCTTTCCCTAAATTGCCCATCCCGTTCCAATTTATTCCCAGAAACAGCGTGCAGTCTTCCGGCCTGGCTTTTTGTCCTTTTGAAGTGACCAGACCAGACCACTGATTTATTCCCAACTATTCCCTCCCTTTGAACCCCGGGTCAGGGTTAATTATGTAATAAATCCGATCTTAAAGGAGCAGTCCTTTCCACGGTGAGATGGGTGCTTCCTGTCCTCTGAATGTCCTATTATAGTCCTACTTTCCATCAATCAATCAATCAATTGTATTTATTGAGCGCTTACTGTGTGCAGAGCACTGGACGAAGCGCTTGGGAAGTCCAAGTTGGCAACATATAGAGACAGCCCCTACTCAACAGTAGACTCACAGTCTAGAAGGTGGAGACAGAGAACGAAACAAAATATATTAACAAAGTAAAATAAATAGAATAAATATGTACAAATAAAATAAATAAATAAATAGAGTAATAAATATGTACAAACATATATACAGGATATATATACAGGATATAATAATAATAATAATAATGATTGTTAATAATAATAATGATGGCATTTGTTAAGCGCTTACTATGTGCAGAGCACTGTTCTAAGCGCTGGGGGGGATACAAGGTGATTAAGTTGTCCCACGTGGGGCTCACAGTCTTAATCCCCATTTTACAGATGAGGTAACTGAGGCTCAGAGAAGTTAAGTGACTTGCCCAAGGTCTCACAGCAGAAATGTGGTGGAGTCGGGATTCGAACCCATGACCTCTGACTCCAAAGCCCGTGCTCTTTCCATTGAGCCACGGTGCTTACTATGTGCCAATCCCTGTTCTAAGAGCTGGGGTAGATACCAGGTCATCAGGTTGTACCACAATGGGCTCACAGTCTTCATCCCCATTTTACAGACGAGGTCACTGAGGCCCAGAAAAGTTATGTGGCTTGCCCAAGGTCACACAGCAGATAAGTAGTGGAGTGGGGATTAGAACCCACAACCTCTGACTCCCAAGCCCTTGCTCTTGAGGTTCTTTCCGGGGGAGCCATTTCAGCCATTAGGGAGATCAAACAATCCATGGTATTTATTGAGCGCTTACTATGTGCAGAATACTAAGCGCTTGGGAAAGTACAATACAACAAAATGAGTGGACGCATTTCCTGCCCAAAACGAGCTTACAGGCTAGTGGGGGAGATGTGGTTAAAACTCTCCTCAGATGCCTTTTTTTAATGGTATTTGTTAAGCGCTTACCATGCGTCAGGCTGAACACAGTACGTCCAGCCCCATTTGACAGATGAGGTAACTGAGGCAGTCTTCTAGACTGTGAGCCCACTGTTGGGTAGGGACCGTCTCTCTATGTTGCCAACTTGGACTTCCCAAGCGCTTAGTCCAGTGCTCTGCACACAGTAAGCACTCAATAAATACGATTGAATGAATGAATGAATGAATGAATGAGGCGTGGAAAAATGAAGTGACTTGTCCAAGGTAACACAGCTGACAAATGGCGGAGCCAGAATTAGAACCCGGGTCCTGTTGATTTCCATTCTTGAGATTCCTTACTGTGCGCAGAGCACTGTACTAGGCGCTTGGGAAGTCCAAGTTGGCAACATATAGAGACGGTCCCTACCCAACGGTGGACTCACAGTCTAGAAGGCAGAGACAGAGGACACAACAAAACATATTAACAAAGTAAAATAAATAGAATAAATATGTACAAACAAATAAATAAATAGAGTAATAAATATGTACAAACATATATACAGGATATATATACAGGATATAATAATAATAATAATAATGATTGTTAAGCGCTTACTATGTGCCAAGCCCTGTTCTAAGCGCTGGGGTAGATACAAGGTCATCAGGTTGTCAATCTCAAGGCCCCGCTCTTTTCCAGTACTAGAGGGATTTACACTGTTGGAATCTGCTGTTTGGATGTTTAATGGACGAATTCTTCCGGAAGAATCAGTTCCGAACCTCCTGCCGCCACCCTACCTCCTTCCCCTCCCCACAGCACCTGTATATATGTTTGTACAGATTTATTACTCTATTTTACTTGTACATATTTACGGTTCTATTTATTTTGCCAATGATGTGCATCTAGCTTTACCTCTAATTATTCTGATGACACCTGTCCACATGTTTTCTATTTATTTTGTCAATCATCATCATCAATCGTATTTATTGAGCGCTTACTGTGTGCAGAGCACTGTACTAAGCGCTTGGGAAGTACAATTTGGCAACATATAGAGACAGTCCCTACCCAACAGTGGGCTCACAGTCTAAAAGGGGGAGACAGAGAACAAAACCAAACATACTAACAAAATAAAATAAATAGAATAGATATGTACAAGTAAAATAAATAGATAAATAAATAGAGTAATAAATATGTACAAACATATATACATATATACAGGTCAATGCATACATACATTCAATGTGTACAGTCAGTGATGTGCGTCTAGCTTTACCTCTATTTATTCTGACGACTTGACACCTGTCCACATGTTTTGTTTTGTTGTCTTGTCTCCCCCTTCTAGACTGTGAGCCCATTGTTGGGTAGGGACCGTCTCTATATGTTGCCAACTTGGACTTCCCAAGCGCTTAGTACAGTGCTCTGCACACAGTAAGTGCTGAATAAAAACGACTGAATGAATGAATGAATGAAATAAATCACAAAGTGTAATATCTCCTCAACTGCACAGTCTTTTAGACTGTGAGCCCACTCTTTTAGACTGTGAGCCCACTCTTTTAGACTGTGAGCCCACTGTTGGGTAGGGACTATCTCTATGTGTTGCCAACTTGTACTTCCCAAATGCTTAGTACAGTGCTCTGCACACAGTAAGCGCTCAATAAATACGATTGATTGATTGATATCCCACCTAGAAGAGGAAAGAGGAAAAATCTCTCTCTAACCTCCTCCTCCTCTGCTTCCTTTTCTTCCTTCTTTTCCGCTCCTCCTCCGCCCCCTCTCCATTTTCCCCGGTCAGCAGGTGCTGGCAAGAGAATTATTAGGCCTAATGAAATATTACGGAATGAAACTCAGCCAATTTGGACAACTGGTGACTTATTTTCACTCAGAGGGAGTGCTCAGAGTGATTTAATATAATGCCAGATAATCAACCTCTCCCTAGCGGTTTACTGAATGATGTAGTTAACATTCCTGTCCTGGGATCAAAGATTGCGGGGACAAAGGCAGAAGAAGGAAAATGCTTCTCCCGCCGACGAAGTGGAGTCACCGGATTCCCCAGTCCGGGTTAGGGTGATTAAAATAACCCCAGAGGAATGTAGACTTTGGGGGGAATAAGGGGTTGGGATGGGAAACATCTTTCCAGCAACCGGAGCAACGTGTGTTCTCCTCATTGACAAAACAGAAGCAGACAATGTGCGTGTTTGTATGTGTTTTGTCCACTTCTGTGACCTTGTCACCGCTCTCTTGCTGCAATTCCTGATTGCAAAAACAGGCAAATGCAATTGAGGGTTCAGTCAAAGCCCAGAGATTAATTCTGCTCTAGAATAGACGTTAAAACCCGGCCTGCAGAAGAGACTGATTCTCTCCATTTCCAGAAAAAGCATCTCTTGGTCCTTTGCTTACGCCAACCGGATGCTCGACTAACACGCGGCTTTCTTGGCCGTAAAAGCCTTGGCTTCTTCAATCAATCGATCAATCAATCGTATTTATTGAGCGCTTACTGTGTGCAGAGCACTGGACTAAGCGCTTGGGAAGTCCAAGTCGGCAACATATAGAGACGGTCCCTACCCAACAGTGGGCTCACAGTCTAGAAGGGGGAGACAGAGAACAAAACCAAATATGCTAACAAAATAAAATCAATAGAATAGATATGTACAAGTAAAATAAATAAATAAATGGAGTAATAAATATAACCAAAAAAGTAAAATACAAAAGTAACCAAAGCGAGGCCCGCTGGGAGCCGGGAGGCCCTGCAGGCAGACCTGTCAGTCAAACGCATTTACTGAGCACTTAGTGTGCACAGAGCACTCCGCTAAGCACTTGGGGCTCAGCGGAAAGAGCCCGGGCTTTGGAGTCAGAGGTCATGGGTTCAAATCCCAGCTCCACCACTTGCCAGCTGTGTGGCTTTGGACAAGTCACTTCACTTCTCTGGGCCTCAGTTACCTCATCTGTAAAATGAGGGTTAAGACTGGGAATCCCCCGTGGGACACCCTGATCACCTTGCATCCCCCCCCAGTGCTTTGAACAGTGCTTTGCACATAGTAAGCACTTAACAAAAGCCATTATTATTATTATTATTATTTTAATTCCAGCTCTGCCACCTGTCTGCTGCTTGAACTTGGGAAGTCATTCTCCGAGCCTCAGTTCCCTCATCTGTAAAATGGGATTAAGACTGTGAGCCCCTTGTAGGACAGGGACTGTGTCCAACCTGATTAGCTTGTACCGTGATTCCCACATGGGACAACTTGATTTGCTCATATCCTTCCCAGTGCTTAGTACAGTGCCTGGCACATAGTAAGCACCTAACAAATGCCATTATTATTATTATCTACCCCAGCGCTTAGAACAGCACTTAGCCCATAGCAAACGCTTAACAAGTACCACTGTTGTCATTATTATTTTATTTTGTTAGTATGTTTGGTTTTGTTCTCTGTCCCCCCTTTTAGACTGTGAGCCCACTGCTGGGTAGGGACTGTCTCTATATGTTGCCAACTTGTACTTCCCAAGGGCTTAGTACAGTGCTCTGCACACAGTAAGCGCTCAATAAATACAATTGATGACGATGATTATTATTATTATTATTATTAGGAAAGAATATGAACAGCCTGGCTTGGTTTTTCAGCCTATTTCCCAACTTGAGAACAGAGGAGTTTCCCACTATTTCCCAATTTAGAACAGTGTTTGACACATAGTAAGCGCTTAACAAATACCATGAAAAAAAACCCAAAATACAAAACTCCAGCCTGGCAGCTGTTTACTCCCACTTTGCCGTTCATGGGAGAAAAATATTCCCCTCCTATGAACTTAGGAGTGACAGCTTTTTTTTCAAAAGTCACTGCTGTATCACTTATTTTTGTTGTACTAACCGTGGCTTATTTGAAAAAGCCTGGGCTTTGGAGTCAGAGTTCATGGGTTCGAATCCCGGCCCCGCCAATTGTCAGCTGTGTGACTTCGGGCAAGTCACTTCACTTCTCTGGGCCTCAGTTGCCTCATCTGTAAAACGGGGGTTCAGATTGTGAGCCCCACAACCTGATCACCTTGTAACCTCCCCAGCGCTTAGAACAGTGCTTTGCATATAGTAAGCTTAATAAATGTCATTATTATTATTTTATTATTTTTTATTATTTTTTATTATTTACTTTTAGACTGTGAGCCCACTGTCGGGTAGGGACTGTCTCTATATGTTGCCAATTTGTACAGCGCTTAGTACAGTGTTCTGCACATAGTAAGCGCTCAATAAATACGATTGATGATGATGATTATTATTATTGTACTAAACTGGGAAAAAAGCGCTTAGTACCGTGCTCTGCACACAGTAAGCTTTCAATACCCTTAGAACAGTGCTCAGCGCTTAGAGCAGTGCTTTGCTCATAGTAAGCGCTTAATAAATGCCATTATTATTATAATGCCTTGTAAGTTTGTGGTGGGCAGGGAACGTGTCTATTAACTCCGTTATATTGTATTCGCCCAAGCGTTTAGTATAGCGCTCTGCACACAGTAAGCGGTCGATAAATACCGCTGATGGATTGATTTAATAAGTAAGATTGATTTAACTGATTCACATTGAAAAAAGGATTCTTGGCTCTAGAACCCCAGAATCCTCGAGCTGTAAGAGGCCCAGAGAGGTGTCCTGCCTCCAGGACAAAGGGTTATTAGATTGTCCTCTTAGAGACGGGCAAACAGTTATTCTTTTCCGAGTTACAGGCCTTCTGGCCCGTCCTCCCAGCTGGGTGGGTGAGAGGCGGAAGGGCTTTGATTACAGCAATTGCGGTATTTGTTAAACACTTATTGCAGGCCAAGAACTGCGGCACACGAAAGACGAGCAGATCGGACACAGTCCCACACAGGACTCGTGGTCTGAGGGGGAGGAAAAACTGGTCTTGAATCTTCATTTTACAGAGATGGAAACCGAGGCACAGAAAAAAGTAAAGCAGCTTGCCCGCAGTCACACCGAAAGCGAGTGGTGGAGGCAGGATTAGAACTCAGGTCCTCCGATTCCCCGGCCCAGAGGGCGTGTGTGTGTGTGTGTTTGAATTTGCAGGGATTCTTTGTGTGTGAAGGGGCACTTGGGGTTGAGACTGTAAGCTCCCCTCTAGACTGTAAAACTCATTGTTTTTTATGGTATTTATTAAGCACACACTATGGCTTGGGAGTCAGAGGTCATGGGTTCTAATCCTGGCTCTCCCACTTGTCAGCTTTGTGACTTTGGGCAAGTCACTTCACTTCTCTGTACCCCAGTTACCTCATCTGTAAAATGGGGATTAAGACTGTGAACCCCTTGTGGGGCAACCTTGTATCCCCTGACCCAGCACTTAGAACAGTGCTTTGCATATAGAAGGCACTTAACAAATATTATTATTATTATTATTATTACTATTATTATTATTATTATTATTATGTGGCAGCCACTATGCTAAGTGCTGAGGTAGATACAAGCTAGTCAGGTTGTTGGGCTCACAGTCATAATCCCCATTTTACAGATGAGGGAACTGAGACCCAGGGAAGCAGCGTGGCTCAGTGGAAAGAGCCCCTCAGTGGAAAGGGCTTTGGAGTCAGAGGTCATGGGTTCAAATTCCGGCTCTGCCAATTGTCAGCTGTGTGACTTTGGGCAAGTCACTTCACTTCTCTGTGCCTCAGTTACCTCATCTGTAAAATGGGGAATAAGATTGTGACCCTCCCGTGGGACAACCTGATCACCTTGTAACCTCCCCAGCGCTTAGAACAGTGCTTTGCACATAGTAAGCGCTTAATAAATGCCATCGTTATTACTATTATTAAGTAAAGTGCCTTGCCCAAAGTCACACAGCAGACATTTGCTGAATCATATTTAATGTGTGAAAACACTGTACTAAGCACTTGGGAGAGTACAATATAACAATAAATGGACACATTCTCTATGTGGTGGAGCTGTGATTAGAACCCAGGTCTTCTGATTCCCAAGCTCTTTCCACTAGACCACACTGTTTCTCACTGAGTGCAAGGAACAGGACCACCAACTCTGTGGTACGGTAGTCTCTCAAGCGCTTAGTACAGTGATTTTTTTGATTAGTTGATTGTGAGCTTGTTGCGGGCAGAGAATGTGTTTGTCTATTGTTGTAGTGTACTCTCCCAAGCACTTGGCACAGTGCTTTGCACACAGTAAGTGCTTAATAAATATGACTGAATGAATGACTGACTGATTGATTGACTGAGGGATGTGTTATTATGGCCTCCTGCCTGAGACCCTGACTGGCTGGGGGAGGAGGAGGAAGGGGGAAGTAGGGGAAGGGGGAGGAGGTGGAAGAGCTGGGGGAAGAAGGGATAGGAGGAAGAGATGAGGAGGAAGGGATGGGGAGGAGGAAATGGGGAGGAGGGAGAGGAGGAAGTGGGGAGGAGAGTGAAATAGGGAGGAGGAAATGAGGAGAAAGAGGTAGGGGAGGAGGAAGTGGAGAGAAAGGAAAGTGAGTAGGAGGAGGAGGGGAGGAGGAAATGGGGAGGAGAGTGAGGAGAAAGAGGAGGGAGAGGAGGAAATGGAGAGTAAGGAGAGTGAGGAGGAAGAGATGGGGAGGAGCAGGAGGAAGAAGAGGTGAGGGGAAGAGGAAATGAGGAAGAGGGAGAGGAGGAAATGGGGAGAGTGAGGAGAAAGAGGTGGGGGGAGGAAATGGAGAGTAAGGAGAGTGAGGAGGAAGAGGTGGGGAGGAGAGGGAGGAAGAAGAGGTGAGGGGAAGAGGAAATGGGGAAGAGGAAGAGGAGGAAATGAGGAGAGTGAGGAGAAAGAGGTAGGGGGAGTAAATGGAGAGTAAGGAGAGTGAGGAGGAAGAGGTGGGGAGGAGGAAATGGGGAGGAAAGTGAGGAAGAAGAGGTGAGGGGAGGAGGGAATGAGGAGGAGAGAGAGGAGGAAATGGGGAGTAGAGTGAGGGAAAGAGGTGGGAGGCGGAGGAAATGGGGAGGAGAGTGAGGGGGAGGAGGGAGGGAAGGAAATGGGGAGAGAGTGAGGAGAAAGAGGTGGGGGGGAGAGGAAATGGAGGGTAAGGAGAGTGAGGAAGAGGTGGGGAGGAGGAAATGGGGAGGAGAGTGAGGAAGAAGAGGTGAGGGGAGGAGGAAGAGGAGGAAATGGGGAGAGACTGAGAAAGAGGAGGGGTGGAGGAAATGGGGAGGAGAGTGAGGAGCAAGAGGTGGGGGGAGGAAATGGGGAGGAGGGAGAGAAGGAAAAGGAGGAAATGGGGAGCAGAATGAGGAGAAAGGGTTGGGGGAGAGGAAATGGAGAGTAAGGACAGTGAGGAGGAGGAGGTGGGGAGGAAGAAATGGGGAGGAGAGTGAGGAAGAAGAGGTGAGGGGAGGAGGGAATGAGGAGGAGAGAGAGGAGGAAATGGGGAGTAGAGTGAGGAGAAAGAGGTGGGAGGAGGAGGAAATGGGGAGGAGAGTGAGGGAAGAAGACGTGAGGGTTGAAGGGAATGGGGAGGAGGAAGAGGAGGAAACGGGAAGTAGAATGAGGAGAAAGGTGGGGGAGGAAGAAATAGGGATGAGGGAGAAGAGAAAAGGAGGAAATGAGAGAGTGAGAAAGAGGAGGGGGAGGAGGAAATGGGGAGTAGAATGAGGAGAAAGGTGGGGGGAGGAAATGGGGAGGAGGGAGAGGAGGAAAAAGAGGAAATGGGGAGTAGAATGAGGAGAAAGAGTTGGGGGAGAGGAAATGGAGAGTAAGGAGGAGGAGGTGGGGAGGAAAGTGGAGAGGAAGAGGTGAGGGGGGTTGTATGCCCCCCCGCGCTTAGAACAGTCGGGATTAGAACCCATGACCTCTGATTCCCAAGCCCGTGCTCTTTCCACTGAGCCACAGTGCTTCTACTTATTTGTACTTCCCAAGCACTTAGTCCAGTGCTCCGCACACAGTAAGCGCTCAATAAATGACTGAATGAATGAATACTCTATTTATTTTACTTGTAGATATTTACTAGTCTATTTATTTTGTTAATGATGTGCATATAGCTATTTGACACCTGTCCACATGTTTTGCTTTTATGTCTGTCTCCCCCTTTTAGACTGTGAGCCTGTTGTTGGGTAGGGATTGTCTCTATCTGTTGATGATTTGTACTTCCCAAGTGCTTAGTCCAGTGCTCCGCACACAGTAAGCGCTCAATAAATATGATTGAATGGATGAGTGAATGCTCTATTTGTTTTACTTGTAGATATTTACTACTCTATTTTGTTAATGATGTGCATATAGCTATAAATGAGAAGCAGCATGGCTCAGTGGAAAGAGCATGAATCCCAGCTCCACCACTAGTCAGCTGTGTGACTTTGGGCAAGTCACTTCACTTCTCTGTGCCTCAGTTACCACATCTGTACAATGGGGATGATAACTGTGAGCCCCACGTGGGACAACCTGATGACCTTGTATTTACCCCAGCGCTTAGAACAGTGCTCGGCACATAGTAAGCACTTAACAAATACCATTATTATTATTATTATTTGGAGTCAGAGATCATGGGTTCAAATCCCTGCTCCACCACGTGTCAGCTGTGTGGCTTTGGTCAAGTCACTTCACTTCTCTGTGCCTCAGTTCCCTCATCTGTAAAATGGGGATGAAGACTGTGAGCCCCCCGTGGGACAACCTGATCACCTTGTAACCTCCCCAGTGCATATGTTTGTACATATTTATTTATTTATTTTACTTGTACATATTGATTCTATTTATTTTATTTTGTTAATATGTTTGGTTTTGTTCTCTGTCTCCCCCTTCTAGACTGTGAGCCCACTGTTGGGTAGGGACCGTCTCTCTATGTTGCCAACTTGGACTTCCCAAGCGCTTAGTACAGTGCTCTGCACACAGTAAGTGCTCAATAAATACAATTGATTGATTTGGCCTGGGAGTCAAAGGACCTAGGTTTGAATCCTGACTCCCCCATTGCGTGGCTGGGGTTCACAGCGTGGCTCAGTGGAAAGAGCCCGGGCTTTGGACCTGTATATAAGTATATATGTTTGTACATATTTATTACTCTATTTATTTATTTATTTTACTTGTACATATCGATTCTATTTATTTGATTTTGTTAATATGTTTGGTTTTGTCCTCTGTCTCCCCCTTAAAGACTGTGAGCCCACTGTTGGGTAAGGGCTGTCTCTGTATGTTGCCAACTTGTACTTCCCAAGCGCTTAGTACAGTGCTCTGCACACAGTAAGTGCTCAATAAATACTATTGATTGATTGATTATAAATGTCATTATTATTATTATTTATTCCGACGGTTTTGACACCTGTCTACATGTTTTGCTTTTATGTCTGTCTCCCCCTTCTAGACTGTGAGCCTGACCGTCTATGTTGCTAACTTGGACTTCCCAAGCGCTTAGTACAGTGCTCTGCACACAGGAAGCGCTCAATAAATGATTGATTGCCAACTTGGACTTCCCAAGCGCTTAGTAAAGTGCTCTGCACACAATAAGCGCTCAATAAGTACGATTGATTGATTGATTGATTGCCAACTTGGACTTCCCAAGCGCTTAGTACAGTGCTCTGCACACAGTAAGTGCTCAATAAATACGATTGATCGATTGATTGATTGATTGCCAACTTGGACTTCCCAAGCGCTTAGTAGAGTGCTCTCCACGCAGTAAGTGCTCAATAAATACGATTGAATGAATGAATGAATAAATACTTTTTAATGGATGAATGAATGAAATACGATTGATTGAATGAATGGATGACTGAATGAATGGTGTGAGGCAGCTCAGAGCGGGATCTTCAGCGGGGATGCGCGCGCCTGAGGGGAGTGCGGATGGATTGCGCATGCGCGCCAGGGGCCTGAGGGGCCGGGGACAATGGAGTGCGCATGCGCACCAGGGGGCCCGAGGGGAGTGCGGAGGGAATGCGCACGCGCGCCGGGGGGCCTGGGGGCGAGGGTGGTGCGGAAGGATTGCGCACGCGCGCCAGGAGGCCCTAGGGAGAGGAGTGCGCGGTGGGATTGCGCACGCGCGCCAGGGGGTCCGAGGGCGTCGGGGGGCCCGGGGACCCCAGGGGCAGGCGAGTGCGGTGGGATTGCGCACGCGCACCAGGGGGCCCGGGGTCCCCGAGGGCGAGGGGAGGGTGGAGGGATTGCGCACGCGCGCCGGGGGGCCCGATGGGGTCGGGGGGCCCGAAGGGCCCGGGGGAGAGGAGAGTGCGGATGGATTGCGCATGCGCACCAGGGGGCCCGAGGGAGAGGGGAGTGCGGAAGGATTGCGCACGCGCGCCAGGGAGTCCGAGGGCGTCGGGGGACCCGGGGTCCCCGGAGGAGAGGGGAGTGTGGATGGAGTGCGCACGCGCGCCGGGGGCCCCGAGTGGGAGGGGAGTGCGGATGGGTTGCGCACGCGCGCCAAGGGGCCTGAGGACGCCGAGGGGAGTGCGGAGGGGTTGCGCGCGCGCACCAGGGGGCCCGAGGGAGAGGGGAGTGCGGAAGGATTGCGCACGCGTGCCAGGGGGCCCGAGGTCCCCGGAGAGGGGAGTGTGGAAGGAGTGCGCAGGCGCGTCGGGGGGCCCGAGGAAGAGGAGAGTGCGGATGGATTGCGCACGCGCGCCCGGGGGTCCGAGGGGGCTGGGGGGCTCGGGGTCCCCGAGGAGGAGGGGAGTGTGAAAGGATTGCGCACGCGCGCCGGGGGGCCCGAGGGGGAGGGGAGTGCGGAAGGATTGCGCACGCGCGCAAAGGGGCCCGAGGTCCCCGGAGGAGAGGGGAGTATGGAGGGAGTGCGCAGGCGCGCCGGGGGTCCCGAGTCGGAGGGGAGTGCGGAGGGATTGCGCACGCGCGCCAAAGGGCGTGAGGGGGCCCAGGGGAGTACGGAGGGGTTGCGCACGCGCACCAGGGGGCCAGAGGGAGAGGGGAGCGTGGAGGGAGTGTGCAGGCGCCTCGGGGGGCCCGAGGTCCCCGGAGGAGAGGGGAGTGTGGAGGGAGTGCGCAGGCGCGTGCTGGCGTCCGCGTCGGGGGACGTGTGGAGCGCCGACTTGCGGTGCAGCCTGGTATGGGCCGCGGCTCACACCTTCCGCAGGCACTCCGCCCTCAGGCCCTGCCCCCCGGACTACCGCCAGGACTTCGACGCCCTGGTAATGACAATAATAGTCATAATAATAATCATAATCATAATAATAAGGACATGTATTAAGCGCTTACTAGGTGCCAAGCACTGCTCTAAGCGCTGGGGCGGTTACAAGGCGATCAGGTTGTCCCCCAGCGGGCTCCCAGTCTTCATCCCCATTTTACAGATGAGGCCCAGAGAATAATAATAATGATGGTATTAAGCGCTTACTAGGTGCCAAGCACTGTCCTAAGCGCTGGGGAGGTTACAAGGCGATCAGGTTGTCCCCCAGCGGGCTCCCAGTCTTCATCCCCATTTTACAGATGAGGCCCAGAGAATAATAATAATGATGGTATTAAGCGCTTACTAGTTGCCAAGCACTGTTCTAAGCGCTGGGGAGGTTACAAGGCGATCAGGTTGTCCCCCGGCGGGCTCCCAGTCTTCATCCCCATTTTACAGATGAGGCCCAGAGAATAATAATAATGATGGTATTAAGCGCTTACTATGTGCCAAGCACTGTTCTAAGCGCTGGGAACGTGACAAGGTGATCAGGTTGTCTCCCGGCGGCTCCCAGTCTTCATCCCCATTTTACAGATGAGGCCCAGAGAAGAAGAATAATGATGGTATTAAGCGCTTACCATGTGCCAAGCGCTGTTCTAAGCGCTGGGGAGGTTACAAGGCGATCAGGTTGTCCCACAAGGGGCTCCCAGTCTTCACCCCCATTTTACAGATGAGGTCACTGAGGCCCAGAGAATAATAATAATGATGGTATTAAGCGCTTACTATGTGCCAAACACTGTCCTAAGCGCTGGGGAGGTTACGAGGCGATCAGGTTGTCCCCCGGCGGGCTGCCAGTCTTCATCCCCATTTTACAGATGAGGCCCAGAGAAGAATAATAATGATGGTATTAAGCGCTTACTAGGTGCCAAGCATTGTTCTAAGCGCTGGGGAGGTTGCAAGGCGATCAGCTTGTCCCCTGGTGGGCTCCCAGTCTTCATCCCCATTTTACAGATGAGGCCCAGAGAATAATAATAATGATAGTATTAAGCGCTTACTATGTGTCAAGCACTGTTCTGAGCACTGGGGAGCTTACAATGCAATCAGACTGTCCCCCGGTGGGCTCCCAGTCTTCATCCCCATTTTACAGATGAGGCCCAGAGAATAATAATAATGATGGTATTAAGCGCTTACTCTATGCCAAGCACTGTTCTAAGCACTGGGGCCCAGAGAATAATAATAATGATGGTATTAAGCGCTTACTAGGTGCCAAGCACTGTTCTAAGCACTGGGGAGGTTACAAGGCGATCAGGTTGTCCCCCGGCGGGCTCCCAGTCTTCATCCCCATTTTACAGATGAGGCCCAGAGAAGAATAATAATGATGGTATTAAGCGCTTACTAGGTGCCAAGCGCTGTTCTAAGCGCTGGGGAGGTTGCAAGGCGATCAGGTTGTCCCCCGGCAGGCTCCCAGTCTTCATCCCCATTTTACAGATGAGGCCCAGAGAAGAATAATAATGATGGTATTAAGCGCTTACTAGGTGCCAAGCACTGTTCTAAGCGCTGGGGAGGTTACGAGGCGATCAGGTTGTCCCCCGGCGGGCTCCCAGTCTTCATCCCCATTTTACAGATGAGGTCGCTGAGGCCCAGAGAATAATAATAATGATGGTATTAAGTGCTTACCATGTGCCAAGCACTGTTCTAAGCGCTGGGGAGGTTACAAGGCGATCAGGTTGTCCCACGAGGGGCTCCCAGCCTTCATCCCCATTTTACAGATGAGGTCGCTGAGGCCCAGAGAATAGTAATAATGATGGTATTAAGCGCTTACGATGTGCCAAGCACTGTTCTAAGCGCTGGGGAGGTTACAAGGCGATCAGGTTGTCCCCCGGCGGGCTCGCAGTCTTCATCCCCATTTTACAGATGAGGTCGTTGAGGCCCAGAGAATAATAATAATAATAATGATGGTATTTGTTAAGCACTTACTATGTGCCAAGCACTGTTCTAAGCGCTGGGGAGGTTACAAGGCGATCGGGTTGTCCCCCGGTTGGGCTCACATTCTTCATCCCCATTTTACAGATGAGGTCGCTGAGGCCCAGAGAATAATAATAATGATGGTATTAAGCGCTTACCATGTGCCAAGCACTGTTCTAAGCACTGGGGAGGTTACAAGGTGATCAGGCTGGGGGCTCCCAGCCTTCATCCCCATTTTACAGATGAAGTAACTGAGGCCCAGAGAAGTGAAGTGACTGGCCCAAAGTCACCCAGCTGACAAGTGGTGGAGCCGGGATTTGAACCCATGACCTCTGGCCTCTCCCCCATCCCCCCCACCCTACCTCCTTCCCCTCCCCACAGCACCTGTATATATGTTTGCACAGATTTATTACTCTATTTTACTTGTACGTGTTTACTATTCTATTTATTTTGTTTTGTTAATATGTTTTGTTTTGCTGTCTGTCTCCCCCTTCTAGACTGTGAGCCCTCTGTTGGGTAGGGACCGTCTCTAGATGTTGGGTGGACTTCCCAAGCGCTTAGTCCAGTGCTCTGCACACAGTAAGCGCTCAATAAATACGATTGAATGAATGAATGAAAACTCCCTGCCCATCGTGCTTCGCACATAGTAAGCGCTTAACAAATGCCACCATTAATGTTATTATTATTACGAGCTTACACCCTAGAGAACCCAAATGTTTCGGAAGAAGCAGCGTGGACTCGGGGAAAGAGCACTGGCCTGGGAATCAGAGGACCTGGGTTCTAATCCTGGCTCCGCCACGTCCTTGCGGTGTGACCTTGGGCAAGTCATTTCACTTCTCTGAGCCCCAATGACCTTTGTCATGGGGTTATCTCCATTATTTAAGCATCATTAGAAGCAGTGTGGCTCAGTGGAAAGAGCCCGGGCTTGGGAGTCAGAGGTCGTGGGTTCGAATCCTGGCTCCGCCGTGTGACTCTGGGCAAGTCACTTCACTTCCCTGGGCCTCCGTTACCTCATCCGGAAAACGGGGATGAAGACTGGGAGGCCCAGCTGGGACAACCCGATTACCTTGCATCTCCCCCGGCGCTTAGAACGGGGCTTGGCACGTAGTAAGCGCTTAATAAATGCCGTCATTATTATTATTATTATTATTATTATTATTTCCCAAAATTTCTGTTTCGGTCATGGCTGTCCAGAGTTCAGGAAATGTTATTTTGGGTCTGTCTAGCATGTTTTTCCAAATGCTTGGGTCCGTTCTCTGCACCCCGTGGGCCCCTGGGTTGTAAATACTTGTCCTTGGCTGAAACAAGCGAGACTTTTCTCGTTTTAGCTCGCGGACATTGACCTGTTGCCAAACCTCAAGGAACTCCTGCAGTCTGGAACGGACAGGGATCAAAGAGTATGGAATCTCCTCGGCTGGATCTTATCCTCAAAGGTTTTTACCCTCCAGAGTACAAGCAAAACGGAGGTAAGGTGTGTTTTTGTTTTTTCCCGGATGCGGGATTGGGTGTGTTTGGTATTTGTTAGGGTTGATAATAGCGGTGGTGTTCATTACGTGCCAACCACTTCGAGCGTGCTGCCCTCCCTGTGGGACTGGAAGCTGCCCGTGGGTAGGAAATGAGTCTTGGGCTTCCGTCGTGGTAAGATCGGTACGTGGGGGCGACGGGGGAGCCGCCGTCTTCAAAGTCGGAGGTCCCGGGTTCGAATTCCGGCTCTGACACCCGTTCCCCGTGTAATAATAATAATAATCATGATGAGGGCATTTAGTAAGCGCTTACTGTGTGCAAAGCATCGTTGTAAGCGCATTTTTAGACTGTGAGCCCACTGTTGGGTAGGGACTGTCTCTATATGTTGCCAATTTGTACTTCCCAAGCGCTTAGTACAGTGCTCTGCACATGGTAAGCGCTCAATAAATACGATTGATGATGATGATGCCATTTATTAAGCGCTTGCTATGTGCAAAGCACCGTTCTAAGCGCTGGGGAGGTTACAAGGTGATCAGGTTGTCCCCCGGGGGGCTCACAGTTTTAATCCCCATTTGACAGACGAGGTAACTGAGGCCCAGAGAAGTAAAGTGGCTTGCCCAAAGTCACACAGCTGACATTTGGTGGAGCCGGGGCTTGAATAATAATGATGCCATTTATTAAGCGCTTACTATGTGCAAAGCACCGTCCTAAGCGCTGGGGAGGTTACAAGGTGATCAGCTTGTCCCCCGGGGGGCTCACAGTTTTAATCCCCATTTGACAGACGAGGTAACTGAGGCCCAGAGAAGTGAAGTGACTTGCCCAGAGTCACACAGCTGACACTTGGTGCAGCCGGGGCTTGAATAATAATGATGCCATTTATTAAGCGCTTGCTATGTGCCAAGCACCGTTCTAAGCGCTGGGGAGGTTACAAGGTGATCAGGTTGTCCCCCGGGGGGCTCACAGTTTTAATCTCCATTTGACAGACGAGGTAACTGAGGCACAGAGAAGTGAAGTGGCTTGCCCAGAGTCACACAGCTGACCCTTGGTGGAGCCGGGGCTTGAATAATAATGATGCCATTTATTAAGCGCTTGCTATGTGCAGAGCACCATTCTAAGCGCTGGGGAGGTTACAAGGTGATCAGGTTGTCCCCCGGGGGGCTCACAGTTTTAATCCCCATTTGACAGACGAGGTAACTGAGGCACAGAGAAATGAAGTGACTTCATTTATTCATTCAATCGTATTTATTGAGCGCTCCAAGTTGGTGAAGGAGCCCCCTCCTTCCTCTCCATCCCCCCCCGGCCTTACCTCCTTCCCTTCCCCACAGCACCTGTATATATGTATATATGTTTGTACAGATTTATTACTCTATTTATTTTACTTGTACATATCTATTCTAGTTATTTTATTTTGTGAATATGTTTTGTCCTCTGTCTCCCCCTTCTAGACCGTGAGCCCGCTGTTGGGTAGGGACCGTCTCTAGATGTTGCCAACTGGGACTTCCCAAGCGCTTAGAGCAGTGCTTTGCACGTAGTAAGCGCTTACCAAATGCCATTATCATTATTATTAATGCCCGGCTGCTTCCCAGTTCGCGAAGATCCAGGAGCTGACCGGAATGTCGGGAACCCCGGTGCCACCCCCCGACTTCCTCTTTGAAATCGTGTACTCCGACCCCCTGAACGCCAAGTTCAACGAGACCAGGGGCGACAGGGACCTGATCTACGCCTTCCACGGCAGCCGCCTGGAGAACTTCCACTCGATCCTCCACAACGGCCTGCACTGCCACTTAAACAAGGTAAGGGATCTTCCCGGCGGAATCAGTCGTATTTATTGAGCGCTTACCGCGTGCAGAGCACTGTACTAAGCGCTTGGGAAGTCCAAGTTGGCAACATATAGAGACGGTCCCCACCCAACAGTGGGCTCGCGGTCTAAAAAGCGTCGCGCTGTGGGAATAACGCAGGCCCGGGAGGCGGAAGGAGCCGGGTTCTCATCCCGGCGGACCTCGGGCAAGCGCTTTGCTTCCCTGGGCTTCAGTTCCCATCCCCGTCTGGCGGAGCCGGGATTTGAACCCACGACCCCCGACTCCAAAGCCCGGGCTCTTTCCACTGAGCCACGCTGTAATTGTGATGTCTGTTAAGCGCTTATTACGGGCCGGGCGCTGTATTAAACACTGGGGTGGAGACAAGCAAAGCAGGTCGGACACAGTCCGGGTCCCATGGGGGGCTCACGGTCTCAATCCCCATTTTCCAGTTGAGGGAACTGAGGCCCAGAGAAGTGAAGCGACTTGCCCAGCATCACACAGCTGACAATTGGTGGAGCTGGGATTTGAACCCATGACCCCCGACTCCAAAGCCCGGGCTCTTTCCACTGAGCCACGCTGTAATTGTGATGTCTGTTAAGCGCTTATTACGGGCCGGGCGCTGTATTGAACACTGGAGTGGAGACGAGCAAAGCAGGTCGGACACAGTCCGGGTCACATGGGGGGCTCACGGTCTCAATCCCCATTTTCCAGTTGAGGGAACTGAGGCCCAGAGAAGTGAAGCGACTTGCCCAAGGTCTCACAGCCGGCAAGGAGGAGACCCTGGAATGGAACCGTTTTTGGGTAGGGACCGTCTCTCTATGTTGCCAACTTGGACTTCCCAAGCGCTTAGTACAGTGCTCTGTACACAGTAAGTGCTCAATAAATAGGATTGAATGAATTGGCAGAGCTGGGATTTGAACCCACAACCTCTGACTCCAAAGCCCAGGCTCTTTCCACTGAGCCATGCTGTAATTGTGATGTCTGTTAAGCGCTTATTACGGGCCGGGCGCTGTATTAAACACTGGGGTGAAACGAGCAAAGCAGGTTGGACACGGTCCGTGTCCCATGTGGGGCTCACGGTCTCAATCCCCATTTTCCAGTTGAGGGAACCGAGGCCCATAGAAGTGAAGCGACTTGCCCAACGTCACACAGCTAATTGGCGGAGCCGGGATTTGAACCCATGACCCCCAACTCCAAAGCCCAGGCTCTTTCCACTGAGCCACGCTGTAATTGTGATGTCTGTTAAGCACTTATTACGGGCCGGGCACTGTATTAAGCACTGGGGTGGAGACGAGCAAAGCAGGTCGGACACAGTCCGGGTCCCATGTGGGGCTCACGGTCTCAATCCCCATTTTCCAGTTGAAGGAACTGAGGCCCAGAGAAGTGAAGCGACTTGCCCAAGGTCACACAGCAGGCAAGGAGGAGACCCTGGAATGGAACCGTTTTTGGGTAGGGACCGTCTCTCTATGTTGCCAACTTGGACTTCCCAAGCGCTTAGTACAGTGCTCTGCACGCAGTAAGCGCTCAATAAATAGGATTGAATGAATTGGCAGAGCTGGGATTTGAACCCATGACCCCTGACCCCAAACCCCGGGCTCTTTCCACTGAGCCACGCTGTAATTGTGATGTCTGTTAAGCGCTTATTACGGGCCGGGCGCTGTATTAAACACTGGGGTGGAGACGAGCAAAGCAGGTCGGACACAGTCCGTGTCCCATGTGGGGCTCACGGTCTCAATCCCCATTTTCCAGTTGAGGGAACTGAGGCCCAGAGAAGTGAAGCGACTTGCCCAAGGTCTCACAGCAGGCAAGGAGGAGACCCTGGAATGGAACTGTTTTTGGGTAGGGACCGTCTCTCTATGTTGCCAATTTGGACTTCCCAAGCGCTTAGTACAGTGCTCTGTACACAGTAAGTGCTCAATAAATAGGATTGAATGAATTGGCAGAGCTGGGATTTGAACCCACGACCTCTGACCCCAAAGCCCGGGCTCTTTCCACTGAGCCACACTGTAATTGTGATGTTTGTTAAGCGCTTATTACAGGCCGGGCGCTGTATTAAACACTGGGGTGAAACGAGCAAAGCAGGTTGGACACGGTCCGTGTCCCATGTGGGGCTCACGGTCTCAATCCCCATTTTCCAGTTGAGGGAACTGAGGCCCAGAGAAGTGAAGGGACTTGCCCAAGGTCACACAGCAGACAAGGAGGAGACCCTGGAATGGAACCGTTTTTGGGTAGGGACCGTCTCTCTATGTTGCCAACTTGGACTTCCCAAGCGCTTAGTACAGTGCTCTGCACGCAGTAAGTGCTCAATAAATAGGATTGAATGAATTGGCAGAGCTGGGATTTGAACCCACGACTTCTGACCCCAAAGCCCGGGCTCTTTCCACTGAGCCGCGCTGTAATTGTGATGTCTGTTAAGCGCTTATTACGGGCCGGGCGCTGTATTAAACACTGGGGTGGAGACCAGCAAAGTAGGTTGGACACAGTCCATATCCCATGTGGGGCTCACGGTCTCAATCCCCATTTTCCAGTTGAGGGAACTGAGGCCCAGAGAAGTGAAGCGACTTGCCCAAGGTCTCACAGCCGGCAAGGAGGAGACCCTGGAATGGAACCGTTTTTGGGTAGGGACCGTCTCTCTCTGTTGCCAACTTGGACTTCCCAAGCGCTTAGTACAGTGCTCTGCACGCAGTAAGCGCTCAATAAATATTGAATGAATGAATGACTATTATTTATTTTATTTGTACATATTCTATTTATTTTGTTCGTATGCTTTGTTTTGTTCTCTGTCTCCCCCTTCTAGACAGTGAGCCCACTGTTGGGTAGGGACCGTCTCTATATGTTGCCAACTTGGACTTCCCAAGCCCTTAATACAGTGCTCTGCACGCAGTAAGCGCTCAATAAATTTGAATGAATGAATGAATTGGCAGAGCTGGGATTTGAACCCACGACCTCTGACCCCAAAGCCCGGGCTCTTTCCACTGAGCCACACTGCCTCTCTAGTAGTGGTATCTAAGTGCCCACTTGGATGATGCGCGTTTAGCTTTAATTCTACTTGTCCTGACGACTTGACACTTAGAAGCAGCATGGCTCAGTGGGAAATAATAATAATAATAATGATAATGATAGCATTTATTAAGCGCTTACTATGTGCAGAGCACTGTTCTAAGCACTGGGTGGGTTACAAGGTGATCAGGTTGTCCCACGGGGGGCTCATACTCTTAATCCCCATTTTACAGATGAGGTAACTGAGGCCCAGAGAAGTGAAGTGACTTGTCCAAAGCCACACAGCTGGCAATTGACTGAGCTGGGATTTGAACCCATGACCTCTGACTCCAAAGCCCGGGCTCTTTCCACTGAGCCATGCTGCTTCTACAAGAGCCTGGACTTTGGAGTCAGAGGTCATGGGTTCAAATGCCGGCTCTGTCACTTGTCAGCTGGGTGACTTTGGGCCAGTCACTTCACTTCTCTGGGCCTCAGTTCCCTCATCTGCAAAATGGGGATGAAGACTGTGAGCCCCACGTGGGCCAACCTCATCACCTTGTATCCCCCCAGCGCTTAGAGCAGTGCTTTGCACATAGTAAGCGCTTAATAAATGCCATTATTACCATCATCATCAATCATATTTATTGAGCGCTTACTATGTGCAGAGCACTGTACTAAGCGCTTGGGAAGTACAAATTGGCAACATATAGAGACAGTCCCTACCCAACAGTGGGCTCACAGTCTAAAAGACTTATTATTATTATCGACTCCTGTCCACATTCAAGTTTTGGTAACGCGGTTCCCCGGGGTCCGTCGAGACTGTGAGGGCTGAGGGAAGCCGTTTTAGATGCCGCGTGTCCGGCCGATCGCACCGCATTGAGATGTGGCTTCAATTGGATGTGTGTCTTTTTTTGTGTGTGTGTTTGTGTGTTTTTTGTGTTTTTTCTCCCTGTTTGCCTGCCGTTCTAGACGTCCCTGTTTGGTGAAGGGACCTACCTGAGCAGCGATTTAAGCCTGGCCCTCCTTTACAGCCCTCACGGGGCCGGCTGGCCGCGGAGTCGGCTGGGCCCGCGCCTCAGCTGCGTGGCCGTCTGCGAGATGGTGGACCACCCTGACGTCAAGTGCCAGGCGAAGAAGAAAAGTGAGTCCAGCGGGCGGGCCACGCGGCCGGCCGGAGCCCCGGACTGAGCGCCGGGGTGACCCTTCCAGACTGGGAGCCCGCTGTCGGGTAGGGACCGTCTCTATATGTTGCCAACTTGGACTTCCCAAGCGCTTAGTACAGTGCTCTGCACACAGTAAGCGCTCAATAAATAGGATTGATTGATTGGATGGCCTGCCAGCGCTAGGCCTCTGTGGTCAGCCCCCGCCCCCCATCCTTCCTCCGGACCCTCTCCTCGGGGTCCGAGGGGCTTGACAGGACTCCTCCGTCCCGGACACTCTGGGGGGGCTGCTGGCTCGCATTCATTCATTCATTCAATCAATCGTATTTATTGAGCGCTTACTGTGTGCCAGAGCACTGCACTAAGCGCTCGGGACGTCCAAGTTGGACAACATATAGAGACGGTCCCGACCCAACAACGGGCTCACAGGCTAGAAGGGGGAGACAGACAACAAAACAAAACACGTGGACGGGTGTCAGGTCACCAGGCAAGACAAGTGGCAGAGATGAGATCTGAACAATCAATCAATCAATCAATCGTATTGAGCACTTACTGTGTGCAGAGCACTGTACTAAGCGCTTGGGAAGTACAAGTTGGCAACATATACAGTCCCTACCCAACAGTGGGCTCACAGTCTAAAAGGGGACACAGGTCCTCTGACTCTCAGTCAATCAATCAATCGTATTTATTGAGCGCTTACTGTGTGCAGAGCACTGTACTAAGCGCTTGGGAAGTACCCCAAGCTCTTATGCTAGGCCGTTCTCTGCAAGAAGCCGGGGAAAAGAGAGCTTAATCGGGAGGACCTCCGGGAAGCGATGCGACTTTGATAAGGCTTTGAAGTTGAGAAGAGTGGTGGTCTGGTGTATAAGGAGGAGGAGGAGGATGGAGTTCCAGGCCAGGGGGAGGATGTGGGAAAGGGATCAATCAATCAATCAATCGTATTTATTGAGCGCTTACTGTGTGCAGAGCACTGGACTAAGCGCTTGGGAAGTCCAAGTTGGCAACATATAGAGACGGTCCCTACCCGACAGTGGGCTCACAGTCTAAAAGGGGGAGACAGAGCACAAAACCAAACATACTAACAAAATAAAATAAATAGGTGGCGAGATAGACAAGATCGAGGCACAGTGTCTAGGTTGGCGTTAGAGGAGCAGAGTTTGCAGCCGCGTTGCAGTAGAAGAGCGGCAAGTGGGGAGGGGGCAAGGTGGTTGAGAGTTTTAAAGCAGATGCTGGGCCATTTTTGTTTGCAGAGCAGGGTGGGTGACCATTGGAGGGTCTTGAAGAGGGGGGAGACAAGGACTATGTGTTTCACGCGTACGCCCACCCCCACTCACGGCAAAGCTGGTCTCCCCCTCCTTCCTCACCTTTGGACTGTTTGCCCCCCGCCTTGGGCAGATTCCGAAGAAATGGACCGAAAAAGAGCAAGAATCAAGAACAGCGAGGGGGGAGAGGTGCCGCCCAAGTACTTTGTTGTCACCAACAATCAGCTTCTGCGGGTCAGGTATCTGCTCGTTTATTCGCAGAAGCAGTGCAAGAGGTAAGAAGGGGATCCACGGGGAGGCGGGGGGAGGTGGGGGTTCAAGGAGGGTGTGTCGACGGGCGCGTGGAAAGAGCATGTACCCGTGTGAATCTGTGCACGTGTGGTTGTGTGCAGGGATGTCCACGGGTGCCTGTGCGTGTGTGTTCGTGGTGACCGTGTTTACTCTGTATTTGCGCTTTTGGGGGTGGGTGGGCGGGAGGATTTCTTGCTGGCCAGGGGTGTAGGGAGGTGAATGAAAAGAGAAGCTTCTTTCAGTTACTGGAATCCTGCCTGTGCCTCCTGTTTGGTTTTCAAACTGTTTGGCCTTTTTGATGGGCGTACCAGGCTTCGGCGTCTCCCCCAGCCCTGCCCTCCAAGGCTGGATTCAGTCAGACACCTCAGGCCGCCCCAGAGATTCTCACGCCCGGGCGGTGGTCGGCTTCTCCCCACCGGGCCTCTGGTGATGATGATGATGGCATTTATTAAGCGCTTACTTTGTGCAAAGCACTGTTCTAAGCTCTGGTGGCATTCTGGGATGGAAGGAGGGGGCCTAGTGTGGGCCACAGAAGAGCGCCCGGCGGCGTGACCCACAGGACCGGACATCGACCGGAAAGGGCCGGGGCGAGCTTTGGTCCGGGAGATGCCGCCCACGGGGGTGGCTCCGAGCTGGAGATGCAGCGCACCGGGCAGGCCCCCGGGGAAGGGGGTGCCAGCTCCGGGATGGGGTGGGCTGGGCGCGGGACGTGCCAGGCGGTGTCAAACGTTGGCGGTCGTTGGTTCATGCAGGCCGGCCTGTTGGCCCTCCTGGCTGTCCAGCCACCTCTTCGCCCTGATGATGGGCACCTACCTGCTGTTGCTGATCGCCGTCGGCATCGCCAACTCCCCCACCTTCTCCTACTGGAACCGGGCGTTCGCGGCCCAGAGATGAAGGCCCGCCGGCTGACTGAAATCAGAGCTCTTCGCTACCGATGCCCTTCCCCGCCACGCCGGGGGTCGCCCAGGGGGTCACACGAGGCCGAGGAACCGGCCGGCGGCGGGGCGGGGGGGAGAGCCGCGGGAGACGAAATATCCGAGCTGACCGGGGACCCTCCTTCACCGGACTGCCGGGACGAGCTGCTCTCACCCGGGAGAGCGACCGGTCCCCATTTCCCCGCCGGTGACGCCAGAAAGCCCCACGAGCGTCTCCTGGCAGACGGACGGCGGGCCGCCGTCTCGGAACGGGCCCAGCTCCCCGCGGGCCGCGGCCCAAGCGTCCTCCTTCCCAACTTGGCATTTTACGTGGCTGGCACCGTGACTGTGCCATGTAAAAAGGTAAACATAAGCCACGACGGATAAACAGCCCTGATGTTTTCAAGGTGGAAGCCTGCCCGGTTTCCACAGCACCGCCCGACGCTTGCCCGGGCAGAATACGAGGGGTCGCCCACTCGGGAGAACTAGCCGGGACCGAGAGCTTCACCTCACGAGGGATTTCCATCCACCGATAGTTCTCATTTGCAGGGATGATTGGATTTTTTGGTATCCCCCCGGGGGTCCCTCCACTCACCGTGTCCCATCGAGCGTTTAGACAGTCGGGTTAGCGGTGGTGTCCCTTCTCAAGATACATCTCCTCGCGGCCTTCCAACTCCCCCAGTCTGGTGGGAATGGATGACCCTTCTCTGAAAAAGATGGAACGGCAAATTTTCCCCGTAGGCTGCGGATGCCGATTACGCGGTTTTTGTAAAACCCTTCGGAGGAGGGGATGATTTCTCCAGCAATAAAATGGGCGTTTCTTAATTCCTTCAAGCCGCTGGTCTGACTTGGGCTTCGCAGTTGTGTTCAAAAAGCTCCTGTTTCCATCCTCTCTTTTAATGGTATTTGTTAAGCGCGTAGAATGTGCTAAGCACTGGGGTAGATACAAGCTATTCCGGTGGAATGCAGTCCCTGTCCCACGTGGGGCTACTGACTTACCCCCATTTTATAGATGAGGTAACTGAGGCCTGGAGAAGTGAAGTGACATGCCCAAGGCCGCAGCAGGTAAGTGGTGGATCCTTCCGTCCTCCTTGTTAGCAAGGTCACCCGCAACTGCAGCGGCATATGAAGAAAGGTAAGGGAGCTTGGGGTAGCGCAGTTAGGACTGCCAGAGTCCAACGCTTTTCAACTCTTTTTATTATTATTATTATTATTGCAAATTAATGCTGTAAAAACCAGGATGTATCTTGAACAGGAAATTTTACATTGAAGGGTAAAAAATGTTCATTTTTTGTCAACATCCGGGAGCTGATAAACAAATTTCATCACTATTATATTATTATTATCAGCTCCAGGAAGTTGAGAGAAAGTGAACATTCTTTACCCTTCAGTGTAAAATTTCCTGTTCGGGATACATCCTGGTTTTCACAGCATTAATTTGACCACTGTTGGGTAGGGGCCGTGCCAACTTGTGCTTTCCAAGCGCTTAGTACAGTGCTCTGCACGCAGTCAGCGCTCAATAAATGCGATTGATTGATTGCTAATAATAATACCAAGTGGTTGGCATATAATAGGAGTTAAACAAATTTCATCACTATTATATTATTATTAACTCCTATTATATGCCAGCCATAATAGGAGTTAAACCAATTTCATCACTATTATATTATTATTAACTCCTATTATATGCCAGCCATAATAGGAGTTAAACAAATTTCATCACTATTATAGTATTATTATTAGCTCCAGGAAGTTGACAAAAAATGAACATTCTTTACCCTTCAATGTAAAATTTCCTGTTCGGGATACATCCTGGTTTTCACAGCATTAATTTGCCCACTGTTGGGTAGGGACCGTCTCTATATGTCACCAACTTGTGCTTCCCAAGCGCTTAGTACAGTGCTCTGCACACAGTAAGCGCTCAATAAATGCGATTGATTGCTAATAATAATACCAAGTGGTTGGCATATAATAGGAGTTAAACCAATTTCATCACTATTATATTATTAACTCCTATTATATGCCAATCGTAATAGGAGTTAAACAAATTTCATCACTATTATATTATTATTACCTCCTATTATATGCCAGCCATAATAGGAGTTAAACAAATTTCATCACTATTATATTATTATTAACTCCTATTATATTCCAGCCATTATAGGAGTTAAACAAATTTCATCACTATTACATTATTATTAACTATTATATGCCAGCAATAATAGGAGTTAAACAAATTTCGTCACTATTGTATTATTATTAACTCCTATTATATAGCCAGCCATAATAGGAGTTAAACCAATTTCGTCACATATTATTATTAACTCCTATTATATGCCAACCATAATAGGAGTGAAACCAATTTCATCACTATTATATTATTATTAACTCCTATTATATGCCAGCCATAATAGGAGTTAAACCAATTTCATCACTATTATATTATTATTAACTCCTATTGTATGCCAACCATAATAGGAGTTAAACCAATTTCATCACTATTATATTGCTATTAACTCCTATTACATGCCAACCACTTGCTTAGAGAAGCAGCGTGACTCAGTGGAAAGAGCCCAGGCTTGGGAGTCAGAGGTCGTGGGTTCTAATCCCGGCTCCGCCGCTTGTCAGCTGTGGGACTTTGGGCAAGTCACTTCACCTCTCTGGGCCTCAGTTGCCTCATCTGGAAAATGGGGATTAAGACTGTGAACCCCATGTGGGACAACCTTGATTACCTTGTATCTACAGTACAGTGCTCTGCACACAGTAAGTGCTCAATAAATATGATTGATTGACTGATTGATTGATCTACAGTGCTTGGCACATAGTAAGCGCCTAACAAATACCAAAATTAATATTATTAAATACTAGAGTAGATACAATACAGTCGGTTCACAGTCCCTGTCCCGCGTGAAGCTCACAGTCTTTAGTGGAAGGGAGAACAGGTATTGAATCCTTTTTTTAAGGGAAGCAGCGTGGCTCAGTGGAAAGAGCATGGGCTTTGGAGTCAGAGGCCGTGGGTTCAAATCCCGGCTCTGCCACTTGTCAGCTGTGTGACTTTGGGCAAGTCACTTCACTTCTCTGGGCCTCAGTTCCCTCATCTGTAAAATGGGGATGAAGGCTGTGAGCCCCTCGTGGGACAACCTGATTACCTTGTATCTACCCCAGCGCTTAGAACAGTGCTTTGCACATAGTAAGCGCTTAACAAATACCAACATTATTATTTTATTATTATTATTTTTACAGGTGGTGGAACTGAGGCTTAGGAGAAGTGAAATGACTTGCCTAAGGTCATACGACAGTCAAGAAGCGAAGCCGGAGTAGAAGCGTAAACCAATGTCTCATGGTTTCCCAATCAGAGCAAGTATATTCATTCAATCGTACTGAGCGCTTGCCAAGTGCAGAGCACTGTACTAAGCGCTTGGGAAGATACAATGTGACAATAAATCGACACATCGGGGAACGTCCGATTCCTGTTTTCGGTGGCGCGGCTCGGAGCGCCCGGGTTCCTCGCATCCCGTCGGCCTTCCCTCCGCGTGCGCCGGTCTTGGGATCGTTTTCAGGAAACAGACGGAGCCTCCCGTCCCAGTGGCGGCGGGAGCCGGACGGCCGCCTGGGAACTGTTGGGCGGAATAGGTTTGAAAGTGGAGAGAGCCGCCCTGTGCTAAGTAAATCATCCCGGGAATCTTGGGATCCGGCCCGGGCGATGACGGGGCCGCGAGGGGTGCGTAGGAAGAGGGTAGTGATTAGAAAAACATGTTTAAAGGAGTTTAAAAAACAAAAAAAAGACTCCCTCTCGGCTAGCTATCAATCAATCGATCAATCGGATTTATTGAGCGCTTACTGTGTGCGGAGCACTGTACTGAGCGCTTGGGAAGTACAAATTGGCAACATATAGAGACGGTCCCTACCCAACAGTGGGCTCACAGTCTAGAAACTGTGAGCCTAGACTACTAGGTAGTGTAGTACAGTGTACTTACTAGTACAGTGCTCTGCACACAGTAAGCGCTCAATAAATAGGAATGAATGAATTGTACGTATTTATCCCTCTATTTGCATATTTATTTTATTTTGTTAATATCTTTTGTTGTCCGTCTCCCCCTTCTAGACTGTGAGCCCGCTGTTGGGTAAGGACCGTCCCTCTATGTTGCCAACTTGTAATAATGGCATTTATTAAGCACTTACTATGGGCAAAGCACTGTTCTAAGCGCTGGGGAGGTAACAAGGTCATCATCCTCAACATCAATCCTATTTATTGAGCGCTTACTATGTGCAGAGCACTGGACTAAGCGCTTGGGAAGTACAAATTGGCAACATATAGAGACAGTCCCTCCCCAACAGTGGGCTCACAGATCAGGTTGCCCCACGGGGGCTCACAGTCTTGTACTTGTACTACCCAAGTGCTTAGTACAGTGCTCTGCACATAGTAAGTGCTTAACAAATGCCATCATTATATTATTATTATTATTATTATTATTATTATATAGATACGCCTCCGGTCAGATGTGAGCCCAGGCCACTGCGGTCAGCAACCGGCCTCCAGCCCACCAATGTCCATCCCGCGGCACCCGTCTTCCACTGCGGCCTGGACTTGTATGGTGCCAACCTGTACTTCCCAAGCGCTTAGTACAGTGCTCTGCACACAGTAAGCGCTCAATAAATACGATTGATTGATTGGTTCCGGCCCCGGCTCTGGCTCTTCTACCTCTTGGCCAGTAGCCCGGCCTTCCTCCGTGCCCGGAGATTCATTCACTCATTCAATCGTACTTATTGAGCGCTTACTGTGTGCAGAGCACTGCCCCCACACCTTCCCTGAGCGGCACGCGAGGTCACCTGATGGAACAAGCTGTGTTCCCCGATGGCCTAGTGGTTAGGATTCGGCGCTCTCACCGCCGTGGCCCGGGTTCGATTCCCGCACAGGGAATTCCATTTTGGGGAAGCGGCGTGGCTCAGTGGCAAGATCCCGGGCTTGGGAGTCAGAGGTCGTGGGTTCTAATCCCGGCTCCGCCGCTTGTCAGCTGTGGGACTTTGGGCAAGTCACTTCACCTCTCTGGGCCTCAGTTGCCTCATCTGGAAAATGGGAATTAAGACCGTGAGCCCCATGTGGGACAACCTTGATTACCTTGTATCTACAGTACAGTGCTCTGCACACAGTAAGCGCTCAATAAATACGATTGACTGATTGATCGATCTACAGTGCTTGGCACATAGTAAGCACCTAACAAATGGCAAAATTAATATTATTAAATGCTAGAGTAGATACAATATAGTCGGTTCACAGTCCCGCGTGAAGCTCACAGTCTTTAGTGGAAGGGAGAACAGGTATTGAATCCTTTTTTCACAGGTGGTGGAACTGAGGCTTAGGAGAAGTGAAATGACTTGCTTAAGGTCATACGACAGTCAAGAAGCGAAGCCGGAGTAGAAGCTTAAACCAACGTTCAAATCCCGGCTCCGCCACTTGTCAGCTGGGTGACTTTGGGCAAGTCGCTTCACTTCTCTGGGCCTCAGTTCCCTCATCTGGAAAATGGGGATTAAGACTGTGAGCCCCCCGTGGGACAACCTGATCACCTTGTAAACTCCCCAGCGCTTAGAACATCTCTATATGTTGCCAACTTGTACTTCCCAAGTGCTTAGTACAGTGCTCTGCACACAGTAAGCGCTCAATAAATACGACTGATAATAAGCACTTAATAAATGCCATCATTATTATCATTATTATTATTATTACCTGAGGGGATCCACACACGGTCACAGTCACACCTCCGGAGCTAAGCAGATCTCCCCCCCAACACATACCCACTCATTGATTCAATCGTATTTATTGAGCGCTTACTGTGTGCGGAGCACTGTACTAAGCGCTCAAGCACACATTTACACATACACAAATGCACATACGCATGCCCATTCCTATTCATTCATATTAATTAATAATAATAATAATAATGATATTTGTTAAGCGCTTACTATACGCAAAGCACTGTTCTAAGTGCTCAAGCACACATTTACACATACACAAATGCACATACGCGTGCCCATTCCTATTCATTCATTCATTCAATCGTATTTATTAATAATAATAATGATATTTGTTAAGCGCTTACTATTATGCAAAGCACTGTTCTAAGCGCTGGGGAGGTTACAAGGTGATCAGGTTGTCCCTACGTGTCTTCATCCCCATTTTACAGATGAGGGAACTGAGGCCCAGAGAAGTGAAGTGACTTGCCCAAAGTCACACAGCTGACAGTTGGTGGAGCTGGGATTTGAACCCATGACCTCTGACTCCAAAGCCCAGGCTCGTTCCACTGAGCCACGCTGCTTCGCTGCTTTATTGAGCACTTCCTGTGTGCAGAGCACTGTACTAAGAGAAGCAGCGTGGCTCAGTGGAAAGAGCCCGGGCTTTGGAGTCAGAGGTCATGGGTTCAAACCCCGGCTCCGCCACTCGTCATCCGTGTGACTTTGGGCAAGTCGCTTCACTTCTCTGGGCCTCAGTTCCCTCATCTGTAAAATGGGGATGAAGACTGTGAGCCCCCCAAGGGACAACCTGATCCCCTTGTAACCTCCCCAGCACTTAGAACAGTGCTTTGCACATAGTCAGCACTTAATAAATGCCATTATTATTATTATTATTATTATTATTATAAGTCACTTCGCTTCTCTGGGCCTCAGTTACCTCATATGGAAAATGGGGATTAAAACTGTGAGCCCCCCACGGGACCACCTGATCACCTTGTAACCTCCCCAGCGCTTAGAACAGTGCTTTGCACATAGTAAGCACTTAATAAATGCCATCATTATTATTATAAGTCACTTCGCTTCTCTGGGCCTCAGTTCCCTCATATGGAAAATGGGGATTAAAACTGTGAGCCCCCCGTGGGACAACCTGATCACCTTGTAACCTCCCCAGCGCTTAGAACAGTGCTTTGCACATAGTAAGCACTTAATAAATGCCATCATTATTATTATTAAGTCACTTCGCTTCTCTGGGCCTTAGTTCCCTCATATGGAAAATGGGGATTAAAACTGCGAGCCCCCCGTGGGACCACCAGATCACCTTGTAACCTCCCCAGCGCTTAGAACAGTGCTTTGCACATAGTAAGCACTTACTAAATGCCATCATTATTATTATTATTTTATTATTATTATTACCAAGTGCTCGGGAAGTCCAAGTTGGCAACATCTAGAGACGGTCCCTACCCAACAGCGGGCTCACAGTCTAGGAGGGGGAGACAGAGAACAAAACAAAGCGTGTTAACAAAATAAAATAAATAGAATCAATATGTACAAATAAAATAAAATAAAAATTCCTGCAGAGGAACAGACCTCCCCGCAACCCACTGACACACCAGATGTACTCCAGCACAGTTATGTAAACTCGTCTACACACACACAAATGCCCACACTCTCCGTCCTGTGGTTTGTGTGGATCACTCTCGGGGACGGAGGGAAAAAGCAGGCCCTTTTCCCGGAGCAGGAATCTGCGGACAACCTTCTCCAGGCCGGACAGGTTGGCGCTCCCGGGGAACCATCTGTACTGTCTTCTAATTCATTCATTCATTCATTAAATCGTATTTATTGAGCACTTACTGTGTGCAGAGCACTGGACTAAGCGCTTGGCAAGTCCAAGTTGGCCACATCTAGAGACGGTCCCCACCCTACAGCGGGCTCACAGTCTAGAAGGGGGAGACAGACAACAAAACAAAGCAAATTAACCAAATAAAATAAATAGAATAAATATGTACAAGCAAAATAGAGTAATAAATATGTGCAAACATAATGATGATGATAATGGCATTTATTAAGTGCTTACTATGTGCAAAGCACTGTTCTCTCTATATATACATATATACTGGACTAAGCGCTTGGGACGTCCAAGTTGGCAACATCTAGAGACGGTCCCTACCCAACAGCGGGCTCACGGTCTAGAAGGGGGAGACAGACAACAAAACAAAGCACATTAACCAAATAAAATAAATAGAATAAATATGTACAAGTAAAATAAATAGAGGAATAAGTACGTACAAACATAATGATGATGATAATGGCATTTATTAAGTGCTTACTATGTGCAAAGCACTGTTCTCTCTATATATACAAATATACTGGACTAAGCGCTTGGGACGTCCAAGTTGGCAACATCTAGAGACGGTCCCTACCCAACAGCGGGCTCACGGTCTAGAAGGGGGAGACAGACAACAAAACAAAGCACATTAACCAAATAAAATAAATAGAATAAATATGTACAAGTATAATAAATAGAGTAATAAGTACGTACAAACATAATGATGATGATAATGGCATTTATTAAGTGCTTACTATGTGCAAAGCACTGTTCTCTCTATATATACATATATACTGGACTAAGCGCTTGGGACGTCCAAGTTGGCAACATCTAGAGACGGTCCCTACCCAACAGCGGGCTCACGGTCTAGAAGGGGGAGACAGACAACAAAACAAAGCACATTAACCAAATAAATAGAATAAATATGTACAAGTAAAATAAATAGAGGAATAAATACGTACAAACATAATGATGATGATAATGGCATTTATTAAGTGCTTACTATGTGCAAAGCACTGTTCTCTCTATATATACATATATACTGGACTAAGCGCTTGGGACGTCCAAGTTGGCAACATCTAGAGACGGTCCCTACCCAACAGCGGGCTCACGGTCTAGAAGGGGGAGACAGACAACAAAACAAAGCACATTAACCAAATAAAATAAATAGAATAAATATGTACAAGTAAAATAAATAGAGTAATAAGTACGTACAAACATAATGATGATGATAATTGCATTTATTAAGTGCTTACTATGTGCAAAGCACTGTTCTCTCTATATACATATATACTGGACTAAGCGCTTGGGAAGTCCAAGTTGGCAACATCTAGAGACGGTCCCTACCCAACAGCGGGCTCACGGTCTAGAAGGGGGAGACAGACAACAAAACAAAGCACATTAACCAAATAAAATAAATAGAATAAATATGTACAAGTAAAATAAATAGAGTAATAAGTACGTGCAAACATAATGATGATGATAATGGCATTTATTAAGTGCTTACTATGTGCAAAGCACTGTTCTCTCTCTATACATATATACAGGTGATATATTAATAATATATATTAATTGTTATTAATGGAAAATAAATCAATCAGTTTATTGAAAAATGTACTAAGCACTTGGGGGAGAGCACTATAACAGAATGGCTAGAAGGGGGAGAGAGACAACAAAATAAACATTTAAACCAAATAAAATAAATAAATACGTCGGGGCCTGGCCGGGCTGTGGGCTGCCTGTCTGGAAGCGGTTGGCTCCTGTGGGTTAATGGCCCTGGGATAAAATGATTTATGCCCACCGTCCCCGGCTTGGCACGGAGTCACCGGTGTTTTCCGTGCCATGCACCGCTCCGCTTCCTACAGGGCCAAAGATGTCTCAATATCTCAACCGACGGAGAAAATGGCCTGCGCCCTGGAAAGGGCCGCTCGGAGGGGTGGCTGGTCCCCTCGACCCTTGCCAGCTCCCGCTCTGGGGGTCTCGCGGAGCTGGGGGTGGGCGAAGCCGATGAAAGGAGAGGCCTATCGTCATCATCGATCGTATTTATTGAGCGCTGACTGTGTGCAGAGCACTGGACTGAGCGCTTTGGAAGTCCAAGTTGGCAACATAGAGAGACAGTCCCTACCCAGTAGTGGGCTCACAGTCTATATTTATTACTCTATTTATTTATTTATTTTATTTGTACATATCTATTCGACTTATTTTATTTTGTTAGTATGTTTGGTTTTGTTCTCTGTCTCCCCCTTTTAGACTGTGAGCCCACTGTTGGGTAGGGACTGTCTCTATATGTTGCCAATTTGTACTTCCCAAGCGCTTAGTACAGTGCTCTGCACATAGTAAGCGCTCAATAAATACGATTGATGATGATGATGATGATGGACTAAGCACTTGGGAAGTCCAAGTTGGCAACATATAGAGACAGTCCCTACCCAACAGTGGGCTCACAGTCTAAAAGAGGCTGTCCCGATCCCTCTGCCATTCCCGGCCTCACTTCTAGAATGCGAGCCCGCTGAGCGTGGCTCAGTGGAAAGAGCCCGGGCTTTGGAGTCGGGGGTCATGGGTTCAAATCCCGGCTTATCAGCTGTGTGGCTTTGGACAAGTCACAACTTCTCTGAGCCTCAGTTCCCTCACCTGGAAAATGGGGATGAAGACTGTGAGCTCCACGTGGGACAACCTGATCACCTTGTGTCCCTCCAGCGCTTAGAACAGTGCTTTCCACATAGTAAGCGTTTAACAGATACCATCATTGTTATTATTACTAGAGAAATTAAGAGGTTCGCCCAGGGCCACACAGCAGGTAAGCGGCGGAGCCGGGATCGATCCGGGGCAATCCAGAGAGTAGTTCGCTCGCCACAAGCCAACACTAAAGTTTTCCTTTTACCCTCGAAAAAAATCGCCCCAACCCCCAAGATGGTCTCAAAAAGAATATGTTTGAGGAAAGTTGTGTCTCACATTGGCCAGAAAACAGACAGTCTAGTCAGGGTGACATCTGACTGTCCGTGTTTCTGTACCCTCGAAAAAAATCGCCCAAACCCCCCCAGATGGTCTCAAAAAGAATATGTTTAAAGAAAGTCGTGTCTCACGTTGGCCAGGGAAACAGACGGTCTAGTCAGGGTGACATCTGACTGTCCGTATTTCTGTACCCTCGAAAAAAATCGCCCAAAGTCTAGTCAGGGTGACATCTGATTGTCCGTGTTTCGGTACCCTCGAAAAAAATCGCCCAAACCCCCAGATGGTCTCAAAAAGAATATGTTTAAGGAAATTTGTGTCTCACATTGGCCAGGGAAACAGACGGTCTAGTCAGGGTGACATCTGACTGTCCGTGTTTCTGTACCCTCGAAAAAAATCGCCCAAACCCCCCAGATGGTCTCAAAAAGAATATGTTTAAAGAAAGTCGTGTCTCACGCTGGCCAGGGAAACAGACGGTCTAGTCAGGGTGACATATGACTGTCCGTATTTCTGTACCCTCGAAAAAAATCACCCAAAGTCTAGTCATGGTGACATCTGATTGTCCGTGTTTCTGTACCCTCGAAAAAAATCGCCCAGACCCCCCAGGCCGTCTCAAAAAGAATATGTTTAAGGAAAGTCATGTCTCACGTCGGCCAGGGAAACAGACAGTCTAGTCAGGGTGACATCTGACTGTCCGTATTTCTGTACCCTCGAAAAAAATCGCCCAAAGTCTAGTCAGGGTGACATCTGACTGTCTGTATTTCTGTACCCTTGAAAAAAATTGCCCAAACCCCCCAGATGGTCTCAAAAAGAATATGTTTAAAGAAAGTCGTGTCTCACGCTGGCCAGGGAAACAGACGGTCTAAGTCAGGGTGACATCTGACTGTCCGTATTTCTGTACCCTCGAAAAAAATCACCCAAAGTCTAGTCAGGGTGACATCTGATTGTCCGTGTTTCTGTACCCTCGAAAAAAATCGCCCAAACCCCCCAGATGGTCTCAAAAAGAATATGTTTAAAGAAAGTCGTGTCTCACGTTGGCCAGGGAAACAGACGGTCTAGTCAGGGTGACATCTGACTGTCCGTGTTTCTGTACCCTTGAAAAAAATCGCCCAAACCCCCCAGGTTGTCTCAAAAAGAATATGTTTAAGGAAAGTCGTGTCTCACGTTGGCCAGGGAAACAGACGGTCTAGTCAGGGTGACATCTGACTATCCGTGTTTCTGTTAGTAAATAGCACCGTCCCACCTCCATGAAGTCATTTCCTCGGTTCACGCCGGGGGTGATGTCAGCCCTGGAACGGCCTCTCCGCGTTGGCCGGAAAAGCTCGCAAGTTAAAAATATGCCTCTCGAATTCCCGGTCCCCCGACCTGGTTATTGAAAACTTCTGCTTTTCCGCTGAGTTTATAAACACGGGCCCCTCGGGGCCCTGCCAGGGGCGGGCAGACAGGCCGGTTGGCGGCCGTCGAGGCCCGGCGGCGTGGTTGGCTTCGGCCTCGGAGACTCGTCCTGCCAGGGGCCCGAAGGGCAGCTGGAAGATTCCCAAGTATGGGGGGTTGGAGGAGCTCCAGGAGGAAGCGCTGATCGCCCCGCTCCGGAATTGCTCCAGCCCGGCTCCAGAACCGCTCCAGATCTCCTCCCGACCCGCTCCAGACAGCTAAGTGGTGGCCACTCCAGCTGGGAGGAAGGACAGAGAGCATATAATCCAGATTGGAAGCTTCTGGAGGGCAGGAAACAGGTCTACTAACTCTGTCGTACTCTCCCAAGCGCTCTGCACACAATAGGGGCCGTGGGCAGATATTACTATGGATTGGCTCAGTGCAAAGAGCCCGGTCATGGGTTCGAATTCTCTGCACATAGCAGGCGCTCAGTAAATACCACTGATGATGACGATCTCCCCCTCGTCCCCCCTCCATCCCCCCCTTCTTACCTCCTTCCCTTCCCCACAGCACCTGCATATATGTATATAGGTTTGTACATATTTACTACTCTATTTATTTATTTTACTTGTACAAATCTATTCTATTTATTTTATTTTGTTAGTATGTTTGGTTTTGTTCTCTGTCTTCCCCTTTTCGACTGTGAGCCCACTGTTGGGTCGGGACTGTCTCTATATGTTGCCAATTTGTACTTCCCAAGCGCTTAGAACAGTGCTCTGCACATAGTAAGCGCTCAATAAATACGATTGATGATAATGATGATACCATTTATTCATGCGTTCATTCATTCAATCGTATTTATTGAGCGCTTACTGTGTGCAGAGCACTGTACTAAGTGCTTGTGCAGTGTGCTGGGGTAGACTTAGTACAGTCAGATCAGTCTGCTCTGATCTGTTGTAATTAATTCTGTTGTAATATACTCCCCCAAGCACACGGTACAGTTGATAACAGGTGCTCAGTAAATACCATTGATGACGATGATGATACCATTTATTCATTCATTCAATCGTATTTATTGAGCACTTACTGTGTGCAGAGCACTGGACTAAGCGCTTGGGAAGTTCAAGTTGGCAATATATACAGACCGTCCCTACCCAACAACGGGCTCACAGTCTATTTACTGATTCTACAGAAGGGGAAACTGAGGTCCTGAGAAATTAAGTCTTGTTTGGTTGTTTTACTGTTCCATTTCTCCTTGAGTGTCTGTCACCAGGCAAACCATCCCTCCCCCTAGGTTTTCAGTTTGTGAGTGTCTGGGGGGCCAAGAGACCAAGTAATAATGATAACTGTGATATTTAATAATAATAATAATGATAATGGCATTTATTAAGCACTTATTACATGCAAAGGGCTGTTCTAAGCACTGGGAAGGTTACAAGGTGATCAGGTTTTCCCTCGGGGGGCTCACAGGAGCCCCGAGAATAATATGAAATGGATTATGTTGCCAACTTGTACTTCCCAAGCGCTTAGTACAGTGCTCTGCACATAGTAAGCGCTCAATAAATACGATTGATGATGATGATGATGATTGGCATTTATTAAGCACTTACTATGTGCAAAGGACTGTTCTAAGCACTGGGGAGGTTACAAGGTGATCAGGTTTTCCCTCGGGGGGCTCACAGGGGTCAGGGACCAAGTAATAACGATAACTGTAATATTTAATAATAATAATAATGATGGCATTTATTAAGCGCTTGTATATCTGTATATATTTACTGTGTATTTCCTGTATATATGTATATATGTTTGTACATATTTATTACTCTATTTATTTATTTTACTTGTACATATCTATTCTATTTATTTTATTTTGTTAGTATGTTTGGTTTTGTTGTCTGTCTCCCCCTTCTAGACTGTGAGCCCACTGTTGGGTAGGGACTGTCTCTATATGTTACCAACTTGGACTTCCCAAGCGCTTAGTACAGTGCTCTGCACACAGTAGGTGCTCAATAAATACGATTGATTGATTGATTGATTAAGCGCTTACTATGAGCAAAGCGCTGTTCTAAGCACTGGGGAGGTTACAAGGTGATCAGGTTTTCCCTCGGGGGGCTCACAGGGGACAGGGACCAAGTAATAACGATAACTGTGATATTTAATAATAATAATAATGATAATGGCATTTATTAAGCGCTTACTATGTGCAAAGCACGGTTCTAAGCACTGGGGAGGTTACAAGGTGATCAGGCTTTCCCTCGGGGGGCTCACAGGGGCCAGGGACCAAGTAATAACGATAACTGTGATATTTGATAATAATAATAATAATAATAATAATGGCATTTATTAAGCGCTTACTATGTGCAAAGCGCTGTTCTAAGCACTGGGGAGGTTACAAGGTGATCAGGTTATCCCTCGGGGGGCTCACAGGGGCCAGGGACCAAGTAATAACGATAACTGTGATATTTAATAATAATAATAATGATAATGGCATTTATTAAGCGCTTACTATGTGCAAAGTGCTGTTCTAAGCACTGGGGAGGTTACAAGGTGATCAGGTTTTCCCTCGGGGGGCTCACAGGGGCCAGGGACCAAGTAATAATGATAACTGTGATATTTAATAATAATAATAATAATGATGGCATTTATTAAGCGCTTACTATGTGCAAAGCGCCGTTCTAAGCACTGGGGAGGTTACAAGGTGATCAGGTTTTCCCTCGGGGGGCTCAAAGGGGCCAGGGACCAAGTAATAACGATAACTGTGATATTTAATAATAATAATGGAATTTATTAAGCGCTTACTATGTGCAAAGCGCTGTTCTAAGCACTGGGGAGGTTACAAGGTGATCAGGTTGTCCCACGGGGGGGCTCACAGTCTTAATCCCCATTTTACAGATGAGGGAACTGAGGCCCAGAGAAGTGATAGTGATTTGCCCAAAGTCACACAGCTGACAATTGGCGGAGCAGGGATTTGAACCCATGCCCTCTGACTCCAAAGCCCGGGCTCTTTCCACCGAGCCACGCTGCTTCTCCAAGTGCTTACTGTGTGCCAGGCACTGTAATAATAATAATGACGATGGCATTTCTTAAGCGTTTACTATGTGCAGAGCACTGTACTAAGCGCTGGGGTGGATACAAGCTAATCAGGTTAGACACAGACCCTGTTCCACCTGGGGCTTGCAGTCTCAATCCCCATTTTACAGATGAGGTAACTGAGGCCCAGAGAAGTGAATAATAATAATCTCACAGTCTTAATCCCCATTTTACAGATGAGGTACCTGAGGCCCAGAGAAGTGAATAACAATAATAATAATGGTATTTGTTAAGCCCTTACTATGTGCCACGCACTGTTCTAAGCGCTGGGGTAGATACAAGCTAATCAGGATGTCCCATGTGGGGCCCACAATCTCAGTCCCCATTTTACAGATGAGGTAACTGAGGCCCAGAGAAGTCCAGTGACTCATCCAGGGGCACACAGCTGACAAGTGGCCCATTTTAGACACGGATTAGGCCTATTTCTCACCTGTGCGTTGTTTTTGTCCTCTGTCTCCCCCTTTTAGACTGTGAGCCCACTGTTGGGTGGGGACTGTCTCTATATGTTGCCAATTTGTACTTCCCAAGCGCTTAGTACAGTGCTCTGCACATAGTAAGCGCTCAATAAATATGATTGATTGATTGATTTTCTCCCGGGCTTACTGCAGTCTGTTTTGTCCACAAAAGGTGGGTTAAACGATTCCCATTCTTATTTTTCGAGCCCACAGGGGGAATCAGCTCACTCCCCAGATGAAGAGGAACCGGGCAGGTCATCTAGTAAAGCAGAACTTTACGTCCAAGTGTTTTCCTTTTCCCTAAAAACTCCAGAGCCGCCGTGCTGAGGTTAATCTAGGCTGACAGTAGGACAGACTCCGAAATATATGTATATACATATTTATTACTCTATTTATTTATTTGTACATATCTATTCTATTTATTTTATTTTGTTAGTATGTTTGGTTTTCTTCTCTGTCTCCCCCTTTTAGACTGTGAGCCCACTGTTGGGTAGGGACCGTCTCTAGATGTTGCCAATTTGTATTTCCCAAGCGCTTAGTACAGTGCTCTGCACATAGTAAGCGCTCAATAAATACGATTGATGATGATGATCTAGTCCATCCCCCTGCCTCCAGTTGGGCAGAGGAGTCCAGTGACTCGTCCAAGGGCACACAGCTGACAAGTGGCCCGTTTTAGACACGGATTAGGCCTATTTCTCACCTGTGCGTTGTTTTTGTCCTCTGTCTCCCCCTTTTAGACTGTGAGCCCACTGCTGGGTAGGAACTTTCTCTATATGTTGCCAATTTGTACTTCCCAAGCGCTTAGTACAGTGCTCTGCACATAGTAAGCGCTCAATAAATATGATTGATTTTCTCCCGGGCTTACTGCAGTCTGTTTTGTCCACAAAAGGCGGGTTAAACTATTCCCATTCTTATTTTCCGAGCCCACAGGGGGAATCAGCTCACTCCCCAGATGAAGAGGAACCGGGCAGGTCATCTAGTAAAGCAGAACTTTACGTCCAAGTGTTTTCCTTTTCCCTAAAAACTCCAGAGCCGCCGTGCTGAGGTTAATCTAGGCTGACAGTAGGACAGACTCCGAAATATATGTATATACATATTTATTACTCTATTTATTTATTTATTTATTTGTACATATCTATTCTATTTATTTTATTAGTATGTTTGGTTTTCTTCTCTGTCTCCCCCTTTTAGACTGTGAGCCCACTGTTGGGTAGGGACCGTCTCTAGATGTTGCCAATTTGTACTTCCCAAGCGCTTAGCACAGTGCTCTGCACATAGTAAGCGCTCAATAAATACGATTGATGATGATGATCTAGTCCATCCCCCTGCCTCCAGTTGGGCAGAGGAGTCCAGTGACTCGTCCAAGGGCACACAGCTGACAAGTGGCCCGTTTTAGACACGGATTAGGCCTATTTCTCACCTGTGCGTTGTTTTTGTCCTCTGTCTCCCCCTTTTAGACTGTGAGCCCACTGTTGGGTAGGAACTTTCTCTATATGTTGCCAATTTGTACTTCCCAAGCGCTTAGTACAGTGCTCTGCACATAGTAAGCGCTCAATAAATATGATTGATTGATTGATTGATTTTCTCCCGGGCTTACTGCAGTCTGTTTTGTCCACAAAAGGCGGGTTAAACGATTCCCATTCTTATTTTCCGAGCCCACAGGGGGAATCAGCTCACTCCCCAGATGAAGAGGAAAGGGGCAGGTCATCTAGTAAAGCAGAACTTTACGTCCAAGTGTTTTCCTTTTCCCTAAAAACTCCAGAGCCGCCGTGCTGAGGTTAATCTAGGCCGACAGTAGGACAGACTCCGAAATATATGTATATACATATTTATTACTCTATTTATTTATTTGTACATATCTATTCTATTTATTTTATTTTGTTAGTATGTTTGGTTTTCTTCTCTGTCTCCCCCTTTTAGACTGTGAGCCCACTGTTGGGTAGGGACTGTCTCCATATGTTGCCAATTTGTACTTCCCAAGCGCTTAGTACAGTGCTCTGCACATAGTAAGCGCTCAATAAATACGATTGATGATGATGATCTAGTCCATCCCCCTGCCTCCAGTTGGGCAGAGGAGTCCAGTGACTCGTCCAAGGGCACACAGCTGACAAGTGGCCCGTTTTAGACACGGATTAGGCCTATTTCTCACCTGTGCGTTGTTTTTGTCCTCTGTCTCCCCCTTTTAGACTGTGAGCCCACTGTTGGGTAGGAACTTTCTCTATATGTTGCCAATTTGTACTTCCCAAGCGCTTAGTACAGTGCTCTGCACATAGTAAGCGCTCAATAAATATGATTGATTGATTGATTATTTTCTCCCGGGCTTACTGCAGTCTGTTTTGTCCACAAAAGGCGGGTTAAACGATTCCCACTCTTATTTTCCGAGCCCACAGGGGGAATCAGCTCACTCCCCAGATGAAGAGGAACCGGGCAGGTCATCTAGTAAAGCAGAACTTTACGTCCAAGTGTTTTCCTTTTCCCTAAAAACTCCAGAGCCGCCGTGCTGAGGTTAATCTAGGCTGACAGTAGGACAGACTCCGAAATATATGTATATACATATTTATTACTCTATTTGTACATATCTATTCTATTTATTTTATTTTGTTAGTATGTTTGGTTTTCTTCTCTGTCTCCCCCTTTTAGACTGTGAGCCCACTGTTGGGTAGGGACTGTCTCTAGATGTTGCCAATTTGTACTTCCCAAACGCTTAGTACAGTGCTCTGCCCACAGTAAGCGCTCAATAAATACGATTGATGATGATGATCTAGTCCATCCCCCTGCCTCCAGTTGGGCAGAGGAGTCCAGTGACTCGTCCAAGGGCACACGGCTGGCAAGTGGCCCGTTTTAGACACGGATTAGGCCTATTTCTCACCTGTGTGTTGTTTTTGTCCTCTGTCTCCCCCTTTTAGACTGTGAGCCCACTGTTGGGTAGGGACTGTCTCTATATGTTGCCAATTTGTACTTCCCAAGCGCTTAGTACAGTGCTCTGCACATAGTAAGCGCTCAATAAATATGATTGATTTTCTCCCGGGCTTACTGCAGTCTGTTTTGTCCACAAAAGGCGGGTTAAACTATTCCCATTCTTATTTTCCGAGCCCACAGGGGGAATCAGCTCACTCCCCAGATGAAGAGGAACCGGGCAGGTCATCTAGTAAAGCAGAACTTTACGTCCAAGTGTTTTCCTTTTCCCTAAAAACTCCAGAGCCGCCGTGCTGAGGTTAATCTAGGCCGACAGTAGGACAGACTCCGAAATATATGTATATACATATTTATTACTCTATTTATTTATTTATTTATTTGTACATATCTATTCTATTTATTTTATTAGTATGTTTGGTTTTCTTCTCTGTCTCCCCCTTTTAGACTGTGAGCCCACTGTTGGGTAGGGACCGTCTCTAGATGTTGCCAATTTGTACTTCCCAAGCGCTTAGTACAGTGCTCTGCACATAGTAAGCGCTCAATAAATACGATTGATGATGATGATCTAGTCCATCCCCCTGCCTCCAGTTGGGCAGAGGAGTCCAGTGACTCGTCCAAGGGCACACAGCTGACAAGTGGCCCGTTTTAGACACGGATTAGGCCTATTTCTCACCTGTGCGTTGTTTTTGTCCTCTGTCTCCCCCCTTTTAGACTGTGAGCCCACTGTTGGGTAGGAACTTTCTCTATATGTTGCCAATTTGTACTTCCCAAGCGCTTAGTACAGTGCTCTGCACATAGTAAGCGCTCAATAAATATGATTGATTGATTGATTATTTTCTCCCGGGCTTACTGCAGTCTGTTTTGTCCACAAAAGGCGGGTTAAACGATTCCCATTCTTATTTTCCGAGCCCACAGGGGGAATCAGCTCACTCCCCAGATGAAGAGGAACCGGGCAGGTCATCTAGTAAAGCAGAACTTTACGTCCAAGTGTTTTCCTTTTCCCTAAAAACTCCAGAGCCGCCGTGCTGAGGTTAATCTAGGCTGACAGTAGGACAGACTCCGAAATATATGTATATACATATTTATTACTCTATTTGTACATATCTATTCTATTTATTTTATTTTGTTAGTATGTTTGGTTTTCTTCTCTGTCTCCCCCTTTTAGACTGTGAGCCCACTGTTGGGTAGGGACCGTCTCTAGATGTTGCCAATTTGTACTTCCCAAACGCTTAGTACAGTGCTCTGCCCACAGTAAGCGCTCAATAAATACGATTGATGATGATGATCTAGTCCATCCCCCTGCCTCCAGTTGGGCAGAGGAGTCCAGTGACTCGTCCAAGGGCACACGGCTGACAAGTGGCCCGTTTTAGACACGGATTAGGCCTATTTCTCACCTGTGTGTTGTTTTTGTCCTCTGTCTCCCCCCTTTTAGACTGTGAGCCCACTGTTGGGTAGGGACTGTCTCTATATGTTGCCAATTTGTACTTCCCAAGCGCTTAGTACAGTGCTCTGCACATAGTAAGCGCTCAATAAATATGATTGATTTTCTCCCGGGCTTACTGCAGTCTGTTTTGTCCACAAAAGGCAGGTTAAACTATTCCCATTCTTATTTTCCGAGCCCACAGGGGGAATCAGCTCACTCCCCAGATGAAGAGGAACCGGGCAGGTCATCTAGTAAAGCAGAACTTTACGTCCAAGTGTTTTCCTTTTCCCTAAAAACTCCAGAGCCGCCGTGCTGAGGTTAATCTAGGCTGACAGTAGGACAGACTCCGAAATATATGTATATACATATTTATTACTCTATTTATTTATTTATTTATTTGTACATATCTATTCTATTTATTTTATTAGTATGTTTGGTTTTCTTCTCTGTCTCCCCCTTTTAGACTGTGAGCCCACTGTTGGGTAGGGACCGTCTCTAGATGTTGCCAATTTGTACTTCCCAAGCGCTTAGTACAGTGCTCTGCACATAGTAAGCGCTCAATAAATACGATTGATGATGATGATCTAGTCCATCCCCCTGCCTCCAGTTGGGCAGAGGAGTCCAGTGACTCGTCCAAGGGCACACAGCTGACAAGTGGCCCGTTTTAGACACGGATTAGGCCTATTTCTCACCTGTGCGTTGTTTTTGTCCTCTGTCTCCCCCTTTTAGACTGTGAGCCCACTGTTGGGTAGGAACTTTCTCTATATGTTGCCAATTTGTACTTCCCAAGCGCTTAGTACAGTGCTCTGCACATAGTAAGCGCTCAATAAATATGATTGATTGATTGATTGATTTTCTCCCGGGCTTACTGCAGTCTGTTTTGTCCACAAAAGGCGGGTTAAACGATTCCCATTCTTATTTTCCGAGCCCACAGGGGGAATCAGCTCACTCCCCAGATGAAGAGGAAAGGGGCAGGTCATCTAGTAAAGCAGAACTTTACGTCCAAGTGTTTTCCTTTTCCCTAAAAACTCCAGAGCCGCCGTGCTGAGGTTAATCTAGGCCGACAGTAGGACAGACTCCGAAATATATGTATATACATATTTATTACTCTATTTATTTATTTGTACATATCTATTCTATTTATTTTATTTCGTTAGTACGTTTGGTTTTATTCTCTGTCTCCCCCTTTTAGACTGTGAGCCCACTGTTGGGTAGGGACCGTCTCCATATGTTGCCAATTTGTACTTCCCAAGCGCTTAGTACAGTGCTCTGCCCACAGTAAGCGCTCAATAAATACGATTGATGATGATGATCTAGTCCATCCCCCTGCCTCCAGTTGGGCAGAGGAGTCCAGTGACTCGTCCAAGGGCACACAGCTGACAAGGGGCCCGTTTTAGACACGGATTAGGTCTCTCACCTGTGCGTTGTTTTTCTCCCGGGTTTACTGCAGTCTGTTTTGTCCACAAAAGGCGGGTTAAACTATTTCCATTCTTATTTTCCGAGCCCACAGGGCAATCAGCTCACTTCCCAGATGAAGAGGAACCGGGAAGGTCATCTAGTCCATCCCCCTGCCTCCAGTTGGGCCCCACCCACCTCAAACCACCTGGTTCTTGCGCCCGCCCTCGGGGTTTCCATTTCCAAGCCTTGTCCGGCTACAGCTCTACCCTGTCACTTAACTTTGGGCAAGTCACTTAACTTCCAACTTGTACAAGCGCTTAGTACAGTGCTCTGCCCACAGTAAGCGCTCAATAAATACAATTGATTGATTCTCGGTGCCTCAGTTCCCTCACCTGTCAAATGGGGGATTGGGACTGTGAGCCTACAGCTCTACCTTGTCACTTAACTGTGGGCAAGTCACTTAACTTCCAACTTGTACTTCCCAAGCGCTTAGTACAGTGCTCTGCCCACAGTAAGCGCTCAATAAATACGATTGATTGATTGATTGATTCTCGGTGCCTCAGTTCCCTCACCTGTCAAATGAGGGATTGGGACTGTGAGCCTACAGCTCTACCTTGTCACTTAACTTTGGGCAAGTCACTTAACTTTCAACTTGTACTTCCCAAGCGCTTAGTACAGTGCTCTGCCCACAGTAAGCGCTCAATAAATACGATTGATTGATTGATTCTTGGTGCCTCAGTTCCCTCACCTCTCAAATGGGGGATTGGGACTGTGAGCCTACAGCTCTACCTTGTCACTTAACTTTGGGCAAGTCACTTAACTTCCAACTTGCACTTCCCAAGCGCTTCGTACAGTGCTCGGCCCACAGTAAGCGCTCAATAAATACGATTGATTGATTGATTCTCGGTGCCTCAGTTCTCTCACCTGTCAAATGGGGGATTGGGACTGTGAGCCTCATGCGGGGCAACCGGATTACATTGCATCTCCCCCAGCGCTTAGAACAGTGCTCGGCACATAGTAAGCACTTAACAAATACCAACATTATTATTATTATTATTATTATTAGAAATACAACTGAATGAATAGAGCAGGAGGCCGCCGTGGATGGAAAATGCCTCGCCCTTGGCTTTAAAGCAGTCAATCCCCTTGCCTGCATTTCTCTATTGCTTCTGTTGAGCCGAGAAGCAGCGTGGCTCAGTGGAAAGAGCCTGGATTTGGGAGGCAGAGGTCATGGGTTCGAATCCTGGCTCTTGATTGATTCTTCTTTCCGCGTCTTAGAGCCTCCCAGTCACCACCTCAGCATTTACGTCATCCGTTGCCCTTTTTTTGACATATCAATACAGGTAATGCTCCTGTTTAAGCCTTCAGTTACGCACGGATCCTTTTTTCCATTCATTCATTCAATCGTATTTTTTTTTAATGGCATTTATTAAGCGCTTACTATGTGCAAAGCACTGTTCTAAGCGCTGGGGAGGTTACAAGGTGATCAGGTTGTCCCACGTGGGGCTCACAGTCTTCATCCCCATTTTACAGATGAGGGAACTGAGGCACAGAGAAGTTAAGTGACTTGCCCAAAGTCACACAGCTGACAATTGGCAGAGCCGGGATTTGAACCCATGACCTCTGACTCCAAAGCCCGTGCTTTTTTCCATTGAGCCACGTCAATCAATCAATCGTATTTATTGAGCGCTTACTGGGTGCAGAGCACTGTACTAAGCGCTTGGGAAGTCCAAGTTGGCAACATCTAGAGACGGTCCCTACCCAACAGTGGGCTCACAGTCTAGAAGGGGGAGACAGAGCACTACCGGCAGAAATCTAAATATCGGGCGGACTTTGTCCTCTTCAAGTTTATTCTTGCGGGCTTCAACCCTGCCTTCTCCTCCTTATTGACGCCCATCGCCCTCGCCAGTTGTTCCAGGCATTTGATTTAATAATAATGGTAGCATTTATTAAGCGCTTACTATGTGCAAAGGGTAGGCCTTTGCCCCACCTGAAAATCTTGTCTCTACCCCAGCGCTTAGTACAGAGTCAGTGCCTAACAAATACCGCAGTCATCAATCATTTAGTCAGAGCTGAGCAGAGTTTGTGGCACGCTGTAAGCGCTCAACAGACACAATCATAATACGGGGCCTTTCCCTCATTTTAGACTGTGAGCCCACTGTTGGGTAGGGACTGTCTCTATATGTTGCCAACTTGGACTTCCCAAGCGCTTAGTACAGTGCTCTGTACACAGTAAGCGCTCAAGAAATACGATTGATTGATTGATTGATCTTGAATAAAACCACCCAGAAATCTACTCGATCCCCTGGTTTGCCAAGTCTGACATTAAACCTCACGAAGAGGATTCTCTCCCTTCAAGGCCCTACTGAGAGCTCACCTCCTCCAGGAGGCCTTCCCAGACTGAGCCCCTTCCTTCCTCTCCCCCTCGTCCCCCTCTCCATTCCCCCATCTTACCTCCTTCCCTTCCCCACAGCACCTGTATATATGTAGATATGTTTGTACTTATTTATTACTCTATTTATTTATTTTACCTGTACATATCTATTCTATTTATTTTATTTTGTTAGTATGTTTGGTTTTGTTCTCTGTCTCCCCCTTTTAGACTGTGAGCCCACTGTTGGGTAGGGACTGTCTCTATATGTTGCCAACTTGTACTTCCCAAGCGCTTAGTACAGTGCTCTGCACACAGTAAGCGCTCAATAATTACGATTGATTGATTGATTGATTGATTGATTTTAGATTGGGGGAGAACAAGGCTGGGAGTCCCCACCCCAGAGGCTCTGAGGGTGAAGACAGTCAGTCGGCATTCAATTTGTATTTATGAGCGCTTTCTGTGGGCCGAATACTGTAGTAAGTGCTTAGGAGAGTGCAATACAATAATAAACGGACACATTCCCTGCCCATAACGAACTTACAGTTGAAAGGGCAGCAGCCTCGGCCCCTGAGCTGGAAGCCTCCATTTAGGAGAAGCAGGAAAGAGCCTGGGCTTTGGAGTCAAAGGTCATGGGTTCAAATTCCGGCTCCACCAACTGTCAGCTGTGTGTCTCTGGGCAAGTCACTTCATTTCTCTGTTCCTCAGTTCCCTCATCTGTAAAATGGGGATTAAAACTGTGAGCCCCCGGTGGGACAACCTGTTCACCTTGTAACCTCCCCAGTGCTTTGCACATAGTAAGCACTTAACAAATACCATCATTATGAGGGAAGCGGTGTGGCTCAGTCCAAAGAGCGCGGGCTCTGGAGTCAGAGGCCATGGGTTCAAATCCCAGCTCCGCCAACGGTCAGCTGGGTGACTTTGGGCAAGTCGCTTTACTTCTCTGTTTCTCAGTTACCTCATCTGTAAAATGGGGGTGAAGACTGTGAGCTCCCCTTGGGACAACCTGATCACCTTGTAACCTCCCCAGTGCTTAGAACAGTGCTTTGCACGTAGTAAGCGCTTAATAAATGCCATTATTATTATCATTAACAAATGCCACGATCGTTATTATGATGATTCACTATGTTGGCATGACTTTGGTAAATAATAATAATAATAATAATAATAATAATTATTATTATTATTATTATTATTATTTCCCTCCACAGAGGAGACATGGGCCAGTGGCCACTCATCCCCGCCCTGGGCCGCCTGCTCCTCCCTCTGACTCAGTCTGCTGGCCTTTCCCGGCCGGTGACCCCCGGCCCCCCCACACTAAACCCCTCCAGGCCGGGAGCGGCAGAGGAAACTTGGGTGGAGACCAGCGTCTTTTGGAGCTCCTGTAGGTCAGCTGTGCGGGTCTCTGCGCTTCTCCAAGAAGACAAACAGCAGAGACCCAACGTCCAAAGTGACCTGTTTGGGCTGATTTCCCCGGCTGCTGGCCTGGTCTGAGAGACAGAAGCGGCTGGCCTCTCCTGGGGTCCCAGCAGCTGGAGGGTCCTGGCCCAGGGTGGGCACTCAGGGGCTGACATCACCCTATCCATCCACCTCGCCACTGACCTCTCCCCCACATTTCACTCATTCGTTCATTCCATCACATTCACCTCCTCCAGGAGGCCTTCCCAGACTGAGCCCCTTCCTTCCTCTCCCCCTCGTCCCCCTCTCCATCCCCCATCTTACCTCCCTCCCTTCCCCACAGCACCTGTATATATGTATATATGTTTGTACATATTTTTTTACTGTATTTATTTATTTATTTAATTTATTTCTACATATCTATTCTATTTTATTTTGTTAGTATGTTTGCTTTTGTTCTCTGTCTCCCCCTTTTAGACTGTGAGCCCACTGTTGGGTAGGGACCGTCTCTAGATGTTGCCAATTTGTACTTCCCAAGCGCTTAGTACAGTGCTCTGCACATAGTAAGCGCTCAATAAATACGATTGATGATGATGATGATTTATCTAGCGCTTACTGTGTGTAGAGCACTGGACTAAGTGCTGAGAGCTCACCTCCTCCAGGAGGCCTTCCCAGACTGAGCCCCTTCCTTCCTCTCCCCCCTCGTCCCCCCCTCCATCCCCCCATCTTACCTCCTTCCCTTCCCCACAGCACCTGTATATATGTATATATGGTTGTACATATTTATTACTCTTTTTATTTATTTATTTATTTTACTTGTACATATCTATCCTATTTATTTTAATTTGATGGTATGTTTGGTTTTGTTCTCTGTCTCCCCCTTTTAGACTGTGAGCCCACTGTTGGGTAGGGACTGTCTCTATGTGTTGCCAATTTGTACTTCCCAAGCGCTTAGTACAGTGCTCTGCACATAGTAAGCGCTCAATAAATACGATTGATGATGATGATGATGATGACTAAGCGCTTGCATGCCGCCTCTGGTCTGAGGCTTGCATGAGCCTCTGGGGTGGGGACTCCCAGCCTTGTTCTCTTCCGATCTAAAACCCTTTCTGAGAGTCCTCTTTGTGAGGTTTAATGTCGCAAACCAAGGGATCGAGTAGATTTCTGGGTTGTTTTATTCAAGATCAATCAATCAATTGGAACACCCTCCCTCTTCTTCCCCGACAGACCGTGACTCCCCAACTTCAAAGCCTTATCGAAGGCCCGTCTCCTCCAAGAGGCCTTCCCTGACTAAGCCCTCCTTTCCTCTTCTCCCACTTCTGCGTCGCCCTGATTTGCTCCCTTTATTCACCCCTCCATTCAGCCCCGCAGCACCTATGTCCATCTCTGTCATTTATACTAATTTCTGTCTCCCTCTCTAGGCTGTCAGCTCACTGTGGGCAGGGAATGTGTCCACCAACTCTCCCAAGGGCTTAATACAGTGCTCTCCACACAGAAAGCCCTCAGTGATTTGCTCCCTTTATTCACCCCTCCATTCAGCCCCGCAGCACTTATGTCCATCTCTGTCATTTATTCATTTATACTAATTTCTGTCTCCCTCTCTAGGCTGTCAGCTCACTGGGGGCAGGGAATGTGTCCACCAACTCTCCCAAGGTCTTAATACAGTGCTCTCCACACAGTAAGCCCTCAATGATTTGCTCCTTTTATTCACCCCTCCATTCAGCCCCGCAGCACTTTTGTCCATCTCTGTCATTTATTCATTTATACTAATATCTGTCTCCCTCTCTAGGCTGTCAGCTCACTGTGGGCAGGGAATGTGTCCACCAACTCTCCCAAGGGCTTAATACAGTGCTCTCCACACAGTAAGCCCTCAATGGTTTGCTCCCTTTATTCACCCCTCCATTCAGCCCCGCAGTACCTATGTCCATCTCTGTCATTTATTCATTTATACTAATATCTGCCTCCCTCTCTAGGCTGTCAGCTAACTGTGGGCAGGGAATGTGTCCACCAACTCTCCCAAGGTCTTAATACAGTGCTCTCTACACAGTAAGCCCTCAATGATTTGCTCCCTTTATTCACCCCTCCATTCAGCCCCGCAGCACTTATCAATCAATCAATCAATCGTATTTATTGAGCGCTTACTGTGTGCAGAGCACTGTACTAAGTGCTTGGGAAGTTCCAGTTGGCAACATATAGAGACAGTCCCTACCCAACAGAGGGCTCACAGTCTAAAAGGGGGAGACAGAGAACAAAACCAAACATACTAACAAAATAAAATAAATAGAATAGATATGTACAAGTAAAAAAGAGTAATAAATATGTACAAACATATATACATATATACAGGTGCTGTGGGGAAGGGAAGGAGGTAAGATGGGGGGGATGGAGAGGGGGACAAGGAGAGGAAGGAATGTCCATCTCTGTCATTTATTCATTTATACTAATTTCTGCCTACCTCTCTAGGCTGTCAGCTCACTGTGGGCAGGGAATGTGTCCACCAACTCTCCCAAGGGCTTAATACAGTGCTCTCCACACAGTAAGCCCTCAACAAATATGAACGTGTCCGTTCTGTTGTTCTGTTATACTCTCCCAAGCACTTAGTCCAGTGCTCTGCACACAGTAAGTGCTCAATAAGTAGGACTGACTGACGATTGATTGATGGATTGACGGTTCCCTGATCCTGAGCTCAGCTGCTCGGCCTGTGAAATTTCCTCAATCCTAGTGGGTCTCTGCTCACCCTGAGCTCTCCAAGACCCTGCTTCCTGGGATGGGGATGGGGCGATGAGGATTTCTTGGTTCTGCCGCGCCGGAGAAGGCCGTGGTGCCTCCTGCCTATTTTCCCCCTCCTACTTAGTTTGTGAGCCCTCCATAGGATAGGGGCTGTGCCCAACCTGATTATCTTCTATCTTCCACATAAATACCATTATCATCATAATCATCATCTCAGTGACAGAGAAGGCTGTCAAGTCCCGCCCCTCCCCCCCCCAGGACCCCCATGCTTCCAAGCTCATTTATTCAATCATATTTATTGAATGCACACTGTGTGCAAAGCACTGTACTAAGTGCTGGGGAGAGTAGAATATAATAATAAACGGATGCATTCCCTGCCCATAACAAGCTTACAGGCTGGTGGGGGGAGACAGACATTAATAGAAGTAAATAAATACACAAATAAATTTAAAATATGCACAAAGTGGCTTCAGGAAAGCTGGGTATCTGCTTCTTTTTCTTTCTGGTGCAGGAGAGCAGGGCAGAACGCTGACCCCTGGGTCTATCTCTGTCTTCCATGTTGACTCTCTTAATAATAATAATGTTGGCATTTGTTAAGCGCTTACTATGTGCAAAGCACTGTTCTAAGCGCTGTGGGGGGGGTACAAAGTGATCAGGTTGTCCCACGTGGGGCTCACAGTCTTAATCCCCATTTTCCAGATGAGGTAACTGAGGCTCAGAGAAGTCACACAGCAGACATGTGGCGGAGCCAGAATTCAAACCCTTGACCTCTGACTCCAAAGCCCGGGCTCTTTCTACTGAGCCACTCCTCTTCTCTTCGCTCTGTCTCTGTCTCTTTTTTCTCTCTCTCCGTCTCTTTCCGTGTGTATCCCGAACTTCATGGAGTGGGACCTGCTGAAGCCCTGGGGGATCTGTACTTCCCAAGCGCTTAGTACAGTGCTCTGCACGCAGTAAGCGCTCAATAAATACGATTGATGATGATGATGATGACCCCTGGATCTATCTCTGTCCTTCATGTTGACTCTCTTCTCATCTCTCTGTCTCTGTCTCTCTTTTCTCTCTCCCCGTCTCTTTCCGTGCGTATCCCGAACTTCATGGAGTGGGACCTGCTGAAGCCCTGGGGGATCTGTACTTCCCAAGCGCTTAGTACAGTGCTCTGCACACAGTAAGCGCTCAATAAATACGATTGATTGATCATGTGAAGCACCTTCTCTGAGACAACCGCGGCAGGCCGGGGGTCGACGGTGGGCCCACTGGCCCAAAGAGACCGGGACAGGGATGTCCGGGGGCCTCGGGCCTCGTCGTATCCCTCATCCCAAGCGGAATGGTGCGATGCCACGGGACGCTTCCTCCCCGCCGGCCCGGCTGGGTCCCTCTCGGCCACGGTCCTTCTCGCTGGAAACATTTTGTTCCCCTCTTGGAGAGTGGAAAGAAACATTTCTGAGGTCAAACTTGATGTCCCCGGGTACGGTCGGAAAAAATGAAATTCCTGTTTGCGCCAACAGACGTAGCGCGATGGAGGAAAAATAAGCCGGATCTTCTGGGTTTTCCCTTTGATGGATTCAGTCTTAATGGGAGAAGAACATTCCTGCCCGGAGCGGCGGCCAGCCGAGCTGCCCGTTAGAACTTTCAGATGTCGTTAAATTTAATTTTAAAAAGTTATTCTTGACCTTTTAACCAGTTTCTTTTTTTGTTTTTGTCCCAGGATGACGGGCTGGGATGGAAGCTGGGAGTTGATCCCTCGGCCCAGTTTTAATCTCCTTTTGCGTTATTCTGATTATGGCATTTATTGGAGAAGCAGCGTGGCTCAGTGGAAAGAGCCCGGGCTTTGGAGTCAGAGGTCATGGGTTCAAATCCTGACTCTGCCAATGGTCAGCTGTGTGACTTTGGGCAAGTCACTTCACTTCTCTGTGCCTCCGATACCTCATCTGTAAAATGGGGATTAAAACTGCGAGCCCCCCGTGGGACAACTTGATCACCTTGTAACCACCCCAGCGCTTAGAGCAGTGCTTTGCACATAGTAAGCGCTTGACAAATGCCAAAATTATTATTTTTAAGCGCTCTCTGTGTGCCGGGCAAAGGGGTCAAGATGCGATCCACCGGGTTGGACGCCACCCCTGCTCCACGTGGGGCTAGAGAGTGGGTATCTTACCCCCATTTTACAGATGAGGGAACTGAGGCCCAGAGAGGCTTAGTGACTTGCTCAAGGTCTTCCAGCCACCAGGCCATTAACTTCTTGTGGACAGGGAACATATCGACCAGTGTTGTCATACTGTCTTCTCCCAAGTACTTGATAACAGTCCTTGTTCGATAAGTATCGTTGATTGACTGGCTGATTTAATAAATAAATAATAATGATAATAATAATAATGACGGTGTTTCTTAAGCACTTACTATGTGCCAGGCACTGTACTAAGCACTGGGGTGGCTCCAAGCAAAGATTTATTGATCAAAGCCACACAGCAGGCCAGTGGAAAAAGCATGAAGCTAGGAGCCTCTTGCTTTCAATTTCCCTCTCTGCCACTGCCAACTGCCCCGGTGATTAACACACAGTGGGCAAGTCACTTAATCAATCGCATTTATTGAGCGCTTAGTGTGTGCAGAGCACTGTACTAAGCGCTTATAATGGCATTTATTAAGCACTTACTACGTGCAAAGCACTGTTCTAAGCGCTGGGGAGGTTACAAGGTGATCAGATTGTCCCGCAGCGGGCTCACAGTCTTCATCCCCATTTGACAGATGAGGTAACTGAGGCCCAGAGAATGAAGTGACTGGCCCAAAGTCCCCCAGCTGACAAGTGGCGGAGCTGGGATTCGAACCCGTGACCTCTGACTCCAAAGCCCGGGCTCTTCCCACTGAGCCACGCTGCTTCTGGGCCTCAGTTACCCCATCTGTAAAATGGGGATTAAGCCTCTGAGCCCCCTGCGGGACAACCTGCTCACCTTGTAACCTCCCCAGCGCTCAGAACAGTGCTTGGCACATAGTAAGTGCTTAATAAATCCCATCATTATTATTATTATTACTTAATATACTTAGTAAAACTGAACTTCCTGGGGAGGCCCCTGAAACTGACCAGCCTGACCCACCTGGAGCAAGAATCCTTTTTCCCAGGCGGCCTCAAAAAGCGCTTAGAACAGTGCTTGGCACATAGTAAGCGCTTAACAAATATTATTATTATTATTACTATTATTATTAAAAAGGGAAGGAGTATGGCCTAGTGGCTCATCTCCTCCAAGAAGCCTTCCTTGATTAAGCCCTTCTCTCCTCTTCTCCCATTCTCTTCTGTGTCACCCTGACTTGCTCCCCATCTCACCTCCTTCCCTTCCCCACAGCCCCTGTATATATGTATATATGTTTGTACCTATTTTGTACTCTATTTATTTTACTTGTACATATCTATTCTATTTATTTAATTTTGTTAATATGTTTGGTTTTGTTCTCTGTCTCCCCCTTCTAGACTGTGAGCCCACTGTTGGGTAGGGACTGTCTCTATATGTCGCCAATTTGTACTTCCCAAACGCTTAGTACAGTGCTCTGCACACAGTAAGCGCTCAATAAATACGATTGATCGATTGATTGATTGATTGATCACCACCCCCACCCACAGCACTTTCATATAAATATATCTTTAGTTAATTTATTTATTTACATATGTATATTAATATCTGTCTCCCCCTCTTGACTGTGAGCTCACTGTAGGCAGGGAATGTGTCTGCTCATCGTTATACTGTGTTTTCCCAAGCCCTTAGTGAAGTGCCTCAGTTTCCTCATCTGTAAAATGGGGATGAAGACTGTGAGCCCCCCGTGGGACAACCTGATCACCTTGTAACCTCCCCAGTGCTTAGAACAGTGCTTTGCACATAGTAAGTGCTTAATAAATGGCATCATCATTATTGTTAAAGTAAGCGCTCAATAAATACCACTGAATGGATGAAAGAGTCACTAGTTTGATAGAGCATGGGCTTGGGAATCAGAAGGCTGCGAAGCAGCGTGGCGCAGTGGAAAGAGCCCGGGCTTTGGAGTCAGAGGTCATGGGTTCGAATCCCGGCTCTGCCACATGTCTGCTGTGTGACCTTGGGCAAGTCACTTAACTTCTCTGAGCCTCAGTTACCTCATCTGTAAGATGGGGTTTAAGACTGTGAGACCCTCGTGGGACAACCTGATCACCTTGTAACTTCCCCAGTGCTTAGAACAGTGCTTTGCACATAGTAAGCGCTTAACAAATGCCATTATTATTATTATTATTAGAAGGACCTGGGGTCGGAACTGGAAGGGCAGGGAACTTGTCCATTAATTCTGTAGTATTGTATTCTCCCAAGTGCTTAATTCAGTGCACTGCACGTAGTAAGCGCTCAATAAATACCATCGATTGATTGATTCTAATCCTGGTTCTGCCATTTGTCTACCGCGTGACCTCAGGTGAGTCATTTAACTTCTCAAGGTCTCAGTTCCCTCAACTGTAAAATGGGGATTAAGACCGGGAGCCCCATGTGGGACAGGGACTGTGTCTAACCTGATTAGCTTGTATCTACGCCAGCGTTTAGTACAGTGCCCGGCACATAGTAAGCGCTTAACCGATGCCATAAAAAGGTGTGGAAGGGGGTTATGTGGCCCGCACTCTTGTTGCTGGCTAGTAGCCATGGGAGCACTGAGAAGGCAGTGTAGCCTAGTGAAAAGAGACCAGGATTGGGAGTGAGAAGACCCAGCTCCTAGCTTTGGCTCTGCCCCTTGCCTGCTGCCAACTTGTAATAATAATAATAATAATAATAATAATAACATTTATTAAGCACTTACTATGTGCAAAGCACTGTTCTAAGCGCTGGAGAGGTTACAAGATGATCAGGTTGTCCCTCGGGGGGGCTCACAGTCATCATCCCCATTTACAGATGAAGTAACTGAAGCCCAGAGAAGTTAAGTGACTCGCCCAAAGTCACACAGCTAATTGGCGGAGCCGGGATTTGAACCCATGACCTCTGACTCCAAAGCCCGGGCTCTTTCCCATTGAGCCACGCTGCTTCTCGACTTGTACTTCCCAAGCGCTTAGTCCAGCGCTCTGCACACAGTAAGCGGCTAAATAAATACGATTGAATGAATGGATGAATAAATGCTGGGTGACTTTGGGCTAGCAGCGTGGCTCAGTGGAAAGAGCCCGGGCTTTGGAGTCAGAGGTCATGGGTTCAAATCCCGATTCCACCAGTTGCCAGCTGTGTGACTTGGGGCATGTCACTGAACTTCTCTGGGCCTCAGTTCCCTCATCTGTAGAATGGGGATGAAGACTGTGAGCCCCCCGTGGGACAACCTGATCACCTTGTAACCTCCCCAGCGCTTTTAGACTGTGAGCCCACTGCTGGGTAGGGACTGTCTCTATATGTTGCCAATTTGTACTTCCCAAGCGCTTAGTACAGTGCTCTGCACATAGTAAGTGCTCAATAAATACGATTGATTGACTGATTGATTGATTAGAACAGTGCTTTGCATACAGTAAGCGCATTATAAATGCCATTATAAAGTCACTCTATTTCTCTGGCCCTCAGTCTCCTCCTCCGTAAAATGGGGTCAAGATACCTATTCGCCTTTCCTCTTAGGCTGGGAGCCCTGGATGGGACAGAGTCTGTGTCCGATCTATCTTGTAACTACCTCAGGGCTTAAGCAATGTTAATTATTATTATTATTGTTATTATTATTATTCTGCTGCTGCTGCTGATGATGATAATGGTGATGACTAGTTCTGGGTTTCTTGGATCACTGGGGGTGAAAACCTCTCTGGGAGAAAAGGAAAACTTCTTTGGGGAAGAATTTGCCTGGCTTCCAACCCTCCGAAGTGTCCTCCACTGGGCAATTAGGGACAGTCTTTTAGACTGTGAGCCCACCGTTGGGTAGGGACCGTCTCTATATGTTGCCAACTTGGACTTCCCAAGCGCTTAGTACAGTGCTCAGCACACAGTAAGCGCTCAATAAATACAATTGATGATGATGATGATGAATTAGGGACCTTCTGCCTCTCTGCTCCTCTAACTATAAAACAAATATTTTCTTAACCCGGGCCTTGTCCAAGGCCACACAGCAGCAGAGAAGTGGCCGAGTTGGATTAGAACCCAGGTCCTTGGTGGGCTCTATCCACTAGACAACACTACTACTCACCTTGGACAGCTGACCTGAGAGCGGGATAGCTTTCCAGAATAGATCGCCTGATGGCCAACAGTCTGTGGATTTGCCTAATGATAATAATTGCAGTATTTCTTAAGCGCTTACTACGTGCCAGGCGTTCATCCGTTCGTTCATTCAGTCGTATTTATTGAGAAGCAGCGCGGCTCAGTGGAAAGAGCCCGGGCTTTGGAGACAGAGGTCATGGGTTCAAATCCCAGCTCCGCCACTTATCAGCTGTGTGACTGTGGTCAAGTCACTTCAATCAATCAATCAATCAATCAATCAATTGCATTTATTGAGCGCTTACTGTGTGCAGATCACTGTACTAAGCGCTTGGGGAGCAAAAGTTGGCAACAATAAGTGAGAACTTCACTTCTCTGGACCTCAGTTACCTCATCTGTAAAATGGGGTTGAAGACTGTGAGCACCCCCCCCCCCGTGAGACAACCTGATCACCTTGTAACCTCCCCAGCGCTTAGAACGGTGCTTTGCACATAGTAAGCGCTTAATAAATGCCATATATATATATATATATATATATATATAGCGCTTACTGTGTGCAGGGCACTGTACTAAGCGCTTGGGAAGTACAAGTTGGCAACAATAAGTGAGAACTTCACTTCTCTGGACCTCAGTTACCTCATCTGTAAAATGGGGTTGAAGACTGTGAGCCCCCCCGTGGGACAACCTGATCACCTTGTAACCTCCCCAGCGCTTAGAACAGTGCTTTGCACATAGTAAGCGCTTAATAAATGCCATTATATATATATATGTACATATACATATATATATATTGAGCGCTTACTGTGTGCAGAGCACTGTACTAAGCGCTTGGGAAGTACAAATTGGCAACATATAGAGACGGTCCCTCCCCAACAACGGGCTCACAGTCTAGAAGGGCACCGTACTAAGGCACTGGGGTGGACACAAACAAGCCACAGTCCCAGTCATCATCATCATCATCAATCGTATTTATTGAGCGCTTACCGTGTGCAGAGCACTGTACTAAGCGCTTAGCACTGTACTAAGTACAGTACACAGTCCCCATTTTACAGGTGAGGTAACCGAGGCCCAGAAGAGTGAAGTGACTTGGCCAAAGTCACAAAGCAGACAAATGGGAAAGCTGGGATTAGAACCCGCGACTTCGGACTCCCAGGGCGGTGCTGTCCTCCCCCGGAGCCGTCCCCATCTGTCCGGGCAAGGGGCCATTTCTGCTTGGAGGCCGGGAGATGGATGGGATGAGCTCAACAGGATCCTGACGGCTTGGGGCGGGTGTGATTCTGGGAAACAGAAAGGCCTCGAGGATCGGCTCCCGGGAACATGGAGCTAAAACAGCCAGAAATTGAATCCAGGACGGAACAGATCGCCCGCCAAGAAGGGCAGACGCCTCCCCGCCTCAGCCTCACCGAGGGGTCGTGCGGTCAAGCTGGGTCAATTCACTCCACCACGCTGACCTCGCACCATAGATCACTTCTCCGAGCCTCAGTTCCCTCATCTGTAAAATGGGGATTAAGACCGTGAGGCCCACGTGGGACAACTCGATCACCTTGTATTCCTCCCCCCAGTGCTTAGAACAGTGCTCTGCATGTAGTAAGCGCTTAACAAATGCCATCATCATCGTTATTATTATTATATTATTATTATTAGAGAAGCGGCGTGGCTCAGTGGAAAGAGCCCGGGCTATGGAGTCGGAGGTCAGGGGTTCAAATCCCGGCTCCGCCAATTGTCAGCTGTGTGACTTTGGGCAAGTCACTTCACTTCTCTGGGCCTCACTTCCCTCATCTGGAAAATGGGGATGAAGACTGTGAGCCCCCCGTGGGACAACCTGATCACCTCGTAACCTCCCCAGCGCTTAGAACAGTGCGTTGCACATAGTAAGCGCTTAATAAATGCCATCATTGTTATTATTTACAAATGCCATTATTATTATTATTATTATTATTATTATTATATTATATTATTATTATTAGAGAAGCAGCGTGGCTCAGTGGAAAGAGCCTGGGCTTTGGAGTCGGAGGCCAGGGGTTCAAATCCCAGCTCCGCCAACTGTCAGCTGTGTGACTTTGGGCAAGTCACTTCACTTCTCTGGGCCTCACTTCCCTCATCTGGAAAATGGGGATGAAGACTGTGAGCCCCCCGTGGGACAACCTGATCACCTTGTAACCTCCCCAGCGTTTAGAACAGTGCTTTGCACATAGCAAGCGCTTAATAAATGCCATCATTATTATTATTAACAAATGCCATCATTATTATTACTATTATTATATTATATTATTATTATTATTAGAGAAGCAGCGTGGCTCAGTGGAAAGAGCCCGGGCTTTGGAGTCGGAGGCCAGGGGTTCAAATCCCGGCTCCGCCAACTGTCAGCTGGGTGACTTTGGGCAAGTCACTTCACTTCTCTGGGCCTCACTTCCCTTGTCTGTAAAATGGGGATGAAGACTGTGAGCCCCCCGTGGGACAACCTGATCACCTTGTAACCTCCCCAGCGCTTAGAACAGTGCTTTGCACATAGTAAGCGCTTAATGAATGCCATCATGATTATTATTAACAAATGCCACCATCATTATTATATTATATTATATATTATATTATATAATATAATTATATTATGTTATATTGTTATATTATTATTATTATTATTATTATTATTATTATTATTAATTATTATTATTAGAGAAGCAGCGTGGCTCAGTGGAAAGAGCCTGGGCTTTGGAGTCGGAGGTCAGGGGTTCAAATCCCGGCTCCGCCAACTGTCAGCTGTGTGACTTTGGGCAAGTCACTTCACTTCTCTGGGCCTCAGTTACCTCATCTGTAAAATGGGGATTAAAACTGTGAGCCCCCCGTGGGACAACCTGATCACCTTGTAACCTCTTCAGTGCTTAGAACAGTGTTATGCACGTAGTAAGCGCTTAACAAATGCCATTATTATTATTATTATTATTATTAATAAGGGGGAAAAGCCAGGAGGTTGAATTACTCTCTCCTCAGGACCCCTCTCCGGGGAAAGCCCCCAGCAGCGTGGCTCAGTGGAAAGAGCCCGGGATTTGGAGTCAGAAATCCCGGCTCCGCCAACTGTCAGCTGTGTGACTTTGGGCAAGTCACTTCTCTGGGCCTCGGTTCCCTCATCTGGAAAATGGGGATTAAGACGGTGAGCCCCCACTGTGGGACAACCTGATCGCCTTGTAACCTCCCCAGCGCGTAGAACAGTGCTTTGCACGTAGTAAGCGCTTAATAAATGCCGTTATTATAATTATTATTAGCATGAGATGGCAGTCGCTCCTCTGGAGAAGCAAGATGGAGCTCAGCCAGTCCCAGGGCCTCCACCGTTGGAGAGGGCGTCTACTCGGGGTCCGGGTCTCAGTTGGTGAACCCCGAAATCCTTCGGCTTGGGAAAAGCAGAGCAGGCCGAGAGTGGGGGACAGAAAGGGGCGTTTAGGAAAGGCCCCTGCTTCGTATTGCCCCCGGGGGACTGGGTCTCCTTGGGCGGGAAAGGCGGGAAAGTACACGCAGCCTAGTGGGAAGCCAAGCGCTTAGTAAAAATAAATAAAATAAATGATGGCATTTTTTAAGCGCTTACTATGTGCAAAGCACTGTTCTAAGCACTGGGAAGGATACAGGGTGATCGGGTTAGTACATCATCAATCATCATCATCAATCGTATTTATTGAGCACTTACTGTGTGCAGAGCACTGTACTAAGCGCTTGGGAAGTACAAGTTGGCAACATATAGAGACAGTCCCTACCCAACAGTGGGCTCACAGTCTTGAAGAACTTCTCTGTGCCTCAGTTCCCTCAGCTGTTACAGTGCTCTGCACGCAGTAAGCGCTCAATAAATATGATTAAATCAATCAATCAATCAATCATATTTATTGAGCGCTTACTATGTGCAGAGCACTGTACTAAGCGCTTGGGAAGTACAAATTGGCAACATATAGAGACAGTCCCTACCCAACATTGGGCTCACAGTCTAAAAGGGGGAGACAGAGAAAAAAAAAGAAAACCAAACATACTAACAAAATAAAATAAATAGAATAGATATGTACAAGTAAAATAAATAAATAAATAGAGTAATAAATATGTACAAACATATATACATATATACAGGCGCTGTGGGGAAGGGAAGGAGGTAAGATGGGGGGATGGAGAGGGGGACGAGAGGGAGAGGAAGGAAGGGGCTCAGTCTGGGAAGGCCTCCTGGAGGAGGTGAGCTCTCAGCAGGGCAGCAGTAAATGAAATACGACTGAATGAATGAATGAAGCCAGAGGACATGGGTTCTAATCCTAGCTCCTTCGCTTTCATTCATTCGTTCGTTCGTTATTGAGCGCTTACCGCCTTCAGAGCGCTGTACTACGCTTCTGGGAGAATACAGTACAACAATAACTAGACACATTTCCTGCCCTCATTGATCTTCAGCCTAGAGGCAGGGAGACAGGCATTATATAAGCTTTGGGATCCCAGGCAAGTCGCTTTACTTCTCTAGGCCTCAGTTCCCTCATCTGCAAAATGGGAATCTGAGAGCTGTTCTCCCTCCTTTTTAGACTGTGCGACTGATTTTCCTGTATTTACCCCTGCTATTAGTTCTGTGTGTGGCAAATAATAAGCACATAACAAACACTTGTCTTTTCTTATGCTGTTTCCGACCCATGGCGACGCCACGGACACCCCAGATTGCCCCACCTCCATCTGCAGTCGCTCTTGTGAGCCCACTGTTGGGTAGGGACTGCCTCTATATGTTGCCAACTTGGACTTCCCAAGCACTCAGTACAGTGCTCTGCACACAGTAAGTGCTCAATAAATACGATTGATTGATGGATTGATTCTGGTAGTGGATCCATAGAGTTTTCTCGGTAAAAATCCAGGAGTGGTTTACCATTGCCGCCTTCCATGCAAGTAAACCCGAGTCCCCGCTCCTGACTCTCTCCCATGTCGAGCGCAGGTGAATTTTGACTTGTTGAACTCTCCAGGTGCGACACGGAGAGGGGTAACAAATGTGACAAGTATTATTATTAATATTATTATCTTTGGCTGACACCTGGGCTAGAAAGGCCCAGCTCTACGTTGGGCCCATTGGAAGTTGGGAAGCCATGGACCTTGGCAATGGGAAGGAGGGGGACCAGAGCTGCAGGAAACCTTGGACTATAGCAGCATTCATTCATTCATTCAATCGTATTTATTGAGTGCTTACTGTGTGCAGAGCACTGGACTAAACGCTTGGGAAGTACAAGTCAGCAACATACAGAGACGGTCCCTACCCAACAGCGGGCTCACAGTCTAGAAGGGGGAGACAGACAACAAAAACAAAACATATTGACAAAATAAAATAGAATAAATATGTAGAAATAAAATAGAGTAATAAATCCGTGCAAACAGATATCCATATATAAAGGTGCTGTGGGGAGGGGAAGGAGGTAAGGCGGGGGGGGATGGGGAGGGATATTCATTCATTCATTCAATCATATTTATTGAGCGCTTACTGTGTGCAGAGCACTGGACTAAGCGCTTGGGAAGTACAAGTCGGCAACATAGAGAGAGGGTCATTACCCAACAGCGGGCTCACAGTCTAGAAGGGGGAGACAGACAACAAAAACAAAACATATTAACAAAATAAAATAGAATAAATATGTAGAAATAAAATAGAGTAATAAATCCGTACAAACATATATACATATATACAGGTGCTGTGGGGAGCGGAAGGAGGTAAGGCGGGGGGGGATGGGGAGGGATATTCATTCATTCATTCAATCGTATTTATTGAGCGCTTACTGTGTGCAGAGCACTGGACTAAGCGCTTGGGAAGTACAAGTCGGCAACATAGAGAGAGGGTCATTACCCAACAGCGGGCTCACAGTCTAGAAGGGGGAGACAGACAACAAAAACAAAACATATTAACAAAATAAAATAGAATAAATATGTAGAAATAAAATAGAGTAATAAATCCGTACAAACATATATACATATATACAGGTGCTGTGGGGAGGGGAAGGAGGTGGGGGGGGGGGATGGAGAGGGGGAGAGGAAAAGGGGGCTCAGTGTGGGAAGGCCTCCTGGAAGAGGTGAGCTCTCAGTAGGGCTTTGAAGGAAGGAAGAGAGGTAGCTTGGCGGATGTGCGGAGGGAGGGCATTCCGGGGATGGGGGAGGACGTGGGCCGGGGGTCGATGGCTGGAAAGGCGAGAACGAGGCCTAACGGTGAGGAGATTAGCAGCGGAGGAGCGGAGGATGCGGGCTGCCAGGGAGAAGGACAGAAGGGAGGTGAGGTAGGAGGGGGCGAGGGGATGGCCAGCCTTGAAGCCCAGGGTGAGGAGTTTCTGCCTGATGCGTAAGTTGACTGGTAGCCACTGGAGATTTTTGAGAAGGGGAGTAACACGCCCAGAGCGTTTCTGCACAAAGATGAAGTATAGACCGAAGTCTCCCCCTCCCGATTGTAAACTGACTATGGGCAGGGAAGGTGTCCGGTTATTTTTACATTGTACTCTCCCGAGTGCTTAGTACAGTGGGCAGGGAACGTGTCTGTTTATTTTTACATTGTACGCTCCCAAGTGCTAAGTCCAGTGCTCTGCCCACCGTAAGCGCTCAATAAATACGATCAACTGACCGAATGAAGGCAGCCGCGACCTGAGCCTTTTCCAAATGGGATCCTGCCGCTGCGCCCGACCAGTCTCTCGATTGGCTCTGGATTCCCTGGATTCGCCGCCCAGCCCGCAGCCGGCATCCCACCCCCTGTTCCCCAATCCCGGGACTGGGGCCAGAGCTCTGGTTTTCCACTCTCCCTGGACATCTCCTCCTCCCTGGCCCGCCTTTTCCCGATTCCTCTGGGGATCCTGGGCCCGTGTCAAGCCGCAGATGTGGTCTGGGGCGGGAGGAGACACTTGCCTGGCCTGGGCTTTTGACATAAACCCGAAGGCTTCTTCCAGACTGTGAGCCCACTGTTGTTGGGTAGGGACCGTCTCTCAACGTTGCCAACTTGGACTTCCCAAGAGCTTAGTCCAGTGCTCCGCACATAGTAAGCGCTCAATAAATACGAATGATTGACTGATTGATTGATTGGGCTCACTAAGGGCTGGTCGCAGGGGTCAGAGGTCAGGCTGGGGAAAGATGAGGAAACCAGGAAAGGCCCTGAGGGGAAACTACCTCCTCCTACCGCCTTACCTCCTTCCCTTCCCCACAGCACCTGTATATGTGTATAAAATAATAATAATAATGATAGCATTTATTAAGTGCTTACTATGTGCAAAGCACTGTTCTAAGCGCTGGGGAGGTTACAAGGTGATCAGGTTGTCCCACGGGGGGGCTCACAGTCTTCATCCCCATTTTACAGATGAGGTAACTGAGGCGCAGAGAAGTGAAGTGACTTGCCCAAAGTCACCCAGCTGACAAGTGGCGGAGCCGGGATTTGAACCCATGACCATATATTCATTCATTCATTCATTCAATCGTATTTATTGAGCGCTTGCTGTGTGCAGAGCACTGGACTGAGCGCTTGGGAAGTACAAGTTGGCAACATATAGAGACGGTCCCTACCCAACAGTGGGCTCACAGTCTAGAAGGGGGAGACAGAGAACAACACAAAACATATTAACAAAAAAAAATAAATAGAATAAATAGATAGATGTTTGTACATATTTATTACTCTATTTATTGATTGATTCATTTTACTTGTACATATGTTTTCTATTTATTTTATTTTGTTAATATGTTTGGTTTTGTTCTCTGTCTCCCACTTCTAGACTGTGAGCCCACTGTTGTGTAGGGACCGTCTCTATATGTTGCCAACTTGTACTTCCCGAGCGCTTAGTACAGTGCTCTGCACACAGTAAGCGCTCAATAAATACGATTGATTGAAAACTGCAGACTTGGTCCAATGCTACCCAGGGTCTCAGGCTCGTCTTCATTGGCACGGAATGTGACTGTTTCATTGATCTATCGTACTCTCCCAATAATAATAATAATAATGATGATGGTATTTGTTAGGTGCTTACTATGTGCCAAGCACTGTTCCAAGTGCTGGGGTAATAATAATAATCATAATAATGGCATGTATTAAGCGCTTACTATGTGCCAAGCACTGTTCCAAGCACTGGGGTAATAATCATAATCATAATCATAATAGTGGCATGTATTAAGCGCTTACTATGTGCAAAGCACTGTTCATTCATTCATTCAATCATATTTATTGAAATAATAATGATGATGATGGTATTTGTTAAGCACTTACTATGTGCCAAGCACTCCAAGCGCTAGGGTAATAATAATAATAATAATAATAATAATAATAATAGCATGCATTAAGTGCTTACTATGTGCCAAGCACTGTTCCAAGTGCTGGGGTAATAATAATAATAATAATAATGGCATGTATTAAGCGCTTACTGATGTGCAAAGCACTGTTCCTTCATTCATTCACTCAATCGTATTTATTAAAATAATAATGATGATGATGGTATTTGTTAAGCGCTTACTGTGTGCCAAGCACTGTTCCAAGTGCTGGGGAAATAATAATAATCATAATAATAATAATGGCATGTATTAAGCGCTTACTATGTGCAAAGCACTGTTCATTCATTCATTCATTTAATCGTATTTATTGAAATAATAATAATAATGATGATGGTATTTGTTAAGCGCTTACTATGTGCCAAGCACTCCAAGCGCTGGAATAATAATAATATCCATAATAATAATAATGGCATGTATTAAGCGCTTACTATGTGCAAAGCACTGTTCATTCATTCATTCATTCAATCGTATTTATTGAAATAATAATTATGATGATGGTATTTGTTAAGCGCTTACTATGTGCCAAGCACTGTTCCAATCATTGGGATAATAATAATAATAATCATAATAATAATGGCATGTATTAAGCGCTTACTATGTGCAAAGCACTGTTCATTCATTCATTCATTTAATCGTATTTATTGAAATAATAATAATAATGATGATGGTATTTGTTAAGCGCTTACTATGTGCCAAGCACTGTTCCAAGCGCTGGGGTAATAATCATCATCATCATAATAATAATGGCATGTATTAAGTGCTTACTATGTGCAAAGCACTGTTCATTCATTCATTCATTCAATCGTATTTATTGAGCACTTACTGTGTGCAGAGCACTGTACTAAGCGCTTGGGAAGTACAAGTTGGCAACATATAAAGACGGTCCCTACCCAACAGTGGGCTCACAGTCTAGAAGGGGGCTCACAGTCTAGGAGGACAGTCTAATAATAATAATTTTGGTATTTGTTGAGCGCTTACTATGTGCAAAGCACTGTTCTAAGTGCTGGGGAGGATACAAGGTTATCAGGTTGTCCTACATGGGGCTCACAGTCTTCATCCCCATTTTACAGATGAGGGAACTAAGGCACGGAGAAGTGAAGTGACTTGCCCAAAGTCACACAGCTGACAAGTGGCGGAGCCGGGATTAGAACCCACGTCCTCTGACTCCCAAGCCTGGGCTCTTTCCATTAAGCCACGCTGCTTCTCCAGCGCTCAGTACAGTGCTCTCAACACAGTAAGTGCTCAAAAAGTATAATTAACTGACTCAGTCTCTCGGACTGAGGCCAAACTCAGGGGTTGGGTTCCTCTTCCAGTTAATCAATCAATCGGTGGTATTTGTTGAACACTTATTATGTGCAGAGCACTGTACTAAATGCTTGGGTGAGAACAATAGAACAATAAAACAGAAAGGTTCCCTGCCCACAGCTTGCTTCAGTCATTCATTCATCCATTCATTCAATCATATTTATTCATTCATTCATTCGTATTTATTGAGCGCTTACTGTGTGCAGAGCACTGTACTAAGCACTTGGGAAGTACAAGTTGATTGAGTGCCTACTGTGTGCAGAGCACTGTACTAAGCACTTGGGAAGTACAAATTGGCAACACATAGAGGCAGTTCTCACCCAACAACTGGCTTACAGTTTGGAAGATATTAACATAAATATATATATATTAACATAAATATATATATATATATATATATGTATATATATATATACATATATATATATTTATATATATATATATAAAGAGAAGCAGCGTGGCTCAGTGGAAAGAGCACGGGCTTTGGAGTCAGAGGTCTTGGGTTCAAATCCCGGCTCCGCCAACTGTCAGCTGTGTGACTTTGGGCAAGTCACTTCACTTCTCTGGGCCTCAGTTCCCTCATCTGTAAAATGGGGAGGTTACAAGGTGATCAGGTTGTCCCACGTGGGGCTCACAGTCTTCATCCCCATTTTCCAGATGAGGGAACTGAGGCCCAGAGAAGTGAAGCGACTTGCCCGAAGTCACACGGCGGACAGTTGACGGAGCCGGGATTTGAACCTCCGAGCTCTGACTCCAAATCCCGGGCTCTTTCCCCTGAGCCATGCTGCTTCTCTACGGGATGAAGCATGAAACAGCGGATTCATTCATTCAGTCCTATTTATTGAGCGCTAATTGAGCGCTGGACTAAGCGCTTGGGAAGTCCAAGTTGGCAACGTAGAGAGACGGTCCCTACCCAACAGTGGGCTCACCGTCTAGAAGAAGCGGATCACCCCTGCCCTCCGCCTCCCCCCCGAAAATAACATTCCAGCTTTCATTCCCTCCTCAAGTCAATCAATCAATCAATCAGTCGTATTTATTGAGCGCTTACTGTGTGCAGAGCAATCAATCAATCAATCAATCATATTTATTGAGCGCTTACTATGTGCAGAGCACTGTACTAAGCGCTTGGGAAGTACAAATTGGCAACATATAGAGACAGTCCCTACCCAACATTGGGCTCAGAGCACTGGTTGTTCTGTCCCCCAGGGCATCTGGGATGACATTTCCACGTCAAAAATAATTATTCTTTGAGCTTGTCTAATTGCAGGATCCCTCTGTCTGGATGAAGACATCCCATATGAATTAAGGTCTCTTATTCAATCAATCAGTTGAGCTCCTTCTGAGTGTGAAGCACTGTAATAATAATAATAACGATGGTATTTGTTAAGTGCTTACGATATGCCAAGCACTGGGCTAAACACTTGCCCCCTGCCCTCAAGAAGCTTGCAGAATTAATGGGGGAAGACAGATAAAAACGATGGATGAATAGTAATAAGGATAATAATACTAATAATTGTGGTATTTGTTAAGCACTTACTATGTGTTTCTCCCAGGAGGCCTTCCCAGACTGAGCCCCTTCCTTCCTCTCCCCCTCGTCCCCCTCTCCATCCCATCTTACCTCCTTCCCTTCCCTACAGCACCTGTATATATGTAGATATGTTTGCACATACTTATTACCCTATTTATTTATTTTACTTGTACATATCTATTCTATTTATTTTATTTTTTTAGTATGTTTGGTTTTGTTCTCTGTCTCCCCCTTTTAGACTGTGAGCCCACTGTTGGGTAGGGACCGTATTTATTTATTTTACTTGTACATATCTATTCTATTTATTTTATTTTGTTAATATGTTTGGTTTTGTTCTCTGTCTCCCCCTTTTAGACTGTGAGCCCACTGTTGGGTAGGGACCGTATTTATTTATTTTACTTGTACATATCTATTCTATTTATTTTATTTTGTTAGTACGTTTGGTTTTGTTCTCTGTCTCCCCCTTTTAGACTGTGAGCCCACTGTTGGGTAGGGACCGTATTTATTTATTTTACTTGTACATATCTATTCTATTTATTTTATTTTGTTAATATGTTTGGTTTTGTTCTCTGTCTCCCCCTTTTAGACTGTGAGCCCACTGTTGGGTAGGGACCGTATTTATTTATTTTACTTGTACATATCTATTCTATTTATTTTATTTTGTTAGTACGTTTGGTTTTGTTCTCTGTCTCCCCCTTTTAGACTGTGAGCCCACTGTTGGGTAGGGACCGTATTTATTTATTTTACTTGTACATATCTATTCTATTTATTTTATTTTGTTAGTACGTTCGGTTTCGTTCTCTGTCTCCCCCTTTTAGACTGTGAGCCCGCCGTTGGGTAGGGACCGTCTCTATACGTTGCCAACTTGGGCTTCCCAAGCGCTTGGTACAGTGCTCTGCACACAGTGAGCGCTCAATAAATACGATTGATGATGATCAGGCTGTCCCAGGTGGGGCTCACAGTCTTAATCCCCGTTTGACAGATGAGGGAACCGGGGCTCAGAGAAGTGACTTGGCCAGGGTCACGCAGCAGACATGCGGCGGAGGCCGGATTCGAAGCCATGACCTCTGACTCCAAAGCCCGGGCTTTTTCCACTGAGCCGCGCCGCTTCTTGAGGCGTAGGTTGATCTTTTCGGAGGCTGGCTGGGCTTTCCTCCCTGTCAGCTCCGGTTTCGGCCGTGTCCCGTGGCTCGCTGCCACGGACCGAAGCTGCCAGCTGTGCTATATAAGAGCCGCCAGCGGCTCCGGCCTGCCGTGAGATCGCTCCCGCCTCGGCCCAGGAGCTGCACACGGGACTTGGGTAAGCTCTCCTCGCCTCCCGGCCCCTCTGTTGTCCTCTCCCTGATGCTCAGTACGATGCTTTGTCCCACTAAACGTTCAGTAAGTACAATCACCTGACTCGCCGAGCCCTGGTGGAGTCTCCTACTGAGGCCGGGGAAGGGGGAAACGGGCGGAAAGAGGGGACCCAAGTCTGTTTGGCTTTCTCACCTGGCTACCAGAGTCCCCTCTTCCTGCTGTCAGGGGATGGGATATAATAATAACGACTGTGGCATTTGTTAAGCGCTTACTATGTGCCCGACACTGTACTAAGCGCTGGGGTGAATACAAGCAAATTGAATTGGACACGGTCCCTGTCCAGCACGGGGCCCACAGTCTCAGCGGGATATTATAATAATGATTGTGGCATTTGTTAAGTGCTTACTATGTGCCCGGCACTGTACTAAGCGCTGGGGTGAATACAAGCAAATTGAATTGGACACCATCCCTGTCCAACACGGGGCCCACAGTCTCAACGGGATATTATAATAATGATTGTGGCATTTGTTAAGCTCTATGTGCCCGACACTGTACTAAGTGCTGGGGTGCATACAAGCAAACTGAATTGGACACTGTCCCTGTCCAGCACGGGGCCCACAGTCTCAGCGGGATATTATAATAACGATTGTGGCATTTGTTAAGCTCTATGTGCCTGACACTGTACTAAGCGCTGGGGTGAATACAAGCAAATTGAATTGGACACCATCCCTATCCAACACGGGGCCCACAGTCTCAACGGGATATTATAATAACGATTGTGGCATTTGTTAAGCTCTATGTGCCTGACACTGTACTTAGTGCTGGGGTGAATACAAGCAAATTGAATTGGACACTGTCCCTGTCCAGCACGGGGCCCACAGTCTCAATGGGATATTATAATAACGATTGTGGCATTTCTTAAGTGCTTACTACGTGCCAGACACTGTACTAAGCGCTGGGGTGCATACAAGCAAATTGAATTGGACACCGTCCCTGTCCAGCACGGGGCCCACAGTCTCAGCGGGATATTATAATAACGATTGTGGCATTTGTTAAGCTCTATGTGCCTGACACTGTACTAAGCGCTGGGGTGAATACAAGCAAATTGAATTGGACACCATCCCTAACCAACACGGGGCCCACAGTCTCAACGGGATATAATAATAACGATTGTGGCATTTGTTGAGCTCTATGTGCCCGACACTGTACTAAGCACTGGGGTGAATACAAGCAAATTGCATTGGACACCATCCCTGTCCAGCACGGGGCCCACAGTCTCAACGGGATATAATAATAATGATTGTGGCATTTGTTAAGCGCTATGTGCCCGACACTGTACTAAGCGCTGGGGTGAATACAAGCAAATTGAATTGGACACCGTCGCTGTCCAACATGGGGCCCACAGTCTCGGCCCCCATTTTACAGATGAGGTAACTGAGGCCCAGAGAAGGGAAGCGATTTCCCAAGGACACGCAGCAGACGAGTGGCGAGGCCTGGATTAGAACCCATGTCCTCCGGATCCCAGGCCCGTGCTCTAACCACTACGCCTCGCTGATCTATGCCCGTTTTTCCGACTCGCTCCGCACCTGAGCTGAAAACAGCCTTTCCCCTACCTTTCACCCATTCATTCAGTGGGTTTTCTAGCTAAACCATTATGCAAAAGGTACAGGTTTGAATCTTGGCTTTTTTGTGCTTGTATTTATTGAGCCCTGACTGTGTGCAGGACACTGTACTGAGCTCTTGGGAGAGGATGACAGAAGAATAAATAGATTCCCTGGCTGCAGAGAGGTTGACTCATCCCCTTCTGCAGTCTCCTGGTGGTCCGAGAAGCCGCCCACTATGCTTGGCACCAGGATCCAATCAATCAATCAATCAGTCGTATTTATTGAGCGCTTACTGTGTGAAGAGCACTGTACTAAGCGCTTGGGAAGTCCAAGTTGGCAACCTATAGAGACAGTCCCTACCCAACAGTGGGCTCACAGTCTAAAAGGGGCAGACGGAGAACAAAACCAAACATACTAACAAAATAAAATCAATAGAATAGATATGTACAAGCAAAATAAATAAATAAATAAATAAATAAATAAATAAATAAATAAGTAGAGTAATAAATCTGTACAAACAAATGTACATATATCCAGGTGCTGTGGGGAAGGGAAGGAGGTAAGATGGGGGGGATGGAGAGGGGGACAAGGGGGAGAGGAAGGGGCATTACAAGAAATGGGCATTAATCGTCCTCCCTCCAACTTAAGACTCAGAGCCCTATGTGGGACAGGGACATTAGAGGAGTAAAATATGCGGGCTGGGTTGTAATAATAATAATAATAATCATAATAATAATAATAATAATAATAAGGATGATGATGATGGCATTTATTAAGCACTTATGATGTGCCAAGCGCTGTTCTACATGCTGGGGAGGTTACAAGAAATGGGCATTACATCGTCCTCCCTCCAACTTAAGACTCAGAGCCCTATGTGGGACAGGGACATTAGAGGAGTAAAATGTGTGGGCTGGGTTGTAATAATAATAATAATAATAATGATGGCATTTATTAAGCACTTATGATGTGCAAAGCGCTGTTCTACATGCTGGGGAGGTTACAAGAAATGGGCATTACATCATCCTCCCTCCAACTTAAGACTCGGAGCCCTATGTGGGACAGGGACATTAGAGGAGTAAAATGTGCTGGCTGGGTTGTAATAATAATAATAATAATAATAATAATAATAATAATAATAATAATAATAATAATGATGATGATGATGATGGCATTTATTAAGTGCTTACAATGTGCCAAGCACTGTTCTAAGTGCTGGGGAGGTTACAAGATGATCAGGTTGTCCCCCGGGGGGCTCCCAGTCTTCATTCCCATTTTCCAGATGAGGTAACTGAGGCCCAGAGAAGTGAAGTGACTTGCCCCAAGTCACCCAGCTGACAAGTGGCGGAGCCAGGATTTGAACCCATGACCTCTGAGCACCCCGCCCTCCCTCCTTCCCCTCCCCACAGCACCTGTATATATGTTTGTACTGATTTATTACTCTATTTATTTTACTTGTACATATTTACTATTCTATTTACTGTGTTTTGTTAATGTTTTGTATATATGTTTGTATGTATTTATTACTCTATTTATTTATTTTATTTGTACATATTTATTCTATTTATTTTATTTTGTTAATATGTTTTGTTTTGTTCTCTGTCTTCCCCCTTCTAGACTGTGAGCTCACTGTTGGGTAGGGACTGTCTCTATATGTTGCCAACTTGGACTCCCCAAGCGGTTAGCACAGTGCTCTGCCCACAGTAAGCACTCAATAAATACGATTGAATGAATGAATGAATGAATGAATCCCCGTTTTCCGGATGAGGTAACTGAGGCCCAGAGGAGTGAAGTGACTTGCCCAAAGTCACACAGCCGACAGTCTGCGGAGCCGGGATTTGAACCTGTGACCTCTGACTCCAAAGCCCGGTCTCTTTTCCCCCTTCTAGACTGTGAGCCCGCTGTTGGGTAGGGACTGTCTCTATGTGTTGCCGACTTGTACTTCCCAAGCGCTTAGTACAGTGCTCTGCACACAGTAAGCGCTCAATAAATATGATTGATTGATTGATTGATTGATTTTCCACTGAGCCCAAAGACTTCTAACAAGAAGAGCATTTAATGTCTACCGTTGGGGAGGGGAGCCCCGTCCCCATTGCCAGTAACCTTGTTGCTATGGCTCAGTCGCATCCCTGTTGCTATGGGTCAGCCACATCCCTGTTGCTATGGGTCAGCCCTGACCTTGTTGCTATGGGTGAGTCCCATCCTTACCTTCTGTTCCAATGTCATCCTTCCAGAGAGCTGGAATGCATATCCCACCGGCTTTATCCTTCAAGACTCCTCCAACAGGGTGGCCCCGGGAGATGGAAACGGATGGCTTTTAAATCTCCCTCCGTCTGGCCCTTCCAGGAATGCAGACAGATTCCGGGCTCTCCACCCCCCTGGGGGAGGTATAAAAAAAATTCCTGATGGGGGCCGGCTGAAATTTTTCACAAAGTTCGCTTTCCAGCTTCTTGAAAATCCCTGGAACTCCGCCTCTGACCGGGGGAGGCTCTTCTAATGGGAAGGCCGGGTTTTCCCACAACGCTTAGCAATTAGGGGACCGTGTGGGGAATGTCTGTGTTTTCTTCCTCGGCTCCCTGTCATCTCATCCTTGGAGTCCACCTCCGACCTCTTATTAGCGTTTAGGCCGGCCGGGTTACGTCTCACACAGACGGAGCGAAATGCGCGCCAGCTGCGGCCCCGCGCCTCCCGCCACGAACATCTGGAAATGCTCTGAGGGGCCTAGTTCGGGCTCGGTCGCTTTTCGGGTCTCGGCCTTTTCCCGCTCTGTGAGCCCAGGCCTCGGGTCACCTAAGACCTCGAGAGGGATGTGGAGGCTAGGCCGTCCTCCGCTGTGGCCGAAAATTCCCAGACATTCTTACCGTGGGGGAATGTGGTCCAGATGGGGGATGGCGGAGGGAAGGCCAATCTGCAGGGCGGATCTACGGGGGCAAAGGGAGGAAGAGTGAAAAGGGGAGGATTAGGAAGAAGAGGAGAACTATTGGAATAGGGGCAGGAGGAGGAGCAGTAGTACTAATAAAAGTAGCAGTAGTAGCCGCAGCCGTAGCTGGAATTGTGTAATCTAATAATAATAAAGACGGCATTTAGTAAGCACTTACCCTGTGTCAAGCACTGTTCTAAGCGCTGGGGAGGTTACAAGACGATCAGGCTCACAGTCTTAATCCCCATTTTACAGACGAGGCCCAGAGAAGTGAAGTGACTCGCCCAAAGTCACACGGCTGACAATTGGCGGAGCCGGGATTTGAACCCATGAACTCTGACTCCAAAGCCCGGGCTCTTTCCATTGAGCCACGCCGCTTCCCTAATGCTATCCCCTAATGCTGTCGTTCTCTCCCGGGTGCTTAGTACAGAGCCCTGCACACAGTAACTGGCGCAGCCTAGCGAGCAGAGCACTATCCTGGGAGTCAAAGGACCTGGATTCTAATCCCGGCTCCACCATCTGCCTGCTGTGTGACCTTTGGCAAATCACTTCATCTGTAAAATGGGGTTTACATCTTCCTCCCTCCAACTTAAGACTCGGAGCCCTATGTGGGACAGGGACATTAGAGGAGTAAAATGTGTGGGCTGGGTTGTAATAATAATAATAATGATGATGATGATGGCATTTATTAAGCACTTACTATGTGCCAAGCACTGTTCTAAGTGCTGGGGAGGTTACAAGGCGATCAGGTTGTCCCATGGCGGGCTCACAGTCTTCATCCCATTTTCCAGATGAGGTCACTGAGGCTCAGAGAAGTGACTTGTCCAAGGTCACACAGCAGACATGTGGCGGAGCCGGGATTCGAACCCACAACCTCTGGCTCCAAAGCCCGGGCTCTTTCCACTGAGCCACACTGCTTCTCTATTAGATTAGATACAATCTGATCGGGTTGGACATAGTCCCTGTCCCACCTAGAGCTTACAGTCCTCATCCCCATTTTATAGATGAAGTCGCTGAGGCCCGGGGAAGTGAAAAGACTTGCCCAAGGTCATGCAGCAGACACGTGGCAGAGTTGGGATTAGAACCCACGTCCTCCTACTCCCTGGCCCATGCTCTACTAGGCTTTATTGGGTGCTTACTGTGTGCAGAACACGGGACTCGGCGCTCGGGAGAGGAGGACAATATAATCAATCAATCAATCGTATTTATTGAGCGCTTAGAGAAATTCCCTGCCTACAGTGAGCTTACAGTCTAGGGGGAGAGACAGAAAATGAATAGAAATGAATCAGTTACGGATCTGGACAGAAGAGCTGAGGGGCTGAGGTAGGGAGCTCCAGCAGAATTCTCACTCCCTCCTTCGCTCTCCTTCATCGTCCATCCTCCTCGTCCATCCTCATCACCTGCCATTCTGCCAACAGTGCTTTGCACATAGTAAGCACTTAATAAATGCCATTATTATTATCATTATTATCTACCTCAGAGCTTAGAACGACGCTCGGCACATAGTAAGGGCCCAACAAATACCGCAATTATCATTATTCATTCATTCCATTGTATTTATTGAGCACCTACTGTGTGCGAAGCACTGTACTTAAGCGCTTGGGAGAGTACCATATAACACTAAACATTCCTAAACACTAAACACTAAACACTAAACTGCCAATTTGTACTTCCCAAGCACTTAGTACAGTGCTCTGCACATAGTAAGTGCTCAATAAATACGATTGATTGATTGATTCATTCATTCATTCACTCATTCAATCCTATTTATTGAGTGCTTACTGTGTGCAGAGTCGGGAAGTACAATTCAGCAACAAATAAACAGACACATTCCCTGCCCACAAGGAGCTTAAATGCCATTTATTAATTGATTGATGGATTGAGAACCCATGAGCTTCTGACTCCTAAGCTCAGGCTCTACCCACTAGGCCACACTGCATCCGCGCTGCCCACTGCGAGGAGGCCGTGCTCGCTTTGTCAGTCAATCGTACTTATTGAGAGCTTACTTACTGTGTGCAGAGCAGTGAGCGTGGCTCAGTGGAAAGAGCCCGGGCTTTGGAGTCAGAGGTCATGGGTTCAAATCCCGGCTCCACCACAAGTCTGCTGTGTGACCTCGGGCGAGTCACTTCACTTCTCTGAGCCTCAGTTCCCTCATCTGCAAAAATGGGGATTAAGACTGTGAGCCCCCCGTGGGGCAACTTGATCACACTGTATCCCCCCCAGCGCTTAGAACAGTGCTTTGCACATAGTAAGCGCTTAACAAATGCCATCAGAGAAGCAGCGTGGCTCAGTGGAAAGAGCCCGGGCTTTGGAGTCAGAGGTCACGGGTTCAAATCCCGGCTCCGCCAATTGTCAGCTGTGTGACTTTGGGCAAGTCACTTCACTTCTCTGGGCCTCAGTTACCTCATCTGTAAAAGGGGGATTAAGACTGTGAGCCCCAAGTGGGACAACCTGATCACCTTGTATCCCCCCCCAGTGCTTAGAACAGTGCTTTGCACATAGTAAGTGCTTAACATACCATCATCATCATCATTATTATTATTACTAAATGCTTGGGAGAGAACCTGGCACCACTGGCGAATAGAGCGATTGAATAATTGATGAGAATTTGGAACCATTTATGGATTGATTGACTGATTGACTGACTGATTGAGAACTTGGTACCATTTCTGGATGGACTGTTGGAACGACTGCTGGAGAACCCGGAAACCGCTGGAGTTTTGCTTTAATGTGAAGGGAGATTGGGCCCACGAAGGGTTTGAGGGAGGAGAGAGGCCGGAGCAGACCTGTTTCGGGAGGCTCCAAATGGGCTCAAGCGGCTTCGAGAGACGGATATTTCTTTCCAGGCCAACGGATCTGGGAAACTCCTCACGGGCCTGAGGCTCAGCGGACGGGCAGGCCCCGGGGACGTCGTCCCCGAAGCCCGGTGGCTGAAGAGGAGGTCAGAGGTCAGAGAGCGGGAACGATGACCGTGGCCAAGGGGTGGATCGTCTCCTTCCTGCTACTGGAGGCCATTGCGGCACCGGGTAAAGTACTGGCGGCCTGGTTGGGCACACGCCCCGGCCCGAGGGACAACCGCCCTCCTCCAACCCCCAATCTTCACTTCCGCGCCCCTTCCTCCACCCCTCCCCGACACCGGGGTCCCGGCAACGATGCGCTGGCTGTCTGGGGCTAACCGCATCTGGACAGCTAGACAAAAGTTGTCTTCCCTTTTGGGCTTTGGAGTCCGAGGTCAGGGGTTCAAATCCCGGCTCTGCCAAGGGCCAGCTGTGTGACTTTGGGCAAGCCACTTCACTTCTTTTAGACTGTGAGCCCACTGTTGGGTAGGGACTGTCTCTATGTGTTGCCAATTTGTATTTCCCAAGCGCTTAGTACAGTGCTCTGCACATAGTAAGCGCTCAATAAATACGATTGATTGATTGATTCTCTGGGCCTCAGTGACCTCATCTGGAAAATGGGGATGAAGACTGTGAGCCCCACCTGGGACAACCTCATTACCTTGTATCTACCCCAGCGCTTAGAACAGTGCTGGGCACATAGTAAGCGCTTAATAAATGCCGTTATTGTTATCATTATTATTACAGGTCCGAGGTGCTGGGTGGTTCGCTTCCGGTCGGCAGAGGCCTCAGTTTCTGCCTTAATTCATTCATTCATTCAATCGTATTTATTGAGCAATTACTGTGTGCAGAGCACCGTACTAATATTATTATTATTATTATTATTATTATTATTATTATTATTACTAAGCGCTTGGGAAGTCCAAGTTGGCAACATCTAGAGACGGTCCCTACCCAACAGCAGGCTCACAGTCTAGAAGGGGGAGACCAAACATATTAACCGAATAAAATAAATGGAATGAATACGTACAAGAAAGATAAATAAATAGAGTAATATTGTGTTGTCGGCGGGGGGCGGGGGTGGGATGGGGATGGGAATTCTCTGCAGGAATCGGGAGGAGGCAGACAGTGCTCACTCAATCGGTCCAGAATGTCCAGCCTGGGAAGAGAAACCTCCGCTCCTTCACCCAGCCAGCTGACTCCCCGGAAAGTGAGTTCCCCCCATCCCACCCTCTCCCCTTCCCTCCTCTTAATAACAACCACAATAATAATAATTGCGGCATCCGTTAAGCACTTACTATGTGTCAGCGCTGGGGTGGAAACAAGCAAATCGGGGTGGACACGGTCCCTGTCCTCCATGGGGTTCACTGTCTCCATCCCCATTTTCCAGATGAGGTCACTGAGGCCCAGAGAAGTGAAGTCATTCGCCCAAGGCCACACGTTATTCATTCAATCATACTTATTGAGCGCTGACTGTGGGCAGAGCACTGGACTAAGCGCTTGGGAAGTCCAAATTGGCAATATCTAGAGACGGTCCCTACCCGACAGCGGGCTCCCAGTCTAGAAGGGGGAGTCGGACCACAAAACAAAACACGTGGCCACCCTCCCAGACTCCTTTCATGGCATCCATTTATTAAGCGCTTACTATGTGCAGAGCACTGTTCTAAGCTCTGGGGAGGTTACAAGGTGATCAGGTTGTCCCACGGGGAGGTCACAGTCTTAATCCCCATTTTCCAGATGAGGGAACTGAGGCCCAGAGAAGTGAAGTGACTGGCCCAAAGTCACACAGCTGACAATTGGCAGAGTCAGGATTTGAACCCATGACCTCTGACTCCAAAGCCCGGGCTCTTTCCACTGAGCCACGCTGCTTCCTTTGCTCTGATGGGATTGGATGTGGCAAGACCGTAAGCTCATCCTTTGGACTATAAGCTTGGGTGGGCAGGGAATGTGTCTGTTAATTGTTCTGTTGTCCTCTCCCAAGCGCTTATGGTATGATATGATATAATATAATATGGTACAATATAATATAACATAGCATAATACAATATCATTGAATGAATGAATAATAATAATAATAATAATAATGGCATTTATTAAGCGCTTACTGTGTGCAAAGCACTGTTCTAAGCACTGGGGAGGTTACAAGGTGAATTCATTCATTCAATCGTATTTATTGAGCGCTTACTGTGTGCAGAGCACTGGACTAAGCGCTTGGGAAGTCCAAGTGGGAGACGGTCCCTACCCAACAGTGGGCTCACAGTCTAGAACAGAGAAGCAGTGTGGCTCAGTGGAAAGAGCACGGACTTTGGAGCCAGAGGTCATGGGTTCCAATCCTGGCTCCGCCACTTGTCAGCTGGGTGACCTTGGGCAGGTCACTTCACTTCTCTGGGCCTCAGTTACCTCATCTGGAAAATGGGGGTGAAGTCTGTGAGCGCTCCCCCGGGACAACCTGATGACCTTGTGTCCTCCCCAGCGCCTAGAACAGTGCTCGGCACATAGTAAGCGCTTAACAAATACCAACATTGTTATTATTATTATTATAGAGAAGCAGCGTGGCTCAGTGGAAAGAGCACGGACTTTGGAGCCAGAGGTCATGGGTTCTAATCCCGGCTCTGCCACTTGTCAGCTGTGTGACCTTGGGCAAGTCACTTCACTTCTCTGGGCCTCAGTTACCTCATCTGGAAAATGGGGATGAAGTCTGTGAGCCCCCCCACCCCCCACCCCGGGACAACCTGATAATCTTGTGTCCTGCCCAATGCTTAGAACAGTGCTTGGCACATAGTAAGTGCTTAACAAATACCATTATCATCATCAATCATATTTATTAAGCGCTTACTGTGTGCAGAACACTGTACTAAGCGCTTGGGAAGTACAAATTGGCAACATATAGTACAAATTGGCAACGTATACAAATACCAACATTTTTATTATTATTAATATAGAGAAGCAGGGTGGCTCAGTGGAAAGAGCCCGGGCTTTGGAGTCAGAGGTCATGGGTTCAAATCCCAGCTCCGCCACTTGTCAGCTGGGTGACTTTGGGCAGGTCACTTCACTTCTCTGTGCCTCAGTTCCCTCATCTGTAAAATGGGGATTAAGACTGTGAGCCCCCCCATGGGACAATCTGATCACCTTCTATCCTCCCCAGTGCTTAGAACAGTGCTTTGCACATAGTAAGCGCTTAACAAATGCCATCATTATTATTATTATTAATCGTATTTATTGAGCGCTTACTGTGTGCAGAGCACTGTACTAAGCGCTTGGGAAGTCCAAGTTGGCAACATATAGAGACGGTCCCTACCCAACAGTGGCCTCACGGTCTAGAAGGCGAATGGCCCGAGGGGGGTGGTCGGGGGTGGTGGGCCCACCAACTCCCCGGTTTCCGATGGGGCCCACAGGTCCCGGGGAATGGACGAGCTGGTTCAACATCGACCACCCCGGGGGCCACGGGGACTACGAGCGCCTGGACGCCATCCGTTTCTACTACAAGGAGCGGGTGTGCCCGCGGCCCACGCGGGTGGAGGCCCGCACCACCGACTGGATCCCGGCCGAGGCCACCGGCCAGTTGGTCCACGCTAGCCCCGAGGAGGGATTCTGGTGCCTGAACAGCGAGCAAATTGCAGGCCGGAACTGCTCCAACTATACCGTGCGCTTCCTCTGCCCCGTGGGTAAGTCCAGCTTCTACGCTCCGATCCAAAATTCCCGGTGACTGGGACGCCGTCGCCCCACCCTCCCTGTCCCCCCAAACCCAGGGCTGGGTCCCACTCCCCGTCCCCCCACCCTAAATCCCCACCCCTTGGTTTATTTTGTGGTCCGTCTCCCCCTTCTAGGCCGCGAGCCCGTTGTCGGGTAGGGACCGGCTCTATATGTTGCCGACTTGTACTTCCTAAGCACTTAGTACAGTGCTCTGCACGCCGTAAGTGCTCAATAAATAGGATTGAATGAATGAAAACGAGCAACACAAAACCCTCTCCAAATGTGTGAGGCCACTTTCATTATTATTATTATTATCATTATATATTTTATTTTATATTATTATATTATATATTATATTATATTATATTATATTAGATGTCATGTCATCTCATGTCATGTCATGTCATGTCATGTCATGTCATGTTATATATCATATCATATCATATCATATCATCATATCATGTCATGTCATCTCACGTTATATTATATTATTATATTATATTATATATCATATCATATCATATCATATATCATATCATATCATTATATTATATGTTATATGTTATTGTATTATACTATGTTATATTATATTGTATCACATTATATCATATTATATTATATTACATTACAATATATTATATTATACTGTATTATATTATATCATGTCACGTCATATCATATTATATATTGTATTATAATTAATAATAATAATAATAATGGTATTACTATGTGCCTCCCCAGTGCTTGGGACAGTGCTTTGCACACAGTAAGTGCTTAACAAATACCATCATCATCATTATTATTATAATGTGCCTATTTAATGTTTTATCATCCTCTCCCAAACGCTTAGTACAGCGCTTTGCACACCCCAAGCACTCAATAATACGTTTGAATGAGTGAACGATTGAATGAAAGGACAGGTGGGGTCATTCATTCATTCAGTCAATAGTATTTATTGAGGGCTTACTGTGTGCAGAGCACTGTACTAAGCGCTTGGGAAGTACAAGTTGGCAATATATAGAGACGGTCCCTACCCAACAGGGTCTCCAGAGGCTGGCTCGAAGCTTCTCCCGTGGAATGGGGGAGCAGGTGTCGCCGAGCCAGAGGTTCAGGGCAGCGGCCCAAGCGGGCCCGCCGGTGCCCAACTGCATTCCCCACCCATTCCCAGGTTCCCTCCGGAGAGACTCCCCGCGACTGTGGACCCCCTGGTCGGAGTGGAGCGCGTGCTCGGCCCCGTGCGGGCACACCGGAGTCCAGACCCGCAGCCGGACCTGCCTGGCCAAGTCGCCCCACCACTGCCACGAGCCCATGGAGGAAGGCCGGCTCTGCCTTGGGCAGGACTGCAAAGGTACCTGTGAAGATGCCCGTATCGACGTCTGTCTCTCCTCCTCTAGACTGTGAGCCCGCTGCGTCCAGGCCTTATCTCTCTTTATTGCTGTTTTGTACTTTCCGAGCGCTCAGGACAGTGCTCTGCACACAGTAAGCGCTCAATAAAATCGAATGAATGCCCACCTGGGGTGGGGGAGGTCCGCCCGGCTAGGCCCCGGCCGGCACGAGGCGGCGGGAAAAAGCCAGCCCTTGGAGCTGAAACTCCCGGGAGGCAAAGAGGTGCCACTCAATCAATCAATCAATCAATCAATCAATCATATTTATTGATTTGCCCATCCGCCAAGCTAGCTCTCTTCCTCCCTTCAAGGCCCTACTGAGAGCTCACCTCCTCCAGGAGGCCTTCCCAGACTGAGCCCCTTCCTTCCTCTCCCCCTCGTCCCCCTCTCCATCCCCCCATCTTACCTCCTTCCCTTCCCCACAGCACCTGTATATATGGATATATGTTTGTACGTATTTATTACTCTATTTATTTATTTATTTTACTTGGACCTATCTATTCTATTTATTTTATTTTGTTAGTATGTTTGGTTTTGTTCTCTGTCTCCCCCTTCTAGACTGTGAGCCCACTGTTGGGTAGGGACTGTCTCTATATGTTGCCAGCTTGTAAATCCCAAGCTCTTAGTACAGTGCTCTGCACACAGTAAGCACCCAATAAATACAATTGATTGATTGATTGAACACTTACTGTGTGCAGAGCACTGTACTAAGCACTTGGGAAGTACAAGTCCCTCACAGGAGGGACCACCCTTCTCCCCCCAAAGAAAAATCTCCCAAGGGAAGCAGGGTATCCATGATCCCACTGTGGTTCCCAGATGGTGGGGGTTGGGGGAGGAGGAGGAGGAAGAGGAAGGGGGGAGACAGTGAAAGGGAAAGAGGAGGAGGAGGAGGAAGACATGGCCTCCAAATAGGGTCTGAAGTACCCAGGGTTCTGGGCCTTCAGAACTTCCCCACTAAGTCAGTCATTCGATCGTATTTATTGAGCGTTTATGGTGTGCAGAGAACCGTACTGTGTGCTCGGAAGAGACAAGAAAACAATATAGAGTACAATATAACAATGTAAAAATAGAGTGTAATATGACATAGAGTACAGTATAACAAAATAATAGCATTTACCCCACCCTCATTTGGGGGTGGCTCTCCCTCCGGACCCCGTGATTCTCACCCCAACACCGTTCTGGGAACCTCTGGGCTGGCAAGGATAGGGTGGGGAGGCAGCTGGGTTGTTGGGAAGACTGTGATGGGGGGGGGGCACCATGGGAGGTGGGATAGAGGGGAGGGTAATTTGGGAATCAAATTAAATGACCGTCCCAACGCAGGGTGGCTCAAAAGAGTCCTTTAGACTGTGAGCCCACTTTTTCCCCCCTTTTAGACTGTGAGCCCACTGTTGGGTAGGGACCGTCTCTATATGTTGCCAACTTGTACTTCCCAAGCGCTTAGTACAGTGCTCTGCACACAGTAAGCGCTCAATAAATACGATTGATGATGATGATGATGAGTCCCAGGTGTCCCGCCTCCCCCCTCCAGCTTCTGCGGCGGTGGGGTTACTGGGGACCGCCCCCAGGCCCATCCCGGGCTGACCACCCCGGGGCCCGGCCTCTTCCAGTTTTTATATTATAAACATAAACATATTTATTACTCTATTTATTTATTTATTTATTTTACTCGTACATCTCTATCCTATTTATTTATTTTCTATCCTATTTATTTTATTTTGTTGGTATGTTTGGTTCCGTTCTCTGTCTCCCCCTTTTTAGACTGTGAGCCCACTGTTGGGTAGGGACTGTCTCTATGTGTTGCCAATTTGTACTTCCCAAGCGCTTAGTACAATGCCCTGCCCATAGTAAGCGCTCAATAAATACGATTGATTGATTGATGGATTGATTGATTCCAGCGTGCGACCTGTCCTGCGCCATGGGCCGCGTGAACGCGGACTGCGACGCCTGCATGTGTGAGGACTTTGTGCTGCGCGGGGCCGTCTCCCTCCCGGACGGGGCCCCGGCCGCCGGGGCGGCCGTCCACCTGCTGACCCACCTGCAGACCCTCAAGCCCCTGACCCGGGCGGATGCCGGCGGGAGATTCCGGATCCCCGGCCTGTGTCCGGACGGAAGGAGCGTCCTGAGGCTCACCAAGGCCAAATTCGCCCCCCTCGACATCACCGTGCCCAAGACTGCCCGCAAAGAAGCCTCGGTCCAGGCCCGCTTCTCCAGAGCAGGTTTGGGTGGCCCGGAGTGGGTGGGCGAGGCGGGCAGCAGAACCCTAGAAGGATGTTTTGTGTTTTTCTTTTGTGGTATTTGTTAAAGCGCTTACTATGTGTCAAACACTGTCCTAAGCACTGGGGTGGGTGCAAGTTAACTCGGTCAGGCGCAGTCCCTGCCCGCATGGGGCCCACAGTCTAAGTAGGAGGGAGAACAGGTATCGAATCCCCATTTTACAGTTGAGAGACTGAGGCAGAGAGGAGTTAAGTGACTCGCCCAAAGCGTTTAGCAGAGCCGGGATTAGAACCCAGGTCCTCTGACGCCCAGGCCCGGGTTCTTTCTCCTGGGCCACGCTCCTGAAGAGTTGAAGGGAAAGGCCCAAGCCTGGTAAAGTGATCCCGTTTTCCCCTCTCCCCGACACAGGCATCCCCTACATCACCAAGAACCCCCAGACCAAGGCGAGGAGGGTGGGACAGAGCGTCTCTTTCTGCTGCAAGGCCGTGGGCACCCCGAGCCCCAACAAATACCTCTGGTGAGAAATGTCTCCCCCATTTCCTTCTTCCCTTCCCCCCGGCCCCCAACTTGATCAATTTCTTCCCGGACGGTCCCGGTGTCGGCTGCTCCGTCCCCTGTCCGGTTCGGATACCACGGAACCAACCAATAATAATAATAATGATGATGGCATTTATTAAGCGCTTACTATGTGCAAAGCACTGTTCTAAGCCCTGGGGAGGTTACAAGGTGATCAGGTTGTCCCACGGTGGGGGCTCACAGTCTTAATCCCCATTTTACAGATGAGGGAACTGAGGCCCGGAGAAGTGAAGTGACCAAAGTCACACAGCTGACGGTTGGCGGAGCCGGGATTTGAACCCATGACCTCTGACTCCAAAGCCCGGGCTCTTTCCGCTGAGCCACGCTGCTTCTCTGATCACTCCATCCTGTCGATTGAGCGCCTACTGAGTGCAGAACACTGTACTGAGCGGTTGGGAGTCTGGTCCATAAGCCCCTCCTTTAGCCTGTAATCTCCTTGTGGGCTGGGATCTTGTCTACCAATTCTATTATATTCATTCATCCATTCAGTCGTATTTATTGAGCGCTTACTGTGTGCAGAGCACTGGACTAAGCGCTTGGGAAGTCCAAGTCGGCAACACGTAGAGACGGATCCTACCCGACAACGGGCTCACAGGCTAGAAGGGGGAGACGGACAACAAAACAAAACGTGTGGACAGGTGTCAAGTCGTCAGAACGAATAGAAGGAAAGCTAGATGCGCATCATTAACAAAATAAATAGAATCGTAAATATGTACGAGTAAAATAAATGGAGTAATGAATCTGTACAGACATATATACAGGTGCTGTGGGGAGAGGAAGGAGGTAGGGCGGGGAGGATGGGGAAGAGGAGAGGAAAAAGGGGGGTCACTTTCCCCAACACTTAGTACAGTGCTCTGCGCACAGTAAGCACTCCAGCACCACAGAATGGGGGAAGCAGCGTGGCTCATTGGAAAGAGCCCGGGCTTTGGAGTCAGAGGTCATGGGTTCAAATCCCGGCTCCGCCAATTGTCAGCTGTGTGACTTTGGGCAAGTCACTTAACTTCTCTGGGCCTCAGTTACCTCATCTGTAAAATGGGGATTAAGACTGTGAGCCCCAAGTGGGACAACCTGATCCCCTTGTATCCCCCCAGCGCTTCGAACAGTGCTTTGCACATAGTAAGCGCTTAACAAATGCCATCATTATTATTGTTATTATTATTATTATTATTATAATTAGTGGACACAATCCCTGCCTTGAGGGGGGTTTTCGATTTAGCGGCAGTTGCCTCTTCCACCCCTGGGTGTTTGGCTCTGATAATAATAATAATGATATTAATAATAATAATAATAACAATAATGGCATTTGTTAGGTGCTCTTTCAGACTGTGAGCCCACTGTCAGGTAGGGACTGTCTCTATATGTTACCAACTTGTACTTCCCAAGCGCTTAGTACAGTGCTGTGCACACAGTAAGCGCTCAATAAATACGATTGATTGATTGATTGCAAAGCACTGTTCTAAGCGCTGGGGGGATACAAGGTGATCAGGTTGTCCCGCATGGGGCTCACGGTCATCATCCCCATTTTACAGATGAGGTAACTGAGGCTCCGAGAAGTTAATTGACTTGCCCATGGTCACAAAGTAGACACGTGGTGGAGCCAGGATTCGAACCCATGACCTCTGACTCCAACGCCCGTTCTCTTTCCACTGAGCCACGCTGTTTCTTGGATAATAATTACAGTATGTGCTAAGCACTTACTATGTGCCAAGCACTGTTCTAAGCTCTGGGGGAGATCCAAGGTAACCGGGGTGGATACAGTCCCTGTCCCACATGGGGCTCACAGTCTTAATCCCCATTTTACAGATGAGGGAACTGAGGTACAGAGAGGTGGGGACTGGCACCGTGCCTGGGGTAGGGTGGGGATCTCTAGGGACTCCAGTGTCGGTCAATCAGTCGTATTTATTGAGCGCTTCTGTGTGCAGAGCACTCTGCCAAGTGGTTGGGAGAGTTCCAGCTCTGCCACCAAGTTCCGCCCACGGGGCACTGCCCAAATATAATAATAATAATAAGGACGGCATCTACTAAGCGCTTACTATGTGCAAAGCACTGTTCTAAGCGCTGGGGAGGTTACAAGGTGATCAGGTTGTCCCAAAGGGGGCTCACAGCCTTCATCCTCATTTTACAGCTGAGTTAACTGAGGCCCAGAGAATAATAATAATAATGATGGCATTTGTTAAGTGCTTACTATGTGCAAAGCACTGTTCTAAGCGCTGGGGGGGGGATACAATGTGATCAAGTTGTCCCACGTAGGGCTCACAGTCTTAATCCCCATTTTTACAGCTGAGTTAACTGAGGCCCAGAGAATAATAATAATAATGATGGCATTTGTTAAGTGCTTACTATGTGCAAAGCACTGTTCTAAGCGCTGGGGCGGGGGGATACAATGTGATCAAGTTGTCCCACGTAGGGCTCACAGTCTTAATCCCCATTTTTACAGCTGAGTTAACTGAGGCCCAGAGAATAATAATAATAATGATGGCATTTGTTAAGTGCTTACTATGTGCAAAGCACTGTTCTAAGCGCTGGGGCGGGGGGATACAATGTGATCAAGTTGTCCCACGTAGGGCTCACAGTCTTAATCCCCATTTTTACAGCTGAGTTAACTGAGGCCCAGAGAATAATAATAATAATGATGGCATTTGTTAAGTGCTTACTATGTACAAAGCACTGTTCTAAGCACTGGGGGATACAATGTGATCAAGTTGTCCCACGTAGGGCTCACAGTCTTAATCCCCATTTTCACAGCTGAGTTAACTGAGGCCCAGAGAATAATAATGATAATGATGGCATTTGTTAAGTGCTTACTATGTGCAAAGCACTGTTCTAAGCGCTGGGGCGGGGGGATACAATGTGATCAAGTTGTCCCACGTAGGGCTCACAGTCTTAATCCCCATTTTTACAGCTGAGTTAACTGAGGCCCAGAGAATAATAATAATAATAATGATGGCATTTGTTAAGTGCTTACTATGTGCAAAGCACTGTTCTAAGCGCTGGGGGGGGGGGATACAATGTGATCAAGTTGTCCCACGTAGGGCTCACAGTCTTAATCCCAATTTTCACAGCTGAGTTAACTGAGGCCCAGAGAATAATAATAATAATGATGGCATTTGTTAAGTGCTTACTATGTGCAAAGCACTGTTCTAAGCGCTGGGGCGGGGGGATACAATGTGATCAAGTTGTCCCACGTAGGGCTCACAGTCTTAATCCCCATTTTTACAGCTGAGTTAACTGAGGCCCAGAGAATAATAATAATAATAATGATGGCATTTGTTAAGTGCTTACTATGTGCAAAGCACTGTTCTAAGCGCTGGGGCGGGGGGATACAATGTGATCAAGTTGTCCCACGTAGGGCTCACAGTCTTAATCCCCATTTTTACAGCTGAGTTAACTGAGGCCCAGAGAATAATAATAATAATAATGATGGCATTTGTTAAGTGCTTACTATGTGCAAAGCACTGTTCTAAGCGCTGGGGGGGGGGGGATACAATGTGATCAAGTTGTCCCACGTAGGGCTCACAGTCTTAATCCCAATTTTCACAGCTGAGTTAACTGAGGCCCAGAGAATAATAATAATAATGATGGCATTTGTTAAGTGCTTACTATGTGCAAAGCACTGTTCTAAGCGCTGGGGCGGGGGGATACAATGTGATCAAGTTGTCCCACGTAGGGCTCACAGTCTTAATCCCCATTTTTACAGCTGAGTTAACTGAGGCCCAGAGAATAATAATCATAATGATGGCATTTGTTAAGTGCTTACTATGTGCAAAGCACTGTTGGATACAATGTGATCAAGTTGTCCCACGTAGGGCTCACAGTCTTAATCCCCATTTTCACAGATGAGGTAACTGAGGCCCAGAGAAGTGAAGCGACTTGCCCACAGTCACACAGCTGATAAGTGGCGGAGCTGGGATTTGAACCCCTGACCTCTGATTCCAAAGCCCGGGCTCTTTCCGCTGAGCCAAGCCGAATATACGTAAAGCACATGTTGTCCCTGCCACTTCTTTAGACCAGAGTCCCCATGGCTTGGGCCCGGTTAAAGGCCTCTTCCCCCGGCAGGTACCACAACGAGAGCCTGTTGGAGCCTCCATCGCACACGTATGACAACAACCTGATGCTGAAGAACCTGCGGAAGGACCAGGCGGGCGAGTATTTCTGCAAGGCCAGTAGCCCGGCCGGCTCCGTGAAGTCCCAGGTGGCTAAGCTCTCCGTCATAGGTGAGGCCTCCACTGGAGTCCCGAGGGGCTGGGGGAGGCGGGTGGACAGCAAGGAACGCCGGTGGCCCGGTCGGAGGGACCGTCTCTATTTCCAAGCGCTTCGAACGGTGCTCTGCACATAGTAAGCGCTCAATAAATACGACTGAATGAATGAATGAGTCTCTGGCTCAGCTGCTCTTAACCCCCACCATGGCGCTTGGTCCAGTGCTTGGAGCATACAGGGCACAGGATAATGATTAAGATACGTCAACTGAGGCCCCGGATTAATTAATTCAGTCGTTTTTATTGAACACAGTGTGCAGAGAAATGTTCTAAGCTCCTGGGAGCGCTTAGCCCAATGCTTGGCGCATAGAGGATGCGGCATAATGATTAAGATACATCAACTGAGGCGCTGGATTAATTCATTCAGTCGTTTTTATTGAACACTTAACAGTGTGCAGAGAAATGTTCTAAGCTCCTGGGAGCACTTAGCCCAGTGCTTGGCGCATAGAGGACGCGGGATAATGATTAAGATACGTCAACTGAGGCGCTGGATTAATTAATTAATTCAGTCGTTTTTATTGAACACTTAACAGTGTGTAGAGAAATGTTCTAAGCTCCTGGGAGCGCTTAGCCCAGTGCTTGGCGCATAGAGGACGCGGGATAATGATTAAGATACGTCAACTGAGGCCCCGGATTAATTCATTCAGTCGTTTTTATTGAACACTTAGTGTGCAGAGAAATGTTCTAAGCTCCTGGGAGCGCTTAGCCCAGTGCTTGGCGCATAGAGGACGCGGGAAGACAGACTCAGGGCTGGGGTGGACAGCAAGGAGCGCCGGTGGCCCAGTCGTAAGGACCGTCTCTATTTCCAAGCGCTTCGAACGGTGCTCTGCACATAGTAAGTGCTCAATAAATACGACTGAATGAATGAATGAATGAGTCTCTGGCTCAGCTGCTCTTAACCCCCACCCTGGCACTTGGCCCAGTGCTTGGAGCATAGAGGGCACAGGATAATGATTAAGAAATGTCAACTGAGGCCCCGGATTAATTAATTAATTCAGTCGTTTTTAATGAACACTTAAGTGTGCAGAGAAATGTTCTAAGCTCCTGGGAGCGCTTAGCCCAGTGCTTGGCGCATAGAGGACGCGGGATAATGATTAAGATTACTATTACTATTACTCTATTTATTTATTTATTTATTACTCTATTTATTTATTTTACTTGTACATATCTATCCTATTTATTTTATTTTGTTGGTATGTTTGGTTTTGTTCTCTGTCTCCCCCTTTTAGACTGTGAGCCCACTGTTGGGTAGGGACTGTCTCTATGTGTTGCCAATTTGTACTTCCCAAGCGCTTAGTACAGTGCTCTGCACATAGTAAGCGCTCAATAAATACGATTGATGATGATGATGATTAAGATACATCAACTGAGGCCCTGGATTAATTAATTCATTCAGTCGTTTTTATTGAACACTTAGTGTGCAGAGAAATGTTCTAAGCTCCTGGGAGCGCTTAGCCCAGTGCTTGGCGCATAGAGGATGCGGGATAATGATTAAGATACATCAACTGAGGCCCCGGATTAATTAATTCATTCAGTCGTTTTTATTGAACACTTAGTGTGCAGAGAAATGTTCTAAGCTCCTGGGAGCGCTTAGCCCAGTGCTTGGCGCATAGAGGACGCGGGATAATGATTAAGATTACTATTACTATTACTCTATTTATTTATTTATTTATTACTCGATTTATTTATTTATTTTACTTGTACATATCTATCCTATTTATTTTATTTTGTTGGTATGTTTGGTTTTGTTCTCTGTCTCCCCCTTTTAGACTGTGAGCCCACTGTTGGGTAGGGACTGTCTCTATGTGTTGCCAATTTGTACTTCCCAAGCGCTTAGTACAGTGCTCTGCACATAGTAAGCGCGCAATAAATACGATTGATGATGATGATGATGAAGATACATCAACTGAGGCCCCGGATTAATTAATTCATTCAGTCGTTTTTATTGAACACTTAGTGTGCAGAGAAATGTTCTAAGCTCCTGGGAGCGCTTAGCCCAGTGCTTGGCGCATAGAGGATGCGGGATAATGATTAAGATACATCAACTGAGGCCCCGGATTAATTCATTCAGTCGTTTTTATTGAACACTTAACAGTGTGCAGAGAAATGTTCTAAGCTCCTGGGAGCGCTTAGCCCAGTGCTTGGCGCATAGAGGACACGGGATAATGATTAAGAAATGTCAACTGAGGCCCCGGATTAATTAATTCATTCAGTCGTTTTTATTGAACACAACAGTGTGCAGAGAAATGTTCTAAGCTCCTGGGAGCGCTTAGCCCAGTGCTTGGCGCATAGAGGACACGGGATAATGATTAAGAAATGTCAACTGAGGCCCCGGATTAATTAATTCATTCAGTCGTTTGTATTGAACACTTAACAGTGTGCAGAGAAATGTTCTAAGCTCCTGGGAGCGCTTAGCCCAGTGCTTGGCGCATAGAGGACGCGGGAAGACAGACTCAGGGCTGGGGTGGACAGCAAGGAGCGCCGGCGGCCCAGTCGTAGGGACCGTCTCTATTTCCAAGCGCTTCGAACAGTGCTCTGCACACAGTAAGCGCTCAATAAATACGACTGAATGAATGAATGAATGAGTCTCTGGCTCAGCTGCTCTTAACCCCCACCCTGGCGCTTGGCCCAGTGCTTGGCGCATAGAGGACGCGGGATAATGATTAAGAAATGTCAACTGAGGCCCCGGATTAATTCATTCAGTCGTTTTTATTGAACACTTAACAGTGTGCAGAGAAATGTTCTAAGCTCCTGGGAGCGCTTAGCCCAGTGCTTGGCGCATAGAGGATGCAGGATAAATACGATTGATTGAATTACTGGAAAGAGCATGGGCCTGGAAATCTGAAGGATCTGAGCCTGAACAGATCCTGTCTCTGTTATGTGACCTTGGCCAAGTCCCTTAACTTCTCCGTGACCCGGTTACCTCATCTGTAAAATGGGGATTATGGGATTGTGTCCAACCTGATTAACTTGTATTAACTTTCTGTCTCTGCCTCTCTCTCTGTGTTTCTCTGTCTCTGTTTCCCTGTTTGTCTCTGTTTCTCTTTCTGTCTCTGCCTGTTTGTCTCTCTGCCTGTCTGCTTCTCTGCCCTCTCTCTCTCTCCATTTCTCTATTTCTTCCTCTCTTTCTCTGTCTCTCTGTTTCTCTGCCCCCTCTCTGTTTCTCTCTCTCCATTTCTATTTATTTTATTTTGTTAATATGTTTGGGTTTGTTCTCTGTCTCCCCCTTCTAGCCTGTGAGCCCACTGTTGGGTAGGGACCGTCTCTATATGTTGCCAACTTGTACTTCCCAAGTGCTTAGTACAGTGCTCTGCACACAGTAAGCGCTCAATAAATACGATTGATTGATTGATTGATAATGACTAAGAGGCGTCAACTGAGGCGCTGGATTAATTCATTCAGTCGCTTTTATTGAACACTTAACAGTGTGCAGAGAAATGTGCTAAGCTCCTGGGACAGCACAGTAGAACAGTAGAACAGACACATTCCCGGCCCACAGCGATTTTACAGTCTAGAGAGGGATATGAACGTTAATAGAAATAAAAAAATGATGGATATGGACATAAATGCTGTGGAGCTGGGAGGAGGAATAAATAAAGATGGCAAGTCAGGGCGGAGTGGAAGGGAGTCGGAGAAGAGATAAGGGGGTACTTATCTTGGAGGAGATGATCAATCAATCAATCAATCAATCGTATTTATCATCATCATCATCAATCGTATTTATTGAGCGCTTACTGTGTGCAGAGCACTGTACTAAGCGCTTGGGAAGTACAAGTTGGCAACATATAGAGACGGTCCCTACCCAACAGTGGGCTCACAGTCTAAAAGGGGGAGACAGAGAACAAAACCAAACATACTAACAAAATAAAATAAATAGAATAGATATGTCCAAGTAAAATAAATAGAGTAATAAATATGTACAAACATATATACAGATGATGATGATGGTATTTGTTGAGCGCTTACTATGTGCAAAGCACTGTTCTAAGTGCTGGGGGGATACAAGGTGATCAGGTTGTTTATTCATTCATTCATTCAATCGTATTTATTGAGCGCTTACTGTGTGCAGAGCACGGTACTAAGCGCTTGGGAAATACAAGTTGGCAACATATAGAGACGGTCCCTACCCAACAATGGGCTCACAGTCTAGAAGGGAGAGGCAGACAACAAAACAAAATATGTAGGGAGATGAGGAAATGAGGGCTTAGGGAAGACCTCTTGAAGAGCAGATGCTTTAGGAATCTTCATTTACCTTTTGTCCCACGTGGGGCTCACAATCTTTATCCCCATTTTACAGATGAGGCCACTGAGGCCCAGAGAAGTGAAGTGACTTGCCCAAAGTCACCCAGCCGATAAGTGGCGGAGCCGGGATTAGAACCCACGACCTCTGACTCCCGAGCCCGGGCTCTTTCCGCTGAGCCGGGCTGCTCCTCATGAATAATAATATTGATTATGATTGAGAATAATCAGAATAACGGCGGTATTTGTTCGGCACTCACTATGCGCCAGGGGACCGTATTACGTGCTGAGGCAGATACGAGCCAATCGGGTCGGACACAGTCCATTTCATCATCATCATCAATCGCATTTATTGAGCGCTTACTGTGTGCAGAGCACTGTACTAAGCGCTTGGGAAGTACAAATTGGCAACATATAGAGACAGTCCCTACCCAACAGTGGGCTCACAGTCCCACATGGGGCTCACAGCTTTAATCCCCACATTACGGAGGAGGTAACTGAGACCCGGAGAAGTGAAGAGAAGCAGCGTGGCTCAGTGGAAAGAGCCCGGGCTTTGGAGTCAGAGGTCACGGGTTCAAATCCCGGCTCCACCACTTGTCAGCTGTGTGACTTTGGGCAAGTCACTTCACCTCTCTGGGCCTCAGTGTTACCTCATCTGTAAAATGGGGATTAAGACGGTGAGCCCCACGTGGGACAACCTGTTCACCTTGTAACCTCCCCAGCGCTTAGAACAGTGCTTTGCACATAGTAAGGGCTTAATAAATGCTATTAAAAATAAGTGAAGTGACTTGCTCAAGATCACAGCAATCACGAGGCAGAGCTGGGATTCGAACCCACTGCCTCTACGTGGGTGACGAAGAAGGGAGGGCAAATAGGGAGGATGAGGGGTTAGGAAGGGAAGGCCTCTTGGAGGAGGAGGGATTTTAGGAGGGCTTTGATGAGGGGGAGAGGAGTTCCGGGCCAGAGGGAGGACGCGGGCGACATAGACGAGACGGAGTCCCAGTGAGTATGTTCCACATCTAGCCCAGATCGTATTTCCCGAGCGCTTACTCCGTGCATAGCACTGCACTGAGCGCTGTTGTTGGCATCCAGGATATTCCGCTAGACCGGAAGCTCCCCGGGGACGGGGACCGCGCCTTCCGATTCCGTGGGCCCCCTCCGACGGCTCGGCACAGTGCTCTGCGCAGAGCGAGAGCCCCGCCGACGCCGGCGATCGATGGACGGAGGCGGGTCGCCGGGAGACGCTCGGGCCCACGGGTCCGGACTGACCCTTTCCGCCCTCCAACAGACGCCCACGAGCCAGCCTGCGACCCGAGGCCCGAGAGCTACCTCGTCAGGCTCCCGGACGACTGCTTCCAGAACGCCACCGGCTCCTTCTACTACGACGTGGGCCGGTGCCCGGCGGGCCCGTGCGCGGGACCTCGGGACCCGGGCCTGCGGTGCCGGGACGAGGGCGAGCGCTGCTGCGGCGTATCCCGGACGGAGGAGCGGACCATCGCCTGCGGCGGCTACGCGCTGCCCACCAAGGTGGCCGCGGCCTGCTCCTGCCAGAAGTGCCCGGAGACCAGGACCATCGTGAGGGGCCGGGCCGTGGCCGTGGACGACGGCGAGCCCCTGCGCTTCGGCCACGTGTACCTGGGGGACCGGCGGGTGGGCGTGACCGGCTACGGGGGGGCCTTCTCCCTCCACGTCCCGCCGGCCACGGAGAGGCTGATCCTCACGTTCGTGGACCGCCTGGGCCGCTTCGTCAACTCCACCAAGGTCCTGCCCTTCGGCCGGAAGCGGGGCGCCGTGTTCCACGAGGTCAAGATGCTCCGCCGGACGCCCCCGCTCCTCCTGGAGGCCTCGGAGACCAACGTCATCCCCCTGGGGGAGAGGCCCGGGGAGGACCCCATGGCGGAGCTGGAGATCCCGCCGGGCAGCTTCCGCCGGCCCGACGGGCGGCCCTACGCGGGCCGGGTGCGGGCCAGCGTGACCTTCCTGGACGCCCGGGACGTGGCCTCGGCCCCCGCGGCCCAGAGCGACCTGAGCTTCGTGGACGAGGAGGGGGACGTGCTCCCGCTCCGCACCTACGGCATGTTCTCCGTCGACTTCGCCGCCGAGGCGGGGGCCGAGCCCCTCCACGCGGGCCCGGTCACGGTGCGGCTGGACGCGGCCCAGGTCAAGAGGCCGGAGCACGCGGCCGCCATGAAGCTCTGGTCGCTGTCGCCGGCCACGGGCCTGTGGGAGGAGGAGGGGGACCTGCGGGCCGAGGGGCCCGGGGGCCGGCGGCGGAGGGAGGAGAGGACCTTCCTGGTGGGCAACCTGGAGATCCGGGAGCGGAGGCTCTTCAACCTGGACGTGCCCGAGAGCCGGCGTTGCCTGGTCAAGGTGCGGGCTTACCGCGGCGACCGCTTCCTGCCCAGCGAGCAGCTCCAGGGGGTCGTGGTCTCCGCCATCAACCTGGAGCCCAGCGCCGGCTTCGCCTCCAACCCGCGGGCCTGGGGCCGCTTCGACAGCGTCCTCACGGGCCCCAACGGCGCCTGCGTGCCCGCCTTCTGCGACGAGCGGGCCCCGGACGCCTACTCGGCCTTCGTCACGGCCAGCCTCGGCGGGGAGGAGCTGGAGGCCGCGGCCTCCTCCCCGGGGCCCGACCCGGCCGTCGTGGGGGTCCCCGAGCCCTACCTGGCCCGCCTGAAGTACCGGCGGAGCGACCACGAGGACCCCAGGCTGAAGAGGACGGCCTTCCGCATCAGCGTGGCCAAGCCGCGGGCCGGCGTGCCCGGGGAGGCCGGCGGCCCCGTCTTCCCGGCCGAGGAGGCCCGGCGCTGCGAGGACGCCCCGCCGTCCGCCCCCCACTTCCGGTTCTACCGCGTGGAGGGGGACACCTACGACTACAACACGGTCCCCTTCAGCGAGGACGACCCCCTGAGCTGGACGGCGGACTACCTGGCCTGGTGGCCCAAGCCCATGGAGTTCCGGGCCTGCTACATCAAGGTGAGGATCCTGGGGGCCCCGGAGGTGAACGTCAGGTCGCGCAACGCCGGCGGCACGCACCCGCTCACGGCGGGCCGGCTCTACGGCCTCCGCGACGTGCGCAGCGTCGGGGGCCGGGACCGGCCCGGCGTCTCGGCCGCCTGCCTCGAGTTCAAGTGCAGCGGCATGCTGTACGACCAGGCCCGGGTGGACCGCACGCTGGTCACCGTCATCCCCCAGGGCAGCTGCCGGCGGGTGGGCGTCAACCCCATGCTGCACGAGTACCTGGTGAACCACCTGCCCCTGGCCGTCAACAACGCCAGCGGCCAGTACACCATGCTGGCCCCCCTCGACCCGCTGGGCCACAACTACGGCATCTACACCGTCACCGACCAGGACCCCAAGACGGCCAAGGAGATGGCCCTGGGCCGCTGCTTCGACGGCACCTCCGACGGCTCCTCCAGGGTCATGAAGACCGACGTTGGGGTGGCCCTCACCTTCGACTGCGCCCACAGGGAGGTGGGCCGGCAGAGCGCCTTCCAGTACCTGCGCGGACCCCCGGCCCGCCCCAGCGGGGACCGGGAGCCCACCCGCCGGAGCCGGAGGGAGAGTTAGGCCCGTCCCCTTCGCCCTGAGGCCCCCCGGACGGGCCCAGCGGCCGCTAAGTCCTTAGCGGGACCCCCCAACATCGCGCCCCTGCCCTCTCCCCCCGCCGCCCTCCGCCACGTCGACCCGAACTGGAACGGGCTGAAAAAGCACCCGGGCGGGCGGCTGTCGCGTCTGTCCTCGCCCCGTCGTGATAATTGTGGTATGTGTCGAGCGCTTACTATGTGCCCCGCGCTGCATCAAGATGGGCAACGGAAAAGTCAAGCGACTTGCCCCAAGTCACCCGGCTGACAGTTGGCAGAGCCGGGATTCGAACCCGCGCCCGCCGACTCCGAAGCCCGCGCTCTTTCCACTGAGCCACGCTGCTTCTCTTAACAAATACATCCAATTGCAGCGCACCAGTTGTCACGGGAATCCCGTTTATTGGGTGCAGGGCACTGTACTAAGCCCTTGAGAAGTCGGTCAGTCAGTCGGTCATATTTATTGAGCGCTTATTGTACACGATAGGCGCGATAGAGAATACAATAGAAATTTAGAATAAAAGAGAGAAGCAGCGTGGCTCAGTGTTAAGAGCCCGGGCTCGAGAGTCTGGGGGTCGTGGGTTCTGATCCCGGCTCCTCCGCTTCTCAGCCGTGTGACTTTGGGCAAGTCACTTCACTTCTCTGGGCCTCAGTTCCCTCCTCTGGAAAATGGGGATTAAGATTGGGAGCCCCACGTGGGGCAACCTGATCACCTTGTATCCCCCCCCCCCAGCGCTTAGAACGTAGTAAGCGCTTCACAAATGCCATTATCGGTATTATTATTACAAGCAAATCGGGTCGGACCCGATCCCTATCCCACACGGGGCTCATGGGCTGGACGGTTTTCTTAGAAAAATGATTTGGGCAGCAGAGTTGAGTTTCCAGCGCTTAGTACAGTGCTCTGCACATAGTAAGCGCTCAATAAATACGATTGATGATGATGATAGTAAGCACTTAACAAATACCAACGTTATTATTATGGTCATGGACAGGAGTGGGTAGAAAGGGGAGGCGGGGAGGTCAGTGAGGAGGCAGATGCAGTAATCAAGGGAGCAGCATGGTGTAGTGAATACAATATGGGCCTGTGAGTCGAAAGGTCATGGGTTCTAATCCTGCTCTACCACTCGTCTGCTGTGTGATCTTGGGCAAGTCACTTCACTTCTCTGGAGTCAGAAGTCGTGGGTTCTAATCCCAGCTCTCCCACATGTCTGCTGTGTGACCTTGGGCAAGTCACTTAGCTTTAGAGAAGCAGCATGGCTCAGTGGAAAGAGCCCGGGCTTTGGAGTCGGAGGTCATGGGTTCCAACTGCGGCTCCGCCGCTTGTCAGCTGTGTGACTCTGGGCAAGTCACTTCACTTCCCTGTGCCTCAGTGACCTCATGTGTAAAATGGGGATTAAGATTGTGAGTCCCACGTGGGACAACCTGATCGCCTTGTATCCCCCCAGCGCTTAGAACAGTGCTTTGCACATAGTAAGCGCTCAACAAACACCATCATTATTATTGTTATTATTATTATTATTATTATTATTCTCTGAGCCTGTGACCTCATTACAGAAGAGGTAAGTGAGGCCCAGAGAAGTGAAGGGAACTGCCCGAGGTCACACAGCAGACTGGTGGCGGAGCCGGGATTAGAACCCACGACCTTCTGACTCTCGGGCCCGGGCTCCGGGAACTAGTCTGCGCCGCTGCTCGACGAAGCAGGACCCCGGGCCCCCACAGTAAGTGCTCAATAAATACGATTGATTGATTGATTGATTGATTGACAAAGATCAATCGGGTTCGTCACGCAGAGGCAGCCCCCTCCCCAACCCTGCGGCCCCCGCCCGGCATTTGGGGGACTCCCGAGAAGGGACCCGAGAAACCGAACACACGGTCTCCGCCGTTAGACCGAAAGCTCCCCGAGGGCAGACTCTACTGGCCTCTCTCCCAGGCCCGGCGCTCATCACAGTACTCCGTCAGTCAGTTAATGGTGTTTATCCCAGCTCCGCCACATAATAATAATAATGATGATGGCATTTCTTAAGCGCTTACTATGTGCAAAGCACCGTTGGGATATAACGTGATCAGGTTGTCCCGCGGGGGGCTCACAGTCAAGCCCCATTTTACAGATGAGGTAACTGAGGCTCAAAGAAGTTAAGTGACTTGCCTGAGGTCACACAGCAGACATGTGGCAGAGCCAGGATTCGAACCCATGACATCTGACTCCAAAGCCCGGGCTCTTTCCACTGCTTCTCTGCCACATGTCTGCTGCGGGACCTTGGGCAAGTCACTTAACTTCTCTGAGCCTCAGTTCCCTCATCTGTAAAATGGGGATTAAGATTGTGAGCCCCACGTGGGACAATCTGATCACCTTGTATCCCCGCCCCGCCCCCGCGCTCAGAACAGTGCTTTGCACATAGTAAGCACTTAACAAATGCCATTATTATTATTGAGCGCTTACTGTTTGCAGAGCACTGTACTAAGCGTTTCGGAGAAGACAATACAAAAATAAACAGACACGTTCCCTGCCCACGACCAGCTTACAGGTAAGAGATAAGAGCTTACTGTGTGCAGAGCACTGTACTAAGCATTTGGGAGAGGACGATACAAAGATAAACATCAGGTTCCCTGCCCACGACCAGCTTACAGGTCCGAGTTAAGAGCTTACTGTGTGCAGAGCACTGTACTAAGCGTTTGGGAGAGGACAATACAAAAATAAGCAGACAGGTTCCCTGCCCAGGAGAAGCTTACAGGTACGAGATAAGAGCTTATTGTGTGCAGAGCACTGTACTAAGCGTTTGGGAGAGGACAGTTCAAAAATAAACAGACAGGTTCCCTGCTCAGGACCAGCTTACTGATACGAGATAAGAGCTTACTGTGTGCAGAGCACTGTACTAAGCGTTTGGGAGAGGACAGTTCAAAAATAAACAGACAGGTTCCCTGCTCAGGACCAGCTTACTGATACGAGATAAGAGCTTACTGTGTGCAGAGCACTGTACTAAGCGTTTGGGAGAGGACAATACAAAAATGAACAGACAGGTTCCCTGCTCATGACCAGCTTACAGGTGTGAGATAAGAGCTTACTGTGTGCAGAGCACTGTACTAAGCGTTTGGAAGAGGACAGTTCAAAAATAAACAGGTTCCCTGCCCACGACCAGCTTACAGATACGAGATAAGAGCTTACTGTGTGCAGAGCACTGTACTAAGCGTTTGGGAGAGGACAATACAAAAATGAACAGACAGGTTCCCTGCCCACGACCAGCTTACAGGTATGAGATAAGAGCTTACTGTGTGCACAGCACTGTACTGAGCGTTTGGGAGAGGACAATACAAAAATAAACAGACACGTTCCCTGCCCACGACCAGCTTACAGGTACGAGATACGAGCTTACTGTGTGCAGAGCACTGTACTAAGCGTTTGGGAGAAGACAATACAAAAATAAATAGACAGGTTCCCTGCCCAAGACCAGCTTACACTTACGAGATAAGAGCTTACTGTGTGCAGAGCACTGTACTAAGCGTTTGGGAGAGGACAATACAAAAATAAACAGACACGTTCCCTGCCCATGACTAGCTTACAGGTACGAGATAAGAGCTTACTGTGTGCAGAGCACTGTACTAAGTGTTTGGGAGAAGACAGTACGAAAATAGGCAGGTTCCCTGCCCATGACCAGCTTACAGGTACGAGATAAGAGCTTACTGCGTGCAGACCACTGTACTGAGCGTTTGGGAGAGGACAATACAAAAATAAACAGACAGGTTCCCTGCCCACGACCAGCTTACAGGTACGAGATAATCGGCTTGGACACAGTCTCTGTCCCACAAGGGGCTCACAGTCATTCATTCATTCATTCAATCGTATTTATTGAGTGCTTCCTGTGAGCACAGCACTGTACTAAGCGCTTGGGAAGTACAAGTCGGCAACATATAGAGACGGTCCCTCCCCAACAGGCCTTATCTCCATTGCACAGACGAGGGAACTGAGGTGCAGAGAAGTGTCGTGACTGGCCTGAGGTAACAAGGCAGCCGAGGAGGGGAGTCAGAATTAGAACCCAGGTCCTTCTGATTCCCAGGCCGCCGTGCTATCCACTAGGCCACACTGCGCTATCGGTTAATTGGGGCTGGGGAGAGCTGGAGATTGGCGGAAGAGGTTTGAGCGTCCTCCACCCGATACGATCGATCCTCGTGGCAAGGGACGGAACGGAGCGTCTCGGGGCGTCAAACGTCGAAGAAGACCAAGTAAGGTCTCCACGCAGCCCAGAGCTTCAACACCTCGATCCCGGCCTGGAGACGGGGCGGCATCCGAGGAATCAACGGCCCGCTTTTGTACTTGAAATGTAAATAACTTATTTATTTCCTTGCAAAATTGGGAAGCCCTGTCTGCCGTCCTGAAACGCCGACCCGCGGGCTCCCCGTAAATTCCGCCTTACTCGCGGCAGGCGTATCCCTCGCGACAAATTCCCGCTTCATTTGCTACCCACCTTCGCTCCAGCCCCGAGTCCTCCTTGAATAAATCGGAATTTTCGCGATTCCTCGAGGGCTGGACCGGCTCCTGTCTGTCCACGGGTTTGGCTGGAGACCCCAGGGGTGGACGGCCAGAGCGGAAAGCCACGGTTCTCCACGGCTGACTCTCCACGCTGTGTCGACCCTGTTGTATTCCTACTCTCCCCCGTCTAGACCGTGAGACGGTAGGGACCGTCCCTAGACACAGTAAGCGCTCAATAAATACGATTGATGACGATGATGATGATAGATGTTGCCAACTTGGACTTCCCAGGCGCTTACGACAGTGCTCTGCACACAGTAAGCACTCGATAAATACGACTGATTGAATGAAAGTGCTTCGTACAGCGCTCTGCACACAGTACGTGCTCAATAAATACCACCGCTTGATTGATTTGACCAACTCGGTGTGAACGGTACTCACCTGGCCTTGTCCCGAATGATAATAATAACTGTGGTATTTGTTAAGCACTTACTAGACGCCAGGCACTGGGGTAGATACAAGATAATTGGGTTGGACGCAGTCCCAGTCCCACAGAGGGATCCCAGTCTCAAACCCCATTTTATAAATGAGGTAACTGAGGCACAGAGACCTGCCCAAGGTCACTCAGCATTCATTCATTCATTCAATCATTCACTCAATCGTATTTATTGAGCGCTTACTGTGTGCAGAGCACTGTACTAAGCGCTTGGGAAGTCCAAGTTGGCAACATATAGAGGCGGTCCCTACCCAACAGTGGGCTCACAGTCTAGAAGACAAGTGGAGAAGCAGCGTGGCTCAGTGGAAAGAGCCCAGGCTTTGGAGTCGGAGGTCATGGGTTCAAATCCCGGCTCCGCTAATTGTCAGCTGTGTGACTTTGGGCAAGTCACTTCACTTCTCTAGGCCTCAGTTCCCTCATCTGTAAAATGGGGTTGAAGACTGTGAGCCCCGCTGTGGGACAACCTGATCACCATGTATCCTCCCCAAGGCTTAGGACGGTGCTCTGCATATAGTAAGCGCTTAATAAATGCCATCATCATCAAGTGGTGGAGCTGGGATTTAGAACTCAGTTCCTTCTTACTCGATCAATCGTATTTATTGAGCACTTACTGTGTGCAGAGCATTGTACTAAGCGCTTGGAAAGTCCAAGTTGGCAACATATAGAGACGGTCCCTACCCAACAGTGGGCTCACAGTCTAGAAGACAAGTGGAGAAACAGCGTGGCTCAGTGGAAAGAGCCCGGGCTTTGGAGTTGGAGGTCATGGGTTCAAATCCTGGCTCCGCCAATTGTCAGCTGTGTGACTTTGGGCAAGTCACTTCACTTCTCTGGGCCTCAGTTCCCTCATCTGGAAAATGGGGATGAAGACTGTGAGCCCCCCGTGGGACAACCTGATCACCTCGTATCCTCCCCAGCGCTCAGGACAGTGCTCTGCATATAGTAAGCGCTTAATAAATGCCGTCATCATCAAGTGGTGGAGCTGGGATTTAGAACTCAGTTCCTTCTTAATCAATCATATTTATTGAGCGCTTACTGTGTGCAGAGCACTGGACTAAGGGCTCGGGAAGTCCAAGTTGGCAACATATAGAGACGGTCCCTACCTAACAGCGGGCTCACAGTCTAGAAGCGGGAGACAGAGAACAAAACAAATTAACAAAGTAAAATAAATATTCATTCATTCTTTCAGTTGTATTTATTGAGCACTTACTATGTGCAGAGCACTGTACTAAGCGCTTGGGAAGTCCAAGTTGGCAACATATAGAGACGGTACCTACCCAACAGTGGGCTTCCAGTCTAGAAAGTGGGCTCACAGTCTGGGTTCTAGCCATTAAGGCCCCGCTGCTTCCCTAGCCGGCTGAACGTGTAGGTAGCCGGAGTGACCCCGGCAGCATCTGATTTCACGGACCTCATTTTCCAAGAGCAGACTGATCCCAGGAGAGACTTCTGGGTCGTCCATTAACTTTTCTCAATCAATCAATCAGTCACCGATACTTATTGAGCACTTATTGGGTCTTGTCTCACGCCGTCGAGTCGTCGCCGACCCACAGCGACCCCGTGGACACGTCTCTCCCGGAACGCCCCACTCTCCACCCGAGTGGATGGATCCGTAGCATTTTCCTGGTAAAAATATGGAAGTGGTTCACCATCATCATCATCAATCGTATTAATTGAGCGCTTACTATGTGCAGAGCATTGTACTAAGCGCTTGGGAAGTACAAATTGGCAACATATAGAGACTGCCTCCTTCACCACTGCCTCCTTCTGCTCCGTAAACCTGAGTGTCCGCCCTCGACTCTCTTTTAGACTGTGAGCCCACTGTTGGGTAGGGACCGTCTCTATACGTTGCCAACTTGGACTTCCCAAGCGCTTAGTACAGTGCTCTGCACACAGTAAGCGCTCAATAAATACAATTGATCGATTGACTCTCTCCCAAGCCGCTGCTGCCCAGCACAGGGGAGTTTTGCCTTGTAGCAGATTGCCTTCCATTCATTCATTCATTCATTCAATCGTATTTATTGAGCACTTACTGTGTGCGGAGCACCGTACTAAGTGCTTGGGAAAGCACAATACAACAATAAACGGTGACATTCGTTGCCCACAACACGCTCACAGTCAGGGGTGGGGGAGAAAGACAGCAATGCAAATAAACAAAATTACGGATATGTGCGTGTGGTCATGGGTTCAAATCCTGGCCCTGCCACTTGTCAGCTGTGTGAGTTTGGGCAAGTCACTTGGCTTTTCCGGGCCTCAGCTACTTCATCCGTAAAATGGGGATTAAGACTGTGAGCCCCACATGGGACAAGCCGATCACCTTCAGAGCTTAGAATAGTGCTTTGCATATAGTAAGCGCTTAACAAATACCATAATAATAACAATAATAATTATTATTATCATATTATCACATTATATATAATTAATTATTATTATAATTATAATAACATAATTATAATAAATATATTATATTTATTATAATATTATATTATATGCAGTATAATAATATTAATATTATATGTCATATGTTATATATAATATATATAATATATATAACATCTATATAATATAACATATATAATATAATATATGTTATTGTATATTATATATATTTGTATGTAATATTTATATTATAATATATAATAAAATATATATAATGCAACATAAATTACATATAATATAATATAAATTATACATTATATATTATAACAATATAATAATATATAATATATAATATCATATATAATAATCATTATAATAAATATTATTATTATTATTATTATTATTATTATTATTATTATTATTATTATTATTATTACATAAGCGCTTTGAGGCTGGGAGGGGCAAGAGCAGCAACTGGCCAAACTAGGAATGGAATGGGTAGGCCTCGGCTTGACTCTCCCTCCGGTAGCCGAGACCGGTAGTGTACTGGAAACTCTCCAGGTGCCATCCGGTGAGCGTGAGTGCTCAATAAATATCATTAATTGAGTCCCGGAAAAAGGAGATGTCCACAGAGGTTGGGGAGGATTCGGATGGAGAAGTAGAGTTTCTTAGATTTGGATAGGAGATCTCCAGAGACCTAGGTGAAAGCTCATCACCGACCCTCCTCTCAAGTTCTGGAATCAGCACTCAGTACAGTTCATCGACGCTGTCGGGACAATAGATCAATCAATCAATCAATCAATCGTATTTATTGAGCGCTTACTGTGTGCAGATCGCCTTGCCGGCCCGATTTAGTGGAACGAGTCTGGGTCTAGGAGAGCTGAGGTTTTAGATTCTAGCCCTAGCTCTTCCACCAGCCTGCTGGGAGATCTTGGACAAATCACTTAACTTATCTGGGCCTCAGTTTTCCTCATCTCTAGAATGGGGATAGTAAGATTCATTCATTCATTCAATCGTATTGATGGAGGTAGCTCTAGGGGTGGGGCCTTGGAGAAATGGGGAAACCATTAAAAAACATGTCATTCATTCAATCGTATTTTTTGAGCGCTTACTGTGTGCACAGCACTGTACTAAGCGCTTGGGAAGTACAAGTTGGCAACATATAGAGACGGTCCCTACCCAACAAGGGGCTCCCAAGCCCTCTGAATGGTGTCCTGCACACAGTAAGCGTTCGATAATATCTGCCTTTTCCTACCTCTCAGAAAACCCGTGAGGAGAGAATTGGGATCGATCGATCGATTATATTTACCGAGCCCTTACTGTGGGCAAAGCGCTGTAGTAAGCGCTTGGGAGAGCACAGTACAACAGAGTTGGTTGACACGTTCCCTGCACCTAACGAACTTAATCTAGTGATAACGAAGACCGTTTGGGGAATAAAAACATTATATAAAAGAGACAGTTTGGGGAATAAAAGCATTATATAAAATAAACGTATCACTGGCAAAACAAAGGGCTGCTAACTCAACTGAACTTACATTTTCCATTTTAATGTAGTTTCTCCCGACTAAGCCTTCATTTTCTCTTCTTCCACTCACCTCTGCATCAGCCCTGCACTTAGATTTGCCCCTTTTAACTCACCCCTCCCTCATTATTACTAATGTTCATATCCATAATTTTTTTTAATGTTACTGCCTTTCTCCCCCTCTGAACTGTAAACTCATTGCGGGCGGGGAACATATCCACCGACTCTTTTACATAGCACTCATTCATTCAATCGTATTTACTGAGCGCTTACGGTGTGCAGAGCACTGTACTAAGCGCTTGGGAAGTACAAATCGGCAACATATAGAGACGGCCCCTACCCAACAGCGGGCTCCCAAGCACTCCGAATTGTGTCCTGCACACAGGAAGCGTTCGATAAATATGAATAATTAATTCAGAAGCAAAAAAGGCTTGCAGATCAATATCTGCACAATATTCTTATTTTGAGTTCCACAAAATATTTATTACATGGCCCGGAGACAGGATGGATTCTCAGTATAAACCACCTCTCAGAAGAGAAAGGTATCAGTCCTTTAAAATTCAATTATTTCTACTGCTAGGATCCCCACAAACCTTGGGTTGCCAACAAAGGCGTTATTAGCAGTTGGCATTCACGGGGGAATTTCAGTGCAGGATGACCAACCTAATTAATTAACTTTTATACATGTGCTTTGCCTGCCCAAAGCCTCCGGGCCTTTTTATTTTAGGTTAATCTACTCTCAGACAGTTCTCAACCTAAAGATGTTTAGTTGACTTTAGTTTAGTTAACCTCACAAGTTTTCTGAGTGGTAGGAAAAGGCAGATATTACTAAAGCTTTCAGAAAAGACAGTTCGACCTTTTTTTTTTAATGATATCAATCAATCAATCGTATTTATTGAGCGCTTACTGTGTGCACAGCACTGTACTAAGCGCTTGGGAAGTACAAGTCGGCAACATATAGGGATGGTCCCTACCCAACAGTGGGCTCACAGTCTAGAAGGCGGAGACAGAGAACAAAACAAAACACATTAACAAAATAAAATAAATAGAATAGATATGTACAAGTAAAATAAATAGAGTAATAAATACGTACAAACATATATGCGCTTACTGTGTGCAGAGCACTGTACTAAGCGCTTGGGAAGTACAAGTCGGCAACATATAGAGACAGTCCCTACCCAACAGCGGGCTCACAGTCTAGAAGGGGGAGACAGAGAACAAAACAAAACACATTAACAAAATAAAATAAATAGAATAGATAAGTACAAAATAGAGTAATAAATACGTACAAACATATATACATATATATACATATATACATATACATATGCATATATATACATATATACATATACACACACACACACATATATATATATATATATATATATATATATATATATATATATATATATATATATATATATATATATAACACAATGTTATGTTAGGTGCTTACTAAGTGCCAGACACTGCACAATCAATCGACTGTATTCACTGAGCATTTACTGTGTGCAGAGCACTGTACTAAGCGCCTGGGAGAGGTTAATACAATAAAATTGGTAAACAAGATCCCTGCCCTCCAGGAATTTACAATCTACGGGGGAGACAGACTTCAATCACAGAGAAGGGACACAGAAAAGTATGAAGATATGGTTATAAGGGCTGTGGGGCCAGGGTGAGTATCATCATCATCATCATCATCGATCGTATTTATTGAGCGCTTACTGGGTGCAGAGCACTGGACTAAGCGCTTGGGAAGTACAAATTGGCAACATATACAGTCCCTACCCAACAGTGGGCTCACAGTCTAAAAGTATCAGAGTGCTCAATCAGTCAATCAATCAATCAGTGGTACTTATTGAGCGCTTACTACGTGCAGAGCACTGTACTAAGCGCTTGGGAGAGTCCAATACAACAGAATTAGCAGATACATCATCCTCTGCCCCTTACGGGGCAGACAGACGGAAGCGTGGCTCAGTGGAAAGAGCACGGGCTTGGGAGCCTGGTTATAAGGGGTGTGGGGCCACGGTGAGTATCAGAGTGCTCAATCAGTCAATCAACTAATCGGTGGTACTTATTGAGCGCTTACTACATGCAGAGCACTGTACTAAGCGCTTGGGAGAGTCCAATACAACGGAATTAGCAGATACATCATCCTCTGCCCCTTACAGGGGCAGACAGACAGCAGCGTGGCTAAGCAGCGTTGCTCAGTGGAAAGAGCACGGGCTTGGCAGCCAGAGGTCATGGGTTCTAATTCCGCTCTGCCACTTGTCAGCTGCGTGACTTTGGGCAAGTCACTTCACTTCTCTGGGCCTCGGTTACCTCCTCTGGAAAATGGGGATTAAGACTGAGAGGCCTACGTGGGACAACCTGATCACCTCGTATCCCCCCCCCCCCAGCGCTTAGAACAGTGCTTCGCACATAGTAAGCGCTTCACAAATGCCATCATTATTATTATTAATACTAATATAAATGAAGAGATAAGTAATTTAGAATAGATGGGTACTCAAGGGGTACCAAAGGAGCTAGTTCCAGAGCCCCAGATTGGAGGGACTCGCTCTCTTCCTGGCTTCCCTCGAGCCTGGCATGGTCAGCTGGCCCAGCTCGGAAATGCCGTTTATTATAATAATAATAATAATAATAATAGCATTTCTTAAGTGCCTACTATGTGCAAAGCACTGTTCTAAGCGCTGGGGAGGATACAAGGTGATCAAGCTGTCCCATACGGGATTCACAGTCTTAATCTCCATTTTCCAGATGAGGTAACTGAGGCACAGAGAAGTGGAAAGACATATCTACATATCTACATATCTGTTCTATTTACATATCTATTCTATTTATTTTATTTTGTTAGTATGTTTGGTTTTGTTCTCTGTCTCCCCCTTTTAGACTGTGAGCCCACTGTTGGGTAGGGACTGTCTCTATATGTTGCCAACTTGTACTTCCCAAGCGCTTAGTACAGTGCTCTGCACACAGTAAGCGCTCAATAAATACGATTGATGATGATGATTGAGCGCTTATTGTGTGCAGGGCACTGTACTAAGCGCTTGGGAAGTACAAGTTGGCAATATATAGAGACAGTCCCTACCCAACAGTGGGCTCACAGTCTTATTATTATTATCCCGACTGGGTTTCCAAACATCAAAATCCACCCTGAAGTGTAGAGTCCGCTCTCCCGCGAGCTCGCAAAACCCACCGCCGGGGAAACCCCGCGTTGGCCTCCTCGCCCTCTCGGCCCCCGTCACACGGCTTCCTCGAGAACGTCTCCCCCGAGCCCGGCACGGATGCAACCCGGAAGCCCCATGAGGGGAGGGATCGTGTCTTTTCATCTCCGTCGATGCGATCCCCGGCACGTCGGGCACACTCGCGGCCAGCTAGAGACGCCAAGGGTGGAAGGAGTCAGCTGGACGTAGCGGAGCCCTGCTCTGTGGGTGGACATGAGCCCACTGTTGGGTAGGGACTGTATATGTGGCCAACTTGTACTTCCCAAGCGCTTAGTACAGTGCCCTGCACACAGTAAGCGCTCAATAAATACGATTGATTGATTGACGAGGTGTACTCCGGCTCCCCTCCGCCGCGTATCACCGCCCGGCTCGGCACAAGGAGATCGTTTCGAAGGCAGGGCCAAGGAAGAGAGAGAGTTGGCCACCTGGTCTTCCATCCCCCTCCCACCCTGTCCCATCTTGGGAGACAATAAAGCGAATTCTGAACCATTTGGTCTACCTGGGAGAAGCCTTCTAGCTTTAATCCTATTTGTTCTGATGACTTGACACCTGTCCGCATGTTTTGTCTCCCCTTTCTAGACCGCGAGCCCGTTGTTGGGTCGGGACCGTCTCTATACTCATTCACTCAATTGTATCTACTGAGCGCTTATATGTTTCCAGCTTGTACCTCCCAAGCGCTTAGCATCGTGCTCTGCACACAGTAAGCACTCAATAAATACGACTGAATGAATGAGCAGACACACGTAACTTGTCCCTTTTATATAAAAATAGGTTTATTTCCTGCTTAATCACACAAATACTGTCCTTCGTTCCTGTGAAAGCGGGCCGGGTTGTTTTAAGGGCTAAAATGTTACCGTCGTAAAAACAAATTAGCGAACGGATCCGACTGGAAATCGACGGGGTCTGGGTCCCAAGAGTCTGCCGACGTTCACCGAACACCTTGGAATGAGGTTTCCAGGAAGTCACGTGCGTGAGGGGCTGTTTTTTCCCCCCCCCTATATACTCAGCGCACCGTTACACAGCAACAACTGTGGTTCTCCCCGCTGCCTCTGCTTCGGCTGGAGTTTGAGGGTCCGGAACCGGCAGGCCCCGGGCTGGGCCCGGGGATTCTGCTGGAACCACGGGTGCAGGTATCCGTTGTAGAAGTCGGCGGCCGTCAGCTTCTTCTTGAGGATCACGGCCCGGACGCCGACCCAGCCGTCCTACGCAGAACAGACGACGGGGAATTACGTGGCAGAGGAGACTTGGCCCGTACTGATTTATACCAACCAACCACGACAATCACCTCGCACCCCGGACAGAGCGAAAGCACCCCCGCTTCCCTCACCGGGTGTGAAACCTCCCCAGCCCCACACATCAGTCTTGTAGACTGTGAGCCCACCGTTGGGTAGGGACTGTCTCTATATGTTGCCAACTTGTACCTCCCAAGCGCTTAGTACAGTGCTCTGCACACAGTAAGCGCTCAATAAATACGATTGATGATGATCACGAGGAAAAGTTCCCTCGCCCCACCCTCTAGAACGTAAATCCTTCGCGGGCAGGAAACTGTCACTTCTTTTGTGTTGTACTTTGGTGTTGACTGTGAGCCCGTTGTTGGGTAGGGACCGTCTCTATATGTTGCCAACTTGGACTTCCCAAGCGCTTAGTCCAGTGCTCTGCACACAGTAAGCGCTCAATAAATACAACTGAATGAATGAATGAATGTTGGGGAGAGACCGTCTCTATATGTTGCCAACTTGTACTTGCCAAGCACTTAGTCCAGTGCTCTGCACACAGTAAGCGCTCAATAAATACAATTGAATGAATGAATTGTCCTCTCCCAAGTGCTTAGTACAGTGTTTTGTAGAATAATAATAATAATAATGGCATTTCTTAAGGGCTTACTATGTGCAAAGCACTGTTTTAAGCGCTGGGGGGGATGCAAGGTGATCAGGTTGTCCCACGTGGGGCTCACAGTCTTCATCCCCATTTTACAGATGACGGAACTGAAGCTCAGAGAAGTGACTTGCCCAAGGTCACACAGCAGACAAGTGGCAGAGCCGGGATTAGAACCCATGACCTCTGGCTACCAAGCCCGGGCTCTTTCCACTGAGCCACGCTGCTTCTTTATTTTATTTTAAATTTATATTGTATTCTCTACTGCATCTATTGTATACAATAAGCGCTCAAAAAATACGACAATGAATGAATGAATTCTCAAGGGCTTAGTACAGTGCACTGCACCCATTGGGCACTCAATAAATGGGATTCCTATGACAACTAATGCGCTGTAATTGTATGTATTTGAAGAGAAGAAGCATGGCTCAGTGGAAAGAGCACAGGCTTGGAGTCAGAGGTCGTGGGTTCAAATCCCGGCTCTGCCAATGATCAGCTGTGTGATTTTGGGCAAGTCAACTTCACTTCTCTGGGCCTCAGTTCCCTCATCTGGAAAATGGGGATTAAGACTGTGAGCCCCTGTGGGACAACTTTATCACCTTGTAACCTCCCCAGCGCTTACAACAGTGCTTTGCACGTAGTAAGCGCTTAATAAATGTCATTATTACTATTACCAACTCTGTTGTGCTGTATTTTCCCAAGCCTTTGGTACAGTGCTCTGCACACAGAAAGTGCTCAATAAATACCATTGATTGATTATTGATTAATTATCAATCAGTCATCTTCTAGATTGTGAGCCCACTGTTGGGTAGGGACTGTCTCTATATGTTGCCAACTTGCACTTCCCAAGTGCTTAGTACAGTGCTCTGCACACAGTAATCGCTCAATAAATACCATTGACTGATTAACCACTGAGGGTGAGGGGAAATCAATCCCGAAGATAAACGATCCCAGGTGCATTCATAGTAAAACCAGTCCCAAAAGATGACAAGGAGAAAACGGCACCTTGCAACGAACTAGCAATGTCTGTGACGGCTTGTGATACGTCAGGGATCCTGGAAGGACATCCTGTCCTGATGATTTCTGATCTGCCAAAAGAGAGAGAAAAAAGTCCTTTTTACCCTGCAGGTGTTCCAATGAAAAAGGACACTGCTGCCCTACGTTAGCTCTTTGGGATTCCAGTTAATAATAATGACTCCTGCCTTCCCAGACTGAGCCCCTTCCTTCCTCTCCCCCTTGTCCCCCTCTCCATCCCCCCCATCTTACCTCCTTCTCTTCCCCACAGCACCTGTATATATGTTTGTACATATTTATTACTCCATTCATTTTACTTGTACATATCTATTCTATTTATTTTATTTTGTTAGTATGTTTGGTTTTGTTCTCTGTCTCCCCCTTTTAGACTGTGAGCCCTCTGTTGGGTAGGGACTGTTTCTATATGTTGCCAACGTGTACTTCCCAAGCGCTTAGTACAGTGCTCTGCACACAGTAAGCGCTCAATACGATTGATTGATTTTGTGGAAGGTTTAATTGCTCGCAGCGTGGCCTGGCGGAAAGAGCAAAGACTCGGGAGTCAGAGGACCTAGGTTCTAATCCCGGCTCTGCCACTTGTCTGCTGTGTGGCCTTGGGTAAATCTCTTCACTTCTCTGGGCCTCAGTTACCCCGTCTGTAAAACGGGGATTCGACGGCTGTTCTTCCTCCTACTTGCACTGTGATGGGGCAGGGACCGTGTCCAAACTGATTGTCTTGCATCTACCCCAGTGCTGAGCTCAGCACGGGGCAAACCCATTACAGTGCCCCATTGTACAGGTGGGGAAACCGAGGCCTAGGAAGGTTAAGTGACTTGCCCAAGGAATCAAGGGGGAAGGGCTGGTAGGGGTGGGGAATTCTCCCTCAGCCAACTGGACTCCCCGTTCAGGAACACACCGAGCCTGAAGGCGCTTCTGGAAAATCCGGGGACCCCCCCGGCACTTACCGCAGGGACGGGGGAAAGCCTGAAACGAGTGTGATGAATCCGGCCAAGGAAGGTCTCCGCGCAGCCTAATTATTCCCGTGGTCTCAATGGGCTCAGATTCCCTGAGGACAGGGAATTCCCGGGTCCAATCTGGACCAGGAGCCTTGGCTCCTCCTGATCCCCCAACCCAGGGGGATCCCTCCCACAGAAACACGTCCCAGTCCACGGGTAAAACCTCCCCCTTTTCGCTGCCACCCCATCATCTGGAAAGCTCGTTGGGAGGCAGGGAATACGTCTCTATTGTTCTAGTGTACTCTCCCAAGCGCTTAGTACAGTGCTCTGCACCTAGGAAGCGCTCAATAAAAACGTCTGAATGAATGAGTGAGTACCGGCGAGAGCTGGGCTATTGCGGACATCCACCAAATCCAGAAGTTTGACGGTACTGTCCATCCAGACCGTCTGCAGTGGCATCTGCAAAACCAACACGAGGAGGGCATGAGAAAGACGCTCATCCACCCCAACGCCCGCCACTTGAACACGGCCCCTCGCCTCCTGTGACTCCGGGTCACGGGGCCCGGCCGCTCTCTGGAGCGAAGGTGACGGAGGCTCAGGTGATGAGATTTTAGCAGGCCTTCGCGGAATATGGACCCACACAAAAGGTCAAAGATTTCCTTCTAAAGGTTATTTACGCCTCCCACCTGATGCGCCGGACCCGGTGATCCTGAGTCTCCAATTATTAAGCCCAAACACACAAAATCCAAGTGATGTGGCTGTCGATATTAGACGATTCTCTCCCCGCACACTGCAGCTTGCTGAGGTGGGGGGCCCTTTCGGAGCACTCAGATCAATCAATGATATTTACTGTGAGCACAGCCCTAAGCACTTGGGAAAGCACGATACGACAGAGTTGACAGACGCGTGATCCCTGCCCACAAGGAAATTAAAGGCAACAGAGGACTTTGATATCTGCCTTGGTTGGTTCAGGTTTGAGCAGTCATTAAATCGCTTGAAAACCAGTGACAGTTAATTAGAGAATCAAAGACTCTAATCCCAGCTCTGCCACTTGTCTGCTGGGTGACCTTGGGAGGTCACGTCACTTCTCTGCGCCTCGGTTAATCCATCTGTAAAAGGGGAATTAAGACTGGGAGCCCCACGGGAGATACGGACTCTGTCCATATCCTCTACTACCCCAGCGCTTAGTGCCTGGAACATAGTAAGCGCTTAAAGAACTCCATTTAAAAAAAACAAGAGAGACTTCGTAAGCTAAGAGCTACCGAATCTTTGCTCCTATCTAAAAGAACCGTTTTCATCTCCGCATCATATTCTCCCTTTCAGGGTTTGTTACGTCATCTCTCATCCCCACGCCTTCCCCACCTCCTCCTTCTCGAAAAGCATTTCTGGCCATGGATAAGCCACGGCGTGGCTGATTCGAGTGACGTTCTCCCCCGAAAACGGAGGGCAGAGGAGGGTCCCCGGGGGGTTAAGCCACAGATCGGGGCCAGCGAGGGTCATCTCAGGGCCCGTCTCTGTGGGCAGCTGGATCTCCGCTCGGCCTTCGGTGGGAGGTTCCTTGTGGGCGGTGAATGCGTCTGTTACAGCGTTGTGTTGTCCTCTCCCGGGACACAGTCAGCGGTCAATCGATATGACTGATGGATTCATCGATTGAGACATCCCACCTCCCCATCCCACGCTCCTCCCGGCCTCGGGTCCCGCCACCGGTTCGCCCTTTTGTGTCCCGACAGCCAGGATTAACGGGGCTCCGGAAACCTTTTCGCTGGCTACTCAGAAAGCTGCCCGCCCTCCCCTTTCAAAGAGCCGGACAGCTGATGGACAGGTGCTTGCGAGGAGGTTCCCAGCGCGGCTCAGTGGAAAGAGCCCAGGCTTGGGAGTCAGAGGTCATGGGTTCTAATCCCGGTTCCGGGACTTGTCAGCTGTGTGACTTTGGGCTAATCACTTCACTTCTCTGTGCCTCGGTTCCCTCATCTGTAAAACGGGGATTAAGAATGTGAGCCCCACGTGGCACAACCTGATCGCCTTGAATCCTCCCCAGCGCTTAGAGCAGTGCTTGGCAAAAGCCATTATTATTATTATTCCCAAGTGGAGTCTACGGGGTCTGCGGCTTACGATGCAGCCGACGGCCCGCTGCAGCCGCAAAATCTGCTCCGGGGTCTGCTCTTCCCAGTTTATGCACCTCAGGGCTGCGGAGATCTTCGGCGCTACAAAATAAAAACAATTCCGCAGTGAGCCCGCGGGAGCCGGGGAATGTGGGCCCCGGTGCTCTCGCAAATGCTCGGACGATGGGTGGTGCTCAGTAGATATCCCCCCAGTGACGGGGAGCTGGTGTTATCTAAACATTTTCACGACAAGGTGGCGGCTACCAAATCAAGCGGAAGACATCAGTGTTATGGCGCGGTTGACTCCCTCCAGCTTTTTACTTCCAGAGTGGAGGGGTGGAGAGACGTGGGTTCTGGTCTCGACTCTGCCACTGGCCTGTCGTGTGACCTTGGACAAGTCCCTTCGACTTTCTGGGCCTCGGTTTCCTCATCTATAAAATGGCGGGGAGGTAGTCTGAGTCCCCTGTGGAAAACGGTCTGTATCTGATCTGATTGTTGTATAAAATATATGACATATAAAAATGATATGTGTATAAAAATATATTAGCAGTAGACGACTACTACTACTACTACTACTACTACTACCACTACTACTACTACCACCACTACTACTACTACTACTACTACTACACTTCTAATATATTTTTTACGTGCTTACTATATGCTAAAAACAGGCCTGGGGCAGGGACGAGTTAATCAGGTCGGGTCCCTGTCCCATTTGTCTTACGGTCTAAGTAGGAGGGAGAAAACAGGTACTGAATCCCCATTTTACAACTGAGGAAACTGAGGCCCAGAGCAGTGAATGACTTGCCCAAGGGTCCCTAGCAAGCAATTGACAGATATGGGATTAGAAGCCAGGTCCTCTGATTTTCAGGCCCGGGATCAGTGGCTCAGTCATGGGTTCAAATCCCGGCTCCACCACTTGTCAGCCGTGTGACTTTGGGCAAGTCACTTCACTTCTCTGTGCCTCAGTTCTCTCATCTGTAAAATGGGGATTAAGACTGTGAGCCCCACGTGGGACAACCTTGATTATCTTGTATCCCCCCAGGGCATGGCGCGTAGTAAGTGCTTAACAAATACCAACATTATTTATTACTTATTTTCCACCAGCTTCTCATCTACCTGCCCCAGCTGCAGAGCTTGACACTGTATTGAATGTTGCGCGCTACTCATCCATTCGTTCAATCGTATTTATTGAGCACCACATAAGGTCAACGTAGGGAAAGGCATCAAACGTTGAGAAACCAGTACTTACCCAGCGTCACTCCATCTTTTGGCTGAGGCCTTTTATTGTTTAAACTTTCAGGCAAGTTTCTCAAAACCGAAAGGAGCTAGGAACAAAGAAGAGGCAAATCCAAGACCAGTGGGATGGTAAAACGGGGGCTGAATTAACTGCAGGTTTGCTGCACAGATCTGAGACCCCCAAACTTTTCAGGGTTAAGTGGTCCGTGGAGCCTCCCGACACGTCTCTTCGGGCTGGAGGGACCTCCCAGGTAGCTCTGAACAGCCCTAAACGTTTTGGGGCGGAATCAGAAAATTAAATCTGAGGGTGATTCCAATGAGTATAATTCTGGACTCCCCGCATCGCCTCTTATCAAAACCGCATCCTGAAAGCTTCTTTTCTCCCACAAAAAATCCCGTCCTTATGGGGAACCCCTGCGCTTCATAGGAGGCGGGTTATTTGGAAGACGCTCACCATGGTAGCCCCCAACTTCGACAATATGGCTTCCAGGTCCTTGGCTGTGCACAGGGGAGGGACAGCGATGGATTCCTGCTTGACAATCGGACCGACGTCAAACCTAGCCGACGGGCAGGAGGGAAAGGCGGTTAAGGCGGCCCACCTGCTGCCCGGCTCCTGCTAGCTACCCCGACTGCAGGAAAAAGCACAAAAAGTGTCACCGTTGGGCACAGAGAACTCAAGGGGTGATGCCAGGGAGAGCACCCAGTTTGGGTGAGAGCTGGCCAACTTGGTCTGTTCCTTCACTCAAAATTTCAAGAGGAGAAATGTAGGATCCCTATCCAGGATGCCCCCGTCTAGACTGCAAGCTCACTGTGGGCAGGGAATGTGTCTGTTTATTGTTACACTGTACTGTCCCAAGTGCTTAGCACAGTTCTCTGCACAGAGTAAGCGCTCAGTAAATACGACTGAAAGAAGAAGCCGCAAATAAGCAGCAAAATGGTTAAGAAATACTCTGTTCACTACCCAAAGCAACTCCAATACGCAGAAACCACTGTACAAACCCAGGACGCCGATCGATGACTCTCCTACTCTTCATTTCCGAGAGAAAAATGGTTTCTTATTTACGAGTCTTTTAAAAGAGAGAAATCAAAGCGGGCCCGCCTTTCTGTGGAATTGAAAGCTGACGTCACCTTAGCGCTCGAACCATTAAGAATCTATCAGAGCGGTTCGCAAGACCGCTTAAGAAAAGCATCACTTCTGCCCAAACACCCATCCTGGTCATCACTTAAAGAAAGGAAGTCGGAGGTACCTTTTAGGTTTTATCTGCATAATGGTCACGCCGGTGACTGCATCTCCGTGGAGAATGGTGTGGATGACGGGGGCGGGCCCACGCCACCTCGGGAGGTAACTGGGATGCACGTTCAAAACGCCGCTGAATTAGAGAATTTTAAAATCAGTAATGACCTTGGGCTCGCCGCTCTGCTGCTCTCGTGCTATCTGCCGCACTACGGCAGCCTGATGTTTCTATACGGAGAACGTAACGGCATGTAAACTCTTTAACGGCATCGTGACGAGAGGCTTTGGAAAGCTGACAGTCTAAAAGCACCATCGCCAGTGACTACTTGGCGCTCCAAAGACCATTCGCAGTTAGCCTCTTGTGAGAACAAGTGAAGGACAGAGGTTTTTCAGAGCCCGACTTTCGCTCTCGTCGAACACGAGCCACGCGACCCGCGTCTTTCTAAAATCCACCCGGACAGAGCCTTCTGGAATTGTTCTTTTTAATGGACAGAACAAAGGGAAAGTTCCAGGGACTCCAATCTAGCCACTCTCGCTTTCCCGGTGGGATCTGTGGATCGTCGCTTCTCCTCCCCCGCGCCACGCGACTTACTATGGGAACCGCAGAATGAGGTCCTCGCTGAGAAGGCGGCCAAAGGAAGCCACGACTCCCACGTCGAACTCCCCCGAGCCCACGCTGGGCCACTCGTGGACTGGAAGCTGGGCTTGGACCGCGTAGTTTTTCACCGGCAGTCCCTTGGGCAAGCAGGAGGGCAACGTGACCACCTCCAGTTTCTCGATCAGCTGGTCTTCTTCATTCAGCCTGCGACAACAGGATGGAGATTGGGAAGCCACCGGTGAGACACTTCTCCGGGCCGAGAACGGCCAGGAGGAATCATTTATTCAAGAACATGGACATACAATTCTGTTGTGCTGTCAATAAACACTACTCTTTATTCTTTCATTCATTCATTCATTCAATCGTACTTCTTGAGCGCTTACTGTGTGCAGAGCACTGTACTAAGTGCTTGGGAAGTACAAGTCGGCAACATATCGAGACAGTCCCTACCCAATAACGGGCTCACAGGCTAGAAGGGGGAGACAGACAACAAAACAAAACACGCAGACAGGTGTCAAAATTGTCAGAACAAATACAATTAAAGCGATGTACACATCATTAACAAATAAATAGAATAGTAAATACGCACAAGTAAAATAAATAGAGTAATAATTCTGTACAAATATATACAAGTGCTGTGGGGAGGGGAAGGAGGTAGGGCGGGGGGGGGTGGGGAGGAGGAGAGGAAAAAAGGGGGCTCTCAATACAATCTGTATTGTACAGTCTGTACTGTCCTCTCCCAAGCGCTTAGTACAGTGCACTGCACACAGTAAGCGCTCAATAAATACGACTGACCGTGTCTGTTTTGTTGTTCTATTGTACTCTCCCAAGCGCTTACTACAGTGCTCCACACGCTGTAAGCACCCACTAAATACGACTGAATGAATGAATGAATGGGGGAAGGACGTCTTTAGCAGCAGCTTCGCGGGTCGGAAGAAGACTGAGGGGAGATGGGGAGGTGTTAGGCCATCTTCAAACCCCTACTACAGGTCTCCCGTGCCTAGCCTGGCGCTTAGCACAGTGCCTGGCACATCCCAGCTCTGCCACTTGTCAGCTGTGTGACTTTGGGCAAGTCACTTAACTTCTCTGGGCCTCGGTTACCTCATCTGCTAAATGGGGATGAAGACCGTGAGCCCCCCCCGTGGGACAACCTGATCATCTTGTATCCCCCCCAGCGCTTGGAACAGTGCTTTGCACATAGTAAGTGCTTAATACAGGCCATCCTCATTATAAGGAAGCAGCACGGCATAGTGCACAGAGCAGCGGCCTGTGAGTCCGAAGGAGCTGGGTTCTAATCCTGGCTCCGCTACTTGTCTGCTCTGGGACCTTGAGCAAGTCACTTCTCCGGGCCTCAGTTTCCTCATCTGTAAAAAAGTGATTGAGACTGTGAGCCCCATGAGGGACAGGGACCGCGTCCAACCCGATTTGCTTGTATCCGCCTAGATGCATAATATAGTGCCTAGCACATAGTAAGCGCTTAACAAATACCATAGTTATTATTATGTCCAACCCTATTTCCTTGTACCCACCCCAGCGCTTAGTCCAGCACCTGGTACAGAGTAAGGGCTAACAAATACCATAATTGCCAATTATTACTATTATGTCCAACCCAATTTTCCTGTATCCACCCCAGCGTTTAGTCCAGCGCCTGGCACATAGTAAGCGCTTACCAAATACCACCATTATTATCATTATTATGTCCAACCTGATTTCCTCGCATCCACCCCAGTGCTTAGTCCAGTGCCTGGCACATAGTACGTGCTTAACAAATACCACAATTACTAATTACCATTATTATGTCCAATCCAATTACTTGTATCCAACCCAGTGCGTAGTCCAGTGCCTGGCACATAGTAAGTGCTTAACAAATACCACAATTACTAATTACTATTATTATGTCCAATCCAATTACTTGTATCCAACCCAGTGCGTAGTCCAGTGCCTGGCACATAGTAAGTGCTTAACAAATACCACAATTACTAATTACTATTACTATGTCCAATCCAATTACTTGTATCCAACCCAGTGCGTAGTCCAGTGCCTGGCACATAGGAAGTTATTAACAAATACCACAATTACTAATTACTATTATTACGTCCAATCCAATTACTTGTATCCAACCCAGTGCGTAGTCCAGTGCCTGGCACATAGTAAGTTATTAACAAACACCACCATTACTAATTACTATTATTATGTCCAATCCAATTACTTGTATCCAACCCAGTGCGTAGTCCAGTGCTTGGCACATAGTGCTTAACAAATACCACAGCTACTAATTACTATTATTATGTCCAATCCAATTACTTGTAACCAACCCAGTGCGTAGTCCAGTGCCTGGCACATAGTAAGCATGTAACAAATACCATCATTGTTAATTATCATTATTATGATGTTCAACCCAATTTCCTTGTATCCACCCCAGCGCTTGATACAGTGCCTGGCACACAATAAGCGCTTAACAAATCCCATAATTATTAACTGTCGCCGAACTGTACTTTCCAATCGCTTAGTACAGAGCTCTGCCCACAGTTAGCGCTCAATAAATATGACTGAATGAACGAATAATAATAATTATTATTATGCCCAACCCAATTTCCTTGTATCCACTCCAGCGCTTAGTCCAGTGCCTGGCAGACAGTAAGCGCTTAAACACCACGGATATTATTATTTTAGTAAGTGCCTAACAGATACGACAATTAGGTCAATGACATGTCGGCGGGCGGCCCTCCCTGTCCAGCCTCTCTGAACTCTCGTTGCAGTCGGGGAAAATGTGTATTAGATAATAATAACGGCATTTATTAAGCGCTTACTATGTGTGAAGCACTGTTCTAAGCGCTGGGAGGAATACCCGCCCTACCCACTTCCCCTCCCCACGGCATTTGCATACATTTATACAGATTTATTACTCTATTCATTTTACTTGTACATATTTACTACTCTATTTTGTCAATGTTGTGCATATAGCTGTAATTCTATTTATTCTGACGGTTTTGACACCTGATCGCATGCTTTGTTTTGTCGTCTGTCTCCCCCTTCTAGACTGTGAGCCCGTCGTAGGGTAGGGACCATCTCTATGTTGCCAACTTGTACTTCCCAAGCACTTAGTCCAGTGCTCTGCTTACAGAAAGCGCTCAATAAATATGACTGAATGATGGAAATGCGGCGGAGCCATGACCTCTGACTCCCAAGCCCGGGCTCTTAATAATAATAATAATAATAATAATAATAATAACAATAACAATAATGATGGCATTTATTAAAGGCAAAGCACTGTTCTAAGTGCTGGGGAGGTTACAGGGTGATCAGAATGTCCCACTGGGGGCTCCCAGTCTTCATCCCCATTTTCCAGATGACGGAACGGAGGCCCAGAGAATAATAATGATGACATTTATTAAGCGCTTACTATGTGCCAAGCACTATTCTAAGCGCTGGGGGGGGGGGGGATACAAGGTAATCAGGTTGTCCCACGGGGGGCTCACAGTCTTCACCCCCATTTTCCAGATGAGGTAACTGAGGCCCAGAGAATAATAATGATGGCATTTATTAAGCGCTTACTATGTGCCAAGCACTGTTCTAAGCGCTGGGGGGATACAAGGTAATCAGGTTGTCCCCCGTGGGGCTCAGTCTTCATCCCCATTTTATAGATGAGGGAACTGAGGCCCAGAGAAGTGAAGTGACTTGCCCAAAGTCACACAGCTGCCAAGTGGCGGAGCCGGGATTTGAACCCATGACCTCTGACTCCAAAGCCCGGGCTCTTTCCACTGAGCCACCTAGATGCATAATACAATGCCTGGCGCGTTGTAAGCGCTTAACAAATACCATGGTTGTTATTATGTCCAACCCTATTTCCTTGTATCCACCACAGTGCTTGGTCCACGCCTGGCACACAGTAAGCGCTTAACCTTCCCCCCGCCTTACCTCCTTCCCCTCCCCACAGCACCTGTATATATGTATATATGTTTGTACGGATTTATTATTCTACTTATTTATTTATTTTACTTGTACATATTTACTATTCTATTTATTTTATTTTGTTAATATGCTTTGTCGTCTATCTCCCCCTTCTAGACTGTGAGCCCGCTGTTGGGTAGGGACCGTCTCTCTACGTTGCCAACTTGGACTTCCCAAGCGCTTAGTACAGTGCTCTGCATACAGTAAGCACTCAATAAATACGACTGAATGAATGAATAACAAATATTGCAGAGAAGCAGCGTGGCTCGGTGGAAAGAGCCCGGGCTTTGGAGTCAGAGGTGGTGAGTTCAAATCCCGGCTCCGCCAATTGTCAGCTGGGTGACTTTGGGCAAGTCGCTTCACTTTCATTCAGTCATTCAATCGTATTTATTGAGCGCTTACTGTGTGCAGAGCACTGTACTAAGCGCTTGGGAAGTCCAAGTTGGCAACATCTAGAGACGGTCCCTACCCAACAGTGGGCTCACAGTCTAGAAGGGGGGGACGGAGAACAAAACAAAACATATTAACAGAATAAAATAAATAGAATAAATATGTACAAATAAAATAAATAAATAGAGTAATAAATACATACGAACATATATACATATATACAGGTGCTGTGGGGAGGGGAAGGAGGTAAAGTGGAGGGGATGGGGAGGAGGGGAAGGCCAGGCACTTCTCTGGGCCTCGTCTGTAAAATGGGAATTAAGACGGTGAGCCTCACGTGGGGGGGCAACCTGATCGCCTTGTAACCTCCCCAGCGCTTAGAACAGTGCTTTGCACATAATAAGCGCTTAATAAATGTCATTATTATTATTATTAAGTACCATAATTATTAATTACTGTTATTGTGTCCAATCGAATAGCCACTGCTTCTCTTCCAAGTGCTTGGTCCAGTGTCCCGCCCAAAGTCAGCGCTCAGTAAATACGATTGAATGAATGAATAACAAATACCACAATAATTAATTACTATTATTGTGTCCAATCCAATGTCCATTGCTTCTCTCCCAAGCGCTTGGTCGAGCGTCCCGCCCACAGTCAGTGCTCAGTCAATACGATTGAATGAATGAATAAATAACAAATACCACAATAATTAATTACTATTATTGTGTCCAATCCAATGGCCGCTGCTTCTCTACCAAGTGCTTGGTCCAGCGTCCCGACCACAGTCAGCGCTCAGTAAATACAATTGAATGAATGAATGAATAACAAATACCCTAATTATCAATTACTATTATCGTGTCCAACCCAATGGCCGCTGCTTCTCTCCCAAGCGCCTGGTCCAGCGTTCTGCATAAATACAACTGAATGAATGAATGAATAACAAATACCACAATAATTAATTACTTTATTGTGTCCAACCCAATGGCTGCTGCTTCTCTCCCAAGCGCTTGGTCCAGCGTCCCGCCCACAGTCAGCGCTCAGTAAATACGATTGAAGAATGAATGAATGAATAACAAACACCCTAATAATTAATTACTATTATTGTGCCCACTCCTATGACCGCTGCTTCTCTCCCAAGCGCTTGGCCCAGCGTCCCGCCCACAGCCAGCGCTCAGTAAATACACTTGAACGAATGAATGAATAACAAATAATACGATTGAATGAATGAATAACAAATCCCTTAATAATTAATTACTATTATCGTGTCCAATCCAATGTCCATTGCTTCTCTCCCAAGCACTTGGTCGAGCGTCCTGCCCAGTCAGCGCTCAGTAAATACGACTGAATGAATGAATAGCAAACACCCTAATAATTAATTACTATTATTGTGTCCAATCCAATGTCCAATGCTTCTCTCCCAAGCGCTTAGTCCAGCGTCCTGCCCACAGTCAGTGCTCAGTAAATACAACTGAATGAATGAATGAATGAATAACAAATACCACAATAATTAATTACTATCATTGTGTCCAACCCAATGGCCAATGCTTCTCTCCCAAGCGCTTGGTTTAGCATCCCGCCCACAGTCAGCGCTCAGTAAATACGACTGAATGAATGAATAACAAACACCCTAATAATTAATTACTATTATCGTTTCCAATCCCATGTCCATCACTTCTCTCCCAAGCGCATGGTCGAGCGTCCTGCCCAGTCAGTGCTCAGTAAATACGATTGAATGAATGAATGAATAACAAACACCATAACAATTAATTACTATTATCGTGTCCAATCCAATGTCCATTGCTTCTCTCCCAAGTGCTTGGTCCAGCGTCCCGCCCACAGTCAGCGCTCAGTAAATACGACTGACTGAATGAATGAATAACAAATACCACAATAATTAATTACTATTATTGAGTCCAACCCAATGGCCGCTGCTTCTCTCCCAAGCGCTTGGTCCAGCGTCCCGCCCACAGTCAGCGCTCAGTAAATACGAATGAATGAATGAATAACAAATACCACAATTATTAATTGCTATTATTGTGTCCAATTCAATGGCCGCTGCTTCTCTCCCAAGCGCTTGGTCCAGCGTCCCGACCACAGTCAGCGCTCAGTAAATACGACTGAATGAATGAATGAATAACAAACACCCTAATAATTAATTACTATTATCGTGTCCAATCCAATGTCCATTGTTCCTCTCCCTAGCGCATGGTCCAGCGTCCTGCCCACAGTCAGCGCTCAGTAAATACCACTGAATGAATGAATGAATAACAAATACCACAATATTTAATTACTATTATCGTGCCCAACCCAACGGCCGCTGCTTCTCTCCCAAGCGCTTGGTCCAGCGTCCCGCCCACAGTCAGCGCTCAGTAAATACGATTGAATGAATGAATAACAAATACCACAATAATTAATTACTATTATTGTGCCCACTCCAACGGCCGCTGCTTCTCTCCCAAGTGCTTGGTCGAGTGTCCCGCCCACAGTCAGCGCTCAGTAAATACAACTGAATGAATGAAGGAATAACAAATACCACAATAATTAATTACTATTATTGCGTCCAATTCAATGGCCGCTGCTTCTCTCCCAAGCGCTTGGTCCAGCGTCCTGCCCACAGTCAGCGCTCAGTAAACACGACTGAATGAATGAATGAATGAATAACAAACACCCTAATAATCAATTACTATTATCGTGTCCAATCCAATGTCCACTGCTTCTCTCCCAAGCGCTTGACCCAGCGTCCTGCCCACAGTCAGCGCTCAGTAAATACGATTAAATGACTGACTGAATAACAACTACTACAATACTCAATTACTGTTATTGTGCCCACTCCAATGGCCGCTGCTTCTCTCCCAAGCGCTTGGTCGAGCGTCCTGCCCACAGTCAGCGCTCAGTAAATACGATTGAATGAATGAATGAATGAATAACAAACACCCTAATAATTAATTACTATTATTGTGCCCACTCCAATGGCTGCTGCTTCTCTCCCAAGCGCTTGGTCCAGCGTCCCGCCCACAGTCAGCGCTCAGTAAATACACTTGAATGAATGAATGACAAATAATACGATTGAATGAATAACAAACACCCTAATAATTAATTACTATTATCGTGTCCAATCCAATGTCCACTGCTTCTCTCCCAAGCGCTTGGTCGAGCGTCCTGCCCACAGTCAGCACTCAGTAAATACAACTGAATGAATGAATGAATAACAAACACCCAAGTAATTAATTACTATTATCGTGTCCAATCCAATGTCCACTGTTTCTCTCCCAAGCGCTTGGTCCAGCGTCCCGCCCACAGTCAGCGCTCAGTAAATACGACTGAATGAATGAATGAATGAATAACAAACACCCTAATAATCAATTACTATTATTGTGTCCAATCCAATGTCCATTGCTTCTCTCCCAAGCGCTTGGTCCAGCGTCCTGCCCACAGTCAGCGCTCAGTAAATACCACTGAATGAATGAATAACAAATACCACAATATTTAATTACTATTATCGTGTCCAACCCAATGGCCGCTGCTTCTCTCCCAAGCACTTGGTCCAGCGTCCCGCCCACAGTCAGCGCTCAGTAAATACGACTGAATGAATAAGAAATACCACAATAATTAAGTACTATCATTGTGTCCAACCCAATGGCTGCTGCTTCTCTCCCCAGCGCTTGGTCCAGCGTCCTGCCCACAGTCAGCGCTCAGTAAATACCACTGAATGAATGAATGAATAACAAATACCACAATAATTAACTACTATTATCGTGTCCAATCCAATGTCCATCGCTTCTCTCCCAAGCGCTCGGTCCAGCATCCCGCCCACAGTCAGCGTCAGTAAATACACTTGAATGAATGAATGACAAACAATACGATTGAATGAATGAATAACAAACCCCCTAATAATTAATTACTATTATCGTGTCCAATCCAATGTCCATTGCTTCTCTCCCAAGCGCTTGCTGCAGCGTCCTGCCCACAGTCAGCGCTCAGTAAATACGATTGAATGAATGAATGAACAACAAATACCACAATAATTAATTACTATTATCGTGTCCAATCCAATGTCCATAGCTCCTCTCCCAAGCGCTTGGTCCAGCGTCCTGCCCACAGTCAGTGCTCAGTAAATACGACTGAATGAATGAATGAATAACAAATACCACAATATTTAATTACTATTATCGTGTCCAACCCAATGGCCGCTGCTTCTCTCCCAAGCGCTTGGTCCAGCGTCCCGCCCACAGTCAGCGTCAGTAAATACACTTGAATGAATGAATGACAAATAATACGATTGAATGAATGAATAACAAACCCCCTAATAATTAATTACTATTATCGTGTCCAATCCAATGTCCATTGCTTCTCTCTCAAGCGCTTGGTCCAGCGTCCTGCCCACAGTCAGCGCTCAGTAAATACAACTGAATGAATGAATGAATAACAAATACCACAATAATTAACTACTATTATCGTGTCCAATCCAATGTCCACTGCTTCTCTCCCAAGCGCTTGGTCCAGCGTCCTGCCCACAGTCAGCACTCAGTAAATACAACTGAATGAATGAATGAATAACAAATACCACAATATTTAATTACTATTATTGTGCCCACTCCAACGGCCTCTGCTTCTCTCCCAAGCGCTTGGTCCAGCGTCCTGCCCACAGTCAGCGCTCAGTAAATACAACTGAATGAATGAATGAATGAATAACAAATACCACAATATTTAATTACTATTATTGCGCCCACTCCAGCGGCCGCTGCTTCTCTCCCAAGCGCTTGGTCCAGCGTCCCGCCCACAGTCAGCGCTCAGTAAATACGCTTGAATGAATGAATGAATAACAAATAATACGACTGAATGAATGAATAACAACCCCCCTAATGATTAATTACTATTATCGGGTCCAATCCAATGGCCGCTGCTTCTCTCCGAAGCGCTCGGTCGAGCGGCCTGCCCCTCAGTGAGCGCTGACTGACGAGAGGCTGCCTGACAGGATGACCTTTGACCCCGCGTCGTCGTCGTCGTCGCGGGCGGTACCTGGCGCGGCTCAGGGCCCGCAGGGCGTCTCGGGCGAAGCGGTCGGTGCCGAAGAAGAGCAGCCTCCAGGGCGGCCGTTCCCGCGTCCGGGCGTCGGGGCAGTGCCCGACCCGAGCCCGCCGGGGCCCCGCCGGCACCGACGGGCCCAGGCCCTGCCCTCCACACGCGCAGGCCCGCACCAGCGCCCTCATCGCCCAAGAGCGCATGCGCGCGCCGCCAACGGGCCCCGCCCCACACCGCGCACGCGCAGCCAGGAGGACCCACCCGTCGCGCGCATGCGCACGCCGCCAGGCGAGTCCCTCCCCACACCGCGCACGCGCAGTCAATCAATCAATCAATCAATCAATCGTATTTATTGAGCGCTTACTATGTGCAGAGCACTGTACTAAGCGCTTGGGAAGTACAAATTGGCATCACATAGAGACAGTCCCTGCCCAACAGTGGGCTCACAGTCTAAAAGGGGGAGACAGAGAACAGAACCAAACATACCAACAAAATAAAATAAGTAGGCTAGAAATGTACAAGTAAAATAAATAAATAAATAAATAGAGTAATAAATATGTACAACCATATATACATATATACAGGTGCTGTGGGGAAGGGAAGGAGGTAAGATGGGGGGATGGAGAGGGGGACGAGGGGGACAGGAAAGAAGGGGCTCAGTCTGGGAAGGCCTCCTGGAGGAGGTGAGCTCTCAGCAGGGCCTTGAAGGGAGGAAGAGAGCTAGCTTGGCGGATGGGCAGAGGGATTGGGGGCATTCCAGGCCCGGGGGAGGACGTGGGCTGGGGGTCGATGGCGGGACAGGCGAGAAGGAGGTACGGGGAGGAGATTAGCGGTGGAGGAGCGGAGGGTGCGGGCTGGGCTGGAGAAGGAGAGAAGGGAGGTGAGGTAGGAGGGGGCGAGGGGATGGATGGACAGCCTTGAAGCCCAGGGTGAGGAGTTTCTGCCTGATGCGCAGATTGATCGGTAGCCATTGGTGGTTTTTGAGGAGGGGAGTAATATGTCCAGAGCGTTTCTGGACAAAGATAATCCGGGCAGCAGCATGAAGTCTGGATTGAAGTGGAGAGAGACACGAGGATGGGAGATCAGAGAGAAGGCTAGTCGGGAGGTCCACGCCCCACAGCGCGCGTGCGCGTGCCGCCAGGAGGTCCCCTCCCACAGCGCGCACGCGCTCGCCCCGCTTTAAGTCTGGGTTCGAATCCCGCCTCCTCCATCATCATCAATCGTATTTATTGAGCGCTTACTATGTGCAGAGCACTGTACTAAGCGCTTGGGAAGTACAAATTGGCAACATATAGAGACAGTCCCTACCCAACAGTGGGCTCGCGGTCTAAAAATTAGTCTCCAATTAGTAATGATAATAATGTTGGCCTTTGTTAAGCGCTTACTATGTGCAAAGCACTGTTCTAAGCGCTGGGGGGGATGCAAAGTGATCGGGTTGGCCCACGTGGGGCTCACAGTCTTCATTCATTCATTCAATCGTATTTATTGAGTGCTTGCTGTGCGCTTAGAACAGTGCTTGGCACATAGCATCACAGTCTTCATTCATTCATTCAATCGTATTTATTGAGCGCTTACTGTGCGCTTAGAATAGTGCTTGGCACATAGCATCACAGTCTTCATTCATTCATTCAATCTTATTTTTTGAGCGCTTAACTGTGCGCTTAGAACAGTGCTTGGCACATAGCATCACAGTCTTCATTCATTCATTCAGTCGTATTTATTGAGCGCTTATTGTGCGCTTAGAACAGTGCTTGGCACATAGCATCACAGTCTTCATTCATTCAATCGTATTTATTGAGCGCTCACTGTGCGCTTAGAACAGTGCTTGGCACATAGCATCACAGTCTTCATTCATTCATTCATTCATTCAATCGTATTTATTGAGCGCTTACTGTGCGCTTAGAACAGTGCTTGGCACATAATATCACAGTCTTCATTCATTCATTCAATCGTATTTATTGAGCGCTTACTGTGTGCTTAGAACAGTGCTTGGCACATAGCATCACAGTCTTCATTCATTCATTCATTCAATCGTATTTATTGAGCGCTTACCGTGCGCTTAGAACAGTGCTTGGCACATAGCATCACAGTCTTCATTCATTCATTCAATCGTATTTATTGAGCGCTTACTGTGCGCTTAGAACAGTGCTTGGCACATAGCATCACAGTCTTCATTCATTCATTCATTCAATCGTATTTATTGAGTGCTTACTGTGCGCTGAGAACAGTGCTTGGCACATAGCATCACAGTCTTCATTCATTCAATCGTATTTATTGAGCGCTTACTGTGCACTTAGAACAGTGCTTGGCACATAGCATCACAGTCTTCATTCATTCATTCAATCGTATTTATTGAGCGCTTACTGTGCACTTAGAACAGTGCTTGGCACATAGCATCACAGTCTTCATTCATTCATTCAATCGTATTTATTGAGCGCTTACTGTGTGCTTAGAACAGTGCTTGGCACGTAGCATCATAGTCTTCATTCATTCATTCATTCAATCATATTTATTGAGCGCTTACTGTGCGCTTAGAACAGTGCTTGGCACATAGCATCACAGTCTTCATTCATTCATTCAATCGTATTTATTGAGCGCTTACTGTGCGCTTAGAACAGTGCTTGGCACATAGCATCACAGTCTTCATTCATTCATTCATTCAATCGTATTTATTGAGCGCTTACTGTGCGCTTAGAACAGTGCTTGGCACATAGCATCACAGTCTTCATTCATTCAATCGTATTTATTGAGCGCTTACTGTGCGCTTAGAACAGTGCTTGGCACATAGCATCACAGTCTTCATTCATTCATTCAATCGTATTTATTGAGCGCTTACTGTGCGCTTAGAACAGTGTTTGGCACATAGCATCACAGTCTTCATTCATTCATTCATTCAATCGTATTTATTGAGCGCTTACTGTGCGCTTAGAACAGTGCTTGGCACGTAGCATCACAGTCTTCATTCATTCATTCATTCAATCGTATTTATTTAGCGCTTACTGTGCGCTTAGAACAGTGCTTGGCACATAGCATCGCAGTCTTCATTCATTCATTCATTCATTCAATCGTATTCATTGAGCGCTTACTGTGCGCTTAGAACAGTGCTTGGCACGTAGCATCACAGTCTTCATTCATTCATTCATTCATTCAATCGTATTTATTGAGCGCTTACTGTGCGCTTAGAACAGTGTTTGGCACGTAGCATCACAGTCTTCATTCATTCATTCATTCATTCATTCATTCAATCGTATTTATTGAGCGCTTACTGTGTGCTTAGAACAGTGCTTGGCACATAGCATCGCAGTCTTCATTCATTCATTCATTCATTCAATCGTATTTATTGAGCGCTTACCGTGCTCTTAGAACAGTGCTTGGCACATAGCATCACAGTCTTCATTCATTCATTCAATCGTATTTATTGAGCGCTTACTGTGTGCTTAGAACAGTGCTTGGCACATAGCATCACAGCCTTCATTCATTCATTCAATCGTATTTATTGAGTGCTTACTGTGTGCTTAGAACAGTGCTTGGCACATAGCATCACAGTCTTCATTCATTCATTCATTCAATCGTATTTATTGAGCGCTTACTGTGCGCTTATAACAGTGCTTGGCACATAGCATCACAGTCTTCATTCATTCATTCATTCAATCGTATTTATTGAGCGCTTACTGTGCGCTTAGAACAGTGCTTGGCACATAGCATCACAGTCTTCATTCATTCATTCATTCAATTGTATTTATTGAGCGCTTACTGTGTGCTTAGAACAGTGTTTGGCACATAGCAAGCGCTTAACAAATACCACAGTTATTTAAAATGATTATGATCATTTCCTCTCTTTACCCCCAGCACAGTCCCAATCAATCAATCAATCAATCAATCGTATTTATTGAGCGCTTACTGCATGCAGGGCACTAGACTAAGCGCTTGGGAAGTCCAAGTTGGCAACTTATAGAGACGGTCCCTACCCAACAGTGGGCTCACAGTCTAGAAGGGGGAGACAGAGAACAAAGCAAAACATATTAACAAAATAAAATAAATAGAATAACCATGTACAAATAAATAAATTAATAAATAAATAAATAATAAATAAATAAGATAATTTATTTAATTATTTAATTTTATTTAATTAATCCCCATTTTACAGATGAGGTAACTGAGGCTCAGAGAAGTTAAGTGACTTGCCCAAGGTCACACAGCAGACATGTGGTGTTGCCGGGATTCAAACCTATGACTTCTGACTCCAAAGCCCGGGCTCTTTCCACTGAGCCACGCTACTTCTCTAACCATGCTGCTTCTCAATCAATCAATCGTATTTATTGAGCGCTTACTGTGTGCAGAGCACTGTACTAAGAGCTTGGGAAGTACAAGTTGGAAACATATAGAGACGGTCCCTACCCACCAGTGGGCTCACAGACTGTAAAATCAATCAATCAATCAATCAATCGTATTTATTGAGCGCTTACTGTGTGCAGAGCATTGTACTAAGCGCTTGGGAAGTCCAAGTTGGCAACATATAGAGACGGTCCCTACCCAACAGTGGGCTCACAGTCTAAAAGGGGGAGACAGAGAACAAAACCAAACATACTAACAAAATAAAATAAATAGAATAGATAGGTACAAGTAAAATAAATAAATAGAGTAATAAATATGTACAAACATATATACATATATACAGGTGCTGTGGGGAAGGGAAGGAGGTAAGACGGTGGGGATGGAGAGGGGGACAAGGGGGAGAGGAAGGAGGGGGCTCAGTGTGGGAAGGCCTCCTGGAGGAGGTGAGCTCTCAGTAGGGCCTTGAAGGAAGGTAGAGAGCTTGCTTGGCGGATGTCGGGAGGGAGGGCATTCATGGGTTCGAATCCTGCCTCCTCATAGTCTTCATCCCCATTTTACAGATGAGGGAACTGAGGCATAGAGAAGCGAAGTGACTTGCCCAAAGTCACACAGCAGAGAAGTGGTGGGAACTTGGGAACTTGTACTTCCCAAGCGCTTAGTACAGTGCTCTGCACACAGTAAGCGCTCAATAAATATGATTGAATGAATGAATGAAAGACCTCTGACTCCCAAGCCCAGGCTCTCGCCTCTAAGCCACGCTGTATTGTACTCTCCCAAGTGCTTAGTGCAGTGCTTCACACACAGAAAGCGCTCAATAAATACGATTGAGTGAATGAATGTGCCTCGTCTGTATTTATACCCGATATTATTTAGACCCATTATTTCCAGGTTTGCAGCTGCAGGGTAGTCAGTTGGGTGCATGATACTGGTTGGCAAAGTGTGACTTACTTAGGGAAAATTAAACCTCTGCCAAGCTGCCTCTGTCCAGTGGTAAATTCCCGCTGAGTGGAGGCAGGGCCCCGTCAGGGCCGAGGGCCTGAATCAGCCTTAGAGTATAATTACTGGAAGAGGCTGCAATAAATGAGTAGAATTTGTTCTTTATGTCACTGCACTGCTTTCCCTTCCTTTGGCATTTTTGCCACCATCATAAAAATTCCTTTCCTAGGGGCACAGCACCCCTACTTTCTGAAAGACCTCACGTTTCAAAGAAAGGATGTGATTTCAAGGAGCTTTCCGGGATCCGAAGCAGCGGGGCTGGGAGTCAGAAGGTCATGGATTCTCAGCCCTGCTCGGCCCCTTGTCTACCGTGTGACCTTGGGCAACTTACTTCACTTCTCTGGGCCTCAGTTCCCTCATCTGTAAAATGGGGATTGAGACTGTGAGCCCCACGGGGAACAGGGACTGTGGCCAACCCATTTGCTTGTATCCACCCAAGTGCTTAGGACAGTGCCTGGCTCATAATAATAATAATGATGGCATTTGTTAAGCACTTACTATGTGCGAAGCACTGTTCTAAGCACTGGGGGGGATACAAGGTGGTCAGGTTGTCCCACAGGGAGCTCGCCGTCTTCATCCCCATTTTACAGATGAGGGAACTGAGGCTCAGAGAAGTTAAGTGACTTGCCCAAGGTCACACAGCAAATATTGGTGGAGCCAGGATTAGAACCCATGACCTCTGACTCCCAAGCCCGGGCTCTTTCCACTGAGCCACGCTGCTTCTCATGGTGAGCGCTTAACAAATCATTATTATTATTATTATTATTATTATTATTAAGTGCTGTCGAGTAATTTCCGATTCATAGCGACTCCATGGATATATTTTCTCCATCATCATCATCATCAATCGTATTTATTGAGCGCTTACTGTGTGCAGAGCACTGTACTAAGCGCTTGGGAAGTACAAGTTGGCAACACAGAATATTCAGAATATCCAGAATATCCTGTCCTCTGCTGTAATTCACAACCTTTCTAACCGCTCCTCAATTATCGTTGTCGTGGTCTCTATACATTTAGCTGCTGGTCTGCCTCTTCCTCATTTTCCCTGGACTTTTCCTGGCATTAGTATCTTCTCCAGAGAATTAGTCCTCCTGATTATGTGTCCAAAATATGCTAATCTACCATTATTATTATTATTATTATTATTATCCTCTGTCCAAAATATGCTAATCTACCATTATTATTATTATCCTCCTGATGGAAAAGCACCTTGAGGAATGAAAAGTTCTTCCAAAGAGGGAGTAGAATCAATCAATGGCATTTATTGGGCACTTACTGTGCACAGACACTGTATTAAATGCTCAATCAATCAATCAATCAATTGTATTTATTGAGCACTTACTGTGTGCAGAGCACTGTACTAAGCGCTTGGGAAGTACAAGTCGGGAGAGTACAGTACACTAAATTTGATAGACACGATCCCTGCCTTCAAGGAGCTTACAATCTCGTCGGGGAGGCAGACACAAAAATAAATGACTGCTGGAGGAAGCAGAATATAAGAGTATTCATTCATTCATTCAATCGTATTTATTGAGCACTTACTGTGTGCAGAGCACTGTACTAAGCGCTTGGGAAGTCCAAGTTGGCAACATATAGAGATGGTCCCTACCCAACAACGGGCCCAGAGTCTAGAACTTGTACTTCCCAAGCGCTTAGTACAGTGCTCTGCACACAGTAAGCGCTCAATACAATTGATTGATTAGAAGGGGGAGACGGACAACAAAACCAAACAAGTGGACAGGTGTCAAGTCATCAGAATAAATAGAGGTAAAGCTAGATGCACATCATTAACAAAATAAATAGAATAGTAAATATGTACAAGTAAAATAAATAGATTAATAAATCTGTACAAACATATATACAGGTGCTGTGGGGAGGGGAAGGAGGTAGGGCTGGGGGAATATGTACATAAGAACTGTGGGGCTGAGTGTGGGATTGACTATGAAGTGCTTAAAAACTGCAAATCCAAGTGCCAGGGTGACATAGAAGGGAGAGGAAATAGGGGAAATGAGGGTTTTTTTGGGAAAAAAGACTGTGAGCCCACTGTTGGGTAGGGACTGTCTCTATATGTTGCCAACTTGTACTTCCCAAGCGCTTGGTACAGTGCTCTGCACACAGTAAGCGCTCAATAAATACGATTGATTGATTGATTGAAAGGCCTTTTGGAGGAGATGTCATTTTTAATTAGATTTTGAAGGCGGGGAGACTGGTGGTCTTTTGTATTTCAAGGCGGAGGGAGCTCTAGGTTAGGGGGGAATGTGAGCGAGGGGTCGGTAGCGAGATCGACTAGACGGAGGTAGAGTGAGTAGGATGGCGTTAGAGGAGCGAAAAGTTGCGGCCGGAAATCGGGGAGATAAGATAAGAGGGGGCAAGGTGACCTTGTGCTTTCAAGCCAACGGGAAGGAGTTTCTGTTTGATGTGGAGGTGGATGGGCAACCCCCCGAAAGGTCTTGTGGAGCGTGGAAACAGTGACCGATTGTCTTCAGGAAAACGATCCAGTGGGCAGAGTCAAGTTTGGACTGGAGTGGAGAGAGGCAGGAGGCAGGGAGGTCATCATCATCATCATCATCATCATTAATCGTATTTATTGAGCGCTTACTGTGTGCAGAGCACTGGACTAAGCGCTTGGGAAGTCCAAGTTGGCAACATATAGAGACAGTCCCTACCCAACAGTGGGCTCACAGTCTAAAAGGAGGAGACAATCAATCAATCAATCAATCGTATTTACTGAGCGCTTACTGTGTGCAGAGCACTGGACTAAGCGCTTGGGAAGTCCAAGTTGGCAACATATAGAGACGGTCCCTACCCAACAGCGGGCTCACATTCTAAAAGGGGGAGACAGAGAACAAAACCATACATACTAACAAAATAAAATAAATAGAATAGATATGTACAAGTAAAATAAATAAATAAATAGAGTAATAAATATGTACAACCATATATACATCTATACAGGTGCTGTGGGGAAGGGAAGGAGGTAAGATGGGGGGATGGACAGGGGGACGAGGGGGAGAGGAAGGAAGGGGAAGAGGAAGGTCAACAAGGAGGATGAGGAGGCTCAGGATGGAGACGAGGCCGTGGGATTTGGCAAGGACGATATCACTGGTGACCTTAGAGCAAAGCGTTGGGAGAGGAAGTTTCCAAGTTTCTAAACTGTTCAGAGTGTCCTGTTAAGGAGAATTAATGATTGATCAGCGTAAGCAATTTTAGTGCCCGCCTTAATTTTGATTCAAATGAAATGTTCCTAGACTTTGTATTTACACATCTCTTGAACTCTGATTTGGTGATGCTGGAAGAGAAGATGTTTGGTTATTCTATAACCAGAAGTGTGAGATCAAAGTCACAGGGGAATTAGATACTGTTGATAAGTCTGAAGTACACTTGTGGCTCAATGGAAAGGCTTTGGAGTCAGAGGTCACGGGTTCAAGTCCCGACTCGGCCAGTTGTCAGCTGTGTGACTTGGGATAAGTCACTTAACTTCTCTGTGCCTCAGTTACTTCATCTGTAAAATGGGGATTAAGACTGTGAACCCCCCGTGGGACAACCTGATCACCTTGTAACCTCCCCAGCGCTTAGAACAGTGCTTTGCATATAGTAAACACTTAATAAATGCCATTATTATTATTACACTAAAATACCAGAATCAGATTACTGCTTCTTCGCAGAAATCCTGAAGGAAAATATTATTAAATTACTGCTACTTTTATCTGGTTAAATAGTCCACCTCTTTGCCAAGGATTCCCAGACTATTCAAGCAATGAGTGCATTTTGAAATAACACATTTTGCCACGCTAAACTGAAGTCCACGTGCTAATATTTATTTTGTTAATATGTTTTGTTTGGTTCTCTGTCTCCCCCTTCTAGACTGTGAGCCCACTGTTGGGTAGGGACCGTCTGTATATGTTGCCAACTTGTACTTCCCAAGCGCTTAGTACAGTGCTCTGCACACAGTAAGCGCTCAATAAATATGATTGATGATGATGATGACGATGAGCCCACTGTTGGGTAGGGACCGTCTCTATACGTTGCCAACTTGTACTTCCCAAGTGCTTAGTACGGTGCTCTGCACACAGTAAGCGCTCAATAAATACGATTGAATGAATGAATAATATTTTATATATATGGCTATGGATCCTCCTTTAGGACCGCATGAATGCAGTGAATCACGAAACAGAAAAGGAGAGCCAAGAGTCATACTGTAAAAAAATAATGACTGATAAGGATCTGTGGACTGAATCAGTAGACTGACATAGGGACACGCCCTGGTGAAAATCTCAGATTCACAATTACCCTAAATTGCTGACGCCGACACAGACTGAAACATAGAGTTTTTTTTTAAGGAAAAGCAAAAATCACCCTTGCATCTCTTCGTCATTTGCTACACGCCCTCTGACGAGCAGCTGGTTTTGATTTCCACGAGAGTTATTGGGTAGGGCCGGTGGAGTTTCTGGGGACCCCCCGTACCCCCACAACTCCTCACCCTCGAGGGACAGGAACCGTGTCTAATTCCCGTTAACTGGCCAGTGACGCTCTTTCATGTTCAACCAGTTGATTCTTTGGGGCACAAATTGGCTGGCTTCGACTGAAAGCTGTTGTTCGAAATTGTGGTGACAAGGATTTGTCTGTCGTACGTTTTCCTTTGCCCGCCTCTGAATGGCCAGACAGTTGGTCTGATCAATAACTGCGGCCTGGAGGTCCCAGGTGTTCTGTGATGCCCCGCCAATCTGCAGCCTGCCTGCCCTCTGCCAATCAATCAATCAATCAATCCATCAGTGGTATTTATTGAGCACTTACTATGCATCGAGCCCCGTTCTAAGCGCTTAGGTTAGGACAATAGAACAGAATTAGCAGACACGTTCCCTGCCCATACCGAGTTTACAGACTTGAGAGGGGAGGCAGACGTTAATATGAATAAGTGTCATTTATAATATACCATTTAAAGGTATGTACCTAAGACCTCTCTCCCATAATAATAATAATAATTGGCATTTGTTAAGTGCTTACTACGTGCAAAGCACTGTTCTAAGCGCTGGGGAGGATACAGGGTGATCAGGTTGTCCCACGTGGGGCTCACAGTCTTCATCCCCATTTACAGATGAGGTAACTGAGGCCCAGAGAAGTTAAGTGATTTGCCCAAGATCACACAGCAGACATGTGGCAAAGTCGGGATTCGAATCCATGACCTCTGACTCCAAAGCCCAGGCTCTTTCCACTGAGCCACGCTGAGCCAAGAATTCCTGCTCTCCACCAGGAGGGACAAACAGGAATCTTATTAACAGCATATGTAAAGAAATGGAAGTCAATAACAAATGCGGGTGGACAAGATCACACTTACAGGAGATTAAGGAAATTAAGGGAATATCTCGCCCGCAGATTGGCTTTGTCAAAAGCAAAGACGTACCGACGATAAATGAATCCGGTGGAATCAAACAGAGATGGGAAGAATACACACAGGAACTACACCAGAAAGACAGCACTATATAAGAAGTACTTGAGGAAGCTCCTTTTGAATTAGAGGCACTCCTCATCGGAAAGTGAAATTAGATCAGCTTTATTCTGCCACGCCAAAATTATGTCAACAGGCCTGGCTAACCACTCAATGCCCATCTGATTGGAAGAGATCAGTTTGTATTCCAATATTGAAGAAAGGAGATACAACTAAATGCGACAATTATCGTACAGTTTCCTTGATCTCCCATGCCAGCAAGATACTGCTAAAAGTGTCGAACGGAGGCATGTTAAAGCAGGATTCCGGAAAGGACGAGGGACGCGAAATATTATTGCCGATGTCCGTTGGACCAGCTCGTCACTTGTCTGCTGTGTGGCCTTGGGCAGGTCGCTTCACTTCTCCGTGCCTCAGTTATCTCATCTGCAAAATGGAGATGCAGACTGTGACACCCATGCAGGACGGGGACGGTGTCCACCCCGATTTGCTTGTAATAATAGTAATTATAATTACGGTATTTGCTAAGCGCCATGTGCCAGACACTGTTCTAAGTGCTTAACCCCCGTGCCTGGCACAGAGCAAGTGCTAAACAAATACCACAATTATTATAATAATCATTAATAATAATAGTTACTGAGCACTGCGGTGGATACAGGCAATCTGAGTTGGACATGGGGTCTCACAGTCTCAATCCCCATATCACAGATGAGGTAACTGCGGCCCCAGGAAGTGAAGGGACTTATCCAAGGTCACACAGCAGATAAGTGGCGGAGACAGGATTAGAACCCATGACCTTTTAACTCACTGGCCTGTGTTCAGACCACTACGCCCGGCTGCTTGGCACCTAAACCCGCCCTTGTTTTCCTTGCCCAGTTTGGCTCCTCTCAGGAGTGGCGCTCACCCTCTCTGGCCAAAGTGCCCGTCTCCTGTAGCCCGCAACCAGCCCGTGTTGCAATCTTCAGGGTTTACTTTCAGGGGAAGCGAAGAGCTGTAAAAAGCGAGTTTGCTTCCTAAAGATCCCTCTCCCTTCTAGGACGAGTGGTTAAATATTGATTCCACTGACAGCGACACACGTACAAGGATCTCAGCCTCATAGTGAGTCAAGGCAGCCCCTCCCCGACAACTTCTGACCCCCTCCAAGGCCCATATGGGGGTCTGGAGGGATGGGACGGGGGTGCTCAGCATTGTCACTCGTTAAATGGCACTTTGCGGGGGAAGGAGAAATGAGATCCACAAGGTCTGACTAATCTTTTCTCTTCCGACTGGAGGCCCCCGCTAGTGATAGGATAACGAAGCCACGGAAGACTTCAGAGTTCAGCTTAATAAAGAGGTCACTCACCTCAAATTGTAAGGGGAAACTCCAGGATTGGGTGTGTTGCTATCAGCGGAGCGTGGCCTTGGGGTTTAGGATTTATAAGGATGGTTCCAGCAAGGAGAGATCTTTGGAGCCAGGATTTGCCTTCTGGTGGGTCAAGGAGGGAAGAGGAGGAACCCTTTCTCTGCTCTGAACTACCAGAAATCAGGTGAGTTTCCTTCTTGTTCTCTTCCCTCAGATGATTTGCTTTTCCGCTTGGCTCCACGGTGGAGCAATAGTAAAGCACTTAACGGCTACAGATAATTATCATTAATTATTATTAGTGGGGGAAGACAGCCACAAACCGATCTATAGAAGAAGGGAAAGGAAAAAGAGATGTGCGGCTAAATAACTGCTTCAGTAGTAGGGTTCGCAAGTAGATTTGTGCAAAAGTCCTGCAGGCGGGTGTGAGGGAATAATAATAAAAATGGTAATAATAATAATAAAAGGTATTTGTTAAGCACTTACTATGTGTCAAATTCTGTACTGAATGCTAGGGGAGGTACTAGGTTAACAGGTCAGACACATGAGCCCGCTGTTGGGTAGGGACTGTCTCTATATGTTGCCAACTTGTACTTCGCAAGCGCTTAGTACAGTGCTCTGCACACAGTAAGCGCTCGATAAATATGATTGAATGAATGAATTTCCTGGAGCTCACAGTCTAACAAGGAGGGAGAAAAGATTTTGAATCCCCATTTTACAAACGAGGAGACTCAAGCCCAGAGAAGTGAAGCGACTTACCGCAGATCACGCAAGTCAGTGAAGCAGCGTGGCTTAGTGGAAAGAGCCCGGGCGTGGGAGTCGGAGGACGCGGGTTCTAATCCCGCCTCCGCCACTTGTCTGCCGTGTGACCTTGGGCAAGTCACGTAACTTCTCTGGGCCTCAGTTACCTCATCTGTAAAGTGGAAATTAAGACTGTGAGCCCCAAGGGGGACAGGGACTGTGTCCAACCCATTTTCCTGGAATCTACAAATACCACAATTATTCATTCATTCATTCAGTCGTATTTATTGAGCGCTTACAGTCTGCAGAGCACTGTACTAAGCGCTTGGGAAGTACAAGTTGGCAACAGATAGAGACGGTCCCTACCCAACGGCAGGCTCACGGTCTAGAAGCGGGCTTTATTACTTACTGGTACATGGCAAGTTCCTGATCGATACCAATTGATCCCATAGATTGACGGATTGATTCCTTCTTAGCAGGAGAGGCAGAGGAAGGTCTGAGGGAGATTTTACCACGGGAAGACAGAGCACAGAGCCTGGAGGGGCCCACCTGCCCTGGGCCATGGACGTCGGAGAAATGCAGCTCGGGCCTACCCACGCCGCGGGCCTCTCTCAGGAAGAATTGGAGCAGATGCGGTGGTATTACAGGACGGAGGATCGTAAGTACACACTTGTCACGGCCCCCTCTCCGAGCCCGACCTCACGACCCCAGCCCTCGGACGCCACCTGAGAGTTCCCAGTCGGGCCCGAGGGGATCCCAAATGGCGGCCTCCTGCTCTGTTCGCTCTCTGAAGCCTGCTCCCCTTTTCAACCCAGTGCTCCCAGTGAAAAATCGTCCACGCTGCCGCTCCTTCCCCGTGGTGGAGGCGGAGCGGTCATTTCAGGGGGACACAGGATTGCAATTTCTGGGGCAGGCAGGGCCCTCGTCAGGACTCTCAGTAAAACATTTCGCCGAGCGAAAGCATGGCTTCCACATCTGGACAGAGGCTGAGCTCGCCTCAAGCGAGCCCAACCGGTCCCTAGCCTCAGTTTCCTCACCCCTGTCCATCCTTTCCTCAGAGGAACATCACGAGGGCTAGCGTATTCCGGTCATTTTCCGAAAGCTTCCAGCTCTCCGGAAGTGAAGGGAGTCTTGAGCCTCCATCCTGACGTTTAAGGTCCTGCCCGAGGGGATGTCGTGTTCATGGGCATCGCCGAGGACCCGGGGCGGGAGCGGGCTGACGGTTAAGTCTGTCACCTCCCGGCATCTGATGGCTCTGTCTGTGCTTTTAGACTGTGAGCCCACTGTTGGGTAGGGACTGTCTCTATATGTTGCCAATTTGTACTTCCCAAGCGCTTGGTACAGTGCTCTGCACATAGTAAGCGCTCAATAAATACGATTGTTGATGATGACGATGATGCTTTTCCTTCAGCCACCCCTTGGAACTACTCAATGCTGGTCCTCGCCTGTTTGGTTTTGGTGATAGGACTCTCTCTCCTGGGAACTAACATCAGGAACAACAGGTGAGGAGGATTGGGTCTTGGGCCTTCGGGAATCTCCCGGGCGGCCCGGCTCCCAGAGGAGAGCAAGAGGCCGAGGACTTTGGCCCAAATCCGAGCCAGGGTCCGCTTCCTTTCCTCCTTTCCTTCTCCTGACATGGCCCCTGGGCTCCCCATCCTGACAGGACTCTAGACTGAAAGCTCGCTGCGGGCCGGAAATGTGGCTGTTATAGTGTTGTACTGTCCTCTCCCAAGCGCTTAGTCCAACGCTTTGCACACAGTAAGAGCTGAATAAATGTCAGTGATTGCTCGACTGTGAGCCCACTGTTGGGTAGGGACCCGTCTCTATATGTTGCCAACTTGGACTTCCCAAGCGCTTAGTACAGTGCTCTGCACAAAGTAAGCACTCAATACGATTGATTGATTGATTGGTTGATTGATTGGACTCAGTCTCTGTCCCACATAGGCCTCCCACTCTTAATCCCTCACTGGTAAAATGGGGATTAAGACTGTGAGCCCCATGTGGGACAACTTGATCACTTTTTATCTCCCCCAAGGCTTAGAACAATGCTTTGCACATAGTAAGCACTTAAGAATTACCATGATTATTATTATTATTACTAATCCCCATTTTCCAGATAATAATAATGATGGCATTTATTAAGCACTTACTATGTGCAAAGCACTGTTCTAAGTGCTGGGGAGGTTACAAGGTGGTCAGTTTGTCCCATGGGGGGCTCACAGTCTTCATCCCAAGTCCAAGTTGGCAACAGATAGAGACAGTCCCTACCCAACAGCGGGCTCACAGTCTAGAAGGGGGAGACAGAGAACAAAACAAAACATATTTAACAAAATAAAATAAATAGAATAGATATGTACAAGTAAAATAAATAAAGTAATAAATCCGTACAAGCATATATACATATATCCAGGTGCTGTGGGGAAGGGAAGGAGGTAAGGCGGGGGGGTGGAGAGGGAGAGGAGGGAGAGAGGAAGGAGGGGGCTCAGCCCGGGCCTGGGATTCAGAAGGACCTGGGTTCTAATCCCTGCTCTGCCACTTGTCTGCTGTGTGACCTTGGGCAAGTCTTTTCACTTCTCTGGGCCTCAGTTACCACATTTGTAAAATGGGGTTCAAGACTGTGAGCCCCACAGGGGACAGGGACTGTGTCCAATCTGATTAGCTTGGATCTACCCCAGTGCTTAGAACAGTGCTTGGCACAAAATAGGTGCTTAATAAATATCATCATCATTATTATTATTATTACCAACTCCCCAAAATAGGCAGGCAAGAGCACTCTGTGTCCAGTGCTAAGGACTTGAGAGCTAGGGGAAATTGGCCCACTAAAAGTTGGATTTTATTATCATCATCATTATTATTATATTTGATAAGCGCACATACTATGTGTCATTCATTCATTCATTCGATCGTATTTATTGAGCGCTTACTGTGTGCAGAGCACTGTACTAAGCGCTTGGGAAGTACAAGTTGGCAACAGATAGAGACGGTCCCTACCCAACAGTGGGCTCCCAGTCTAGAAGGGGGAGACAGAGAACAAAACAAAACATTTTAACAAAATAAAATAAATAGAATAAATATGTACAAATAAAATAAATAAAAGCATCAAACACTATTCTAAGCACTGGGAGAGATATGAGTTAATTGGTTGGACACAATCCCCGTCCCAGGTGGGGCTCACAGTCCAAGTAGGAGGAAGAACCGGTCTTTAATCTCCATTTTAGAGACGAAGGAACTGAGGCACAGAGACGTCAAGAGCCCGGGCTTTGGAGTCAGAGGTCATGGGTTCAAATCCTGGCCCCGCCAACTGTCAGCTGTGTGACTTTGGGCAAGTCACTTCATGTCTCCGTGCCTCAGTTGGCTCATCTGTAAAATGGGGATTAAAACTGTGAGCGCCCCCCGTGGGACAACCTATCGCCTTGTAACCTCCCCGGCACTTAGAACAGTGCTTTGCACATAGGAAGCGCTTAACAAATACCATCATTATTATTATTCTTATTAAATGAGTTGCCCTCGGTCGCTCAGCAAGGATTAGAACCAACCAATTAATCATATTCATTGAGCACTTACCATGTGCAGAGCACTTTACGAAGCGTCCGGGAGAGGAGGCTATAACAGAGTCGGGAGGCGCTAAGCACTTGGGAGAGTCAGACAGAACAATATAACAGAAACATTCCCCGCCCACGACCGATCAAGAATGAGGGTGACCATACAGTCCACTATATCGTCAATCGTATTTATTGAGCACTTACTGTGTGCAGAGCACTGTATTAAGCACTTGGGAGAGTCAGACAGAACAATATAACAGAAACATTCCCCGCCCACGACCGATCAAGAATGAGGGTGACCATACAGTCCACTATATCGTCAATCGTATTTATTGAGCACTTACTGTGTGCAGAGCACTGTATTAAGCACTTGGGAGAGTCAGACAGAACAATATAACAGAAACATTCCCCGCCCACGACCAAGAATGAGGGTGACCATACAGTCCACTATATCGTCAATCATATTTATTGAGCACTTACTGTGTGCAGAGCACTGTATTAAGCACTTGGGAGAGTCAGACAGAACAATATAACAGAAACATTCCCCGCCCACGACCGATCAAGAATGAGGGTGACCATACAGTCCACTATATCGTCAATCGTATTTATTGAGCACTTACTGTGTGCAGGGCACTGTATTAAGCACTTGGGAGAGTCAGACAGAACAATATAACAGAAACATTCCCCGCCCACAACTAAGCAAGAACGTCCTTAGAACGAAGATGACCATATAGTCCACTTTATCAGTCAATGGTATTTATTAAGCGCTTACTGTGTGCAGAGCACTGTGGTGAGAGTTTGGGAGAATACAACATAATAAACAGCCACGTTCCCTGCCCACAGTGAGCTTACAGTCTAGACTTCTAGACTGTGAGCCCACTGTTGGGTAGGGACCGTCTCTATGTGTTGCCAACTTGCACTTGCCAAGCGCTTAGTACAGTGCTCGGCACACAGTAAGCGCTCAATAAATACGATTGATTGATTGATTAGACAGTCCGGGACGGAAGCAGCGTGGCCCAGGAGCCGGAAGGACGCGGGTTCTAATTGCCTGCTGTGGGACCTTGGGTATGTCATGTAACTTCTCAATGCCTCAGTTTGCTCATCTGCAAAGGGGAGTATAAGATGGCAACCCCATGTAGGACGGGGGCTGTGTCCGACCCAATTTTCCTTGGATCTACCCCAGTGCCTAGTAAGTGCCTGGCACATAGTAAGCGCTTAACAAATACCACCATCAGCATCAGACATGAGTGGGCGCCCACCTGCAAAATGTCAGAAGAACAGAGCAGTGTCTACAGTCAGGGTGCCCTATCCTGCTCCCTCCTCCCGCCCCCCCAGAACCTCTGGTTCACTGATCAATCAATCAATCGTATTTATTGAGCGCTTACTGTGTGCAGAGCACTGTACTAAGCGCTTGGGAAGTCCAAGTTGGCGACATCTAGAGACGGCCCCTGCCCGACAGTGGGCTTACGGTCTAGAAGGGGGAGACGGACGACAAAACAAAACATATTAACAAAATGATCATGCTTGGTAGGCCACGTCTGGGCTGGATGGACCACGTTTAGTCCTCTATCTGTATGATTTCCCCGTCCCCATCCCCCTCGCCTTACCTCCTTCCCCTCCCCACACCACCTGTATATATGTTTGTACGGATTTATTACTCTATTTATTTGTACATATTTATTTTATTTTGTTAATATGTGTTGCCTTGTTGTCTGTCTCCCCCTTCTAGTCTGTGAGCCCACTGTTGGGGAGGGACCGTCTCTAGACTTGGACTTCCCAAGCGCTTGGTACAGTGCTCTGCACACAGTTAGCGCTCAATAAATACGATTGAATGAATGAATGAATATCTAGGAACCAGGACACTTTGGGATTTGCCATCCAGTTGTCCCAAAGTGCTGAGGGATTTCACTCCGGCTCCCTTCCCTCTCCTCCCGATCCCCACTCACGGCCGTTGGGAGCGAAGGAAGGAGGAAGAAGGGACCCAATCTAGCACCGTGTCCGGTCTCGGCTCCCAACGTGATGGGACTCTTCACCCCCCGCCGCTTTGATCGATCAACAAGTAGCACGGCCTATGGGTAGAGCCCGGGCCTCGGGATCAGAAGGACCTGGGTTCCAGTCCCGGCTCTGCCGCCTGTCTGCTGGGTGACCTTGGGCGAATCGCTTCACTCCTCTGTGCCTCGGTTCTCTCAGATAAATAAATAATAATAATGATGGTATCTATTAAGCGCTTACTATGTGCAAAGCATTCATTCATTCATTCAATCGTATTTATTGAGCGCTTACTGTGTGCAGAGCACTGTACTAAGCACTTGGGAAGTACAAGTTGGCAACATCTGGAGACGGTTCTAAGCGCTGGGGAGGTTACAAGGTGATCAGGTTGTCCCACAGGGGGCTCACAGTCTTCATCCCCATTCCACAGATGAGGTAACCGAGGCACAGAGAAGTTGAGTGACCCGCCCAAAGTCACGCAGCTGATCAGTGGCGAGGCAGGATCAGAACCCAGAACCTCGAACTCCTAAACCACAATTCTTTCCACTCAGCAATGTTACTTCTTTAAATAATAATGTTAAATGTTATTTAAGATGTAAAATGAGGATTAAGGCTGTGAATCCCATTGACTGTGTCCAACCCGAATTAGCTTGTATCTACCCCAGTACAGTGCCTGGCGTGTAGTAAGTGCTTAAGAAATACTAAAAAAAAAATCAACCGATCAGTGATATTTACCGAGCGCTTACTCTGTGCAAAGCACTGTACTGAATGCTTAGGAGAGTATGATACACTCTCCTAAGGAAAGTACAAGGAAATACAAGGAAAGTAGACACTTTTCTTGCCCGCAGGGAGATTTCCATCAGAGTCCCCGGTCCAGGCCTCAGAGCCCTGAAATCCAGCCATCTTATCACACGACTTCGGAACCGAATCCGGCCTCCGAGCCGGCTAACGTCCCGTCTTTTTCTCCCTCTGCCTTTTCCCCCTTAGAAATCGGAAGACACGGGCAAGAGAGAAGCAACGGGAGAAGGCGTATCCCCAGAGCTGCTCTGAGCCTTCTAAGGACAGCGAAGACTTAAATAACGTAAAAGAAGGTTTCCTTTCGGAAGAGCCAACGCCGGACCGGGTGATCGAGTTGAAGGAGAAACAATTGACCGGTGTTAACGAGGAATCAACGGAAGCAGATGTCTAGTGAGAGTTGAAGGGGTTTGACAAACAGAAACCGGAGCAACATTCTACACACCAAGCCAGTTCCACAGCCGGGCACTTTGAAGGGCCGAAATCTCCAGCTTGACGTGAATTTGATGGCGTTTGTGGCCTTTTTTTAGACTGTGAGCCCACTGTTGGGTAGGGACTGTCCCTATATGTTGCAACTTGTACTTCCCAAGCGCTTAGTACAGTGCTCTGCACACAGTAAGCGCTCAGTAAATACGATTGATTGATTGATTGATAGTGAAAAGGGCCCGAGCTGGGTTCTAAATCCACCTCCGCCACTTGCTGCCGTGTGGCCTTGATAAAAGCGCTTCGTTTCTCTGTACCTCAGTTTCCTCATCTGGAAAATGGCAATTCAATACCTGTTCTCCTTCCCAGACTGTGAGCCCCATGCTGGACAGGGACTGTGCCTGACCTGATTATCTTCTATCTGCCCCGGGGCTTGGTACGACGCTTTCATTTCAATCGTGTTTATTGAGCGCTTACTGTGTGCAGAGCACTAAGCGCTTGGGAAGTACAAATCGGCAACTTATAGAGACGGTCCCTACCCAACAACAGGCTCACAGTCTAGAAGGGGGAGACAGACAACAAAACAAGTAGACTGGTGTCAATACCACAGTAGGTAAACTAGGCTAAAGAACCCTAACCCCCAACAAAGCTTGAGGAAGAATGATGCATTTTGGTGAAATTAGTGCACCGCATTTTTAACGTGCTTGCTTACGGTTATAACTTATTCATAAAGTTACATTCAGGCTTGGCGGTTTGCCCTTTTAGGCACAAGCTATATTCATAATAATGGTAATAATAATAATAATAATGGCATTTATTAAGCGCTTACTATGTGCAAAGCACTATCCTAAGCGCTGGGGAGGTTACAAGGTGATCGGTTGTCCCACGGGGGGCTCACGGTCTTAATCCCCATTTGACAGATGAGGTAACTGAGGCCCAGAGAAGTGAAGTGACTTGCCCAAAGTCACACAGCTGACAATTGGCGGAGCCGGAATTTGAACCCATGACCTCTGACTCCAAAGTCCGTGCTCTTTTCCAGTGAGCCACGCTGCTTCTCTACTTCATGCATTCTTTCGATCGTATTTATTGAGCACTTACTGTGCGAAGAGCCCTGTACTAAGCGCTTGGGGAGTACAAGTCGGTAACATATAGAGACGGTCCCTACCCAAGGGCATACTTGCATATAGTAAGTGCTTAAGTACCGCAATTATTACTATTATCATTTTTAAGTGTGTTTTGGTTTTTTTTTGATAATGCCACCATATCCGCTGCTTCAGGCCCCAACGAGTTTAGCGGGGTTGGAAGACTAGTTGGTCTTCTTCCCATCGTTCCTTCTTTTTCCCCATCATTCCCACCACCTTTCCGGCTCCCAAAACCCCGTCTTGGAGGCCCGGCAGCAGATGGGAGAGCGGCACTCTCAAATGCAGGCTCCATCCCAGACCCAGGGAGCGTAGAATGCCATTAATGATTGCTCATTCTACTTGAAAGGGCCCACGCTCCTTCAAGGCACTGAAATGTTTACGAGTGTACTGCAGAGACCATATTTCTCCCCGCGGATCCATGATGGATTTTCGAATTAAATCATTCCGAAGCATAAACACAGTCAAACCAGAGGAAGCGTCCTTATCCTTTGGAACCGGCTGTATTCCCCGGGCCCTTCCGCCTCTGTGAGCCCAACCTCCAAACTAAGTGGGGCTGTCGCTCTGAGGCCTCCCCCGACTTCCGAGTTAGGCCGGGACGGCCCCAAGGAACCAAGACGACCGATAATTTCCAAGAAACCCTGACTTTGTACAACGAAGCCGGTTAAAACAGACGCTTTGAGAAAAAGTCGCCTTCTCGTTTATGGAGAAGTTTAAGGAGGATGCGGTGGGGTGGGTGGGGGGTGTCGTTTAAACGGAGGCCTGATTCGGTGTAATGGTGTACTCGTAAATACGAGTATACGCAGACCTGGAACCTGCTAGTTGGGATATTTTCTCTGGGGTCACTCACAGTCCTTGAATGTAGGAGCCTCATGTGGGACGGGGACTGTGTCTGATCCGATTGCATTGGATCAGCTGGCGTTTAGCACAGTGCTAGGCCCAGAATAAGCGCTGGACGAGCATCTATTATTATCTTCTAATTATAATTTTGCCTGAACGAGGGAGATGTGAGGCGTCAGCCACGACAGACTTATTCTTTCAGGAGGTCACCCACCAGGGGTCGCATTAAGCCGACGGAATTCCGGCAGGCTTCGGCCTGCGTCGAATTTTCCCACCGTTCCGGCGATAAGACGCTCCCACGTCTCAGCAACTCCTGGCCACTTTTAGCCCCTGAAACTTCCCACCGCCCCCCCTTCTCGAGGAGGGCGAGTTCCCAAATCCAAAGCCGGGGCTCGGCGCGGAAGTTCGGCGCTGTCTTTCCGACGCCGGCGGGCCCGTGGGAATCAAGCACGGGTCCTCGCAAGCCCCTCATCCTCCTGCCCCGGAGAGTCACGCCGCCGGGCCTCTCCCCTCGGGCTTTCTTCTTTTAGCCTCCCCGGAGGGCTACGGGCCTCCCGGCTCGGCCGGCTCCCCTCCTGACACTCGGCCCGGGAGAGGGAAGCGGCCCTTGCCTAGAACTGGGCAGATTGTAGCAATGGTAGGGAGAGAGCGAGGGGGCATCAGCAATCAGAGGCAGAGGAAGTGGCCCCGGACGCCAGGGCCAGCAAGGAGCCTCTCTCCCAAGCCGGGAAGCCGGTTATCCGGCTGGAAGCTTCCCGCCCCGCGCCGTCCGGGCCGGGATGGAGGTGAGAGCCAGAGTCGGGGCGGGGGCCAGGCCGGACTGGGCCCCTCAGAAGATCTTGAAGCCCTTCAGCAGGGTTAGCGCGGGGGCTTTGCGTTTGCTCTGGGCCCGGGACGACTTGACCGTGACCAGCTTGGCCTGGGCCACGGAGGGCATCTCCTTGTAGCCGACGGCGGCCAGCGTGTTGAAGGTGCAGCTGGCCAGGCCGGGCGGGGCGGGGGCGGGCAGGGCCGGGCGGGCCTTCTCGTTCTCGGAGGGGAAGGGCGGCCGGGCCGGGGGGCCGGGCCTCAGCCCCCTCCTGGCCTCGCGGGCCGCTTGGTGGAACACGCGCCGCACGGCCTCGAACTCCAGGCAGGCCGAGACCTCGAAAAACAGGCAGCCGAACCTGGAGGCCAGAGACGCGCCCTCCGACTTGGTGACCTGCCTGGCGGGGAGGAACGGGTACAGGTGAGGCTCTCTGCAGGGCTCTCTGTAAGCGCTCAATAAATACGATTGATGATGGATGAGGGGTCCCTGCCCAGCCTCCCACCCCCCTCCAACACCCACACACGCACATACTCCCTTCCTTCAAAGCCTTACTGAAGGCCCGTCTCCTCCAAGAGGCCTTCCCTGACTAGGCCCTCCTTTCCCACTCCCGTCCGCTTCGCCCTGACTCGCCCCTGGAAAGAGCCCGGGCTTTGGAGTCAGAGTTCACGGGTTCAAATCCCGGCTCCGCCGATTGTCAGCTGTGTGACTTTGGGCAAGACACTTCACTTCTCTGGGCCTCAGTTCCCTCATCTGGAAAATGGGGATGAAGACTGTGAGCCCCCCCATGGGACAACCTGATCACCTTGTAAACTCCCCAGCGCTTAGAATAGTGCTTTGCACATAGTGAGCGCTTAATAAATGCCATCATTATTATGATTATCCTCTCCATCCCCCCCGCCTTACCTCCTTCCCTTCCCCACAGCACCTGGATATATGTATACATGTTTGTACGGATATGGGGAAGCAGCGTGGCTCAGTGGAAAGAGCCCGGGCTTTGGAGTCAGAGGTCGTGGGTTCAAATCCCGGCTCCGCCACTTGTCAGCTGTGTGACGTTGGGCAAGTCACTTCACTTCTCTGGGCCTCAGTTCCCTCATCTGGAAAATGGGGATGAAGACTGTGAGCCCCTCGTGGGACAACCTGATTGCCTTGTATCTACCCCAGCGCTTAGAACGGTGCTTTGCACATAGTAAGCGCTTAACAAATACCAACATTATTATTATTTATTTATTTATTTTACTTATACGTATTTATTCTACTTATTTTATTTTGTTAATATGTTTTGTTCTCTGTCTCCCCCTTCTAGACTGCGAGCCCACTGTTGGGTAGGGACCGTCTGTATATGTTGCCAACTTGGACTTCCCAAGCGCTTAGTACAGTGCTCTGCACACAGTAAGCGCTCAATAAATACGATTGAAAGAATGAATGAATCCTCCCTCCCAGCCCCACAGCGCTTCGGTCCCTATCCCTCATTTATTTATTTAATGTCTGTCCACCTCCCCACGCTATAACCTCGTTGGGGGCAGGGAATGCGTCCGTTTACTGCTGTATTATATTCTCCCAAGAGAAGCAGCGTGGCTCAGTGGTAAGAGCCCGGGCTTTGGAGTCAGAGGTCATGGGTTCAAATCCCGACTCGGCCAAACGTCAGCTGTGTGACTTTGGGCAAGTCACTTCACTCCTCTGTGCCTCAGTTACCTCATCTGTAAAATGGGGATGAAGACTGTGAGCCCCCATGTGGGGCAACCTGATTACCATGTATCTCCCCCTGCGCTTAGAACAGTGCTTTGCACATTGTAAATGCTTAATAAATGCCATCATTATCATTATTATTATTATTATTACCCTGCTCTGCACACAGTAAGCACTCAATAAATACAATTGACTGATTCACACACATACACACACACACACAAAAAAAAACGGAAAGAGTCTGAGCCTAAGAGTCCGAGGACCTGGGTTCTAGTTCTGACTCTACCACTCACCTGCTGGGTAACCTTGGACAAGTCACTTCACTTCTCTGGCCCTCAGTTTTCTCATCTGGTAAAGGGGGATGAAGACTGGGAGTCCCATGTGAGACAGGGACTATGTACCACCCGATCTGCTTGTATCCACCCCAGTGCTTCCAACGGCGTCTGGCACATAGCAAGTGCTTAACGAATATGATTATCGTTATCGTGCCTCCATCTCGTCTATCTCGAAGCAGTGTGGCTCAGTGGAAAGAGCCACTTAGTACAGTGCTTAGTACAGTGCTTAGTACAGTGCTCTGCACACAGTAAGCTCCCAATAAATACGATTGATTGATTTGATTGATTGGGAAGTCCAAGTTGGCAACACAGAGAGGCGGTCCCTACCCCAAAATGGTTCATTCTTTCATTCATTCATTCAATCGTATTTATTGAGCGCTCACTGTGTACAGCGCTTAGTACAGTGCTCTGCACATAGTAAGCGCTCAATAAATACGATTGATGATGATGATGAAAGAGCCCGGGCTTTGGAGTCAGAGGTTATGGATTCGAATCCCGACTCCGCCAATTGCCAGCTGTGGGACTTGGGGCAAGTCATGTCACTTCTCTGGGCCTCAGTGACCTCATCTGGAAAATGGGGATTAAGATTGTGAGCCCCACATGGAACAACCTGATCACCTTGTATCCTCCCCAGCACTTAGAGCAGTGCTTTGCACATAGTAAGCGCTTAACAAATGCCATCATTATTAATAAACGCCATTAAAAGAAAGAAGCAGGAATGTCGGGACACGTCACTGACGGGCTGGCTGGGAATTTGCAGTTTCGGGCCTCGGGCTAGGGTGGCCCTCGTCTCAGGGGCAAATCCGGCCACCCTCCAGCCGGGCGAGCCGCCCCCATTTCCCCAGGCCCACTGTCGGGTAGGGGCCGTCTCTATATGTTGCCAACTTGGACTTCCCAAGCGCTTAGTACAGTGCTCTGCACACAGTGAGCGCTCAATAAATACGATTGAATGAATGAATTTCCCCACGCCCGCAGTCCTCTAGAAGTAAGCTCAAGTGCTGCCCCTCACCAATCAATCAATCAATCAATCGTATTTATTGAGCACTTACTGTGTGCAGAGCACTGTACTAAGCACTTGGGAAGTACAAGTTGGCAACATATAGAGACGGTCCCTACCCAACAGTGGGCTCACAGTCTAGAAGGGGGAGACAGACAACAAAACCAAACATACTAACAAAATAAAATAAATAGAATAGATATGTACAAGTAAAATAAATAAATAGAGTAATAAATATGTACAAACATATATACATATATACAGGTGCTGTGGGGAAGGGAAGGAGGTAAGATGAGGGGATGGAGTGGGGGACGAAGGGAAGAGGAAGGAAGGGGCTCAGTCTGGGAAGGCCTCCTGGAGGAGGTGAGCTCTTAGTAGGGCCTTGAAGGGAGGAAGAGAGCTAGCTTGGCGGATGGGCAGAGGGAGGGCATTCCAGGCCAGGGGGAACTGAAGCACAGAGAAGTGAAGTGACTTGCCCAAGGTCACAGAGCAGGCAAGGGAAGGAGTCAGGATTAGAACCCAGGTCCTTTCGATTCCCAGGACCGTGCTTTTTCCCACTAGGCCATGCTGCTTCCCATGCTGCTATCGATGATCAGGTTTCAGGTAAGTCTCATTGCCCTAAAAGAGGTCCATTTCACAGGCATTTTCCGCCACTCTCCGCCTCCCTTCCCCCAGGAAAACTGAGCTGCTGGCAGCCCTGTAGGAGCTTGTTTGAAAATGGGCACGAAACGAGGTCAAACCGCAACCTTGAGAAGCCCGAAGGACTCGACAGGCGCCATCGCCACCGGGGAGAAACTCTCCGATGCCGCAGGGCTCCGCTGGCCAGAAGGAAACCGAGGTCAACGCAAGCCAGCTGCGTCGGGGGAGACCAGCCGCCCCCGGGACAGAGAGGGGAATCAATCAATCAATCAATCGTATTTATTGAGCGCTTACTATGTGCAGAGCACCGTACTAAGCGCTTAGCACTGTACTAAGCGCTATATGTTGCAGGGAAGAGGGAAGAGAAGGGAAGAGACGGGCAGGACGGAGAGAGGAGAAAGAGGGACAGAAGGCGAGGGGCAGAGAGAGGAGACAGAGGAGCATGTCCGCTGTGTGACCTTGGACAAGCCCTTGTGCCTCAGTTCCCTCATCTGCCAAATTCACCCACTGTTGTGTAGGGACTGTCTCTATGCGTTGCCAACTTGTCCTTCCCAAGCGCTTAGTACAGTGCTCTGCACACAGTAAGCGCCCAATAAATACGATTGATTTGATTGATTGGGAAGTCCAAGTTGGCAACACAGAGAGGCGGTCCCTACCCCAAAACGGTTCATTCATTCATTCATTCGTATTTATTGAGCGCTCACTGTGTGCAGAGCACTGTACTAAGCGCTTGGGAAGTCCAAGTCGGCAACATATAGAGACGGTCCCTACCCAACAACGGGCTCATGGTCTAGAAGGGGGAGACAGACAACAAAACACGTGGACAGGCGTCGAGTCACTAGAACAAATAGAATTAGAGCTAAATGCACATCATTAACAGTCTAGGAGGAGGAGACAGACAACAAAGCATGCGGACAGGTGTCAAGTCATCAGAACAAACAGAATTAAAGCTAAATGCACATCATTAACAAAATAAATAGTAAATATGTTCATGTCCCCCCTTCAGACATGGGGTTAATCATAATAATCAAATAATGGTATTTGTTAAGCGCTTACTATGTGTAAAGCACTGTTCTAAGCACTGGGTGTATACAAGATGATCAGGTTGTCCCACATGGGGCTCACAGTCTTCATCCCCATTTTACAGATGAGAGAACTGAGGCCCAGAGAATAATAATAATAATAATGATAATAATAATGATGGCATTTGTTAAGTGCTTACTATGTGCAGAGCACTGTTCTAAGCACTGGGGTATACAAGGTGATCAAGTTGTCCCATGTGGGGCTCACAGTCTTAATCCCCATTTTACAGATGAGAGAACTGAGGCCCAGAGAATAATAATAATAATAATAATGATGGCATTTGTTAAGTGCTTACGATGTGCAGAGCACTGTTCTAGGCGCTGGGGGATACAAGGTGATCAAGTTGTCCCACGTGGGGCTCACAGTCTTAATCCCCATTTTACGGATGAGAGAACTGAGGCTCAGAGAAGCTAAGTGACCTGCCCAAGGTCACACAGCAGACATGTGGTGAGTCGGGATTCGAACTCATGACCTCTGACTCCAGAGCCCAGGCTCTTTCCACTGAGCCACGCTGCTTCTCTACCAGATAGCCTTCTGCCGGGCATGTCAATCGATCAATCAGTAGTATTGATCGAGTGCCTGCTGTGTACAGAGCACTGTGCTAAGCAACGGGGAGAGTCCAATAGAGGGAGGAGGCACGATCCCTGCCGTGGCAGAGGGAAGCTGTCGACACAAAAACAAATAAATGCTATTTATTGAGCGCCTGCTGTGGGCAGAGCACCTAACGGAAAGAGCCCGGGCCCGGGCGTCACAGGACCAGGCTTCTAATCTCGGCTCCCCCACTTATCTGCCGGGTGACCTAGGGTAGGTCACTTCAATTCTCTGTGCCTCGGTTCCCTCATCTGTAAAATGGGCGTGAAGACTGTGAGCTCTGGGATAGGGAGTGTGTCCAACCTTGTATCTGCCTCAGTGCTTAGTACCAAGTCTGTCCCACTGTAAGCGTTAAAAAAATACCAATAAAAAAATGAATAAAAGCAGGTGCAGCAGCGTGGCTCAGTGGAAAGAGCCCGGGCTTTGGAGTCAGTGGTCATGGGTTCAAATCCCAGCTCCGCCAATTGTCAGCTGGGTGACTCTGGGCAAGTCACTTCACTTCTCTGGGCCTCAGTTACCTCATCTGTAAAATGGGGATTGACTGTGAGCCCCCCGTGGGACAACCTGATCACCTTGTATCCCCCCAGAGCTTAGAACAGTGCTTTGCACATAGTAAGTGCTTAATAAATGCCATTATTATTATTATAATTATTAATCATAGTAATGTATGTGGTATTTGTTAAGCGCTTCAGTCGTATTTATTGAGTGCTTACTGTGGGCAGAGTACTTTGTTAAATGCTTGAGAGAACAATACAATGATAAACAGACAAATTCCCTGCCCACAACGAGCTGTGAGCCCACTGTTGGGTAGGGACTGTCTCTGTATGTTGCCAACTTGGACTTCCCAAGCGCTCAGTACAGTGCTCTGCACACAGTAAGCACTCAATAAATACAATGGAATGAATGAGTGAGGGATTCACTCATTCAATCGTATATTACATATTTACTATTCTATTTATTTTATTTTGTTAATTTTTGTTGTCTGTCCTCCCTTACTGAGCCTACTGTTGGGTAGGGACTGTCTCTATATGTTGCCATCTTGGACTTCCCAAGCGCTTAATACAGTGCTCTGCACACAGTAAGTGCTCAATATGATGGCGTTCAATAAATACGATTGATTGATTGAATGAGTTCGGGATTCACTCAATTGTATATTACACATTTACTATTCTATTTATTTTATTTTGTTAATTTGTTTTGTTGTCTGTCCTCCCCTTCTAGACTGTGAGCCTACTATTGGGTAGGGACCGGCTCTATACGTTGCCAACTTGGACTTCCCAAGCGCTCAGTACAGTGCTCTGCACACAGTAAGCGCTCAATAAATACGATGGAATGAATCGTAGGCCTTCATAATGATGGCGCTCAATAAATACATTCGATTGATTGAATGAGTGTGGGATTCACTCATTCAATCATATATTACATATTTACTATTCTATTTTATTTTGCTTTAATTTGTTTTGTTGTCTGCCCTCCCCTTCTATTCTGTGAGCCTCCTGTTGGGTAGGGACCGGCTCTATATGTTGCCAACTTGGACTTCCCAAGCGCTCAGTACAGTGCTCTGCACACAGTAAGCGCTCAAGTGTGGGATTCACTCATTCAATCGCCTATTACATATTTACTATTCTATTTTATTTTGTTTTAATTTGTTTTGTTCTCTGTCTCTCCGTTCTAGACTGTGAGCCCACTGTTGGGTAGGGACTGTCTCTATGTGTTGCCGACTTGTACTTCCCAAGCGCTTAGTACAGTGCTCTGCACACAGTAAGCGCTCAAGTGCGGGATTCACTCATTCAATCATATATTACATATTTACTATTCTATTTTATTTTGTTTTAATTTGTTTTGTTGTCTGTCCTCCCTTTCTAGACTGTGAGCCTCCTGTTGGGTAGGGACCGGCTCTATATGTTGCCAACTTGGACTTCCCGAGCGCTCAGTACAGTGCTCTGCACACAGTAAGCGCTCAATAAATACGACTGAATGAATGAATGAGCTGACAGTCTAGAGGGCTTACTAGAGGGCTGAGAAGCAACGTGGCTCAGTGGCAAGAGCCCGGGCTTTGGAGTCAGAGGTCATGGGTTCGACTCCCGGCTCTGCCACATGTCTGCTCTGTGACCTTGGGCAAGTCACTTCACTTCTCAGAGCCTCTGTTAACCTCGTCTGGAAAATGGGGATGAAGCCTGTGAGCCCCACGTGGGACAACTTGATCACCTTCTATCCCCCCCAGCGCTTAGAACAGTGCTTTGCACATAGTAAGTGCTTAACAAATGCCATTATTATTATTATTATTATTTACCATTATTATTATTATTATTATCATTATTATTATTACCATTATTATTATTATTATTATTATGTGTCGGGCGGTGTACTAGGCACTGGGGCGAATACACAGTCCCTGGCCAACACTCAGTAAGACGCCGGCCCGCTACAACTCCCGGATCCAAGCCATCAACTGTCCAGCCTAAGGGCTTGTCCCGAGGTGACCCTGGGGTACCGGCCATCTCAAGGTCAAAAGCTATTTCGAGACCACCCGAACCAGCAGGCGGAACTCAAAAGTGAGGGTGGGATACCGCTCCGACGACCAAATCTCCCAGATTGACGGCCCAAGCCGGGAATCCAGAAGGTGCCCCTCGCCCCCATGCCAATCCAGTTAAGTACGGAGGAGCGGGGAGGGCAGAGATTGGGTAAACTGAGGCCGGACGCTGGCGATAAATACCTGTCGCTTCCGACCTTCGGGGTCAGAACACCAGGACACGCCGGACGTGTCTCTCCCTGCCCAGATGCCCGCTCTACAACCAGAACCAACAAACTGAGGCAAGGCAAGCGGGATGGGTGAGCGTCTCATGGGGGGACCCAGGTACCCCGCTGCGGATGGGAATCACGAGTGGATTCCTCCCCTGTAGGGAGAGCGCACTGTGAGAGCTAGCCGCCCATCACGTGCGCGGGGAATGGAATGACTTCTTCCCATGTGGGAAAGTAAGTGGATTCTTCCTGAGTGGGAAGTGCACATTTAACGTATGATTGTGTTCCTCCCGTGTACGGAAGCTCTAATATTGCCAATTGATTATATTCAGAGAATATATAGGGAGAAGCAGCGTGGCTCAGTGGAAAGAGCCTGGGCTTTGGAGCCAGAGGTCATGGGTTCTTATCCCATCTCCGCCAATGGCCAGCTGCGTGACTTTGGGCAAGTCACTTCACTTCTCTGGGCCTCAGTGACCTCATCTGGAAAATGGGGATGAAGACCGTGAGCCCCCCGTGGGACAACCTGATCACCTTGTAACCGCCCTAGCGCTTAGAACAGTGCTTTGCACACAGTAAGCGCTTAATAAATGCCATTATTATTATTATTATTATTATTATATTCCTCCCGAAAGGGAAGTTCAATCCAACGCGCCTAAACAATTACATAAATTCAATTTGCCTCGCGGAATACATTTTATATAAAACTCAGGCTTTCCGTCCCCGGCCTCTGTCTCTCTCTCGCCTCGCCGATCACTGAACGAACCCGTCCCCGGATGGAGGGTGACAGGGCTGCAGGGGGGGAGAAAGGGGTGGGGGTCTTCACCCCTCTGGTGTCCCCCCAAAGGTCCCGGAAAGCCCCCCGACCGCGGCGGGGGTGGGTCACCTGTACTGCTCCAGGTCCAGCTTGTTCCCGAGCAGCAGGACGGGCCGGGGCCTCCGCCGGGCCTCCTTGGCGTGCCGGGCGATGATGTCCAGGTACCCACGGCAGCCGTCGAAGCTGCCCTTGTCGTCGATGCTGTAGACCACCAGGAACGCGTGAGCCCAGCTCAGGTAACGCTCGCAGCTCCCTGGCACGTCCTACCAGGACGACACACAGAGGGATCAATCAATCAATCGTATTTATTGAGCGCTTACTGCGTGCAGAGCACTGGACTAAGCGCTTGGGAAGTCCAAGTTGGCAACATAGAGAGACGGTTCCTACCCAACAGTGGGCTCACAGTCTAGATCACCGGAGGGAGGTTGGCCACCAGGCCCCGGGCCCAAGACGGGCCGGCTTCCGGGGGGGCGTTTGAGCACCGGCCAAGGGGCTCGTCGTCTCCCGGGGGAGCTCGGGTGGACGCTGAGGTGCGGACCAGACCACCGTGGCTGGGACCACCTTCTCCGCTAAGGGCCGGGGGGAGCTGGAGGTTGACTCATCATCATCATCATCATCATCATCATCATCATCATAATAATAATGGCATTTATCAAGGCCCTACTGAGAGCTCACCTCCTCCAAGAGGCTTTCCCAGACTTGGCCCCTTCCTTCCTCTCCCCCTCGTCCCCCTCTCCATGCCCCCCATCTTACCTCCTTCCCTTCCCCACAGCACCTGTATATATGTATATATGTCTGTACATATTTATTACTCTATTTTACTTGTACATATCTATTCTATTTATTTCATTTTGTTAGTATGCTTGGTTTTGTTCTCTGTCTCCCCCTTCTAGACTGTGAGCCCGCTGTTGGATAGGGACTGTCTCTATGTGTTGCCGACTTGTACTTCCCAAGCGCTTGGTACAGTGCTCTGCACACAGTAAGAGCTCAATAAATACGATTGATTGATTTATTAAGCGCTATGTGCAAAGCACTGTTCTAAGAGCTGAGGAGGCTACAGAGCGATCAGGTTGTCCCACAGAGGGCTCACAGTCAATCCCCATTTTACAGATGAGGGAACTGAGGCACAGAGAAGTGAAGTGACTTGCCCAAAGTCACACAGCTGACAATTGGCAGGGCCGGGATTTGAACCCTTGACCACTGACTCCGAAGCCCGGGCTCTTTCCACTGAGCCACGCTGCTTCTCATGATCATCAGGGTGGTTCTTAAGCACTCACTATGGGATGAGCGCTGGGACAGGGACGAGGGAATGAGATTAGACACGGTCCTTGCTCTTCGAGGGGCTCTAGAGAAGCAGCGTGGCTCAGTGGAAAGAGCACGGGCTTTGGAGTCAGAGGTCACGGGTTCAAATCCCGGCTCCACCACACGCCTGCTGTGTGACCTTGGGCAAGTCACTTAACTTCTCTGGGCCTCAGTTACCTCATCTGTAAAATGGGGATGAAGACTGTGAGCCCCCCGTGGGACAACCTGATCACCTTGTAACCTCCCCAGCGTTTAGAACAGTGCTTTGCACACAGTAAGTGCTTAATAAATGCCATTATTATTATTATTATTATTATTAGCAGATAGAGCTGGGGCCTGGGGGACAGAAGGATCTGGATTCTAATCCTGACTTCACCACTTCTCTGCTGGGTGACCTCGGGCAAATCAGTAACTTCACCTGTAAAAACGGGGATTAAGACTATAAACTCCATGTGGGTCAGGGACTGTGTCCAACCTGATTTGCTTCTATCTATCCCAGCGCTTAATACAGTGCCTAGTACACAGTAAGCGCTTAACGAATACCATAATTATTATTATTATTATTATTATTATTACTATTATTATTATTTACTGGTATTTCAATGAGATCGGACACAGTCCCTGTATTTCAAGGGGCCACAGTCCCTGTCTTTAATAATAATAATAATAATAATAATGATAGCATTTATTAAGCCCTTACTATGTGCAAAACACTGTTCTAAGCGCTGGGGAGGTTACAAGGTGATCAGGTTGTCCCATGGGGGTGCTCACAGTCTTCATCCCCACTTTACAGATGAAGTAACTGAGGCAGAGAGAAGTGACTTGCCCAAAGTCACACAGCTGGCAATTGGTGGAGCCAGGATTTGAACCCATGACTTCTGACTCCAAAGCCCAGGCTCTTTCCTCTTTCTAGGGGCTCTAGAGAAGCAGCATGGGCCTGGAGTCAGAAGGTCTTGGATTCTAATCCTAGCTCCACCACTTGACTGCTGGGTGACCTTGGACAAGTCACTTTACTTCTCTGGGCTTCATTACCTCATCTGTAAAATGGGTTTGAAACTGTGAGCCCCACATGGGCCAGGGACTGTGTCCAACCCGATTTGCTTGTATAGTTTCTGGCACATAGTAAGTGCTTAATACCATCATTATTATTTATTATTATTTGCTTGTATCTACCCCAGCACTATGCCCAGCACTGTTTAACAAGTGTTTAACAAATGTTAAAAGTGAGTGTTTTGTGAGTGTTTAACAAACACTACAATTTTTACCTTATCTCCATTTTACAGGTGAGGAAACTGAGGCCCGGGGAGACGAAGCGACTTGCCCAGGGACACACGGTTAGGTCGGTGGCGGAGCTGGGAGCCAAACTTGGGCCTCCTGACTTTCAGTCCCGGGCTCATTCTGCCAGACCACAGGAATTCTCCCGAGGATAATTCTAATAGCGATGGTACTGATTGTGCGCTTACTCTGTGCCAAGCACTGGGGGAGATGGAAGATAATCAAAGCAGACACACCCCTTCCCAAACACGGGGTTCATGGTTGAAAAGCCACAGAGCAGGTTTCTCATCCCCAATTTACAGATGAGGAAACTGAGGCACGCAGAAGTGAAATGACTTGCTCTAGGCCACAGAGCGGGTACCTGGCGGAGCTGGATTAGAACCCAGGTCCCCCCGACTCCCAACCCGGGCTCTTTCCACTAGGCCCAGGTTATAAATATTCACTTTTATTCACCCCTCCCTCTACCCCACAACACTTATGTCCCTATCCATAATTTATATTAAAGTCTGTCTTCCCCTCTGGATTGCAAGCTTGTTCATTCATTCATTCATTCAATCGTATTTATTGAGCGCTCACTGTGTGCGGAGCACTGTACTAAGCGCTTGGGAAGTATAAGTTGGCAACATATAGAGACTGTCCCTAGCCAACAACGGGCTCACGGTCTAGAGGGGCAGAAACCGTGTCAACCGACTCTGTTGCACTGTCTTCTCCCAAGTGCTCTGCACACAGTAAGCGCTCAGTAAATACCATTGATTGATGACTCGTGGCATTTGCTTGATTTAGAAGCAGTTGGGGGGGTTTAATACCCCAAAGGGGCCTTCCTCTGGATAGCACGAAGGAACCAGAGAAGAGTGTGGCCTAGCGGAAAGAGCCTGGGCATCAGAGGACCTGGATTCTAATCTCGGCTTTGTCAGGATGTAAACTCTGTGGCTTCGTGTGACCTTGGGCATGTCACCACTTCTCTGGGCCTCAGTTTTCCTGTTCTCCCTCCTACTTAAGACTGTGAGCCCCACACGGGACCGGGATTGTATCCAACCTAATTAACTTGTATCTACCTCAGATCTAAGAACGGAAAACGGGACTGAGAGTAACAGAAGGAGGGAATGGATGCAAAAACTGAATTTTCGTGTGTGTGTGTGTGTAGGCGAGCTCCCAGATATGTGTGAATTCATTCATTCAGTCAGTCAATCGTATTTATTGAGTGCTTACTGTGTGCGGAGCACTGCTGTGTGACTTTAGGCAAGTCTCTTAACTTCTCTGGGCCTCAGTTCCCTCATCTGTAAAATGGGGATTAAGACTGTGAGCCCCCCGTGGGACAATCTCATCACCTTGTAACCTCCCTAGCACTTAGAAGCAGCGTGGCTCAGTGGAACGAGCCCGGGCTTTGGAGTCAGAGGTCATGGGTTTGAATACTGGCTCCGCCACGTGTCTGCTGTGTGACCTTGGGCAAGTCACTTAACTTCTCTGAGCCTCAGTTACCTCATCTGTAAAATGGGGATTAAGACTGTGAGCCCCACGTGGGACAACCTGATCACTTTGTACCCCCCCAGCTCTTAGAACAGTGCTTTGCACATAGTTAGCACTTAACAAATGCCAACATTAATTAATTAATTAGAACAGTACTTTGCACATAGTAAGTGCTTAATAAATGCTATCATTATTATTATTATTATTACTAAGCGCTTGAGAAGTACAAGTCGGCAACATATGTTTGTGCCATATATATTCATATTCATGTGTGCCATATATTCATTCATATATGTGAATGAATGTGTGCCAGTGGAGATGTGTGGGCATGTATCCGTGGGCATGTGTATACTTGTTGACGTGAGCACAGGCACGTGAGGAGGTTATATGTCTGGGCAGAACTCAATCATCCGCGCAACAAAGACTCATGATCAGGGAAGCATCCCAAGTTTTGATGTAATTTCTGCCCCCTCTTCTCCTGCAATTTGTGCAAGGCACTGTACTAAGTGCTTGGAAAGGGACAGAGGCAGCGCTCAATCCATACCATGGATTGATTGATGGATCTCCACCATGGCCCTGGGAGGCAGGACAGGGGCGGTGAGATCCATTTACCATTCTGGAGGTCGGGAGACGGAGAGAATTCAGGGCTTTGTCCAGGGATTAACCTTCCCTTTCACGGTGCAATCCTCTCCGAGGGTCTGGATTTGCTTAGGTGTCCCTCCGGCCCTCACAGGGGATCCCATCCCGTCCCGCCCCGGCCCCCGGCCGCTGAGATTGCGCGGGCCAGCTCCCGAGGGCTACCTGGTCGGCCGTGTCCATCACCTTTAGCAGGACCGGTTGTCCGTCTACGGTTTCTTCGGAGGTGTAGGTGTCTTCTGCAACACAGAACGGGGCAGGGCAGGTTAATGGGCCTCTCCCCCGGCCCCACTGGTGGGACTCCTGGGTCCAGGAGCCTGGCGGGGAGTGACTTGCCCCTGGCTCTTTCCTCCACGGCAACTGTTGGCAAACTCCTGCCCAAATAGGTCCCAGGGACCAGCTGGCACCCAGTTCTGGGCCATCCTCTCTCATTCCCTCACTCACCCTGGCCACTGGTGATTGGAAACGCTTGTCGGCCGCTGGGCAGATGGAGCAGATGCCCTGAGCCTCCTGTCTTCGATGGCTGTCTCCCTGGGCCTCTAGACTGTAAGCTCGCTGGGGGCGGGGAATGTGTCAGTTATATTATTATATTGTCCTCTCTCTAGCGCTTAGTACAGTGCTCTGCATACGGTAAAGCGCTCAATTCATTCAATCACATTTATTGAGCACTTACCGTGTGCACAGCATGGGACTAAGAACTTGGGAGAGTACGCTAGTACCACGAACGGACACATTCCCTGCCCACAACAAGTTTACAGTCTAGAGACAAAGAGCTTAATACGATTGACTGAACGACTGACTGGGCCTTCCACTCATTCATTCATTCATCATCACCATCAATCGTATTTATTGAGCGCTTACTGTGTGCAGAGCACTGTACTAAGCGCTTGGGAAGTACAAGTTGGCAACATATAGAGACAGTCCCTACCCAACAGTGGGCTCACAGTCTAAAAGGGGGAGACAGAGAACAAAACCAAACATACTAACAAAATAAAATAAATAGAATAGATATGTACAAGCAAAATAAATAAATAAATAAGTAGAGTAATAAATATGTACAAACATATATACATATATACAGGGGCTGTGGGGAAGGGAAGGAGGTAAGATGGGGGGATGGAGAGGGGGACGAGGGGGAGAGGAAGGAAGGGGCTCAGTCTGGGAAGGCCTCATTCGTTTTCATTTAGCGTTTACTGTGTGCATAGCACTGTGCTAAGCACTTGGAAAAGTACTATACAACAATAACAGGTGACAATCCCTACCCACAACGAGTTCACAGTCTAGAGGAGGGGAGACGGGCATCAATACAAAAAGAAATAAAATGACAGATATATACATAAGTGCTGTGGAGATGACGAAGAGCAAAGGAAGCAACTTAGGGCGATGTAGAAGGGAGTGGAAGAGGGAGAAAAGTGGGGCTTAGTCTGGGAAGGCCCCTTGGAGGAGATGGGCCTTCAGTAAGATGTGGGGAGGAGGAGGAGAGTAACTGTCCATTGGATTTGAGGAGGGAGGGAGTTTCAGGCCAGAGGCAGGACATGGGCTGTGATACAGGCGCGATAGAGGCCCAGTGAGAAGGTCCGCTTCAGTAATAATAATAATAATAATAATGTTGGCATTTGTTAAGCGCTTACTATGTGCAAAGCACTGTTCTAAGCGCTTGGGGAGATACAAAGTGATCAGGTTGTCCCACGTGGGGCTCACAGTCTTAATCCCCATTTTACAGATGAGGTAACTGAGGCTCAGAGAAGTTAAGTGACTCACCCAAGGTCACACAGCAGATATGTGGCAGAGCCGGGATTCGAACCCATGACCTCTGACTCCAAAGCCCGGGCTCTTTCCACTGAGCCACGCTGTTCAGTGTCCTCTCTGCTTCAGTCACTGGCCAGGACTAAAAGTGGGAAGCTAAGTGTATGGGCTCAGGGGACGGGGGAGAGATTCTGGCCTCGGGGAGCTCCAGAGACCACCACAGCCGACAGCAAGGCTCCGGTCAAGCTCAGCCTCAAGGGCCTCTCCCAGAGTGAAGCTTCAGGCCTCCAGACCTGGCAGCCCACCCAGTCCCGTGTTCCTGCCGCTCCCGCACTGCATCAGGGCGTCGCTGGCCAGAGAGTCCTCCCCCCCACACCTCACAGACATGTGCTCTGCACACAGAAAGCGCTCAATAACTACAACTGAATGAATGAATGAGTGGGACTTTGACCCACACCCCCCAGCTCCAGCGTGCTGGACCTCATATCCGACAATGACTCTCCCTGCCTTCAAACCCTTATGAAGGTACTTCCAGAGGCCTTCCTTGACTAACCCCTCCTTTCCTTTTCTCCCACCCCCTCTGCATCAACCTGACTTGCTCCTTTGGAAATGTGGCTCATTGGAAAGAGCACGGGCTTTGGAGTCAGAGGTCATGGGTTCAAATCCCGGCTCCGCCAATTGTCAGCTGTGTGACTTTGGGTAAGTCACTTCACTTCTCTGGGCCTCAGTGACCTCATCTGTGAAATGGGGATTAAGACTGTGAGCCCCAAGTGGGACAACCTCATCACCTTGTATCCTCCCCGTGCTTAGAACAGTGCTTTGCACATAGTAAGCCTTAACAAATGCCATCATTATTATTATTATCCCCCCTCCCAGCCCCATAGCACTTATGTCCATTATCTGTAATGTATTTATTTATATTCATGTCTGTCTCCCCCTCTAGACAGTAAGCTCATTGTGGGTAGGGAATGTGTCTGTTCTACTGTCCTCTCCCAAGCGCTTAGTACAGTGCTCTGCACACAGTAAGCACTCAATAAATATGACTGACTGACTGGTCGGTTTCCATTTACCCAGGGCCCGGGGCTCTCCTCTGCTCACGATTCCAGCAACCTTGGATTCAAGCTCCGGTCCCAGAGGAATGTCTGCTCCCAGAAAGGATGGTCAGTTGGCCCCGTCCACTCCTTGGGGACCAGGCACTGGGCCCTGGCCCCCGCCATCCCCATCCTGTCCTCAATGGGCCTGCAGTCTCCAGGCGATCCCCACATCCTCCCCCAACACTCAAGCCCTGCTGGCCTCAGACGCCAAGGAGTCCATTCTCTTGCGCCTCAGGGTGGACTGCTGGGATACCATGGTCCACATTCCCAGCTCCGCGTCACCAGGGGTGAGGGGGTCCATCCATTTCCAGAATTCCTCTGGACACAGGCACCTCTTGGTGATTGACTTTCCCGGGGCTCCTCAAGCGCTGGCCCCATTTGCTTCCGGATCTCAGCCAGTCAGTCAGCAGTCAGTCATATTAGTTGAACACATACTGTGTGCAGAGCACTTAGGAGAGTACAATAGAACAATACGACAGACACATTCCTTGCCCACAGCAAGTTTACAGTCTAGAGGGGAAAACAGACATGAATATAAACACATAAATTTCAGATACGGCCATAAGTGCTGTGGGGCTGGGAGAGGGGGTGAATAAAGGGAGCGAGTCAGGGTGACACAAAAGGGAGTGGAAGAAAAGGAAAAGGGGGCTTAGTCAGGGAGGGTCTCTTGGAGGAGATGGGCCTTCAATAAGGGTTCGGGATTGGCCGGGAGAGGAATTTTTGAGATGGGAGGGGTTTCGGCTTCCGGTGGACATTGTGGGCGGGTGGAGTGTGGTCACTGCAGACCTCTTCCATCCGGGTAACTGATGAAGACCATTCCCTCACCAACTAGGCCCCGGCCCTTTCCGATGAAGTCCATTCCCTTGCCTCACTGACTGCTCCCCGACTAGGCCTCAGCCCCTCCCATTGAAGGCCATTCCCTCACCTCACCAATTGCTCCCTGACTAGGCCTCAGACCTTTCCTTTGAAGACCATTCCCTCACGCCACTGACTGCTCCCTGACTAGGCCTCAGCCCATTCAGATGAAGACCATTCCCTCACGCCACTGACTGCTCCCTGACTAAGCCTCAGCCCCTTCTTTTGAAGACCATTCCCTCACCTCGCCAACCGCTCCGACTAGGCCTCAGCCCCTTCCGAAGAAGACCATTTCCTCCCCTCGCCAACTGCTCCCTGACTAGTCCTCAGCCTCTTCCGCTTTCCTCAACGTCGAGGTTATCGCCAGTCCCTCTCGGCAACCCTCATCGCTCCCCCGCCGCTCGGACTCGGGCCGGTCGGCTGACCGGACACTAGGGCCTCCGGTTGCCAGGCAACCCTGCATCGGCCAAGTAGAGGAATGCAAATGTCCTGGGCTATGGGGGCTGCCCAAACCCGAGATCTACTGATACCAAACGATGTACCCGACATGCACATTGAGAAGCAGTGCGGTCTAGTGGAAAGAGCCCGGGCCTGCCTGGGAGTCAGAGGACCTGGGTTCTAATCCCAGCTCTGCCGTTTGTCTACTGTGGGGCTCCCTCCTACTTAGACTGGAAGATCCGATGGGACCTATTACCTTATATGTACCACAGCACTTGGCACACAGTCAATTATTATTATTATGGTATTTGTTAAGCGCTTAACTATGTACCAGGCACTGTACTAAGCGCTGGGGTAGATACAAACAGATCCAGTTGGACACAGTCCCTGTCCCACGTAGGGCTCACAGTCTCAATCCCCATTTTACAGATTTGATTAAATCTGTCTATATAATAACCATTTGGAGGCGGGGGAGTGGTCAAACAACTTGCCATAGATGGGCCCGGGCCCAGTCAATGGGACAGTGGAAAGTTTTCCTTTTTCTGGAACCAGGGAAGGTCCAAAACACTAACTCAAATTCCTGCACCCGTAACTAAGGAACACTTTCTTGGGCAGGGAAGCGGGATTCTTTATTTTGGGAAAATAAGACACCACGAGAATTCACTACTGCATCTGACCTCCCCTGGGTGACGGGACGGGATGTCAAAAAATAGAAACCTTTTCCGCTCTCTGCTGTAACATTCTGTCTCCTAAAGTCTCCGATTCGACCCATTAGAAGTGAAAGTTTCTCGTGGGCAGGAAATTCATTCATTCAATTGTATTTATTGAGCGCTTACTGTGTGCAAAGCACTGTACTAACCGCTTGGGAAGTACAAGTTGGCAACATATAGAGATGGTCCCTACCCAACAGTGGGCTCACAGTCTAGAAGGGGGAAATGGGTCTCAGGTGTTTAGTATACTAGGGAACACTCAGGGAGTGCTCTAGAAATTCCATCATTAATAGTAATTAATAATAATTGTGACATTTGTTAAGTGCTTATAACGTATCAGGCACCGTACTAAGCGCTGAGGTGGATCCGGGTAAATCAGGTTGTTCACGGTCCCTGGCCCACGTGGGGCTCTCGGTCTCAATCCCCAATTTACAGATGAGGTAACTGAGGCCCAGAGAAGTGCGATGTGCCCGAATTCACACAGGAGACAAGTGGCAGAGTCAGGATTAGAACCCAGGTCCTTCTGAATCCCAGGCCCGGGCTCTAACCACTACACCATGCTGCTTCACTACAACTACTATGACCAACAGGTAAATCTCACTGTGACCAACAATCTGATTCTATCAACCAATCAGTGATATTCATTGAGCGCTTACTGTGTGCAGAGCATTGTACTAAGCACTTGGGAGAGTCCAATATAGCAGAATTAACAGGCATGTTCCCTGCCCGTAGTGAGCTTCCAGTCTAGAGGGAGATCCTTCAGAGACCCTTGTGTAAATTGGGGGATTTTGGGGGGCGGGGGTGGGCATAAGTGTCCTCAAAAAATTCAAACCCACCTAGCTTGGCTCAGGGCTCGAGGCTTAGGTTTCTGGCACTTCTCTAGACTGTAAGCTCGGTGTGAGCTGGCGATAAGCGCTTAGTACAGTGCTCTGCACACAGTAAGTGCTCAAAAAATATGATTGAATGAATAAAAATGAATGTGGCTACCAACTCCTGTTGCATAGTACTCTCCCAAGAGCTTGGTATGGTGCCCTGCATCCTAAGAGTGCTCAATAATAATAATAATGGTATTTGTTAAGCGCTTACTGTGGGCAAGGTGCTGTTCTAAGCACTGGGGTGAATACGAGCAAATTGGGTTGGATCCATTCCCTGGCCCACGTGGGGCTCACAGTCTCCATCCCCATTTTACAGATTGATCAGTCAATCAATCAGTATATTTCCTGAGCACTTACCGTGGGCACAGCACTCTATTAAGCATTTGGGAGAGTGCAATATAACAGAGTTTAACAGACCCGTTCCCTGTCCATGATGAGTTTACAGTCTAGACAGGGGGGTGTTGGCAACACTTGAGGAAACTTACTCATGAGGCACAGAGGAAGCGAAGTGACTCACCCAAGGTCACACGGCAGACAAGTGGTGGAACGGGGATTAGAACCCATGACCTTCTGATTCTCGGCCGGTTCTCTATCCCCTGGCCACGCTGCTTCTCCAATAAATACCACTAATTGGTTGATTGATTGATTCCTGCTTGGTGTTGATGGGAGATGGGACGCCTGGGAGCCACTGCAGCTGAATCAGGGGAGGAAATGGAGCGGTCCTGAAGGAGGGGGAAGAACCATCTTCATTCCGTCCTCTTCCCAAAACGAGGATACATGGGGGAAGCGGAGGGAGGAGAGGGTCTTCTCCAACCATCGGGGGGGTGGGGCATACCCAGATCAATCAATCAATCAATCGTATTTGAGCACTTACTGTGTGCAGAGCACTGTACTAAGCGCTTGGGAAGTACAAGTCGGCAACACAGAGACAGTCCCTACCCAACAGCGGGCTCACAGTCTAGAAGGGGGGGACAGAGAACAAAACCAAACATACTAACAAAATAAAATAAATAGAATATATATGTACAAGTAAGATAAATAGAGTAATAAATATGTACAAACATATATCCATATATACAGGTGCTGTGGGGAAGGGAAGGAGGTAAGATGGGGGGATGGAGAGGGGGACGAGGGGGAGAGGAAGGAAGGGGCTCATATGGAGGTAGGGAGGGGCCCTGGACTTTGACTGAGCCGGAAACCTCACTTTTTCTTCTTTTTTTTATGGTATTTGTTAAACGCTTACTATATGCCAGACACAGTCCTAAGCGCTGGGGCAGATACAAACTAATCAAGTTGAACGCAGTCCCTGTCACACATGGGGCTCACAGTCTTAATCCCCGTTTTCCAGATGAGGGAACTGAGGCCCAGAGAAGTGAAGTGACTTGCCCAGGCTCATCCAGCAGCCAAGTGGCAGAGCTGGGATTAGAACCCAGGTCCTCTGACTCCCAGCCCCGAGCTGTTTCCACCGGGCCACGCCGATTCCTACATATCCCCCCTCTTCCCCGGGGACTCCAGGGCTGCCCTCCGCCCCTGTGGAGCTATCCCGTGGCTCAGTGGAAAGAGCCCGGGCTTTGGAGTCAGAGGTCACGGGTTCAAATTCCGGCTCCGTCAATTGTCAGCTGTGTGAATCTGGGCAAGTCACTTCACTTCTCTGGACCTCAGTTACCTCATCTATAAAATGGGGATGAAGACTGTGAGCCCCCCGTGGGGCAACCTGATCACCTTTTTTCCAGCGCTTACAACAGTGCTTTGCACATAGTAAGCGCTTAACAAATGCAATCATTATTATATCCGACTCACTGTGCAGGGGTCACTCTGGGGGTCAAACTTCTCTCCAACTCTCCCTGCGCCTCCTACCAATTTACTAGGGGGCATGGAAGGGGCCAAATTTCAGGGAGATGAGGAAGGGGGAGAAGTGAGGGAAAGAGAAGGGTGTGGTGAGGGGGAAGATAAGAGAGGGAAGCGGATAAAGAGGAAAGGAGGATGGGGAAGGGAATGGGAGAAGGAGAGAGTGGTGAAGAGGAAGGGGGAAAAGAGAGGGAGAAAGGGGATGGGAAGAAGAGGAGGAAAGAAGGAGAAGTAACGTGGCCTAGTGGAAAGAGCCCGGGCCTGGAAGTTGGGGTATCTGGGTTTCAAACCCGGCTCAAGTAAGCGCTCAAGAAATACGACTGAATGAATGAATGAATCTGTAAAATAGGGAGTAAGACTGTGAGCCCCAAGTGGGACAACCTGATCACCTTGTGTCCTTCCCAGAGCTTAGAACAGTGCTGTGCACATAATGAGTGCTTAACAAATGTCAGTCATTCATTCAATTGTATTTATTGAGCACTTACTGTGTGCAGAGCACCGTACTAAGCGCTTGGGAAGTCCAAGTTGGCAACGTATAGAGACGGTCTCTACCCAACAGTGGGCTCACAGTCAAATGTCATCATTATTATTATTATTATTATCAACCTCCAGGCCTGTTCCCAAGGGAGAGAGCTCAGTCTACCTGGGGACTTGGTGTTTCAGCGGCCGACAGACCCCACCCCGGGGTCGCGGGGGCAGGAAAAGACCACCCGACCCCAGGGGAGCCGGGGGTGAGGCAGCTTACCCAAATCCGGATCGTATTCGCTGATGAACCGCCTGGTGAGGAACTTCACCGTCAGAGCTGAAAGAGGACGAGAAGAGCCGAGATTAGACCCGGCCTGATCAAGCAACAGCTATTTATTGAGCGCCTACTGTGTGCGGAGCTCTGTGCTAAGTGCCACTCAGCCTCGGGCTCATTTGTTTAGGAGTCCCGGGGGATGGTGGGGGCAGTAACTGTCCCTGCCGAGGGAAAAATGGGTCAGGAGGAGGAATCGCGATGGGCTCCATGAAATCTCTCCGTTGGGTGACCAAGGACCATGGAGACTCCAGCATATGGCACCGACGCAGATTAAGAATATGAAGAAATCACACTTGAATGGGTAAATATATATATACCTAACAAGATGTCTGCTTGTTTTATTGTTTGTCTCCCCCTTCTAGACTGTGATCCCATCGTTGGGTAGGGACCGTCCCTATTTGTTGCCGACTTGTACTTCCCAAGCGCTTAGTAAGTGCTCTGCACACAGTAAGCGCTCAATAAATACAATTGAATGAATGAATGAACGGGCCCAATAGAGTCCATGAAATCTCTTTGGAGGTAAAATAATAATAATAACTGTGGTATCTGTTAAGTGTTTACTATGTGCCAAGAGATGTAGTAAGTACCAGGGTAGATACAAAGTAATCAGGTAGCAGCAGCATGGCCTAATGGAAAGAGCACGGACTGAGAGTCAGAGGATGTGGGTTCTAATCCCAGCTCTACCACGTGTCTGCTGTGTGACCTTGGGCAAGTCGCTTCACTCTCCTGGGCCCTCATCTGTAAAATGGGGGTGAAGACTGGGAGTCCCATGTGGGACAGGGACTGTGTCCAACCTGATTAGCTGGTATCTACCCCAGTGCTTGGCACATAGCAAGCACTTAAATACAATAATTATTATTATTAGGTAGGACAGTCTCTGTCCCGTAGTTCACACAGGAAAAACAGATATTGAATCCCCATTTTACGGAGGAGGAAACTGAGGCCCAGAGCAGTGAAGTAACTTGTCCTTGGTCGCCCAACGGAGAAGTGGGGGTGCCTGGATAAGAATCCAGGTCCTCTGACTCCTGGGTCCGGCCACTTTCCGCTAGACTGTGGCCCTCTCTAAGTAGAACAGTGCTTGGCACATAGTAAGCGCTTAACAAATACGTCCAGGCTTCGTTTAAACGTCAATTCCCGTGGGACTCCACCTTTTCTAGAAGCAGCAGGGCCTAGGGGAAACAGCTGCGGCCTGAGAACCTGGAGACCTGGGTTCTAATCCCCACTCCAAGCCGGTTGCCCACTGTGGGGCCTGGGGCAAGCTCCCTAACTTCTTGTGAGCCTCAGTTTCCTCATCTGTACAATAGGGATTCAATTACCAGCTTTGCCTCTCCCTTAGCTGCGAGAGGCAGGTCGGCCAGAGGGAGTGTCTGATTGTATCGTATCCTTCTCAGCGCTTGGCACATAGTAAGCTCTTAAATACCACCACAACAATAATAAAATGATATATTTCTATTATTGTTGTTGTTATTATTATTATTAGATGGCAAATAGAGGGTCTCTAACTCTGGCACAAGATTGGGTTCCATGGGTTTGCTTCTCCTCAGCTACTTCCTGCCCTCCTTGTCAATAATAATAATAATAATAATAATAATACTGGCATTTATTAAGTGCTTACTATGTGCAAAGCCCTGTTCTAAACGCTGGGGAGGTTACAAGGTGATCAGGTTGTCCCACGGGGTACTCACAGTCTTAAACCCCGTATATATGTTTGTACGTATTTATTACTCTATTTTATTTATACATATTTATTCTATTTATTTTATTTTGTTAATATGTTTTGTTTTGTCATCTGTCTTCTCCTTCTAGACTGTGAGCCCGCTGTTGGGTAGGGACCGTCGCTATATGTTGCCAACTTGGACTTCCCAAGCGCTTAGTACAGTGCTCTGCACACAGTAAGCGCTCAATAAATACGATTGAATGAATTGAATGAATGAAAAGGTAACTGAGGCACAGAGAAGTGAAGTGACTTGCCCAAAGTCACATAGCTGACAGTTGGTGGAGCCGGGATTTGAACCCATGACCTCTGACTCCAAAGCCCGGGCTCTTTCCACTGAGCCACGCCGCTTCTCTATTAAATAATAATAATAATAATAATAATAACATAGGTAGATACAATGTTATCAGTTTGGATAGAGTCCCTGTCCTGCATGGGGCTCACGGTCTAGGTAGGAGGGAGTGGGATTTAATCCTCATTTTACAGATGAGGAAACTGAGGCCCAGAGAAGTGAAGTGACTCACGGCTGAGAAGCAGCATGGCTGAGTGGGAAGAGCATGGGCTTTGAAGTCAGAGGTCATGGGTTCGAATCCCGGCTCTGCCAATTATCAGCTGTGTGACTTTGGGCGAGTCACTTCACGTCTCTGGGCCTCAGTTACCTCATCTGTAAAATGGGGATTAAGGCTGTGAGCCCCCTGTGGGATAACCTGATCACTTTGTAACCTCCCCAGCGCTTAGAACAGTGCTTTGCACATAGTAAGCGCTTAATAAATGCCATTATTATTATTATTTATGTATTATTTTAAGTGGAGGAGCCAGGATTAGAATCCAGGTTCCGGGACTCCTGGCCCGGGGCTCTTTCCACTAGGCCACACTGCTTCTCCCTCTTCCTCCTATCTGTAATTTACGTTCTCTCTCCAGAGCACACCCTATCCCCAACCAGGGACAGTGTCTAATTGCCACTTTTTTTCTAATGGTATTTATTAAGCGTTTACTATGTGCAAAGCACTGTTCTAGGCCACTTATGTATTCTCTACCAGCCCTTAGAGTACAGTGCTCTGCACACAATACGTACTTAATAAATACTATTACTACTACTCCTGGAGGGCTGCGATCCTATCTACTAACTCCCAGATGCTTAGCACAAGGCTCTGCACACAATGGGCGTTCAGTAAATACCCTTGATTTCACTCTAATAAGGACGACCCAAATAAACCTGCCACAAACTCCGCAGGGGCCCATCGACTACTGTAAACTTGTAAGGCACAGACATTTGAAAATCAAGATCTGAGAGCCCACTGTTGGGTAGGGACCGTCTCTATATGTTGCCAACTTGGACTTCCCAAGCGCTTAGTACAGCGTCTGCACACAATAAGCGCTCAATAAATACGATTGAATGAATGAATGAATCTGAACTCCACGTGGAACAGGGGCTGTGTCCAACCTGGTTAGCTGGTAACCACCCCGGCGCTTAGAACAGTGCCTGGCACATAGTAAGTGCTTAACAAATACCCTACTGAGAGCTCACCTCCTCCAGGAGGCCTTCCCAGACTAAGCCCCTTCCTTCCTCTCCCCCTCGTCCCCCTCTCCATCCCCCCATCTTACCTCCTTCCCTTCCCCACTGCACCTGTATATATATATATATATATGTTTGTACATATTTGTTACTCTATTTATTTATTTATTTATTTTGCTTGTACATATCTATTCTATTTATTTCATTTTGTTAGTATGTTTGGTTTTGTTCTCTGTCTCCCCCTTTTAGACTGTGAGCCCACTGTTGGGTAGGGACTGTCTCTATATGTTGCCAACTTGTACTTCACAAGTGCTTAGTACAGTGTTCTGCACACAGTAAGCGCTCAATAAATACGATTGATGATGATGATGAAATACCGCAATTATTACTATTATTTGCAGGAGTGCTAAGGAGTTGATTGGAGGGGGTTAATCTGGGAAGTGTCAAAGAAGAGATGAGTAGGAGGGAGGAGATGTGCTTTTTTTTTCCCCAAAAAAAGAAGTGGGGAGGGCATTCCAGATGAGGAGAACGGTATGTACGAAGTCTGGAAAGCGGGAGAGGCCGGGAGTGCGGGTTTTCTAAGACCCAGAGGCCAAGGAGAGGAAAAAGGCAAAGTCTTGCCTCGGTTTCCCCTTGGCCCTTTCAGGTGCCCATCCTCCTCCTCTTCAAGGGCAACTGGGCGAGGGGACTGAGCCTTAATCACCCCTGGGAAATTTCGGAAGGAGGAAGCCATTGTGACTAGGAGCTACAAAATTCTCCATTGGAGTGGTATTTCTGATCTTTTTAATTCCAGAAGAGGAAAAACCCCTGGCCAGCCTCATCACAGAGAAGACTTGCTGCGTGGCCTACATAATAATAATTATTTTGGTATTTGTTAAGCGCTTACTATGTGCAAAGCACTGTCCTAAGCGCTGGGGAGGATACGAGGAGATCAGGTTGTCCCGTATGGGGCTCATAGTCTTAATCCTCATTTTACAGATGAGGTAACTGAGGCCCAGAGAAGTGACGTGACTTGCCCAAAGTCACACAGCTGGCAAGCGGGGGAGCCGGGATTTGAACCCGTGACCTCTGACTCCAAAGCCCGGGCTCTTTCCACTGAGCCACGCTGCTTCTGGTGCTTCTAGAGGAATCAGAGGGGTGTGGGGAGTCAACAGACTGGGATTCTGGATCCTGCTCTCCTCCAGCCTGCTGTGTGACCCTGAGCAAGTCACTGAACCTCTCTGGGCCTCTCTTTCCTCATCTGTAAAACGGACATAAAACCACTCCCCTCTCCCAACCCCTGTGATGGTGTGAAGATAAAATGTGGTAACTGATGTGAAAGCTCTTGGAAAAAATAAAAGCGCTAAGCAACAACAACAAAAGGTATTACAGATTGCTTTCTTTCTCTCTCTCCTCTCTCTCCCTTAGCAGCCCTTCCGATCATCTTCAAATCCTCTCGTGGCCAAAAAAGAGACGTGCCTTTAAGCGGAGAATGTGGTTTTTCAAGGCTGGTTAATGCGCTCCTTGGACCACCGAACGGCTTTCAGACAGAAATGTTCTGATCCTTCCAGTCAAAGGGAATCAGAAACATGTGGATTAAATTTCCCTCAAATTACACACATGGTTTTCGGGGTTTGTTTGTTTGTTTTGACTTTTTTTTTGGTTAACTAATGGAAAAGACATTTCGTGCTGAATCTGTTTGGAGTTTAATAAACCTGAAATGTTAAAAAGAGTTAAGCAGCCCAAGAATGCCGTCTCCTCCCCACTCTCTGCAGAGGGCTCAGAAAAACCTATCTGAGGGAGGCAGATTTTACTGTCATTTACAGGGAGGACGGAAGAAATCTCCCTGCAACGAAGAAACACTTTGTGAGTTGCTGGAATTGGAGTTTGAGGAGAAGAAAGCGAAGAGAAGAGAAAATCCCAAACTAGAACTTGGTTCCACAGTCAATCTCCGCAAAGTGATGTAAGCTCTCTAACAGTTGTGATTTATCATTCCAGTGCTGGGATAGATTAAAAAAAAAAAATCCAATTTTTCAATTCCAGAAGAGAACAAACGCTTTACAAGAAATTCATCCAAAGAGCCAACCAGGCTTTTCAACATAGATTTTTTTCTTTCCCCCCGCATCTTCCACATATGTTTTAATTATGTAGTTTTGAATGTATCAAGTTCTTTCCCTGCCGCATCTAACGGCGAAAAAGGGGGAGAGGGATCCCGGCCGAAATTAGCAACTGAAGGTCAAAATCGAGCCAAATGTTACGTTAGTCTCCAAAGAATAAAGCAGTGTATAAAAAATGTTTCTTAACTCTCTTCCAAGATTTTTAGGACACTGGGAATATATCACACTTGGATTTACAGGGCTGGCCGGAGAGAGCCATTTCACTAGTTAGGGCCTCGATTTCCAATTTGGAAAAGTCGCTTCTTTTCTGCAGTCATTCATTCAGTCGTCTTTATCGAGCGCTTACTGTGTGCACAGCACTGTACTAAGCGCTTGGGAAGTCCAAGTTGGCAAGTTTTCTGCACAAACACAAGGTTCAGATACCCTGCCACCTTCTCCCAACCGGCAGACACAGGGACCACTCGGAGACCAGGCATCCGAGCTATAACGGCCCGGGGCACAAGCCACATCCATTTCCCGGAAGCCAACGCGATCGGTCAAGCCAGTTCTGTTCCTTTTTTAAGTCCAACCAAAAGGCAGCCGGGAAGTAGAAAGGTTTGGCCAAATATCTTGGGCCCGGCAAAGGGATTCTTGGGTTTAGATAGCTGGTCAGCAGGAACAGGCTTCCTGGTTGGCCCAGAAGTCAGCCTGATGGACGGCGGCTGCCCCAGAGTTCATCCACTCATTCATTCAATCATATTGTATTGCTTCCTCCCTCCACCCGAACTGTTAATCTGCCCGGGCTTTAGGGACAGACCTGAGGCCCTGGGAGTACCAGGAGGGAGTCGGTGGTATTCCTCTCCTCCAATTCTCTCCTTGACCCCCTCCAATCTGGTTTCCATCCCCTTCACTCCACAGAAATCGCCCTCTCAGAGGTCACCGGGAGAGACCTGAGGCCCTAGGAGTACCAGGAGGGAGTCGGCGGTATTCCTCTCCTCCAATTCTCTCCTTGCCCCCCTCCAATCTGTTTCCATCCCCTTCACTCCACAGAAATCTCCCTCTCAGAGGAGATCACCAGTGATCTCCTTCCTGCCAAATTCAACGGCCTCTACTTCATCCTAATCCTCCTCAACCCCTCAGCGGCTTTCAACACTGTCGACCACCTCCTTCTGGAAACGTTATCCAACCTCGGCTTCACTGACACCGTCCTCTCCCGATTCTCCTCCCTCTAAATCCCGGCTCCAACCCTTGTCAGCTGTGGGACCTTCTCTGTGCCTCAGTTTCCTCGCTTGTAAAATGAAGATTCAATACCTGATCTCCCTCCTTAGATTGTGAGCCCCAGGTGGGACAGGGACTGTGACCAACTTTGTAGCTACCCCAGCACTCAGAACAGTTGCTTGACACTCAGTAAGCATTTATGGGCTTACTAAGCATCAAGCACTGTAATAACAATAACAATAATAATAACAATAATAATAATAATAAAGAAGTGACACATATCTGCCTTGAGAATCTTGCCCTCGAATGGGGGAGATAAATGGTGGGATTTGGGGGCTGGAAAGTCCAGCTTCCAATCAAGCATGAAAACTGATAAGTTGTTTCCTCTAGACTGTAAACTCCTTGAGAGCAGGGATTGCGTCTCCTTACTCTACTGTGCCCTCCCAAGCGCTTAGAATATTAATAATAATTCCGGTATTTGTTAAGCGCTGCACTAAGCACCGAGGTGGATACAAACAAATCAGGTTGGACACAGTCCCTGTCCCACGTGGGGCTCACGGTCTCAATCCCCGTTTTACAGATGAGGTCACTGAGGCCCAGAGAAGTGAAGTGACTTGCCCAAGGTCCCACGGCAGACAAGTGGTGGAGTCAGGATTAGAATCCATGACCTTGGATTGACAAGGCTCTCTCCACTACGCCGTGCTGCTTCTCCTCTGCGTGCAGTACGCGCTCAGTAAATAACAACTGTGGCATTCGTCAAGTGCTTGCTGTGTGTCCAACACCACACTGAAGGCTGGGGATAGAGACGAGATATTCAGTTGACACCCACCATCAATAAATACCGCTTATTGATTTCCTTTTCCTTTTCTCTATCAATCCATCAATCGATCAAATTTACTGAGCCCTTCCTGACTGTAGAGCAATGTACTATGTGCCTGGGCGAGTACAACGTAACAATATAACAGTATCGGTAGACACATCCCCTGCCCACGACGAGCTTAGACCACAAACATGTTGTGGGCAGGAAACGTATCCACCAACTCCGCTGTACTGTACTCTCCCAAGCGCTCAGTACAGTGCTCTGCCCATAGGAAGGGCGCAATAAATGCCACTGATTGATTATCCACACCTCTGTGTGTGACGCCCAGGAGAAAACGAGAGCCATAAGAAGGATTTTCCTTGAAAAAGTGTTGCTGAAAAACTTCGAGGCGGAGGCACACCGGACAGAACTTTTAACTGCCTCAAGTCCAGGGATGCTCCCAGGGGAGACGGATTCTGGGGATAGAGAATCCACAAAGCGGAGCAACGTGCTTGGCACATAGTAAGCACTTAAATACCACACATATTCTTATTATTAGCGTTTTCTTCATTAAGGGTTGGCTTAATGAGAGAGTTGAGGGTGCAGTTTTTCTAATCATGGCTCGCTGGATTCCAGAAGGGAGTCTGGACTCTTCCCTTTCCTCCGTCTCCAAACCTGCTGAAGGGACCGCTCTTAAGAGGCTGAGGATCACACTTTCCCACTTTTTTGGTCCCACAACTTTGCACTCCTGTTGAAGTTTGGCAGCGACAAGGGATCAGCCAGGAATTACAGACCCCTCCTCCCATATGGAGGTGACCCCTCCAATCTCCCTCCCCCTCTGTTTCTCCCTCCTGCTAGACTGTATGCTCCTTGAAGGCAGGGATCCTCCGCTATACTCTCCCAAGCAGTTACTATAGTGCTCTGCACAGAGAAAGTGCTCAATAAATACCACTGATTGATTAATTGATTATCCCTGCCCCGGTGGCCTAGCGCCTTTTTCAGCAGGGCTCTCCCACCTTTCGGGACCCCAGCTGCTTCCCTGTTTGAGGGTGTTTGGGAAATAATAATAATAATAATAATAATAATAATAATAATGGCAGCTTTTAAGCGCTTACTATATGCCAAGCGCTGGGGTAGACACAAGGTAATCAGGTTGGACAGTCCCTGTTTGAGGGTGGTTGGGAAATAATAATAATAATGGTAGCTTTTAAGCGCTTACTATATGCCAAGTGCTGGGGTAGACACAAGGTAATCAGGTTGGACACAGTCCCTGTTTGAGGGGGGTTGGGAAATAATAATAATAATAATAATGGTAGCTTTTAAGCGCTTACTATGTGCCAAGCGCTGGGGTAGACACAAGGTAATCAGGTTGGACAGTCCCTGTTTGAGGGTGGTTGGGAAATAATAATAATAATGGTAGCTTTTAAGCGCTTACTATATGCCAAGCGCTGGGGTAGACACAAGGTAATCAGGTTGGACACAGTCCCTGTTTGAGGGGGGTTGGGAAATAATAATAATAATAATGATAGCTTTTAAGCGCTTACTATGTGCCAAGAGCTGGGGTAGACACAAGGTAATCAGGTTGGACACAGTCCCTGTTTCAGGGGGGTTGGGAAATAATAATAATAATAATGGTAGCTTTTAAGCGCTTACTATTCATTCATTTAATCACATTTATTGAGCGCTTACTGTGTGCAGAGCACTGTACTAAGCGCTTACTATATGCCAAGCACTGGGGTAGGCACAAGGTAATCAGGTTGGACACAGTCCCTGTCCCACATGGGGCTCACGGTCTTACTCCCCATTTTGCAGATGGGGTAACTTAGGGACAGGGAAGTTAAGTGACTTGCCCAAGGTCACACAGCAGACAAATAGCAGAGCAGGATTTAGGGAAACCCAGGGAGGTGCCAGGCTGGAGTGATTCTGGCTGCACACCATGGCCTGGTTGATAGAGCCCGGGCCTGGGAGTCGGAAGGTCATGGGTTCTAATCCCGCTCCGCCACTTGCCTGCTGTGTGGCCTCGGGAAAGTCACCTCACTTCTCTGTGCCTCATCTGTAAAATGGGGATTGAGGCTATGAGCCCCACGTGGGACAGGGACTGGTGTCCAACACGACTTTCTGGTATCCATCCTAGCGCTTAGTACAGTGCCTAGCGCACAGTAAGTGCTTAACTAAACCATAATTATTATCTTGGCAATGGGATGAAACCCCGAGGAGGAGGAGGAGGGATTCGGGCAGCCCCCTCCTGCAAGTCAACCTCTGGGAGGTGGGCTCTGGAGAAGGGGGGAATCCGGAGGGTGGGGATGGGGGGGGGAGAGGGGATGGCGGGGGGGGGGGGGTCCAGGGTCATGGGAGGAGGGGATGGCGGGGGGTCCAGGGTCATGGGAGGAGGGGATGGCGGGGGGTCCAGGGTCATGGGAGGAGGGGATGGCGGGGGGTCCAGGGTCATGGGAGGAGGGGATGGCGGGGGGTCCAGGGTCATGGGAGGAGGGGATGGCGGGGGGTCCAGGGTCATGGGAGGAGGGGATGGCGGGGGGTCCAGGGTCATGGGAGGAGGGGATGGCGGGGGGTCCAGGGTCATGGGAGGAGGGGATGGCGGGGGGGTCCAGGGTCATGGGAGGAGGGGATGGCGGGGGGTCCAGGGTCATGGGAGGAGGGGATGGCGGGGGGTCCAGGGTCATGGGAGGAGGGGATGGCGGGGGGTCCAGGGTCATGGGAGGAGGGGATGGCGGGGGGTCCAGGGTCATGGGAGGAGGGGATGGCGGGGGGTCCAGGGTCATGGGAGGAGGGGATGGCGGGGGGTCCAGGGTCATGGGAGGAGGGGATGGCGGGGGGTCCAGGGTCATGGGAGGAGGGGATGGCGGGGGGTCCAGGGTCATGGGAGGAGGGGATGGCGGGGGGTCCAGAGTCATGGGGGAGGGGATGGTGGGGGTCCTGGGTCAGGGGAGAGGGGGTGGTGGTGGTTCAGGGTCAGAGAGGAGGGGATGGCAGTGGTCCAGGGTCAGAGGGGAGGGGGTGGTGGTGGTTTCAGGGTCAGAGAGGAGGGGATGGCAATGGTCCAGGGTCAGAGGGGAGGGAATGGTGGGGGTCCAGGGTCATGGAAGGAGGGGATGGTGGGGGTCCTGGGTCAGGGGAGAGGGGGTGGTGGTGGTGGTCCAGTGTCAGAGGGGAGGGGATGGCGGGGGGGCCAGGGTCAGAGGGGAGGGGATGGCGGGGGGCCAGGGTCATGGGAGGAGGGGATGGCGGGGGGGCCAGGGCCATGGGGGGAGGGAATGGTGGGGGGCCAGGGTCATGGGGGAGGGGATGGCGGGGGGCCAGGATCATGGGGGAGGGGATGGCGGGGGGTCCAGGGTCATGGGAGGAGGGGGAGGAGGGGATGGCGGGGGGGCCGGGGGCCGGACGGAGGGGCTGGCTGGGAGGCTGGTTCCGGCGGGGTCCTGGGGTGGCCCCGGGCCCCCGCCCCCCCGCCGCTTACCCGACTTTCCGGCTCCTCTTTGGCCCAGGATGGCCAGGTTGACGTCGGGGAGCGGGCCGGGGGCCGCGCGGTCGGGGCCGCCGCCACCGCCGCTCCCGGCCCGGGCTTTGCCGAACACCGAGGCCATGGACAGGACACCGGCGGGGGCACGGGGGGCACGGGGGGCACCGGGGGCGGGGGGGGCAAGGGGGGCACGGGGGGCACGGGGGGCACGGGACTCCCCTTCCCAGGGCCGGGCCGGGACGGACGGAGGGAGGGTCCGTCCAGCCCGGGCGTCCCCCGCACCCCCGGCGCTTGGGGAGCAGGGAGCCGCCGGACGGGCGGGACCCCCGGGGCGGGACCCCCGGGACGGGACGGGACGGGACGGGACGGGACCCCCGGGACGGGAGGGGGAGCGGGGAGCGGGGAGCGGCGGGGGCGGGCGGAGCAGCCCGGACACCGGGGGGGGGACACGGGGGGGGGGGACACACCGCACCCACCGCGCCCACGGCGGGGGACGCGGCCGGGGACCAGACAGGGGGGACGGGGACGGGGACGGGACGGGGGGCGGGGCGGGGGGACAGGGGGCGGGACGGGGGACAGGGGGCGGGACGGGGGAGGGGGCGGGACAGGGGGGAGGGGGACTGGACAGGGGGGAGGCGGACGGGACAGGGGGGAGGCGGACGGGACAGGGGGCGGGACAGGGGGGAGGGGGCGGGACAGGGGATAGGGGGCGGGACAGAGGGCGGGACAGGGGGAGGGGACGGGGGACGGGACGGGACGGGGGGAGGGGGCGGGACAGGGGGCGGGACGGGGGGAGGGGGACGGGACGGGGGGCGGGACAGGGAGAGGGGACCGGGGGACGGGACGGGACGGGGGGAGGGGGACGGGACAGGGGGGAGGGGCGGGACGGGGGGAGGGGGACGGGACAGGGGATGGGGGCGGGACAGGGGGAGGGGGCGGGACAGAGGGCGGGACAGGGGGAGGGGACGGGGGACGGGACAGGGGGCGGGACAGGGGACGGGGGCGGGACAGGGGACAGAGAGCGGGACAGGGGGTGGGACGGGGGAGAGGACAGGGGGAGGGGGTAAGGGAAGGGGGCGGGACAGGGGGCGGGACGGGGGGAGGGGGCAGGACAGGGGGAGGGACCGGGACAGGGGGCAGGGGGCAGGGGGCGGGACTGGAGGAGGGGACGGGACAAGCGGCGGGACAGGGGGGAGGGGCCGCGACGGAGGGCGGGCCCCCTCTTCATCCACTCATTTCATTCAACCGTATTCATTGGTATTCTTTATGAGCGATGGCATTGGTGAAGCGCTCACTGTGTGCCCAGCACTGCCCTAAGCCCCGGGGGAGGGGACAAGGGGATGAGGTTGTCCCCCCGGGGGGGCTCCCGGCCTTCATCCCCACTTGACAGTTGAGGGAACTGAGGCCCAGAGAAGCGAAGTGACTTGCCCCAAGTCACCCAGCTGACAAGTGGCGGAGGGCGGGATTGGAACCCACGACCGCTGACTCCAAAGCCCGGGCTCTTTCCCTCTGAGCAGCGCTTGAGCGCTTACTGTGTGCACAGCGCTGGGCTGTATATATGTATGTCACCTGTATATATGTATATCACCTGTATATATGTATATATGTTTGTACATATTTATTACTCTATTTATGAGTAATGAATGAATGAATGAATGACAGCGGCGGGGCCACTCCACAGTCAGAGCTCAATAGATGCGAATGAATGAATGAATGAATGAATGAATGAATGAATGAATGACAGCGGCGGGGCCACTCCACAGTCAGCGCTCAATAGATACGAATGAATGAGTGAATGAGTGAGTGAATGAATGAACGAATGAATGACGGGGCGGGGCCTCTCTTCACACAGAGCGCTCAATAGATACGAATGAATGAATGAATGAATGAATGAATGAATGAATGAATGAATTACTGTGTGCAGAGACTTCTAGACTGTGAGCCCACCGTTGGGTAGGGACCGTCTCTATATGTTGCCAACTTGGACTTCCCAAGCGCTTAGTCCAGTGCTCTGCACACAGTAAGCGCTCAATAAATACGATTGATTGATTGATTGATTGATTGCAGAGCACTGTACTAAGTGCTTGGGAAGTCCAAGTTGGCAACATCTAGAGACGGTCCCTACCCAACAGTGGGCTCACAGTCTAGAGTGGGCTCACAGTCTAGATGTAGATAAAATAATAATAATAATAATATAATGGCATTTATTGAGCGCTTACTATGTGCAAAGCACTGTTCTAAGCGCTGGGGAGGTTACAAGGTGATCAGGTTGTCCCGCGGGGGGGCTCACAGTCTTAATCCCCATTTTACAGATGAGGGAACTGAGGCCCAGAGAAGTGAAGTGACTTGCGCAAAGTCACACAGTAGGCGTGTGGTGCAGCCGGGATTTGAACCCATGACCTCTGACTCCAAAGCCTGTGCTCTTTTCCACTGAGCCACGCTGCTTCTCTGTACATATATATATATGTATATATACAAATATATATGTTTGTACATATTTATTTATTTTACTTGTACATATCTATTCTATTTATTTTATTTTGTCAATATGGTTTGTTTTGTTCTCTGTCTCCCCCTTCTAGACTGTGAGCCCGCTGTTGGGTAGGGACCGTCTCTATCATATAGTACATAGTAAGCGCTTAATAAATGCCATCGTTATTATTATTATTATTACTTCCTAAGCAGCTGATAAGCAATCTGCAATGACCAGAAGACAGTGCGCTTTTGGAGGCTGAGAAGTGACAGTCAAGGAAGGGTCTAATAAAACTGATGTTTGGGGAAAACATTGCTCACATTAATTAATCAATAGTACATACTGGCCTAATAAGGGGCCAAGCAGTACATTAAACACTTGGGAAAGTCCAATAGAATCGGTAGAAACGATCCCCATTCTTAAGGAGCTTCCAATTCAGTGAGGGTGGAGACAGAGACTAGAATAGAACAGAATAGAACAGTGCTTTGCACATAGTAGGCGCTTAATAAATGCCATTATTATTATTATTATTATTATTATAAATTACCCAGAAGAACCATATTTAGTGGCCTCGTCACTATAATAATAATGGCATTTATTAAGTGCTTACTATGTGCAAAGCACTGTTCTAAGCTCTGGGGAGGTTACAAAGTGGTCAGGTTGTCCCACGGGGGGCTCACAGTCTTAATTCCCCTTTTACAGATGAGGTAACTGAGGCCCAGAGAAGTTAAGTGACTTGGCCAAGGTCACACAGCTGACAACTGGCGGAGCCGGGATTCGAACCCATAACCTCCGACTCCAAAGCCCGGGCTCTTTCCACTGAGCTACGCTGCTTCTCAACAGCTTCTCAACAACTATAATAACTATGGTACTTGTTAAGCGCTTACTATGTGCTAAGCACTGTTCTAAGCACTGGGGTAGAGACAAGCTGTTCAGGTTGGACACAATCCCTGTCCTCCAAAGGGCTCACACTCTAAATCCCCATTTTACAGATGAGGGAACTGAGGCACAGTTAACAGTAACAACCTGATTATCTTGTCTCCACCCCAGGGCTTAGAACAGTGTTTGGCACATAGTAAGTGCTTAATTCATTCATTCATTCATTCATTCATTCATTCATTCAATTGTATTTATTGAGCGCTTACTGTGTGCAGAGCACTGTACCAAGCGCTTGGGAAGTCCAAGTTGGCAACATCTAGAGACGGTCCCTACGCAACAGCGGGCTCACAGTCTAGAAGGGGGATACAGACAACAAAATAAAACATATTAACAAAATAAAATAAATAGAATAAATATGTACAAATAAAATAAATAAATAAATAAATAGAGTAATAAATAAGTACGAACATATATACATATATACAGAATTATATATTCATTCATTCATTCAATCGCATTTATTGAGTGCTTACCGTGTGCAGAGCACTGGACTAAGCGCTTGGCAAGTCCAAGTTGGCAACACATAGAGACGGTCCCTACCCAATAACGGGCTCACAGTCTAGAAAGGGGAGACAGACAACAAAACAAAATATATTAACAAAAGAAAATAAATATGTATAAATAAAATACAGTAATAAATACGTACAAACATATATATATATATACAGAATTATATATTCGTTCATTCATTCAATCGTATTTATTGAGCGCTTACTGTGTGCAGAGCACTGTGCTAAGCGCTTGGGAAGTCCAAGTTGGCAACATCTAGAGACGGTCCCTACCCAACAGCGGGCTCACAGTCTAGAAGGGGGAGACAGACAACAAAACCAAGCATATTAACAAAAGAAAATAAATAGAATAAATATGTACAAATAAAATAAATAGAGTAATAAATACGTACAAAGATATACGTATATACAGAATTATATATGTATATATATGTACATCTTAACAAATGACATCATCATCATCATCATCATCATTATTATTATTATTATTATTATTATCCTCTGTGTCGCCTATGGACTTGGGTCTGTACACCTTGGACACAGTGATACTCACCCCATCTCTAGCCCCATACCACTTATATCCATATTTATTCATATTAATATCCATCTCCCGCTTTAGACTCTGAGTTCATTACGGGCAGGGAACGTATCTGCTAATTCTGTTGTCTTGTCAATCAATCAATCGTATTTATTGAGCGCTTACTGTGTGCACAGCACTGTACTAAGCGCTTGGGAAGTACAAGTTGGCAACATATAGAGACAGTCCCTACCCAACAGTGGGCTCATTGTCCTCTCCCAAGCGCTTAGTCCAATGCTCCGTACACGGTAAGTGCTCAATAATCACCAATCAATCAATCAATCGTATTTATTGAGTGCTTACTGTGTGCAGAGCACTGTACTAAGCGCTTGGGAAGTACAAGTTGGCAACATACAGAGACGGTCCCTACCCAACAGTGGGCTCACAGTCTAGAAGTCACCACCGACTGATTGATTGTTTGATCGATAACCTTATTCTCTGCTGCTTTTGTTGCACAGGTGGCAGATCCCCAGTCAATGCCGCAATTTTTTAATGGTATTTGCTAAGCGCTCACTCTGTGTCAAGCGCTGTACTAAGCGCTGAGGTGGCTACAAGTCAACCAGGTCAGACTCACAAACCCCGTCCCACACGGGGTTCACAATCTAGGGGAAGCAGCGTGGCTTCCGGGCTTGGCAGTCAGAGGTCATGGGTTCTAATCCCAGCTCCGCCGCTTGTCAGCTGTGTGACTTTGGGCAAGTCGCTTCACTTCTCTGGGCCTCAGTTACCTCATCTGGAAAATGGGGATGAAGACTGCGAGCCCCACGTGGGACAACCTGATCACCTTGTATCCCCCCCCGGCGCTTAGAACAGTGCTTGCAAACTTGTACTTCCCAAGTGCTTAGTACAGTGCTCTGCACATAGTAAGCGCTCAATAAATACAATTGAATGAATGAATGCTTCGCACATAGTAAGCGTTTAACAAATGCCACTGTAAGTAGGAAGGAGAACAGGTACTGAATCCCCATTTTCCAGTTGAGGACACCAAGGCCCTAAGAAGTGAAGTCTTCTAGACTGTGAGCCCACTGTTGGGTAGGAACCATCTCTATATGTTGCCAATTTGGACTTCCCAAGCGCTTAGTACAGTGCTCTGCACACAGTAAGTGCTCAATAAATACGATTGAATGGATGAATGAATGAATGCTTCGCACATAGTAAGTGTTTAACAAATGCCATTGTAAGTAGGAAGGAGAACAGGTACTGAATCCCCATTTTCCAGTTGAGGACACCAAGGCCCAGAGAAGTGAAGTCTTCTAGACTGTGAGCCCACAGTTGGGTAGGGACCATCTCTATATGTTGCCAACTTGGACTTCCCAAGCGCTTAGTACAGTGCTCTGCACACAGTAAACACTCAGTAAATATGATTGAATGAATGAATGCTTCACACATAGTAAGCGTTTAACAAATGCCACTGTAAGCAGGAAGGAGAACAGGTACTGAATCCCCATTTTCCAGTTGAGGACACCAAGGCCCAGAGAAGTGAAGTCTTCTAGACTGTGAACCCACTGTTGGGTAGGGACCGTCTCTATATGTTGCCAACTTGGACTTCCCAAGCGCTTACTACAGTGCTCTGCACACAGTAAGCCCTCAATAAATATGATTGAATGAATGAATGAATGCTTCGCACATAGTAAGCGTTTAACAAATGCCATTGTAAGTAGGAAGGAGAACAGGTACTGAATCCCCATTTTCCAGTCCATCTCTATATGTTGCCAACTTGGACTTCCCAAGCGCTTAGTACAGTGCTCTGCACACAGTAAGCCCTCAATAAATACGATTGAATGAATGAATGAATGAATGCTTCGCACATAGTAAGCATTTAACAAATGCCATTGTAAGTAGGAAGGAGAACAGGTACTGAATCCCCATTTTCCAGTCCATCTCTATATGTTGCCAACTTGGACTTCCCAAGCGCTTAGTACAGTGCTCTGCACACAGTAAGCGCTCAGTAAATGCGATTGAATGAATGAATGCTTCGCACATAGTAAGCGTTTAACAAATGCCATTGTAAGTAAGAAGGAGAACAGGTATTGAATCCCCATTTTCCAGTTGAGGACACCAAGGCCCAGAGAAGTGAAGTCTTCTAGACTGTGACATTCTACACTTCTAGAATGAAGTGTAAGCTCGTCGTGGCCAGGGAACTTATCTGTTTATTGTTCTTCGGTCCTCTCCCAAGCGCTTAGTACAGTGCTCTGCCCACGGCGAGCCCAACTGGCTGACTGTATCGAAGGAGAAAAGTCTCATATCACGAAACGTTTCTGCATTTTATTAATAGAAAATATTCCCGATGTCCTTGTGAGGCCTTGCCTCCTTGTAAGGCAATGATGCTTGCGCCTGCTTCTTTTCGGCCCACGCTGATCCCCCCGGGATCCCTCAGAGCCGGATCCGTCTCCGGGAGGCTCCCACCCTTCCCTTATCCCGGAGCTTTTCGCCGCCAATGCTGCAGGTCTCCGATTGATCGAGCAGTTGATCGGTGGTACTTACTGATCGCTTACTGTACGTGGAGCTCTTTTTTAAAACCGTTGAGCGCTTGCCTCGGTGGAAAGAGCCCGGGCTTTGGAGTCGGAGGTCGTGGGTTCAGATCCCGGCTCCGCCGCCTGTCAGCTGGGTGACCTTGGGCGAGTTACTTCACTTCTCTGGGCCTCGGTGACCTCGTCTGGAAAATGGGGATTAAGACTGTGAGCCCCCCCGGGGGACAACCTGATCACCTTGTAACCTCCCCAGTGCTTAGAACAGTGCTTGGCACATAGTGAGCGCTTAATTCATTCATTCAATTGTATTTATTTATTTATTTTTCTTGTACATATTTATTCTACTTATTTTATTTTGTTAATATGTTTTCTTTGGTTCTCTGTCTCCCCCTTCTAGACTGTGAGCCTGCTGTTGGGTAGGGGCCGTCTCTAGATGTTGCCAACTTGGACTTCCCAAGCGCTTAGTACAGTGCTCTGCACACAGTAAGCACTCAATAAATACGATTGAATGAATGAATGAATATATAATTCTGTAATTATGTATATAATTCGGCAATTTTCAATCCAATATGTTGCCAGCTTGGACTTCCCAAGCGCTTAGTACAGTGCTCTGCACACAGTAAGCGCTCAATAAATACAATTGAATGAATGAATGAATGAATGAATTTATTGAGCTCTTACTGTGTGAAGAGCACTGTACTAAGCACTTGGGAAGTACAAGTTAGCAACATATAGAGACGGTCCCTATCCAACATCATTCATTCATTCATTCATTCAATTGTATTTATTGAGCGCTTACTGTGTGCAGAGCACTGTAGTAAGCGCTTGGGAAGTATAAGTTGCCAACATATAGTGATGGTCCCTACCCAACAGTGGGCTCACAGTCTGGAAGGGGGAGAATAAATGCCATTATTATCATTATTATTATTATTATTATTATTATTATTACTGTGGGCCAGGCACTGTACTAAGCACTGGGGTAGATGCAAGATAATCAGGTTGGACGCAGCCCAAGTCCTACACGGGGCTCACAGTCACACAGCGGACAAGTGGCGGGGCCGGGATTCGAACCCAGGTACTCTGATCTCAGGCCTTTGCTCTTTCCACTAGGCCACCCTGCTTTTCCACGTGGGCAGGGAACATGTCTACCACTTTAGGTGCACTGTTCTCTCCCGAGTGCTTAGTATAGTGCTCCGCATAGGGGAAGCAGCGTGGCATAATGTTGGGTAGGGACCGTCTCTATATGTTGTCGACTTGCACTTCCCAAGCGCTTAGTACAGTGCTCTGTACACAGTAAGTGCTCAATAAATACGATTGAATGAATGAATGAATAATGGATAGAGCCTGGGACTGTGAGGTAGAAGGTCATAATAATAATAATGGCATTTATTAAGCGCTTACTATGTGCAAAGCACTGTTCTAAGCCCTGGGGAGGTTACAAGGTGAACAGGTTGTCCCACAGGGGGCTCACAGTCTTTATCCCCATTTTACAGTTGAGGTAACTGAGGCACAGAGAAGAGAAGTGACTTGCCCAAAGTCACCCAGCTGACAGTTGGCAGAGCCGGGATTTGAACCCGTGACCTCTGACTCCAAAGCCCTTGCTCTTTCCACTGAGCCACGGTGTTCTAGTCCCGGCTCTGCCTGTTGTCTGCTGTGTGACTTTGGGCAAGTCACTTCACTTCTCTGGGCCTCCGTTCCCTCGTCTGTAAAATGGGGATTAAGACTGTGAGCCCCACGAGGGACAACCTGATCGCCTTGTAACCTCCCCAGCGCTTAGAACAGTGCTTTGCACATAATAAGCGCTTAATAAATGCCATCATTATTATTATTATTATGGGGATTGAGACCGTGAGCCCCACAGGGGACAGGGACTGTGTCCGACCCTATTTGCTTGTATCTGCCCGGCGCTTACTAAGCGCTTAACAAATACCTTAATAATAATAATTATTATTATAAATAACATTGAATGATTGATCCGTTTTGATTTCCGGGACTGAAGACAGGAATCCGTCCGCTTCCCCAGATCCCAGGTGCCACGTAGCTTCCCCAGACAGGACTGCCAGCATCCCTCTTTCCCGTCTGAATAACTGTAGTGGCATCCAAAGAGAAGAAAGAGGAAGAGCCCCTCCGTCCCGTGCTTGCCCACTCCCTGCCACTGCCCCCCTAACTCCTAGCCCTATGGCTCTGCCGGGGGCAACTAAGCAGAGGTTTGGGGCTCCTTTGGCCCCGAGCCTGGCCTAGCAAGGCCAAGCGGCAGGAATTGCTCCAGACCCGTATCTCCTTCCTGACTTCTCCCTCACCCCCTCCTCCTCCCTCCGTCCTCCAAGGGCCCTGATCCCGGGACCTTAAACTGACCAAAGGGGCCCTGTCCGGAAGCCTGCTCCTAACAGACCGTCTCCCCAGGGCCCTGAAGCCTGCGGAGAAGCGGTCGACTCCCTTCCTCCCTCAACCTTTCCGAATCTCCACGTGGTTCTTCCTCCTGGCTATTTCTGGCTCCCTCCGCTGGGATCATCCCTCCCTCTCCCACCGCTCACCCTCCCTAGGTCCCACACATCTTCCCAAGCGCTTAGTCCAGTGCTCTGCACACAGTAAGCGCTCAATAAATACGATTGAATGAATGAATGAATGACCACCTGGCCTGTGGCCGCCGTTGCCCCTTCCCCGGGCCGCCCTGAGACCGGTCAGCGAGGAGCAAAGAAGGTTTACACTTGTGTGGGCCGGGCCGGGGGTCACCGTCTCCTGCAGCTCTGGGTGGGATTTCCACCCTACCCCTAACCCACCGGCTAACCTCAGGTCGGACAGTTTTACAGCCCAGCTCGGCATTCCCTCCGCCCCAACCTCCTTCCGCTTTGGGATCCCTGAGCAGGAGCCATGGAGACACGAGGACTTCCCCTAAGATCCAATAGAGCAGCGGGAATCATTCCCCTATGGAAACTGAGGCGTAAGGGACCGCCCCAATGCCCCACAAAACTGCAGGAACCATTCCCCAGCAGAGAGGTGGGGAAACTGAGGTACGGGGGGCACGGGAGTCCTCCAAGATCACACAGAATGGATGGCAGGCCCGCTCAGTGGGCATGTCTGGCTTCTGAGGTCCCTGGCTTTAACAGAAATCCAAACTACCCACAAACAATAAGTGCAGAATAAGTGAGACTCTGCATATTGATTGGTCTCCTCGTGGGTTACTGGGCGCACATTCAGTTTCAAAGCAAAAACCAAATGTTTTTCTGACTGTCATCAGTCAGCCCATCAGTCAGCACTCAATAAATACGATCGACTGACTGACAGAAAGTGCTCAATAAATATGATTGACTGACAGAAAGCGACTGACAGAAAGCACTCAATAAAAATGATTGACCGAAGGAAAGTGCTCAATACAAAAGACTGACTGACAGAAAGCTCTCATTGAATTCGATTGGCTGAATGACCAACTGGCTGACAGACAGCACTCAATAAATACGATCGACTGACTGACAGAAAGTGCTCAATAAATACGACTGACAGACAGAAAGCGCTCAAAAAAAACGATTGACAGACAGAAAGCACTCAATAAATAAGACTGACTGATGGAAAGTGCTCAGTAAAAATGACTGACCAATAGAAAGCACTCAATAAATTCGATTGACTGACTGACCAACTGACTGACAGAGAGCACTCAATAAATACGATCGACTGACTGACAGAAAGTGCTCAATAAATACGACTGACTGTGTGAGCCCACTGTTGGGTAGGGACTGTCTCTATACGTTGCCAATTTGTACTTCCCAAGCACTTAGTACAGTGCTCTGCACATAGTAAGTGCTCAATAAATGTGATTGATGATGATAATGATGATGATGACAAAAAGCACTCAATAAAAACGATTGACCGACGGAAAGTGCTCAATACAAACGACTGACTGACAGAAAGCTCTCAATGAATTCGATTGACTGACTGACCAACTGACTGACAGACAGCACTCAGTAAATACGATCGACTGACAGAAAGTGCTCAATAAATACGATTGACTGACAGAAAGCGCTCAATAAAAACAACTGACCGATGGAAAGTGCTCAAAAACAACCCGACTGACTGACAGAAAGCTCTCAATGAATTCGATTGGCTGACTGACCAACTGACTGTCAGACAGCGCTCAATAAATACGATTGACTGACTGACAGAAAGTGCTCAATAAATACGACTGACTGACAGAAAGCGCTCAATAAAAATGACTGACCGACAGAAAGCACTCAATAAATACGACTGACTGACGGAAAGTGCTCAATAAAAACGACTGACTGACAGAAAGCACTCAATGAATTCGATTGACTGACTGACCAACTGACTGACAGAGAGCACTCAATAAATACGATCGACTGACTGACAGAAAGTGCTCAATAAATACGACTGACTGTCTGACAGAAAGCACTCAGTAAAAATGACTGACCGACGGAAAGTGCTCAATAAAAACGACTGACTGACAGAAAGCTCTCAGTGAATTCGACTGACTGACTGACCAACAGACTGACAGACAGCACTCAATAAATACGATCGACTGACTGACAGAAAGGGCTCAATAAATACGACTGACAGAAAGCGCTCAATAAAAATGACTGACCGACAGAAAGTACTCAATAAATACGACTGACTGATGGAAAGTGCTCCATAAAAACGATTGACCGACAGAAAGCACTCAATAAATTTGATTGATTGACTGACCAACTGACTGACAGAGAGCACTCAATAAATACGATCGACTGACTGACAGAAAGTGCTCAATAAATATGACTGACTATCTGACAGAAAGCACTCAGTAAAAACGATTGACTGACGGAAAGTGCTCAATAAAAACGACTGACTGACAGAAAGCTCTCAATGAATTCGATTGGCTGACTGACCAACTGGCTGACAGAGAGCACTCAATAAATACGATCGACTGACTGACAGAAAGGGCTCAATAAATACATTGACTGTCTGACAGAAAGTGCTCAATAAAAACGATTGACTGACAGGAAGCACTCAATAAATACGACTGACTGATGGAAAGTGTTCCATAAAAACGATTGACCGACAGAAAGCACTCAATAAATTCGATTGACTGACTGACCAACTGACTGACAGAGAGCACTCAATAAATACGATCGACTGACTGACAGAAAGTTCTCAATAAAAACGACTGACCGATGGAAAGTGCTCAAAAAAAACGACTGACTGACAGAAAGCTCTCAATGAATTCAATTGGCTGACTGACCAACTGACTGACAGACAGCACTCAATAAATACGATCGACTGACAGAAAGTGCTCAATAAAAACGATTGACCGACGGAAAGTGCTCAATAAAAACGACTGACTGACAGAAAGCTCTCAATGAATTCGATTGACTGACTGACCAACTGACTGTCAGACAGCACTCAATAAATACGATAGACTGACTGACAGAAAGTGCTCAATAAATACATTGACTGCCTGACAGAAAGCGCTCAATAAAAACGATTGACCGACAGGAAGCACTCAATAAATACGACTGACTGACGGAAAGTGCTCCATAAAAACGACTGACCGACAGAAAGCACTCAATAAATTCGATTGACTGACTGACCAACTGGCTGACAGAGAGCGCTCAATAATGAGGATTGATGGACGGAATCGAGCCCCGGCCGGTCAGTTTTCCTCACGGCCGTTCCCCGAGCCCACCCCCCGACTCCAAGAGGGGCCGTCCGGCGGGTCGAGGTTCGCCGGGGCGACGGGAAGGCCCAATGCACTGGCGACCCCATCCCCCGGCCGACTTCGGCCCGGTCACATGAGCCGCGGCTATCTTTAGCCGGGACCGATGTATTCTTAGCCCTCGCGGGACAACCGGAGAGAGAGCGGAGGTCGAGGAAGGTCGGGGGCAGGGGGCTCCTCGTCCCCCCGTTTTTCCCAGCGTCGGCGGCGAGGCCCGGGCGGGATGCAGAGCGGCCCTCCCGGCCGGCTGTGCATCCAGGTGGAGGACAGCCTGTTTGCCGTGGACAAGGCCCTCATGGTGGAGAACAGCGAATTCTTCCGGGCCCTGTTCCGGTCGGGGATGCGGGAGAGCAGCCAGGAGCGGATCAGCCTGCGGGGCGTGAGCGCGGCCGGCTTCCTCCTCACGCTGCGGGTCCTGCGCGGGGAACGGCCCGTCCTGGGCGGGGACGAGGTCCCCGCGGCGGCCGAGTGCGCGGCCTTCCTTCAGGTGGAGCGGCTGGCCCGCTTCCTCGTCCACTCCCTGGCCCCGGACAACTGCGTGGCCCTCTACGAGGCGGCCGCGCTCTTCGGCCTGGCGGAGCTGAGCCGCAGCGCGGCCCTGTACATCCGCGACCGCTGGGCCGGCCGCGGGGACGGGCCGGAAGGCCTCTCGCCCGCCGGCCGGGCCCACGTGCGTTCCCTGCCGCCCAGCAGCTTCGTGGCCGTGGGCGCCCACACGCCCGCCTCCGGCCTCCTGGACGACCCGACGCGGACCCTGTGCTACCTGGATGAGGGGGCCGACGCGTGGAAGACCCTGACCCGCTTGCCGCCGGGGGCCAGCACCCTCCTGGCCGGCGTGGCCACCCTGGACAACAAGGTCTACGTGGTCGGGGGCGTCCGCGGGGCCGACAAGGTGGTGGTGGAGGCCGGCTTCTGCTACGACGCGGACGCGGACGTCTGGCGGGAGTTCCCCGGCCCCCGGAGGCCCCGCTACGACCCGGCGCTGGCCGGCCAGGACGGAGCCCTCTACGCCATCGGCGGCGAGTTCGAGAGGACCCCGCTGGGGTCGGTGGAGCGCTACGACCCGGGGTCGGGACGCTGGACCCGGGCGGCCGACCTGCCCCAGCCCGCGGCCGGGGCCCCCTGCGCCCAGGCTCTGGGCCGCCTCTTCGTCTGCCTGTGGAAACCGGCCGAGGCCACCGTGGTGTACGAGTACGAGGCCCGCGCGGACCGGTGGCGGCCCGTGGCGGCCCTCAAGAGGCCGCAGAGCTACGGCCACTGCATGGTGGCCCACGGGGACGCCCTCTACGTCGTGCGCAACGGGCCTTTCGACGACTTCCTGCGCTGCTCCATCGATCGCCTCAGCCTCCGCACCCTGCAGTGGACCGCCCTGCCCGGCCAGTTCATGAACAGCAAAGGGGCGCTCTTCACGGCCGTGGTCCGGGCCGACGTCGTCTACACCGTCAACAGGATGCTCACCCTCCTCTACTCCATCGACGGCGGCGCCTGGACGCTCCGGGAGCAGAAGGCCGGCTTCCCCCGGCCCGGCTCTCTGCGGGCCTTCCTCCTCCGCCTGCCCCGGGGGCAGGGGACCGATCCCCGGGGGTCCCCAGATGGGGAGGAGGGCCATGATAATAATAATAACGGCATTTATTAAGCACTTACTATGTGCAAAACACTGTTCTAAGCGCTGGGGAGGTTACAAGGTGATCAGGTTGTCCCACCGGGGGCTCACCGTCTTCATCCCCGTTTTACAGATGAGGTCACTGAGGCTCAGAGAAGTGACTTGCCCTAAGTCACACAGCAGCAAGTGGCGGAGTCGGGATTTGAACCCATGACCTCTGCCTCCATCGCCCGTGATCTTTCCACTGAGCCACGCTGCTTCTCTCATGATGAGGGGGCCTTGGAGCTGGAGGGCTCACTGGCCCTCCCCACTCGTTGCCGCTTCTCCTTGGCCCTGGGGCAGGGGTCGCAGCGAAACAGCGTGGCCGAGTGGATAGAGCCCGGGCCTGGGTGTCAGAAGGACCTGGGTTCTAATCCTGACCCTGCCACATGTCTGCCGGGTGAGCTTGGGCAAGTCGCTTCACTTCTCTAGGCCTCGGCCGCCCACGCGGCTCAGCTCAGAGTCAGTGCCTTGCCTTTGGTGAGAGGGGAGAGGGCAGTGCCCCGGAACATCGTACTAAACGGCGTCCTCTGTCCCTCTGTCTATTTCCGATGCCAGCATATAGCCTAGCAGGAAAATCAGGGGCCTGGCTCTCTTCCTCCCTTCAAAGCCCTCCTGAGCGCTCACCTCCTCCAAGAGGCCTTCCCAGACTGAGCCCCCTTTTTCCTCTCCTCCTCCCCTTCCCCTCCGCCCTATACTAATAATAATGATGGTATTTGTTAAGCGCTTACCATGTGCAAAGCACTGTTCTGAGCGCCGGGGGCGGGGGTTACAAGGTGATCAGGTTGTCCCACGTGGGGCTCACAGTCTTCATCCCCATTTTACAGATGAGGGAACCGAGGCACAGAGAAGTTAAGTGACTCGCCCAAAGTCACACAGCTGACGGTGGAGGCGGGATTTGAACCCATGATCTCTGCCTCCAAAATCCGGGCTCTTTCCACCGAGCCATCTCCTTAAGCGCTTAGTACAGTGCTAAGCACTTAGTACAGTGCTCTGAACACAGTAAGCGCTCAATAAATACAATTGATGATCTCCTTCCCCTCCCCACAGCACTCGTATGTATGTTTGTACAGATCTATTTCTCTATTTATTTTACTTGTACATATTTACTATTCTATTTATTTTGTTAATGATGTGCATTTAGCTTTAATTCTATTTGTCCTGATGACTTGACACCCGTCCACATGTTCTGTTTTGTTGTCCGTCTCCCCCTTCTAGACCGTGAGCCCGTTGTTGGGTAGGGACCGTCTCTCTATGTTGCCGACTTGGACTTCCCAAGCGCTTAGTCCAGAGCTGTGCACACAGTAAGCGCTCAATAAATACGATTGAATGAATATGGGATCCAGTCCCTGGTTCGCACCCGGCTCACAATCTCAGACGGGGGGAGAACAGGCATTTTAGTCCCATTTGACAGGTGAGGAGGTTGAGGCCCAGAGAGGTCAAGTGACTTGAGAAGGCCATACCGTGGGCCAGTGGCAGAGCCGAGATTTGAGTTCTCCTGCCCGGCGTGAAGGCGGAATCCCGGGATGAACAGACACCCTTTCTTTTTCCCGGAAATGATCCCACAAATCACCATCTGACCCTCAGCGGGCGGATAGGAGCCGGGAAGAGAGAGCGACGGGAGAGCGACATTCATTCAGTCAGTCATTCAATCGTATTTATTGAGCTTCCTTAACTTGTATAACTCCCATAACTTGTACTTCCCAAGCGCTTAGTACAGTGCTCTGCACACAGTAAGCCCTCAATAAATACGATTGATTGATTTATTGAGCGCTTACTGTGTGCAGAGCACTGGACTAAGCGCTTGGGAAGTCCAAGTTGGCAACGTATAGAGACGGTCCCTACCCAACAGCGGGCTCACAGTCTAGAAGGGGGAGACAGACAACAAAACAAACCATATTAACAGAATAAAATTAATAGACTAACGAGAAGAATCGGGAGAAGAGTGAGAATCCGGGAAAATGAAGTGGGAAATTGTCTTGGCTTCTGGGAGGCGGAGGCTGGAAAGTTTTCCTCCCTCCCCCAGCTAATCAGCTGGTGAAATATAACTGGTGGTGGCCCATAAAATAGACTCAGATTCTCTTTATTTATTTTCCTTCTGGTCCAACCAGCCTGGCTGTTTTTCATCTCAGTGACTTTGTTTAAATGTCGCCCGTTTCGCAGAGACAATGGGAATTCACTGGGGTAGGAAACTCAGCCACCCACGTGCTGAGAGTCCATTTATCACTCGACGGGGCTGGCTTTTCTGGAAACTTTCACAACACGATCAGCACACACAAACGACACGCACGCAACGAGCAGTGTGGCCTAGCGGATGGAGTACGGGCTTGGAAGTCCGAAAAGAAATGATGGCATGTATTAAGCACTTACTATGCGCAAAGCACTGTTCTTACAGTGCTCTGCACGCAGTAAGCGCTCAATAAATATGATTGAATGAATGGTCTAAGCGCCGAAGGCCCTGGTTCTAATCCCGGCTCCACCGCTTGCCTTCTGTGTGACCTTGGGCAAGTCACTTCACTTCTCGGGGCCTCAGTTACCTCATCCGGAAAATGAAGACTGGGAGCCCCACGTGGGACGGGGACCGCATCCAACCTGAGTAGCTCCTATCTACACCAGCGCTTAGTACAGTGCCTGGCACATAGTAAGTGCTTAACAAATACCATTTAAAATATGCACATATACTCACACACATACATGCATTCGTCCATTCATTCACTGGATCATTCATTCGTGCCCACAACGAGTTCACAGTCTAGAGGAGACAGGCATTAATATAAATGAGTAAATAGAAAAATAAATAAATTACAGATATATATATACATATATACAAGTGAGCTGTGGGGATTGTATTTACTGAGCGCTTACTGTGTACAAAGCACTGTACTAAGCACTTGGGAGAGTACAGTATAATAATAAATGGACACATCCCCTGCATTCATACATAAATATAGAGAGAAAGAAATATGCACATTAAACTATTTGTACGGACATATCCACGAGCAATTATATATATACATATATATTCATTCATTCAATCGTATTTATTGAGCGCTTACTGTGTACAATGCACTGTACTAAGCACTTGGGAGAGTATAGTATAACAATAAATGGACACATCCCCTGCATTCATACATAAATAAATATACAGAGACAGAAATATGCACATGAAACTATTTGGACGTACATATCCATGAGCAATTATATGCATACATACATATACATATATATTCATTCATTCAATCGTATTTATTGAGCGCTTACTGTGTACAAAGCACTGTGCTAAGCACTTGGGAGAGTATAGTATAACAATAAATGGACACATCCGCTGCATTCATCCATAAATAAATATACAGAGACAGAAATATGCACATGAAACTATTTGGACGGACATATCCACAAGCAATTATATACATACATATATATACATATATATTCATTCATTCAATCGTATTTATTGAGTGCTTACTGTGTACAAAGCACTGTGCTAAGCACTTGGGAGAGTATAGTATAACAATAAATGGACACATCCCCTGCATTCATACATAAATAAATATACAGAGACAGAAATATGCACATTAAGCTATTTGGACGGACATATCCACAAGCAATTATATACATACATATATGTACATGTACATACATATATATATATATATATATATATATATATATATATATATATATACATACATATATACAGAGAAGCAGCGTGGCTCAGTGGAAAGAGCCCGGGCTTTGGAGTCAGAGGTCATGGGTTCAAATCCCGGCTCCACCAACTGTCAGCTGTGTGACTTTGGGCAAGTCGCTTAACTACTCTGTGCCCCAGTTCCCTTATCTGTAAAATGGGAATGAAGCCTGTGAGCCCCCCGTGGGACAATTTGATCATCTTGTAACCTCCCCAGTGCTTCAAACAGTGCTTTGCACATAGTAAGTGCCTAATAAATGCCATCATCATCATCATACATCAAAACACGCACACATCATTTAAATATTTGTCTCCCCCTGCGGAATTTGTGTGCAAAGATGATGATGGTATTTGTTAAGCGCTTACTATGTGCGAAGCACTGTTCTAAGCGCTGGGGCAGATACAAGGTGATCAGGTTGTCCCACGTGGGGCTCACGGTCTTCAACCCCATTTTACAGATGAGGTCACTGAGGTACAGAGAAGTGAAGCGACTTGCCCAAAGTCACACAGCAGACAGGTGGCGGAGCCGGGATTAGAACCCTTGACCTCTGACTCCAAAGTCCGGGCTTTTTCCACTAGGCCATGCTGCCCCTATTCATTTTAGAGCCTGTCTCCCTCGCCAGACTTCATGCTCCCCAAGGGCAGGGAATATGTTTATTGACTCAATTGTGCCTTCCCTCGCACTCAGTACCGTGCTCTACCCACAGAGAGGTGCTCAGTAAATTCTACTGATTGATTGACATGTAGAAGAAAAAACGGGGTTGCGGATGAGTTAGGGTTGAAGGAAGGCGTTCAGATTCATCTCTTCTAGACTGTGAGCCCACTGTTGGGTTGGGATGTCTCTTTGTGCTGCCGACTTGCACTTCCCAAGCGCTTAGTACAGTGCTCTGCACACAGTAAGCGCTCAATAAATACGATTGATTGATTGATTGATCTCCCCGGACGGGCCAGGCGGGAAAGAGGTTAGAGACCCGAGTGGCCGCTGAAGGTTGGGGGTGGTTCTCGGTTCTCGGAAAGCCCTTGAATCGAATTCCGATCTGTTTAAGAAATCAAGGCTTGGGGGAGCAAACCGGCAGCCGGGCCGTGCCAGGACCATGACACACTTACCCTGGGGAAGGAGGTTATTTTTAGATTTTTTTTTTAATGGTATTTGTCAAGCGCTTACTATTCATTCATTCATTCAATCGTATTTATTGAGCGCTTACTGTGTGCAGAGCACTGTGCTAAGCGCTTGGGAAGTCCAAGTTGGCAACATCTAGAGACGGTCCCCACCCAACAGTGGGCTCACAGTCTAGAAGGGGGAGACGGACAACAAAACATATTAACAAAATAAAATAAATAGAATAAATATGTACAACTAAAATAGAGTAATAAATACGTACAAACATATATTCATTCATTCAATCATATTTCAATCAATTCAATCAATCAATCAATCAATCGTATTTATTGAGCGCTTACTGTGTGCAGAGCACTGTGCTAAGCGCTTGGGAAGTCCAAGTTGGCAACATCTAGAGACGGTCCCTACCCAACAGCGGGCTCACAGTCTAGAAGGGGGAGACAGACAACAAAACAAAACATATTAACAAAATAAAATAAATAGAATAAATATGTACAAATAAAATAGTGTAATAAATATGTACAAACATATATTCATTCATTCATTCAATCATATTTCAATCAATTCAATCAATCAATCAATCAATCAATCATATTTATTGAGCGCTTACTGTGTGCAGAGCACTGTACTAAGCGCTTGGGAAGTCCAAGTTGGCAACATCTAGAGACGGTCCCTACCCAACAGTGGGCTCACAGTCTAGAAGGGGGAGACAGACAACAGAACAAAACATATTAACAAAATAAAATAAATAGAATATGTACAAGTAAAATAAATTAATAAACGGCCTAGCGCATAGATCACAGGCCTGTGAGTCAGCTGGACCTGGGCTCCAATCCCAGCTCCGCCACTCGTCTGCTGTGTGATCTTGGGCCTGTGGCTTCACTTCTTTGTGCCTCAGTTACCTCATCTGTAAAATCACCATCACCATCATCATCAATCGTATTTATTGAGCGCTTACTGTGTGCAGAGCACCGTACTAAGCGCTTGGGAAGTACAAATTGGCAACATCTAGAGACGGTCCCTACCCAACAGTGGGCTCACAGTCTAAAAGGGGGAGGCAAAACCAAACATACTGACAAAATAAAATAAATAGAATAGATATGTACAAGTAAAATAAATAAATAATTTTAATAAAGTAAAATGGGAATTAAGACTGTGAGCCCCAGGTGGGACAGGGACTCTGTCCAACCTGATGAGCTTGTAACTATCCCAGCACTTAGAACAGTGCTTGACACATAGTAAGCGCTTAACAAATACCATCATTAATGAATTAATTAACGGGCCACCTTGGCTTGCCTTGGGTTGCGGGGTTTTGCAGGGTTTGCCTTGGGCTTGGCCCACAGGCTTTCTTTCTTGTCCCGGGAGTTAAAAGGCTTAATTCTGCACTGACACTTTGGACGAATTTAGATAGGTACTATGTACCAGGCACTGTACTAAGCGCTGGGGTAGATCCGAGATAATCGCGGTGAACGCAGTCCCTGTCCCACTTGGGGCTCCCGCTCTTAATCCCCATTTTACAGATGAGGGAACTGAGGCCCAGAGAAGTGACTTGCCCCAAGATCACCCAGCAGACATGTGGCCGAGCCGGAATTCGAACCCGGGTCCTTCTGACTCCCGGGGCCCGGGCTCGATCCACTAGGCCACGCTGCTTCTCGATCTTTTTGAAGAGGGTCAAATCCCGGGACCCTCCGGAGTCGTGCGAGTGGGAACTGACCACCAGCTCGGTGAATTTATTTATTTATTTTACTTGTACCTATCTATTCTATTTATTTTATTTTGTTAGTATGTTTGGTTTGGTGCTCTGTCTTCCCCTTCTAGACAGTGACCCCGCTGTTGGGTAGGGACTGCCTCTATATGTTGCCAGCTTGTACTTCCCAAGCGCTTAGTACAGTGCTCTGCACACAGTGAGCGCTCAATAAATACAATTGATTGATTGATTGAATCAGCCTTTTAATCTCCTCCCTTAGGGCCCTCAGCTGGTCTTCCAACGCTGTTGGCTCCTTCCTCAGTCCTCGGGCTCTGGGGAAGGACGAAGGGGTGGGAAAACAAGGGCCCACGGAAATCCACGGCTTGTCTGCTGTGTGACCCTGGGCAAGTCACTTCATTTCTCTGGGCCTCAGTTTCCTCACCGGTCAAATGGGGATTAAGCCTGCGAGCCCCAGGTGGGACGGGGACTGTGCCCAACCTGATTAGCTTGTATCCACCCCAGCTCTTAGTTCAGTGCCTGACACAGAGTAAGCGCTTAAAGAATAGAGAAGCGGAGTGGCTCAGTGGAAAGAGCCCGGGCTTTGGAGTCAGAGGTCACGGGTTCAAATCCCGGCTGCGCCAATTCATCATCATCATCAATCGTATTTATTGAGCGCTTACTATGTGCAGAGCACTGTACTAAGTGCTTGGGAAGTACAAATTGGCAACACATAGAGACAGTCCCTACCCAACCGTGGGCTCACAGTCTAAAAGGGGGGGGGGGGGGACAGTCTAAAAGGGAGGACAATTGACAGCTGTGTGACTTTGGGCAAGTCACTTCACTTCTCTGTACCTCAGGGACCTCATCTTTACTGACTTTGGGCCAGTCACTTCTCTGTGCCTCAGTCACCTCATCTGTAAAATGGGGATGAAGACTGTGAGCCCCCGGTGGGACAACTTGATCACCTTGTAACCTCCCCAGCGCTTAGAACAGTGCTTTGCACACAGCAAGCGCGTAATAAATGCCATAAAAAATACAATAAAAAAATAGGTTGGGGACAGTCCACGTCCCACAAGGGGCTCACGGTCTTAATCCCCATTCCACAGATGAGGTCACTGATGACCAGAGAAAGGAAGTGACTTACCCAAGGTCACACGGTGGAGCCAGGGTGAGAACCCAGGTCCTTCTGACTCCCAAGCCTGTGTTTTCTCCACTAGGCCACACTGCTTCTCCTTTCTGTCCCATGATGATTCAGGTGAGCAGAACAAACCTCTCTGACAGGGGAAGCGCTACTTCCAGGTTTTCCCAAAGGAAAAGTTAAGCAGCCACCCGGACTGCGAGCTCATTGAGGGCAGGAATGTGTTCGTTGTGATATTGCGCTCTCCCAAGCGCTCAGTACAGTGTTTGCAAGCAGTAAGACCTCAATACGTTTACCTCATCTGTAATAATAATAATAATAATGGCATTTGTTAATCGCTTGCTATGCGCCAAGCACTGTTCTAAGGGCTGGGGAGGTTACAGGGTGATCTGGTTGTCCCTTGGGGGGCTCACGCTCTTGTCTGCTGTGTGGCCTTGGGCAAGTCACTTAACTTCTCTGAGCCTCAGTTGCCTCATCTGTCAAATGGGGGTGAAGACTGTGAGCCCCACGTGGGACAACTGTTAGTATGCTTGGTTTTGTTCTCTGTCTCCCCCTTTTAGACTGTGAGCCCACTGTTGGGTAGGGACTGTCTCTATATTGTTGCCAACTTGTACTTCCCAAGCGCTTAGTACAGTGCTCTGCACATAGTAAGCGCTCAATAAATACGATTGATGATGATGATGATGACAACCTGATCGCCTTGTGTCCCCTCCAGTGCTTGGAGCAGTGCTTTGCACATAGTAAGCGCTTAACAAATACCATTATTATTGTATCCCCTCCAGCACTTAGAGCAGTGCTTTGCACATAGTAGGCGCTTAACAAATACCATTCTTATTATTATTGCATCCCCTCCAGTGCTTTGAACAGTGCTTTGCACATAGTGAGCGCTTAACGAATACCATTATTATTGTATCCCCTCCAGCGCTTAGAGCAGTGCTTTGCACATAGTAGGCGCTTAACAAATACCATTCTTATTATTATTGTATCCCCTCCAGTGCTTTGAACAGTGCTTTGCACATAGTAGGCACTTAACAAATACCATTCTTATTATTATTGTATCCCCTCCAGTGCTTTGAACAGTGCTTTGCACATAGTAAGCGCTTAACAAATACCATTCTTATTATTACTGCATCCCCTCCAGTGCTTTGAACAGTGCTTTGCACATAGTGAGCGCTTAACGAATACCATTATTATTGTATCCCCTCCAGCGCTTAGAACAGTGCTTTGCACATAGTAGGCATTTAACAAATACCATTCTTATTATTATTGCATCCCCTCCAGTGCTTTGAACAGTGCTTTGCACATAGTAAGCGCTTAACAAACACCATTCTTATTATTACTGCATCCCCTCCAGTGCTTTGAACAGTGCTTTGCACATAGTGAGTGCTTAACGAATACCATTATTATTGTATCCCCTCCAGTGCTTAGAGCAGTGCTTTGCACATAGTAGGCGCTTAACAAATACCGTTCTTATTATTATTGCATCCCCTCCAGTGCTTTGAACAGTGCTTTGCACATAGTAAGCGCTTAACAAATACCATTCTTATTATTACTGCAACCCCTCCAGTGCTTTGAACAGTGCTTTGCACATAGTGAGCGCTTAATGAATACTATTATTATTGTATCCCCTCCAGCACTTAGAACAGTGCTTTGCATGTAGTAGGCACTTAACAAATACCATTCTTATTATTATTGTATCCCCTCCAGTGCTTTGAACAGTGCTTTGCACATAGTGAGGGCTTAACAAATGCCATCATTATTATTATAATATGTACGACTGAATGAATCTGGTTATATACAGGGCCTTTTCCTCTTCTTCCCCAACGGCGGCTCGAATTCTCCTCCGGCACCATGCTTTGGGGGTGCAAGCCCCCCGGTCCACCCCCGCCGCGGAGGCCCTCACCTTCCGCCCCAGTCTGGCGCCGTCCCCCCCGCCAAGGACCCCTCCTGCCCGACGTTTCCATTTTCAACCGAGAGACACCAGATGACATCATGTTGGCACCGAGAAGTGAGATGGAGATGCTGGCCTGAAACTGGCCTTACCTTATAAGGGCCCGCCTCAAAACTGGCAGCTCAGGGAAGCCCGCCGGCGTTGGCGGGGAAGATGGAGGGTGGGGGGACTACTAGGTTGAGGGGGAGGCAGGAGAAAGTCCGGTTTGGGGGGGACAGCGAGTCCTCAGGAGGGTCACCTCAGTCGTCCTGGGGGAGCAGGACCGACTGGGTTGAGTCTGTCTGTCTGTCTCCCCCTTTTAGACTGTGAGCCCGCTGTTGGGTAGGGACTGTCTCTCCTTGTTGCCAATTTGTACTTCCCAAGCGCTTAGTACAGTGCTCTGCACATCATCATCATCATCAATCGTATTTATTGAGCGCTTACTATGTGCAGAACACTGTACTAAGCGCTTGGGAAGTACAAATTGGCAACACATAGAGACAGTCCCTACCCAACAGTGGGCTCACAGTCTAAAAGGTGTATACCGGTGACAGGTGAGGGTGACCATGACGGGGGATGTAAAGGTGACGTGGGTGACGGGCTATGTAACAATAATGTGTGTAACAGTGGGGGGCTGCCTGAGTATGACAGTGATGCGTGTGACAGCGGGGTGGGTATCACAGAGGAGGGGCGGGTAACAATGCTGAGGGTGAGTGCGATGATGGGGGTGGGTCATTCATTCATTCAGTTGTATTTATTGGGCGCTTACTGTGTGCAGAGCACTGTACTAAGCGCTTGGGAAGTCCAAGTTGGCAACATCTAGAGACGGTCCCGACCCAACAGCGGGCTCACAGTCTAGAAGGGGGAGACAGAGAACAAAACAAATTAACAAAATAAAATAAATAGAATAAATATGTACAAATAAAATAGAGTAATAAATATGTGCAAACATGCACATAGTAAGCGCTCAATAAATACGATTAATGATGATGAGTGGGTGGACCGAGCAGGGCTGGGGCCTACGATGAGCACCCCAAAATGGAGCAGGGGGTGCTCCATTTAGCCCCATCTCCGCATCCCCCCCCAGCCCGCCTCAGGCAGCGAGGTTCACTGGCCATCCGGGCCGCCCGTGGCTCGGGCTAAGGACGGACCCCGCCAAGGCTTCCTCATGAGGTCGGAGCTGCCAGAGGCCTCTGTGTGAGGGGGTGTGTGCAGTAATTATAACTGTGGCACGCGTTAAGCGCTCACTATATGCCAGGCACCGGTCCAAGCGATGGGGTTGATACGAGACTGTGAGACTTCTAGACTGTGAGCCCACTGTTGGCTCACAGTATGTTGCCAACTTGTACTTCCCAAGCGCTTAGTACGGCGCTCTGCACACAGTAAGCGCTCAATAAATGCGATTGAATGAATGAATGTTGGGTAGGGACTGTATATGTTGCCAACTTGTACTTCCCAAGCGCTTAGTACAGCGCTCTGCACACAGTAAGCGCTCAATAAATACGATTGAATGAATGAACGTTGGGTAGGGGCTGTATATGTTGCCAACTTGTACTTCCCAAGCGCTTAGTACAGTGCTCTGCACACAGTAAGTGCTCAATAAATATGATTGAATGAATGAATGAATGAATGAATGTTGGATAGGGACCGTCTCTATATGTTGCCAACTTGTACTTCCAAGCGCTTAGTACAGTGCTCTGCACACAGTAAGCGCTCAATAAATACGATTGAATGAATGAATGTTGGGTAGGGACTGTCTCTATATGTTGGCAACTTGTACTTCCCAAGAGCTTAGTACAGTGCTCTGCACACAGTAAGTGCTCAATAAATACGATTGAATGAATGAATGAATGAATGTTGGGTAGGGACCGTCTCTATATGTTGCCAACTTGTACTTCCCAAGCGCTTAGTACAGTGCTCTGCACACGGTAAGTGCTCAATAAATACGATTGAATGAATGAATGAATACAAGATAATCAGGTTGGACACAGTCCCTGTCCCACACGTCCCCCAGTCTCGATCCCCATTCTACAGAGGAGGGAACTGAGGCCCAGAGAAGTGAAGCAACTTGCCCAAGTTCACCCAGCAGACAAGCATCGGAAATTGGGATTAGAACCCAGGTCCTTCTCACTCCCAGGCCCGGGCTCTAGCCACTAGGCAAACCCGACTCTACCACTTGTCAGCTGTGTGACTTTGAGCAAGTCACTTAACTTCTCTGTGCCTCAGTGACCTCCTCTGTAAAATGGCGATTAAGAGTGTGAGTCCCACATGGGACAACCTGATCACCTTGTAATCGCCCCAGAGCTTAGAACAGTGCTTTGCACATAGTAAGTGCTTAATAAATGCCATCATTATTATTATTATGTGTGTGCATGGGGGGGGGGGGCGCCATTCATTCATTCATTTATCCAATTGTATTTATCGAGTGCTTACTGTGTGCAGAGCATCGGACTAAGCGCTTGGGAAGTCCAAGTCGGCAACATCTAGAGCCGGTCCCTACCCAACAACGGGCTCCCAGTCTAGAAGGGGGAGACAGACGACAAAACAAAACCATGAGTCCCAGAAGACATCGAGCCCCATATGGGACAGGGACTGTGTCACTGTACTAAGATCTCAGGTAGATACGAGCAAATTGGGTTGGACACTCCTCACCCCGGGCTTCAAAGCTGTCCATCCATCCATGCCCTCGCCCCCTCCTACCTCACCTCCCTTCTGTCCTTCTCCAGCCCAGCCCGCACCCTCCGTTCCTCTGCCACCGCTAACCTCCTCACCGTTAGGCCTCGTTCTCGCCCGTCCCGCCATCGCCCCCCGGCCCACGTCATCCCCCTGGCCTGGAATGCCCTCCCTCTGCACATCCGCCCAGCTAGCTCTCTTCCTCCCTTCAAGGCCCTGCTGAGAGATCACCTCCTCCAGGAGGCCTTCCCACACTGAGCCCCCTCCTTCCTCTCCCCCTCCTCCCCCTCCCCATCACCCCTCCTTACCTCCTTCCCTTGCCCACAGCACCTGGATATATGTATATATGTTTGTATGGATTCATTACTCTATTTATTTTACTTGTACATATTTATTCTATTTCTTTTATTCTGTTAATATGTTTTGTTTTGTTCTCTGTCTCCCCCTTCTAGACAGTGAGCCCACTGTTGGGTAGGGACCGTCTCTATATGTTGCCCACTTGTACTTCCCAAGCACTTAGTCCAGTGCTCTGCACACAGTAAGCGCTCAATAAATACGATTGAATGAATGAATGGATTTTGTTAGTATGTTGTTTTGTTCTCTGTCTCCCCCTTCTAGACTGTGAGCCCGCTGTTGGGGAGGGACCGTCTCTATATGTTGCCCACTTGTACTTCCCAAGCGCTTAGTCTAGTGCTCTGCACACAGTAAGCGCTCAATAAATACAATTGAATGAATGAATGAATATATGTTTGTACATATTTATTACTCTATTAATTTCATTTGTACATATTTATTCTATTTCTTTTATTCTGTTAATATGTTTTGTTTTGTTCTCTGTCTCCCCCTTCTAGACTTTATCCCACTGTTGGGTAGGGACCGTCTCTATATGTTGCCACCTGGGACTTCCCAAGCGCTTGGTACAGTGCTCTGCACACAGTAAGCGCTCAATAAATACGATTGAATGAATGAATGAATGAATGAAGCGCTTACTATGTGCCAAACACTGTCCTAAGCCCTGGGGTGGAGACAAGATAATCAGGTTGTTACTGTTAACTGTGCCTCAGGTCCCTCATCTGTAAAATGGGGATTAAGAATGTGAGCCCTTTGGAGGACAGGGATTGTGTCCAACCTGAATAGCTTGTCTCTACCCCAGTGCTTAGAACAGTGCTTGGCACATAGTAAGCGCTTAACAAGTACCATAGTTATTATAGTTGTTGAGAAGCTGTTGAGAAGCAGCGTAGCTCAGTGGAAAGAGCCCGGGCTTTGGAGTCAGAGGTCATGGGTTCGAATCCCAGCTCTGCCAATTGTCAACTGCGTGACTTTGGGCAAGTCACTTCACTTCTCTGGGCCTTAGTTACCTCATCTGTAAAATGGGGATTAAGATGGTGAGCCCCCCGTGGGACAACCTGATCACCTTGTAACCTCCCCAGTGCTTAGCAGAGTGCTTTGCACAGAGTAAGTGCTTAATAAATGCCATCATTATATGAGTGCTTCGGTCTGGGTGAGCGGTGGGACGGGGGGCGAGTCAGTGGGCTCGGGCCACCAGTTCCTCCAGGGTCTTCTCTCTGTGGTTCTCGTGAAGCAGGAGGACTTCCTTGACGGTGTCTCGCTGGAAGCCCATGTCTTGGAACTGCCTCACGAGGCGGAGAAATTCGGCTGCCTGGGGCACAACGGAGGGAGAGTCAGTTCGTCAGTCAGTCAGTCGTATTTATTGAGCGTTTGTTGTGTGCAGAGCGCTCGGGAGAGGACAATTCAGTCAGTCGGTCCGTCGTATTTATCGAGCGCTTATTATGTGCAGAGCACTATACTAAACACTTGGGAGAGGACACTAGAACAAGCACAGGCCCTGCCCACGATGAACTTACAGTCTAGAGGAGCACCCAAACGTCATTCACAGCGAAAGATGATGATGATGATGGTATTTTTTAAGCGCTTACTATGCGTCAAGCGCTGTTCTAAGCACTGGAGGAGATACAAGTTTATCGGATTGTCCCAGGTGGGGCTCACAGTCTTAATCTTCATTTTACAGATGAGGTAACTGAGGCACAGAGAAGTTAAGTGGCTTGCCCAAAGTCGCACGGCTGACAAGTGGCGGAGCTGGGGATTCGAACCCATGAACTCTGGCTCCAAAGCCCGGGCTCTTTCCACTGAGCCACGCTGCTTCTCTGTACGTCTTTATGTATGTCTCTATAAATCATTTATTTATATTAATGTCCGTCTCCCCCTCCAGTCTGGAAAAATCAATGTGGGCAGAGAACAGGTCCACCAACTCTGTTGTACTGTACTCTCCCAAGCATTCAACGCTTAGACAAGTTTATCGGATTGTCCCAGGTGGGGCTCACAGTCTTAATCCCCATTTCACAGATCAGGTAACTGAGGCACAGAGAAGTTAAGTGACTTGTCCAAAGTCACACAGCTGACAAGTGGCGGAGCTGGGGATTCGAACCCATGAACTCTGACTCCAAAGCCCGGGCTCTTTCCACTGAGCCACGCTGCTTCTCTGTACGTCTTTATGTATGTCTCTATAAATCATTTATTTATATTAATGTCCGTCTCCCCCTCCAGTCTGGAAAAATCAACGTGGGCAGAGAACAGGTCCACCAACTCTGTTGTTTTGTACTCCCCCAAGCATTCAATGCTTAGAACAGTGCTTGGCACGGAGTAAGCGCTTAACAAATACCGTCATTATTCAGACAATGCTCTGCATACTGTAAGCGCTCAATAAATACCACTGATCGATTGATCGATTGAAAGTGAGAGAAAATGTCCTACTCTGCAGTAGAAAGGTACAACTTCGTCGGTTAAGTTTTGGTAAAAAATCGTTGGTAAATCCAAGCGATCTAGAACTCCTCCATTCTCCTTTTTGCCCTCTAACGACTGATTAGCCTCTCTGTTCAATAGTATTAATTAAACGCTTACTGAATGCCGAGTACTATAGTAAGAGCTTGGGAGAGGACAGTATTCATCCCTTCGCTCGACGGGCGTTAATATAAATAAATTACAGATACGTAGAAGAGGTAGATACGCTCTCTGCCCTCAAAGAGTGGACATTCGAACGGGGTCCCCGGATTTCCCAAGCTTGGTAAATCCGGGGACCCCTGAAAGGTGTGTGGATTCATTCATTCATTCATTCATTCAATCATATTCATTGAGCGCTTACGGTGTGCAGAGCACTGTACTAAGCGCTTGGGAAGTCCAAGTCGGCAACATATAGAGACGGTCCCTACCCAACAACGGGCTCACGGTCTAGAAGGGAGAGACAGACAACAAAACAAAACACGTGGACAGATGTCAAGTCGTCAGAACAAACAGAATTAAAGCTAGATGCACATCATTAACAAAAGAAATAGAGTAGTAAATATGTACAAGTAAAATAAATACAGTAATAAATCAGTACAAACATATGGGGGTAAGTTAAAGAGGCTCAGAGAGGGATGTGTCCTTCCCAGACTGAGCCCCCTCCTTCCTCTCCCCCTTGTCCCCCTCTCCATCCTCCCGTCTTACCTCCTTCCCTTCCCCACAGCACCTGTATATATGTTTGTACATATTTATTACTCTATTTATTTATTTTACTTGTACCTATCTATTCTATTTCTTTTATTTTGTTAATATGTTTGGTTTTGTTCTCCGTCTCCCCCTTCTAGACTGTGAGCCCGCTGTTGGATAGGGACCGTCTCTATATGTTGCCAACTTGGACTTCCCAAGCGCTTAGTACAGTGCTCTGCACACAGTAAGCGCTCAATAAATACGATCGATTGATTGACTGCTGGGTCCGACCTTTCTCTCGGAATTCTGGAACATCTCCATGGCCTCTTCCACCGGCTCCTCTTCGTATCCCTGTTTCAGCAGGCGGTCACAGGCACTGAGGTAGCTGAGGAACTGGGTGGGGGGTGAGAGGGGAGGAGAGAGACGCACAGAGGTACAGATTGATTTTGTTTATTAATAGATTTATCACTCTATTTTACTTGTACATATTTACGATTCATTTTATTTTGTTAATGATGTGCATCTAGCTTTACTTCTATTTATTCTGATGACGTGACACCTGTTCACATGTTTTGTTTTGTTGTCTGTCACCCGTTGTTTTATTTTGTTTATTAATAGATTTATCACTCTATTTTACTTGTACATATTTACGATTCATTTTATTTCGTTAATGATGTGCATCTAGCTTTACTTCTATTTATTCTGATGACGTGACACCGGTTCACATGTTTTGTTTTGTTGTCCGTCTCCCCCTTTGAGACTGTGAGCCCGTTGGTGGGTAGGGACCGGCTCTATATGTTGCCAACTTGGACTTCCCAAGCGCTCAGTACAGTGCCTTGCACACAGCAAGCGCTCAATAAGTACGATTGAATGAATGAATGAACGGAGTTGGGAGACAGTGGGCAGAGAATGTGTCTGTTACATTGTTGCACAGTGTTTGGCACACAGTAAGCACTCAATAAATACATCTGACCGACGGATTGACAGACTGAGTGCCAAGAGACCTGACTTCTCAACCACGGGCCAGCTGTGTGTCCCTTGCCCTCTCTGAGCCTCAGGTGCCTCCTCCTCCTCCTGTGGCGGCACTTGTTCTCAGTGGAAAGAGCCCGGGCTCTGGAGTCAGAGGTCATGGGTTCAAATCCCGGCTCCGTCACTTGTCAGCTGTGTGACTTTGGGCAAGGCGCTTCACTTCTCTGGGCCTCAGTTACCTCCTCTGCAAAATGGGGATGAAGACTGTGAGCCCCACTGTGGGACAACCTGATCACCTTGTAACCTCCCCAATCAATCAATCAATCAATTTATTGAGCGCTTACTTTGTGCAGAGCACTGTACTAAGCTCTTGGGAAGTCCAAGTTGGCAACATAGAGAGACAGTCCCTACCCAACAGTGGGCTCAGAGTCTAAAAGGGGGAGACAGAGAACGAAACCAAACATACTAACAAAATAAAATAAATAGAATAGATACGTGCAAGTAAAATAGAGTAATAAATACGTACAAACATATATAATACATACAGTATATATGCGCTTAGAACAGCGCTTTGCACATAGTAAGCGCTTGATAAATGCCATCATTATTACTGAGAGCTCACCTCCTCCAGGAGGCCTTCCCAGACTGAGCCCCCTTTTTCCTCTCCTCCTCCCCATTCCCCCCCCCCGCCCTACCTCCTTCCCCTCCCCATAGCACCTGGATATATGTTTGTACAGATTTATTACTCTGACTTGTACATATTTACTCTTCCATATATTTTGTTAATGATGTGTGTCTAGCTTTATTTCTATTTATTCTGGTGACTTGACCCCTGTCCACACGTTCTGTTTTAGACTGTGAGCCCACGGTTGGGTAGGGACCGTTGCCAACTTGGACTTCCCAAGCGCTCGGTCCGGTGATCTGCGCGCAGTAAGCGCTCAATAAATATGATTGAATTAATTAATTATTATTATTATTACGGCGGCGGCGGCACTGACCTGGCCGAGGCTTTGTCTTCCCGTCTTCTGGAGGGCCAGGATGGCCCTGGGGAGGGGGTAGCCCAGGGCCAGCACCGGCTCAATGAGGTCCCGCTCCTCCTGGCTCAGGGCCCGCAGCAGGTCGGAGGTCACGTCGGGACAGGTGGCGCGGGCCCCGGGAAGGGTGGGGAGGCGGGAGTATCGGCTGAGGGACTGAGGTGCAATAAAAATACATTATTATTATTAATATTAATAGCATTAATGATGATTATATCAATATTGTATTGTGTAATTATTACAGATTATATTAATATATTCTATATTTGTAGTACATAATTATATAGTATATTAATGTATTATATATTTGTATTATATAATTATCATATATCACATTAACATGCTGTACATTTGCATTATATAATTATTATATATCGTATTAACGTATTATATCTTCGCCTTATGTAATTATATATCATATTAACGTGTTATATACTTTCATTATATAATTATCATATATCATATTAACGTATTATATATTTGCATTGTATAATTATCATATATCATATTCACGTGTTATATATTTGCATTATATAATTATCATATATCATATTAACATATTATATATTTGCATTATATAATTATCATATATCGTATTAATGTATTATATATTTGCATTGTATAATGATCATATATCATATTAACGTATTATATATTTGCATTATATAATTATCATATATCGTATTAGTGTATTATATATTTGCATTGTATAATGATCATATATCATATTAGCGTATTATATATTTGCATTATATAATTATCATATATCATATTAGTGTATTATATATTTGCATTGTATAATTATCATATATCATATTAGCGTATTATATATTTGCATTATATAATTATCATATATCATATTAGCATATTATATATTTGCATTGTATAATTATCATATATCATATTAGTGTATTATATATTTGCATTATATAATTATCATATATCATATTAGTGTATTATATATTTGCATTATATAATTATCATATATCATATTAACGTGTTATGTATTTGCATTATCTAATTATCATATATCATATTAACGTGTTATGTATTTGCATTATCTAATTATCATATATCATATTAACGTGTTATGTATTTGCATTATCTAATTATCATATATCATATTAACGTATTATATATTTGCATTATCTAATTATCGTATATCATATTAACGTATTATATATTTGCATTACCTAATTATCATATATCATATTAACGTATCATATATTTGCATTATCTAATTATCATATATCATATTAGCGTATTATATATTTGCATTATATAATTATCATATATCATATCAATGCAATATATATTTGCATTATATAATTATTATATATCATATTAACATATTATATATTTGCATTATATAATTATTATATATCATATTAACATATTATATATTCGCATCATATAATTATTATACATCATATTAATGTATTATATACTTGCATCATAAAATTATTATATGCTATATTAATATATTATATATAATTATTATATTGTATTGATATATTATATATTAATAATAATTACTGCTAGTTGTAATAATGATAATAACAATGGCATTTATTAAGCACTTACTACTAATAATTATAATAATAATGATGATATTTATTAATCAATTAATCAATCGTATTTATTGAGCGCTTACTGTGTGCAGAGCACTGTACTAAGTGCTTGGGAAGTCCAAGTTGGCAACATATAGAGGCAGTCCCTACCCAACAGTGGGCTCACAGTCTAAAAGTCACTGTTCTAAGCGCTGGGGAGGTTACAAGGTGATCAGGTTGTCCCACGTGGGGCTCAGTCTTAATCTCCATTTTCCAGATGAGGGAACTGAGGCCCGGAGAAGTGAAGTGACTTGCCCCAAGTCACACAGCTGACAAGTGGTTGAGCCAGGATTGGAACCCAGGACCTCTGACTCTTTCCACTGAGCCACGCTGCTTCTCTAGCTATCTCCATCTCCAGCCCCGATCTCCGCCTGCCTCTCCGCAGCCTCGCATCTCCTCCGGCCTTCGAGACGCCTCTCCTTGGCTGATCCTCCCGTCACCTCGAGCTTCACGTGGCCACAGCGGAGCTCCTCATCTTCCCCCCGGAAGCCCGTCCTTCCCATCACCGCTTCCTGAGGCTCCGGCCCGCCCGGGGGCCCTTACCGCCACGGTGGGCTTGTGGCTCCTGATGGGTGGGATGGTCCCCGCCGTGGACGGTCTCCCGGGACCGGGGCTGGGTGGGCCGGCGGGAAGTCCGGGGACCGTCGTGGCCCCCGCAGACGTGGGCGAGGGGGTGTAGACGAGGGTCCTGTGGCGGCCTCGAGAGAGCCAGGGGAGGGAAAGGGGGCCCACCGACGACCGGCCTTGGGGGGCTGTTGGATGCAGCAGGGCGGCCAGTCGTTTCCCGGACGCCCCCAACTCGCTCCTCATCCCACCCAGGGTCAGCCTGGCCCAGGGACCCCCGTCCGCAGCGAGGCCTGGCCGAAGCCGACCGTGGGCCTGGAGTCCCGGCCTTCCCACGGGGCCGGGGGGGCCGCAGCTCTGCCCGGCCGGACTCTGGGGTGCAGCCCCCCGGCCTGGCCTGGGTGGGAGAGGGAGCGGTCCGGGGGCGGCCCTGGGGCGGGGACCCCCTTTGAGGAGCACCCCCCTGGGCCTGGGCCTTCCGGAGCCCGGGCCCGGAATCGAGCAGCAGGAGCCAACAGGGGGGTGCCGACGGACCGGTGCCCGTGGGGGTCCGGGGGGGGAGACCCCAGCGGGGAGCGTCTCCCCCGGTAGCCGCCTCCAGCCAGAACAGCGTCCTCTTCTCCAGGGAGAAATCGGGCTGCGGAGGAAGAGGGCGAAGAAGGAGAAGGAAGAGGAGCTGTAAGCGGAGGAGCAGGTGAGAGCCCGGGCTTTGGAGTCAGAGGTCACCGGTTCAAATCCCGGCTCCGCCAATTGTCAGCTGGGTGACTTTGGGCAAGTCACTTCGCTATGTTGCCAACTTGTACTTCCCAAGCGCTTAGGACACAGTGCTCTGCACACAGTAAGCGCTCAATAAATACGATTGATGGATTCTCTGGGCCTCAGTTCCCTTTTCTGGAAAATGGGGATTAAGACTGTGAGCCCCCCATGGGGCAACCTGATCACCTGGTAACCTCTCCAGTGCTTAGGACAGTGCTTTGCACATAGTAAGCGCTTAATAAATGCCATCATCATCATTAGAAACAGCCCAGGCCTAGAAGTCAGAAGGACCTGGGTTCTAATCCCAACTCTGCCAAACAATAATAATAATAATAATAATAATAATGATTATGGCATTTATTAAGCACTTACTATGTGCAAAGCACTGTTCTAATGTCTGCTGCGTGACCTTTAGCAAGTCACTTCACTCCTCTGGGCCTCAGTTTCAATCGATCGTATTTATCCAGCGCTTAATGTGAACAGAGCTCTGTAATAGTAATAATAATAATAATAATAGTGGCATTTATTAAGCACTTACGATGTGCCAAGCACTGTTCTAAGCACTAGGGACGTTACAAGGTGATCAAGTTGTCCCACGGGGGGCTCCCAGTCTTCATCCCCATTTTCCAGATGAGGTAACTGAGGCCCAGAGAAGTGAAGTGACTTGCCCACAGTCACACAGCTGACAATCGGCGGAGCCGGGATTTGAACCCATGACCTCTGACTCCAAAGCCCGGGCTCTTTCCACTGAGCCACGCCGCTTCTCCAGCGGAAGCGGCAAGAAGCGGGAGGGGGAGATGGGAAGCGGGAAGGAGAGATGGGAAGCAGGAGGGAGAGATGGGAAGCAGGAGGGAGAGGCAGGAAGTGTGAGGAAGAGACAGGAAGTGGGAGGAAGAGGGGACAAAGGAGCTTTAACTTCTCCAGGGCCATTTCCACTCCTGCCTCCCAACCTCGGTCTCCCCAAAAGATGCAGCATTTCGTGCGGGCCTGGGTGACAACGCCATGACTCACAGACATCCCCTCCTTAGTGGGAGGGTATACTATAACAGAGTGGGAAGACATGTTCCTCATCGGCAAAATGGGGATTAAATACCTCTTCTTCCTCCTGCTTGGACCGGGAGCCCATCGTGGGTCAGGGATTGTGTCCGATGGGGCTGACTTGCATTTACCCCAGTGCTTAGATCAATCAATCAATCAATCGTATTTATTGAGCGCTTACTGTGTGCAGAGCACTGTACTAAGCGCTTGGGAACTACAAGGTGGCAACATATAGAGACGGTCCCTACCCAACAGTGGGCTCACAGTCTTGAAGGGGGAACAGTGCTGGATTCATAGCAAGGGCTTAGCTAATATCACGATTCTTAATAATTATTATTATTATTATAGAGAAGCAGTGTGGCTCAGTGGAAAAGAGCCCGGGCTTTGGAGTCAGAGGTCATGGGTTCAAATCCCGGCTCTGCCAATTGTCAGCTGGGTGACTTTGGGCACGTCACTTCACTTCTCTGGGCCTCAGTTCCCTCATCTGTAAAATGGGGATTAAGACTGTGAGCCCCCCGTGGGACAACCTGATCACCTTGTAACCTCCCCAGCACTTAGAACTGTGTTTTGCACATAGTAAGCGCTTAACAAATACCATCATTATCATTATTAGAGAAGCAGCGTGGCTCAGTGGAAAGAGCCCGGGCTTTGGAGTCAGAGGTCATGGCTTCAAATCCCGGCTCCGCCAATTGTCAGCTGTGTGACTTTGGGCAAATCACTTCACGTCTCTAGACTGTGAGCCCACTGTTGGGTAGGGACTGTCTCTATATGTTGCCGACTTGTACTTCCCAAGCGCTTAGTGCAGTGCTCTGCACACAGTAAGCGCTCAATAAATACGATTGATTGATTCTCTGGGCCTCAGTTCCCTCATCTGTAAAATGGGGATTAAGACTGTGAGCCCTCTGTGGGACACCCTGATCACCTTGTAACCTCCCCAGAGCTTAGAACAGTGCTTTGCACATAGTAAGTGCTTAATAAACGCCATCATTATTATTATTATCTTCAAGGCAAGGCGGTTCTCGGTTTGGGGCTGCCCATTCTTGGGTATAACGGAATGCTCGTGGCTTCCTGAGCGGGGATGGCACCTTCCCACTGTTAGGACGCCAAACTTTGGCACGATTCAGGGGGTGGCGGCCGACTGGGTTCTTCGGAATCTGGTTGTTTTCCTTTTTTTGTTTTATTTTTTGCAAAAATGGCAAAATCCTCCGGCTGGAGGGATGGAGAGCGGGGCTGCGGGAACGGGGAGCGGCCGCAGGGGGCGCGCGGGAGCACGTTGGAACCTCCGCGCGGGGGCAACACCGCCCCCTGGCGCCCATTCGCCCAAACACACACACACACACAGTCATTCATTCATCCGTTTACTCAATCGTATTTATTCATTCAATCGTATTTATTGAGCGCTTACTGTGTGCAGAGCACTGTACTAAGCGCTTGGGAAGTCCAAGTGGGCAGCATATACAGATGGTCCCTACCCACTATCAGGCTCCCAGTCTAGAAGGGGGAGACAGAGAACAAAACATGTGGACAGGTGTCAAGTCGTCAGAATAATAATAATAATAATAATAATAATAATAATAATAATAATGGCATTTATTAAGTGCTTACTATGTGCAAAGCACTGTTCAGAACAAATAGAATTAAAGCTAAATGCTCATTAATTTATGCATATTAATATCTGCCTCCCCCCTCTAGACTGTGAGCTCACTGTGGGCAGGGAGAATAATAATAATAATAATGGCATTGATTAAGCACTTACTATGTGCAAAGCACTGTTCAGAACAAATAGAATTAAAGCTAAATGCTCATTAATTTAGGCATATTAATATCTGCCTCCCCCCGCTAGACTGTGAGCTCACTGTGGGCAGGGGATGCGCCTGTTGGTTGCATTGTACTCGGTCCCAAGTGCTTAGTACAGTGCTTTGCACACAGTAAGCGCCCAATAAATGATTGAATGAATGAATGAATGAGGGGGTCTCCCCCATAGTCGCCCAGGCCCTCGCCAGCCACACCCCTGGAGCGCTCACCAAGGTGCCCGACAGAAGCTCGGTGCCATCGGGAAGGGCCAAAGCAGAAGCGGTCACCAGTTCAGAGTCCAGCACCGGGTTCTTGGTCACCTTGAAAGGGACGTCTGCCAGGTAACTCATCCTGGATGGGGCTGCTCTGCCTTTGAGGAAGGAATGATTAATAATAATAATAATAATAATAATATTTATTAAGCGCTTACTATGTGCACAGCACTGTCCTAATCAATCAATCATATTTATTGAGCACTGTACTAAGCACTTGGGAAGTCCAAGTTGGCAACACATAGAGCCGGTCCCTACCCACCAGTGGGCTCACAGTCTAGAAGGGGGAAACAGAGAACAAAACACATTAACAAAATAAAAAGCCCTGGGAAGTTTACAAGGTGATCAGGTTGTCCCACGGGGGCTCCCAGTCTTCATCCCCATTTGACAGATGAGGGAACTGAGGCCCAGAGAAGCGAAGTGACTTGCCCCAAGTCACACAGCTGACAGTGGGCAGAGCCGGGATTTGAACCCATGACCTCTGACTCCAAAGCCCGGGCTCTTTCCACTGAGCCACGCTGCTTCTCTTGAATAATAGATAATAGATCTCGATCTCTTGATAATAGAATAATAATAATTGGACTGTGAGCCCACTGTTGGGTAGGGACCGTCTCTATGTGTTGCCAATTTGTACTTCCCAAGTGCTCAGTACAGTGCTCTGCACACAGTAAGCGCTCAATAAATACGATTGAATGAATGAATCATTATTACCCCAGTGCCTGGCACATAGTAATAACAAATAACAAAAAATTATTGTTATTATTCATTCATTCATTCAATCGTATTTATTGAGTGCTTACTGTGTGCAGAGCACTGTACTAATCAATCAATTGTATTTATTGAGCGCTTACTGTGTGCAGAGCACTGTACTAAGCGCTTGGGAAGTACAAGTTGGCAACATACAGAGATGGTCCCTACCCAACAGTGGGCTCACAATCTTTAGAAGACTTAATAATTAATTATTAATAATAATAACGATGGCATTTATGAAGAGCTTACTATGTGCAAAGCACTGTTCTAAGCACTGGGGAGGTTACAGGGTGATCAGGTTGTCCGACATGGGGCTCACAGTCTTAATCCCCATTTTCCAGATGAGGTAACTGAGGCCCAGAGAAGTGAAGTGACTTGCTCCAAGTCGCACAGCTAACAGTTGGCGGACCCGGAATTTGAACCCATGACCTATTGACTCTATTTAGCTATCTGTATCTAGCTAGCCAGCCAGCTAGATATAGATGATTAGATAGATAGATAGATAAAGATATATAGGATACTCTCTCAAGCAAATTGCCCTTGGAACTTGTACTTCCCAATCAATCAATCGTATTTATTGAGCGCTTACTGTGTGCAGAGCACTGTACTAAGCGTTTGGGAAGTACAAGTTGGCAACATATAGAGACAGTCCCTACCCAACAGTGGGCTCACAGTCTAAAAGACTGTGCTTAGTACATATTTATTACGTACTACGTAATACGACATTTGTACGTATTTATTACTCTATTTTACTTGTACATATTTATTCTACTTATTTTATTTTGTTATTATGTTTTGTTCTCTGTGTCCCCCTTCTAATCGTATTTATTGAACGTTTACTGTGTGCAGAGTACTGTACTAAGCGCTTGGGAAGTCCAAGTTGGCAACATATAGAGACGGTCCCTACCCAACATTCATTCATTCAATCGTATTTATTGAGCGCTTACTGTGTGCAGAGCACTGCACTAAGCGCTTGGGAAGTACAGTTCAGCAACGGCCTCCCAAGCTCGTGCTCTTTCTGCTAATGAATTTCAAATTAACAAATGGAGAGCGAGACTGTGAGCCCCACGTGGGACCGGGGACTGTGTCCAACCCGATCTGCGGGTATTCATTCATTCAATCGTATTTATTGAGCGCTTACTGGGTGCAGAGCACTGCACTAAGCGCTTGGAAAGTACAAGCCAGGTGATCTGAAGGGAAGCTTGGTGGGAGAGGAGAGCAGGGATGGGGAGGAGGGAGAAGTCACAGGGAACTTAAACATCTCGTTTAGTGTCACAAACCTGACTGCGTGCCGACTTGTACTTCCCAAGCGCTTAGTACAGTGCTCTGCACACAGTAAGCGCTCAATAAATACGATTAAATGAAATGAAAATGTGAAAACGTGACGAGTGAAAGCTTTTCAAGAGGCCTTCCCGGACTGAGCCCCCTCCTTCCTCTCCCCCTCATCCCCAGCCTTATCTCCTTCCCTTCCCCACAGCACCCGGATATTTGTATATATGTTTGAATGGATTTATTACTCTATTTATTTATTTTACTTGTACATATCTATTCTATTTATTTTATTTTGTTAACATGTTTGGTTTTGTTGTCTGTCTCCCCCTTCTAGACTGTGAGCCCGCTGTTGGGTAGGGACTGTCTCTGTGTGTGCGTATGTATATATATATGTATATATATATATATATACACCTGTATATATGTATATATTTGTACATATTTATTACTCCATTTATTTTACTGGTACATATCTATGCTATTTATGTTGGGTAGGGACTGTCTCTATATGTTGCCAACTGTGAGCCCACTGTTGGGTAGGGACCGTCTATGTTGCCAACTTGGACTTCCCAAGCGCTCAGTACAGTGCTCTGCATTAAGCGCTCAATAAATACGATTGATTGATTTTACCCAGCTTTGACTTTATGCTGGAGAAAGGAGGGAGGGGGAAGAGGTTACCAAGAGGGGAGAAGAGCGACCCAGCCGAACTACACAGCCTGGGGGACCTCGGCTCAATGCTGGAATGCTTGCGGCAAAGGTTAGAAGCTTTTTGGCTTGGGTGGCCACTGCATCCACCACTAGAAGCAGCGTGGCTCAGTGGAAAGAGCCCGGGCTTTGGAGTCAGAGGTCATGGGTTCAAATCCCAGCTCTGCCACTTGTTAGCTGTGTGACCTTGGGCAAGTCACTCAGTACTCTGCCAGGCGCTTGATAAATACTGGGCTTCAAGGCTGTCCATCCCCTGGCTCCCTCCTACCTCACCTCCCTTCTGTCCTTCTCCAGCCCAGCCCGCACCCTCCGCTCCTCCGCCGCTAATCTCCTCACCGTACCTCGTTCTCGCCTGTCCCGCCGCCGACCCCCGGCCCACATCATCCCCCGGGGTCCGGAATGCCCTCCCTCTGCCCATCCGCCAAGCTAGCTCTCTTCCTCCCTTCAAGGCCCTACTGAGAGCTCACCTCCTCCAGGAGGCCTTCCCACACTCGGCCCCTTCCTTCCTCTCCCCCTCCTCTCCATCCCCATCTTACCTCCTTCCCTTCCCCACAGCACCTGTATATATGTAGATGTTTGTACATATTACTCTATTTATTTATTTTACTTGTACATAGCTATTCTATTTATTTTATTTTGTTAATATGTTTGGTTTTGTTCTCTGTCTCCCCCTTTTAGACGGTGAGCCCACTGTTGGGTAGGGACTGTCTCTATATGTTGCCAATTTGTACTTCCCAAGCGCTTAGTCCAGTGCTCTGCACACAGTAAGCGCTCAATAAATACGATTGATGATGATGATGATTAGTGTGACGGGAAGCGCCGTGGCCGGAAGAGAGGCTAAACTGTCCCACCCTGGGATCTGAGGAAAATCCCTTCCTAAACTGGCCTTGACCTCAGCCAGCAAATCTCCCAGCTCGGGGCCTTAATCCTTACAGCTACTCCCTGTGCCCCCCAACCCCGGGCCCCCTGCGGACTCGGGTGACTCTGTTCCCAACTTGTACTTCCCAAGCGCTTAGTCCAGTGCTCTGCACACAGTAAGCGCTCAATAAATACGATTGATTGATTGGAGGGTCATGCTCCTGCTATTTGGGCATCACTTCTGTCATCCTCACTTCCCCCCGGTGACACGGTGAGAAGCCCCTGTGGGCAAGGAACACGTTTCCTTGTTTCCTGCTCAACTTCCCCAACCCCTTCCTCCGGGCCTCACCCTGGGCGGACACGTGACGATGACAAGACTGTGAGCCCACTGTTGGGTAGGGAGCGTCTACTATATGTTGCCAACTTGTACTTCCCAAACGCTTAGTACAGTGCTCTGCACACAGTAAACACTCAATAAATACGATTGATTGATTGATCGATAAGAAAAGCAGAAACCAGGGACTGCGTCCAACCCGATTAAGCTTGGATCTACCCAGTGCCTTAATACAATGCCTGGGACGTAGTAAGAGCGTAACAAATATAATGGAAGAAAAATTGATTTGGGTGAAGTTGAATGGATCAGCGGGCAGTCTGTGAGCCCACTACTGGGTAGGGACCGTCTCTATATGTTGCCAACTTGTACTTCCCAAGCGCTTAGTACAGTGCTGTGCACACAGTAAGCGCTCAATAAATACAATTGATGATGATGATATTTAATTAATTAGGAGGTGCAGGGATGAGGTACAGGTCTCTCAAGAATCAATCGCATTTATTGAGCGCTTACTGTGTGCAGAGCACTGTACTAAGCGCTTGGGAAGTACAAGTTGGCAACATTTAGAGACAGTCCCTACCCAACAGTGGGCTCACAGTCTAAAAAGAATCATCATCGTCAATCGTATTTATTGAGCGCTATGTGCAGAGCACTGTACTAAGCGCTTGGGAAGTACAAATTGGCAACATATAGAGACGGTTCCTACCCAACAGTGGGCTCACAGTCTAAAAGGGGGAGACAGAACAAAACCACACATACTAACAAAATAAAATAGGATATGTACAAGTAAAATAGAGTAATAAATACGTACAAACATATATACATCAATCGTATTTATTGAGTGCTTACTGTGTGCAGAGCACTGTACTAAGCGCTTGGGAAGTACAAGTTGGCAACATATAGAGACGGTCCCTACCCAACAGTGGGCTCACAGTCTAAAACGGATAACACTGGAAGCCGAAATACGTTGTTAGAGGCTGCATTCCCTAATGAATTTCAGAAAAGTAACGTGGCCTAGTGGAAAGGCCACAGGTCTGGCAGGTCAGGAGACCTGGGTTCTAATCCCCCCTCGGCCTCTCGCCTACAATATAAGCCCCCCAAAACAGCCCTCCGTGGCCCGTTGGGCCTCTAACGGCCGTCTTGGACGTCACTTACCTCCCGACAGAGCAGAGGGAGAATGTGAATGGTCCAAAGCGGTGGGCACAGGTCCGGCCTGGCCCACGGAGCCTTATATCCATCGTGGCCGCCTCTTCTCCCCGCCCCAAACCCCCGGAGTCAGGTGGGCTTGGGAACCCAACAGAGTCAGATTAGGGCGATTAAACCCGTTTGTTTGGATCACCTGATCCTCTGAAATCACCAGCTTAGCCCCTTGGGTCCGGCAGCCTCTAACCACGTATTTCGGCTTCCGGCGTCAGCGTGACTCAGTGGAAAGAGCCCGGGCTTTGGAGTCAGAGATAATAGGATTGTATCCCGGCTCTGCCACATGTCTGCTGTGTGACCTTGGGTAAGTCACTTAACTGCTCTGAGCCTCAGTTCCCTCATCTGTAAAATGGGGGTGAAGACTGTGAGCCCCACATGGGACAACCTCATTACCTTGTTTCCCCTCCCCAGCGCTTAGAACAGTGCTTTGCACATAGTAAGCACTTACCAAATGCCATTGTTCTTATTATTATTGAGAGACCTGTACCTCCTAATTAATTAAACCTGACTGCCCTCTGATCCTGAGCTGATCCATTCAGATTAACCCAAATCAATTTTTTTTCCATGATATTTAAGCTCTTACTAATCAATCGTATTTATTGAGCGCTTACTGTGTGCAGAGCACTGTACTAAGCGCTTGGGAAGTACAGGTTGGCAACATATGTTACTACTAGGTTACTACGTTCCAGGCATTGTATTAAGGCACTGGGGAGATCCAAACTAATTCATTCATTCACTCGTATTTATTGAGCGCTTACTGTGTGCAGAGCACTGTACTAAGCACTTGTATAATAATGATGGCATTTATTAAGCACTTACTTTGTGCAAAGCACTGTTCTAAGCACTGGGGAGGTTACAAGGTGATCAGGTTGTCCCACAAGGGGCTCACCATCTTAATCCCCATTTTACAGATGAGGTAACTGAGGCACAGAGAAGTTAAGTGACTTGCCCAAAGTCACACAGCTGAAAATAGGCGGAGCGGGGATTTGAACCCATGACCTCTGACTCCAAAGCCCGGGCTCTTTCCGTTGAGCCACGCTGCTAGTCAGGTTGGACGAAGTCCCTGGTTTCTGCTTTTCTTTTTATGGGACTTGTTAAGCGCCTACTATGTGCCAGGCACTGTTCTAAGCGCCGAGGTAGACAGGAGCTATTCGGGTTGGACTCGGTCCCTGTCCCACATGGGCTCACAGTCTTAATCCCCGTTTGACAGACGGAGTAACTGAGGCCCAGAGAAGTGAAGTGACTTGCCCGAGGTCACCCAGCAGATGCAACGGTGATATTTACCGTGCTGCACCCGACTTACTGAAAATTCATTCATCCATTCAATCGTATTTATTGATCGCTTACTGTCTGCAGAGCACTGGACTAAGCGCTTGGGAAGTCCAAGTCGGCAACATCTAGAGACGGTCCCTACCCAACAGTGGGCTCACAGTCTAGAAGGGGGAGACGGACAACAAAACATATTAACAAAATAAAATAAACATGTACAAATAAAATAAATAGAAAATAAATAAGGTGTTCACATTTACAAAACGCGCCGTTTATTTGGCTTTGTGAAAAACGCGAGCCGCCTCGTAACCTTGAATCCCTGGGACCGGCCCGGCCCGTTTTGGAGCAGCGAGACCCCCCGTTTTGTGCGTCGAGAGTCAGTCTCTGGGGTGTTGTGAGCCGGCGGGTTTCTACGTGGGGTTTCAGGGCGACTGACCGCAGAGGATGAGCGGAAGGTCTTCAGGCCCGGCCTCCGGTCAACCCGGGGTCAACGCAGTCGGATCCATCCGGGGGGTGGATCCCCCGATTCCGGGCCCCGGCCCGAGACCCTCCCCCCGGGAGCTGCCGGGAGAGCGGACGTCTCTGGTCTTTGACCGGACACGGCCCGAGTAGCGTGGGGGAAGGACGACCCGCTCCGGCCCTTCTCCCGCCCGCTTCCTCGTGCCCCGTCCCCCCGGCCTCGGGGCGCCTCGGCCTGCTCCGAGCCGTCTACACTAGCGGAAGACTGGGAAGGGCAGGTGTGGACAGGAGACTTTCCACCGGCCGCCCATCGTCACCTTGACCCCAGTCAAAAGGACAAACCCGCTGGAAAAAAAGGCAGCCTGTGTTCACCTACCTTGCGGCCCCCCCGGCCACACAAACACATACGGTTACACGTAATAGTAACATCAGAACGAGCCCCGTAAAAACCGAGGCAACTGCCACGGCCCAAATCCTCGCCAACCCCGAGGTCTTGACTAAGCCCAGCTCGCCCGCTCCTCCTGAAGGCCCAGACTCGGAGGTCCCGGGCCCGGCTTGGCCCCGTGGAAAGACGATGGCGCTCCCCGCCGCCCCCGGCTCGGGGTTCCGGGCCCCGGCCGGCCCTCGGGACAGACGGCCGAGCCGCGGGCTCCTTCCCGGACCCTAGCCCGGCTTGACGGCCGTGGCCCAGGTGTCACTGGAGGGGGCGGGGGGCAGGACCCAGCCCTGAGGGACGCAGCTGCCTTCGGGAAGCTCGTCGGGAACCAGGTACTGATCCCATTCGTGCCTGCAAAGAAATGGGAGGATGAACCATCCCGTCCGCCCTCCCCACTTTTCCCATCCGCCCCCCCGGCAGCTCCCCGCCTCCTATCCCCCCCACCCTCCCCCACCTCCATTTCTGCTGCTTCTTGGCAACCGACCACATCGCTTTCTCCCCGCCTTCTTTGATACCTGTTGAGCGCTTACTCTGTGCCAGACACTAAGCGCCGGGGTAGATACAAGGTTAGACACAATCCCCACCCAACACGGGAATCACGGCCTTAATCGTGGATAGAGCACAGGCCTTGGAGTTGGAAGGTGTGGGTTCTCATCCCGGCTCTGCCCCTTGCCTGCTGCGTGACCTTGGGCAAGCCACTTCACTTCTCTGGGCCTCAGTTTCCCTCATCTGTAAAACCGCGATTAAGGCTGTCGGCCCCATGTGGGACAGGAACTGTGTCCAACTCAACCTCCTTGTATTCATTCATTCACTCAATCGTATTTATTGGGCGCTTACTGTATGCAGGGCACTGTACTAAGCGCTAAGCTAGCAACATATAGAGAGTCCCTACCCAACAGTGGGTTCACCCAGCACTTGATACGGTGCCTGACGCCAAGTGCTTAACAAATACCACTACTATTACTATTATTATTAATCCGCATTTTACAGATGAGGTAACTGAGGCCCAGAGAAGTGAAGCGACTCGCCCACAATCGCACAGCGGACAAGCGGCAGAGGTGGGATTAGAACTCCATCACTCTATTTATCACTCTATTTCATTTGTACATATTTATTCTATTTATTTTATTCTGTTAATACGTTTTGTTCTCTGTTTCCCCCTTCTATACCGTGAGCCCACTGTTGGGTAGGGACCGTCCCTAGATGTTGCCGACTTGGACTTCCCAAGCGCTTGGTACAGTGCTCTGCACACAGTAAGCACTCAATAAATACGATTGAATGAATGAATGAATGAATGAATGAATGAACCCAGATCTTTTAGGACTCCTAAGCCCAGGCTGTAGCCACTGGACCACGCTGCTCCTCAGTGACAACAAATCCACCGAGTCACCCAGGCGGTTGACAGCGTTCGGCCCAGACCGCGCGCTCGTTATCATCGGCGAGCCCGCTTCAGATCTGCCCGAATGCCTTCCTTGGGGGATTGGGCAGGCGCGAAGGAGCGGGCCGCGCTCCGGCTTCTTACCGGATCTGGATGAGGGCGGCCACCGAGTGCTCTGCTTGTAAATAGAACTGACGGAACGGCTGCAGGACCTGGCTGAGGGGAAACTCGTCTGTTGGAAAAGTCGAAAGACACAGACAGAGCGACAGAGACACACACCCACACGAGCGAGAGAGAGAGAGAGAGAGAGAGAGAGAGAGAGAGAGAGAGAGGCGTTTGCCGCGTCAAACGGAGAATCGAGTCCATCCGTCTGACCCGCAGACCCGTCTGAGGAGCGGCTGGTTGGGAGTCTGCCAAGTAAGCGCTTACTACATGCCAAACGCTGTTCTAAGCGCTGGAGTGGACACGACAATTCCATCGTACACAATCCCCGCCCCGCCCGGGCTTCCCAGTCTAAGTCGAAGGGAGAACACGTATTGAATCGCTTTCGGTGCAGGGAAGCGAAATGACTTGCCCGAGGTCACCCAGAGGACAAGCGGTGGAACCGGGATTAGAACCCTGGTCCTCTGACTCCCCCCACCAGCCCCATAAAAATTATGTACACACCGGTAATTCATTTATCGCTTTCGGCTGAGGGAAGCGAAGCCCGGGGAAGCGAAATGACTTGCCTGAGGTCACCCAGAGGACAAGCGGTGGAACCGGGATTAGAACCCAGGTCCTCTGACTCCCCCCGACCAGTCCCCATAAAAATTATGTACACACCTGTAATTCATTTATCGCTTTCGGCTGAGGGAAGCGAGGCCCAGGGAAGCGAAATGACTTACCTGAAGTCACCCAGAGGACAAGCGGTGGAACCGGGATTAGAACCCAGGTCCTCTGACTCCAACCCCGACCAGCCCCCATAAAAATTATGTACACACCGGTAATTCATTTATCGCTTTTGGCTGAGGGAAGCGAGGCCCGGGGAAGCGAAATGACTTGCCTGAGGTCACCCAGAGGACAAGCGGTGGAACCAGAATTAGAACCCAGGTCCTCTGACTCCCCCTGACCAGCCCCCATAAAAATTATGCACACACCTGTAATTCATTTACTTCTCCGTCAGTGCTCAGTAGAGCGCCTGGCACGTCGTAAGCGCTTAGCAGATACAATATGAATAATAACAACAATTTTACTAATGTCTGTCTCCCCTGGTAAGCTCCTTGTGGGCAGGGAATCATCATCATCAATCGTATTTATTGAGCGCTTACTATGTGCACAGCACTGTACTAAGCGCTTGGGAAGTACAAATTGGCAACATATAGAGACAGTCCCTACCCAACAGTGGGCTCACAGTCTAAAAGGGGGAGACAGAGAACAAAACCAAACATACTCACAAAATAAAATAAATAGAATAGATATGTACAAATAAATTAGAGTAAAAAAAAATGTACAAACATATATACATATATACAGGTGCTGTGGGGAAGGGAGGGAGGTAAGATGGGGGGATGGAGAGGGGGTCGAGGGGGAGAGGAAGGAAGGGGCTCAGTCTGGGAATGTGTCTGTTACATTGTTGTACTACCCTCTCCCACGCGCCGAGTACAGTGCTCTGCACACAGTAAGCGCTCAATCAATACGACCAAGTGAACGAATGTCCGTGCCGACGACGAATAAACGATCACCGCTCCTCCCGCGCCGAGGCTCCCTCTCCGCACGGACACTCACCCAGCGTCCCGAAGAGCTTGGACTCCATCTCCCGCTGCTGCTGGCCGAGCTTCTCCTTCTCCTTCCTCTGCTTCTTCTCCATTTCCCGCTTCCTCTCCTCCTCCTGCTCGCCTTCCAACATGACCCTGAGGGCCCGCTCCTCGGCTTCGTACAGCTCCGTGCGCTTCTGGATCAGTTTCCTCAGCCTCCCGACGTGCCCTTCGAACGTCTCGTCGGCCGAGGCCGGAGGGCAGACGCCTGGAAGACAACGGAGCCCTCCTTCGGTGCCCGTGGGACAACCCGGTCACCTTGTAACATCCCCAGCGCTTAGAACAAAGCACTTAATAAATACCATTATTACTATTATTAATAAAAATAAATCCCATTACTACAACCTTTACCGCTGCTTGTTTACAGATGAGGGAACCGAGGCCCAGAGAAGTGAAGTGACTTGCCCGAAGTCGCACAGCTGACAAGTGGCGGAGCCGGGATTCGAACCCGCGACTTCTGACTCCCATGCTATGCTGCTTCTCTATTCTTTCCCAGCAATTAATTCAAAGTAGGCGCTTAATAAGTCCCATTACTACAAACTTTACCACTGCCTGTTTGGGAACTGAGGCCCAGAGAAGTGAAGTGACTTGCCCGAAGTCGCACAGCTGACAAGTGGCGGAGCCGGGATTCGAATCCACGACTTCTGACTCCCATGCTATGCTGCTTCTCTATTCTTTCCCAGCAATTAATTCAAAGTAAGCACTTAATAAGTCCTATTACTACAAACTTTACTGCTGCCTGTTTACAGATGAGGGAACTGAGGCCCAGAGAAGTGAAGTGACTTGCCCGAAGTCGCACAGCTGACAAGTGGCGGAGCCGGGATTAGAACCCACGACTTCTGACTCCCATGCTATGCTGCTTCTCTATTCTTTCCCAGCGATTAGGTCATAGTAAGCGCTTAATAAGTCCCATTACTACAAACTTTACTGCTGCCTGTTTACAGATGAGGGAACTGAGGCCCAGAGAAGTGAAGTGACTTGCCCGAAGTCACACAGCTGACAAGTGGCGGAGCCGGGATTAGAACCCACGACTTCTGACTCCCATGCTATGCTGCTTCTCTATTCTTTCCCAGCAATTAGTTCACAGTAAGTGCTTAATAGAGAAGCAGCGTGGCTCAGTGGAAAGAGCCTGGGCTTTGAAGTCAGAGGTCATCGGTTCAAATCCCTGCTCTGCCAATTGTCAGCTGTGTGACTTTGGGCAAGTCACTTCACTTCTCTGGGCCTCAGTTACCTCATCTGTAAAATGGGGATTAAGACTGGGAGCCCCCCATGGGATGACCTGATCACCTTGTAACGTCCCCAGCGCTTAGAACAGTGCTTAGCACATAGTAAGTGCTTAATAAATACCATCATCATTATTATTATTATTACTAAGAAGTCCCATTACTACAAACTTTACCGCTGCCTGTTTAAAGATGAGGGAACTGAGGCCCAGAGAAGTGAAGTGACTTGCCCGAAGTCGCACAGCTGACAAGTGGCGGAGCCGGGATTAGAACCCGCGACTTCTGACTCCCATGCTATGCTGCTTCTCTATTCTTTCCCAGCGATTAGGTCATAGTAAGCGCTTAATAAGTCCCATTACTACAAACTTTACCGCTGCCTGTTTACAGATGAGGGAACTGAGGCCGAGAGAAGTGAAGTGACTTGCCCCGAAGTCGCACAGCTGACAAGTGGCGGAGCCGGGATTCGAACCCACGACTTCTGACTCCCATGCTACGCTGCTTCTCTATTCTTTCCCAGCGATTAGTTCATAGTAAGCGCTTAATAAGTCCCATTACTACAAACTTTACTACTGCCTGTTTACAGATGAGGGAACTGAGGCCCAGAGAAGTGAAGTGACTTGCAATTAATTCATAGTAAGTGCTTAATAAGTCCCATTACTACAACCTTTACTGCTGCGTGTTTGCAGATGAGGAAACTGAGGCCCAGAGAAGTGACCTGCCCAGCCGACGAGTGGCGGAGCCGGGATTAGAAACGATATTACCACATTGGGGTCTCCACACAGTAAGTGCTCGTTAAATAAGTCGACCGATTGACCGTTCAGAGGCCCCCGATGGGACCCGAGCCCAATGTTGGGTAGGGACTGTCTCTATATGTTGCCAATTTGTACTTCCCAAGCGCTTAGTACAGTGCTCTGCACATAGTAAGCGCTCAATAAATATGATTGATTGATTGACCCCTCGGGTGGCACTGACCCTTCCTGGCGGCGGCCTCCTTCCTCAGCTTCCTCAGTTTCTCCAGCGCGCGGAGGATGTCGACCATCCTCTTGGTGTCGGCTTGCTTCTTCCGGACTTCGGCGAGGACGCTGTCGGCGGCGACTTTGAGCTCGTGCTCCTGGGGGCGGGAGGGGGGAACGGAAGAACAGAGAAGTGAGGCCACCGGGCCGAGGTCACACAGCCGAACCCGAAAACTAGTCTGAAAGCTTGCTGTGGGCAGGGAATGTCTACCAAGGGTGTACTTTCCCAAGCGCTTAGTACGGGGCTTTGCACGCAGTAAGCGCTTAATATGATTGAATGAACGCCCTCCCCTAAGCGCTTAATATGATTGAATGAACGCCCTCCCAAACGCTTCGTTCAGTGCTCTGCACACAGTAAGCGCTCCATAAACACCCGATGGTGCGACTGCTCCCGTTCCTCTAACCCAAAAGCTCGCTGTGGGCAGGGAGCGCGTCTCCCGAGGGTGCTGTAGTGTGCCCTCCCAAGCGCTTCGTCCCGCGCTCTGTACACAATAAGTGCTCAATAAATGCCCCTGCTTGTTAGCTGGCTGGGTCCGGCTCCTTTGGGCAGAAACCTGGCTATGGGCAGGGGACGTGTAATAACAATAATAATGGTATTTGTTAAGCGCTTACAATGTGCAAAGCACTGTTCTAGCAGCCGAGGGTGCTGTAGTGTGCGCTCCCAAGCGCTTCGTCCAGTGCTCTGCACACAGTAGACGCTCAATAAATGTCCCGTCTGGGTCCTCTGGGCTGAAGCTCGCTGCGGGAAGGGAGCGCGTCTCCCGAGGGAGCTGTAGTGTGCCCTCCCAAGCGCTTCGTCCCGCTCTCTGCACACAATAAGTGCTCAATAAATGCCCCTGCTTGTTAGCTGGCTGGCTGGCTGGGTCCGGCTCCTTTGGGCAGAAACCTGGCTATGGGCAGGGGACCTGTAATGATAATAATAATGGTATTTGTTAAGCGCTTACTATGTGCAAAGCACTGTTCTAGCAGCCGAGGGTGCTGTAGTGTGCTCTCCCAAGCGCTTCGTCCAGTGCTCTGCACACAGTAGGCGCTCAATAAATGTCCCGTCTGGGTCCTCTGGGCCGAAGCTCGCTGCGAGCAGGGAGCGTGTCTTCTGAGGGTGCTGTAGTGTGCCCTCTCAAGTGCTTCATCCAGTGCTCTGCACACAGTAGACGCTCAATAAATGTCCCGTCTGGGTCCTCTGGGCCGAAGCTCGCTGCGAGCAGGGAGTGTGTCTCCCGAGGGAACTGTAGTGTGCCCTCCCAAGCGCTTCGTCCCGCGCTCTGTACACAGTAAGTGCTCAATAAATGCCCCTGCTTGTTAGCTGGCTGGCTGGCTGGGTCCGGCTCCTTTGGGCAGAAACCTTGCTATGGGCAGGGGACCTGTAATGATAATAATAATAGTAATGGTATTTGTTAAGCGCTTACTATGTGCAAAGCACTGTTCTAGCAGCCGAGGGTGCTGTAGTGTGCTCTCCCAAGTGCTTCATCCAGTGCTTTGCACACAGTAGGTGCTCAATAAATGTCCCGTCTGGGTCCTCTGGGCCGAAGTTCGCTGGGAGCAGGGAGCGTGTCTCCCGAGGGAGCTGTAGTGTGCCTTCTCAAGTGCTTCATCCAGTGCTCTGCACACAGTAGGCACTCAATAAATGCCCCGGCTGGGTCCTCTGGGCCGAAGCTCGCTGCAAGCAGGGAGCGTGTCTCCCAAGGGTGCTGTAGTGTGCCCTCTCAAGTGCTTCCTCCAGTGCTCTGCACACAGTAGGCGCTCAATAAATGCCCCGGCTGAGTCCTCTGGGCCGAAGCTCACTGCGGGCAGGGAGCGCGTCTCCCGAGGGAGCTGTAGTGTGCCCTCCCAAGCGCTTCGTCCCACACTCTGTACACAATAAGTGCTCAATAAATGCCCCTGCTTGGTAGCTGGGTCCGGCTCCTTTGGGCAGAAACCTGGCTATGGGCAGGGGACCTGTAATAATAATAATAATAATAATGGTATTTGTTAAGCGCTTACTATGTGCAAAGCACTGTTCTAGCAGCCGAGGGTGCTGTAGTGTGCGCTCCCAAGCGCTTCGTCCAGTGCTCTGCACACAGTAGGCGCTCAGCAGATGCCCCGTCTGGCTGGCTGGGTCCGTCCCCTGTAGTGTGGGCGTGCAGAGAAGCAGCGTGGCTCAGTGGAAAGAGCCTGGGCTTAGAAGTCGGAGGTCCTGGGTTCTAATCCCGGCTCCGCCTCTTGTCAGCTGTGTGACTTTGGGCAAGACTTGGCTTCTCGGTGCCTCAGTTTCCCTCACCTGCAAAATGGGCATGAAGACCGTGAACCCCACGGGGGTCAACCTGATGACCCTGTATCTCCCCCTGCGCTTAGAACGGTGCTCGGCACATAGTAAGCGCTTAACAAATACCAACATTATTAATTAGAGAAGCAGTGTGGTCCAGTGGAAAGAGTCTGGGCTTGGGAGTCTGAGGTCGTGGGTTCTAATCCCGGCTCTGCCACTTGTCAGCTGGGTGACTTTGGGAAAGTCACTTCACTTCTCTGGGCCTCAGTGACCTCATCTGTCAAATGGGGATGAAGACTGTGAGCCCCACAGGGGACAACCTGATGATCCTGTATCTCCCCCAGCACTTAGAGCAATGCTGAGCACATTCATTCATTCAGTCGTATTTACTGAGCGCTTACTATGTGCAGAGCACTGGACTAGGCACTTGGGAAGTCCAAGTCGGCAACATATTCATTCAATCCTATTTATTGAGCGCTTACTGTGTGCAGAGCACTGTACTAAGCGCTTGGGAAGTCCAAGTTGGCAACATATAGAGATGGTCCCTACTCAACAGTGGGCTCACAGTCTAGAAGGGGGAGACAGACAACAAAACAAATTAACAAAATAAAATAAATAGAATATGTACAAATAAAATAGAGTAATAAATCCGTACAAACATATATATATATATATATATATATATATATATATACAGGTGCTGTGGGGAGGGGAAGGAGGTAAGGCGGGGGAGAGGAAGGAGGGGGCTCAGTGTGGGAAGGCCTCCTGGAGGAGGTGAGCTCTCAGGAGGGCTTTGAAGGGAGGAAGAGAGCTAGCTTGGGGGATGTCGCGTGGCTCAGTGGAAACAGCCCGGGCTTGGGAGTCAGAGGTCATGGGTTCGAATCCCGCCTCTGCCATAGGTCTGCTGTGTGAACTTGGGCAAGTCACTTCACTTTTCTGAGCCTCAGTGACCTCATCTGTAAAACTGGGGATTAAGACTGTGAGCCCCACGTGGGACAACCTGATCACCTTGTATCCCCCCCAGCACTTAATACGGTGCTTTGCACATAGTAAGCGCTTAACAAATATTATTATTATTATTATGTGGGGAGGGAGGGCATTCCGGGCCAGGGGGAGGGCGATGGTATTTGTTAAGCGCTTTCTATGTGCAAAGCACTGTTCTCAGCGCTGGACAAAGCATGTATGGAAACAAGTATGCGCTTGGAAGATACCAAGATTATTATGAGAAGCAGCGTGGCTCAGTGGAAAGAGCATGGGTTTTGGAGTCAGAGATCAGGGGTTCAAATCCTGGTTCTGCCAACTGTCAGCTGTGTGACTTTGCGCAAGTCACTTGACTTCTCTGGGCCTCAGTTCCCTCAGCTGTAAAATGGGGATTAAAACTATGAGTTGTTGTCCACTAGCGGACTTGACATGACTGACTCCATTTTGTGTATGCTGACAGTAGCCCTCCATTTTGTGTAGGCCGAGAGAACAACTCCTTTTTGTATTTTATGCAAGGCTCAGCAACAGATGTCTTCAAGGCCAGTAGCGAGTAACAAGTATCTATGCAAGGCCACAGGGCAGATAACAACCTGCACAAGGCAGTGAGAACAGAGAAAAATGAGAATTTGTAACATATGAGAAGCAGCGTGGCTCACTGGAAAGAGCATGGGTTTTGGAGTCAGAGGTCAGGGGTTCAAATCCCGGTTCTGCCAACTGTCAGCTGTGTGACTTTGGGCAAGTCACTTGGCTTCTCCGTGCCTCAGTTCCCTCCCTTGGGGATGAAAACTGTGAGCCCCCTGAGGGACAACCTGATCGCCCTGTAACTTCCCCAGCGCTTACAACATAGTAAGCGCTTACCAAATACCATTATTATGATGATGATGATGATTCTGAGTGGGGGGGGGTGGGGGGGTTGTCCGCAAGCAAACTTGGCATGACTGTATATATACTTCACCTGTATATACGTATATGTTTGTACATATTTATTACTCTATTTACTTATTTATTTTATTTGTACATATCTATTCTATTTTTTTTATTTTGTTAGTATGTCTGGTTTTGTTCTCTGTCTCCCCCTTTTAGACTGTGAGCCCACTGTTGGGTAGGGACTGTCTCTATATGTTGCCAATTTGTACTTCCCAAGTGCTTAGTACAGTGATCTGCACATAGTAAGCGCTCAATAAATACGATTGATGATGATGATGACGACTGACTCCATCTTGTGCATGCCAACAGTAACCCTCAATTTGATGCAGACCGAAAGCACTCCAGGGTTTGTAGAGTAACATTAACTAAAGTGGCTCCTCTCTGTCAGGAATGTCCCCATCCCGTGTTGACCGTTATCTCCTGAAAACATCTTGGAAACAGGGATTTTTAACACTAACCGAACCATGCCAAACCAACGGTTGTACTTTAACTTGGGATCTAGGAATGCCAAGGCATCGCGTGCGGCACAACTCTCGGGAATCCTTTGTGTAGCTCGGATCTGAAACCCGTTATCTCCTGATAACATCTTGTAAACGGGGATTTTAACACTAACCGAACCAGAACAAACGGTTGTACTTTAACTTGGGATCTAGGAATGCCAAGGCCTCGCGCGGCACAACTCTCGGGAATCCTTTGTGTAGCTCGGATTTTAACTCCTGATAACATCTTGTAAACGGGATTTTAACACTAACCGAACCATGCCAAACCAACGGTTGTACTTTAACTTGGGATCTAGGAATGCCAAGGCCTCGCAGAGGGCACAACTCTCAGGAATCCTTTGTGTAACTCGGATCTGAAACCCGTTATCTCCTGATAATATCTTGTAAATAGGGATTTTAACACTAACCAAACCATAACAAACGGTTGCACTTTAACTTGGGATCTAGGAATGCCAAGGCCTCGCAGAGGGCACAACTCTCAGGAATCCTTTGTGTAACTCGGATCTGAAACCCGTTATCTCCTGATAATATCTTGTAAATGGGGATTTTAACACTAACCAAACCATGCCAAACCAACGGTTGTACTTTAACTTGGGATCTGGGAATGCCAAGGCCACGCGGATGGCACAACTCTCGGGAATCCTTTGTGTAGCTCGGATTTTATCTCCTGATAACATCTTGTAAATGGGGATTTTAACACTAACCAAACCATGCCAAACCAACGGTTGTACTTTAACTTGGGATCTAGGAATGCCAAGGCCTCACTTAGGGCACAACTCTCGGGAATCCTTTGTGTAGCTCGGATCTGAAACCCGTTAACTCCTGATAACATCTTGTAAAGGGGGATTTTAACACTAACCGAACCATAACAAACGGTTGTACTTTAACTTGGGCTCTAGGAATGCCAAGGCCTCCCCTGCGGCACAACTCTCAGGAATCCTTTGTGTAGCTAGGATCTGAAACCAGTTATCTCCTGATAACATCCTGCAAACAAGCATTTTAACACTAACCGAACCCTGCCAAACCAACGGTTGTACTTTAACTTGGGATCTACAACTCTCGGGAATCCTTTGTGTAGCTCGGATTTGAAGCCCGCTATCTCCTGATAACATATTGGAAACGGGGATTTTAACACTAACCAAACCATGCCAAACCAAAGGTTGTACTTTAACTTGGGATCTAGGAATGTCAAGGCCTCCCGTGCTGCACAACTCTCGGGAATCCTTTGTGTAGCTCGGATCTGAAACCCATTATCTCCTGATAACATCCTGTAAACAAGCATTTTAACACTAACCGAACCCTGCCAAACCAACGGTTGTACTTTAACTTGGGATCTACAACTCTCGGGAATCCTTCGTGTAGCTCGGATTTGAAGCCCGCTCTCTCCTGATAGCATATTGGAAACGGGGATTTTAACACTAACCAAACCATGCCAAACCAACGGTTGTACTTTAACTTGGGATCTAGGAATGCCAAGGCCTCGCGTGCGGCACAACTCTCGGGAATTCTTTGCGTAGCTCGGATTTGAAACCCACTAAAAGAGGAATAAGCGGTTGCCTCGTCCCTCTCCCGGGAGGTGAATGGGCAGGTGGCCACTTTCCTCCTTTCCTGCTCTGTCTGAACTCACGTCTCCGAGTCACTTTTTCCCGTCTGCGTCACCGCCCTGGGTACACGGACCGGTTTACATGTCTGCTGTGTGACCTTGGGCAAGCCACTTAACTTCTCTGAGCCTCAGTTCCCTCATCTGGAAAAATGGGGATGAAGACTGTGAGCCCCACGTGGGTCCACTTGATCACAATGTATCCTTCCTTCCTCTCCCCCTCGTCCCCCTCTCCATCCCCCCATCTTACCTCCTTCTCTTCCCCACAGCACCTGTATAGATGTATATATGTTTGTACATATTTATTACTCTATTTCTTTATTTTACTTGTACATATCTATTCTATTTATTTTATTTTGTTAGTATGTTTGGTTCTGTTCTCCGTCTCCCCCTTTTAGACTGTGAGCCCGCTGTTGGGTAGGGACCGTCTCTATATGTTGCCATCTTGAACTTCCCAAGCGCTTAGTACAGAGAAGCAACATGGCTCGGTGGAAAAAGCCCGGGCTTTGGAGTCAGGGGTCATGGGTTCAAATCCCAACTCCGCCCCTTGTCAGCTGTGCGACTTTGGGCAAGTCACTTCACTTCTCTGTGCCTCAGTTCCCTCATCTGGAAAATGGGGGTGAAGACTGGGATCCCCCCGGGGGACAACCTGATCGCCTTGTAACCTCCCCAGCGCTTAGAACTGTGCTTTGCACATAGTAAGCGCTTAATACATTCCATCCTTATTATTATTACTACAGTGCTCTGCACACAGTAAGCGCTCAATAAATACGATTGATTGATTCCCCCTCCAGCGCTTAGAACAGTGCTTTGCACACAGAAAACGCTTAATAAATGCCATCCTTATTATTATTAGTACAGTGCTCTGCACACAGTAAGCGCTCAATAAATACGACTGATTGATTGATCCCCCCTCCGGCGCTTAGAACAGTGCTTTGTACATAGAAAGCGCTTAATAAATGCCATCCTTATTATTATTAGTACAGTGCTCTGCACACAGTAAGCGCTCAATAAATACGATTGATTGATTGATCCCCCCTCCAGCGCTCAGAACAGTGCTTTGCACATAGTACGCGCTTAATAAATGCCATCCTTATTATTACTAGCACAGTAATCTGCACACAGTAAGAGCTAAATACGATTGATTGATTCCCCCTCCAGCGCTTAGAACAGTGCTTTGCACATAGTAAGCGCTTAATAAATGCCATCCTTATTATTAGTAGTACAGTGTTCTGCACACAGTAAGCGCTCAGTAAATACGACTGATTGATTGATCTCCCTCCAGCGCTTAGAATAGTGCTTTGCCCACAGTAAGCGCTCAATAAATGCCATCCTTATTATTAGTACAGTGCTCTGCACACAGTAAGCGCTCAATTCGATTGATTGATCCCCCCTCCAGCGCTTCGGACAGTGCTTTGCACACAGTAAGCGCTTAATAAATGCCATCCTTATGATTATCAGTACAGTGTTCTGCACACAGTAATCGCTCAATAAATACGATTGCTTGATTGATCCCCCCTCCAGCGCTTAGAACAGTGCTTTGCACATAGTAAGCGCTTAATAAATGCCATCCTTATTACTAGTACAGTGCGCTGCACACAGTAAGTGCTCAATCAATACGATTGATTGATTGATCCCCCCTCCAGCGCTTAGGACAGCGGTCTGCCCATAGAAAGCGCTCAACAAATGCCATCCTTATGATTATTAGTACAGTGCTCTGCACACAGTAAGCGCTCAATAAATACGATTGATTGATCCCCCCTGCAGCGCTTAGGACAGCGGTCTGCACATAGTAAGCGCTTAACAAATGCCATCCTTATGACTATCAGTACAGCGTTCTGCACACAGTAAGCGCTCAATCAATACGATTGATTGATTGATCCCCCCTCCAGCGCTCAGGACAGCGGTCTGCACATAGTAAGCGCTTAACAAATGCCATCCTTATGATTATCAGTACAGCGTTCTGCACACAGTAAGCGCTCAATAAATACGATTGATTGATTGATCCCCCCTCCAGCGCTTAGGACAGCGGTCTGCACATAGTAAGCGCTTAACAAATGCCATCCTTATGATTATTAGCGCAGTGCTCTGCACACAGTAAAAGCTCAATAAATACGACTGATTGATTGACCCCCCCCCCCCTGCAGCGCTTAGGACAGCGGTCTGCCCATAGTAAGCGCTTAACAAATGCCATCCTTATGATTACTAGCACAGTGCTCTGCACACAGTAAGCGCTCAATCAATGCGATTGATTGATTGATCCCCCCTCCAGCGCTCAGGACAGCGGTCTGCACATAGTAAGCGCTTAACAAATGCCATCCTTATGATTATCAGTACAGCGTTCTGCACACAGTAAGCGCTCAATAAATACGATTGATTGATTGATCCCCCCTCCAGCGCTTAGGACAGCGGTCTGCACATAGTAAGCGCTTAACAAATGCCATCCTTATGATTATTAGCACAGTGCTCTGCACACAGTAAAAGCTCAATAAATACGACTGATTGATTGACCCCCCCCCCCTGCAGCGCTTAGGACAGCGGTCTGCACATAGTAAGCGCTTAACAAATGCCATCCTTATTATTATTAGTGCAGTGCTCTGCACATAGTAAAAGCTCAATAAATACGATTGATTGATTGACCTCCCCTGCAGCGCTTAGGACAGCGGTCTGCACATAGGAAGCGCTTACCAAATGCCATCCTTATGATTATTAGTGCAGTGCTCTGCACACAGTAAGCGCTCAATCAATGCGATTGATTGATTGATCCCCCCTGCAGCGCTTAGAACAGCGGTCTGCCCATAGTAAGCGCTTAACAAATGCCATCCTTATGATTAGGACAGTGCTCTGTACCCAGTAAGCGCTCAGTACGATTGATTGATCCCCCCCCAGCGCTTACAACAGTGGCTTGCACATAGTAAGCGCTTACTAAATGCCATCCTTATGATTATCAGTACAGTCCTCTGCACACAGTAAGCGCTCAATCAATACGATTGATTGATTGATCCCCCCTCCAGCGCTCAGGACAGCGGTCTGCACATAGTAAGCGCTTAACAAATGCCATCCTTATGATTATTAGCACAGTGCTCTGCACACAGTAAAAGCTCAATAAATACGACTGATTGATTGACCCCCCCCCTGCAGCGCTTAGGACAGCGGTCTGCACATAGTAAGCGCTTAACAAATGCCATCCTTATGATTACTAGCACAGTGCTCTGCACACAGTAAGCGCTCAATCAATGCGATTGATTGATTGATCCCCCCTCCAGCGCTCAGGACAGCGGTCTGCCCATAGTAAGCGCTTAACAAATGCCATCCTTATGATTATTAGCGCAGTGCTCTGCACACAGTAAAAGCTCAATAAATACGACTGATTGATTGACACCCCCCCCCCGCAGCGCTTAGGACAGTGCTTTGCCCATACTAAGCGCTCAATAAATGCCATCCTTATTACTAGTACAGTGCTCTGCACACAGTAAGCGCTCAATAAACACGACTGATTGATTGACCCCCCCCTGCAGCGCTTAGGACAGCGGTCTGCACATAGGAAGCGCTTAACAAATGCCATCCTTATGATTATTAGTGCAGTGCTCTGCACACAGTAAGCGCTCAATCAATGCGATTGATTGATTGATCCCCCCTGCAGCGCTTAGAACAGCGGTCTGCCCATAGTAAGCGCTTAACAAATGCCATCCTTATTAGTACAGTGCTCTGTACCCAGTAAGCGCTCAATACGATTGATTGATCCCCCCCCAGCGCTTACGACAGTGGCTTGCACATAGTAAGCGCTTACTAAATGCCATCCTTATGATTATCAGTACAGTCCTCTGCACACAGTAAGCGCTCAATCAATACGATTGATTGACCGATCCCCCCTCCGGCGCTCAGGACAGCGGTCTGCACATAGTAAGCGCTTAACAAATGCCATCCTTATGATGATGATGATTATTATTGTTAACAGGCTGTGCGGCCTACTAGGGGGGGTCCCCCCTACCTTGGTGGTCTGCTGGGCTTGGAGCAGGCGCCGGGCCCGCCAGCGGTCGATGCGGGCCTCGTTGCTTCGGGCCCGGGCCTGGAGCCGCGCCCGGTCCTCCGGTGGCTGGGGGGCCCTGGCCCTAAGGGGGCCCGGCGGGGGGAGCAGGGGGAGCAGGAGCCCCCGGAGCCGGGACACCCGCCCGCAAAGGGACCCCCAGGCCGGACCCGCCCCAGGCCCCCGCAGCCCCCGCAGGCCCCGGGCCGCCCTCCGCAGCCCCCGGGCCGCCCCCAGCACCAGGACCCGCAGCCGCCGCCGCAGCCGCCCCGGTTTGACCGACGGCCCCCGGCCCCACCGGGACCCCAACGCCGCCTGCACCCAGGCCACGTCCCGCAGCCGCTGCCCCGCATCCTCCTCCTCCTCCTCCTCCTCGGGCCAACGCGGGGCCCACACCGGGCCGGCGGCGGGAGGGACGAGGGAGGGTCTCTGCGGAGGTTGCAACGGTTGCAACGGGTGCAGAGGCCGCGGAGGTTGCAACGGTTGCAGGGGCTGCGCGGGCTGCAGAGGCCGCGGCGGTTGCAACGGTTGCGAGGGCTGCAAAGGCCGCGCCGGTTGCGAGGGCTGCAGGGGTTGCAAAGGCGGCGGCGGCTGCAAGGGCTGCGCGGGCTGCAGGAGCTGCGCGGGCTGCGGAGGTTGCAGGAGCTGCGCGGGCTGCAGAGGCCGCGGAGGCTGCAAGGGCTGCAGGGGTTGCAGAGGCTGCTGAGGTTGCAAGGGCTGCAGGAAGGGAGCGGGAGCCGGGCTGGGCGGGAAGGGGACCGGGCGGGCTGCGGGCAGCAGCGGAGGCGGGAAGGGTTGCGGCGGGGCGAAGGGCGGGGCGGACGTGGGGCAGCGGAACGGAGCGGGAGGAGCCGGCGGGGCGGGCGGAGGAGGCGGCGGCGGCGGCGGCCCCCCGGGGCGGCCGGGCCCGAAGCGGCCGGGGAAAGGCGGCAGCGCCATCGCCCGCGTCGACGGGGGCCGGCTGGGGTCACACCGCAACGCGACCGCCGACGGGGGCCGGCTGGGGTCACACCGCAACGCGACCGCCGACGGGGGCCGGCTGGGGTCACACCGCAACGCGGCCGCCGACGGGGGCCGGCTGGGGTCACACCGCAACGCGACCGCCGACGGGGGCCGGCTGGGGTCACACCGCAACGCGACCGCCGACGGGGGCCGGCTTGGATCAGGCCATAACGCTACTGTCGACGGGGGCCGGCTTGGATCACACCATAACGCGACTGTCGACGGGGGCCGGTTTAGATCACACCATAACGCGACCGCCGACGGGTGCCGGCTCGGGTCACACCACAACGCCGCCGACGACGGGGGCCGACTTGGGTCACACCGCAACGCGACCGCCGACGGAGGCGGAATGGAATGAATGAATGAATGGCACCCTTGCGTTCTGTGGAAATTCAGGCGCCTGCGCGGCCCGCCCGTGCCCGTGACGTCAGCGCGCGAGAGAGGGGCGGGGCCGCGCCTCTCTCGGAAGTGCCCCCTCCTTCCTCTCAATCAATCAATTGTATTTATTGAGCACTTACTGTGTGCAGAGCACTGTACTAAGCGCTTGGGAAGTCCAAGTTGGCAACATATAGAGACGGTCTCTACCCACATTGGGCTCACAGTCTAGAGAGGGGGAGACAGAGCACAAAACCAAACATATTAACAAAATAAAATAAATAGAATAAAATAATAATAATAATAATGGCATTTGTTAAGAGCTTACTATGTGCAAAGCACTGTTCTAAGCGCTGGGGGGGGGGGAACAAGGTAATGAGGTTGTCCCATTTTACAGATGAGGAAACTGAGGCTCAGAGAAGTTAAGGGACGTACCCAAGGTCACACAGCAGACAGGTGGCGGAGCCGGGATTCGAACCTATGATCTCTGGCTCTAAAGCCCATGCTTTTTCCACTGAGCCATGCTGTATATATGCTTGTACGTATTTATTATTCTATTTATTTTACTTGTACATATTTATTCTATTTATTTTGTTAATATGTTTTTGTTGTCTGCCTCCCCCTTCTAGACTGTGAGCCCGCTGTTGGGTAGGGACTGTCTATATGTTGCCGACTTGGGGCTTCCCAAGCGCTTAGTACAGTGCTCTGCACATAGTAAGCGCTCAATAAATACGATTGAATGAATGAATCTCTCTCTGGGTCTCTAACATAATAATGGTATCAGTTAAACACTTACTATGTGTCAAGCACTGTTCTAAGCACCGGGGTAGATACAAGGTAATCGGATCGGACAATCAAAACCTCGGGGGGAGTCGTTTTCTTTTTCTTGGATGAAAAACAAAGGAGATGTCCAACAGGAGAGAGAAAATGACATGAAAGAAGCCCGTTAGGGGAACAAGTTCGCTACCGATTCCGGCAAAAATAGACATTTTCTTTAACGACTTAAAGTTTGCAGGCGAAGGGAGGTTGGGCAAAGACTCGGCACCGAAAAACTGACGCATGCCATTTCCAGTACTTTGGACAAATGCACAGTATTAGACCAATTAATTAAAAAATTTAAACAGACCCAAACGGTCTACACCTCATCCTCCAGTCGGTTTTGTGGGTACTGGATATTTTGTTTGTTTTTTTCTTTCCCCCGATCAACTCGCCCATATTCCAATTTCAGTCCTTTTCCGGGCGGTGCTAAAATGGACCGACAAGGACCGCGGATGTCCGGGCAACTGACCGCTGCGGTCCGGAAAAGAAGCCCGGGAACAAAGTTCAAAGCATCATAACCCAACCCTACAGAGTATTTTTTGGGGGATTAATTTCTATTCCCCCTTTTAGACTGTGAGCCCACTGTTGGGTAGGGACTGTCTCTATATGTTGCCAATTTGTACTTCCCAAGCGCTTAGTACAGTGCTCTGCACATCGTAAGCGCTCAATAAATACGATTGATGATGATGATGATTCCCTATCCCGACCTCCCAAGTGACTACCAACCTGACATTTTTGGGGGGGCGCGGGGAGGATGGGAGAGGGAAAGATTAAAAACGAGTGGGAATGGTAAGAGGAAAAAAAGTTCAACTGAACGTCTCGTCATCTTCATTTCAGGAAATTTATTTCCCCACTTGTAGAGTAACATTATTGTAAAATTAGCTCCCGGGGAACCCCGCGGCTGCCTGTCGGAACGCTAGGGATTTCTGTTCCTTCGGGTTGGTAAAAACTGAACCGGATAAACGTAAATTTTGATCTCTGTGTGCCGCTCAAGTCCGCCGCGTGAATCAAAGTGATGCCTCGACAAGATTCCCGATCCCGGGACCGCGTGGGGCAGTCGGGGTCGACCCGGTGCCCGTGGAAATCCCGGGTTTCCAAGTTCTGCCCCGTAAGAAACCCCTGTGAGGGCGCGTTTAACTGTTGGCGGCGTCGGCCTGCCGGGGCCAACCTTCCTCTTCGACGCCCGAGTCGTATTCCTCCTCCGCCGACTCCTTGGTGGGGGCCCTGCGGAGAGAGGGAAACCGTTATTTCTGGAAAAATTTCCGTCCTCGTCCGCCGACTCCTTGGTGGGGGCCCTGCGGAGAGAGGGAGACCGTTATTTCTGGAAAAATTCCCGGGAAAGCCGGGTCAGAGTGGGGGACACTGAAGAAAGGAACCAAAAGGTGGTGGTTGTCGTGTTTTGTTGGTCTTGTCTTTTTAGTGGTACTTGTTAATCAATCAATCAATCGTATTTATTGAGCGCTTACTGTGTGCACAGCACTCTACTAAGCGCTTGGGAAGGACAAGTTGGCAACATATAGAGACGGTCCCTACCCAACAGTGGGCTCACAGTCTAAAAGCGCTTACTCTGTGCCGGGCACTGTACTGAGCGCTGGAGAAGCAGCGCGGCGTCGTGGATAGAGCACGGGCTTGAGAGTCAGAAGGACGTGGGTTCTAATTCTGGCTGTGGGCGGGTCACTTCACTTCTCCGTGCCTCAGTCTCCTCATCTGCAAAATGGGGGACTGAGACTGTGAGCCCCACGAGGGACTGGGGCTCTGTCCGACCCGGTTCGCTTGTATAATAATAATAATGGCATTTATTAAGCGCTTACTATGTGCAAAGCACTGTTCTAAGCGCTGGGGAGGTTACAAGGCTCAGTACAGTGCCTGGCAACATAGTAAGCGCTTAACAAATAATGATAATGGCATTTGTTAAGCGCTATGTGCGAAGCCCTGTTCTAAGCGCTGGGGAGGTTACAAGGCTCAGTACAGTGCCTGGCAACATAGTAAGCGCTTAACAACAATAATGGCATTTGTTAAGCGCTTACTATGTGCGAAGCACTGTTCTAAGCGCTGGGGGGGCTACAAGGTGATCAGGTTGTCCCACGTGGGACTCACGGCCTTAATCCCCATTTTACAGATGAGGGAGCTGAGGCCCAGAGAAGTGAAGCGACTCGCCCAAAGTCACACCGATGACAAGTGGCGGAGCCGGGATTAGAACCCATGACCTCTGGCTCCCAAGCCCGGGCTCTTTCCACTGAGCCACGCTGCTTCCCTTAATACCACAATTATTATCGTTACAGACGTTAATCAGGTTGGACAGTGTTCCTGTCCCACGTGGGTCTCACCGTCTTCATCCCCGATTTCCAGATGAGGGAACTGAGGCCCGGAGAAGTGAAGGGACTCGCCCAAAGTCACCCAGCTGACAAGTGGCGGAGCCGGGATTAGAACCCATGACCTCTGGCTCCCAAGCCCGGGCTCTTTCCACTGAGCCACGCTGCTTCCCTTGATTATTGTGCTTCTCACAATTATTATCATTATTATTACAGACGTTAATCAGGTTGGACAGGGTTCCCGTCCCACGTGGGTCTCAACGTCTTCACCCCCGATTTCCAGATGAGGGAACTGAGGCCCAGAGAAGTGAAGCGACTCGCCCAAAGTCACCCAGCTGACAAGTGGCGGAGCGGGGATTAGAACCCACGACCTCTGGCTCCCAAGCCCGGGCTCTTTCCACTGAGCCACGCTGCTTCCCTTGATTATTGTGCTTCTCACAATTATTATCATTATTATCGTTACAGACGTTAATCAGGTTGGACAGGGTTCCCGTCCCACACGGGTCTCACCGTCTTCATCCCCGATTTCCAAATGAGGGAACTAAGGCCCGGAGAAGTGAAGCGACTCGCCCAAAGTCACCCAGCTGACAAGTGGCGGAGCCGGGATTAGAACCCATGACCTCTGGCCCCCAAGCCCGGGCTCTTTCCACTGAGCCACGCTGCTTCCCTTGATTATTGTGCTTCTCACAATTATTATCATTATTATCATTACAGACGTTAATCAGGTTGGATAGTGTTCCCGTCCCACACGGGTCTCACCGTCTTCATCCCCGATTTCCAAATGAGGGAACTAAGGCCCGGAGAAGTGAAGCGACTCGCCCAAAGTCACCCAGCTGACAAGTGGCGGAGCCGGGATTAGAACCCATGACCTCTGGCCCCCAAGCCCGGGCTCTTTCCACTGAGCCACGCTGCTTCCCTTGATTATTGTGCTTCTCACAATTATTATCATTATTATCATTACAGACGTTAATCAGGTTGGACAGGGTTCCCGTCCCACACGGGTCTCACCGTCTTCATCCCCGATTTCCGGATGAGGGAACTGAGGCCCAGAGAAATGAAGTGGCTGTGAGCTCGTTGTGGGCAGGGATTGCCACTCTTTAGTGCTGTACTGTACTTTCCCGAGCACTCAGTACAGTGCCCTGCACACAGTAAGCGCTTAATAAATACGACCGATTGAATGACTGAATGAAGGAATTTCCCATCCAGCAGCGTTTATTCCCAACACCGCTGAGGCCTGGAGGTGAGCGATTCTTTCCCGGCAATAAGGTGGGATCGGGCCCCCGAACTCTCGGCCCCTCCGCCGTCAACTCTGCCATCAAGCGCTTAGTACAGTGCTCTGGCACACGGCAAGCGCTCAATAAATGCGGTCCAACTGAGCGCTGACGGACGCTTCGTTCCCAGCGTCTCACGCATCCCATTCATCCTTGTCCTGGGGTAGAATATTTTTACGGTATAACTTCTCTTTTTTGATTACCCTTTTGATTAAGTAGTGCTACGCTATAAAATATATGGTAAATAAAACTAAAAGCCAGGTTTTTTGGGGGGAGGGGTTACATCTGAACAATTATATAACTGCCACAATGCTCTGAATTAAAATCTATATTAATTTTGTTTGCATTTTAAATAGATTTAAGACTCAAAGATTTCATTAACATGAACAAACCCCTGACATTTCCTGCTGTATCTGCAATTTATTTTTTTAATTATTTCTATTCACAGTCTATTCTATTAGACTGTGAGCCCACTGTTGGGTGCTGTATATATGTATATGTGTTTGTACATATTTATTACTCTATTTATTTTACTTGTACATATCTATTCTATTTATTTTATTTTGTTAGTAGGTTTGGTTTTGTTCTCTGTCTCCCCCTTCTAGACTGTGAGCCCACTGTTGGGTGCTGTATATATGTATATATGTTTGTACATATTTATTACTCTATTTATTTATTTTACTTGTACATATCTATTCCATTTATTTTATTTTGTTAGTATGTTTGGTTTTGTTCTCTGTCTCCCGCTTCTAGACTGTGAGCCCACTGTTGGGTAGGGACCGTCTCTATATGTTGCCAACTTGTACTTCCCAAGCGCTTAGTCCAGTGCTCTGCACACAGTAAGCGCTCAATAAATACGATTGATTGATTGATTGATTAAGCTGTAGACTATTCCCGGGCTTCTTTTTCCAGGCCGCAGCGGTCAGTTGCCCGGACATCTGCGCGGTCCTTGTCGGTCCATTTTAGCACCGCCCGGAGAAGGACTGAAATTGGAATCTGGGCGAGTTGATCGGTGGGGGGGGGAAATAAAACCAAACAAAATACCCAGTACCCACAAAACCCGACAGGAATTCAGGATGAATAGAAATAGACTGTAAGCTCCTCGTGGGCAGGGAATGTGTCTGTTTCCGCTGTTGGGTAGGGACCGTCTCTGTTGCCAACTTGTACTTCCCAAGCGCTTAGTACAGTGCTGTGCACACAGTGAGCGCTCAATAAATACGACTGAATGAATGAATGTCGTCCTCTACCAAGTGCTTAGTACAGTGCTCCGCGCGCAGTAAACGCTCAATAAATACAACTGACTAACTGCTTCGGTTACTAAGCGGGTTTTTCGGCCCAAAACGGGAGGGCCCGAGACGAGCAGCGATTGGGAAAATTCCCAATTTTCCCGTGCTTTCCGAGCGGTTTGGCCAGGTCGGCCGCTGAGGGAAGAGAAGACGGACCCCCGCTTCACGGGTCAGGGTCACCGCGGAGGGTTTGGGCGCTTCTCCCGTCCTCAGCTCCGCAATTCCCACCCCCGCGCCCGGGAAAATCCCCGTCTTTGAGAGTGAAGGACAGATAGCTGTCCCCGTAGAGGGGCCAACCGCGGCCGGGGGACGGTACCTGATGTAGCCTGGCTCTTTCTTTCCTTCCACGACGTCCTTGTCCACTTCCACACACACGATGTCGGAATTAGGTACTTCGAACATTGGCTCGAGTAACAGCTTTTCCTAAAAGGTTGCGGAGTTGAAAGGAGAAATAAAGAAACCGAAAACGTAGCACCGTCGCGGAGGACGCGAGCGTAACTTTCCGGCTCTCGCCCTTTCGGGTGCCGATGCCCGAGGGGAGGTGATGAGCCTCCCCTACTGCACCCCCCTTTAATCGTGAAATAGCTTGTAAGTGCTTACTATATGCCAAGCACTGTACTAAGCGCTGGGGTGGATAGAAGATAATCAATTTGGACGTGTTCCACGGCTCCCAAGCGCCGTAACGCTTGTGACCCTCCATCGTTTATTTTAATGCCTTGTCTCCCTCTCTAGACCGTAAGCCCCTTATTTCATCCATTCAATCGTATTTAATAATAATAATAATAATGGCATTTATTAAGCACTTACTATGTGCAGAGCACTGTTCTAAGCGCTGGGGAGGTGACAAGGTGATCAGGTTGTCCCATGGGGGGCTCACAGTCTTAATCCCCATTTTACAGATGAGGTAACTGAGGCCCAGAGAAGTGAAGTGACTTGCCCAAAGTCACACAGCTGACAGTTGGCGGAGCTGGGATTTGAACCCATGACCTCTGACTCCAAAGTCCATGCCCTTTTCCACTGAGCCACGCTGCTTCTCTTAAGCATTTACTTCTCTTAAGTATTTACTGAGCGCTTACTGTGTGCAGAGCACTGTATTAAGAAGATAATCAAGTTGGACGTGTTCCATGGCTCACGAGCGCCGTAACGCTTGTGAACCTCCATCATTTATTTTAATCATCATCATCATCAATCGTATTTATTGAGCGCTTACTATGTGCAGAGCACTCTACTAAGCGCTTGGGAAGGACAAATTGGCAACATATAGAGACAGTCCCTACCCAACAGTGGGCTCACAGTCTAAAAGGGGGAGACAGAGGACAAAACCAAACGTACTAACAAAATAAAATAAATAGAATAGATATGTACAAATTAAATAAATACATAGAGTAATAAATATGTGCAAACATATATACATATGCCTGTCTCCCTCTCTAGACCGTAAGCCCCTTTTTTCATTCATTCAATCGTATTTAGAGAGCGCTTACTGTGTGCAGAGCACTGTACTAAGCGCTTGGGAAGTACAAACTGATAACATATAGAGACAGTCCCTACCCAACAGTGGGCTCACAGCCTAAAAGGGGGAGACAGAGAACAAAACCAAACATACTAACAAAATAAAATAAATAGAATAGATATGTACAAATAAAATAAATAAATAAATAGAGTAATAAATATGTACAAACATATATACATATGCCTTGTCTCCCTCTCTAGACCGTAAGCCCCTTTTTTCATTCATCCAATCGTATTTAGAGAGCGCTTCCTGTGTGCACAGCACTGTACTAAGCGCTTGGGAAGCCCAAGTTGGCAACATCTAGAGACGGTCCCTACCCAACAGCGGGCTCCCAGTCTAGAAGGGGGAGGCGGACAACAAGACAAAACATGGTAACGAAATAAAATACATTTGTACCAATAAAATAAATAAATGCAGTGATAAATACGTACAAACTGGGTTGTATTGGCCTCCCCCAAGCGCTCAATAAATGCCATTCCTTATACATCTTGGAGGTCAGATAAGAAGCCAGGGACTATCTTGAAACCCGCCCAACGTACCATGATAGACCGAAGACCTCTCGCTCCCGTCTTCCTGTCTAAGGCTAGCCTGGCGATGGCCTTCAAAGCGTCCTCGGTGACGTTCAGCTCGCACTACGGATGCGTCGGAAAGAAAATAAAACAAAAAAAAAACCTCGGTTAGATGCTCCATTTCGCTTTCCTACACTGGCAGATTTGGTGGACAAAAAGCAACATTTAAAAATAAAGTCCGAACGCCCTTCTTAAGGCAGCACCCTCATAGGCGCTTGGGGCAAACGGACTGAGGTGAACGCCGTCACAGAGGTGACCGAAAGCGAGAAGATGTTTGATTTTCAACCTTCAATCCATCAATCGTATCTATTGAGCGCTTACTGTGTGCAGAGCACTGGACTAAGCGCTTGGGAAGTCCAAGTCGGCAACACCTAGAGACGGTCCCTACCCAACAGCGGGCTCACAGGCGAGAAGGGGGAGACAGACAACAAAACCAAACATGTTAACAAAATAAAATAAATAGAATAGATATGTACAACTAACGATAAGGATAATAATTGTGGCAAAGATATGTACAACTAAGGATAATAATTGTGGCAGAATAATAACAATGGTTATTATTTATAATAACATAAATTATTTATAATAAACGGTTATTTATTTCTAATGAAATAAATATTTGTTTTCTTTGTACATGTTTATTCTATTTATTTCATTTTGTTAATATGTTTTGTTTTGTTGTCTGTCTCCCCCTTCTAGACTGTAAGCCCGCTGTTGGGTAGGGACCGTCTCTAGATGTTGCCAACTTGTACTACCCAAGCGCTTAGTACAGTGCTCTGCATACAGTAAGCGCTCAATAAATATGATTGAATGAATGAATTTATTACTCTATTTTCTTTGTACATGTTAATTCTATTTATTTTATTTTGTTAATATGTTTTGTTTTGTTCTCTGTCTCCCCCTTCTAGCCTGTGAGCCCGCTGGTGGGTAGGGACCGTCTCTAGATGTTGCCAACTTGGACTTCCCGAGCGCTTAGTACAGTGCTCTGCACACAGGAAGCGCTCAATATATACGATTGAATGAATGAATGAATGAATGAATGAGTGGTATTTATTAAGCGCTTACTATGTGCAAAGCACTGTTCTAAGCGGTATCTTTAAGTGCTTACCATGTGACAGGCACTGTACTAAGCACTGGGGTGGAGGGAAGCAGCGTGGCTCAGTGGAAAGAGCCCGGGCTTTGGAGTCAGAGTTCATGGGTTCGAATCCCGACTCCGCCAATTCATTCATTCATTCAATCGTATATATTGAGCACTTACTGTGTGCAGAGCACTGTACTAAGCATTTGGGAAGTACAAGTTGGCAACATATGGAGACGGTCCCTACCCAACAGCGGGCTCAATTGTCAGCTGTGTGACTTTGGGCAAGTCACTTTACTTCCCTGGGCCTCAGTTCCCTCATCTGTAAAATGGGGATTAAGACTGTGAGCCCCCCGTGGGACAACCTGATCACCTTGTAACCTCCCCAGCGCTTAGAAGCAGCGTGGCTCAGTGGAAAGAGCCCGGGATTTGGAGTCAGAGGTCATGGGTTCAAATCCCGGCTCCGCCAACTGTCAGCTGTATGACTTTGGGCAACTCACTTAACTTCTCTGTGCCTCAGTTCCCTCATCTGGAAAATGGGGATTAAGACTGTGAGCCCCCCGTGGGACAACCTGATCACCTTGTAACCTCCCCAGCGCTTAGAACAGTGCTTTGCACAGAGTAAGCGCTTAATAAATGCCAACATTATTATTATTATTATTACTTAATAAAATCGACTGGTTGAATGAATGAAAGCACCACAATTATTATTGTTTCCACTACACCACGCCGCTGAGTAGTAATAGACTGTAAATCCGCTGTGGGCAGGGATTGTCTCTCTTTATTGCCCAAGTGGACTTTCCAAGCGCTTAGTCCAGTGCTCTGCACACAGTAAGCGCTCAGCGTGGCTCAGTGGAACGAGCCCGGGCTTTGGAGTCAGAGGTCATGGGTTCAAATCGCAACTCCGCCACTTGTCAGCTTTGTGACTTGGGGCAAGTCGCTTCACTTCTCTGGGCCTCAGTTCCCTCATCTGTAAAATGGGGATTAAGACCGTGAGCCCCACGTGAGACAACCTGATCACCTTGTACCCTCCACAGTGCTTTGCACATAGTAAGCGCTTTAATAAATGCCATTATTATTATTAATAATAAATACAACTGCATGAATGAATGAACTAATAATAATGATGGTATTTGTTAAGCGCTTACTATGTGCAAAGCACTGTTCTAAGCGCTGGGGAGGTTACAAGGTGATCAGGTTGTCCCACGGGGGGTTCACAGTTTTAATCCCCATTTTACAGATGAGGGAACTGAGGCACAGAGAAGTGAAGTGACTTGCCCAAAGTCACACAGCTGCCAGTTGGCAGAGCCCGAATTTGAATCCATGACCTCTGACTCCAAAGCCCGGGCTCTTTCCACTGGGCCACGCTGCTGCTTCTCCAGGATACTTGATGATGATGGCATTTGTTAAGCGCTTCCTATGTGCAAAGCACTGTTCTAAGCGCTGGGGAGGTTACAAGGTAATCAGGTTGTCCCACGGGGCGCTCACAGTTTTAATCCCCATTTTCCAGATGAGGGAACTGAGGCCCAGAGAAGTTAAGTGACTTGCCTAAAGTCACACAGCTGACAGTTGGCGGAGCCAGGATTTGAACCCATGACCTCTGACTCCAAAGCCCGGGCTCTTTCCACTGGGCCACGCTACTGCTTCTCCAGGGTACTTGATGATGATGGAATTTGTTAAGCACTTCCTATGTGCAAAGCACTGTTCTAAGTGCTGGGGAGGTTACAAGGGGATCAGGTTGTCCCATGGGGGGCTCACAGTTTTAATTCCCATTTTCCAGATGAGGTAACTGAGGCACAGAGAATAATAATGATGATAATAATAATAATAATAATAATAATAATGGCATTTGTTAAGTGCTTACTACGTGCAAAGCACTGTTCTAAGTGCTGGGGAGGTTACAAGGTGATCAGGTTGTCCCGTGTGGGGCTCCCAGTCATCATCCCCATCTTACAGATAACTGAGGCACAGAGAAGTGAAGTGACTTGCCCAAGGTGACACAGCAGACACATTGGCGGAGCCGGGATTTGAACCCATGACCTCTGACTCCAAAGCCTGGGCTCTTTCCACAGGGCCATGCTGCTGCTTCTCCAGGGTACTTGATGATGAAGGCATTTGTTAACCACTTACTACGTGCAAAGCACTGTTCTAAGCACTGGGGAGGTTACAAGGTGATCAGGTTGTCCCATGGGGGGCTCACAGTTTTAATCCCCATTTTACAGATGAGGTAACTGAGGCAGGGAGAATAATAATGATAATAATAATAATAATAATAATGGCATTCGTTAAGCGCTTACTTGTTCTAAGCGCTGGGGAGGTTACAAGGTGATCAGGTTGTCCCACGGGGGGCTCACAGTTTTAATCCCCATTTTCCAGAAGAGGGACCTGAGGCCCAGAGAAGTGAAGTCATCAATTCATCAATTGTATTTAGTGAGCGCTTACTGTGTGCAGAGCACTGTACTAAGCGCTTGGGAAGTACAAGTTAGCAACCTATAGAGACAGTCCCTACCCAACAGTGGGCTCACAGTCTAAAAGGGGGAGACAGAGAACAAAACCAAACATACTAACAAAATAAAATAAATAGAATAGATATGTACAAGTAAAATAAATAGAATAGATATGTACAAGTAAAATAAATACAGTAATAAATATATACAAGCATATATACAATAGAATATACAGGTAATAGAATATGACTTGCCTAAAGTCACACAGCTGACAGCTGGCAGAGCTGGGATTCGAACCCATGACCTCTGACTCCAAATCAATCAATCAATCAATCGTATTTATTGAGCGCTTACTATGTGCAGAGCACTGTACTAAGCGCTTGGGAAGTACAAATTGGCAACACATAGAGACAGTCCCTACCCAACAGTGGGCTCACAGTCTAAAAGGGGGAGACAGAGAACAGAACCAAACATACCAACAAAATAAAATAAATAGGATAGAAATGTACAAGTAAAATAAATAAATAAATAGAGTAATAAATATGTACAACCATATATACATATATCCAGGTGCTGTGGGGAAGGGAAGGAGGTAAGACGGGGGGATGGAGAGGGGGACGAGGGGGAGAGGAAAGAAGGGGCTCAGTCTGGGAAGGCCTCCAAAGCCCGGGCTCTTTCCACTGAGCCACGCTGTTACTTGTGAGGCGCTTACTAGGTGCCGGGGTGGATCCAAGCTCGTCGTCGGCGAGACCCCCGCCCCCCAACCAGGCCTGGCAAGGAAGCCCCGTCTCCCCGCGGAGCCGTACCTTGTCCATGCTGAACAGAGCCTGGTACTGGGGGATGACGGCGTTGCGGGGCTCGGTGAGGATCTGGACGAGGGTCTTCTCGTCGAGGCTGTGCAGGGGGACCACGACGGGCAGCCGGCCCACGAACTCGGGGATCATGCCGAACTCGATCAGGTCCCGGGCTTCCACGTGCCGCAGGAGCCGGTCCTTCTCTTCCAGGTCCTGGGGGCCGGCGGACTCCCCGCTGCGGCTGGCCAGCTCGGCCGCCGCCCTGCGCCCCTTCCCCAGGTTCGACTGGGTCCCGAACCCCAGGTACTGAAAAAGACACACACACACACAACCGCGGCTTTGGAGTGCTTACTGTGGACTAAGCGCTTGGGAAGTCCAAGTTGGCCACATCTAGAGACGGTCCCTACCCGACAGTGGGCTCACAGTCAATCAATCAATCGTCTTTATTGAGCGCTTACTGTGTGCAGAGCACTGGACTAAGCGCTTGGGAAGTCCAGGCTGGCAACATCTAGAGACGGTCCCTACCCGACAGTGGGCTCACAATCAATCAATCAATCAATCAATCGTATTTATTGAGTGCTTACTGTGTGCAGAGCACTGGACTAAGCGCTTGGGAAGTCCAAGTTGGCAACGTATAGAGACGGCCCCTACCCAACAGTGGGCTCACAGTCAATCAATCAATCAATCGTATTTATTGAGCGCTTACTGTGTGCAGAGCACTGGACTAAGCACTTGGGAAGTACAAGTTGGCAATGTATAGAGATGGTCCCTACCCAACAGTGGGATCACAGTCAATCAATCAATCAGTCGTATTTATTGAGCGCTTACTGCGTGCAGAGCACTGGACTAAGCGCTTGGGAATTCCAGGCTGGCAACATCTAGAGACGGTCCCTACCCGACAGTGGGCTCACAATCAATCAATCAATCAATCGTATTTATTGAGTGCTTACTGTGTGCAGAGCACTGGACTAAGCGCTTGGGAAGTCCAAGTTGGCAACGTATAGAGACGGCCCCTACCCAACAGTGGGCTCACAGTCAATCAATCAATCAATCGTATTTATTGAGCGCTTACTGTGTGCAGAGCACTGGACTAAGCACTTGGGAAGTACAAGTTGGCAATGTATAGAGATGGTCCCTACCCAACAGTGGGCTCACAGTCAATCAATCAATCAGTCGTATTTATTGAGTGCTTACTGTGTGCAGAGCACTGGACTAAGCGCTTGGGAAGTCCAGGCTGGCAACATCTAGAGACGGTCCCTACCCGACAGTGGGCTCAAAGTCAATCAATCAATCAGTCGTATTTATTGAGCGCTTACTGTGTGCAGAGCACTGGACTAAGCGCTTGGGAAGTCCAAGTTGGCAACATATAGAGACGGTCCCTACCCAACAGTGGGCTCACAGTCAATCAATCAATCAATCAATCGTATTTATTGAGCGCTTACTGTGTGCAGAGCACTGGACTAAGCACTTGGGAAGTACAAGTTGGCAATGTATAGAGATGGTCCCTACCCAACAGTGGGCTCACAGTCAATCAATCAATCAGTCGTATTTATTGAGTGCTTACTGTGTGCAGAGCACTGGACTAAGCGCTTGGGAAGTCCAGGCTGGCAACATCTAGAGACGGTCCCTACCCGACAGTGGGCTCAAAGTCAATCAATCAATCAGTCGTATTTATTGAGCGCTTACTGTGTGCAGAGGACTGGACTAAGCGCTTGGGAAGTCCAAGTTGGCAACATATAGAGACGGTCCCTACCCAACAGTGGGCTCACAGTCAATCAATCAGTCAATCGTATTTATTGAGCGCTTACTGTGTGCAGAGCACTGTAGTAAGCGCTTGGGAAGTACAAGTTGGCAACATATAGAGACAGACCCTACCCAACAGTGGGCTCACGGTCTAAAAGGGGGAGACGGAGAACAGAACCAAACATACTAACAAAATAAAATAAATACAATAGATATGTACAAGTAAAATAGAGTAATAAATATGTACAGACGTATATACATATATCCAGGTACTGTGGGGAAGGCAAGGAGGTAAGATGGGGGGGGGGATGGAGAGGGGGACGAGGGGGAGAGGAAGGAAGGGGCTCAGTGTGGGAAGGCCTCCTGGAGGAGGTGAGCTCTCAGTAGGGCTTTGAAGGGAGGAAGAGAGCTAGCTTGGCGGATGGATGGGCAGAGGGAGGCCATTCCAGGCCCGGGGGAGGACGTGGGCCGGGGGTCGATGGTGGGACAGGCGAGAAGGAGGTACGGGGAGGAGATTAGCGGCGGAGGAGCGGAGGGTGCGGGCTGGGCTGGAGAAGGACAGAAGGGAGGTGAGGTAGGAGGGGGCGAGGGGATGGATGGACAGCCTGGAAGCCCAGGGTGAGGAGTTTCTGCCTGATGTGCAGATTGATAGGGTAGGGACTGTCTCTATATGTTGCCAACTTGTACTTCCCAAGCGCTTAGTCCAGTGCTCTGCACACAGTAAGCGCTCAATAAATACGATTGAATGAATGAATGAATGAATTGATTGGTAGCCACCGGAGATTTTTGGCAACATCTAGAGACGGTCCCTACCCAACAGTGGGCTCACAGTCCAGTTAGCGCCGGACCGGCGGGGGCCCCGGGGAGCCACTGAGCCCTTTGGCGGCGGACGGGGACACGAGAAAAGGCTCCTTAGAAGGACACTAGAAGACACAGTCTTCTAGACTGTGAGCCCACTGTTGGGTCGGGACCGTCTCTATGTGTTGCCAACTTGGACTTCCCAAGCGCTTAGTACAGTGCTCTGCACACAGTAAGCGCTCAATAAATACGACTGATTGACACACACACAAGCTCAACAGGACACGGGCTTCCTCTACACCAATAATAATAATGATGGCATTTATTCAGCGCTTACTATGTGCAAAGCACCATTCTAGGCGCCGGGGAATTTACAAGGTGATCAGGTTGCCCCCCGTGGGGCTCACAGTCTTCATCCCCATTTTACAGAGGAGGGAACTGAGGCCCAGAGAAGTGAAGTGACTTGCCCAAAGTCACACAGCTGACAAGTGGCAGAGCCGGGATATGAACCGATGACCTCTGACTGCAAAGCCCGGGCTCTTTCCGCTGAGCCACGCTGCTTCCCTACTTCCCAAGCGCTTAGTACAGTGCTCTGCACACAGTAAGTGCTCAATAAATACGACTGATTGATAGTACAGTGCTCTGCACACAGTAAGCACTCAATAAATACGATGGAATGAATGAATGAATGAAGCACTGTTCTAAGCGCTGCAGGGTTAGAAGGTGATCAGGCTGCCCCCCGTGGGGCTCACAGTCTTCATCCCCATTTTACAGAGGAGGGAACTGAGGCCCAGAGAAGTGAAGTGACTCGCCCAAAGGCACACAGCTGACAAGTGGCAGAGCCGGGATATGAACCGATGACCTCTGACTGCAAAGCCCGGGCTCCTTCCGCTGAGCCACGCTGCTTCCCTACTTCCCAAGCGCTTAGTACAGTGCTCTGCACACAGTAAGTGCTCAATAAATACGACTGATTGATAGTACAGTGCTCTGCACACAGTGAGCACTCAATAAATACGATGGAATGAATGAATGAAAGAAGCACTGTTCTAAGTGCTGCAGGGTTAGAAGGTGATCAGGCTGCCCCCGTGGGGCTCACAGTCTTCACCCCCATTTTACAGAGGAGGGAACTGAGGCCCAGAGAAGTGAAGTGACTTGCCCAAAGTCACACAGCTGACAAGTGGCAGAGCTGGGATATGAACCGATGACCTCTGACTGCAAAGCCCGGGCTCCTTCCGCTGAGCCACGCTGCTTCCCTACTTCCCAAGCGCTTAGTACAGTGCTCTGCACACAGTAAGTGCTCAATAAATACGACTGATTGATAGTACAGTGCTCTGCACACAGTAAGCACTCAATAAATACGATGGAATGAATGAATGAATGAAGCACTGTTCTAAGCGCTGCAGGGTTAGAAGGTGATCAGGTTGCCCCCCGTGGGGCTCACAGTCTTCATCCCCATTTTACAGAGGAGGGAACTGAGGCCCAGAGAAGTGAAGTGGCTTGACCAAAGTCACACAGCTGACAGGCGGCAGAGCCGGGATATGAACCGATGACCTCTGACTGCAAAGCCCGGGCTCTTTCCGCTGAGCCATGCTGCTTCCCTACTTCCCAAGCGCTTAGTACAGTGCTCTGCACACAGTAAGTGCTCAATAAATACGATTGATTGATAGTACAGTGCTCTGCACACAGTAAGCACTCAATAAATACGATGGAATGAATGAATGAATGAAGCACTGTTCTAAGCGCTGCAGGGTTAGAAGGTGATCAGGCTGCCCCCTGTGGGGCTCACAGTCTTCATCCCCATTTTACAGAGGAGGGAACTGAGGCCCAGAGAAGTGAAGTGACTCGCCCAAAGTCACACAGCTGACAAGTGGCAGAGCCGGGATATGAACCGATGACCTCTGACTGCAAAGCCTGGGCTCCTTCCGCTGAGCCACGCTGCTTCCCTAATTCCCAAGCGCTTAGTACAGTGCTCTGCACACAGTAAGTGCTCAATAAATACGACTGATTGATAGTACAGTGCTCTGCACACAGTGAGCACTCAATAAATACGATGGAATGAATGAATGAAAGAAGCACTGTTCTAAGCGCTGCAGGGTTAGAAGGTGATCAGGCTGCCCCCGTGGGGCTCACAGTCTTCACCCCCATTTTACAGAGGAGGGAACTGAGGCCCAGAGAAGTGAAGTGACTTGCCCAAAGTCACACAGCTGACAAGTGGCAGAGCCGGGATATGAACCGATGACCTCTGACTGCAAAGCCCGGGCTCCTTCCGCTGAGCCACGCTGCTTCCCTACTTCCCAAGCGCTTAGTACAGTGCTCTGCACACAGTAAGTGCTCAATAAATACGACTGATTGATAGTACAGTGCTCTGCACACAGTAAGCACTCAATAAATACGATGGAATGAATGAATGAAAGAAGCACTGTTCTAAGCGCTGCAGGGTTAGAAGGTGATCAGGCTGCCCCCCGTGGGGCTCACAGTCTTCACCCCCATTTTACAGAGGAGGGAACTGAGGCCCAGAGAAGTGAAGTGACTCGCCCAAAGTCACACAGCTGACAAGTGGCAGAGCCGGGATATGAACCGATGACCTCTGACTGCAAAGCCCGGGCTCCTTCCGCTGAGCCACGCTGCTTCTCTACTTCCCAAGCGCTTAGTACAGTGCTCTGCACACAGTAAGTGCTCAATAAATACGACTGATTGATAGTACAGTGCTCTGCACACAGTGAGCACTCAATAAATACGATGGAATGAATGAATGAAAGAAGCACTGTTCTAAGCGCTGCAGGGTTAGAAGGTGATCAGGCTGCCCCCGTGGGGCTCACAGTCTTCACCCCCATTTTACAGAGGAGGGAACTGAGGCCCAGAGAAGTGAAGTGGCTTGACCAAAGTCACACAGCTGACAAGTGGCAGAGCCGGGATATGAACCGATGACCTCCGACTGCAAAGCCCGGGCTCTTTCCGCTGAGCCACGCTGCTTCCCTACTTCCCAAGCGCTTAGTACAGTGCTCTGCACACAGTAAGTGCTCAATAAATACGACTGATTGATAGTACAGTGCTCTGCACACAGTAAGCACTCAATAAATACGATGGAATGAATGAATGAATGAAGCACTGTTCTAAGCGCTGCAGGGTTAGAAGGGTGATCAGGTTGCCCCCCGTGGGGCTCACAGTCTTCATCCCCATTTTACAGAGGAGGGAACTGAGGCCCAGAGAAGTGAAGTGGCTTGACCAAAGTCACACAGCTGACAGGTGGCAGAGTCGGGATATGAACCGATGACCTCCGACTGCAAAGCCCGGGCTCTTTCCGCTGAGCCATGCTGCTTCCCTACTTCCCAAGCACTTAGTACAGTGCTCTGCACACAGTAAGTGCTCAATAAATACAATTGATTGATAGTACAGTGTTCTGCACACAGTAAGCACTCAATAAATACAATGGAGTGAATGAATGAATGAAGCACCGTTCTAAGCACTGCAGGGTTAGAAGGTGATCAGGTCGCCCCCCGTGGGGCTCACAGTCTTCATCCCCATTTTACAGAGGAGGGAACTGAGGCCCAGAGAAGTGAAGTGACTCGACCAAAGTCACACAGCTGACAGGTGGCAGAGTCGGGATATGAACCGATGACCTCCGACTGCAAAGCCCAGGCTCTTTCCGCTGAGCCACGCTGCTTCCCTACTTCCCAAGCACTTAGTACAGTGCTCTGCACACAGTAAGTGCTCAATAAATACAATTGATTGATAGTACAGTGTTCCGCACACAGTAAGCACTCAATAAATACAATGGAGTGAATGAATGAATGAAGCACCGTTCTAAGCGCTGCAGGGTTAGAAGGTGATCAGGTTGCCCCCCGTGGGGCTCACAGTCTTCATCCCCATTTTACAGAGGAGGGAACTGAGGCCCAGAGAAGTGAAGTGACTCGACCAAAGTCACACAGCTGACAGGTGGCAGAGCCGGGATATGAACCGATGACCTCCGACTGCAAAGCCCGGGCTCCTTCCGCTGAGCCACGCTGCTTCCCTACTTCCCAAGCGCTTAGTACAGTGCTCTGCACACAGTAAGTGCTCAATAAATACGACTGATAGTACAGTGCTCTGCACACAGTAAGCACTCAATAAATACGATGGAATGAATGAATGAATGAAGCACTGTTCTAAGCGCTGCAGGGTTAGAAGGTGATCAGGCTGCCCCCCGTGGGGCTCCCAGTCTTCATCCCCATTTTACAGAGGAGGGAACTGCGGCCCAGAGAAGTGAAGTGACTTGACCAAAGTCACACAGCTGACAGGTGGCAGAGCCGGGATATGAACCGATGACCTCCGACTGCAAAGCCCGGGCTCTTTCCGCTGAGCCATGCTGCTTCCCTACTTCCCAAGCGCTTAGTCCAGTGCTCTGCACATAGTAAGCGCTCAATACATACGATTGATTGATTGATTGATTGATCTACTTCAAGATCTACGCGGCTGCGGCCACTCAAACGGAGGCTCACGGCTGCCCGCGGCGGCCTCGGCGACGGAGGAAGCCGCCCTTGGGGGTCCTTCCGGCGGCCATCCCCACCCGGGAGGTGAGTCCAGCGGTTCGGGCCGCCCCCCGGGGCCACGGACGCGGCGTCCCCGCTGACCCTCTCCCGAAGGGCCCGGCCCGCCCTCACCTTCTCGTTCTTCCTCCGGCTGATGATGCGGTCTAGGCCGTTGAACGCGCCCGAGGCCACGAACAGGATGTTGGTGGTGTCCACCTGCACCGTCTCGCCGCGGAGCTTCCGGGAGTTCTTCTCGGGGACGTTGACGATCGTCCCTTCGAGGAGCTTCAGCAAGCCCTGGGCCGGGGGCGGGGGGGGGAGGGAGAGGCCGGTGGGCTTCGGCGCCGCAAAAGCGCCGGATAAGACCCCTAAAACCGCGACACCCGACAACGCTTCCACACTCGGATGCCGCTTTCAGTCGGCCGGGATGCGGTCGGGGTCTGATGATGATGATGATGATGATGGTATTTGTTAAGCGCTTACTACGTGCAAAGCACTGTTCTAAGCGCTGGCTGATCCCTCGGCGCTTTTTGGACGTGGGGGAGACGGTGAGGTTCGGATTATTGGCACTTCCCCGGGGGGACGAGGCCGCCTCGGTGGTGGTGTTTACAGTGAGTCCACCTTCCTTGGGGAGATGGGAACCCTTCCCCCCAGCCTCGGAGCCGCGTGGGGAAAGGAATGGGGATTTTCCATCTCGGGGTGTGCGGGAGGGGGACGCCACAACAGCAGACATCCCGTGGCCCTGCCCTAATAATAATAATAATAATAGCATTTGTTAAGCGCTTACTATGTGCAGAGCACTGTTCTAAGCACTGGGAGGGATACAAGGTGATCAAGTTGTCCCACGTGGGGTTCACAGTCTTAATCCCCATTTTACAGAGGAGGGAACTGAGGCTCAGAGAAGTTAAGTGACTTGCCCAAGGTCACACAGCAGACACGTGGCGGAGCCGGGATTCGAACCCATGACCTCTGACTCCAAAGCCTGGGCTCTTTCCAATGAGCCACGCTGCTTCTCCTAAGCGCTGTACTAAGCGCTGCCCTAGGCAGCTGTGTGGCTTTGGGTAAGTCACTTAACCTCTCTGTGCCTCAGTTACCTCACCGATAAAATGGGGGCTAAGACTACGAGCCCCACGTGGGACAATCAGATAATCCTGTATCTACCCCAGTGCTTAGAACAATGCTTGGCACATATAAGCACTAACAAATACCATCATTATTCTTATTATTATAGGTTGATTTTTACGGCCTCCCAAGGCCCGCTGTAGCTGCCCTCTAAATTGGACCTTGGATTCATTCATTCAATCGTATTTATTGAGTGCTTACTGTGTGCAGAGCACTGGACTAAGCGCTTGGGAAGTACAAGTTGGCAACATATTGGATTGAAAATTGCCTCCGTATCTGTCCTCTAAATTGGACTATTACTCTATTTATTTATTTATTACTCTATTTATTACTCTATTTATTTATTTATTACTCTATTTATTTATTTATTTTACTTGTACATATCTATTCTATTTATTTTATTTTGTTAGTATGTTTGGTTTTGTTCTCTGTCTCCCCCTTTTAGACTGTGAGCCCACTGTTGGGTAGGGACTGTCTCTAGATGTTGCCAATTTGTACTTCCCTAGCGCTTAGTCCAGTGCTCTGCACATAGTAAGCGCTCAATAAATACGACTGATTGATTGATTGATTGATTGATTGGACCTTGGATTGAAAATTGTCTCTTTCGGGTTTTTTTGGCGGGGGGGGGAGTATATATATATATTTTTTTTTTCTTATGAAATCTATACGGTTCTACTCCTTATTCCTTTACTGGAAGATTAAAATGAAAGATCACGATGGGCTCCGGGAGAAAAATATCACTGTGCCCTCTAGATCATAACTTCGCTGTGGGCTGTGAAATTGTCCAACTCTGTTGCGCTAACCTCTCCCAACTGCTTAGCACAGTGTTCTAAGCGCTCCATAAATACCACTGATCGATCGATTACGATCGATTATCCGATGGCTGATTGGAAGCTCTTACGTCCACATCCTCAGACTTTCTCGCTATCCCTGTTGTTCATCTGAGCGTCCGTCTCCCCGACTAGACTGTGAGCTCCTCGAGGGCAGGGAACTCTCCTACTGTTCCCTCCCTCACACCTAATACGGGGCTCTGCCCGCGGTAAGCGCTCAATAAATACCATCGATCAACTGACTAGGGTGCCAATCATGACTCTAAAGATGACATCAAGTCCGTTCAACAGGAGGGAAGAGAAATCCACCCGGATCCCTGCGTGGTGGATGTGAGCAGGATGGCGGCGTAAAAAAAGAAACCAAAAACGCAACCAACCATCAACCGACAGTATCTGGGCGCCTTCACGGGGAAAAGCCAGTCAATCATATATACTGAGCGCTTACCGTGTGCTGAGCACTGTACTGAGTGCTTGGGAGAGGATAACACGAAAGAATCGGTAGACGCGATTCCCTGCCCACAACGAGCTTACAGCCTGGGGGGACCAGTGATATTTACTGAGCACTTACCGCGTGCCCAGCACTGTACTAAGCGCTTGGGAGAGTACAATATAGCAGAGTTGGTAGACACGTTCCCCGCCCACGATGAGCTTACAGTCTAGAGGGGAACAAAGGCATTGATAAAAATATATAACGGATACGTAAAGTGCTGCAGGGCTGGGAGAGGGAAGCACTCCATCATCATCATCATCAATCGTATTTATTGAGCGCTTACTATGTGCAGAGCACTGGACTAAGCGCTTGGGAAGTACAAATTGGCAACACATAGAGACAGTCCCTACCCAACAGTGGGCTCACAGTCTACAAGGGGGAGGCGGAGAACAAAACCAAACATACTAACAGAATAAAATAAATAGAATAGATACGTACAAATAAATAAATAAATAAATAGAGTAATAATAATAATAATAATAATAATAATAATAATAATAATGTTGGTATTTGTTAAGCGCTTACTATGTGCAAAGCACTGTTCTAAGCGCTGGGGTAGGTACAAGGTAATCAGGTTGTCCCACGAGGGGCTCACAATCTTCATCCCCATTTTACAGATGAGGGAACTGAGGCCCAGAGAAGTGAAGTGACTTGCCCAACGTCACACAGCTGACAAGTGGCGGAGCCGGGATTTGAACCCACGACCTCTGACTCCAAAGCCCAGGCTCTTTCCACTGAGCCACGCTGTAATAAATATGTACAAACATATATACATATATCCAGGTGCTGTGGGGAAGGGAAGGAGGTAAGATGGGGGGGATGGAGAGGGGGACGAGGGGGAGAGGAAGGAAGGGGCTCAGTCTGGAGCCCAATCATATTTATGGAGCACTTACTGAGTGCCAAGCTCTGTACTAAGTGCTTGGGAGAGGCCAACTCCTAGACCCATGTTTATTCTGCTTCTCCTGGCACATACCACAGACTGGGAATGATCCCATTCAATTAATTAAAGGTATTTCTTGAGCACTTACCACGTGCAGAGCTCTGCAATAAGCACTTGGTCTCCCAGTACAATGGAACTGGTAGGCATGTTTCCCCCCACAGGGAGCTTACAGTCTAGAGGGAGCTTACTGCCCAGAGTGCTATTGTATGTGCTCCCAAAGACAGCCATGAAGGATGGGGGTAAGGAGAAAAGCAGAGGATGAGCTCAATCCTTTGGGGAATAGGGAAGAGGATAGGGAAGCAGCGTGGTGCCGTGGAGAGAGCGCAGGCCCGGGAGTTAGGTGGTGGGTTCTAATCCCAGCTCCACAGTCCGTCTGCTGTGTGACCCTGAGCAAGTCACTTCACTTCTCTGGGCCTCAGTTGCCTCATCTGTAACTGAGACTTTTGAGCCCCACGTGGGACAGAGACTGCGTCCAACCCAATCCACCTCAGTGCTCGGTACGATTCCTGGTAAACAGTAGGTGCTTAACAAATACCATTATTGTTATCATTATTATTCGTTCATTCAATCGTATTTATTGAGCGCTTACTGTGTGCGGAGCACTGTGCTAAGCGCTTGGGAGGTACAAGTTGGCAACATATGGAGACGGTCCCTACCCAACAGTGGGCTCACAGTCTAGAAGGCTGTGATAATAATAACAATAATTATTATTATTATTAGCATAAGGTCAGTGTTGCACCTCTTTACCAGAGCCAGGTTGATTGTGGTCGTTAAGCATTTACTATGTGCTGGGCACTGTAAGCTCTTTGGGGCAAGGGAATGTTTCTGTTTATTGTTTCTAGATTGTGACCCCGTTGTTGGATAGGGACCGTCTCTATATGTTGCCAACTTGTACTTCCCAAGCGCTCAGTACAGTGCTCTGCACACAGTAAGCGCTCAATAAATATGATCGAATTAATGAATGACACCCTGAGCCATTTCCTCAGGGACTTGGCAGGAAGTCCGTGAAGTTTTTCAGGACTGGGAAAAACCAATCCCAAAAGACCCCAGCGAAGAAGGGATGTCCCCCCCACCCCCCATTCTCCCGCCATTTTCTTGAGGTGTCCCCAGTTGGGCCATTTGATGCTGACGGGACCTGCCAACTTGTACTTCCCAAGCGCTCAGTACAGTGCTCTGCACACAGTAAGCGCTCAATAAATACGATTGAATGAATGAATGAATGACACCCTGAGCCGTTTCCTCAGGGACCTGACAGGAAGTCCGTGAAGCTTTTCGGGACTGGGAAAAAACGATCCCAAAAGACCCCAGCGAAGAAGGGATATCCCTCCCACCCCCAGTTCTCCCGCCATTTTCTCGAGGTGTTCCCAGTTGGGCCACTTGACACTGATGGGACCTGCCAACTTGTACTTCCCAAGTGCTCAGTACAGTGCTCTGGACACAGTAAGTGCTCAATACGAATGAATGAATGAACGAATGACACCCCGAGCTGTTTCCTCAGGGACCTGACAGGAAGTGTCCGTGAAGCTTTTCGGGACTGGGAAAAACCAATCCCAAAAGACCCCAGCGAAGAAGGGATGTCCCCCCCACCCCCTCTTCTTCAGCCATTTTCTCGAGGTGTTCCCAGTTGGGCCACTTGACGCTGACAGGACCTGCCAACTTGTACTTCCCAAGTGCTTAGTACAGTGCTCTGCACACAGTAAGCGCTCAATAAATACGAATGAATGAATGAATGATACCCCGAGCCGTTTCCTCAGGGACCTGACAGGAAGTGTCCGTGAAGTTTTTCGGGACTGGGAAAAACCAATCCCAAAAGACCCCAGCGAAGAAAGGATATCCCTCCCACCCCCAGTTCTCCCGCCATTTTCTCGAGGTGTTCCCAGTTGGGCCAACTGACGCTGACGGGACCTGCCAACTTGTACTTCCCAAGCGCTCAGTAGAGTGCTCCGCACACAGTAAGAGCTCAATAAATACGATTGAATGCATGACACCCGGCGCCGTTTCCTCAGGGACCTGACAGGAACTGTCTGTGAACTTTTTCGGGACAGGGAAAAACCAATCCCAAAAGACCCCAGCGAAGAAGGGATGTCCCTCCCTCCCCCATTCTCCCACCATTTTCTCGAGGTGTTCCCTGTTGGGCCACTTGACGCTGATGGGACCTGCCAACTTGTACTTCCAAAGCGCTCAGTACAGTGTTCTGCACACAGTAAGCGCTTAATAAATATGAATGAATGAATGACACCCCGAGCCGTTTCCTCAGGGACCTGACAGGAACTGTCCGTGAACTTTTTCGGGACTGGGAAAAACCAATCCCAAAAGACCCCAGCGAAGAAGGGATGTCCCCCCCACCCCCCCCCATTCTCCCACCATTTTCTCGAGGTGTTCCCAGTTGGGCCACTTGACGCTGGGCGGACGGGAGGGTGGGAGGGTCCGGTGTCGGGCCTCGGCCTTTTGGGGAGGCGGGAGGGCGGGCGTGGGGGGTGGGGGGGGTGGGAGGGGTGGAAACAAAAGAGCGGACTGCTTACTTGCTGAACGCCTTCTCCACCTACATCCCGCAACTGATGAATGCCCGGCACGCTGCCAATCTTATCTACTTCATCCAGAAAGACAATTCCTATAATTTAAGGAGGACGCTATTTATAACGGGAAACGGTCAGACACAAGATAACCTTATCCATCAGTATCGGCGGGTCCCCGCAGCAAGGGGAGGGTGGGGGGGATGGAGTCCGGGCCCTTCCCGCGCGCGACCGATCGGCCCTACCGACGACCGTCTTCCCCGGGGCCGCTTTAGCGCGCCTCCGTCCCGTCCCGTCTGTCTGCCGTTCCCTGTGGGGATGAAGAGAGACCCGGCTCCCCCCAACCCCGTCTAATGGGGTCACGTCGGGGCGGCCCACCTTGACGGGAGGAAGGGAGCGAGTGGGTGAAGGCCAGGCTTCCCGGAGTTAATAAAGTCGGAAGGCCTCCATCTGGAGCCTTCTTCAGCCCCTCTGGACATTCCGGATCTTGTCGGGGAGCCGGGATGGGCGAAGCCCCTCGGAAAACCCGGGTCGTCCCTCCTCTCACCCCTCAACCCCGCCCAGGGTGGATACACGATTCCCCACGTTTCTCCGGGGAAAACTGTGGGGGAGAGGGGGGGAGGTAGAGGAAGGAAGTGGGAAATGGTGCCATGGGTCTGCTCCTGAGAGCCTTCGGGCCGAAGGTCGGCTGGGGGACGTCCATCTGGGCATCCAGGGGGTGGGAATGGGAGCCCATCTTGGGGAAGGAAGAGGAGCGGTAGTAGCTGCCACATGGGGAAGGCAAGGATGCTTCCGTAACTTGCTGGGCTCCATCCAGGGTGCGGGGAGCCCGAGGTGGCTCACTGACCCCTCTACATCATCATCATCAATCGTATTTATTGAGCGCTTACTGTGTGCAGAGCACTGTACTAAGCGCTTGGGAAGGACAAACTGGCAACATATAGAGACAGCCCCTACCCAACAGTGGGCTCACAGTCTAAAAGGGGGAGACGGCCTCGGGCCGGCCTTCCTGTGGGCTCCGCTCTCCGGGGCTTGGGCCGTGAGAGGTCGGGGGGCTGAAGGTACCGCGGGGGAACGCGGTCGCCCTTCGGTCGGTAGCCACTGCTGCCGACGCATCGCTCCCCCAGCCCTCGGTGGAGGGGAGGGGGTGGTCGTGTGGTCCGGCTGTCCGGGCGACGGTTTAAAAGGGGGGGTCCCCTCAGGCCGGGGGGGAAGAGGCCTAAGATGGAGACTTTTCTGGGGCAGATGGGGGCTTGGAGACCCGCTGATTCTAGAAGGGGCCCAAATGTAGGAGGGGTCCCCTGGGGAGTAGCCGCGGGTCGGCGGGAAGGAGGTGACGCCGGCCCCCGGACCTGCCGACGGCAGCTCTGGGACCAGCGCGATATAACGGCTAAAACACAGGCCTGAGAGTCAAAAGGTCAGGGATTTTAATCCCGGCTCCGCCACGTCTGCGGTGTGACCTTGGACAAGTCACTTCACTTCTCTGTGCCTCGGTTCCCTCGTCTGTTCAACAGGGACTGAGACTGTGAGCCCCACGTGGGGCAGGAACTGTGTCCAACCCAAATTGCTTGTATCCTTCTTAGCGCTTAGTACAGGGCCTGGCACACAGTAAGTGCTTAACAAAAACCACAATTGTTATTATTATTAGGAAACTCCGTCACTTCACTTCTCTGTGCCTCGGTTCCCTCGTCTGTTCAACAGGGACTGAGACTGTGAGCCCCACGTGGGGCAGGAACTGTGTCCAACCCAAATTGCTTGTATCCTTCCCAGCGCTTAGTACGGTGCCTGGCACACAGTAAGTGCTTAACAAAAACCACAATTGTTATTATTATTAGGAAACTCCGTCACTTCACTTCTCTGTGACTCGGTCCCCTCGTCTGTACAACGGGGATTGAGCCTGTGAGCCCCACGTGGGGCAGGAACTGTGTCCAACCCAAACTGCTTGTATCCTTCCCAGCGCTTAGTACAGTGCCTGGCACACAGTAAGTGCTTAACAAAAACCACAATTGTTATTATTATTAGGAAACTCCGTCACTTCACTTCTCTGTGCCTCGGTTCCCTCGTCTGTACTACAGGGATTGAGACTGTGAGCCCCACGTGGGGCAGGAACTGTGTCCAACCCAAATTGCTTGTATCCTTCCCAGCGCTTAGTACAGTGCCTGGCACACAGTAAGTGCTTAACAAAAACCACAATTGTTATTATTATTAGGAAAGTCCGTCACTTCACTTCTCTGTGCCTCGGTCCCCTCGTCTGTACAACGGGGATTGAGACTGTGAGCCCCACGTGGGGCAGGAACTGTGTCCAACCCAAATTGCTTGTATCCTTCCCAGCGCTTAGTACGGTGCCTGGCACACAGTAAGTGCTTAACAAAAACCACAATTGCTATTATTATTAGGAAACTCCGTCACTTCACTTCTCTGTGCCTCGGTTCCCTCGTCTGTACAACGGGGATTGAGCCTGTGAGCCCCACGTGGGGCAGGAACTGTGTCCAACCCAAATTGCTTGTATCCTTCCCAGCGCTTAGTACGGTGCCTGGCACACAGTAAGTGCTTAACAAAAACCACAATTGTTATTATTATTAGGAAAGTCCGTCACTTCACTTCTCTGTGCCTCGGTCCCCTCGTCTGTACAACGGGGATTGAGACTGTGAGCCCCACGTGGGGCAGGAACTGTGTCCAACCCAAATTGCTTGTATCCTTCCCAGCGCTTAGTACGGTGCCTGGCACACAGTAAGTGCTTAACAAAAACCACAATTGCTATTATTATTAGGAAACTCCGTCACTTCACTTCTCTGTGCCTCGGTTCCCTCGTCTGTACAATGGGGATTGAGCCTGTGAGCCCCACGTGGGGCAGGAACTGTGTCTAACCCAAATTGCTTGTATCCTTCTTAGCGCTTAGTACAGGGCCTGGCACACAGTAAGTGCTTAACAAAAACCACAATTGTTATTATTATTAGGAAACTCCGTCACTTCACTTCTCTGTGCCTCGGTTCCCTCGTCTGTTCAACAGGGACTGAGACTGTGAGCCCCACGTGGGGCAGGAACTGTGTCCAACCCAAACTGCTTGTATCCTTCCCAGCGCTTAGTACAGTGCCTGGCACACAGTAAGTGCTTAACAAAAACCACAATTGTTATTATTATTAGGAAACTCCGTCACTTCACTTCTCTGTGCCTCGGTTCCCTCGTCTGTACTACAGGGATTGAGACTGTGAGCCCCACGTGGGGCAGGAACTGTGTCCAACCCAAATTGCTTGTATCCTTCCCAGCGCTTAGTACGGTGCCTGGCACACAGTAAGTGCTTAACAAAAACCACAATTGTTATTATTATTAGGAAACTCCGTCACTTCACTTCTCTGTGACTCGGTCCCCTCGTCTGTACAACGGGGATTGAGCCTGTGAGCCCCACGTGGGGCAGGAACTGTGTCCAACCCAAACTGCTTGTATCCTTCCCAGCGCTTAGTACAGTGCCTGGCACACAGTAAGTGCTTAACAAAAACCACAATTGTTATTATTATTAGGAAACTCCGTCACTTCACTTCTCTGTGCCTCGGTTCCCTCGTCTGTACTACAGGGATTGAGACTGTGAGCCCCACGTGGGGCAGGAACTGTGTCCAACCCAAATTGCTTGTATCCTTCCCAGCGCTTAGTACGGTGCCTGGCACACAGTAAGTGCTTAACAAAAACCACAATTGTTATTATTATTAGGAAACTCCGTCACTTCACTTCTCTGTGCCTCGGTCCCCTCGTCTGTACAACGGGGATTGAGACTGTGAGCCCCACGTGGGGCAGGAACTGTGTCCAACCCAAATTGCTTGTATCCTTCTTAGCGCTTAGTACAGGGCCTGGCACACAGTAAGTGCTTAACAAAAACCACAATTGTTATTATTATTAGGAAACTCCGTCACTTCACTTCTCTGTGCCTCGGTTCCCTCATCTGTACAACGGGGATTGAGACTGTGAGCCCCACGTGGGGCAGGAACTGTGTCCAACCCAAATTGCTTGTATCCTTCCCAGCGCTTAGCACGGTGCCTGGCACACAGTAAGTGCTTAACAAAAACCACAATTGCTATTATTATTAGGAAACTCCGTCACTTCACTTCTCTGTGCCTCGGTTCCCTCGTCTGTACAACGGGGATTGAGCCTGTGAGCCCCACGTGGGGCAGGAACTGTGTCTAACCCAAATTGCTTGTATCCTTCTTAGCGCTTAGTACAGGGCCTGGCACACAGTAAGTGCTTAACAAAAACCACAATTGTTATTATTATTAGGAAACTCCGTCACTTCACTTCTCTGTGCCTCGGTTCCCTCGTCTGTTCAACAGGGACTGAGACTGTGAGCCCCACGTGGGGCAGGAACTGTGTCCAACCCAAATCGCTTGTATCCTTCCCAGCGCCTAGTACAGTGCCTGGCACACAGTAAGTGCTTAACAAAAACCACAATTGTTATTATTATTAGGAAACTCCGTCACTTCACTTCTCTGTGCCTCGGTCCCCTCGTCTGTACAACGGGGATTGAGACTGTGAGCCCCACGTGGGGCAGGAACTGTGTCCAACCCAAATTGCTTGTATCCTTCCCAGCGCTTAGTACGGTGCCTGGCACACAGTAAGTGCTTAACAAAAACCACAATTGCTATTATTATTAGGAAACTCCGTCACTTCACTTCTCTGTGCCTCGGTTCCCTCGTCTGTACAACGGGGATTGAGCCTGTGAGCCCCACGTGGGGCAGGAACTGTGTCTAACCCAAATTGCTTGTATCCTTCTTAGCGCTTAGTACAGGGCCTGGCACACAGTAAGTGCTTAACAAAAACCACAATTGCTATTATTATTAGGAAACTCCGTCACTTCACTTCTCTGTGCCTCGGTTCCCTCGTCTGTTCAACAGGGACTGAGACTGTGAGCCCCACGTGGGGCAGGAACTGTGTCCAACCCAAATCGCTTGTATCCTTCCCAGCGCCTAGTACAGTGCCTGGCACACAGTAAGTGCTTAACAAAAACCACAATTGTTATTATTATTAGGAAACTCCGTCACTTCACTTCTCTGTGCCTCGGTCCCCTCGTCTGTACAACGGGGATTGAGACTGTGAGCCCCACGTGGGGCAGGAACTGTGTCCAACCCAAATTGCTTGTATCCTTCCCAGCGCTTAGTACAGTGCCTGGCACACAGTAAGTGCTTAACAAAAACCACAATTGTTATTATTATTAGGAAACTCCGTCACTTCACTTCTCTGTGCCTCGGTCCCCTCGTCTGTACAACGGGGATTGAGACTGTGAGCCCCACGTGGGGCAGGAACTGTGTCCAACCCAAATTGCTTGTATCCTTCCCAGCGCTTAGTACGGTGCCTGGCACACAGTAAGTGCTTAACAAAAACCACAATTGTTATTATTATTAGGAAACTCCGTCACTTCACTTCTCTGTGCCTCGGTCCCCTCGTCTGTACAACGGGGATTGAGACTGTGAGCCCCACGTGGGGCAGGAACTGTGTCCAACCCAAATTGCTTGTATCCTTCCCAGCGCTTAGTACGGTGCCTGGCACACAGTAAGTGCTTAACAAAAACCACAATTGTTATTATTATTATTATTAGGAAACTCTGTCTGCCTGCCGTTGTCCATCCAAGGGTTGGGTGGGAAGGGAGACCGAGAGCGCGGTGGGGGGGTTCTGGCGCTCAGCACAATGCCGGCCCCGCTGCCTCCTGAACCAGAAAGGGGCATGGGAAGGTTTGCGGGGAGCACTCATTCAAAATCTTATTTATTGAGCGCTTACCGTGTGCAAAGGACCGTATTAAGTGCCTTGGGCACCCTCCGTTCAACTGACCAGCCCAAAACCATCGGGACGGGTCCCGAGCTACTAATCCAGTCTGCCAAAGCCGTTGTCTCCGGTCCCTCCCTTCGGGAAGCCGCCAGCCCCCCGGCCTCCGCAAAAAAACGTACCCTGTTGGGCTTTCTCGACGTTGTAGTTGGCGTCCTGGAGCAGCTTGGCGACCACGGACTCGATGTCTTCGCCCACGTACCCGGCCTGAGTCAATGTGGTGCAGTCACAGATGGCGAAGGGCACGTCCAGGCACTTGGCTAGGGTCTGGGCCAGCAGGGTTTTCCCTGGAAAGGTTCAGCGGGAAACGGGGGAAGCTATAAGGCCGCGGTCGACGGTCCCCGGCAAACATTCGCACCGGTGGGGAAAGCCTGGGAATGATTTCTATCTCCCTTCGGGCATGGGGTTGAGTTGCCCTGCTCTTGTTGGCACTCTGGGTGCCAGGGAGAAGACGCAGATTTCCTCCAGACTGTAAACGAATGTGTCTGTTTACTATTATATTGTACTCTCCCAATCAATCAATCGTATTTATTGAGCGCTTACTGTGTGCAGAGCACCGGACTAAGCGCTTGGGAAGTCCAAGTTGGCAACATATAGAGACAGCCCCTACCCAACAGTGGGCTTACAGTCTAGAAGCGCTTAGTAGAGAAGCAGCGTGGCTCAGTGGAAAGAGCCCCGGCTTTGGAGTCGGAGGTCATGGGTTCAAATCCCGGCTCTGCCACCTGTCAGCTGTGTGACTTTGGGCAAGTCACTTCACTTCTCTGTGTCTCAGTGACCTCATCTGTAAAATGGGGATGAAGACTGTGAGCCCCCCGTGGGCCAACCTGATCGCCTTGTAACCTCCCCAGCGCTTAGAACAGTGCTTTGCACATAGTAAGCGCTTAGTAAATGCCATCATCATTATTATTATTATTACAGTGCTTTGCACACAGTAAGCGCTCAATAAATACAATCGATTGAATGAATTTCTCCCACTCCCAGCAACTCATGGTGACGAAGAGACCCATTCGGAAGCAGCGTGGCTGAGTGGAAAGAGCCCGGGCTTTGGAGTCAGAGGACATGGGTTCAAATCCCGGCTCCACCAATTGTCAGCTGGGTGACTTTGGGCGAGTCACTTCACTTCTCTGGACCTCCGTTACCACATCTGGAAAACGGGGACGAAGACCGTGAGCCCCCAGTAGGACAACCGGATCATCGTGTATCCCCCCCAGTGCTTAGAACGATCAATCAATCAATCAATCGTATTTAATGAGCGCTTACTGTGTGCAGAGCACTGTACTAAGCGCTTGGGAAGGACAAGTTGAAGTGCTTTGCACATAGTAAGCGCTTTATTATTATATAGCTGGTTGGCCTGGGCTGGAGGAGTTTCTGGACTAATTTTGGGGGACATTTTTGGCACATTTGGACATTTCTTGTCCGCTTGTCAGTGGGCCGGGGCGCCCCGAAGACCGGGATGCCGTCCACCCGTCCCGGTGATGGCCGACAGGCTCCGCGGGCTCTTCCCGCCCTCCCTGCGGGAAAGCCACCTTGCTCGCCAAGTCAGGCGGGCTCGGCTGGGCGCTGGGATCGAGCGTTACCTGAGCCGGTCGGTCCGAGGAGCAGGATGTTGCTCTTTTCCAGCTTGATGTCGTCGTGGGCGGAATCCAGCACTTCCCCGCCTCGCTTCTCCTGAGGGGCCTGCTGGCTGACCTGCTGCTGCATGGACGCCCCCAGGGCGTTGCCGTGCGGGCTGATCCCGGCGATCTGCAGCAGTTCTGGAAAGGGGCCGGGAGCAGTTCCGGGGAAATTGGTCGGGGGTAGAAGAGTCCCCTCGCCCGCCCTTCCCCATCAATCAATCAATCAATCGTATTTATTGAGCGCCTACTGTGTGCAGAGCACTGTACTAAGCGCTTGGGAGGTACAAAACAGCTGCCAGGCGGCAGATGATAATAATAATAATAATAATAATAACAGTGGCATCTGTTAAGCGCTTACTATGTGCCAAGCACTGCTCTAAGCGCTGGGGGGGATACAAGGTAATAAGAGCCCAGGCTTTGGAGTCAGAGGTCATGGGTTCGAATCCCGGCTCCGCCACTTGTCAGCTGTGGGGCTTTGGGCAAGCCACTCAACTTCTCTGCGCCTCAGTTCCCTCATCTGGAAAATGGGGGTGAAGACTGTGAGCCCCCCGTGGGACAACCTGATCGCCTTGTATCCCCCAGCGCTTAGAACAGTGCTTTGCACGTAGTAAGCGCTTAATAAATGTCATTATATATATAAAAAAAGGTCGTCCCACATGGGGCTCACAGTCTTCATCCCCATTTTCCAGATGAGGGAACTGAGGCCCGGAGAAGCGACCTGCCCGGAGTCCCCCGGCTGGCAATTGGCAGGGCCGGGGTTTGAGCCCATGACCTCTGACCCCAAAGCCCGGGCTCTTTCCACTGGGCCACGCCGCTTCTCCCATAATAATCTTAATGATAATGATGGCGTTTGTTAAGCGCTTACTATGTGCAAAGCACTGTTCTAAGCGCTGGGGGGGAGGCCGGGCGGGTCTTCGGCTCCGATGAGGTTGTCTCCCCGGAGGGAGTTTACCTCAGAAAAGGAGGGTCGGCCTCCGGGGCAGGAAACGGGGAGGGCGGCAAAGGCCATGTGGCCGAGAGGAATTGGCCGGACCCCCGGCCTCCCCTCTCCCCTGCACACGCGCACTGACCGCTTCTCGCCCCCCCCGCCCCCCTCCTTCGAGCGCAGCGGCCCGCACAGAGTCCCGCACAACGCCCCGCTTCCCCTTTAGGATTCCATCAGGAATCATCATCAATCGTATTTATTGAGCGCTTACTGTGTGCAGAGCACTGTGCTAAGCGCTTGGGAAGGACAAGATGGCAACATATAGAGACAATCGAAGGCTTGGGGATGTAGTCCCGCCCAAACAAACAAAAAAACACACACATATAATACACTCTCTCTCTCTCCCCCCCACCTCAGCTGGCATGGCCGGATTCGGCCGGTGGACTGGGCTGGGCTCCCGCGGAATCCCTCCCGGTGCCCCAAGGCCGCCCGATGCCCCAACACGCATACACCGGGGCGCCCACCCCCCTTAAAGCCGTGTTGGGGGTCTTCGTGGCCGGTGCACGGTTGCGGTGGGCCCGCAGTGGGGACCCCCCCAGGGGCCCTTGGCCACCCCCGCCGCTGCTCTAAGCGCTGGGGTAGATACGAGGTAATCAGGTCGCCCCACGTGAGGCTTGGCCTTAATCCCCATTTCACAGATGAGATAACTGAGGCACATAAAACTTAATAATAATAATAATAATAACGGCATTTATTAAGCGCTTACTATGTGCAAAGCGCTGTTCTAAGCGCTGGGTTAAGTGACTTGCCCAAAGTCACACCGCTGACAAGCGGCGGAGCCGTCCAACTCCCTTCTGACAGGGAGACCAATCAATCAATCATATTTATTGAGCGCTTACTGTGTGCAAGGCACTGTACTAAGCGCTTGGGAAGTCCAAGTTGGCAACATCTAGAGACGGCCCCTACCCAACAGTGGGCTCACAGTCTAGAAGGGGGAGACAGAGAACAAAACCAAACATATTAACGCAATAAAATAAATAGAATAGATGTGTACAAGTAAAATAAATAGAGTAATAAATATGTACAAACATCCGCCAACTGTCAGCTGTGTGACTTTGGGCAAGTCACTTCACTTCTCTGGGCCTCAGTTCCCTCATCTGTAAAATGGGGATTAAGACTGTGAGCCCCCAGTGGGACAACCTGATCACCTTGTAACCTCCCCAGCGCTTAGAACAGTGCTCTGCACATAGTAAGCGCTTAATAAATGCCATCATTATATTGAGCCAGAGGAGCTGGGTTCGAATCCCGGTCTCTTCCACTGGCCTGCTGTGTGACCGTTATGTATATCTCCATCAGGTATTTATGTTAGCGGCTGTCTCCCGCTGTAGACTGTAAGCTCGTGACGGACAGGGCACGTGTCGGCTAATTCGATTGTACTGTCCTCTCCCGAGCACTTACTACAGCACTCCGCGCACAGTAAGCGCTCCGTAAATTCCCTGGATTGACTGATTGATTGGTTTCCTGCGGAAAGAATCCCAAGGGTTGGGACGAGGAAATGAGCCCCTTAAAATGTCTCCAGGGCCAACATCCCAAATCTGGTTGGGTAATCATCACCAATCGTATTTATTGAGCGCTTACTGTGTGCAGAGCACTGTACTAAGCGCTTAATAATAACAACGATAACTGTGGTACTTGTTAAGCGCTTACTAGGTGCTAGGCGCTGTTTTACGCGCTAGGGCAGATACGGGATAATCAGGTTGGACACGGTCCCTGTCCCGCGTGGGGCTCACTGTCTTCATCCCCATTTGACAGATGAGGGAACTGAGGCCCAGGGAAGTGAAGTGACTTGCCCAAGGTCACGCAACGGACAAGTGGCGGAGCCGGGATTCGAACCCAGGTCCTTCTGACTACTGGGCCACACTGCTCCTCCAAATGCAGGGAGGACGGGCGCCTGTCCATGCCCGCACTCCTTCTGCCTAGAGAAGCAGCGTGGCTCAGTGGGAAGAGCCCGGGCTTTGGAGTCTGAGGTCACGGGTTCAAATCCCGCCCCCCACCAATTGTCAGCTATGTGACTTCGGGCACTTCTCCGGGCCTCAGTTCCCTCATCTGTAAAATGGGGATTAAGACTGTGAGCCCCCGGTGGGACAACCTGATCACCCTGTAACCTCCCCGGCACTTAGAACAGGGCTTTGCACATAGTAAGCGCTTAACAAATACCATCATTATTATTATTATTATTATTATTATTATTATTCTGCCGTATCGCCCCGCGTTTCCAGGGACGGGGATCAGCGGGGAGGCCCCGAGGGGAGACCACTTACTTGTAAAACGGTATTCGTCCTCTCGCCGTCTGATTTCTACTTCTGAGGGAGAGGATGGAAACAGCGACAGAGAGGGAAAACGTTATTTTCCGGCTGCACTCCGGGGCGGGGAGGGGGGCCCCGACCTCGTCCGAACTGACTGCTTGATTGACCCTGACTGCTGGCAATGGGGAGGACCCAGTCTATCACGCCGCCGACCTCTCGCCCACATCCCCCCTTTGGCCCGGGATACCCTTAATAATAATGGCATTTATTAAGCGCTTACTACGTGCAAAGCACTGTTCTAAGTGCTGGGGAGTTTACAAGGTGATCAAGCTGTCCCACGGGGGGTTCACACTCAATCCCCATTTGACAGATGAGGTAACTGAGGCACAGAGAAGTTAAGCGACTTGCCCAAAGTCACACAGCTGACAAGTGTCAGGATTTGAACCGATGACCTCTGACTCCAAAGCCCGGGCTCTTTCCACTGAGCCACGCTGCTTCATCTCGGACAGACCGTCGCTCTCCCCGACTTCAAGGCCTTACTCAAGGCCCACCTCCTCCAGGAGGCCCTCCCGGACTAGGCCGTCCTTTCCTCGCCTCCCACTCCCTTCTGCATCGCCCTTCTTCCCTTTTTACTCATCCTCCCTCCCAGCCCCACACGTCCATGTCTGTCAATCAATCAATCGCATTTATTAAGCGCTTCCTGTGTGCAGAGCACTGTACTAAGCGCTTGGGAAGTCCAAGTTGGCAACATATAGAGACGGTCCCTACCCAACAGTGGGCTCACAGTCTAGAAGCGGGGGAGGGCATGTCATTTATTTATCTATATTAAAGTCGGTCTCCCCCTCTAGACTGTAAGCTCTCTATGGGCAGGGAATGTGTCTGTTTATTGTTCTATTGTACTCTATCAAGTGCTTAGTACAGGGCTGGTTGGGTAATAATAACAACGATAATTGTGGTACTTGTTAATAATAATAATGATGATGGCGTTTGTTAACCATCATCATCATCATCGATCGTATTTATTGAGCGCTTACTATGTGCAGAGCACTGTACTAAGCGCTTGGGAAGTACAAGTTGGCAACATCTAGAGACAGTCCCTACCCAACAGTGGGCTCACAGTCTAAAGGGGGGAGGCAGAGAACAAAACCAAACATACTAACAAAATAAAATAAATAGAATAGATACGTACAAGTAAAATAGAGTAATAAATATGTACAAACATATATACATATAAAATATGCATATAAAATGGAGCTTCAATTATTATTATTATTATGGTATTTGTTAAGCTCTTTCTCTGTGCTTCAGTTTCCTCATCTGTATAAAATGGAGCTTCAATTATTATTATTATTATTATTATTATTATTATTATTATTATTATGGTATTTGTTAAGCGCTTACTATGTGCCAAGCACTGTTCTAAGCACTCCTACTAAATAAATAGAGTAATAAATATGTACAAACATATATACAGGTGCTGTGGGGAAGGGAAGGAGGTAAGATGGGGGGATGCAGAGGGGGGCGAGGGGGAGAAGAAGGAAGGGGCTCAGTCTGGGAAGGCCTCCCGGAGGAGGTGTCCTCTCCCAAGCGTTCAGTAGCCCATGACTATGCTTTCCAAGCACTTAGTCCAGTGCTCTGCACATGGTAAGCACTCAATAAATACGATTGAATGAATGAATGAATGAACAAACCGAGCTAGAAAGATCAAAGTTGGGACTTAGTCCCCGCAAATGGGGAAAAGATCACAACACTGAAGCAGCGTGACCTAATGGTAGGAGCATGGGTTCTAAGTCGGAGGGCATGGGTTCAAATCCCGGCTCCCCCACTTGTCAGCTGGGTGACTTTGGGCAAGTCACTTCACTTCTCCGGGCCTCAGTTCCCTCATCTGGAAAATGGGGATGAAGACTGTGAGCCCCCCGGGGAGCAACCTGGTTACCTCGTCACCTCCCCAGCGCTGAGAACGGTGCTTTGCACATGGTAAGCGCTTAATAAATCCCATTATTATTACTTTGCACAACTGTAGGCATTCCATAAATGCTGACTGATTAAAAAAAAAAACGCCTGAGTAATTAAATACATATCTATTCCCACTATCATTTTTCCCGGGGAATCCGACAGACTTTGCACCTAATTGTCCCGGGAAGGTGAGCGTCAGCAAATAACTAGGTGGAGATTTTCTGTTCCTCAGTTACCGACCGCCTGCTCTCCGTCTACTGCTGGGCCCTGCCCCAGCCCGGCTCCCGGCCACCGATGGGGTCCGCGGGACGGACGGGACGGACGTCGGGATCCCCTCCCGGCTTTCCCAGGCTTGGAAGTCCCCCTGGGAGTCGGCCGATCATCATCAATCGTATTTATTGAGCGCTTACTGTGTGCAGAGCACTGTACTAAGCGCTTATCCGCAGTGATCCCGCAGTGGCGGTGCCCGGGTGGCCCCGCTTGGGAGTTTCCCGCTCACCGCGACCGGGCAGGTGGCTCGGGAAGGGGTCCGCCCCTCTCCGCGGGGCTCCGGTTTGGGAAAAAGCTGGATTTTTAATCATAGGCCCACAGGGGTGACGCCTCCCTAACCACGGCAGGCAACACACTCAAGAAACTGAGCTACGCACACCCCTCCCTAGCAGCAGCATTACTGTATTTCCCAAGCGCTTAGTACAGTGCTCTGCACACAGTAAGCGCTCAATAAATACGATTGATGATGATGATGATGAAGGGGAAGGACACACACACGCCCGCAGGTGACACCGCCCTAATAGCAGCACTGCTGACTGTAAGGAAAACACGCACGCATATGATACCTCCCTAGCAGCAGACACAAACATTCATTCAATCGTATTTATTGAGCGCTTACTGTGTGCAGAGCACTGTACTAAGCGCTTGGGAAGTACAAGTCGGCAACCGACAGAGATAATCCCTACCCAGCAACGGGCTCACAGTCTAGAAGGGGGAGACAGAGCACAAAGCAGGCCCATCTGCTATTCATTCATAATAATAATAATAATGATGGCATTTATTAAGCGCTTACTATGTGCAGAGCACTGTTCTAAGCGCTGGGGGGATGCAAGGTGATCAAGTTGTCCCACGTGGGGCTCACAGTCTTAATCCCCATTTTACAGGTGAGGTAACTGAGGCGCAGAGAAGTTAAGTGACTCGCCCAAGGTCACACAGCAGACATATACTGTTGGGTAGGGACTGTCTCTATATGTTGCCAATTTGGACTTCCCAAGCGCTTAGTACAGTGCTCTGCACATAGCAAGCGCTCAATAAATACGATTGATGATGATGTGGTGGAGTCGGAATTCAAACCCACGACCTCTGACTCCAAAGCCCGGGCTCTTTCCACTGAGCCACGCTGCTTCTTCATTTATTCAATCGTATTTATTGAGCGCTTACTGTGGGCAGAGCACTGGACGAAGCGCTTGGGAAGCGCTCACGAGGTGCACGCGGCACTGTACTAAGCGCTGAGGGAGATACCAGGTTATCGGGGCACGCACCGCCCCTGTCCCATACGGGGCTCATGGTCTTCAATCCCCATTTTCCAGATGAGGGAACTGAGGCCCAGGGAAGTGACCTGACATGCCCAAGGTCACACAGCAGCATGAGAAGCAGTGTGGCCTGGTGGAAAGGGCCCCACTTCTACTGCCGGCTCCACCACTTGCCTGCTGGGTGACCTTGGGCGAGTCACTTCACTGTCCCCCTTTTAGACTGTGAGCCCACTGTTGGGTAGGGACTGTCTCTTATGTTGCCAACTTGGACTTCCCAAGCGCTTAGTACAGTGCTCTGCACACAGTAAGCGCTCAATAAATACGATTGACGACGATGATGATGTGCCTCAGTTCCGTCATCATTAAAATGGGGATTAAGACTGTGAGCCCACTGTTGGGTAGGGACTGTCTCTATATGTTGCCAACTTGGACTTCCCAAGCGCTTAGTACAGTGCTCTGCACACAGTAAGCGCTCAATAAATACGATTGACGACGATGATGATGTGCCTCAGTTCCGTCATCATTAAAATGGGGATTAAGACTGTGAGCCCACTGTTGGGTAGGGACCGTCTCTATACGTTGCCAACTTGTACTTCCCAAGCGCTTAGTACAGTGCTCTGCACACAGTAAGCGCTCAATAAATACGATTGATGACGATGATGATGTGCCTCAGTTCCGTCATCATTAAAATGGGGATTAAGACTGTGAGCCCCACCTGAGACGACGTTGTATCTACCCCAGCGCTTAGAACGGTGCTTGGCACATAGTAAGCGCTTAACAAATACCACCATTACTATCATTATTATTATTTCACTTATCTGAGCCTCAGTTCCCTCACCTGCGAAATGGGGATGAAGACTGTGAGCCCCGCGTGGGAAAACCTGATTACCTTTTATCTACCCCCAGCGCTTAGAACGGTGCTTGGCACATAGTAAGCACTTAAGAAATACGAGCATTATTATTTTTACTTCATCTGCCTCCCCCTCTTAGACTGTGAGCCCACTGTTGGGTAGGGACCGTCTATGTTGCCAACTTGGACTTCCCAAGCGCTCAGTACAGTGCTCTGCACACAGTAAGCGCTTAATAAATACGACTGACGATGATGATGATGTGCCTCAGTTCCGTCATCATTAAAATGGGGATTAAGACTGTGAGCCCCACGTGAGACGACGGTGTATCGACCCCAGCGCTCAGAACGGTGCTTGGCGCTTAGTAAGCGCTTAACAAATACCACCATTACTATCATTCTTATTATCACTATTATTATTTCACTTATCTAAGCCTCAGTTCCCTCACCTGCGAAATGGGGATGAAGACTGTGAGCCCCACATGGGAAAATCTGATTACCTTTTACCTACCCCCAGCGCTCAGAACAGTGCTTGGCACATAGTAAGCGCTTAACAAATACGAGCATTATTATTTTTACTTCATCTGCTTTCCCCTCTTAGACTGTGAGCCCACTGTTGGGTAGGGACCGTCTCTATACGTTGTCAACTTGGACTTCCCAAGCGCTTAGTACAGTGCTCTGCACACAGTAAGCGCTCAATAAATACGATTGACGATGATGATGATGTGCCTCAGTTCCGTCATCATTAAAATGGGGATTAAGACTGTGAGCCCCACCTGAGATGACGTCGTATCTACCCCAGCGCTTAGAACGGTGCTTGGCACATAGTAAGCGCTTAACAAATACCACCATTACTATCATTATTATTATTTCACTTATCTGAGCCTCAGTTCCCTCACCTGCGAAATGGGGATGAAGACTGTGAGCCCCGCGTGGGAAAACCTGATTACCTTTTATCTACCCCCAGCGCTTAGAACGCACTTAACAAATACAAGCATTATTATTTTTACTTCATCTGCCTCCCCCTCTTAGACTGTGAGCCCACTGTTGGGTAGGGACCGTCTCTCTATGTTGCCAACTTGGACTTCCCAAGCGCTCAGCACAGTGCTCTGCACACAGTAAGCGCTCAATAAATACGATTGAGGATGATGATCTGTTAAAAAAAAAAAAACAAAAAACACACACCCAAAGGGCCTAGCAGCGGCACCTAAGGAGCCACCCGCCCCCATAACCCACTCCATTTTCATCATCATCATCATCAATCGTATTTATTGAGCGCTTACTGTGTGCAGAGCACTGGACTAAGAGCTTGGGAAGTCCAAATTGGCAACATATAGAGACAGTCCCTACCCACCAGTGGGCTCACAGTCTAAAATTTTCAGGGGGTCTTCGCCTGCCCCTCCTCATCCGCTCCCCCCGGGGCCTGGCGGTGTTGAGTTCGAGAAGGGGCGGCCCCGGAACCGCCACGGGAGAGGGTGACAACGGTCAACGCCGGTTTTGGGGGGTCCCCGGGGCCCGGGGGGGTGGTCTTCCCCTCCAGGGCGGCCGCCGCCGGGGGGGAACCCGCCCGCACTGACCTCGGGGGGTCAAGGACGCGTGCCTCTCGACTTCCGCTTGCTGCCGGACGTTAGCGGGGATGTTATTGTAGATCCTCTTGTAGTGATTGTACACGGCGACGGAGAGCACCTTCTTGGCGAAAGACTGGCCGACCACGTACTTGTCGAGGTAGTTGTAGATCTGCAAGGCGGCGGGGAGCCGGTTACGCTCCTTCAGACCGCGAGCCCGCTGTTGGGTCGGGACCGTCTCTCTATGTTGCCAACTTGGACTTCCCAAGCGCTTAGCACAGTGCTCTGCATCACCATCATCATCATCAATCGTATTTATCGAGCGCTTACTGTGTGCAGAGCACCGGACTAACTGCATCATCATCATCAATTGCATTTATCGAGTGCTTACTGTGTGCAGAGCACCGGACTAACTGCATCATCATCATCAACTGTATTTATCGAGCGCTTACTGTGTGCGGAGCGCTGGACTAAGCGCTTGGGAAGTCCAAGTTGGCAACATCTAGAGACGGTCCCTACCCAACAGCGGGCTCACAGTCTAAAAGGGGGAGACGGAGAACAAAACCAAACATACTAACAGAATAAAATAAATAGAATAGATATGTACAAGTAAAATAAATAGAGTAATAAATAGGTACAAACATATATACAGGTGCTGTGGGGAAGGGAAGGAGGTAAGATGGGGGGGATGGAGAGGGGGACGAGGGGGAGAGGAAGGAAGGGGCTCAGTCTGTGCAGTCTCAGGCTGCACACAGTAAGTGCTCAAGAAATACGATTGATTGATTGATTGATTGATTGATTAAGCTCCCGACGCATCCGTGGGGAAAAAGCAACCCTGGGGCAGACTGGGAGACGGGGCGGCTCAGCAGGTTGGTGGGACGGGGGAACCAGACCCCTGGAGCCTCACCCCACCTCCTCTACCCGCTTCTTTCTACGCCTAGGGGTACAGAATAATAATGATGATGATGATAATAATAATAATAATAATAATAATAAAATAATAATGGCAATTATTAAGCGCTTACTATGTAAGCCAGACTGTAAGCTTCCTGGGGGCAGGGGTTGGTTCTACTCTCTTGCATTGTCCTTGCATGTCATTGCATTGTTGTATTGTATAGTAAGTGCTTAATAAATGCCATCATCATCATTATTATTATTATTATTATTATTATTATTATTACTATGTGCCAAGCCCTGTTCTAAGCGCTGGGGAGGATACAAGGTGATCAGGTTGTCCCACTTGGGGCTCACAGTCTTAACCCCCATTTTCCAGATGAGGGAACTGAGGCCCAGAGAAGTGAGGGGACTGGCCCAAAGTCACCCAGCTGACAAGTGGCGGAGCTGGGATTTGAACCCATGACCTCTGACTCCAGAGCCCGGGCTCTTTCCAGGGAGCCACGCTGCTTCTCTAAAACACCAATCTCTACGAGGGAGAAGGGGAATTGAATACCCTGTTCACAGATGAGGGAACTGAGGCCCAGGGTCACACAGCAGACAAGTGGCGGGGCAGGAATTAGAACCCAGACCCTCTGACTCCAGGGCCGGGCTCTACCCACTAGGCCACACTGCTTCCCCACGTTGACTGACTGCTCAGTGCACTGTCCTCTCCCAAGCGCTTAGTACGGTGCTCCACACACCATAAGCCACGAGAAGCAGCGTGGCTCAGTGGAAAGAGCCCGGGCTTGGGAGTCAGAGGTCACGGGTTCAAATCCTAGCTCCACCAATTGTCAGCTGTGTGACTTTGGGCAAGTCACTTCACTTCTCCGTGCCTCAGTTCCCTCATCTGTAAAATGGGGATTAAGACTGTGAGCCCCACCGTGGGACAGCCTGATCACTTTGTAACCTCCCCAGTGCTCAGAACAGTGCTTTGCACATAGTAAGCGCTTAATAAATGCCATTATTATTATTGAGAAGCAGCGTGGCTCGGTGGAAAGAGCGCGGGCTTTGGAGTCAGAGGTCATGGGTTCGAACCCCGGCTCCACCACGTGTCTGCTGTGTGACCTTGGGCAAGTCACTTAACTTCCCGGAGCCTCAGCCACCTCATCTGTAAAATGGGGATGATAACTGTGAGCCCCATGCGGGACAACCTGATCACCTTGTATCCCCCCCAGCGCTTAGAACAGTGCTTTGCACATAGTAAGCGCTTAACAAATGCCATCATCATCATTATTATTATAAGCCTCTCGAGAAGCAGCATGGCTCAGTGGAAAGAGCCCGGGCTTTGGAGTCGGAGGTCATGGGTTCGAATCCCGACTCTGCCACGTGTCTGCTGTGTGACCTTGGGCAAGTCACTTCACTTCTCTGAGCCTCAGTTACCTCATCTGTAAAATGGGGATTAAGACTGTGAGCCCCACGTGAGGCAACTTGATCACCTTGTATCCCCCCCCCCAGCGCTTAGAACAGTGCTCTGCACATAGTAAGCGCTTAACAAATGTCATCATTATTATTATTATAAGCATTCAAAAAGCAGCCTCGATTGATCGACCCAAGCCCCCAAGCTTGGGGGCCCAAGCTCTTTATCAATCAATCAATCAATCAATCGTATTTATTGAACGCTTACTGTGTGCAGAGCACTGGACTAAGCGCTTGGGAAGTACAAGCTGGCAACATGTAGAGACGGTCCCTACCCAACAGTGGGCTCACAGTCTAGAAGGGGGAGACAGAGAACAAAACCAAACATATTAACCAAATAAAATAAATAGAATAAATAAGGGGGAGACCCTTTTGAGCCTCGGTTCAAAGCCGAGAGAACGCGGACCGGAAACTGGACGGTGACCCCCGAACCGGGGCCCGGATTTTGTCTTCCGAGGCTCTGGCGGCCGGGCCAGGGTCCCACCCAAAGCCGGCAGCAGAGCCGCCCAGGGAACCGGTTTTCCCTCCCACGGCTCCTGTTCCTTCCGAATCCGTCCATCGCCCGGACCGCCCCAGGTCTCCTTCCACGGAATGTCAGGGGGAAGGGAATGGGCGTGAGGGTGTTTCCGGTTTGGCCGGCGAAGGGCCCAGACCGGTTTGAGGGTCAGCAGCAGCCCCCAGGCCCTCGAAGGGGTGGCTCGCCGGCGTTCCCGCCACCGCCAAGGAAGTTCTGGGCTCCAGCCTGGCGGCTCCCGCTCCAGAGGCCTGGGCCATTCTCCCCCTTTTAGACTGTGAGCCCACTGTTGGGTACGAACTGTCTCTCTATGCTGCCAACTTGTACTTCCCAAGCGCTTAGTCCAGTGCTCTGCACACAGTAAGCGCTCAATAAATACGATTGATTGATTGATTGATTTTCCCTCCATTGATCCCGCCTCTTCGGACTCCCCCGGGTGCTGCGGTGGGAGCCGCAACGTGGGACTCCGCCGACCACCCCCCACGTATTCCCTGCCTGCCTTTCTCCACAGCCGGGGGGATTTGGGGGGCACGGGGCCAGGGTGCCCCTCCCCGACGACAACGGAGGCTGTGCAAGGTGAAACCCTGGACTTCTTTTAGACTGTGAGCCCGCTGTTGGGTAGGGACTGTCTCTATATGTTGCCAACTTGGACTTCCCAAGCGCTTAGTACAGTGCTCTGCACACAGTAAGCGCTCAATACGATTGATTGATTGATTGATTAATTCCTCGTCCCAGATGTGGAGCGGTGTGGCCCAGCGGATACAGCACAGGCCTGGGAGGGCAGAAGGATCTGGGTTCTAATCCATCTCTTCCTCCCTTCAAGGCCCTACTGAGAGCTCACCTCCTCCAGGAGGCCTTCCCAGACTAAGCCCCCTCCTTCCTCTCCCCCACCTTACCTCCTTCCCTTCCCCACAGCATCTGTATATATGTTTGTACATATTTATTACTCTATTTATTTACTTTACTTGTACATATCTATTCTATTTCTTTTATTTTGTTAATATGTTTGGTTTTGTTCTCTGTCTCCCCCTTCTAGACTGTGAGCCCACTGTTGGGTAGGGACTGTCTCTAGATGTTGCCAACTTGGACTTCCCAAGCGCTTAGTACAGTGCTCTGCACACAGTAAGCGTTCAATAAATACGATTGATTGATTGATTGATTGATCTCGCCGCCAACCTCTCGCTGGGAACACCCTCCCTCTTCATATCCGACAGACCCTCCCCATCTTCTAAGCCTTATTGAAGGCGGATCTCCTCCAAGAGGCCTAGAGAAGCAGCATGGCTCAGTGGAAAGAGCCCGGGCTTTGGAATCAGAGGTCATGGGTGCAAATCCCTGCTCTGCCAATTGTCAATGGTGTGACTTTGGGCAAGTCACTTAACTTCTCTGGGCCTCAGTTCCCTCATCTGTAAAATGGGGATTAAGACTGGGAGCCCCCCATGGGACAATCTGATCGCCTTGTAACCTCCCCAGCGCTTAGATCAGTGCTTTGCACATAGTAAGGGCTTAATAAATGCCATTATTATTATTATTATTATTATTCCCTAAACCCTCTTTTCCTCTTCTCCCACTCCCTTCTGCATCGCCCTGATTTGCTCCCTTTCAACCCTCCCTCGGCCCCACACCACTTATGTTCACCTTTGTAACTGATTTACTCTTACCAATGTCTGTCTCCCCTTCTAGATTGTAAGCCTGTTGTGGGCAGGGAATGTGTCTACCAATTTTGTTGCACTGTTTCACTGTACTTTCCCAGGCACTCAGTACAGTGCTCGGCACAGAGTAAGCACTCAGTAGATACCAGATTGATTGATTCTAATCCTGGCTTCGCCACTTGCCCGCTGTGTGACCCTTGGTGGGTCACTTTACTTCTCTGGGCCCCAGTTACCTCATCAATAAAATAGGGATTACGACCGGGCGCTGCCTATGTGTCCAACCCGATTTTCTTGTACCCCAATCGGCCCTCTTCCATCTCACCTCGCCACTCTCCTGCTACAATCCAGCCTGCACCCTGTACCTTGATCCCGTCCAATCAATCAATCGCATTTATTGAGCGCGTACTGTGTGCAGAGCACTGTACTAAGCGCTTGGGAAGTACAAGTATCTACGTCAATGCCAACCTCTGGCCCACGTCCCGCTTCCGGCCCGGAACCCCCTCCCTCTTCATCTCCGACGACGATTTATTTTATTTTGTTAGTATGTTTGGTTTTGTTCTCGGTCTCCCCCTTTCAGACTGTGAGCCCACTGTTGGGTAGGGACTGTCGCTATATGTTGCCAATTTGTACTTCCCAAGCGCTTAGTACAGTGCTCTGCACATAGTAAACGCTCAGTAAAAACGATTGATGATGATGACGATTGCCTCCAAAGCCTTTAATATGGCTCATCTCCAAGAGGGCTTCCCCGACGGCCCTCATTTCCTCTGCGGAATGGGGATTGTGTCCACCCCGTTGCGTCTGGATCTACCCCAGCGCTCAGTACAGTGTGAGTGCCCGGCATATAGTACGCACTTAAAGACCACCCAACTAAAAAACCTCACAGTGAAGGAGGCTGGCAGCTCAGCTCGGACTTCTCCGGGGGGCCGCCGGCCTGGCGGAGTGGGCACCTCCGATGAGGTATAAAAACACGTTGGTTCGTCATCATCGTCAATCGTATTTATTGAGCGCTTACTGTGTGCACAGCACTGTACTAAGCGCTTGGGAAGTCCAAGTTGGCAACATATATAGCCGTCACGTCGGGAGCGGACCCGCGTCAGGAAGAAAGATCCGGCAGGCTGCAAGGCCAGGACTGCTCGCCGACCCAAAGACTGAGAGCGATACCTTTTTGGGGGGAGGTGGTGGCTTCTGCTGGAAAGCCAACTTCACCGTCTCGGCCGCGGATTCCGGCTCCTTCGCTATGCTCTTCTTGGAGTCGGCTTCGGACAGTACCACGAAGAAGTGATGGCATTTTTCACACTTCACAAAGCGAGTGGAAGCTGGGAGGGGGGGAGAACAAAGCGGAAACTGGATGGAGAAGGGAGTCTTTACTGGCGGTGGCTTCTTTCTGAACCCCCTGGACCACCCGGATGGGGCATCCCGGGCTTCCTGGATCTGCTTGTATCCACCCAAGCACTGAGCACAGTGCTCTAGACCGAGCCCGTTGTTGGGTACAGACCGTCTCTGTGTTGCCGATTTGTACAGCGCTCAATAAATACGATTGAATGAATGAATGCTTGGCACATAATTACTAGTTACGCCTTCCCAGACTGAGCCCCCTTTTGTTAGTATGTTTGGTTTTGTTCTCCGTCTCCCCCTTCTAGACCGTGAGCCCACTGTTGGGTAGGGACTGTCTCTATATGCTGCCAGCTTGTACTTCCCAAGCGCTTAGTACAGTGCTCTGCACACAGTAAGCGCTCAATAAATACGATTGATTGATTGATTGATTCGTTCATTTCACGACCAAATTTCAGCCGCCACCCTCTCCCGGGGGCCATCAGGCCCCCCAAAATCTGGGGCCCGGGCCCCCCAAATCCCAGGGGCTTTTTAAGAGCGGCCGGAGGGGAGCGGCCGGCTTTCCGGATCCCAGCACGAGCTCTAACTGCAGCTGAAGCATTCGGCGGGAAGATCTTGAGGAGGCCGAAAATGTGCTTCCTTGGTGTCGCAGCTCCCTCTGAGGCCAGGAAAGCCAAACCATCAAGACGATGGCATTTGTTAAGCGTGCCGGACGCTGTACTGAGCGCTGGGGTAGATACAAGCTAGTCAGGTTGGACACCGCCCCTGTCCCACAATGTCGTCTTAATCCCCATTTTACAGATGAGGTAAATTCCAACCTAATAATTGGGGTATTTGTTAAGTGCTTACTATGTGCCGGGCACTGTACTAAATGCAGGCTGTGTCCACCCTGCCCCGTCCCACGTGGGGCTCACAGGCTTAATCCCCATTTTACAGACGAGGTAACTGAGGCCCTGAGAAGGGAGGTGACCTGTCCAAGGTCACACGGCAGACAAGGCGGCAGAGCCGGGATTAGAACTCAGGTCCTTCTGACCGCCAGGCCTATGTTGTAGCCACAAGGCCAAGAGGCTTCTGCAATCTGCCGGTAACTCCATACTTTCTTCTCCTCCTCCTCCTCCCTGGGAGACAAGACGGCAGCAGCAGCGGAGGAGGGGGGTTGTCCCCGCTGGCCCAAATCCAAGCCCACCTCACTTTACGGGATCAGGACCGTCAGAGCAGGGGGTATCCAAAATTACATCTATATCAGCAATTTATTTATATCAATGACCGTCCCCCCCTCTAGACTGAAGCTCGTTTTGGGCAGGGAACGTATCTACCGACTCCGTCGTCTTGGAGTCTTTCCAAGCGCTTAGTACAATGCTCCGCATACAGTGAGCGCTCAATACAGTCGATCGATCGACTGACCGGGCGGCACACTAAACCCGGCCCGCGTCGTCGAGGCTAATTACGTCCGTGGGCGGTCGACTCCTGGGTCCCCGGGCTACGTTCCTCCCCTGGTTATGACTGTCGGGAAACCGATGGGAGGCGGCGACTCCGACGGAGCAGTGTGACAAAAACAAGACTACGCGTGAGTCAAGCCGACACCGATTTCCACCTGTGAGTTTGCCTTCTGAGTCAAGCTCGGTTGATTGCAAAAGCGGCATCTCACGCAACAGGATTTATTTTTTTTTTTTACGGCATTTAAGCTCTTACTAAGTGCCAGGCACGGCGCTAAGTGTTAGGATATGACAAGCTGATCTGGTTGGACAACAGTCCCTGTCCCACTTGGGGCCCATGGTCTTAATCCCTATTTTACAAATGAGGGCCCTAAGGCCCAGAGAAGCCAAGTGACTTGCCCAAGGTCACACGGCAGACAAGTAGTGGAGCTGGGATTAGAACTCAGGTCCTTCTGGCTCTCAGGCCCGGGCTCCACCCATTAGGCCACTCTGCTTCTGCACAATATGGGCTCTCTCCAGCCAAGGCCAGTGGCCAGAAGTCCCAAACCCATCTGTTGGCTACCATAATTTTGGTTCAGAGAAGCAGCGTGGCTCAGTGGGAAAGAGCCCGGGCTTTGGAGTCAGAGGTCATGGGTTCAAATCCCGGCTCCGCCAGTTAGCTGTGTGACTTTGGGTAAGTCACTTAACTTCTCTGGGCCTCAGTTCCCTCATCTGTAAAATGGGGATGAAGACTGTGAGCCCCCCCGTGGGACAACCTGATAATCTTGTAACCTCTCCAGCGCTTAGAACAGTGCTCTGCACAAAGTAAGCGCTTAACAAATGCCATTATTATTATTATTATTATTATGAATTCAGCTCAGTGGGGCCTCTCTTCCCCACTGGGCGGGCTAGCATTTGAGCATCTTTAACCTAATTTCCAATGCCCCCAAGCAATATAGCCTCAGAAGGAGGCTGCAATATAGCTGTATATCAATATCAATATATAATTGCAATATCAATATTGCAATTGCAATATCAATATAGTCAGAAGGACCTAGCTTCTAATCCCAGCTCTACCACTTGTCTGCTCTGTGACCTTGGGTAAGTCACTTCACTTCTCTGGGCTTCAGCTCCCTCATCTGCAAAATGGGGACTGTGAGCCCCATGTGGAACGGGGACTGTGTCCAATCCATCCCAGCGCATAGTACGATGCCCAGGCCGTAGTAAGCGCTTAACGTATGCCACAATTATTATCGTCCTCATTATCATTATTCACCGCAGAAATGGACAAAGACTCCGCAGAGTTGGTTAGGGGAGAGTTTAGGCTGCAGAGTTGAATGTTCCTCTTGCAGAGCGAACCCCATTCTTGCAGATCGTAACGATAACTGTTACGCAAGCGCCGATCTGGCGCTAAAAAAGATGGAGTTAATAAAATTTAAAAAAGGTAATTCCGTCCTCAGGTGATTTGGTCTGTATCTTTTACCCGGTCCTTTCCTCTTTCGCCTCCAGCTGAGCCCTCCTCTTCCCGGCCCAGTGAGCGACTCGGATCCAGCTGCCGCCGAAAGCCCCGGGGAATCGTGCCAAGGATTAAAGGGCAAGGGAACCTTGGATCGCTTTCCCGTTTTGTTGACGGGAAGGGAAAATCCTGCCCGAGAGCAAACTATTTCCCTGGGCAAAGTGGGTCAAAGGGAAGGTGCCTGACGCCAACATAGATAGGCCCTTGCAACACGACCACTGTTGGAAGGCTAAGGGAAGTCCTCCGTGCGAGGCATTTCCAGTCAACGCTCACGGCACTTAGGGCAGTTTTCATAATAATAATAATAATAACGAAGGCATTTATTAAGCACTTACTATGTGCAAAGCACTGTTCTAAGCGCTGGGGAGGTTTCACGGTGATCAGGTTGTCCCACGGGGGGCTCACAGTCTTAATCCCCATTTTACAGATGAGGGAACTGAGGCCCAGAGAAGTGAAGTGACTTGCCCAAAGTCACACAGCTGGCAATTGATTGTTGTATTTGTTAAGCGCTTACTCTGCGCCAGGCAATGCACTAAGCGCTGGGTGTGGGTCCCCTGCTTCTAGACTGTGAGCCCACTGTTGGGTAGGGACCGTCTCTAGATGTTGCCAACTTGTGCTTCCCAAGCGCTTAGTACAGTGCTCTGCACACAGTAAGTGCTCAATAAATACGATTGAATGAATGAATCAATGTGTGGGCCGGGGGGGGGGGAATACAAGCAGATCGGGTTGGACCTAGCCCTATCCCAAATAGGGCTCGCAATCTTAATCCCCATTTGACAGATGAGGGAACTGAGGCCCAGGGGAGTGAAGCGACTTGCCCAAGGTCACCCAGCAGACAGGTGGCGGAGACAGAATTAGAACCCATGACCTTCTGAATCTCAGGTCCGGGCTCTAGCCACTGGGCCATGCTGCTTCCCTAGCATTACTCTATTTATTTATTTTACTTGTACATATCTATTCTATTTATTTTATTTTGTTAGTGTGTTTGGTTTTGTTCTCCGTCTCCCCCTTTTAGACTGTGAGCCCACTGTTGGGTAGGGACTGTCTCTAGATGTTGCCAATTTGTACTTCCCAAGCGCTTAGTACAGTGCTCTGCACATAGTAAGCACTCAATAAATACAATTGATGATGATGATGATGATGATGAGCCCTCCTTTCCTCTTCTCGCCCCGGCTTGTTCCCTTTATTCAGCCCCACAGCACTTATGTCCAGATCTGTCGTTTTATTTATTACTATTCGTGTCTGTCTCCCCTCTAGACTGTAAGCTCATCGTGGGCAGGGACTGTCTGTTACGTTGTTCTCCTGTACTCTCCCAGGCACTTAGTAAAGTGCCCAAAAAGCGCTCAATAAATAAGACTGACTGACCGATTTACCCTCACCAAACATCCCAAATACAGCTCTCTTGAGGGCCTCTAATCAATCAGCCAGGGTGATCGATTAATAATAATAATAATAATGGCATTTATTAAGCGCTTACTACGTGCAAAGCACTGTTCTAAGCGCTGGGGAGGTTACAGGGTGATAAAGTTGTCCCACGGGGGGCTCACAGTCTTAATCCCCATTTTCCAGATGAGGGAACTGAGGCCCAGAGAAGTGAAGTGACTTGCCCAAAATCACACAGCTGACCATTGGCGGAGCCGGGATTCGAACCCACGACCTCTGGCTCCAAAGCCCGGGCTCTTTCCGCTGAGCCACGTTGCTTCTCTTGAAGTGGCACTTACTGCGTGCAGAGCACTGTACTATGTGCTTGGGAAAGGACAACACAGAGTTGGTAGTCCGGTTCCCCGCCCACGACCTTACAGTCTAATGATCGGTGGTATTTACTGAGCGCTTCCTGTGTGCAGAGCGCTGAACAAAGCGCTTAGGAGAGGACAAAGACAACAGAGTTGGTAGAATGTTCCCTGCCCACAGGGAGCTTACAGTCTTAACAATCAATGGTATTTGTTAGACTGTGAGCCCACTGTTGGGTAGGGACTGTCTCTATATGTTGCCAACTTGTACTTCCCAAGCGCTTAGTACAGTGCTCTGCACGTAGTAAGCGCTCAATAAATACGATTGATGATGATTTGTTAAGCGCTGCCTGTGTGCACAGCACTACAGTGACCATTTGAAATTAAGAGTCCAATATAACAGAGTTGGTAGCCACACTTCCCGCCCACAGCGAGCTCACGGCCTCTGTTCCGAAAAGCTCTGAGACGATTCAACACGGCAGCCACGGCTTCCCGACCCCACAGGGCCGGCGAGGGGAGTCAGAAGGTCCCGGGTTCGAATCCCGGCTCGATCGCTTGTTTACCGGGTGACCTTTGGCAAGTCACTTCACTTCTCTGTGCCTCAGTTCCCTCGTCTGTAAAGTGGGGATTGAAACTGTGAGCCCCCCCCCGTGGGACAGGAACTCAAGCCCGATTTGCTTGTACCCACTCCAGTGCTTAGTACAACGCCTGGCGCTCAGTAAGTGCTTAACAAATACCACAATTACTATTATTATTCGGACCCGGCCTGTTTTCCGAGGCTGTGAGGTCAAGTCAGTCCTCTATCCCGCCCTCAACCCCGGGCGATCCCCTACTTACACACGAAAGTCTCGACGTGCGTGCATAGGTCCCCGCACTTCGGACAGCGGAGCTGGTTGCCTCCTTTCCCGGAATTCCCGGAGCCTGATTTTTTGGCGCCTCCTTCGCTCACGGATTTCTGACGGCGAAGAAGGAGAGAGAGGGTTGGTTCGTCGTCAGCTTCCGACAGCCCGCTCCACTCGGTTCCCACATCTGGAACTCGGGGAGTAAGACCTTTCTTCATTAAAACTCCCTCCTTCGTTCAGCCAGGTCTCCCCGAACATACGGGTGATGGTTTTCTGAGGCCGCCCGCGGTCGTCCGGCTGCTTCTTCCCACAATTAATTAATAATAGCATTTATTAAGCGCTTGCTATGTGCCAAGCACTGTTCTAAGCGCTGGGGAGGTTACAAGGTGATCAGGTTGTCCCTCGGGGGGCTCCCATTAATCCCCATTTTACGGATGAGGGAACTGAGGCCCAGAGAAGTTAAGTGACTTGCCCAAAGTCACAATGCAGGGCGTCTCTCCGGACGGCCCATCGCTGCCCGCCAAATCCGGGCGAAAACCCGCGTTACGGATCTGCTCACTGCTCCCGGAGACTGCGGCGCGGGCAGATGGACGAGCCGGTAAACGAGCCCCGTCCCGCGAAAGGGGCCTCGGTTCCTTTAATAACATTCGTTCCCCCAGTCAAGAAACCGCGGGGAAACGATGGACCTTAGAGGACGACCGCGTTATCAAAGAATCCGGAATGGGGGTCAGGAAACCGTGGGGAAACGAAGGACCTCAGAGGAAAACCACATTATCAAAGAATCCGGAATGGGGGTCAGGATAGATCCCACCACCCAGGAACCCGTTCCTGGTTGCCCCGACTCCCATTGTTTTGGTTGTTTTTGTGGTGTTTGTTAAGCACCTACTATGTGCCAGACACTTACTGAGCGCTGGGGTGGATACAAGCAAATTGTGTTGGACAACAGTCCCTGCCCCACGTGGGGCTCGTGGTCTTCATCCCTATTTTCTAGATGAGGGAACTGAGGCCCGGTGAAGTGACTTCCCCAAGGTCACCCGCAGGTGAGTGGCAGAGATGGAATTAGAACCCAGATCCTCTGACTCTCGGCAGGTTTTCTCCTTTAGGCTGCACTGCTTCCTATTTGGCAGATCACTGTTCTCCCCATTTTACTTATCTATTCTATTTTATTTTGTTAATATGTTTTGTTTTGTTCTCCGTCACCCCCTTCTAGACTTTGAGCCCACTGTTGGGTAGGGACTGTCTCTATATGTTGCCTGTTTGTACTTCCCAAGCACTTAGTACAGTGCTCTGCACATAGTAAGCGCTCAATACGATTGATGATGATGATCTTCAAGGCCCTCCTGAAATCCCACCTCCTCCAGGAGGCCATCCCTGACTAATCCCTCACTTCCCCATTCTACATCCCCTCAATGACCTTCCAGGGCTTGAATAACTGTCACTTTCAACTCTCTGGCACTTTGGTACTCACCTTTCAGCTCTATTGCTTCCCCCCACCTGGCACTGAACTTAGAATCTGCCTCCCTGTTAGACTGTAAGCCCCTTGAGGACGGGGATCTTGTCTACTAACTCCACTGTAATAATAATGATAATAATGATGGTGTGTGTCAAGTGCTCACCACGTGCCAGGCACCGTTCGAAGCGCTGGGATGGATACGAGGTAATCAGGTTGTCCCACATGGGGCTCACAGTCTTAATCCCCATTTTACAGATGAGGGAACTGAGGCACAGGGAAGTTCAGTGGCTTGCCCAAGGTCACACGGCAGATGGCAGAGCCGGGATCAGAACCCTCGTCCTCTGACTCCCGAGCCCGGGCTCTTTCCACGGAGCCACGCTGCTTCCCCCTTCTAGACTGTGAGCCCACTGTTGGGTAGGGACCGCCTCTATATGTTGCCAACTTGGACTTCCCAAGCGCTTAGTACAGTGCTCTGCACACAGTAAGCGCTCAATAAATACGATTGATTGATTGATTCTCTAAAGGCAAATCTCCTCCAAGAGGCCTTCCCTGACAAAGCCCTCCTTTCCTCTTCTCCCACTCCCTTCTGCGTCGCCGTGACTTGCTCCCTTTATTCATCCCGCCTCAGCGCCCCACTCCACTTATGTGAGCTCGTTGTGGGCAGGGAATGCGTCTGATGTTCTATGGCACTCTCCCAAGCGCTTAATATGGTGCTTTGCACACAGTAAGCACTCAATAAATACATCTGAATTGAACTGAAAACAGACCACAGATCTCTGGGTTGAGCCTTGTTCAGCTACCGGCGCTGGGAATTGTTCATTAATCCATCAGGGGTATTTATTGTGCACTTACTGCGTGCAGAGCACTGGATTAAGACCTTGGGAGAGGACAACGGAACCGAGTCGGAAGACTTGGTCCCCGCCTACAATGAGCTCAGTCCCAAGGGGGAGACGGACATTAAAATATAAATATTACGGATACGGACAGAAGTGCCGTGGGGTTGAGGCTGGGGTGGTGAATAAGGGGAGCAAGTCATGGCGACGCGGGAGTGGGAGAAGAGGAAATGAGGACTTGGCTAGGGAAAGCCTCTTGGAGGAGATGGGCCTCCAATAAGGCTTTGAGGGTGGAATTAACATGCAGTTCCCGTAAAGTGGATTTCAGTTTCACCTCAAAATCGAAGGTGAAATTCCACCGCCCCCAAAATTCCGACAATCGACTTGTCGTTAAATAAGTTCCCCCCGCCCCATCTTTGCCAAAACCAGCAGATAAAACACAACCTCTGCCGCACAGCGGGCCGCTCCCTTCCACCCCGACCAATCCCGGCTCCGCCACTTGTCTGCTGTGTGACCTTGGGCAAGTCACTTCACTTCTCTGGGCCTCAGTTCCCTCATCTGTAAAATGGGAATTAAGACTGTGAGCCCCCCCGTGGGGCAACCTGATTACCTTGTAACCTCCCCAGCGCTTAGAACGGTGCTTTGCACATAGTAAGCGCTTAATAAATGCCATCATTATTATTATTATTATAATTATTATCTGTAAAATGGGGGTTGAGACCGTGAGCCCCACACGGGGCAGGGACTTTGTCCAACCCGACGTGCTTGCCTAACCACCCCGGCGCTCAGCACAGTGCCTGGCACACAGTAAGTGCTTAACAAATACCACAATTATTACTATTATTGTCACCCAAGCCATCGGGCTGTGGGTCTTCTCCCGGGACAGGGCGCCAGCGGGGAATTTGGGAAGCGTTCTGACGCTGTGGGTCGATCTGTCCGGGACGAGAGGTGACACCAGGAGAAAGGTGTGGACGGGTCAGAGCTTTCTCGTCGGCGGGCTTCTTCAGGAAGACCCCCTTTCCCCCCGCCCCGCCACCCCCAATTTCCTAGGAGAATTGAACGGACGCCGAGACGTAGCTGTGATCAGGGACGTTCAAGTGAGATCGGGAATGAAGGCGGTGGGAATGCCCGGGGCCTACCTTATTTCCACTTCCGGAACCATCTTTGCTTGGGCCGTCCTTGGAGGCGAAATAGGCTGGGGTTTCGGAAAAGGTTCTTAGAGGAGTTCTTCTGACGATCTGCGCCTCGAAGAGGCCCAGCCTCCCCAACACCGGGAAGTGAGGGCGACTGCAGGAGATACCTGGAAAGAAAAGTCGATCCTTGAAGCCGAGGCACCGTAAGACGATCCCGGTCCTGGAAGCAACCGATTTCTGGGCCTTTCCTCCCCCGGAGGAGGAGGCAGGGTGTCAAAACGGCCGAGCGATCCTTTTCTGGGATTCAAATCCGAGCAGACAAGCTGGTTGTCGTTCCAGGTCACAGCCAGAAAGGCTCCCTTCAAGTTACAGCCTGGAATACTTCGCTTCTGTTCCTTATCTGGAGAAGAGCCTCGCTCAAAAAACACTCAGAAGCAGAGAATTTGGCTAAAAATAAGCCCCTCTTATACTTCCTTTTTTTCTAAAAAAAAAAATAATAATAATAAAATCTGCCAATTTGGGGCTTGGCGGATATAAAATAAAACCCATCTGCCAAGTCCCGATTTCAGTTGATATGTCAGACCCTTTGCTTCAGGAGACAAACTTTTTGAGATTGAAATAGAAAGCTCATAATCAAACAAAAAAGCTCCCTCTAATAATGATAATGATAAATGTGACGTTTGTTAAGCACTTACTATGTGCCACTGTACTAAGCGCTGGGGTAGGTACAAGATAATCGGGTTGGACACGGTCCCTGCCCCACACGGGGCTTCCAGTCTTAATCCCCACTTTACAAATGAGGGAACTGAGGTCCAGAGAAGTGAAGTGACCTGTCCAAGGTCACCCAGCAGACAAGGGGTGGAGCTGGGATTTGAACCCAGGTCCTTCCGATTCCAGGCCCGTACTCTATCCGCTGGGCCACTACATTTTGAAGTGGGGCTTCACATTTATTAATTTCGGGGGGTAATGGCAGGGGAAGGGGGCATTTATTAAGTGCTTACTATGTGCCAAGCACCATATTAGGCGCTGGAATAGATACTTCAGCACAGACACAGTAGTAGTAATAGTATTTAAGAGACTACTGTGGGCAGAACACTGCACTAAGCGCTGCGAGAGACTGTACAGGTGGGAATTAGACACATTCCCTGTCCCTCGGAGAGGGTCTCTCAATCTAAGGAAGAAGAACAAGTATTAAACCCCCATTTTATAGGTTAGGAAACAAGCACAGAGAAGCTAAGTAACTCAAGGCCGCACAGCAGGCGAGTGGTGGAGTCAGGATTAGAACCCAAGTCTTCTGACACCTGGGCTCCTTCCACTAGGCCAGGCTGCTTCCCAATTCCCCATAAAAATGCTTTTTGGCAGAACATAATATATTTCACTGTCCCTCTAAAGTCAGGTTCCTATTTTTCACCCCGCCATGACAGATAAAGGGATATTACTCTATTTATTTTACTTATACATATTTACTATTCTATTTAGTTTGTTAATGATGTGCACAGAGCTTTAATTCTATTTGTTCTGACGACTTGGACACCTCTCTCCATGTTTTGTTTTGTTGTCTGTCTCCCCCTTCTAGACTGTGAGCCCGTTGTCGGGTAGGGACCGTCTCTATATGTTGCCGACTTGTACTTCCCAAGTGTTTAGTACAGTGCTCTGCACACAGTAGGCGCTCAGTAAATATGACTGAATGAATGAAGCAGAACTCGGGCTTTGAAAAACGCCCGTGTGACATTCGCCGTGCCTAAGGAGCAAAATGTAACTCTGAAACCAAAGCCCACGCTCCAGTTTGCCTTGGCTTTACAATGAAATTTCTAAATGGCCCAGGAGCCGCTAGGTTTTTTACTGGTTCCCGAAGGCTGCCGGAGCCTTCATAATAATAATAATAATGTTGGTATTTGTTAAGTGCTTACTATGTGCCAAGCACTGTTCTAAGTGCTGGGGGAGATACAAGGAAATCAGATTGTCCCACGTGAGGCTCACAGTCTTAATCCCCATTTTTTTTTTTTACAGATGAGGTAACTGAGCCCCAGAGAAGTTAAGTGACTTGCCAAAGTCACACAGCTGATAAGTGGCGGTGCCGGGATTAGAACCCATGACTTCTGACTCCCAAGCTCGGGCTCTTTCCACTGAGCCACGCTGCTTCTCATGGGTTTGTGGATCCAAGAACTCCATTTCCCTTCTTGCTTGGGCCTGCCTCGCTTACAGGCCAAAGAGGAGGATCCCGAGACAAGGTGAGGGTTTCCCTCAGTTTAGCATGATAACCTGTGGAGGATAATAATAATGATAAAAACTATTTGTTAAGCACTCACTATGCACCAGGCCCCTTCCTGAGCACTAGGGTGGATCCAAACCAATTGGGTTGGGCACAATCCCTCTCTCACATGGGGCTCCCAGTCTTCATCCCCATTTTACAGATGAGGGAACTGAGGCCCAGAGAAGTGACGGGACTTGCCCAACGTCATGCAGCTGATAAGTGCCTGGCACAAAGCAAGTGTTTAACAAACACCATTAAGGAAAAAAAAAAGTGGCAGAGCAGGGATTAGAACCCAGGTCCTTCTGGATTCCAGCTTCGCGCTCTTACTAATTCCGAACAAATAAATGAATGAACATTCCCAGCATTTCTTGGAGAAGGGGAATGAAGGGTGTATGATACGAAGCTCACATGGAGTCTAATGGAGTCTAAGGAGAAGCAGCGTGGCTCAGTGGAAAAGAGCCCGGGTTTTGGAGTCAGAGGTCATGGGTTCAAATCCCGGCTCCGCCGCTTGTCAGCTGGGTGACTCTGGGCCAGTCACTTCACTTCTCTGGGCCTCAGTTACCTCATCTGTAAAATGGGGATGAAGACTGTGAGCCCCCCCGGGGGGACCAACCTGATCACCTTGTAACCTCCCCAGGGCTGAGAACAGTGCATTGCACATAGTAAGCGCTTAATAAATGCCATTATTATTATTATTATTGGACGATGTCAACGGAAAACGATCCTATTGCCACAGCAAGCAACCTGTCCAGGAGGAAAAGAGGTGATGAATCAATCGAGTGCTTACTCTGCGCAGAGCACTGTACTAAGCGCTTTGGGAGAGATACAAGACTGAGCCACCTCCTTCCTCTCCCCCTCCTCCCCATCTCCCCCGCCTTATATCCTTCCCCTCCCCACAGCACCTGTATATATGTATATATGTTTGTATGGATTTATTACTCTATTTATTTTATTTGCATATATTTATTTTATTTTGTTACTATGTTTTGTTTTGTTGTCTGTCTCCCCATTCTAGACTGTGAGCCCGTTGTCGGGTAGGGACCGTCTCTATATGTTGCCGACTTGTACTTCCCAAGTGCTTAGTCCAGTGCTCTGCACACAGTAAGTGCTCAATAAATATGACAATGAATGAATGAATGAAAGTATAACAATACAAGAGAGTTGGTAGTCGCATTCCCTGCCCACAGGGAGCTTACAATCTAGAGGGGGACACAGATGTTAATAGAAACAAATTATGGCTGTGGACAGAAGTGCTGTGGGGCTGAGGGCGGGGTGAATAAAGGAGAAAATTCAAGTGGAAGGGTGACGCAGAAGGGAGGGCCTAGACTGGAAAGGCCTCTTGGAGGAGATCGGCCTTCGATAAGGCTTTGAAGGTGGGGAGAGTCTCTGTTGGATGGGAAGAGGGAGGGCGTTCCAGGCTAGAGGCAGGACGTGGGCGAGAGGTTGGCGGGGAGATAGATGAGATGGAGGGATAGTGAGTAGGTTAGTAAAAGGACCGCTTTTAGGCCTAAACGTTTCTGTAGACATATGAACCAGGCAGCAAAGTGACATACGGACTGCAGTGGGGAGGCAGGGAGGTCAGCAAGGAGGCTGATTAAGTAATCAAGGCGGGAGAGGAGAAGTGCTTGGATTAATGTGGTAGCAGTTTGGATGTGAGCAATAATTCTGGGACCGCTTTTAGGCCTAAACATTTCTGTAGATATATGATCCAGGCAGCAAAGTGAAGTCTGGATTGGAGTGGGGAGGCAGGGAGGTCAGCAAGGAGGCTGATAAAGTAATCAAGGTGGGAGAGAAGAAGTGCTTGGATTAATGTGGTAGCAGTTTGGATGTGAGCGATAATTCTGGGACCGCTTTTAGGCCTAAATGTTTCTGTAGATATACGAGCCAGGCAGCAAAATGAAGTACGGATTGGAGTGGGGAGGCAGGGAGGTCAGCAAGGAGGCTGATTAAGTAATCAAGGCGGGAGAGGAGAAGTGCATGGATTAATGTGGCAGCAGTTTGGATGTGAGTGATAATTCTGGGACCGCTTTCAGGCCTAAATGTTTCTGTAGGTATACGATCCAGGCAGCAAAATGAAGTACAGATTGGAGTGGGGAGGCAGGGAGGCTGATTAAGTAATCAAGGTGGGAGAGGAGAAGTGCTTGGATTAATGTGGTAGCAGTTTGGATGTGAGCGATAATTCTGGGACCGCTTTAAGGCCTAAATGTTTCTGTAGATATATGATCCAGGCAGCAAAGTGAAGTATGGATTGGAGTGGGGAGGCAGGGAGGTCAGCAAGGAGGCTGATTAAGTAATCAAGGAGGGAGAGGAGAAGTGCTTGGATTAATGTGGCAGCAGTTTGGATGTAAGCAATAATTCTGGGACCGCTTTTAGGCCTAAATGTTTCTGTAGATATACGATCCAGGCAGCAAAGTGAAGTACAGATTGGAGTGGGGAGGCAGGGAGGCTGATTAAGTAATCAAGGCGGGAGAGGAGAAGTGCTTGGATTAATGTGGCAGCAGTTTGGATGCGAGTGATAATTCTGGGACCACTTTAAGGCCTAAACGTTTCTGTAGATATACGATCCAGGCAGCAAAGTGAAGTATGGACTGGAGTGGGGAGGCAGGGAGGTCAGCAAGGAGGCTGATTAAGTAATCAAGGCGGGAGAGGAGAAGTGCTTGGATTAATGTGGTAGTAGTTTGGATGTGAGCGATAATTCTGGGACCGATTTTAGGCCTAAATGTTTCTGTAGGTATACGATCCTGGCAGCAAAATGAAGTACGGATCGGAGTGGGGAGGCAGGGAGGTCAGCAAGGAGGCTGATAGAGTAATCAAGGCGGGAGAGGAGAAGTGCTTGGATTAATGTGGCAGCAGTTTGGATGTGAGCGATAATTCTGGGACCGCTTTTAGGCCTAAACGTTTCTGTAGATATACGATCCAGGCAGGAAAGTGAAGTACGGATTGGAGTGGGGAGGCAGGGAGGTCAGCAAGGAGGCTGATTAAGTAATCAAGGCGGGAGAGGAGAAGTGCTTGGATTAATGTGGCAGCAGTATGGATGCGAGCGATAATTCTGGGACCGCTTTTGGGCCTAAACGTTTCTGTAGATATACGATCCAGGCAGCAAAGTGAAGTACGGATTGGAGTGGGGAGGCAGGGAGGTTAGCAAGGAGGCTGATTAAGTAATCAAGGTGGGAGAGGAGAAGTGCTTGCATTAATGTGGTAGCAGTTTGGATGTAAGCAATAATTCTGGGACCGCTTTTAGGCCTAAATGTTTCTGTAGATATATGATCCAGGCAGCAAAGTGAAGTACGGATTGGAGTGGGGAGGCAGGGAGGTCAGCAAGGAGGCTGATTAAGTAATCAAGGCAGGAGAGGAGAAGTGCTTGGATTAATGTGGCAGCAGTTTGGATGTGAGCGATAATTCTGGGACCGCTTTTAGGCCTAAACGTTTCTGTAGATATACGATCCAGGCAGCAAAGTGAAGTACGGATTGGAGTGGGGAGGCAGGGAGGTCAGCAAGGAGGCTGATTAAGTAATCAAGGCGGGAGAGGAGAAGTGCTTGGATTAATGTGGCAGCAGTTTGGATGTGAGCGATAATTCTGGGACCGCTTTTAGGCCTAAATGCTTCTGTAGATATACAATCCAGGCAGCAAAGTGAAGTACAGATTGGAGTGGGGAGGCAGGGAGGTCAGCAAGGAGGCTGATTAAGTAATCAAGGTGGGAGAGGAGAAGTGCTTGGATTAATGTGGCAGCAGTTTGGATGTGAGCGATAATTCTGGGACCGCTTTTAGGCCTAAATGTTTCTGTAGGTATAAGATCCAGGCAGCAAAATGAAGTACGGGTTGGAGTGGGGAGGCAGGGAGGCTGATTAAGTAATCAAGGCGGGACAGGAGAAGTGCTTGGATTAACGTGGTAGCAGTTTGGATGTAAGCGATAATTCTGGGACCGCTTTTAGGCCTAAATGTTTCTGTAGATATACGATCCAGGCAGCAAAGTGAAGTATGGATTGGAGTGGGGAGGCAGGGAGGTCAGCAAGGAGGCTGATAAAGTAATCAAGGCGGAAGAGAAGTACTTGGATTAATGTGGCAGCAGTTTGGATGTGAGCAATAATTCTGGGACCGATTTTAACGAGCCTGACAAGCAGGTTCAACAGCTGTTGGACTGATAAAACTGAGGCTGACAGAATTACGGCCAAAAACTGAGCTGACCGCACCCCCTAACATGAGATCCTACCTTGACCTTAAAGGATTTTTGAACCATTTTTGAGACATAAAGGGGGTCTCGACCCCAGGCGCAAACCCTGACGACTAATGAAAAACAGGCCTTTTGCCTTGTGTACTTCACGAGGAAACTTGGCAACAATGCCGAAAAAGTTAGAAGTTAAGCTATTTCAAAACTTTTGGACGGAGAAAAAGGAATCTGGCAACATCAGAGCAAATTACAAGTCATTTAAAAAAAAAATTGTTTCCAATGTTAAGGGGCTTCCCGTTCAACGATTATTAAAGGGGAGAGTAATTTGCCAAGTCCTTAAAACTTGGAAACAAACTGGGTCTTGATTCGGTCGCTCCTATCAGATTATTTCACCATTTCAAAAACAGGTCGCTGTTTGTCGAACGAATCAATCTTTAACTTTCATTAAAGAATTTGGGAGCGAGAGAAAAACATTGAAATAACCTTGGAAATGTTCTTTTGCCACGTGAAAAAATGTCCAATCAATCTTTAACTGGCAACATGTTCCGAAGTACTGAAATAATCTTCAACTCTTTTTGTCAAAGAACTCACATTTCTCTGTCGCACTGTCCTCTCCCGAGCGCTCAGTACAGCGCTCAGCACACAGTTAAGTGTTCAATAAATATCGCTGATTGACAGGGAGTCACAGCAACTCAACTGAGCATTCAAACCAACAAGCTTCGCACAAAGGAGTCTTTGTTCCTAGTATGATGTTGTTTCCACTCGCCGTTCGACAAAATCGACCAAGGGCATTTACTGAGCGCTTCCTGTGAGCAGAGTACTGTACTAAGTGCTTAGGAGAGTACGATGTAACAGAGCCAAGATTTCTAAAATCCCACGTCCTCCAGAATCCCCCTCCCACGCTTATAACCCCTCTAGACTACAAGCTCCTTGTGGGCAAGGAACGGATCTTCCAACTCTGTTGTGCGGCACCCTCCCAAGAGCTTAGTACAGCACAAGTTCCAACTTGTACTTCCCAAGCGCTTAGTACAGTGCTCTGCACACAGTAAGCGCTCAATAAATACGATTGATTGATTGCTCTGCTCAGAGTACGCGCTCAATAAATACTAAATAAATGCTTGATATCATTTATGTCTATCCTCAACGCTCACGCAAAGATAATAATAATAATAATAATGAGGGCATTTGTTAAGCGCTTACTATGTGCAAAGCACTGTTACAAGGTGATCAGGTTGTCCCACGTGGGGCTCACAGTCTTCATCCCCATTTTACAGATGAGGTAACTGAGGCTCAGAGAAGTGAAGTGATTTGCCCACGCTCACACAGCAGATGTGTGGCGGAGCCGGGATTCGAACCCATGACCCTTGGCTCCGAAGCCCGGGCTCTTTCCACTGAGCCACGCTGCTTCTCTGTGCACATTCAGTGTCTCTAAGCAGAGCTCTGAACTCCAAAAGCGCTTAACCTCAATTTCCCAAGAGTTCAGTACAAATAATGGTGGGCTGATTAGGTGCTAAGCCCTGCACTGAGAACTGGGGTCGATTTCAAGATAATCAATCAATCAATCAGTCAAATCATATTTATTGAGCGCTTACTGTGTGCAGAGCACTGTACTAAGCGCTTGGGAAGTCCAAGTTGGCAACATATAGAGACAGTCCCTACCCAACAGTGGGCTCCCAATCTAAAAGGGGGAGACAGAGAACAAAACCAAACATACTAACAAAATAAGATAATCAGATCACCCGGAGTTCCTGTCCCACATGGGACTCATTGCCTAATCAATCAATCAATCGTATTTATTGAGCACTTACTGTGTGCAGAGCACTGTACTAAGCGCTTGGGAAGTCCAAGTTGGCAACGTATAGAGACGGTCCCTACCCAACAGTGGGCTCACTGTCTAGAGGGTTGATTTCAGAGTCTGTTCAATGCACAGCAGATCCTAAACCTAAATTCCTCTAACAGGGAGTCTATCACTAACGAATAAACATCAACATCCCAGAACAGAATTCCCACAAACGCAGACTTCGACCGGACGGTGAAGAGTCTAAAAATACATTCCTGGAATAAGGATTTCAACAGACTTCACCCGGGGAACAAAATTCCCTTACAAAACAACTCACCATTAACCCAGGGTGGGCAGGGAAAAGATTAAGCTCCCGCACATAGTACTCTGCACATAGTAAGCGCTCAATAAATACGATTGATGATGAATAAAAACGCAGAAGAGAGTGAAAGGGGGCATCCTGCCTAGAAAGGAAGACAACAGCTAGTAGCCTAACAAGGCTCTCCAAACAAACTTCCTGTATCAAGGATCTCCAAACTTCCCTTGTTAAATGACATTGCTTAATGAGAGTTTCACATTCCCCTCCAAACAGCCTGAGAAACAGAAAAGCAAAAAGGCGCGTGAATAACCATCAGGATAAGGAATAAAGGAATATAGAGGCTCTGGGCACAGTTGTTTTACTGAAAACTCATTTACAGGCATGGAACGTGTCTGGTAATTCTGTTGTGTTGCCCTCTCCCAAGCCCAGTGTTCAGTACATAGCAAGTGCTCAAAAACAGTGCCTGGCATGTAGTAAGCGCTCCAAAAATACCCCTGATTGAGTGATTGATTCTAGGCCAGACCAAACGGCAAGCGTCAACAAAGTACGTCACTGACGAGCCACATGGCGCTTTCTCTGTGCTTCAGTTTCCTCATCTGTATAAAATGGAGCTTCAATTATTATCATTATTATTATTATTATTATTATTGTTATTATTATTATTATTATGGTATTTGTTAAGCGCTTTCTCTGTGCTTCAGTTTCCTCATCTGTAGAAAATGGAGCTTCAATTATTATTATTATTATTATTATTATTATTATTATTATTATTATGGTATTTGTTAAGCGCTTTCTCTGTGCTTCAGTTTCCTCATCTGTATAAAATCAATCAATCAATCGTATTTATTGAGCGCTTACTGTGTGCAGAGCACTGTATTAAGCGCTTGGGAAGTCCAAGTTGGCCACATATAGAGACGGTCCCTACCCAACAGTGGGCTCACAGTCTAAAAGGGGGAGACAGAGAACAAAACCAAACATACTAACAGCATAAAATAAATAGAATAGATATGTACAGGTAAAATAGAGTAATAAATATGTACAAACATATATACAAATAAAATATACATATAAAATGGAGCTTCAATTATTATTATTATTATGGTATTTGTTAAGTGCTTTCTCTGTGCTTCAGTTTCCTCATCTGTAGAAAATGGAGCTTCAATTATTATTATTATTATTATTATTATTATTATGGTATTTGTTAAGCGCTTTCTCTGTGCTTCAGTTTCATCTGTATAAAATCAATCAATCAATCAATCGTATTTATGGAGCGCTTACTGTGTGCAGAGCACTGTACTAAGCGCTTGGGAAGTACAAATTGGCAACATATAGAGACAGTCCCTACCCAACAGTGGGCTCACAGTCTAAAAGGGGGAGACAGAGAACAAAACCAAACATACTAACAGAATAAAATAAATAGAATAGATATGTACAAGTAAAATAAATAAATAAATAAATAGAATAATAAATATGTACAAACATATATACATATAAAATATACATATAAAATGGAGCTTCAATTATTAGTATTATTATGGTATTTGTTAAGTGCTTTCTCTGTGCTTCAGTTTCCTCATCTGTATAAAATGGAGCTTCAATTATTATTATTATTATTATTATGGTATTTGTTAAGCGCTTACTACGTGCCAAGCACTGTTCTAAGCACTCCTACTTTGACTGTGAGCCCCATGTGGGACAGCGTCTGTGGCCATCATCATCATCATCAATTGTATTTATTGAGCGCTTACTATGTGCAGGGCACTGTACTAAGCGCTTGGGAAGTACAAATTGGCAACATATAGAGACAGTCCCTACCCAACAGTGGGCTCACAGTCTAAAAGAAATCTGCATGTACTCTACTCAGATATAAGTACAATGTTTAGCACACAGTAGGCATTTACCAGATGCCACAAATTGGGCAACAAATGGAGACAATCCCTTCATTCCTTCAGCTGTATTTATTGAGCGCTTCCTGTGTGCAGAGCACTGGACTAAGCACTTAGGTGAGGATAACTGGGCAACAAATAGAAACGATCCCTTCATTCCTTCAGTTGTATTTAGTAAGCAGCAGCATGGCTCAGTGGAAAGAGCCCGGGCTTTGGAGTCAGAGGTCATGGGTTCAAATCCCGGCTCCGCCAAGTGTCAGCTGGGTGACTTTGGGCAAGTCACTTCACTTCTCTGGGCCTCAGTTCCCTCATCTGGAAAATGGGGATGAAGACTGTGAGCCCCCCGTGGGACAACCCGATCACCTTGTAACTTCCGCGGCGCTTAGAACAGTACTGGCACATAGTAAGCTCTTAATACCATCATTATTATTATTCTCTGGGCCTCAGCGACCTCATCTGTAAAATGGGGATGAAGACTGGGAGCCCCCCGGGGGGACGAACTGATCGCCTTGTAACCTCCCCAGCGCTTAGAACAGTACTGGCACATAGTAAGCTCTTAATACCATCACTATTATTATTCTCTGGGCCTCAGCGACCTCATCTGTCAAATGGGGATGAAGACTGGGAGCCCCCGGGGGGACGAACTGATCGCCTTGTTTCCTCCCCAGTGCTTAGAACAGTGTTTGGCGCATAGCAAGTGCTTAATACCATCACTATTATTATTATTCCTTGGGCCTCAGGGACCTCATCTGTAAAATGGGGATGAAGACTGTGAGCCCCCCGGGGGCAAACCTGACTGCCTTGTAACCTCCCCAGCGCTTAGAACAGTGCTTGGCACATGGTAAGTGCTTAAATACCATCACTATTATTATTCTCAGTACTTGGCACATAGTAAGCCCTTAATACCATCATTATTATTATTCTCTGGGCCTCGGCGACCTCATCTGTCAAGTGGGGATGAAGACTGGAAGCCCCCGAGGGAACAACCCGATCGCCCTGTAACCTCCCCGGTGCTTAGAACAGTGCTTAGCACATAGTAACCGCTTAACACCATCATTATTATTATTCTCTGGGCCTCGGCGACCTCATCTGTCAAATGGGGATGAAGACTGGGAGCCCCCCATGGGACAACTCGATCACCTTGAAACCTCCCCAGCGCTTAGAACAGTACTGGCACAAAGTAAGCTCTTAATACCATCATTATTATTACTCTCTGGGCCTCAGCGACCTCATCTGTAAAATGGGGGTGAAGACTGGGAGCCCCCGGGGGGCAAACCTGACTGCCTTGAAACCTCCCCCGCGCTCAGAACAGTGCTTGGCACATGGTAAGCGCTTAACAAATACCATCACTATTATTATTCTCAATACCTGGCACATAGTAAGCGCTTAATACCATCATTATTATTATTCTTCTCTGGGCCTCAGCGACCTCATCTGTCAAATGGGGATGAAGACTGGGAGCCCCCGGGGGGACGAACTGATCGCCTTGTAACCTCCTCAGCGCTTAGAACAGTGCCTGGCACACAGTAAGCGCTTAATACCATCATTATTATTATTCTCTGGGCCTCGGCGACCTCATCTGTAAAATGGGGAGGAAGACTGGGAGCCCCCCATGGGACAACTCGATCACCTTGAAACCTCCCCAGCGCTTAGAACAGTGCTTGGCACATAGTAAGCTCTTAATACCATCATTATTATTACTCTCTGGGCCTCAGCGACCTCATCTGTAAAATGGGGAGGAAGACTGGGAGCCCCCGGGGGGACGAACTGATCGCCTTGTAACCTCCCCAGCGCTTAGAACAGTGCTTGGCACGTAGTAAGCTCTTAATACCATCATTATTATTACTCTCTGGGCCTCGGCGACCTCATCTGTAAAATGGGGAGGAAGACTGGGAGCCCCCGGGGGGACGAACTGATCGCCTTGTAACCTCCCCAGCGCTTAGAACAGTGCTTGGCACATAATAAGCTCTTAATACCATCATTATTATTACTCTCTGGGCCTCAGCGACCTCATCTGTCAAATGGGGAGGAAGACTGGGAGCCCCCGGGGGGACGAACTGATCGCCTTGTAACCTCCCCAGCGCTTAGAACAGTGCTTGGCACGTAGTAAGCGCTTAATACCATCACTATTATTACTGTCTGGGCCTCGGCGACCTCATCTGTCAAATGGGGATGAAGACTGGGAGCCCCCGGGGGGACGAACTGATCGCCTTGCAACCTCCCCAGCGCTTAGAACAGTGCTTGGCACGTAGTAAGCGCTTAATCCCCATGATTCCGCTGATTGTGATTACCTGTGGGGGCGTTGGGGGCGAAGGCGACGGCGATGCGCCTGGCGGCGTGGGCGGCGGCGTTGGGTCCCGGGCAGGCTCGGCAACCGGCCATGTCGGGCCCGCTCGGTCCCGAGGCCTCCCCGCAGCCCGGACCCCCGGTGACCCCCGGGCTGACCCCGGGCTGACCCCCGGGCTGACCCCGGGCTGACCCCGGGCTGACCCCGCGCCTCTCCGGCCGCGCCGCCCACCCACAGGGCGGCCCCACGCAGACGGCGGCTTGGAGCGCCCCACAGGCCGCGCCCCGAGGAACTACGGGTCCCGGCATGCAGTTCGCTCGCCCGAGGGCGGGGACGGCTTCCGGGGCCGCGCGGGGCGCCCTGGGTACTGTAGTCTCACCGCGGCGGCCCCGCTTCCGGTCGGGTGGGCCCTCCGGAAGGACTTAGAGGAATGCATTCCTTCATTCATTCATTCATCTATTCATCTTTCTTTCTTCCTTCCTTCCTTCCTTTCTTTCTTTTTCTTCCTTTCTCCCTCCCTTCTTCCTTCCTTTTTCTCTTTCCTTCTCTTTATTCCTCCCTTCTCTTTCTCTTTCTTCCTCCGTTCCTTCTTCCGTCCTTCTTCTTTCCTTTCTTTCTTCCGTCTTTTCTTTCTCTCTCCCTTCCTTCTTCCTCTTTCTTCCTCCATTCCTTCTTCCCTTTCTTTCTTCCTCCCTTTTCTTTCTTTCTTCCTTCCTTTTTTCTTTCTGTTTCCCTTCTTCCTTCTTTCTTCTTTCCTTCTTTTTCTTTCTTTCTCTTCCTTCTTTCTTTCTTCCTTCCTTTTATTTCTCTCTCCCTTCTTCCATCCTTTCTTTCTTTCCTTCCTTCTTTTTCTTTCTTTTCTTCCTTCCTTTCTTTTCTTTCTCTCCCCCTTCTTCCTTTCTCTTCTTCCCTTCTTTCCTTTTTCTTTTATTTCTCTCTCTTCTTTCCTTCTTTCTTTTTCTTCCTTCTTCCTTCCTTTTTTCTTTTTCTTCCTTCTTCTTTCTTTCTTCCTTCATTTCTTCCTTCCTTCCTTTCTTTTCTTTTTCTCTCCCTTCAATCAATCAATTGTATTTATTGAGTGCTTACTGTGTGCAGAGCACTGTACTAAGCGCTTGGGAAGTACAAGTTGGTTCACTGCCCTCCCTCCCAGCCTGGCCCCCCTCCTCCACCACTGAGCCCCCCCCCCCCCCCAACCTGACTCACCTCCTCCGGCCCTGTAAACCCCCTCCCTCCCGACCTGGCCCACTTCCTCATTCATTCATTCAATCGTATTTATTGAGCGCTTCCTGTGCGCACAGCACCGTACTAAGCGCTTGGGAAGTCCAAGGCG